>NC_140624.1:28514059-29879059 GCF_057382275.1 Copadichromis virginalis
TTTTTTGCTGTTCACTAATGCAAAGGTGAAAGTGTACTTAGAGTATAGGAGTTTTTGTAAAGGTTTGTGACTTGAAGGTTTTCTCAGCTTTTTCCTGTCTAACATCTAACTGGAAATCCTTTCCAGATGTGGATAAGAATACACTCGATTTTTTAAAAAACAAGCTTAAACCATTCATCTCCTATATCCCGTTGAAACTCTTTGCATCCCACTGTTCTGAATTCATATATAAATGTGTCCTGTTTGTATTGTGCAGCAACACGTTGACAAGAAACTTCTTTTGTTAAACAGGGTAATATTTCTTTTTTAAGAAAATGCCCCGTTCATTCTCCTTATTCTCCTGGCCTTGGTCAGCAGTTAGAATAATTAAATATCAAATAATTAAATAGCTCAGCTGCTGGTAAAATCTCTGTGTATTAAATAAAATTCATAATGATGTCTGCATCAATCGATATTACTCATGTCATGGACATTTTTCATATTCTTAGTGTCAATTAATACAAAATATCCTACATGATCCAGTGTGATATAGTTCTGCTCAGTTACAGCCAAAATATTCTTCAGTAAGCTGCTGTGCTATTTTGCTCATTGGACCTGTGTAAGGATCCACTGAAGCGCTGCAATTAGACTCATTTTTAAAGCATTCAATTTGTTTGCTTTGCAGAGATGTGCCTTGGGAAGAAAATAAACGGATGGGATTAAAATATATTTTGTTTGTTTTTTAATTAGTATCAGAGTAAGAATTCCTTCCAGCGTGGAGTCTAAGCATCATCTCCACTGGGCCCCACTTGAAAAGAAACATTGTTTCAATTTCACAGTTTTAGTCTTTAATGTGTGCTAATCATTCTGGCTTTCATTGCTGTTTAAGGAAGACTAACCTGATCTTCTATCTCATTATACTACAAATAAGAAGGTACATATTAAATAACATCAAATTCTCTTACAGTTATGTGGAAGACAATCTAGGTATCTAGGCAATTGAGACAGTAGATATGCAGGGCTGTACACTGCCAAAACATGAAAAAAATCCAGTATTACTATTTTGTAAGCACTGATCAAGACATAGACACACAGCATCTGGAGTGTGCTTTGGTGCATTGGTAGCTGAGATGTAGATCCTTTGTGTTGCAGGGTGAGGCCTTGGTCTTGTGCCACATCCTGTGGGTGCTTGTTCTGATTAATATCTGGGAAGTTTGGGGCAGGATTAATGCTTTGAACTTGGAAAAAACTTCTTGAAGTGAAACTTTTATTTGTTTGAGATGTTTCAGTGATTAATACCATCTGTATATGAATGTTTACTATACCTCTTGGCTAGCTTGGGAACACTCTGGTATTCCCCTACAAAAGCTGGGAAGAGTGCCTGAGGAGAGAATGAAAGCAGTAGGGATCTCACACACTATTACACATCAAACTTTGGATGGGACCTTCCTGGAATTGAGACAGGTTGCACCTTTTAAGGTCAATAGTATCAGGCAAAATCATCAGTATTACCAGAATCGGGGCACCTGGTGATTATGATGGAGCAGAAACACAGTGGGACATGATCAAAGGAGAAATGGAAGGGAATCTAACATGTCAAATCAAAAGGGAAGCAACACTGAAAGGACAGAATATAGTGAGTATGTTAAAGTGAGAGGGTGAGAAAAAGGAAAAAAAAAACATGAAAAAGATGTTTTAGGATTTACATACTGGACTGCACCATTGTTTCAGTCAGGAACTAATGTGCTCTTTATGTAGAGAACTCAAGTTCATAGATAGTCAGGTCCCTATGGAAATAAAAGCATGAAGGTCTTATTGCATCTGTTTCATTTATTATTTTAGTAAGTGAATTGTCTTTTGAGGACCTTAACATGCTCAAAAACTAATGAAATTTTGCACATACGTCAGGTCTGGTGAAAATTTATGTATTGTATTGGTTTGGCACATGGACGATTCAAAATGGCTCCCGAGCCATAATGAAGCTATAATGAAGTGTTACAGATTACACATGTGTAACATGCAAATGACAGACAAAAATATGTGTATGGCCTTATTTACCCAAACGCAACAGGAAGTCAGACATTTTGAATTGAAAATGGCTATTTTATCATTTCCATGCTTTTGCAAACTGCTCTTAGGGATTTTCTCAACACAGTCTAACTAACACAATCCCCACAGATACAGTGGCCAGAGAAGCAGAAGAACATCATATGGAGAAGGCCCTGAGTTAATGTGGTTATCCCAGCTGGATATTTGGATTGGCTGGGAAGGCACCTAAAGAAAGCTCCAGCTGAGCCAGGAGAGAAGGACAACTGCCGCCTCGGCGAAAACCCTTAGTGATCCCGTATGTGTCAGGAGTATCAGAACAGCTGATGCATTCTTTCCAGTTCCATAGCTCTCTTCAATAAATGTTGCAAACTGACTCCACAGCACCACGTAAAATCTTTTAGAAAGCAGCCCCTGTATTATGTTTGATCCGAGTCTGAAATTTGGCAGCCTTCTGTAATATCTTAAGATGCACAAAAAAGTCTCTTGGACTCATATCCTAAATCCAACAGGTAATCAGGCATTTTGAATTTAATGTGTACATTTCGCGGCATTGTTAAAGCCTTAGGCTTTAAAAACAGGCACAATTCTGTCATAGAAATCAATGGACGAACACATAGTGGAAAACTTTTCTAAGGTCAGATTAACTGAAATTTGAAATTCTTTGGAGAAAAACTGCATGCCAAATCTTCTGGAATGAAGAGGAGCGGGGCCATCTGCATGACTAGGTGGCTGATTATATATAGCTGTGGCCATGGAAGTGATTGGAAAACCTGAATTAAATAATTTGAATGGGTGAGTGAATACTTTTTGTAATAGCGTGTCTTGGCTTTATTATACACTACCAGTCAAAGGTTTCTCGTTCAATGTTTTGTCTTTATTTTTACTACTTTCTACATTGTAGATACAAACAGAAGACATCAAATATGTGAAGCAAGATATATGGAATTATGTAGCAAACAATACATTGATAAATAACTAAATATGTTTTATATTTTAGATTCCTGAAAGTAGCCACCCCCTGCTTTGTTGACAGCACTACAAACCCTTCCCTTTTCTCAATGAGCTTCATGATGTAGTCACCTGAAATGGTTTTCATGACACAGGTGTCTTGTCAGCGTTCATTTGTGGAATGTCTTGCCTTCTTAATGGGGTTGGGACTATAGTTGTGTTGTGCAGAAGTCAGCTGACAGGCTTATTTGACAACTGTTAGAATTCATATTATGACAAGAACCAATCAGCAAAGTAAAGAGAAATGACAGCCCATCATTACTTGAAGAACTGAAGGTCAGTCAGTCTGGAAAATTGCTAAAACTTTGAATGTGTCCCCAAGTGCAGTCGCAAAAACCATTAAGCCAGTTTTGTACAATAAAACTGGCTCACATGTGGACCACTCCAGGAAAAGGAAGACCAAGAGTCACCCCTGCTGCTGAGGATAAATTCATCTGAGTCGCCAGCCTCAGAAATCACAAGTTAACAGCACCTCAGGTTAGAGCCCAGATAAATGCCACACCGAGTTCCAGTAGCAGACTCATCTCTACATCCACTCTTCAGAGGAGACTGCACGAATCAGGCCTTTAGGGTCAAATAGCTGCTAAGAAACCACTACTAAAGAAAAGCAACAAGCAGCACAGATCTGTTTGGGCCCAGAAACACAAGGAATGGACATTAGACCAGTGGAAATCTGTGCTTTGGTCTGATGAGTCCAAATTTGAGATCTTTGGTTCCACCCGCTGTGTCTTTGTGCAACACAGAAAAGGTGAACAGATATTCTCTGCATGCATGGTTCCCACAGTGAAGCATGGAGGAGGAGGTGTGATGGTGCTTTGCTGGTGACAATGTTGGTCGATTTATTCAAAATTGAACGCACACTGAGCCAGCGTGGCTACCGCAGAATCCTGCAGCGACATGCCATCCCAACTAGTTTGCATTTAGTTGTATCATCATTTATTTTTGAACAGAACAATGACCCCAAACACTGTTTAAGGGCTATTTGACCAAGAAGGAGAGAGATGGAGTGCTGTGCCAGATGGCCTCCACAGTCACCTGACCTAAAACCAATCAAGATGGTTTGGGATGAGATGGACCGCAGAGTGAAGGCAAAAGGGCCGACAAGTGCTCAGCGTCTCAGGGAACTCCTTCAAGACTGTTGGAAAACCATTTCAAGTGATGACCTCACGAAGCTCATCGAGAGAATGCCAAGAGTGTGCAAAGCAGTAATCAAAGCTATGTGTTCATTTATAGTCAGAGGAGGGAAATAACGAAGTACAAATAATTTTCAGTTATCTGTATTTTACTTGAGTAGTTTTTTTTTCTGACTACTTTTTGCTTTTACTCCCTACATTTTTGAACAAATATCTGCACTTTCTATCCTCACATTTACAAAACAGGCTTGTAATTTTTGGTTTAATGCCTTTAGGTCAAGTTATTATTTCACGTCACGTCACTACTGGCTGACCTTTCAATTTCAGATTAAAATTAATTAGTTACTCATTGAGAAAAATTGTGTAACTTTTTAAAGAATTGTTTACCATAACATTGTAATAGTTAGTAGTTGCACTTGCAAGAATTTGGAGGAAATGAGGTATCTTGACATGTCATTTAAATAAACATGGAACATTTCAAGGTCTTGACTCTGAGTCTGACTCTAAGTCTTATATTTCAAGTTTATATTAAAGCTGGTACGATGATGGTCAACAGAGAGGAGGCCTGGATGCCACATTATTGTAGAGATGGATAGACTGAGATACAGTTGGTCTTCAAGCTAGTCCTCTGAACCAACTCTTCCTGTTCTGCTTTGTCTCAATATTGTCTTACTGTTGTCAATACAGACTACTGCTGTGATGGTCTGAATTAAGTTAGTCAGTCAGTTATGAGTAGATCTCTATACTGTAAACTATTTACCTGGCTGCATTCATATTGACCTGTCGTCAAACAGGGCCTGGTGTTATATTGTGTGAGATTTTTTTCTTTTAAATATAGCTACAACGTTGTCATCCCTATTTCTTTCAATTTTGTGTCCAAGGAATTAGAAGACATGAGTCACCCATCATTTCTGGTAATTTTAAAAAAGTGGTCTTGAGCAACAGTTCTCCAGGTTTGCTGGAAGAATAACCTCCATCCACCCCCATTCGTTTTCAACTCTGTCCTTATACCTGACCATTTTCAGGGATGTATTTATTTATTTATTTTGCTTGTTGAACAACTTGTGAATGAGCACATTTCTTCAGCTTCTAGTATAACTAGTGGTACCAAGATAACCAGGTCATTGTTAACTGGAGAACATTTGTAGTATAATGCAAGTCTTTGTTGTGGTACTGTTGGTTCATGTCTGTTATTGTCAGTAGTTATGACAATAGTAGTAATACCTAATGTTTCTGTTTGTGCCACCCTTTATCTTGTTTCCATGTTTATTGCTTTGTCCTGCAACAGTGTCACCAGACTTCACATTTCAAATGTTTTGCAAGAAACATTAATTCACAGATATTCTCATGGAAAATGTAGAAAAATACAAACATGACAAATGACAAGAATACAAACAAGGAAATTGCTAAGCAAGGAGAAAAAATACATAAGGACAGCAGTGTGATTTGAAGGGTACTTTATAGGCATGTAGCAGACCCCATTATAACCAACCCAGGAAAAGGAAAGTGAGGAAAAGACATTTTATTTCTTCCCTAATTCCCGATTATAAAGTGATAAGAGCTCAGGGGTGGGGGGCAACAGTGATCCAGTTTCATCTGCTTTGATATCTGTCTATGCTGTCCTCAGCATCAAAGGAGACCCAGCAGCAGTAGCAGAAGAAAAAAGAACAGACCTCTGTTTTTTGAAAATGAACAAAGATCTTGCTGTGACAAATAAGACAAGAATGTGACTAGCTATTACGGCACCATTGACAGGTCCAGGAAAAGGTAGTTGGAGAGAGGGCCACAATAGGACAGCCTCAGCATGATACAAAGACATGAACTGCAGAGCAAGTCACTCTACACTGGTTTTCATCCTGTAATTTGGAGTCTTAAAGGGAACGAGCCTTACCACATTAAAGTGTTTCAAAGTAGTTTTCAAGGCTTATTAGTGTCATGAAATAACTTCCCTTAAACCACATCTAATATTTAGTAAAGCATTAAAATATTGTTTCACTTGGCCATCTCTCTTTCTCTATCTCTCTCTACATATATGTAGAGAGAGATAGAGAAAGAGAGAGAGAGAGAGAGAGAGAGAGAGAGAGAGAGAGAGAGAGAGAGAATGAAAAGCTTCAGAAACTATAGATCAGTAATGCTTTTGTCTCTGCTGGTCTAAAAGTAAGGCTCTGCTGGAAGCTTTGTTACTCACCTACACATGTTATCAGCATTTAGAGAGGCTGGGACCATCCTGGGATACACAACAATACCACACTTGAAATCCAGCAGATAGCTTAAGATTTAGTTACACACAGAAACAGCAGAAACCTCCGATTGAAATTCTATTTCTGTTGGATGACGAACATCTGTCACTAAGCAGTTTTATGCTCAGCCAGATCAAGGCCAAATCAGGACAGGTGCTGAATAATTTCTTCTTTCATTCATATTGCCTCTGTTACACATGATAAGAATGCACCATATACACTCACACTCATCTCACCAGTCATTCAAATGGTACTGACCCAATACATTTAGTCATGTAGACATGGTGTGTGTGTGTGTGTGTGTGTGTGTGTGTGTGTGTGTGTGTGTGTGTGTGTGTGTGTGTGTGTGTGTGTGTGTCAGGCAGGAGTGGGGAAAACAATGGAGGTAGAGTGAGTCTGTGGAGAAGGAGCGAGAGCGTTAGTCTAAGGATCATTAAGCAGTTGGGCTGAAATGGATTGCCATGAATTTGTACACCCTTAATATCTGCATATCTTCTACAGAGAAAATAATGCAGTTTTACAGTTTGATAAGAGGGGCACCTGAAATTCAACCATATATATTTAATTTGTTTTATATACTGGGATATTTATAACTGAGCTATTTGTATATATTTTTGTTACATTTTGTAACTTTTTAATATACTGTATTATTTCATTTAGTTTATTTAGTTATTGTTCTTACTGTCTTGGAGCAACTGTGACCACATAACTTCCTCGGAGATAAATAAAGTTTTCTGATTCTGATTTCATTTTCATAAACTGTATTCATTATCTTACTTCAGGTTTAGAGGGGAACAGAAATGGAAGATACTTGCAGGGGGAAGCAGACGTTGACCGGGAGGAGCTGAGGTGTGGGCAGGCAGGTGAGGGTTTGGTGAAGAGCGTCTTCCAGAGCTGTATCAGGAGTGTGAGTGGTGAACAGGAAATCCAACATGCTGAACAGGTAGATCTTTGAAAGCTTTGCCACTAGTGATGGGATTTCCGGTTCTTTTTAGAGAACCGGCTCCTCAGGTTGTTTTGTTGCTTTAATTAATTTATTATTAACAATAATATAAAATTATGCACAAAAGGAATTACTAATGTAAAACAAGTGGTTTTATTTATATATGTTTATATATAAATATATGCGGTGGCCCCTAGAGACAAAACACGTACAAACTCCAAAACACATTTCTAGTTTTAACTGAACTTCCAAAACAGAGCTACCTAGATCACTTAAATTACACAATTGAAAGCATGTGTGTATTGTTTGTGTATTTATACACAGGCACTAATATATATTCAAATAATTTAAAAAAATGTTCATTTACCTGTTACTACCACACACCAAATCCGGTCGTTGCTAATTGCTGGCTTGTGTAGCCACTAGGCAGTGTTGGTCAAGTTACTTGAAAAAAGTAATCAGTAACTAATTACTGATTACTTCCCCAAAAAGGTAATCCCATTACTTTACTGATTACTTATTTTCAAAAGTAATTAATTACTTAGTTACTTTTTAAAAACACGATTTACAACCTGAATAGGTGATAAAGCGATAGATCTTTCAGCCCAATTCTACTTTTTCTGCATAATCCATCATACAAAATGTAATAAAATGGAAAAGTCTTTTTTTAAAACTTGTTTTATTAGTTTTAATCTTTTAACTTTATGCATCAAGCAAAAATTAAATTATATGCAACATTCTCTGACTTGAATAAATTAGTTTAACATTTAAACCTATTTTCTGCACATTCCAGCGCATAAAATAAAATATTTTTTGTGTTTACACTCAGTCTTTCAAATAGATGCAAGTAAAACACAGCAGAAAATAAATAAAGTCAAAGACTAGCGGTCCTGTTGCTCTATTTTCACCTGTAAAGCAGGAGTGGGGTAGGCGGAGGTTTACCCTGGTGCAGGTGTGCCGCAGCGGTCAGTGGAAGAATCCGCGAGTTTCTCTGTGAATTTCCCATTACGTCGTAGCTACTCGGTGCTTGCTCGGAAGTTTAGGGGTTTTTTTGCTGTAAAAAGAAGTTTCCTTCCCACGCACAACGGACGCTAATGTTTTTGTCACTTTTTATGGAATCAAACTCAAAGGTCAGTACTTCCACGCTTTAAACGCTGCAGGCTCATACTCTCTCCCGCACTCGATATATGATCCATTGTTGATCTGCACACGGCTGTTGTCACTAACGTCGCACTCGCTTACGTCACTGTCATGAGACACTCTCGCAAAAAAATCATGGTTTTAGTAACGCAGTAACTCAGCGTTCCTACGGGAAAGTAACGGTAATCTAATTACCGTTTTTGCAATAGTAATCCCTTACTTTACTCGTTACTTGAGAAAAGTAATCAGATTACAGTAACGCATTACTGCCCATCTCTGCCTCTAGGTAACAAAAGCTCAACACTGCCCCTAGCATCCTGGAGCACTTCTGTTGTCTTTTGTACGTGTTTTGAGTTTTTATGTGTTTTTACGTGTTTTGGAGTTTTTACGTGTTTTTATGTGTTTTTACGTGTTTTGGAATTTGTACGTGCTTCAGGGTTCGTAGGTGATTTGAAGTTTGTATGTGCTTTGTCTTCCTGACAGCCTGATGGATGAAGCTGTCCTTCAGTCTGCTGGTCCTGGCCTGGAGACTCCGCAGTCTCCTCCCTGACGGCAGCAGCTTGAAGAAGCTTTGCATTGGGTGCGTGGGATCAGCCGCTATGCAAAGGGCTTTTTTAGTGAGACGGGTGCTGTAAATGTCCTGGAGGGAGGGGAGAGAGGCACCAATGATCCTCTCTGCAGCTCTCACTATGCGTTGGAGGGTTCTATGACAGGACGCATTGCAGGCTCCAAACCACACAGTGATGCAGCTCGAGAGGATGCTCTCGATGGTGCCTCTGTAGAAAGTGTACATGATGGGGGCTGGTGCTCCTGCTCTTCTTAGTTTGCGGAGAAAGAAGAGACGCTGCTGTGATTTCTTGGCCAGTGCTGTGGTGTTGTACGTCCAGGAGAGATCCTCTGTGATGTGCACACCCAAGTACGAACCATGGCTATGCTTTCGCTCCTTACTTAGACCCACAAAATGGCGGATCGGGCCAAAATCCTTTCCACGCCCACCCCCGTGACATCACGCTCCAAAGCCCTATATATCCTCTTTGGTAGAAGAACGACCAAAGTCGACAACGGCCAAAGGGGAAAACCCCAGAGCAACCTACAAGGAAAAAATTGCCATTGGGCCACTTGCCCTAAACTCTAATATCCTGCAGTTCAAAGCCAGTATAATATTGTTGAAGAGGGGATTTAAATGACTTTGAACCTAGGATGGCTTGTTGGTGCTGGATGGGGTGGTCAGAGTATTTTAGAAACAGTTGATCTGCTGGGATTTTCCTACACAAGGGAGCCCATCTCTAAGATTTACAGAGAATAATCTGAAAAAGAAAATATCCAATGAGTGACCGTTCTCTGGGTGAAAAAAATCACTTGTTGATGCCAGAGGTCATAGCAGAATAGCCTGACTGCTTTGATCTGAAAGGAAAACAGTAGTATATCTGTGGTATAAACGACCCAAGGCATACAGCATTTTAGGCACATGAACATTTTATTTACATTGTTACATGTATGCTTGTGCAGTTCTAGTTGTCTCGCTCCAGTGCAGTACACATCTCTGTTGCCAGGTCCCGACATCCTAGGCATACAGGGGAGGCATGTTTAGATAATGAGAACAGCTGTGTGGGTCAGCCTCCTCTGACATCATACTCTGAACCCACCACTTGCCTGCAGCTGAGCCACCAACCACAACCTGTCACAATCACCTTACAACCAACATATGTGAAAGAGTATCTCTAAACTCACAACACACTGAGCTTTAAAGCAGATGGGCTACAGCAGAGAAGACCACACTGGGTGCAGGTAATGGTGTGGGAGTTATTTTCCTGGCACACTTTGGACTCCTTTGTACCAAATGAATGTCATTTAAACTACTAATACTCCTTAGTGGAGGTGCAGAAACATAACTTTAATAATTATAGTGGCACTCTACAAGCTCATTTAGGACACTGATGTCTCATACCCACACAAGATTTTTATAACATTACAGATAGGCCACACTGGATGGTGGAGACAGCTCCATGTATTTAAAAAAATATTGGTGCAATGCTCTTTTGATAGATGTCACTGTACAGAGAGTTTAGAGGTGCATGGATGGGAAAATGGGTGTGGGAGAGTAGGGACCTCAACCTATCGCTTGATTTCTTATCCACTACTTTAAATCTGTTCAATGATATCTACACACAATTTTGGGTGCCAGACTTTGTCCCCTTTGACAACTCGTTTTTAGCAAATCCAGAATAGTCCTTTACCACCATTTGCCTTGTGACAAATAAAAGATCAGTGGAAGCAGATTTAGAGGATGTGGATTGGGAAGTGCACTCCCTAACACTCAAGCACCACACAGTCTCCCAACACCCTGCTCATTGTCTCTGTGGTTATTATCCGCTTGCTTCCACAACACTTCGCCCCCTCAACCGTTCTGTCCCGAGGAGACACAATGTTAAGCAGCTTTCTTCACAGCAGCGGTTTATTCAGGACATGTGAATAAACACACTAAGTCACTTTAAAATGTACAGATTAAAAAATGTGTTTATCAGTGTTCAGAATCATAAAGGCATCAGTTGACAAGCTGTCAAATTTTGTATTTACTAAATAATGTTTCACATTAATCCAAAAGTACCCTATGTCTGACTGATATAATGTTATCACTTTAGAATTAGCAAAGACAATATTTTCCCATGTCTAAAAAGGGCTTATAATCCACAAAATGCATTTTGTAGGTTGTTTTACAGAGCAAAATAACTAGTAATGACTCGTGCTGCTTGTGACTAATTAGCAGGGAAGGCAGGATTAAAGGTGTAATACCTCTTAAGAATCATAATTTAAATACACTAGGAAACACTACAGAGATATAGAAGAACACCTAGAACACTTCTTATAGATTAATTAAAAAAATATTTCCCAGACTGATGTTTCACCAGGACATTTAAATGTTTGCTAAGTGTCTATAAACTAAGTTAGTAACTCAGAAGACTAGAATTTGTCTTCTAAGAAAATGTCTTGGAAAACATTCTGGTTTATAGTAAGAACACAGTGTATTAGACAGCAAAAAGTCTAAGAAGCAAAAAGAGAAAGGCTCGAGCAGTAATCATTGTACCTTCTTTTCACAAATAATACATAATTGCCTTTCCAGAATGTAATGTGTTTATATGGCAGGCACACAGCTCCATTTGAAGATGACCTAAATGACTAGTGATTAAGTGTAATTTGCACATATTATTAATAGCAGGAGGTGACAGAGTGATGCTAGTAATCTGCTGGGTTTTGTAGAGCTCAAATTCAATTAGCTCTGTGATCAAATATCCAAAACAAGTATAATGACTTGTTTCAATGTGATGACCATTACATGAAAGATAGCGCAATGATCAAACTTTGAAGACTGATTTTTTTGTTCTTCAAATGTGACATTGTCCTTTCTTTAAAAAAAAAAAATCTAAAGCCTTGCATGTATGTAAAATCTAACTCAAAGTGATATATATTTTAAAGCCAAAAAAAAACACCATTATAGAGTGAATAGTTTAACAATTTCAACAAAGCAAGCAAGAATTATGCAGGAAATTTTGTAAATTTGTGCATGTGGTGTCACTTTTACGGCAAATGTAATGGGACACACAACACAACATGTTCATCTTTTGTCTCATCAGTCAGGTTCACCATGGTTACATGTTTTCACCATTTGTGGATAATACCTCTCTCACTGTGCCAAAAAGTTGATTCTCTTCATCTGCACGCAGCATTTTCAGTGGGAAAAATGTTTCATCCTCTGATCAAAACCACTGATCAATGGCCATGAGTACCATTCACAGAGAGTTGGGGAATGGCTGCAATCACAGCATTGTAAGATGGTGAAAGATGTATCCTTAGGCACCCTCCTTGATTCAGAGATGATCTCTCCCTTTTCATATCCCATGTCCAGGATGTGTGCATCCTCAACATTGAAAGAGTTTCCACTGGCCTGTTGGTGTAAATGGAATGCAAAGTCATGACCTAATGAGTTAGCTTTTCTGTGTTGTACCATCCGCATCGACACAGGTTGTTTGGTTTCCCCCAAGTATAACTCATGACAATCCTCCTGGTACTTAACAAAACTACACTATATTACTCTGCCCAAGGAACGGGTCCCACAACCTGATTCTTGGGCTGGACCTATTTTTGGCGCTGAGTGTTTTGGGGTTTGAAAACCACAGAGAAGCGGTGTTTAGAAAAAATGTATCTCAACTGCTCCGATACTCCTGACACATAAGGGATCACTAAGGGTTTTTGTTTAGGCAGCAGTTGTCCTTCTCTCCTGGATCAGCTGGAGCTTTCTTTAGGCGCCTTCCCAGCTTTTACAAATCCAGCTAGGATAACCACATTTACTCAGGGCCTTCTTGATGTGATGTTCTTCTCTTCCCTGGTCGCTGTGTCTGTGAGGATGGTGTTCGCTCTGTGTTGTCCTGATGACACCCAGTTTGTGCTCCAGTGGATGATGAGAGTCAAACCTTAAATACAGATCCTTATGCGTTGATTTACGGTACACAGCTTGCCAGCTGAACTACCTCCAGATCAACACTAGTAAAACCAAGGAGCTGGTGGTAGACTTCCGCAGGCACAAACATCCTCCACTGCAACCACTGAACATCCGAGGTATGGACATTGAGGCTGTGGACAGCAACAGGTACCTTGGTGTTCACCTGAACAACAAACTGGACTGGACTCAAAATTCAGACGCCCTCTACAGGAAAGGGTAGAGCAGGCTGTAGCTGCTGCGGGGACTCAGGTCGTTTGGAGTGGAGGGCCCACTCCTGAAGACCTTCTATGACTCTGTGGTGGCCACAGCCATCTTCTATGGTGTGGTCTGCTGGGGTGGCAGCATCTCTGCTGGGGACAGGAAGAGACTGAACAGGCTGATCAGAAGGGCCAGCTCTGTTCTAGGATGCTCTCTGGACCCAGTGGAGGTGGTGAGTGACAGCTGGTGGCTAAGCTGTCATCACTGTTGGACAACATCTCCCACCCCATGCAGGAGACTGTGACAGCACTGAGCAGCTCCTTTAGTGGGAGACTGCGGCACCCACGGTGTGGGACGGAGAGATTTCGCAGGTCTTTCCTCCCCACTGCTGTCAGACTCCACAACAAAGACTTTAACTGATCAAACACACACATCCACTGTATATAGTATTTTATTTAATTTTATTCCATTCTGTACAGTTGTGTACTGTATTTATTCTTATTGTATTCTAATTTTTGCTTCATAACTTTTGCACTGTCCACTTCCTGCTGTGACAAAACAAATTTCCCACGTGTGGGACTAATAAAGGTTAACTTATCTTATCTTACAACAGCTAATGAAGAAGCTAAGCTAAGCTAAAGCCAGATAAGCCACAAAATAAATCAGATGAATGATAACATAATGCCCAAGCACTGGGTTTTTACTCTTTAAATTCCTTCACCTAATCCGTAAACCTATCCAAGGGCATCCTTCTAAGTGCACGTCTCTGCCTTACTCCAGCTACTGTTAGCAATCCAGCTACCAGCTTTTTGTGTAACTGAAGACTCTTTGAAGGTCGAAACGTTGCTTTGTTTTTTTGTTTTTGCTGGCACGCCTTCTTTTGTTGATGATAATATTGGATTTTTTTCCTTTCCTGTTTTTTGGAAAGTGTTTTTAATTTTTTTTGAGTAACATAATTTATTTTGGAAAAAATACAAATAAGAAAAAAATACAACTAACGATTTAAGATAGGCTGTGTGATTCCTGCTGGCCTGCAGACTAAGATCTCCCTGTCTATTGTTACAGGGTGGGAGTCTCCCCCTCCTCTCCAAGTGGGCCAAAGTAAGGATACCTTAAATAATTTTTAAAGTTTCAATAATCACGACCTTAAAATATATGATAATCATGTGCATTATCTTCCTCCTTGAGTAGGAGGTCTACTGGCCCATGAAGTAGATATTGTGCATTTGCTCATACTACATAAAGAGTGTATGTGTGAAACAATCACGGGGCATTATAACATGTGTATGATGATGTATTTTTGTGTATATACATCTTGCACTTGAGATGGTCCTTCTTTAGATATTATAGCTTAGTGTGTATTTGATCATGCTGCAATTTGTGTGTATGTGGAAAATCTGTGCTTTTGAATGTGAACGCACCATGTGATGTAACGTATGACTCGTGGTATACACTGGGGTCTCAGGTGGGTCCTCAGACACCTATTGGGAAAGGCCTGCTAATGGTGTGACTTCCACAAAGCGTTTATCTGGTGCCTTACTTCTGTCCATTAATGTAGCAGCTATCTGCACTACCTGTGGTGCACACGACACATAAAGGCATTACTGTGGCTTCACAAAACTGTTCATACAGTGAATGAAGAATAATCACATTGTCTACAGTAGGCCAGTTTCCTCACAGTAACCACCAACAGCAGCTCCCCGTGGCTGTGTATCTGCATCCACAGCCACGCACTGACGGCATAAAAAGGTTTAATTAGCAAACGTAACACAGGTGTGCCAATCGCCTCACCTGTCTGCTTCCTTAATCACTGTCTCACTGCTCCACCTGAACCTGAAGCCACGCCCACACTGAAATGTAAACTGTCTTGTTTAAATGTCTTTGTAGGTAACAGAAACTATTTTTCTGGCACAGCACAAATAATCTGTGGCATCTTCGTGTGACCCCTGATGGTTTTGTGAATGCCTGAGGCAGTGCCGGCATTTTAATGTCAATAGTTTTGTGTAATTTTGTTGTTAGCTAGAATTTGCAAAACAAGTTTATCTTTTTTAAAATTTGGATTTCAAGTTGGATTTCGAGGCTCATGAAAACGAATCAGCTTCAAACTTTTGAAAATTAATTTTTTTCTTTTTATTCCAAAAAGTGAAAACAAAATATTTTACTGAAAAAGAAAAACAGTAGATCAGTGTCTGGATGACATAACTCATGATGTCACTAATGACATCACTCAGACAGCCACAGTTTGAAGGTCCGATCGTAGGAACAGGTGGCGATGAGTTTCCCATCAGGTGACACGTCGACGCCCATCACCTGAAAACACAAACAGGTCAGAGATCGCCAGCAATTAGGAGCGCCCGAATGGACCAATCAGAGCATAGCGCTCATACCTTCCCCTCATGCCCAGCAAGTGTCTTCAGTGGCATCCAACCCGGATGACTCCAGACCTTCGCTGTGTTGTCGTATGCACCCGTCAACAGGAAGTGCCCGTCTGTAGCTGCAAACACAGGAAGTACGGTCACATTAACAGGAAGCAAGGTCAGTAATATTTAGTTTTGTTGAACAATAACGTTTTTTACGTTGAAAGCGGACGGCAGACAGCAGGTTCTGGTGGGCGGGGACTGTGTAAAGGCACTTCCTGTTTCTCAGCTCCCAGACCTTACAGGTGTTGTCTCCACTTCCTGTTGCCAGGTGATACCTGAGTGGAGAAACATTATTGAAGCTGTTAATTCTGATCAAACCGTGAAATTTATCATTTTAACATGTTTACAACAAAAACAATCTCTTCACTTCCTGCAGAATCCCGATTATTGATTCGGCTGTGTGTTTTGTGTGATGCTTTGTGATTGGCTGACCCGTTGGGGGAAAAGTGCAGGCTGTAGATCTCCTTCAGGTGACCCTCAAGGAACACCACGCAGCGTCCCGTCCGGAGGTCCCACACCCTGCCAAACGCATCCAGGCCACTGATTGGACCACAGACAGAGAGAGCTGATTTGTTAGTTACAGAGACGTGCTGAGACGTGCTAGAGCAGGGGTGTCAAACTCAAATACACAGTGGGCCAAAATTCAAAACTGGAACTAAGTCGCGGGCTAACGTTAATATTTATTGAAATATATTTATTGCTCCAGATATAAGAATGAATCTTTTCTTATGGACTCAAACACGTTTTGCTGAAAAACTGAATATGGAACAAGCAAAGCTTAATACTAAACAATATATATATTAGCTGTATAACACCAGTAGGCCAGCTCTGATAGTAATTTGGTATGGCTTCGTGGGCCAAATGTAAGTAGGCTGCGGGCCAAAGTTGGCCCGCGGGCCAGAGTTTGACACCTATGTGCTAGAGGATGTTGTAGCGTTTGTTTACCCTGTAGCAGCCAGAGAACCGTCAGGGTGAAAGGTCAGGTCGTGGACACCTTTGCTGTGACCTTCCTGATGGAGGATTTCCTCCTGAACCTCCAGATCCCAGAGACGCCACGAGTAATCGTAGCTGCACTCCACACGGACAGGAAGTATGTCACACACAGAAAAAAATATTTCTGTGTTAAACTCAGAGTAAAACTTTCGAAGTAAAATGGAAAATTTTTTTAAGGAGAGAAAGTAGGTGGTGCTTAGTGTTTGAGCATGCTCTGTCTCTACACGTTACACAGGTATTTTGACTCATTACAGTAAGAATGAATATTCAGAGTAATTTCTACTTTACCAGGTTGTACCCAGGAACCGTCCTGACGGATGCCACGACACCCGAGAAACTCGCTCGCTGTGGCCTTCAATGTCTGCCACTGGCTCATCACTACAGCAACCAGAGACACAAAGCCATTAATTACTGATAGGATATGAATCAGACCCCACCCCCAGTTACCTGCCCCTTGCCCTCACCTTTCCAGGTTCCACAGCTTCACTGTGCCATCAGCAGCACACGAGGCCAAGCTGACATCTGATTGGTTAAGAGAAACTCCGGCCTGGGGGCGGAAGACGAAGGCACCCACATTGGTGTTGTGACCTTCAGCCAATCAAAGAGCAGGACAGAAAAGGGCGGAGCCTCAGACAAATGATTCACAAGTGATCAAAGTATTGATCAGTTATCATTTAAACCCTCTGGGGTCCAGCATTTTTGACTACTTTTTGATTTCACATTTAAAAACTGTTTACCTTCTCTTGTTTGGTATCATTCTTTTCTGCACAACCTCACATGTTTAACAGTTATTTTTTCATTTGACATACTGTATTAACACAATCAACACAATCGTCTCATTGTTTTGACATGCAAAACAAAACAATCGACTACACTACACAAGATACACACAACTATTTTATCGATCAATTACAAGCCCCCTTGTAATCATCATATAATGTTTGACATTTCTGTGGCAATAAATCTGAAACCTCTAATTTATCTCACTAACAACTAATCAACAAGCAATTCCAATGTAACCAACAACAAAAACAAACATTAAGCACTGCCCACCTCTGAGTGTCCGAATCAGGTTGCAGTCAGGGACGGACCACAGCTTACACAGACCGCTCCTGGAGGTGTTAGCACGTTAGCATTAGCTTCAATACAGCAGTTAAATAAGCTAACATTTACTCATGCTAATGCTAACTGTTTGCATTTTATGCTAGTAGTGGGCGGTGCTTGTTACCAGGAGGCCGTAGCCAGCATTTTGGAGTCGGGGCTGAAGTGGCAGAAGCTAATTGGTCGATCGTCCCCAATCTGACTGCAGAAGTTGTTCAGATTCTGAAGAAGCGGAAGAGGGGGTGGTTAGTGCTGCTCATGCTCACTGAGAACGAGGACATTCGCTGTGACACTCAGAGTGTTGTTTTTGGTGTGCTGCTATCTGCAGTTAATAAAATTGACTCACCCTCAGGCTCTTGTGCAGCTCTTGTTGTCGGATTGTTTTGGTTGCCTCGGTAACTTCCTTCTGAGTGCGTGCAGCCTCCAGGCGCCTCATTGCTCTGATGGACCAATCACAGAGATAAGGAGCTATAGCCAATGAGAATCAACCAACTGACATGATATTTTTATCATTTCTTCTTGACAGATCCTGGCGGCTCATTTACCAAGTCTCAAATACTTTAAGATCGCAGTGTGCGATTGTATGTATGGAAAGTCTAAGGAGTCAAACGCGTTTCTGTACAAGTGAAGACTCTGTTATCGTCCACAATAATACGGTATGAATTCCCGCAACAGGGATATTATTGCCATAGCAACACTGTGTTTAAAACTAGGGGTGCCCAGCTATGTCTGACAGCCAGAGCCGTGTGCCCACCTCCGAGGATGAGTTAGTAAATAGGAAGTTGTCTTGAATCATGCTCAATTATCCAGGTAAGTAAATCCCCCAAAAATTATTCTGTTCATCTGGACGTAGTGTTTGCAGTGGGAGAAACGTTTAGTCACTCATCCAATGATTTCTTCAGTTCAGCTGAGTGCAGGTTTCCCCAACCATATAAGCAGTACATTTGCACAATGACTGAAACTAGCCCACTGAATGAACAGCGGGCTGTGATGTCAGTTTCAGCAAAAGGGCTGAACTTTGCTGTGACACCAAGACGAAATCCCACAAGTGGAACTGATCACAGCCACAGAAACAGCCATTCAAAACTACAACATTGCAACTGCGGACGAACGTTTCCATCCCATATCAGCATGGAGGACAGGAAGGCAGTCACATCACTTAGTAATGACAACAACATTATCATCCTTCCAGCAGACAAGGGTAGGTCCACAGTTTTGCTAAACCATAAAGACTATGATGAGAACATTTTGTCACTACTCAGTAACAAAAATAGGAGGGTGAGAGATTGTCTGAAGCTGTTAGACCAAGACAATGCTATTGACCGGACCTCATACCACAGGCTATACCCAGGGGAATCTACACCAAGTCTGTATGGTTTACCTAAGATACATAAACAGAGTGTACCTTTAAGATCAATTGTCTGTATGATCAACTCGGTCACCTATAACATCTCAAAGTTTCTGGCTTTGATCCTCAACCTGTTGGTAAGCAGCTCTGAACACCACATCCAGAACTGGATGTGTCTTAATTCCACCTATTTCACATACAAGGGTCAGTATTACAGGCAGAAACATGGGTGTACCATGGTTTCCCCAGTTTCACCCATTGTGGACAACTTGTACATGGAAGAAGTGGAAAAGAGGCCTCTGTTATCCTATCCTGGAACACCACCAAGTCATTGGTTCAGGTACTCTGTGGACTAATACATCAAATTCACCAGGGAGGATATAAAAAGTGGCAGGTTAGCCTTCTTAGACTGCGAGTTTTCCATCAGTAATGAGGGACATTTAAGAGCTGATGTGTACTGTAAACCAACGCATAAGGATCTGTATTTAAGGTTTGACTCTCATCATCCACTGGAGCACAAACTGGGTGTCATCAGGACAACACAGAGCGAACACCATCACCACAGATACAGCGGCCAGGGAAGAGAAGAACATCATGTCAAGAAGGCCCTGAGTAAATGTGGTTAACCCAGCTGGACATTTGTCAAAGCTGGGAAAGCGCCTAAAGAAAGCTCCAGCTGATCAAGAAGAGGAAAACAACAACTGCTGTCTAAGTAAAAACCCTTAGTGATCCCATACTTGTCAGGAGTATCAGAACAGTTGAGATGCATTTTCTCAAAAGACTGCATCTCTCTGGCTTTTAAACCCCAAAACACGCTGCGCCAAAAATTGGTCCACCCCAAGGATCGGGTCCCCCGACACAAACAGAGTAATATAGTGTACGCTTGTTAAGTGCCGGGAGGATTGCAAGGATTTATACTTGGGGAAAACCAAACAACCTCGGGCAAAGCAGATGGCACAACACAGGAGACCTAACTCATCAGGCCAGGACTCCCCAGTCTATTCACACCTACAGACCAGTGGACACTCTTCAATGATAAGGATGTACACATCCTGGACTGGTTTGGGTGGGGAGTCGAGGAGGCCATTTATGTGAAAAGGGAAATCCATCTCTAAATCGAGGAGGGGGCCTAAGGGTACATCTTTCAGCTTCTTACAATGCTGTGATTGCAGCCATTCTGTAACTCTCTGTGAATGGTACTCATGGCCATTGATGAATGATCACTGATCATGACAATTTGCATTTTTATGATCAAGAAACTGACCTCACATTGTTTGTCAGTGG
Source organism: Copadichromis virginalis (assembly GCF_057382275.1). Taxonomy (NCBI): domain Eukaryota; kingdom Metazoa; phylum Chordata; class Actinopteri; order Cichliformes; family Cichlidae; genus Copadichromis; species Copadichromis virginalis. Next base: position 28,534,394 of record NC_140624.1, read on the forward strand.
TTGTAGTTTCTGTCATTGTGCAAAGTTACTGTTTATAAGGTTGGGGAAACCTGCAGTGAGCTGAGACTGAAGAAGGTGAAAACAGCCAAAATCACATTATCGAGTATGATCAGGCTACGATGGAGGAGATATCAGCAATGATTCCACTGAATGTCGCTGGAAAACTGGTCATCTGCATGTCATGTGACAGAGCCAGTTGTCACTGATGTGGTCACAGTAGCTATTAAAAAGTTTGTAGCGTCTTTACTGTCCAGTAAAAACTAAAAAGTGCCTATTGTGATTTGGCGCTATATAAAGAAAACTGCCCCTTTGAGGGCAGAGCCAGGACAAGCTGGACAGATTACATCTCTCAGCTGGTCTGGAAACACCTCGATGTTCCCCCAGATACGATAGTGGCCGCGGAGAAGGTCGGGGCTTCGGTCCCCTGTCCCATGACTGGATCCCGGATAAGCAGAAGAAAATGGATGGAACGAACTGAATCGACCTGCACACAACATCCTGACAGGAAATTTCTCTGACTCCGAGCGTATTCAGCAATTATTTGACAGTTTTACTTCAGATTTACAGGGGAAACCCAAGCTCGGTTACTCTGCTGCTTAGATTTATTCTTTTACCCGTGCATGTGGAAAGACTAAATATAATATTACCGATTGGTTATTGGTTGTTAGGGATGGGTATCGTTTAGGTTTTATCCGATACCGGTGCCAAATCGGTACTTTTGAAACGGTGCCGGTGCTCAAACGGTGCTCAAACCGGTGCTTAAAGAATAGAGAACACAAAATTGGTCCAAAAACCTCTCATGTTCAGCTGTTTTTTTGTAAAAAGATAACAATGTTAGCCTTTTCTGCAGCTATAGGGGATTTATGGCATCACTCTTGGCTGGAAGCAGTGCTTAATCAATGGAAAAAACACAAACTTTGTCCAAAAACCTCTCATGTTTAACTGTTTTCCACTTTTTCTTTGGTCATTTTAGCCTTTTTAGCCAGGGTGAAGGGAGTATCTGCCATCAAACAAGAAGACAGCCGCATGTAGCTATGATGATGTTTGCTAGTTCACCTTACATGCATTAATGTAATAACGTGGTTAGCCTACTCAACGTAAATTACACACGAACAACATTAAGCTACTCACGCAGAGAAGAACGGCTGCTGCTGCATCATCCTCATCATTTCTGCTACACTGGCAGAGCTAGGGGCCAGGACTCTCCTCTTCGTGTTTTTGGGGGATGTTGCTAACTCCGGGTTTTAAAAAAAACGCTATGCGTCTCCAGGTGTTTCATCGGATTTGAGGTGTTACCTCCTTTGACAGTATCACAGTATCAGCTTAAAGCACTTGTTGCAGGCTGCTGAGTTTGCATCTTTTGCTGTGAAGTACAGCCAGACTTTTGACCGCTTCGCCTTGGGCATTTTTAATCTGTAGCTCTGCTCTAAAAGAACGTACGTACCTGGGCCCGCCTACTATCCTCGGAAACGTAAAATGATTGGCTAGAAGTGTATCACAGCTCAGGAAAAAAAAAGCACCGAAATAAAGCACCGAAATGTGCGCTGCTTTTCGGTCTGGTTACTACCGTTTATGTCAGAACACACCGGTACCCATCCCTATTGGTTGTCATGGTGATATGGCTGTTCATGAAACATAAAACACAGCATTCAGTGGTGAAGGTTAAGGTTGATGTTTACGTCTTCACCAGGCGGGTTTGAGACGGAGGGATTTTTAGCTCTTTTGTCCTTCTGTGATATAAGGACTCAGTGTGGTGCCCTGCCTAGTTACTGAGAGAGGAGTCTGGTAGAAGCGGTGCACTCAGTGGTTGTCTTTGCTCCTCCTCCTCTCACACTTTGATAATGACTCACCGGGGAAGAGAATATCTGGCCAACCAGAGCCGAGCATCCTTTAGGGAAGCGGAGCCTTCGTGGTACCATGTCTGCTGGCACTGTGATTGGTCAGAGAGAAAATGTTTAGATCATGCAGCCAGGTGTTCTGAAGCCCCACCCACACTCCAGGTCAGCTGACCTCATCCTGCGACCTCTTCGCTCGCTCTTCGTCCTTCCTGGATTTCTTCAGAGCGTCCGGACCGACCACGGACAGCACACTGCGCAGCCTGAAGACACACACACACTTTTACTTCCTGTCTGCTTCCTCCCTGTCACACTGACCAAGTTTGACAGGTTTTTTAATTAAATTATTGGCCCAAAATATTCCTAAGATGACTGCTGAGAGTGTTCTACAGAAGATTACAGAAGTTATTTTGCTCCACCTTTCGCGGCGGTCAGCTGGTCCCTCTCCAAATAACGTGATTGGCTCCCCCAGTGCACGGAGGCCGGCTTTCACCTCAGCATCATCAGTGGACACAGTGATCTGTCGGGCTCGTCGCCGTCGCTCAAACTCAGCAAGCGCTTCCTGCTGCCGCTCACTGACCCGCTCCTCAATCTCCAGAGTCTCCCCTGCAGGGCATCAAGGAAAAACAGAGTCAACCAAATTCCTGCTATCAATTAATCACAGATCTGATTGAGCAGATATTATTGATCACATGATTGATCAGAGCCTTGACTGTCGGCACTGTGATCAGCAGAGGGTGGAGGTTCTTCTAATTTCTAATAATTTTTAAGAGACATTTTATCAGAGAAACTGAACAAACTGCTAACCTGATGAGATGTTGATGTTTCCCGCCTCAATTCCCGCCCTGACTGCATCACTTCCTGTTGCTGAGCTGCTCGCCACATTGGCGCTCAGACGCTCCCGCTCTTTCTCCTCCAGGCTTCCATAGAAAACTCTGCTCTTCTTCACGGCCGGAGCCACATCCTCCTCATCGGACATATTGACTTCTTTTTTCTGGAGAAACAACAAAAACACATGAGGAAGATAAAGGTGACATTTTTAATGACAAAAAGAAAAACTGCTCAGAAGAAAAACCTTATTGATCCATTGAGCAGCAGCAGAGTGGCTGAAACGCAAACAATCACCCTGATCAGTAATAAGTGATCAATCAGCAATGTCAATCAGACACAGTAGCAGATTCATACTATACTTGGAACACCTTTATTTTTAACTTCCTGTTTGAGCTGCTGCAACTTCCTGCTCAGCTTCACTAGCTGCTGTCGGTCAGACAGAATGACATGCTCACAATGATCAGCATCTGTTACAATGATGAAATGACCTTAATGCACCTGCTGACATGTTAATCTCACCGCAGAGCTCCACCTCACTGGCCTACAGGTGTGGGTCACAGACAGGTGCTGCACCTGAGGCATGGATTTCCTCTCATCCAGGTAACTTCAGGTTATGCTGGGTTTCTGTACTATTATGGTCAGAGACTTCCTCCTCGTGTAAATCACTGTGGTAACTGATGGGATTTACCCCAGGTTAGAGATCAACAGGTATGAAATCACGCCTACTGACCAATCACCATTCCTGGATGATCCCTCAGAGCTCTGCAGGGAGAGTTGCAGGGTGCGTTTCCCTGGTCGTCAGTAGTAAATACTCAGTTTTATTCCTGTTTAAGCATCAATATCTGAGCACAAAGCCCCTTTTCCATTAGTACGACTGGTTTTCCATAACAATCAAGTACCACCTGATCTGTGTGATCGTTGTTATAGCAACGCTGCTCAGTTTCCTGTGAAGTAATTAATATCCAACATGAATGCTACAACAAAGGTGGACGTGGAGGCGACGATATACCTGCTGCTCGGTCTGTGGCTTTTCGTTAGACTCAGGGAACAGGACATTATTCTTTGTAGCCATTTCCTTTCGTTGCCTGTTTTCAAAAATGACATTTTAGATTTTCGTGAACAAGACGCTCTCATGACTCATTGAGTGACGCCACTGACCAGCCAATCAGCGGCATGCAGTCTGACGATGTCACATTTAAGTACCTGCTTGGAACCCCAGCCCGGCAGATATTAAAAAAAGTACCTGGTACCAGGTACTATGACCTGATGGAAAACCCTGGAAACTGTGGTGAGTACTAATGGAAAAGGGGCTTAAAACACCTGTGCTGTACCTGATGACCTCAGGTCGAGTCAGTTTTTAGATTTAATTTAGTCTTCTTAAACAGCAACGCGTCTGCAACTGAGAGAAAAACACTGCATTAATGTTTCTGGAGTAAGTTATGTTAAGAGTCCATTTTTAAGGTTCCTCACTGAGAGACCTGACCCACAAGGATCTGCGTGGTGGCCACACTCAGACCTGTTCCAAACACTAAGGAAAGGAGCTTCAACGCTTCCGTTGCTGAACAGACGAGACACTGGAGCATTCTTTATGAAAATGGAGGAGTCCCATAATTCATAGCGACAGACTTATCTGACCATGAAAACAATGATATAATAACCAAAGTGGAGCAGAGCATGAAAATTTTCATCATAACTTTTCCATTTCATCCACAAGGTATATATATATATATATATATATATATATATTCATAGTTTTTAACAGAAGCTGTTAAACTCACAGCTGAACTCTGAACATCACACTGCTGGAAAACTACTTCCTGTTGAGTTGTTACTGCATTAAGAACAAATTTACATAAACTCTCTAAACATTAAGAACTCTATGAGCTGTTCAGTAAGTTTAAGCTTGTGAATATTCATCCAGTTGTAATACACTGTGTACCACCGTTGCGCCTCGTTTCAACGTTTAAGGCGTCTTCAGTAAATCCAGCAGACTTTTGACCTCCATCAGTACATCTGAGTCTTTGTTCTGCTTTAAAACTCCACCCTGGTTTTTCACAGGCTTTGGCACAACAACGGCCTTCGCAGAATCAGGCTGAGAACATGCTGTGCTGAATTCAAATTGGTGATTAGTTTGAAGACCGCGGACATATTTACAGGCGCCGCTCTAGGTGACCTTTGACTCCGTCCCCGTGTTAGGGTCAATGATAACGAAAACAGAACTTCGTAGTTCAGACCTCTAAGCGTCCTCCTGCAGCTCTGCACCGATCAGTAATCGCTAACTCCTCACCGTTTCTCACCTGTGTGTTTCAGGTAAAGCTTCGCGCTCACCGGAGTCAGTGGACAGCGCGAACCCAGAGCCTCTTCAAGGGCTGAGTGTCTGTAACGTGCCGGAGCACGCGCTAACGGATGAGGGGGTAGAGCAGAGTATGGCTGATTTACGCTTTGACGTCTCTCTCACCTGTGCAGTTGAACACAGCGGCTCAGAATGCCGTTAAACCGTTCAATGAGAGAAACTTACCGGAGGAGACGAAGGACACACCGACGCGGAGCACCGTGACCCGGAAGTTCTTCCCTGAAGTGCCACCGGGTCAGAGGTTGCACACTTCCGGTGGACGCAGCAGCTGCAGAAAATAAACAAAGAGAGAAACTGCGGGAAAGAGCATTACAACTCCTCTATCAGGTACCTGCACACCTGTTCACACTGAGGGTATCCGCAAGGACTGTCCGTTACCGGTCACTGTAACGTCACTGCGACTTTACTTTAGCGCAGCTTAGCTTAATTTAGTTTAGCTTAGCTTAGCTTCTGTGAAACCCATCTGCGTGCGCACAGTGCGCATGAGTGGCGACTTAAGGAGCGGCAAGGTTAGGGGTCAGAGGTGAGACTGTTATAGATATTTCAGCAGCCAGTCAGATGAGACCATTAAATGTGTCTGTATAACCTCCAGAGCATCCTTTAGAAAAGCAAGCGAGCTAATCATGCTGCTGGTTCCTGTCTGAGCGGTAGGTGTAGTTTATTTAGTTTCTATTGCTTTAGAAGCAGTTGGACGCCCTGAGCTCCGCCCTGAGGCCTTACCCCGGGAATCTCTCGGTTACCCTGACGTCAGTAATCAGGAGACTTCGGGAGTCAGTGTTGCTGTGGTGATAAGTTACCTGGACTCCTGCTGTGGCTTGATATCAATACGTTCACCATCAGGATCAAACACAGAGATCAAACAGTGTGATCAATGATTCTGATCACAAATATCAGGAAACATTTTTTAGATCTGGTCGATCCTAATTATTGATCTGATGGAAACGATAACTGAAGCTGATTGCTGTTATTGATCAGATTTCAGAATTAATTAAAGCTCCTGTGTCTGAGCTAATGATCTATTGAGTCGGTGTTGTTGAAAGGTTGAAAAGCCAAATGGCTGCTCTCTGGGACTCTAAGTTTAACCTTCATCACTTGACTTTTTTCCTTCCTCTGAAAACTTTTGAAGTCATCCTGCTCGATGTAGGCATCATCATGACAACAGGAGTTGTAGTTTTATTTTTAAATTACAGCCAGATGTTACAGCCTCATGATATTCACAGTAAAAACACAACAGCTTGTTTCTTTTTGTGCCACCATCAACCTCAAAGCCCGTAAGGATAAGCTAAGATAACCCTTTATTAGTCCCACACGTTGGAATTTTTTTGGTCACGAAAGCATCTGGAAATAGGAAGGGTTCTGATTGGCTACACTGACTTCAATAGAACCGTGAGATGTTTTATTTTGAAAATGTCCAGGAAATGTGTGCAGTAAATCATATTCAGCAGGTTTATAGAACATTGAACTTGGAGGTGAATCATTTTCACCATTCAGTAAGCATGTCAAAAAGCAAATCTGATCACTCAATCCATGTATTGATCGTCTGCTTTCAGCCTGGACTCTAAGTGAAAATGTTGAGGAGGAAACCGACTCGTCTGGAGCTTAAGATCGACGACACTGAGGAGTTCGAGAGCGTCAAGAAGGAGCTTGAGGTCTACTCACTTTTGTACCAATCAATCAATTAATCAGTAATAGTAAATGAGAATGAATAACAATCAGTAACATCTGACACTTTAAAGGAAGTAAACTTCAAACAGGACATTATCAGGTTTTCTTTTTCTTTAGGCCAGAAAACGTCAGCGAGAGGAGGCAGAGTCGGGAGGTGGAGTGGGTGGGGGATCTGTAATTGGTGTTGATGTAATTGGGGGTGGAGCCTCTGCCTCAGCATCGTCCTCCACAGCCGCATCAAGGGCAGAGCTTATCAATGAGCGAATTGGCTACAAGCCCCACCCTAAACCGGCGACCCTGCCGACCTTATTTGGAAGTTTACAGTTTTAATGATGAATAAAGTTTGAGCAGAAAAATCTTTGGAGTTTGGAGTATCGTTTTATTTTAAATGAGCAAACATAAAGAATCTCAGAGTGAATCAGAACCCCCCCCCCCCCCCCCCCAGCATCATGTGACCTGGTCAGTCAGATGGTCTCCAGTAAGTGGGCCAGAGATGGAGTTCCTCGGCTTTCCTGCCTCAGTCAGGCTGGACTTTATTGACACAACAGCGTCTGACAGCTGTTGCACATTCATACCAAGCTTTTCTTCACACACACAACTGTGTTGTATTCAGTCTGCATTCTTCATATTTTATTTTACCATTTTATATTTAAAATGTCTACTTTTTATCCATGACTGTGGTTGTCCAGAGACTGCCTGTTGTGTGTTAATTCCAGTTGATAAAACTATCAAGTGGAATTAAAACTATTATTTTACCGCTCTGTGCACTAAATCACCTAATTAACTGAAGAATCTGCTGCATTTAGCTCATCTTCTTAAGAAGCGCTGCATTCTGTTTTTTGTCCTTTAGACATTTTTATCACCATTTGATAAGATTTCCACGTGACCAATACAGGTGCTGTGTTGTTGTACGGCAGTGAGATGCCAAACTATGTTTATGGGAAGAAAAAATTTAGACTCATGTGTATTCATGGTGACAGGAGGCCATCTCTGGTGCTGTTTGACAGTTTACATTTTTGGCTCAATTATGATCTAGTGTACAATCCACTAAACATAATTTTTTTCAAGTCTGTAAAAATTTTGAAACCAAAATGCTAAATAAGGTCCCGTTTCCACTTTTAACTCAGACGAGAACTGAGCAGTTGCTTTTTTCAAATGTATTAACATTATTTTATTTGCACATAAATGTGTTTTCTCCACTTATACTTCCTCATAAATTCTGCATTTGCATCATCTTTTTTATAATCAACTTAATTTAAATAAATACACTTCTCTCATTCAGTTAGCGCTTTATCCTAGTTATGTAAACAAGAACCATTCACCACTGATTTGATGTCCAGAACGAACCTAGTTCAGACCCTCTCCACCTTCTTCATCCAGGTTACCTGCAATGTCTTTAAAATCCAGCAGATGTGATGTGTTGCTCAAGAACAACACATCACCACAGTTATGACTATCGGGCATCACCTAGGGCTCAGTTCGTTATAGCCAATTTACTCCTTAACTCACCTGCTTAAAGTCTGCATAGAGGCATGGCCTCTTTGGCTGATAGGTGAAAAGCAACTCAGTGGTGTAGCTGTAAATGCTGAACTACACCTCTGGACTGCATTTGTGCTGTTCCAGCATTTTGAATGGGCATCAAACACTGGCTTATTTTCATACAGTTTATTTTCATAATAAAGGTACAACAATAATATTTTAAAAAGACGATTAGTGTCGGAACTCAGAAAAACTTGTATTTACAGTAACAGTCAGTAGGTGGAGCTCTCAGCTCTGATGTCCAAGAAGTGATGCTTACCAAACACTACTCAAAGTTCTTTTACTCTGAACACATAGCAACCTGAAAATATACAAAGTGCTGGTGATAAAAATCCAAGCTGTTTGGTCAAAGAAACTTTCTGGGGGAAAAAAAAAAAAAAACCGCTTGTGGACGTGGTCTGTGTGATGAAACTGTGCATCATGTGCTATTAACCAATCAGCAGTGATGTGCAGAGAAACCCCGCCCCCTAAAAAAGGACGTAAACATTTTTATTTTTTAGTGTTTTTAGTTTTTGTTGGAACGCATTTTTGTTTTGTTCAAGTTAGTGTCTTCAATTAAGTTTAAACTGATATCAATGACATGTGGGCTCAGTTACCGCACGCGGTTTCTGTCTTTTAGATCTTTCAGATTTTAAGATTTTCCCAACTAAAAGCTTCTTCAGATTAATGGCAGAAATAAAAAAATTAAATTAAATAAAACAGTTTGTGTTCAGAGCTGATGGTCAAAGGGAAGGATGTGTGGCCGTTATAACAGAAGGGGGCTTCACATCGTTTCAACTAAAAAATAGAAATATTTGAGTTTAAAAAAGAAAAAAAAGAAAAAAAGCTTGCACAAACATTTTAGCAGCTTCTGTTTGTTTGTAGTGTTGTTATTGATTCAGTGTTTGTTTACTCTGTTTGTTTATCATTTAGTGTAGATCAATCGATCAATTACTCATTCAGTTTCTTGACTCGAGGCTGGCGTCCTTCCTGTAATGCAGTGTTTCGTGTTCTGATCTCGGAGTCTGCGATTGGCGATCTTACACTTTAAGGGAGTGTCCTCAGACTGGCCTCATCAACCTCATCACTTCTTCTTAATAGCAGCAAGGTCCCGCTGCAGCTCGGAGAACTTGGGCCGGTCCTCGGGGCTGTACTGCCAGCAGCGCTGCATCACTTTGTACACATCGTCAGGGCAACGTTGAGGGCAAGCCATCCTGTAACCTAGCAACCAGGAACACATGGTCACCACTTGATGATATCACTGATTTTGTGATGCAGCTGATTGATTATCTGAGTGTTTACCTTTCTCCACCTGTTCTCGAGCCTGCTGATTGGTCATCCCCGGGTAAGGACATACCCCCAGACTGAAGGTTTCCCACAGGAGGATACCGTAACTCCACACATCGCTCTCTGAGCTGTAACGACCTGCAGCGCCCAATCACAGCACAGCACACAATCAGCAGCCACTCTCTGCTCTGTTTTTATTAACTTCTGTCACAGACTCAACAGCTTCTTTAAAAATCAACAGGCATCTCAGGTACAGGTGTGTGTGTGTGTGTGTGTTACCATAGTTGAGCGCCTCAGGTGCAGTCCATTTTATGGGGATCTGTTTGAGTCCAGAAGAAGAATAAATGCCGTCATCCTCCTGACGACTCATCCCAAAGTCACTGATCTTCAGCACGCTGTTATCCCCGACAAGACAGTTCCTCGCTGCCAGGTCCCTGAGATACACACAGACACACACACATACACACACACACACACGCATACACGATGGTTAAACTCAGAAAATACTTAAACTTTGAACTCACTCCGAGTTTGATGGCAAGAACAAGTCTCTGCAAAGTTTTGACGGGTTTTATAACCCCGCCGTAACCGTGGTTACCTATGGATGCAGTTTTTGCTCTCCAGGTACGCCATCCCAGCCGCAGCATCAACTGCAAAGCGAAGCAGCTGTTTGGTCTTCAGCTCATCCTTCTTCTTTCTCAGGAATGACAGAAAGTCTCCACCTGGACTCATAAGACACACCTGTTAGAAACTGACCAATAACAATACAAGTTCACTCAATTTAAGCTTCACCCACCAGGAACGAGCTCCATGACAATGTAGATCGGCTGTCGCTGGGTACAAACGCCAATCAGCTTCACAATGTTCGGGTGGTCATACTGCTTCAGGATTCTGCAGCCAATCAGAGAGGAGCAGAGTGAGCGTTCAGCCAATCAGAGAGCAGAGTAAGTGTTAAGCCAACCAGAGAGGCCATTTTTTATATTTCTCACTCTGTTTAATTAATTTCTGAATGTGATCATCACCTCTTTCTTTGGTTAGAGGTAACTATCCCACGCTTCTCTTTCTGGAACAAACTCCTGGAGGAGGCGGGACTCTGGGCAGGTGTGGGATACTCACAGTGCCTCTGGTTCAGAGTTTTCCTCAGGCGGGTTGTCTCTGTAAGACTCGGGGTCACTGACTAAGGTCAGGTAACAGGTCAAAGTGCCCGATCCTCTCAGAGTCTTTGGGTGAAATCCAGAGAAACCTGTAGGTGTCACGGGGTCATCAGCCTGCTCTAAAAAAAAAGTGTTGGAGGTATGGAAGGTCATAAGCACCTCAATCCACCTCACTCCCCGAAGGCCAAAGGTCACTGATTGCATTGTATAAGCTGATCTAAGGCCACGTGTAATACGCTTGGCTGAAGATGAGCTGAGCGCTGAGGAGGATTAGAAGGCGGTGAAGCCTTAGCAGAGTCCTGGCAAACTTAAACAGAGAGTGAGGGGTGAATGCTAGGGGGAGCTCCTTTTTGATCCATGTCTTTAATGTCATGTAGAGTTCTGAGACAGAACCAGTGGAGCAGCAGAACTGCATGACAGATCCTTTCTTTAACACAAGGACCAAAGCTGTGATCAGGTATCACCCTGCTCAGCCTCCCTTATGGAGAAGAGATGCGATGTAGTTTTGGCCTTTCTCTGACTGTCCCATCTACAGTTTGAGACAACCCTAATGACCATCACTTCTTGGACATCAGAGCTGAGAGCTCCACCTACTGACTGTTACTGTAAATACCAAATCCAGGAGGATCTGACTGGAGGAGCGCAAGTCGACCTTGGTGTGATGAGCCTTTTTCCGGGTTTTTAAACTCACATCTTTCTGTTCCTGAGGCTGATAGATGGGTTGAACTTTCTGAACTTGCTTTATAATTTTCTCTTCTTCTCTTCTGGCACCGTGGATAATGATTCAGGGTTCAGGTTTGGCTTCCAAAGTCAAAACCGTGCCCTTAACATTCAGCTCGGACTCAGCGGGTATAGAAGAGGGTTTCCTGTTTTCCACCTTCAGGGTTTCTACCTGAAGGCGGAAAACTCTGGACCTGTTGAGATGGGAGGAGACTATGGAGGGATTACTGCTCTGGGAATACCGACATTCCAGCAGGAAAGGGAGAAAAGGACGTCTGACATCGCCCGATTAGATGCTGACATAACAACCCAAGTTTGACAGGGAGTACACAGACAGACATTTGGGCTGTTTCCCGATATGTGGTGTAAAAACTGTTTGATTGATTTGCTACTGACTGATTTGTTGATGATGATGATGATGTTGATGGTGCTTGCATGAAGGGCTCACCTGGCCTCAGACAGAAAGCGGATCTTCAGCTCTGGAAGCAAATCCTCTTTACACGTTTTCACGGCGACCGGTGTTTTGTCTCGCTGCAGAGTCCCTTTGTACACCTCGCCAAAGTTACCCTGTAATAAAGATAGCAACGAACGACGGGAAATGAAGGCGGTGAGTGAAAGATGAGTATAAGGACAGGTAGATGCCTCACCTTTCCCAGCAGGTCCCCCAGCACCACATCCTCATGGTTCAGGATCCACTTCTTGTCCTGCAGAGAAAAAACAGCCAGTGAGCACCAAATACCATCATGATAACTAACCTCAATGCACAACTGTATGTGGGTGTAGGAGGGGCTACCTTTACAACGGGGTTTTGCAGCACGACTCCAGACTTCTTGGTAATGACTTGCTTGGTGGTGAAGTGATGCTCAATGAGCTGAGGGATGGTGGTGAAGCCCGTCCCCTCAAAACGGTACTGATTCTACCAGAGAGGGTGAGAGACATTAGCTTAACATATGAGAGAGACACACACACACCGGGTTACTGTGTGTGAATATATGTCGATATATTGGATGATGAAGTGTGTGTGTGTAATCGCACGTACATCAGCATACTGGATGATGAAGTGACGTCTCTGATCGTCAGAAAAGACAGACAGGACATACTCGCCCGGTTTGCCATGGCTCTCCCTAACGAGGAAGTCTCCCTGTTGCCGTAGTAACTCCTGAGCCTCAATGCGGGGGATGGCGCCGTGGTACCACTCTTGCTCTGCTAGAGGGCGTTCCGATGTGGGGATCACATCAAAGAACTGCTGCAGAGATGCAGAAGAAGAAAAATCTCCAATATAATCTGATCCTTCCACCTCTGATTCAGACCGCCCTCTCCCCCCACCTCCTCCAGCTCTATTTGGGGGAAACAGAGGCGTTTCCAAACCAGATGAGACTAACGATCTCTTAGGTGTCCTGGATCTTCTCCCAGTTGGAGATTAAACACCTTAGTAAGGATCAGCACAGCATCCACATCCCTACAGCAACCGCTCCATCAGTCACTCTTCCACTCTGCTCTCTCTGAGATACCGAAACTCCTCCAACCAAGGACCCTAAGCCTCCAATACCTAGAGTGAGAACATGGCCTCACACATGGAGCTGCTCATTCTCATTCTCTGGAGAAGCTGAAGGTGATGTGAATCAGTTGACCCGTGATGCCAGAAATGCCAATGAGAAATTCAAAGAGGCGGTGCCAAAGCCAAGTCCCTGAAATCCACGAGCACTCCCTTTGTTACCCTGTCTCTATCCGTAAAAGTTTTGAACAGCATCAGTAACAAAGGGCAGCCCCAGTGAAGTGCAGCACCACCACCACCAAGCCCTCATTGAGGCCATACAGGGGCTGAATGCACGCAACTACGAGCTAGAAGGCTCTTACTTCCAAAGCACCCTCTAGAGGACTGCCCAAGAGATGTAGCTGAATGAGTCCACAAAGCACAGGTAAGCAAGTTGGACAAACTCCTTCCACACCTCAGTTACAGCTTTGGCTAATGCCAGAGTCACTCTCTGATTAGCTGCTTCCTGTCAGATCTATCTGGACTCCCACAGGCTAATCAAGACTCCTCCGTCCTCTGGAGGCTTCCTTCACCTCTGATTCTGTTGAGATATAAACGGGTTCAGTGTTGAAAAGTCTTACCGAGGTAGAGGAGCCCAGCATTGCTTTGGGAGATCGAATCATCCCAGCCAGAGAGTGACGAAGAGTGTCGAACCGAGATCCACGGTCCTTCACTTTGTCCTACACACACACACACACACACACACACACACACACACTTAATCCAGAGCGCTACATTCAAATGTTAAATGTGGAAAAAACGCTTGTGAAAAGGAATCTCTTCCTGTCAGTTCTAATCGATAAATGAAAACTAATAATTGAATATTTACAGTTGATCCGACAGAGCGAGTATCGTCCTCGTATGGCAGTGCGGGGGGTGGTGGTGGCGGGGGAGGGGAAGCAGCAGCATCTGCCATCTTGGCGTCGAGCAAGGCCTTCTGGGAGGCAAGGCTCGCCTCTGAGCTGCGCAGTGATTGGACAGCGTGCCGAAGCTCGAGGAGAGAGAGTTTCTGACTGAGCAGCAGGACGCAGCTGAGGGCGAGAGACACAGACAGTCAGAGACAGAGAGAGAGAGAGAGGGAGAAAGAGAAAGCTCTGACTCCACCTCCTCGCACTCACTCGCTCTTCTTCTCCGCACTCTGCTGACTCGTCTGGATTTTGTTGTCCAGGTCGTCAGCCAGCGCCTCCTTGCCCTGCAGATTCTGCTGAGTCAGCTGCAGCTCCTCTGTTGCCGACGACAACCTAAAGGCAATTAAAACAAGGGTTAGTAGCCACACCCACATACACACAAAGACAGTGGTGTAACTCCACTAAGTACACCACCCCCCATCACACCGACCCTAAAGCCAAACAGGCCAAAGCAGGCAGAGTGGTGCTCAGGACCCCAGGCAGAAATCACAGAGCTCTGCGCTCACCAAAATCAGATACTAACAGGTACTACAAGCTTTTAGTTTGGTGGGTTACGGCAAACACTGAAATGAAAGTTTGAAAAAACGCACTTGGCTCTCAAGCTTTCGGCTGTCAGCGTGTTCCACAAAATCTCATTGGCCGGCAGGTTGTCCATCTCCTCCGAAAGAGATGCGTCAAACTCCACAGTCGCCTCTGGCGTCTCCGGAGACCTAAGAGAGGTAGGCAGGTGGTTACCAGTGCAACCCGGACAAAGAGGTGTCCTGTCCAACAGGTGTGAGCTGACCTGTAGGCGTCGATGAAGTGCTGATACTCGGCAAGAGGATCGATCTGCTCAACTGCTGCCGCAATCTCCTGATGGACCTTCACGATCTCCTCAGAGAGAAGACTGCTGATCTCACAGTACTCCTCAAGAATACTTTTCCTGCACCAATACACACACAAAAAGTAGCTGACAGTACTTTTCCAGAATATTTTTACTGCAGTAATAGATAGGTATGAGATGGTATGACAGTGGTCATGTGACTCACAGGGCAAGTGTCATGTCTTCCTGCATCCTCTGCAGAGCGTCCAGCAGGGCGGGTGCGGCATGGCAGCGGTGTTCATCCTGCTGCGTCCGGGCGCTGCACACCGCGAGCACATACTGGTTGTGAAGGTTGTGGAGCTTCCCCATAGCCTTGTCATAACGGTCGCGGGCACGCTCCACCTCACGGCCTTTAATTGGAAGTGAGAGACGGTTAGGGAGGAGTCAAAAGGACAGTGTAACAAAGGACAGTGTAACAAAGAGGGTTTCAGGGACTCACCTTTGGCTACAGCCTCTCTGTATTTCTCTTTGGCGTTGCTGGCATCACGGCTCAACTGACGATACGTCACCTTCAGCTTATCCAGGTCAGTCCTGGTTACCTAGCAACCATAACCATACCGAGAAGTAACGAATGAAATCTTAACCACATGCCTATAAATTTAAATGGTGGATGACATCATAATGATTAGTTTTTAATTAATTGAAATTATTTAAAAGCTGATGAAACCTAAGAGACGTGCTCAGGTGAGCTCACTCAGTCCAACATGCTTGTAAAAGCCCTGGCGTGCTTATATTATGCACCAACAGGAAACTAACTTTTAGCTAAGGCTCTGACTCAGTCTGCTGCCCCTCCCCCTGCACACCTTGTGGATGTGGCTCTCCAGCTGCTGATGAAGACTTTGGTAGCTCTTCTTCACCTGCTGCTTGTCCCGGATCAGCGTGGCGAGACGGTGCAGTGGCCCCGAGTTCAAATCGTCGGCGTGACTTCTCATTATCCGACCCAACGCCTCCGTCTGACGAATCACCTGAGACCACGACTGGGACACACACACACACACACACTTAGACTGGTCCACATGCTTTGCCCCTCCCATTAAACCGACAACTGAGCCACTCACCTTACTCACGGTGCTGACATAGTCGGCAGTTTCTTGTTTCTCCATCTGCTGCGTCATGCTGAGCAGCAGAGAGGCATACTCTTTATCACTTTTCACCCGCAGCGTCATGAAGCGCTTCACCGTCTCCAGCAGCTAGAAGGCAGGCAGCAAGAGTGAACCAGACAAGAAGTGACGAGTGGAGAGGAGGAGGCGCAGAATAATGACATCACACAAAAGACAGGTGTTTGACACAGAATGTAGATAAAAGATGGACCTGGCCACTGTGACACACTGATTTTTGGAGTCTCAACGTTAGCATTTTGGAAGGTGCTATGTTATTTATTTGATTAAGGAAGTGACCATATTTGTCCGAGAGGGCAGATTTACTTAATGCTGTGTAATATTAAATCAAAATCTTCAAATTTCACTCTCAAAACTGAAGATCACCCTTCTCAGCCCTGTTAGTACAGTAACCTCACAGCAGCCATATAAATTAACATAATTAAAAATGCTCCTAAAGGCTCCAACAAACTTTACTATACAAACTTTAAAAAAAGTGTTATATAAACATTTGCCCTTGTACGGGTGTATTAAACCAGGAAATTATCTATAGAGACTAGGGATGGGTATCGAAAACCGGTTCTTGTTGAGAACCGGTTCCCACTGTTTCAATTCCTTGGAATTGTTTGCCATTTTTGCAAACGATTCCCTTATCGATTCCAGTCGCCCCAAATGACGTCATCACGTTGCGGAGCGTCATTTACCTCGCAGGAAACACGGCGCGTAAGCCGCTCAAAAGTTTGGTTATACTTTACGAGAACGGATGACAACAGGGCAACTTGCAATACTTGCAAAGTAGATATTTCATTTAAGGGAGGAAACACTACGAATATGCAAAAGCATTTGCTCACAAAACACGCGATGACCTTAAATGAATGTCGTGTTTTTAATTCCGCTCCGGACTCGTGAATCTCAACCCAGCAGCAGCGGTAACGTTTGCACGTCCTCTCCCGTTAATGCGGCAGGTAAATAATCAAACTAACAGTGCATATTATGTTAGCGCAATCTGCCTTATTACAAAACCTACCATTACTGTGCATTTAGGTGACCATGATGAGAGAGACAGAGTCTGGCTCAGATGCTGGCAGCTCTCGCTGCAGTCTACCGTTAGCGTCTCCTTTCAGGCCAGGATAGACGAATGTCACCGAGCAGTGACTAAGTTTGTGGTAAAAGGTTTGCACCCATTTGCTACAGCAGATGCCCCCGATTTTCGGTAAGTGAATGTGTTTAATTGTAGGCAGGGACATTTCTGGATATTCTTGTGTAATTGCTACAGAATAATTTATGTTATACTTTGTTATTGCTACAGAAGAATATTTATTTTATTATTTTACATTTACAATTTTTTTTTCCTGGGGCCCCTTTGACACCCCATTGAAGAGCCATAGGCTGTGGATCTCTTAAGATCTCACTGTTGGGTTTGTAAGGCCATGTTACTCCTAAATTTCTATCTTGTTCAAAGAGAAGATATAAAACAAAGTTCTAAGCTAATCGACCTTAGTGTTCTCCTTTTTTAAAAATAAGAATCGATAAGAGAATCGATAAAGAATCGAATCGTTAAACAGAATCGAAAATGGAATCGGAATCGTGAAAAATCTTATCCATACCCATCCCTAATAGAGACCCCAAATTTTGTGTATTAGTCTGTAAACATGTTTATTTCTGCTGCAAAGTTTTAAATGGAGGTATGTGGGGACTGACTCACTGCTGCCCCTGCTGGACATGAGAGGAACTGTATCCATCTTTAATTACAGTCTGTATAAACAGTGCCCACCACAGGTCAGACTGTGAACTGCACCCCTCTGATAGTGATCTCCGCAGGTGGAAACATGTTGAGCTCTTTGAGTATTTGAGGCTATATCAGACCTTTAACTCCCAGTCCTGCAGCTTCAATAATCCCTCGTGGGAATTCCTTAGATCCCGACCGAACCCCATCCTGGATCTCAGTCTTTGTGTTTAACAGCGTGGATTAGCGGGCACTGATAGCATGGCCGTCTATGGAGAGACAGAAATATCAGCAGGTTCATAACAAATAGATGATCTGAAACAAACTCTTCAAACCTCGACATCTCCCACAGTCACTTCTAAACCTCTGAACAAATTGAGCAGGATATGTTTACTCTGCTAAAGCCACAGCCTGAAACCTCATAACCCATTTTATACTCTCTAACAACCCTCTAAAAACCGCTGAAATCCTCAGACACCAGAACAGGGTGATTTCACCTCCAGCACAGAAAAATTCAAACTGTCCGACAACAGAAATGAAACCATCAGGTGTGAAACACTCACTTCCTCCTTGGCTTTAAAGTGGTTTAAACTATAAACATTAGCTTCAATCTGCTAAAGCTAACTCAAAAACTTTCCAAGACTTTCCAAAACACGTTCCAAGCATATTTCCAACATCTTCACTACTTCCTTCTAGGACGCTTCAAAACTTTTCAGACTTCCTTCAAACTATCTAATCACGTCACAAAACCTTAAAACACATGAAACGGTTTAAATATAGCTTTAAAGCACTTTAAGATGTTTAAAAACTGTTTTAAAAAGTTAAAACGGCTTGTGGCACTTTAAGTTTCAAACTATGCTAACGCTAGCCGCTGCTCCCGTCTAAATTAAAGGGAAATGAAGCTAGCGTGCTAAAAAGATAACGGCAGCTTCCTTTGGAATTGCAGGAAAACTGACTTATTAACATACTAACAGCTGCTGTTAAACTTTGTTCAGAAGTCTTTAAAACTGAAGCCGAACGCACTCAGAGACCCCCTGTCCGCTTCTCCGAACCTTTTCTCCGGGTACGAAGCTCCAATGGAGCGGCGGAGGAGCGCCGGGATACTCGCAGGGGGTTCCCAGTTTTTCCTGCGCTCCTCGGACGCTTTCTGCCGCTTTAACGCACCAGGAAGTGGGTTAATGCGGCAGGAGGCTCGCTGTCCGATCACCGCGGTCCTCTGTCGTCCTTGGCCGGTATCATGTCCTCCGGTTCTTCTGGATTCTCTGCTCAGTTTCCCGGCTTCTCCAGCTGCTGTCCGGCTACCGAGCTAACGGCTAACAGGGAGGGGCTTCCGTGGGAAACGGAAGGAAGGGGGGAGGAGGGGGTCTTATTGTGTGGCTGAAGACGTGAACGTGTAACATGCGTGGGATATACGTTGGAAAGAGGAGCCGTAGGACACAGAACATCTGGATCAAACACTCCGATTTCACACACCTGGATTAAACACACCTGGGCATCATTTCTTATCGCTGCACCCTGTGGTAGAAACTATAAAAATAAACCTGAGAATGTGCACACCTGTATCTGAGCCAGGTAAGCATCTTGGTGACCCGCCAAACTAAATCTTGCAATAAAACCCATTCAGCTTGTTTAGATAGTGTCAGAAATATCCAGAGCAGCAGGGAGCCTTACCTGTACTGTTATCTCTCACTGTAGCAGGTATTAGCCCTTCGTCACTCCCCACATCCTTGTTATGAAAAACAGAGGTGGGACCAAGTCATTGTTTTGCAAGTCTCAAGTAAGTCTCAAGTCTTTATCCTCAAGTCAAGTCTCAAGTAATGTCAGGCAAGTCAGAGTCGAGTCTCAAGTCACTGGTGTAAAAGTCCGAGTCAAGTCACAAGTCTGAAACTTTGAATTTCAAGTCCTTTCGAGTCTTTAAAAAAAAAAACGAAAAAATAATGTTGCAGTTATGCTAAATGTAAATATTAGACCATGTAATTTTAAAATCTGTGTTTTTCTCAACACATGACAAAATAGTGAACTTAGAAAATATACACAAATTGTGAAATTGCACCTCTTTAAAATGCAGCTCAATTAAACCTAGCTCCAAGAATAATTTTCACCGACAGTTCTGAGATAAGCTGCATGTTGTTCTTGGATGCGGTTGTAGGACCAGCTTTAAAATCGCATGACAAAAATATCATACACATTAAAAAAAACTGTATCACCAACGTAGCCTGGACAACATTTGCTAGTTAGATGAAGTCAGCTATCTCATCTTAGCATATTTATATGCATATTTATAATCATACGGTTCTTGGAGTGAGCGCATACACTCATGAAGTTTAGTAACTTCAGGTCACTGCAACAAGCCCAGGTACAGTTTACCGACGGATGGGTGCAGGACCTTGAAACGCACCGTGTAGAAAGTAAAGACCATCGTACGTATCATAAGTTTACCAGTCTCACAAATTGTCTTCATAAATACACATTCGTTAACCGTTTATTAATATAACCTTTGAGCTCAACGGTAATTAATTAGTAGTGGAAATAATTTCTGGTTCGCATTACAGAAATGTAGCAGTGACAATAATACTGTATGCTGTAATCGTACTGGGCAATTAGTGATACAAAAAACCTGTTTTATCCTGTGAATAAAAGTATATGTTTTTGTCAATGTACCATAATAACAGAAGCGAAACGCAATATTGTGTCAGGACAATTCACTATTTATGCACAATAAATAAAGGAGCATAGCGCGACAATTTCTGTTCAGCGCCAGACTTGCTTGTAACCTATATCACCAATTATGTTAAGAAAAATGACGCATTAACTACAACAGCAGACTGACCTTCGTGTAAATGCTTGGAGCAGACTAACCTGTGAGCTGGAGTGTTCTGGGACGTTATATTTGGTCTTTGAATGGCTGCAATCCAGTCGCCTCTTTGTTACTTCGGAAACATGGCTCGAACAATTTCTCTTCCACAACGTAATCCGATAACAACCGATCTCTTTACCCGTCGGCTTCCCGTGGCTGTCATGCGACCGGCTATTGCAGTTAATAATACAACGGCTTCTTGCCATTTTTGTGTTTCTTTTTATCGCTGTATAACTGATTTTAATTGAAAGCCTGCGTGCGCTAGTACCGCTTGCCACGAGTTCCCAGAATCCTTTGCGGTTCTACCCGTGAATGACGTCACATTTTCAATCTCTATATAATATGCATGTTAAATTTTATATTTGGGGTAAAATATCAAGTCTTTTCAAGTAAACCGGTTCAAGTCCAATTCAAGTCCCAAGTCATTGGTGTAAAAGTCCAAGTCAAGTCACAAGTCTTAGAACATTTTTTCAAGTCAAGTCTAAAGTCATAAAATTAATGACTCGAGTCTGACTCGAGTCCAAGTCATGTGACTCGAGTCCACACCTCTGATGAAAAATACCAAACATTTTTCTCTCTGACATTATCAAAGCGCTCAGATTAAGGTAATTTCCAGCGCACAGAAAAACACTTAAAGTTTCTGCTTCAGACTCATGCATGCTCATATCAAAGCACCTCCTCCTCCAATCAGAGGTGTTACTAGAGCGCGGGTAATAGAGCTGTATGAAGAACACACCTGAAAATATGACTACTGTGGCATGGGACAGCTTTTATCTGTGAATTTATTGAGTACATGTTTTTATTTTCTGTTATATTCCTCATGTAAATGGGGAGTCCTCTTCACACACTAAGGTTAATTATAAAGTTATATAAGGCCCAATGCTAGAACCAATTCTGTTTACATTATAATCCCTTGGGGAGTATCATTAGAAGGCATAACATACATTTTCACTGCTATGCAGATGACACCCAGCTCTATCTATCCATGAAGCCAGATAACACACACCAATTAGTTAAACTGCAGGAATGTCTTAAAGACATAAAGACATAAAGACCTGGATGGCCGCTAACTTTCTGCTTCTAAATTCGGGTAAAACTGGGGTTATTATTATTAAGCCCTAAAAATCGTAGAACTATTGTATCGAACTAGTTGTTTTTATGTTGTTTTTAACCAGTTGCTTCTCAATGCCAGATTAAAAACATATGTAGGACTGCTTTTCTCAATTTGTGCAATACCTCTAAAATTAGAAACACACCCTGTCTCACAGTTACACTGGAATACTAGTTCAGTTCAATTCATTTTTTTAAATAGCACCAAATTACAACAACAGTTGCCTCAAGGCACTTTATATCATAAGGTAAATACCCTACAATGATACATAGAAAACAGAGAAACCCCCCCAAATCCTGTGAGCAAACGCTTTGGTGACAGTAGTTCCCATTTAACATGAAGAAACCTTTACCAGAACCAGGCTCAGGGAGGGGCGGCCATCTGCTGCGACTGGTTGGGTCTGAGCAGATAAAGACAGGAGAAGGACATGCTGTAGAAGAGAGCCAGAGATGAATAATAATTAATATTTAAATGCAGAGAGGTGTACAAACATATGTGAGTGAAGAAGAAACTCACTCAGTGCATCATGGGTAGCCCCCGGCAGCCTACACCTATTGCAGCATAACTAAGGGAGGATTCAGGGTCACCTGATCCAGCCCTACTTTATCAAAAGGAAAGTTTTAAACCTAATCTTAAAAATGGGGATAGTGTCCGTCTCCTGAATCCAAACTGGACACTGGTTACATAGAAGAGGGGCCTTGAAAGCTCAAGGCTCGGCCTCCCATTCTACTTAATACTCTTGCTTTCATGGGGTGATACTGAAGTACTATAAGGTCATTAAGCTAAGACCTTATATGTGAGGAGCAGGATTTTAAATTCTGGATTTAACAGGGAGCCAATCAAGATAAGCCAATATAGGAGAACTATGCTCCCTCTTTCTAATCAGTCTCTGCCTGTCAGTACTCGTGCTGCAGTATTTTGGATCAACTGAAAGCTTTTCAGGGAGGTTATAATAACAAATTACAGTAGTCATAAATACATAAACGAGTTTTTCAACATCACTATGAGACAAGGGTACCTAGACCCGGTTCGTAGAGTACGCTTGGGGAGTGTGATTGTGTGTACAGCGTCTCTTTATGTCTGTCTCCACGTTGGTTGAGTGTGGAGTGAGTGCATATGAGAGCATGAGGGTGGGAATGGATGTTTGTGTCTGTGTGTGCCTGTATGTCTGTGTCTATATGTCAGGTTGGGTATCAGACGCCACCTCTCTGGGGACACCTCAGGCCCTCCAAGGTTTGGAGGCCTATCTCCACCCACCACCACTTCCCCTGCCGGTGGCGGACTCCCTCAGGTGTCGGTGTGTTGGTGGTTCTTTGTGTCTGGGGGTGGGCGTCCGGGTACACACCGGCTCACTCCTTGGCAGCCGCTTGTCGGGGCCTGGGGCCTGGGGCTCGCTCGGGCCCCTTTGGAGGTGGGGTGCCCCCGGCCTCTCGGCCTAGGGCTCGGTCACTCAGGCGCAGCTGGGGGCCGGCGGAGCTCACGGGCGCGTCACTGCAACTCCCCCTGACTTCTGCTCCGCGGCTGCTGGGCGAGCCCTCATCTGGGACTCTCCTCAGCTCTTACTGGGACAGTGGCGCGGCTGCCCCTCTGTTGGTCTTCCATGGTCTCTTGTGTTCTGGGGGCCTCTGGATGTCTGGAGTTTTGATCTCCTCCATACCCGCTTCACACCCTGGAGGACGGGGCTGTGGCCCCCCCACACTCCCTAGCAGATCATTACATGGAGAAACCTTTGGAATGCAAGCATGCTGATCCACACAGGTATGCACACATGGGTATTCACAGACGCGGACTAAAGCTTTCTTGGCTGCTGCCTCAAAGCACACTGTGCGCTGTCTATCTTGCGTGCTGCACAATATCGTTTATTACTTAGTAAATACTGATATCTATGACTAACTAGTTTATTGTGATGGTGCTTTGTTTTCTCTATTATTATGTTGCTCTTTGTTGTTTGCTGTCTCCTCTGTTTGTTTGTTTGTTTGTTTGTTTGTTTGTTTGTTTGTTTGTTTGTTTGTTTGTTTGTTTTTTTCTCCATACAGGTGACCCAGGAGTTTTGTTTTTTTTTTTTTGTCTCTCTTCCCCCCCCTTCTCACCGTCTCTTCTCCCCTTTGGTTTTCTTTCTTTCTCTCCCCCTCTCTCTCTCATTCATTCCCCCTGTCCTATTTATTAAAAAAAAAAAAAAAAATGACAAAGGATGAACTGAAGCTCTGCCATCACGTAATGTCGCATACTGCTGTTTCTGATGTCATTTAAAAAAAAAAAAAACATCACTATGAGACAGGATGTGATGCTGAGGATCTAATTTTAGAGATATAGTGCAAATGTAAGAAGACTCCCAGATTCCTAAAGCGCCTTGAGGCGACTGTTGTTGTGATTTAGCACTATATAAATAAAATTGAACTGAATTGAATTCCTCACAGTGTCACTGGAGGCCAAGATAATGCGATTAAGAGTAAGTATATGGTAAAATACCTATTTGTAAGATTTTCAGGGCTGAGTACAGCCTCAGTTTACCCAAATTTTGAAGCAGAAAGTTAGCAGCCATCCAGGTCTTTATGTCTTTAAGACATTCCTGCAGTTTAACTAATTGGTGTGTTTTATCTGGCTTCATGGACAGATAAAGTTAGGTGTCATCTGCATAGCAGTGAAAATGTATACTATGCCTTCTGAAAAGATCATTTGTAACCTTCACTAAAGCTGTTTCTGTGCTGTGATGAGCTCTGAAACCTGACCGAAACTCTTCCAATAAGCCATTTCTCTGCAGATGATCTGTTAGCTGTTTGACAACCACTCTTTCAAGGATTTTTGATATGAAAGGAAGGTTGGAGATCAAGTGATGGCTTTTTAAATAATAGTTTAACAGCCTGGCTACAGTGCTGAAGAGAAACCTAGTGGTGTTCTTATTTTCTTTAATCAGTGATGAATAGTAAGATGTTCTAGCTTTACTGATGGCTTTCTTATTAAGCAGCACACTATTTTTCCAGGCTACATGATGATCTTCTAAATTAGTGATACGCCTTTTCCTCTCCAGCTTACAAGTTATCTGCTTCATGGTGCGCATTTTAAAGTTATACCAGGGAGTCAAGCACTTCTGATTTGAGGCTCTTTTTCACAGGAGCTACAGTATCCAGAGTCATACGTTGTGAAGAGGTAACATTATTAACAAGATAATCGACCTCTATTGGTGTAGCGTTCAGGTAGCTGCTCTGCTCTGTGTTGATATAGGTCATTGAAGAAGATAACAGTGGGTGGATTATATTCTTAAATTTAGTTACAGCTCTTTCAGAAAAAAATCTACTGTGATGACAGCTATTCCTCACTGCTGTGTAATCCATTACTGTAAATGTAAATGTTCTGGTGTTCACTGTTTGCCTGCTGTATCAGGAATAAATGAAAATAAGATGAATTACCTCAGCTTATTTTTTGGCTCAGTAATATTGATGATCAGCTTTGAATGCCTAATAAGGTTTTGGAGGGTCAGAGGACATTCACGGATTCCCGGCCGCGTCCTCAAGTCATGCGCGGCTCAGCTGGCTGGAGTGTTCACACACATCTTCAACCTTTCCCTCTCTCTGTCTGTAGTCCCAGCCTGCTTCAAAATGGCCACCGTCGTCCCTGTACCCAAATCCTCCACCATCTCCTCATTGAACGACTGGCGACCTGTAGCCCTGACCCCCATCGTGAGCAAATGCTTCGAGAAGCTGGTCAGGGACTTCATCTGCTCTGCACTACCCGACTCACTGGACCCTCTACAGTTCGCATACCGCCACAACAGGTCCACTGATGATGCCATAGCCCTGACACTACACACTGCCCTGTCACACCTGGAGAAGAGAGACACGTATGTGAGAATGCTGTTTGTAGATTACAGCTCAGCATTCAATACCATCGTTCCCTCGAAGCTGGACAGGAAACTGCAGGATCTAGGACTGAGCAGCTTCCTCTGCAGCTGGATCCTTAGCTTCCTGTCTGACAGACGCCAAGTGGTCAGACTGGGCAGCATCACCTCATCCCCCGTCACACTGAACACTGGTGCTCCACAGGGGTGTGTACTGAGCCCTCTCCTGTACTCACTCTACACCTACGACTGCACAGCCACTAACAACTCCAACATCATTGTGAAGTTTGCGGACGACACTACAGTGGTGGGTCTTATCACCAATGGTGATGAGACGGCTTACAGGGAGGAGGTCAGCGCCCTGACCCACTGGTGTCAAGACAACCATCTCACCCTCAATGTCGCAAAGACAAAGGAGTTGATAGTGGACTTCCGGAGGTGCAGAGAAGTACACACCCCCATCACCATCAGCGGCGCTGCTGTGGAGAGAGTGAGTAGCTTCCGGTTCCTTGGTGTACATCTGGCTGAGGATCTTACGTGGTCAGTACACACAAACAAAACAGTGAAGAAGGCGCAGCAGCGCCTCTTCTTTCTCAGGAGACTGAAAAGATTCGGCATGAGCCCCCGCATCCTCAGGACCTTCTATCACTGTGCCATTGAGAGCATCCTCACTGGATGCATCACCACCTGGTATGGCAACAGCACTGCCTACAACTGCAAAGCTCTCCAGCGAGTAGTGCGGTGCTCTGAACAGATAATTGGAGGTGAGCTTCCCTCCCTCCAAGACATCTACAGGAAGCGCTGCCTGAGGAAAGCGGGGAGGATCATCAAGGACTCCAGTCACCCCAGCCATAAACTGTTCAGACTGCTTCCATCAGGAAGGAGGTTCTGCAGCATCCGGTCCCGTACCAGCAGACTGAGAGACAGCTTCTTCCATCAGGCCATCAGACTGCTGAACACGTCATAGACACCTCAGCTTCACTACTGGAACTTCAACATTATGCACTCCATACTGTACAGTAATACCACTGTTTTGCACATGTCTCACTCTGTATATTTTATATATTTTATTTATTGTTTACTCTATTTAATTTGTAAAATATGTGTACACACACACACACACACACACACACACACACACACACACACACACGTAGAAAAATATTTAGTATACACATCCACACAAGAATTTCACTCACATGTGCTGTACCAATGTATCTGCACATGTGATGTGACAATAAAAGTGATTTGATTTGATTTATTGAATTATTTGTTGATTCTTTGATTTTAAACTGCATCAAACACATTGTCACAGTTTGGACATTTAAAACGTCTCGCAGGAGCTGAGAGTCTTCGTCAGCACTGAAAACACAGGGCGTCATAAGAGGAATGAGAAAAATGTCAAATCCAGCCATTAGGAGCAGAGTGTGGGCGGGGCTTTCATCAGGAAACTGAAGGAATGAAGTGGTTTCTGTTCAACCGGTCAAGGCGCACACGTCTGCTGAGTTTACTGACTTCTGTTAAACACAGTTTCCTGTTTGGTTTTTAAAAGTTTACCAGAAATTAAATGCACGACTTCCTGCATGTGATCACACATATTGATCATCTGGCACGCGCGCTCTCGCTCTCACACACAGACACACACACACAAGCCCGTTCAGCTATCTTAGTGAGGACCTTCATTGACATAATGCTTTCCCTGGCCCCTAACCCTAAACATTAAAAATGACCCTAACGCCGTCAAATTTGTGAAGACCGGTTTGTGCACCCTCACAGTGACTGTTGGTTCTCCCAAGTACAATAGAATGCAGATTTCGGTCCTCACAAAGACAGCTAGACAGGAACACACACACACACACACACACAAAAAAACCACATGCACAGCAAAAAATGACATTAAATGAAGTCAAATTCAAATAGAGACCAACTTATAGTTTGCGTTTGTGGGGGGGGGGCACCGAAACCACAGCGAGGAGGTGGTGTCGGGTTTGCAGTGACAGTGGTCGAGTTACGTAGAAAATGAACAGAGGGAGAGAGAGGGCGTGTCGGCCGGTAGAACAGGTTTGGGCGAGGCGGTCAAGCGAGCTTCACGCACATAGTGAGCCAGAATGAGAGAGAGCAGAGTCAGATTTGTTTCCATTTCAGAGAAGAAGAAGAACACGGCGGCGGCGACCGACGAACATACAGGTGAGTCCCTGAAACCCCTTTAAATCCTCTGTAGTACAAATACTACAATACATCTACTTCAGCTAAACACTGGAGTACGTCATGTTATAGACGCAGTAGAAGTAACTCTGTACTTGGTTACTGCAGTACCTCTAGTTTATAAATACTTTGATTCACTCGAGAGGACTTTAAAATGTGACTGAAACCTCAGTATAATGCAGTACTCTGTGCTACACTATAGTACAGTACACTCTGCCGTACACTACAGTGTACTGTAGTACAGTAAATCAAAGTAAAATACACTACAGTACTGTGTTTACCTGCTCTTTACCCCACCATATAAATGGTGGAATCAGACCTCTGAATGTGTCTAAATACTAAGATTTGCAGTACTTCAACTTGTAACCTGTGGTACTTTTTACTTCAGTTAAAGTGTTGAGTACTTCACTGCTGACTTCATGTGATGACTCAGAGTGTGTACACCTCACCGCCACATTCATCCAGGTAACATGCCTCACCTGTTGGTCCAGGAGTGTCATCAAATGGTGCCTTCACTTAAAGCAGGAAATCTGGGCCTCGGTGAATTAATCTAACTTCAGTGTTACTGCACGAGCTAATCAAATCCAATCAATCAACCAAATTAATGGGCAGATGTCTGGGCGTGGGGCTTTTGCAGCATCACTGAGTACTATCACATACTTCAAGGGTCACAAGTAAAAGTATAAAGCAGAGGACAAAGTACTCAGATCCTTAACTTTGTTTTACTCTGTGAATGTACTCAATCAGTGAAAGTACTCAGTTACTTTTATCATTCATTGAGTAATCAACCACTCCTCTTATTGGTCAGATCTGATCAGTCACTCTGATCGGAACATCAGTTCTGCAGTAAGTGTACTTATTGATCACCTGTATTGATCTGTTTCCTTTCACATAGGTCTCTTCCTGCACTGCATTAACTGATTGGCCAGCTGCCTGATTGGACATAATTTTAGCCTCACCGTCTTGTGACGTGTCAGCATGTCCTCAAATATCAACGTCTCTCTGGAGAACCCCTACGGTCAGGTAACTATTCCACGGGCTAAGCTCCACTCTTCCAGTGACTCCACAGTGATAGCCAATCCAATGGTTATTACCAGCAATGAGAACCCGTACCAAGTGTCGAGCTCCGCCCCCCCACCATACACGGTGAAGGAGGATGGAGGGGGGAATGATGAAGGGGGGAGCTGCCGTGCCTGCTGCTACCGTTGCAGGAGAAAGAAGTGACATCATCGCTGCAGAGCGTGATGTCATAACAGTAGAAGGCTTGTGACTGGCTCAGATTTATTTATTTGCTCTTCTAGAGGAAACAAGGATGGAAGGAAATGAGGAAACAATGAAGGAAGGAGGGAAGGAAATTTCATGAACTGGAGGATGTTTTCTCGCTGTGGCCATTTTGTGTCTCAAATACTTCACTTACATGTTTGTGAAGCTCAAACCTCCACCCCTCACCACCATCCCTACCCAGAACTGGGATTTCAGAGGCCATGGGGACTTGTGTGGTTACAAACACTTGAGGGGTCATGGCGTCTTTGTGGTGCCCTGCGGACTTCGGGGATCACAGGGACTTTTGGGACTCAGGGTCTTTATGGGGTCCTGGGTTTTTTTTGCCCTTGATGGTATTTTATTTTTTTACTGGCAGTTTTATATCAATACATATAAAAAAATATTGGGGAGATGATTTTTAGACACAAAATGGCCACCACTGAACCGCAGTTTCACTTCTGTGCCTTTGTCAAGAAACCTATAGTTTTGATGTTTTTCCTGTAAACAACATTAGGTATGATTTTATAGTGTTACTGGATATAATCAATATGTTGGATTATAACTGATTATATCTAATATCAGACAGAGGATTGTTCTCCAATGTTCTACATGGTTATATAGTGATGTTTGAATTTTGTAAACATTCAGAATTCAGCTGAAAAATCTTTAAAATGTTCAATTCAATGATTGAAACTTTATTGATTATTACAAAAGTTCTTGATCATTACGAACTCCAAATGAACTGATCTAAAAATATTTTTTATCAGGTTGTAAAAAAGCAGCTGTAAATTATACTGTTTGTTTTTCTTGATGATGATGAACATTTGTGTTTTTGTTGTTGTTATTTGTTGTTTTATATTTGACACATAATTGGCATTATTCTTGTTTTTTTTCTGTTTTCATCACAGTGACTATGCAAATCAAATGAAGCAATCAGAGCACAGGTCATCATGTGGAATAAAATTTTAAATGTAAAACTTCATCTCTGTGGCTGCTCGCACAACATTAAAGTCTCAGTAACAGCGAGCCAAACATTTCTCTGATTTTTAGAATCAATCATTACAGATTTTATGATAATCATCATTAATTATTGTTAAAATATAAAGTCACCATTTAATTATTTTACTGTTAACAATGAAACAATTATTGATGATGTAGTTGATCATATATTGTGATCGGAGCTGATAGGAGGCAGAACCCTGCCCAATTTGGATCTGCGACCTTTGATTTGATCCACAAGCATAAACTAAGATGTATAACTCTGTACAATGGCTTGTGTCACAAATGTGTGCACCAAAACATAAACACAAATAAAAAAAATTATTTGAAGATGTAAATTATTTTAAAATGTCTGAATCTAAACCTGAGTAAACAGCAATCATTTGACTTACAAACATCTTTTTCACTTTCAGAGCTTCCTGTTGGTACAAATCTCTAAAAATACTTGGCTTTCTTTTCGTTCACTTACATCATCAAGCATGGGTGCATGAATTGGCAGACGTGCACGGATCATGCTGCATGTGTGCAGTGAGTTTTGGGGGGGTTTGTAATGCATTTATTGAATAACAAAAACATGGCACAGTACAGTACATCATTCATAATCAGTGTTACAAGCAGACAAGTGCAGATGAAACAAAGCAGAAAGAAAGATACAACAGTGTATACTGACAATAATCAAATTATATATATTAAAAAATCATAATAATAAAAATAAATTATCAAATAAAATGGGATGAAATGTGCTAGGAATTAACATTTAGTTTATATTTTTCAAAAGTGTCCCTGAAAATTGAACCTTTGGACCCTTTCATGAATTTTAAGGAGAAGATGTATACGAATTCTCTATGAAAGGGAATGAGAGCATGCCTTCAGGTTGGGAAACAGGTCATTCGACTGTGTCCCTTGGAGTGTCCTGTGGGGGATGCTTCAAAAGTATGGGCGAATGCCCTCATGCTATGGGCCATTCGATCCATGTACAACTGTTGCAGGAGTGCAGGAGCTTAGTCCGCATCACAGGCAGTAAGTCGGACTCATTTCCGGTGGGTGTTGGACTCAGAGCTGCCCTTTGTCGCAGATTCTGTTCATAGTTTTATGGACAGAATTTCTAGGCATTGGCAGGTGGATAAAGGCTTCCACTTTGGTGGCCTCAGAGTCTAATTTCTGCTTTTTGCAGATGATGTGGTTTGGACCCTCAGTGTGGTAAGGTGTAGAGCTCAGCCATCCGGAAGGGGCTCAGAGTAGAGCCACGAGTCCTCCGCACTGAAAGGAGCTAGACATTCCTGGACAAAGGCAGACCTAGGACACGCTGGAGATATTATATCTGTCAGCTGGCCTGAGAAAGCCCCAGTGTTCCCCCAGATAAGCTGGAGGATGTGGCTGGGGAGAGGGAGGGCCTCTGCTGCCCCTGCCCTGGGTAAGAGGAAGAAAATCGATAATTGTTGTTACTTTTCAGGTAATGGAAGACATTTGTTACACCTGACTCTGACCTGGACTCAAACAGGACGTTGGGATGAAATATTAGGTTTTATTGCAGGCAAAGAGGATAAACAGGTAGTATTGTAAGGCAGAATTTCCAGAGTGACATTTGCAGAGGAGCAGGCAGGTTATCCACTGAATTCTCTCCACAGTTATTTTCACTGAAGCTTCACCTTCAGATTGTCCTGAGTAAAAACAAAATACAGTTTTTAAATAATGAATTCAGCTATTAAGGGGAAAAAGGAGAAAGAACAGCCTAAAAAGTGATTGCCCCTCTTGATAAATCATAAATTTATGGCAATTAAACATATTTTTTGGAAAACCGAGATAGGTTTCACTTCCACACCCAGGCCTCAATATTTTCAGACCTGCCAGACATAGGTATTGAATAGTTTTCTTGTTTAATTAATACCATAACTCAAAAATGTATTTTTTTCATGGTTCTGAGTCTCTTACCCAGTGTTTCATGTTTTGAATCTTGTTAATTCATTATTGTTTTGATTTGAAGAAGTGGGCTTGTTTCTATTGATTCTAATTTAATTACGATTGATTTCCTTGTGTTTAGAAGTTTTTCAATTTCTTTTTAGTTCCCTACTATATTATTTGAGATTTTTAATTTAGTCATAAAAGA
Source organism: Copadichromis virginalis (assembly GCF_057382275.1). NCBI lineage: Eukaryota > Metazoa > Chordata > Actinopteri > Cichliformes > Cichlidae > Copadichromis > Copadichromis virginalis. The sequence goes on from NC_140624.1 coordinate 28,566,261, forward strand.
CTTTAGGATTATTAGTTTACATCCTGTTCCCTTAGTCTCATCTTTGTGTTTCTTACCTTAGTGTATTCCAAGTTAAGTGTGTCACGTTGCCTACGGCTGTGTCTCAACTCAGGGGCTGCATCCATCGGAGGCCGCATTTGAAGGCCGGTTACGTCACAGCGACACGACGAAGGCTGTCCCAATTCAAAGGCTGCTCCAAATGCAGCTGACAAATGCGTCCTTCATTTCCCCAAATTTGAAGGATGGGTCGGGTGTATCCTTCGTGGCCCAACCTATCCCAGAATTCATAGCACGGCCCAACCAATTCCAGTTTCCAACAATGACGGCAGCTACTTAGTTGTAATATTACTCTTATTAGTCTTGTCAATACTTTATTAATTAAATTATTATTTATAATATTTTTATACAAGCATCAAAATACTTTTCAAACGTGGCAATGGCAGAGGAGCACGGCTTAAGAGTTTGAAATATTTCTCTTTCTGGGTCACAAAAAAAACTTTTAACATATTTTCAGGCGAGAATGTAGCTTCAATATCTAGCTTCAATGTAAACTTCAAATATCTTCTCGGTTTATCAAGACATCACATATTTGCAAAAGTAAATAAGTCCAGTTTCACTTTTCATATCACCAAGCTTTTTGATCAATTGTCTTCTTTCAGCATCATATTTCTGACAATGCATTAAAACATGTTCTATTGTTTCTTCTTCTGTATTGCAGTCACACTTTCCTGTACGGTGTTTCCCTATTAAAAACAACGTGCTATTCACAGAGCTTTATATGTTCACCAAAGACGGTAGAAGTGTTAGAAAAACACACAAAAAAGGACAGTTGGACCAAAGGAGTCAAAGTTCAATGAGGGCCCAGTCTGAGTTTAAGTTTGAATTTAACCCCAAATTTAAGAGTTTAAAACATTCATGAAACTCATTTAAATCTGATGTGAAATAGTTAGGCCTAATTAGAGTGTGTAAGGAGTTTCCTGCCTTGTTTATTTGAAGCAGCATTCAGGTGACACCCAGGTGGATTTAATCTACTCTAAACCTGTAGCCACAATCCCCTGTTAGAATCGCATCTTTTCTATCGATCTGCAAGTGAGGGTCTGAAATGCTGGGCTATGATCCTGAGGTCTCTCAGAGTCACCTCAGGGCTAATGCTAAAACAGGAAGTCCAGTCTGAGCATCAGATATTTATAGAAAAGTCACTTTAGTTTCTCTCTGAGATGAACAAAGAAGAGGAAACAGTGAAAGAAGGAGTCCGGTGATCAGTCAGGTGAGCTCCTCACCTTCACTAGATTTACTCACACACTCACACAGTTCCAGTTTCTCTCTGAACCTCTGAATGAGCTGCTGAGTTGAGACAGTGGTATTGTTTCCTGTAACATCAGAATGTGACCGATGAGATGTCAAACCCAGAGAGACCTGCAGGGGGCACTCCAAACCTGCTCACAGGAAACAGGTTGCTCTGAAAAGAACTCTGGTCGTATGTTTTTTTTCTGTCTGGCTGAAGTTACAAGTATCTCTCTGTGTGTGTGCAGCGTTTTTCTCACTCAGAGAAAAATTCATGTGGCCCTAAAGGTGTGCAGACAGGGGATCAGAACAAAAAACTGCAGGTGAAACATAAACACTCCTCTGTACACCAGCTGCCTCCTCCTCCTCAGGCTCATCCTTCTTATGTGGCTCCTCCTCTCATCTCCAACTCTTTCTCTCTTGCTCACTCTCTCTGTTGCTAGGCGACCTTAGTTTATACTGAGCTGTAACCTGATAGGTTGACACAGAAACCAGAAAATAGTTGTACTTTCTATTGTATTTATATTGTACTATTGCTTGTTTGATATGCTTTTATATTTCCTCTATGTTGCTATATTGTTTGTTTGACATGTCTTCATGTGAAGCACTTTGTAACAGCGTTTTTGTCTTAAAAAGTGCTATATAAATAAATTTTACTTACTTTACTTACTATTGGCTGATCAGGTTACAGGTGAAATTGTTGGGTTTTTTCATGTAAGAAGTTTCAGTTTGTCTCTTTCCTGAAACTAGTTTTTATTTTCACTGTCAGTACTTACTGATGAGTTTTTAGATTTGACCTGTTATATTTTCTATGTGTTTATTTTCACTGTGTAACTAATGAATACTGATTTAAACAGCTGTGCAGTCTTCATGTTTTATGCTTTTAAGATTGGTGTGTTATTTGACTCTGAGAGAGCTGCGAGTCGACACCAAACAGGATGAATTATTGATAAAGACGAGTCTCTCTCTGAGGAAGGAGTAAAATTGACACAAAGACCAAATAAAGGAGCAGAGAGAACAACAAGAGAAAGCTTAAGAAACAGGAATAAAAAAAGTAAAACAACACGAGGAAGATACAAACCAATAAGAGACAACAGAAGAACTGAAGAACAACACCAGAGAGAAAATAAGAGGATTAAAGAGATAAAGACAAAAAAATAAAAGAGGAAAAGGAGAAGATGTGAAGGACAAAATCTGGAAAAGGTAAAACCAGGTGGGTTTCTGTTCCAATCAATCAGAACGTAGGAGGTGAAATGCAAATAAACCCAAAAATAGGGTTTTGATTTTTGAGCCCTTATAGTAAGTACAGAGGATATGCAAATGTATTTTTCAGGTCTGCTCAGTTTTAGTTTTATAGCAACATTCACAGTCTAAGACTGAACCTGGTTTCTGTGAGTGGATGAAAGCATCCGTGTGATAGATCTGTAGAGGAGCAGCCAGCGTTGGTACCCTGATGTCTAGAATTAAAACTGTGATGATGATGCAGAGAGCGTGTGGTGTACTCAGGTGTGGTTTGCAACTTTGACCTTTTGCTGGAGGTATGAGTTATACACTCAGTCTTGATAATCATGATGTGATGAAATAAAGTTATCACACGTGGTCATTGTGAGCGCTTGAAGTTTAACTTTCACACAGTCTGTCAGGGTCTGGTCTGTGACCCAGTGCTCTCATTTGGTTTTGATCTCTTTTGCTATATTTTGAAGATAATGTTCGAGGTTAATTATTTAGTTGCCTCAAGTTTAATCTAGCTATGTTACACTTACGTCTTCTGGTTAGTCTAATGTATTTCTTGTCTGTGATTTCAGGTTGTCAAGATTGTATTGCCACGTCTGCGTCTCATGTTTCCTGTTTTACTTTGAAGAGGTCTTGTGTTTCTATGTTCGTTGTGTTTAGTTTTACTCTTCCTCTGTGACATCGTTATGTTCATTTGTGTCAGCTGTTTTCCCATGTGTTTCCACTTCCCATGATCAGCTCCTGTGTGCTTTTAGTCTCTGTGTGTTCATTCATTTTTTGTTTGAGCATCTGTTATTCTACCTAGTCTCCATGATTATGCATTCATGCCAGGTCTGTATGTCTATGTCCGTGTTCCAGGGTTTTGTTATGTTTCGCTCAGCCAGTTTAGATTATGATTTAGAAAGGGGGAAAACTAAATCCAGCCTTTAATAAACGGCTCGTTTTTCAGTTAATAATACGTTTTGTTATTTTGTGTGTCCGCACTTGGGTCCACCTTCTTCACTCCTTACAGTCTGCCTCAGCCAGACTGTGACACAGTCAGTGCAGATGGGAATATAATTTAAAGAGTTTAACTTGAGCAGTCTAAAGCAAGCTGATTTGGGGTGATATGGTACTATAAGGTCATTAAGATAAGATGGGGTCTGATTATTTAAGACCCTCTATTTGAAGAGCAGAATTTTAAATTTGATTCTAAATTTAACAGATGAAGGGAAGCCAGTATGGGAGTAATATACACTCTCTCTAGTCCCTCTCAGTACTCTTGCTGCAGCATTTTGGATTAACTGAAGGCTTTTCAGGGAGTTGTTAGGAAATCCTGATAATAAAGAATTACAGTAGTCCAGCCTAGAAGTTATAAATGCATGAACTAGTTTCTCGGAGTCACTCAGAGCCAGGATGTTTCTAATTTTAGAGATATTATGCAAAAATATGTCAATATATGCCAGAGTAAGAATCTGGTTAGATGCCATATTTCTAAGATTTTCAGGGCTGAGAATCATGACCTCAGTTTTATCTGAATTTAGAAGCAGAAAGTTAGAGGTCACCCAGGCTCCTTTTTGTCTTTAAAACATTCCTGCAGTCTAATTGGTGTGTGTTATCTGGCTTCATGAATAGATAAAGTTGAATGTCATCTGCAAAGCAGTGTACCGTATTTTCCGTACTTTAAGGTGCACTTAAAATCCTTTAGTTTTCTCTAAAATTGACAGTGCGCCTTATGTATGAATTCTGGTTGTGCTTACTGACCTCGAACCGACTTTATGTGAAACACGGCGCTCAAATCTGTCAAACGACGGTCCCAAAGTCAAACGAACACTGCGGCATCACTGAGAGTTAAAAACTGTCTAAATTCTTTCATCTTTAATAAAATTATCGGTGTTGCTGCTTTACCAGGTGTAACAATTAAGTTTAACATCCAGGCATCCATGAAAACAGAATTTATTAAATTTAACTGAGTTACATGTTAGTGTAACCCCTGGTCAGCTTCTCTTTCCAGCGCTGTGTGAATAAAACTCTCTGGACTCGAAGTGGGTAGAGCTCAGGCGTGATTTATTCCCCTGCAATAACATGGGACATGAATAACCATGGGTTTCAGCAACAGGATTCCGCCCAAACACAGCGAAAGCTTCATTGCTACTAACTATAGGCTTATGATCGTATAGTGGAACTCTTAGTTTTCCCAAATAAATAAAAACAAATATTGATTGAAAAATAAAATGGCAACAATACTTATCACGGAAAATAAAATAGAAACATTACTGCGTTGTGGTTTAGATAACAAAAGAAAAATTAATTCACTTAAATGCACATTCATGTAAATATAAATAAACCAAAGCCAAAATTCCCTTTTACGTACAATAGTAAATGGAACAATGCTGCCATCTACTGGGCAAACTTAATAAGCAATATGTCTTAAACAGAATTAGCCTGCAGCTCAACCATATACATGTTTCAAAGTACACATACCTGCAATAACATGGGACATGAATAACCATGGGTTTCAGCAACAGGATTCCGCCCAAACTATTGAGAGAAGTTTCAAAATTATTAGACACGACAGCCTCCTCTAGCTGTTAGCCGCTAGCTCCACGTGTCCATTTTTCTTACCGTCTAATCTATTAACTGCAAAACACGGTCATAAACCTGAAATCTACTCAAATACTACCGTATGGGCAGTTCATGCAGTTAGTGCACTGTCATATTAGCTTCAATGAGGATTTTCAAATATGTTTTAAACTCATGCTCTGTGAGAGCGGACGGAGAGGAACTTACCACAGCGAAAGCTTCATTGCTACTAACGATAGGCTTAGGGGGTAGCCCGTTTACCAGTAGCAGACTTCCGCTGCGGATTTTCAAAATAAAAGTTCCAAAATAAACCCATGGTTGCGATCCCAAGTTTAACAGGAATTTAACAACAACAAAACCATATCCATTCTTTTACATCGTTACATACACCCCCCTTAAATTCTGTTAAACTCCAAACCAGTTCAAGGGAGTATCAAGGGCCAGAAACAAAAGAACTATGAACAGCAGGTGCTTCGGGGTAAAATCGATACACTAATATTAATCATTGTCGATACAGAATCCTTTTATATAAAAGTGTCGAGACATTGGGTGGTACCAAGCCCAATACCTTCAACAGACTAGAGAAGATGCCATCTACACCTCCTTAACATCACATATAAGAGCACCCGAAATAATACTCCAAATCACATCCTGGACCACACAAAAAAATAAGTCGAAAGATACATGAAACCAAGTCAATTCCCTCAGAGCTAAAACATACTAGTCAGAAATGCAAAAACTGACCCTGAAACAGAAGAAGTTTCCTCAACTTTCTGCGCTGCCATCTCACAAATCAGTCTCTTGGGAGGCCTAACACTTCTCCCATACCTAGTGATAGCTAGCCCATCCATGCCCGCCTGAATAGTCTGAGGCTGTGTGCAAATAGCAAGATCTAAGTCAACATCAGCCATGGGAACCACAGGAGCCACGGCAACAGGTTCAGAGCCTTGACGGAGAGCAGCATCACTGATCACGGGAGCAGGCAAGGGGAATTCACTAATGGAGTTTTCAAACACTTCAGCATTAACTTCAGGGGGTGGGTCCTCCGCTGCGATAGAGCCACTGCTGGGGTCCACAACGCAGAGAGAATGGTGTCCCACGTCGAGGGAACCTTCAACTTCCACCGGCTCATTAGCGAGACCCTGTATCTCTGGCGTTTTCAGCAGCCAGTCCAGTGTCCTGTCATGATGATCCATCTGTGTTGACCTCACAGACCCTTGGTCATCTCCACTGTTCGGGTTCCCTCCGTCCAAGTCAGCACGGGAGGCCAGACTCCCTTCCACACCTAAGCCCAGGAAGTTAACAGGGAGAAGGAGGTTCCTGTGTACAACTCTTTCCTTGCCTGTGTGGCTCTCTCTTATCCTGTACACATTGATCCCAGACCTAACTGACACAACATCATAAGGCGTGGGATCCCACTTGTCGGCTAACTTTCTTTTTCCCCTTTCACCACGATTGGCCAACAACACTCTATCACCTACAGCCAGAGGTGAGCCTTTGACTTTGCGGTTGTAGAGTCTGGCATGGCGCGCTTGCTCGTGAAAAGCGTGGTTCTGGGCAATCTGTGAGGCATCAAACAGGTCTTTCCGCAACCGTGAGACAAACTCATGGTGGCTGATCACATCATCATTTTGCAGCACATGTTGGAACATCATGTCAACAGGGAGGCGTGGGACTCGCCCAAACATGACATAAAAGGGGGCCAAACCAGTCGTCTCATGCACTGTGCAATTGTAGCAGAACGTGAGAGTGCGTAACATCTGAGGCCACCTAGCCTTGGCTGTAGAAGGGAGAGTCCTCAGCATATTCCCAAGTGTCCTGTTGAACCGTTCAGTGACCCCATTGCCCATAGGATGATATGGCGTAGTATGCGATTTCTGCACACCTGCCATCTCTAAGAGGTCCTTCAACAGTCTGCTCTCAAAGTTTGATCCCTGATCCGAATGAATCCTCTTGGGAAAGCCATAAACACAAAAGAAATCATCCCACAACCTGCGTGCGACATGTTTTGCAGACTGGTTTCGGCAGGGGAAGGCATGTGCCATCTTGGAGAAATGATCGGTTACGACCAGGACATCCACTTTCTTATTATCGCTGAGCTCAGCAGTCCAAAAGTCTATGCACACTAGCTCCATCGGCTCTGACGTCTGGATGTTCTCTAGTGGTGCACAGGCATGAGGTTCAGGTGTTTTTCCAACCACACATCTCTCACACTGTCGAACATGGTTGGTTATGTCTCTCTCCATCCCGACCCAGAAAAACCTCTCACGGGCGAGGGAAAGTGTTCGTGCCTGGCCCTGATGGCCTGCATTATCATGAAGGCTGAGGAGGACTTGAACCTTCAGGCTATCAGGAACAACAAACTGAAAAATCTTTCTACTCAAGCGGTGATGCCTTATCACCCTGTACAGGATGCCGTTCTGTACTTTAAGCTTCTTCCACTGCCTGAGAAGTCCACCAACACCACCTGGTTCTGAAGCTGCTTCTCGCCTCGTAGCCTTCCTTTTTCTTCGCACATAGAAAAGGACTCTGTTTATTGCCTGATCTTGTTGCTGAAGGCTCGAGAGCTGGCTTTGGGGAAGAGGAACGACCGGGTCCACCTCAGGGAGCTGTGATAAAGGTGGGTTGACATTGGTCAAACCATGGTCACACTGCGCACTCAGCACAGCTGACACCTCATCAGCATCGATCGAACCCCTCTCGCTCTGAAGGTCGCACTCAGAAACAGAGTCTGGTGAGTCTGGCTCTGTGTCTTGAACAATGTGGCAGTTGTTAGTCAGCCGAAAAGCATCCTGCACAGTACCTCTCACAACCCCGTTGACCTCATCTAGCAGGGCAACATAAGGTTCTTTCAGCAAACGATGACCAATACATGACTCGACAAATGGTTCACGGCTCAAAGCATCAGCAACTGTATTTCTAACCCCTGGCACATACTTTAGATCAAAATCATATGCCGCGAGCTTCGCCACCCATCTCTGCTCACAAGCATCTAAACGTGGCTTTGTCAAGATGTAGGACAAGGGGTTATTGTCTGTCCAAGCAGTGAAGTGCCTTCCTTTCAGCCAGTGGCTGAACTTGTCACACACGGCCCATTTAAGCGCCAAGAACTCTAGTCTGTGCGCTGGGTAGTTCATCTGAGACCGTGACAATGTCTTGCTGGCAAAGGCAACAGGTCGAGCCACTGTCTCGCCAGGAGAAACCTGTGAGAGTACTGCCCCGATGCCATCAAAGGAGGCATCAACCGCCAGGATGAAAGGCTCACTAAAGTTGGGATGAGCCAGGGTGACAACATTAACTAGTTCCATCTTGAGCGTTTGAAATGATGTGCGACATGCTGATGTCCAGTCACTTGGTGTCAGAGATGGTTTGGCAGAGGGTTGCTTCCTGAGCTTCTTTCCTTTCCTCCCATGGGGAATTGCCTGTCGTCCCGAAAGTAACCTAAACAAGGGCTTGGCCTTCGCAGAACAATCAGGGATGAAATGTTGGTAATAGAGGATCATTCCTAAGAAGGACCGGATCTTCTTCTGGGAGGGAGTCACACCATCGCTCTCCATAAGCTGTTCTTCCCTGATGTTGGTAATGGTGTTAACCTTGTCCGGATCAGTTCTCACACCATCCGCACAAATGACATGTCCAAGAAATCTAACTGACCTCTTAAGAAGATGGCATTTCTTAGGGGCCAGCTTAAGGTTGTGACTCCTCAACCGAGAGAAGACCATCTCAAGACGCTGAAGGGCAGTTGCCTCGTCAGGCGCAAACACCATCAAGTCGTCCAAGTAACAAAGCAAGCTGCTGAAATTCTCGTCACCAAAGATCGACATCATCATTCTCATGAATGTCGCCGGACTGTTCGACAGGCCCTGAGGCATCCGGTTGTACTCATGGAGACCAAAGGGCGAGGAGAATGCTGTGTATTTCTTGTGAGGCTCGTAGAGAGGCACATTGTAAAATCCAGAGGTCAAATCCATTGTTGAAAAGAGAACATTTCCACTGAGAGCAGCCAGGGCGTCGGCTTGGTGTGGCAGCGGGTGCGCGTCTTTAACAGTCTTTGCATTGAGCCATCTGAAATCAGTGCAAATGCGCAGGCTGCCATCCTTCTTCCACACCAAGACCAGCGGCGATGCATACTCACTGTTCGACTTCCGGATTATGTCCCTTTCTTCCATCTCATTCAGAGCAGTTCTTAGCTTCTCATACTGACTCGGTGGTACTCTGCGATAAGGCAAACGAAAAGGCTTCTCATCCACAAGGTGTATTTTGTGGACAAAATCGGTAGCTTCTCCACAGTCCATTTTATCCTTAGAAAAGATAGACTCATACTTTTCCACAAGCTGCAGAAGCTGATCTTTCCATCTGTCAGACACCTCACAACTGTCTAAGTCCAAGTCTTGTAGTCCTAGTCTGTGCAAGAGTTCCTTCCTTTGTTCAACAGACCTTATGGGAACAGAACCCTGTTCAAAAGAGTGGCTGTTAGACATGATCTTTTCAGGGGGAGACAGCTCTTCAACTGCGACACAGAGGTAGACATCAGCGATTTTACAGTTCTTCCTCAGAATCACACGCTTGTTGCTTGGGTTAATCACCTTGAGAGGAACCCATTTGTCACCCCACAATGATGAGACGGAGCGGCCAACCAGGATGTCTCTGGGTCTACACCGTGACTGTGTAGGCTCAACAGTAACAGTGCAGCCTGCTGATAGAGGTGAAGAGGGAGGTAATTTACCCCACACAAGGTGTTCCTGAAGGGGTTCCAGCGTAACACGCTGTCTCAACTTCACTGTGCCAATCTTATCAGGCACCGCCCCTCCTCGCCAACGCTCAACATTGGAAAGCATGGATAAAAACTGTCTACAGTCATCATTGGTGACATCACCTGAAATAGATACAAGCCTCCAATACTCATCCGTATTCTTCATTACATGAATCAACGACTTAATAGCGTTACTGCCAATAATCATGTCGTCACTTTGGCCTGGAATAACCAGCGTGGGGATGAGCAGCTTGAAACCATAAAGAGTCACTTCCAAATCACAAACTGCTTTAGGTTGGAACTGGTGGCCCCCAGCACCAACAACAACAATGTCATTAGCTGGTTCGAGCTTCAGATCAGGGCAGGACTGTAAAAGCCGCGTAGCAGTAGCCTCACTAATAGAGCACGACATAGAGCCACTGTCGATCATGGCTCTCAGTGAAACTCCGCCCACAGTCCCCACAGTCGTATAAAACAAACTGTCAGATTTCTTAATTCTTTGCGTCATTTGGAAGACAACTGTCGTACCAGGTGGCGAAGTGGAGCACAGAGATTCATACATGGATCCCAGGTCATCGCTGTCGCAAGTGGGAGAGTCACTCAGATGATCCACACTTTCCTCCCTCAAATGTGGATCAACTAGTTTTCCGACCGTCGAGGGGCAGAAGACGACAAGGATCCAGGACAGGCACGCCTGGTGTGGTCAGGTGAGTGGCACAGAAAACAGAGTTTGTGATCTCGGCAGTGCATGAAAGCTGTGTGCGACATATCATGACAGACGGAGCAGGGCTTATCATGTAGGCCCTCAATCCTGGAACGTCTGGAGTTAGGCCGTGTGGTCAAACCAGGCTGAAAGGATCTTTGCAGAAGAACCTTCTCAAGCATGCCTATGAGCCGCTCCAAAGCAGCTGAATCTGTCGACTGTGGCTGAATGTGCTTCTCTGTTGGCTGGACAGGCAACGCTGTTGATATCTGCTGCGTATTCACTGCAACTCTCTCGGCCGTCGTGCTGCTTGAGTTCAACGTTCCTCCAGAGTGGGACTCACACAGGATTTCCTGGACCTCATTGGCTGTCCATTTATCAATTGTCTTTGATCTAAAGATCATGGCAAGCTCAGGGGAGGGACAGTTTTTGATGAACATTCGGGTGACCTCAGTGCTGGGGCTACCCAATGCCTGTCCTCGTTCCTTCAGGCGCTCAACAGCAAGATCAACAGCACGGTGCAGCCTAAGCCAGTAATCGAATGCACTTTCGCCTTTCTCTGGGAGAGTGGTGTAGAAGTCTGCCAGTGGAAGAGGTGAGCACTGAGCAGAGTCAAAGTGTCTCCTCAGGATTCCAAAAATAGCCTCAGGATCACGTGTGACATCTACGACACTGTTTCTAATGCCAACCTGGACCACATCCTTAGCCTTGCCTCTCAAATGAACAAGAATCTCCTCAGCCTGTTCTTCGGGTCTCAGACTCCCCAGCTTTATAAAGGCTCTCATCAGATCCTCCCACTCTCTCACAGAAATGAGATCAGAACCATCCCCTCTGAAGCATGGTGGGTCCTTAAGCTTCCTGTGGGACACAAATTGCACCGGCGCAGCATCAACAGCAGATGTAGATGACACAGCATGGAAAGGTGTGGCCGTAGGTGCAGGTAAGGGGGTACTAGCAGACGGGCTGAGCTGGGTTAAGATACTCTGCGCTACTCTCTGACCAACCAGTTGGATCACATCCCCCATCTGACTCACAATCTCCGTGGCAATAGTATCTGGGTTAGGAGAAGGTGAACTGTTGTTCTGAGACGTGTGTGACACATGGCTAGGGGGAGGGACAACAACCCCTTCACTGGACTGGGGCCCTGGGATCCCCTGACTATCCCCCCTAACAAAACCACGCCCACTAACAGGAGTGTCATAACGCAAACGCAAAGGGGAACATAACAACCCCCTACCCCTACCAACAACATTAGGAGTACTCGATCCCTCCTCTGTGATGTCCATCACAACAACTAGAATAAAACAAAAATGCTATATATGCTCCTTTTTAAAAAAAATGTGTCAGAAAGAACAACAATGAATCACAAACGTGCAGCGCTGAAACTGGCCCACGTTGCTGAGAGGAGTCCACCGTCCAAACACTCGATTGACGGCTCACGGCACCAATGTAACCCCTGGTCAGCTTCTCTTTCCAGCGCTGTGTGAATAAAACTCTCTGGACTCGAAGTGGGTAGAGCTCAGGCGTGATTTATTCCCCTGCAATAACATGGGACATGAATAACCATGGGTTTCAGCAACAGGATTCCGCCCAAACACAGCGAAAGCTTCATTGCTACTAACTATAGGCTTATGATCGTATAGTGGAACTCTTAGTTTTCCCAAATAAATAAAAACAAATATTGATTGAAAAATAAAATGGCAACAATACTTATCACGGAAAATAAAATAGAAACATTACTGCGTTGTGGTTTAGATAACAAAAGAAAAATTAATTCACTTAAATGCACATTCATGTAAATATAAATAAACCAAAGCCAAAATTCCCTTTTACGTACAATAGTAAATGGAACAATGCTGCCATCTACTGGGCAAACTTAATAAGCAATATGTCTTAAATAGAATTAGCCTGCAGCTCAACCATATACATGTTTCAAAGTACACATACCTGCAATAACATGGGACATGAATAACCATGGGTTTCAGCAACAGGATTCCGCCCAAACTATTGAGAGAAGTTTCAAAATTATTAGACACGACAGCCTCCTCTAGCTGTTAGCCGCTAGCTCCACGTGTCCATTTTTCTTACCGTCTAATCTATTAACTGCAAAACACGGTCATAAACCTGAAATCTACTCAAATACTACCGTATGGGCAGTTCATGCAGTTAGTGCACTGTCATATTAGCTTCAATGAGGATTTTCAAATATGTTTTAAACTCATGCTCTGTGAGAGCGGACGGAGAGGAACTTACCACAGCGAAAGCTTCATTGCTACTAACGATAGGCTTAGGGGGTAGCCCGTTTACCAGTAGCAGACTTCCGCTGCGGATTTTCAAAATAAAAGTTCCAAAATAAACCCATGGTTGCGATCCCAAGTTTAACAGGAATTTAACAACAACAAAACCATATCCATTCTTTTACATCGTTACATTAGCAGGAAGTTGGCTCGCTATTTTCCACCTAAACATGATATAGCATGTTCTGAGTAAGATTTCTGAAAAATTTAAACGTACAGCTCTGCTATCACTCTCGACTCGACATAAATGAAGACAGAAAACTAAACAGCAGTGACTTTTTTTTAGGGTTACTGAAGTTGGGCTAGCTGGTATATAATGATGTGCTACTGATCGCTAGCGACACAGCTATGTTAGCATAACAAACACAGTGAAGCTAACTTTTTCCACTCGATAAAATTTAACATGAAGGTTCCCGATGGTTAGAAACAAATGCAATCGCATGGCAGGATGCTGTAAAAAGACCAAACGTCAGTCAGGAGAACAACTGAGATAATCCATCCACAATACGAGGTTAGTCATTAATATACTGAGACAACATGAGACTAGAGCAGCTTCGAGAGAACTCAACATTAATGAATCAATGGTAAGGAAGTGGAGGAAGCAAGAAGAACGAGTTGAGTAAAGTTTGACTTATCTGACTGTTTTGTTTCGCTTAATGCGCCTTATAATCCTGTGCGCCTTATGGTTTGAAAAATACGGTAAATGTATGCTATGCCTTCTGTTAACACTATCTAAGGGAATCATGTATAATGTAAACAGAACTGGTCCTACCACTGAACCCTGTGGAACTCTATAATTAACCTCAGCGTGAGAAGGCTCTCCATTTACATAAACAAATTGGACTCTGTTAGATATGATACAGTACCTGTAAAACCTACAACATGCTCTAATCGTTCTAATAGAATATTATATAGGAAGTAATTAATGAAAGTAACTGAGAAAGACCGATTAGAGAAAAATAATAAATTATCAGTGCTACTGAAAGTAGCTGTACATAACATCGTTAGATAATTATGAGTAATTTTTTCTCTAATAGTTAAAAAGTGTTTGTAAAGAAGTTCATGAAGTCATTACTAGGGATGGGTATCGTTTAGGTTTTATCCGATACCGGTGCCAAATCGGTACTTTTGAAACGGTGCCGGTGCTCAAACGGTGCTCAAACCGGTGCTTAAAGAATAGAGAACACAAAATTGGTCCAAAAACCTCTCATGCTCAGCTGTTTTTTGTAAAAAGATAACAATGTTAGCCTTTTCTGCAGCTATGGGGCATATATGGTATGATTCTTGGCTGGAAGCAGTGCTTAAACAATGGAAAAAAACACAAACTTTGTCCAAAAACCTCTCATGTTTAACTGTTTTCCACTTTTTCTTTGGTCATTTTAGCCTTTTTGGCCAGGGTGAAGGGAGTATCTGCCATCAAACAAGAAGACAGCCGCATGTAGCTATGATGATGTTTGCTAGTTCACCTTACATGCATTAATGTAATAACGTGGTTAGCCTACTCAACGTAAATTTAGCTACTCACGCAGAGAAGAACGGCTGCTGCTGCCATCATCATCCGTCATCATTTCTGCTACACTGGCAGGGCTAGGGGCCAGGACTCTACTCTTCGTGTTTTTGGGGGATGTTGCATAACAGGCAACCCACCCGCAGTAGATGCGCTCGGTGTGAGGTCTCGCAGCAAGCTATCAAATACGGCGCATTTCTGGGCTTTTAAAAAAAACGCTATGCGTCGCCAGGTGTTTCATCGGATTTGAGGTGTTACCTCCTTTGACAGTATCACAGTATCAGCTTAAAGCACTTGTTGCAGGCTGCTGAGTTTGCTCTAAAAGAACGTACGTACCTGGGCCCGCCTACTATTCTCGGAAACGTAAAATGATTGGCTAGACGTGTATCACAGCTCAGGAAAAAAAAAGCACCGAAATAAAGCACCGAAATGTGCGCTGCTTTTCGGTCTGGTTACTACCGTTTATGTCAGAACCGGTGCGACACCGGTACCCATCCCTAGTCATTACTAGTTGCAGCTGTACGACTGCTAACAGGCATGCATGAAACTCCTGTCGTGGCCTGACTGCACTGGCTGCCTGTGTGTTTTAGAGTTCATTTTAAAATTCTTGTTTTTAAATGGTCTCACAATCTTGCCTCTCTGAGCTTCTTCAGCCCCACACACCCGGTCTCTCAGTAAAGCTAACCAGCTGCTCCTGGAAGTACTGAGATCCGGTAGGAAGCTCGGAGGGGACATGGCCTTTTCTATCGTTGCTACTAAATTATGGAATAACTCACCCTTGCATGTTAGAGAAGACCTTTCTCTGTCCACTAAAATTCCATTTTAAAGAAAATGATGACAATGATAGTGGTAAGATGGTCTAGCTTTACGGAGGGCTTTTTTGTAAAGCAGAAAACTATTTTTCCAGACTAAATATGATCTTCTAAATGACCACACCATTTCCTTTCCAGCATACGAGTTATCTGCCTTAAGGTGCACATTTGAGAGTTATACCAGGGAGTCTAGTACTTCTGATTTGAGGCTTTCTTTTTCACAGGAGCTACAATATCCAGAGTCATACATGGTGGAAAAAGTACCTCTGTTGGAGTAGCTTTCAGGTAGCTGATCTGGTCTGTGTTGGCACAAGGTGTTAAAGAAGATAAGAATGGGTGAATTATATCCTTAAACCTAATCACAGCACTTTCAGAAAGTGCTACTGTGATGACATCTAGTCCTCTATTCCTCACTGCTGTGTATTGTAAACGTTCTTGGGAAATGATCAGCCAAAAAATGCTTTTCAGGAAATGCCATTAAAAGTTCAGTTTCTATGCCATCTGTCAGAACAAGATCAAGAGTGTGATTAACCCTAACCCACAATGGACTGGTCTGGACCGGCTTTAGCTGGGAGATATTAAGGACACTGAATCTTCATATTTCTCAGCAAATTCAATTGAGCAGTGACAGGGTTGACCATTGAGTCCATTTCAAATGGGTCAATGAAACTCGGAGCCAACTTTTTTGACTCAGTACGAAGAGGAGTGTTCTTTGCCAACAATCAAACCTTTAGGTCAGTATGGTAGGCTGAAGCAGGTGTCCAGTGACAAAGTCACTGGAGTTCATGCTCAAGTTTTTTTTTCCTCTTGTTTGATTTTGCCATTTGCTTTTGTATTTTTCCACCAGCCTGAATAAACGGCTTGCTTTTTGTTAAAGTTCAGTTCTTTCCCTTCTGAGTCTGCTTTTAGGTCCACTCCACAACACACCGGCCATTTGGCCATAACAGGGGATGCTGGACAGATGGTACAGAAAGTTCAACTTCGATGGCTGGCAGGGCTGGACTGGCTATTGAGCATACTGGGCATTTGCCCGGTGGGTCACTTGTGATTTTTCGTTTTTATGGGCCGATAGGGTTCCTTTTTTTTTTTTTTTTTTTTCTTTTTTTTTTTTTTTTAAACGGTATAAATGAATGGTGGTGGCTTGGCCAGTTGGTCATGATTGACTCTGGGCTGGACCAATTACAGCCGACGAGGTCATACTTTAAAGTTGAGGTGAAAATGAACGCGATTTGTCCCGTAGTACTTCAGCTAGAAAGTTGCTAATTCAATCACGAAGCTGATCAATGATCAACTTTTCTCTCTGCGCCAGAAAGAGGAAACCAGCGGAGGTCACACTAAACCGCAGCACGTTTAAGCTTGATCAGCTGTTGTTAGAATTTATTTAATATTACTTTCTAGTATCAGCTGATGTTTGCTGGAGCCACAGCTGTAAAAGCTGCTGGTCATGATATCGGGTTGGATATGTGGTGAGAGGGAAACATGAAGATGAAACCAGGAGATGTCCTTACTGAATTTTTTTTTCTTTTTTGGGGGGGGGACCCTATGCGACCCATATCAGATCATGGTCTGACAGTGTGAACGGCACAAATCTGATATTTTCAAATCCGATCTGGGTCACTTTCGTATGTGGTACTGAATCCGATACATATCCGATGTTTTAGAAAGAGACTGCTGTTTGAACGGTCATGTTGCATTAAATCCGTCTTTTACGTCACTGACACAAGACAGACACCAATTATCCGCTCCGGAGACATTGTGAACGCTTCCTGGCCATCCAGTGTAGATGTCAGTGAAACTGTTGGGAAGACAACGTGAACATTTTATTTGTACTGTATAATCTGCAGATTCTGACAAATCTGCAACTATTCTTTGAAGCACCGCTCCTCTAAAACAGCAATAAGGATAATATTACGTTATCTACATTATTATGTAAATGACAAAAAACCTTAACGCAAAAATTGGGAAACGCAAAGTCCGAAGTCTTTATATTAAGGGCCATCAGTCAAACAATATTGTTTGCTCTGGGTCTAAACAGAGCGCATTGTGTGTGACGTCTTCTTTTGCGCATGCGGGCCGCTTTGAGCGTTCACACTAGAGCGCGTTTGCTGTCGCATTTTATTTGTAGTGTGAACAAGCAGACAAAAACATCGGATTTGATCAAAAAACCTGAATTGAGCATTAAGACCTGCAGTGTGAACGTAGCCAAAGAAATATTTTTCTTTCTTATTTAAAATGTCTAGCTTTTAATAAAAGCTAGACATTTGTGTTCCTCGTCGGTCCATCATGTTAAGTCCGCGTCTAAGTCTGTCATGTGTTTCATGTCTGCGTGTTCTATGTCGTCAGGCTCTCATTGCCATGTCTGCGTTAAGTTTCCTGTTTTATTCTGAAGAGGTCTGGTGTCCCATGTTCATTGTGCTTAATTTCACTTCCCCTGTAGCAGCATTATGTTTATTCCAGTCAGCTGTGTTCCCCTGTGTGTTTCCTTTTCCCTCGTCAACCTCATGTGCACTCATGTGGTCTGCTGTCATGCATTCATTGTCAGGCCATCTGTTGTTTCATGTATTCATGTCTAGCTTTGTTCATGTCCATGTCAGGGTTTTTCATGTTCTATTTTAGTTTACCCAGTTCAGGTTGATGTTTAGTTTTGGATTAGTTTGCCTTGCCCTTTGTTTTGTACTGTTAAAAGCAGCTCACTTTCTGTTAAGATTTTTGTTCTCGCGTGTCTGCACTTGGGTCCTCCTCCTCACTCCATGTAGTTAGCTTCCCCAACTGTGACACTCTGCATATATATGCTGCTTTAGTCAGCCCAGAGGAAAAGGGCACAGTGGAGGTTTTGGAGGTTTTCCACAAATGGTTTAAAAGTAGTATTAAGGGGCTGGTTTTTAAAGTAAAGTGTGAAATGTCTGTCTGTGGAATCTGTTCAGTTAAAGTTCGAACATGTAATTACAACAGGAACGTTGATCAAAGTGCTTTACAGGAGTACAAAATAACTTATATCAATATGAAATATTGCTCACATGGTTCAAACATTATCACTTCAGTTTTTATTAAGCAATTTGGAGGCTATCCAGGCACGGAAGTAAGGGTTCTAGTGGAGCAGAACACCATCCCTTCAGTTGAAGATAGATCTGAGTGTCATCAGCGTACGAATTGAAACAAATTTGATATTTTACGAAAATTAGACCTAGAGCCAGCATATAAGCAGATAATAAAATTGGCCCCAATATAGATCCCTGAGGAACTCCACAAATAAGGGGGAATGATGAAGATGTAAAATCTCCAAAGTTCACAGAAAAACTCCTGTCACACAGGTATGACCTGAACCACTCTAGTAGAATGCCCTTAATGGTGCAATGCTCCACTCGTGAGAGCAACATGCTGTAGTCAACAGTATCAAACTGTCAGATCCAAAAGCAAAAGAACAGCTGAGTCACCACTTTTAAATGTGCAGTTTCAGTGTTTTAAAGAGCTGAAACAACATCATTTAGACAAGATCATCAGGCCATTTTCATAGTTTCTCCACCTGATCAAAACACAGGCTCAAACTTATCAAAGACAGAAGAGCAGGTGAAGGCAGGGCCATCATAGATCAAAGCCATTTTATCTTATTGATTAAAAAAACTGCAAAAATCTTTCTGAAGAACTATTAATACAAGAAGATGGAGAAATATTCAGAGCAGAATCAATGACTGGAAAAAGGAGCCTGAGGATGTTACAAAGAGGCACAGTGTCAGTTTTCTGACTGACAGTTGTGAACAGGAGTTTTTTTTTTTTTGTTTTGTTTTGTTTTTTTTGTTTTTTTTTTTGCTGGCCTTATGGAATGTGCATTTTGTAAGACTTTCACTTTCAAGAAGCCAACAACATTTAAATAAGTCACAAATGGGAATTTCAAACTCTCTGGCACACCATTTACTGCAAACTGCACAACATCTAATGTGTCTAATGCCTGTTGTGGCTGGGGTGCTAGGGGTCACCTGTGATGGCCCTGGTTTTCCTGAGACAGGAGGATCTGGTAATGGCCTCCAGGGGTGGCAGAGGGCAGACGATGTGTTTTTAGTTTTTTTGTTTTTGGTGGTTTTTTTGGGCGGTGTTAATTACCCTCTGTGCAGCCTTCCTGTTCTAAGTCGTGGCCCCTGCGTACCAAACACCCAGGCATGAGGAGAGCATGCTCTCCACTGAGGAGCGGTAGAAGACCAGCAGCAGCTTCGGGTCCAGGTTATTCTTTCTCAGGACATGGAGGACGTTCAGCCACAAGGGTGATGGTGTTGTGGGTCCAGGAGAGTACAGTGGAGATGCCCAGAAACCTGAACGTGGGGACCGATCCCACCAGTTCACCATTTATAATGAGAGGGGAGTGGACCTGTCTGTGCCTCCTGAAGTCCATTATGAGTTCATTGGTTTTAAGGACGTTCAGCTTCAGGTTATTTTGTGAGCACCAGCAGGACAAATTCTCTGCCTCCACCCTGTACACTGTCTCATCTCCATCAGAGATGAGCCCAACCACCATGGGATCATCTTCAAATTTTATGCTTCTAAATTCAGATAAAACTGAGGTTACTCTACTCGGTCCTAAATAGAATAGAAATACAGTATCTAACCAGATACTTATTCTGCAGGGCATTACTGTTGCCAGTAGTAACCTGTGACATATCATGGTTTTTGCCCAGTATATGTCCTTCAATGTACATATTAAACAAATATGTGGGACTGCTTTCTTCGATTTTCACAATATCACTAAAGATTCTGTCTCAGAGTGACACTGAAAAAATAGTTCATGTATTTATTACTTCTAGGCTGGACTACTGTAATTCATTATTATCAGGATGTCCTAAAAACTCCCTAACAAGCCTTCAGTTGATCCAAAATGCTACAGCAAGGGTACTGACAGGGATGAGAAAGAGAGCGTATTTCTCCTTTATTGCTTTATCTTTATTGGTTCACTGACCCTGGAGACTAAGAGAAACCTGATAACAGAACAGATAAAGTCACCATGAGTGCTGCATGGCAGGCAAGTTCAGGACCCAAACGCAGGACTCAAAACAAAAGAGTGAACTAAGGGAGACAGCTACATTGCTGAAATAACGATATTTAAACATAGAAGCACTAATAACCAAATACTCAGAAATAAACAACTGGGAATAAACTAGGGAGCCGAGAAACACACAGCTAGTGGGACAACACAACAACAAGCAGAGGAAGACAAAGGGCTTAAATACACAGAGGGGTAGCAAGGGAAGTAGAACCACATGGGGAACACAGCTGGGAGAGAGCTAACATAAGCAGACAGGGAGGAAGCAAAACTGAATGCAGGACTTGGAACTGTCAAAATAAAACAGGAAATGTGAGACACGCACTAAGACACAGACTTGACGCTGTGACTGGGGAAGAAACAGACATGAGAACATAACTGACTAGGGAGACAGAACGGGAACGCTGTCTGGACACAGGAGATGCATGAACATAGAGATATGGGGGACTAGACATGACACGTGGAACCCAGAAGAGGTACCGAAGAAAATCAAAATCCTAGAAACTACAGAAAATAGCCAAGAAACTAGAAATACAAAGACTACACCATGAACAATGCTAAATAAATGAATATTCAGAAACCAGAAACCAAAGATCAAACACTTCATTAAATAAACTAAAGTTTTGGTGTAAATCAGGTGTTTCTTAGGCTCACAGTGTTGGGGAGTAACGGAATACGTGTACTGCCACTACCTATTTAAAATACAAAATACGAGTAACTGTATTCCCTTACAGTTACCGTTTTAAATGATGGTATTCAGAATACAGTTACTTTGTTGAAATGAATGGATTACACGGCGGTATTTTCCTGTTTCATAAGGCTATGAACTCTATATTTTTGGTGTCCACGCCGGTGGAAACCCAAACAAAACACGCATTAAGAGGCTCTAATGCCTGTGGCCCATGTCACCTCTACTTGCGGCCCGCATAATGACGTGAAGAAATATTTTAAAAAGTTATTCACAAAAATGATTTAATATGAAGGCAATAGGCAGAGTGTTACAGGCATTGCCCTAAAGAAAGTAGCCTCATGGGCAGTGTAGTCCGTGCTGCAGGGAGAATGGACTGCCATACCCGTGATGAGTCTGTGAGCGCGAGGGAAGGAGAAAGAGTCGAAAAGTAAGAGATGTCACCAACCAGAAACAGGAGATGGAAGCATGTAAATATATAATATATATATATATATATATATATATATATATATATATATATATATATATATATACAAAGTTGACCCTGACAACAAAGTAAATCCAGTTTTCGGCTACAAGCCCAACACGGAACCCAACGTATTAGCCAGAGATCTCTTTACGGTTTTATGCCTTTACGGTTCGGAGCCGCGGACCTGTTTTATATACGCGCGGAATAGTTTTCTATATGAGATCGCTGCAAAAAGTGCAGCCTTACTAATGTCCACCCTACTGTTACTCATTTATATTAAGATTTAAAAATCTAGTTGGTATTGGTATGGCGAGTAACCTTCAGTAAAAGTAATAAATCACACAGCAATAGGACATTCATGTAGTTGTAAAAAGCATGATAATATATTAAGTAATCCAAAGTATTCAGAATACTTTACACTCATTGAGTAACGTAACGGAATATGTTACAAAATATATTTTGGGGCATGTATTCTGTAATCTGTAATGGAATACATTTCAAAAGTAACCTTCCCAACACTGGAGGCTCAGGTGTATTCTGTGATTGGTTTAATATGGATGGCCTTTTCTTCTCGTTCAATCAGATAAAAATGTCTGATGACAGAAAAGAAGAAGATGAGGAGGAAGAAGTCACCTGTCAGCCTCTTCCCCCTCCTCCAGCCTCTGTTGCCTTGGAGACAATGATGTCACTGAGGAGGCAGGATCTGGTGTGCATTGTGTGTTTCGGAAGCTACGACCTGGCAAAGCGGCTGCCTAGGCGACTACACTGTGGCCACACCTTCTGCCAGGCGTGTCTGAAGAGACTGAACACAGTCATCAACGAACAGGTGACTGATGACATCACAGACACTTATCTGAGTTTGTGAGAAGCGAAGGACGTGGAAGAGTAACAGGCATGCAAATGTGAGCAGCAGCAGTTAAAAACTGAATTAGAGCTGTGTCCACAGGTGATGTCTGACACACTTGAGAGGTCAGGGATGAGCAGATGAGGGGTTAATCAGACAGACATAAAGTTGAGGGGTCTGGTACAGAAGTTGTGTGTCTGTAGTCACTCCCCTGTGCTCCACAGGTGTGGATCCCGTGTCCTCAGTGCCGGCAGAACACGCCTTCACCCAGAGGAGGCGCCGCAGCTCTGGACCTGGACCTGGCCACCTTCCTGGGAGTGAAGGCCTGCACCTCCTCCTCCTCCTCCTCCTGGAGCTGTGGTCGCAGAGAGGGCCTGTCAGCAGCAGACGCAGCCCAGGACGGGAAGCTGTGGCTGGGGAAGGAGGCTGTGGATGATGGTTGGTCGCACGGAGGGCTGGCTGAGCCCCGCTTCCATCACTATGGCAACTGCTGTCCACCACTTTCCTATTGGTTGTGCTGCTGGTTCTGTTGCCCAGGGCGGGGCTAACAACAATTGGTGGGGCTAGAAGGGCTCAATGATGAAAGTTTAGTTCACTCTTTATTGGTCCCTGAGTTCCTCCTTAATGCAATTTAATCAAAGGGGATATTTTGACCGTTTCCAGTGAAGAGGTAAACAAGAACTAAAGATAATTTAATTACCATGGTAACTAGGCAACAAGTGCTTCACAACAAAATACCTGAACATGAAAAAGAGTTAACCAGAAACACAAACCTAAGAAATGACTTTTTAGCTGTGTTTTAAAAGTGACTTTGAGTCTACAGATCTGAACCTCGGGGGGAGAGCGTTCCAGAGTCTGGGGCCACTATTGCAAAAGCTCTGACTCAGCCTTGTATGATGCACAGCCAGTAGGCCCTGATTAGATGACCTCAGGAACATCCTGGGTACCTATGGATGTAAAAGTTTACTGATGCAAGTTGGTGCATGAAGAGCTCCTTAAACCTTATGTTTAAGGCTGGAAATCACCTGTTACAGTTTCTGATCGCTTATAGCAGGTCATATAATTGTTGGCTTTTCTTTGTTTTCTCTGTAGTATTGTAGAGTCTTTACCTTACAATATAAAGCACCTTGAAAAAAAGTTACATTGAATTGAACTGGATTGAATTGAAATGCATGAATCACTAACCTGTGATCTTCCCTCACCCCTTGATAGCTTAGACTCCAGCTTACCCAGGACCCCAAACAAGACAAGCAGTACAAGTATGGATAGAGAATGGCTGAGAGGATGATGGATGATGATGGATTGATGGATGGATAGTGACTATGAAAGTATAGACCTGTCTCTGCTGTTTGACCTGGTAGTTACTAAAAATAATGGAGCTCTGTAAAATGTAAATAAAAGCAGAATGCAATGATCTGCCAATTATCGAATGCTTTTATTTTACTGAGAACACATGAAACATGTGAAAAGATATCTGTTGTTTTTTTTTTAGAATTTGATGTCAGCATATTTCAAAAAAGTTAGATAAGCTATAAACAACCTCAGACGTTTTAGTAAAACAGCAAATTAACATCTGCCATCTAATGATAATAATCCGTGATTGGGGTAAAAAAGATCTTCCCAGAGAAGGTTAGAGTTTCTGAGGTTTAAAAAAAAGTTTAGAACTCACTGAAGAAATGAAGAAATGAAGATTTCTAATTGTATGCATCTGTAAGTATTGCCTGATATACAGCTGCAGATAATTAATAGCTGACCCACGATGTTTCACAGGGTCTTCTAAGGAGCCTTCCCTTCCTGTCCAGTTGATTTGTTTCCAAGTTCCTTAGACTACGATGACCTGGATGACTGAGACCTACACAGGCATATTTAAAGAGTCTTCTGGTTGGTGGTAATGGCTGTGTTCTTCCACTGGGTGGGGCTGTAATGGTGCTGCAAACCTATCAGCTGATCAACTCCTAAGAAAGAAACTTGTGAGGTGAAAGTGAGCAGCTGTCTGAGAGACTGTATTCCTAAACAAGAAAGGAAAGCACACACACACACACACACACACACACACACACACCTGAATGGATTAACTACACTTTACTTAATCTATTTTACACATTCATGTACACTTGCAGTTTGGACACACCTTCTCATTTAATGTTTTTTCTTTATTTTCACAACTATTTACATTGTAGATTCTAACTGAAGGCATTCAGTGAGATGTGCCTGAGGTGTGTTTGTGTTCATCGTCGTGTTGAAAAATAAATGATGGTATAACTAAAGGCAAACTGGATGGTATGTCGCTGCAGGATTCTGCTGTAGCCATGCTGGTTCAATGTGCCTTCAATTTTGAATAAATCCACCAACATTGTCACCAGCAAAGCACCATCACACCTTCTCCATGCTTCATTGTGGGAACCGTGCATGTAGAGCGCATCCATTCAGCTTTGCTGTGTCACACAAAGACACAGTGGATGGAACCAAAGATCTCAAATTTGGACTCATCAGATCAAAGCACAGATTTCCACTGGTCTAATGTCCTTTCTTTGTGTTTCTTGACCCAAACAAATCTCTTCTGCTTGTTGCTTTTCCTTAGTCGTGGTTCCTGCAGTCTCCTCTGAACAGTTGATGTAGAGATGAGTCTGCTACTGGAACTCTGTGTGGCATTTATCTGGATTTATCTGGGCTCTTATCTGAGGTGCTGTTAACTTGTGATTTCTGAGGCCAGTGACTCAGAGGAATTTATCCTCAGCAGCAGGGGTGACTCTTGGTCTTCCTTTCCCTGGGGCGGTCCTCATATGAGCCAGTTTCATTATACAGCTTAATGGTTTTTGCGACTGCACTTGGGGACACATTCAAAGATTTAGCAATTTTCCAGACTGACTGACCTTCAGTTCTTAAAGTAATGATGGACTGCCATTTCTCTTTACTTTGCTGATTAGTTCTTGTTATAATATGATTTCTAACAGTTGTTAAATAAGCCTGTCAGCTGTGTAGCAACCTCACTTCTGCACAACAATGGGGTAATGGGGTTGGGACAAGAAGGCACAGATGAACCCTGACAAGACACCTGTGTCATGAAAACCATTTCAGGTGACTCCATCATGAAGCTCATTGCAGGGTTTGCAGTGCTGTCAACAAAGCAGGGGGCGGCTACTTTCACGAATCTAAAATATAAAACATATTTAGAGTTATTTATCAATGTTTTCTTTGCTACATAATTCCATATATCTTCAGATATTCGATTTTTTCAGTTTGTATCTATAATGTAGAAAGTAGTAAAATAAAGAAAAAGCATTGAATGAGAAGGTGTGTCCAAACTTTTGAACAGTAGTGTATATTCTGATCGTACAGGAAAGTGTGCTATTGAACATCTCCTACAAAGTGATGAAAGTGCACGACAGCTGTACACCAACATATCTTTTATTAATAAAGTGGTTTTTTTTCTCAGACACCTGCTTGTGTTTAAATGGAGCAACTAATACACCATCCATGTTTTTGTCAAGCATGGTGTGAACCAAATCAGTAAAAATGCAGGATGATAGAGCAAAGCATTAAAGAAAGAAAGAAAGAAAGAAAGAAAGAAAGAAAGAAAGAAAGAAAGAAAGAAAAAGAAATTGATGAGGCATGAAAGAAGCTGATGTGAATGGCCGATATTGAACAGAGGGAACAGCCAATATTGAACCACAACTGTCAACCACCTACAACAGTTTTGAGATCCCTTCCCAAGCGCTTCAACACCCACACGCAACTTGTGTCAGCTGACTTTCAGGTCACATGACACATGATAAGAGAACCAGAGAAACCTGGCCTGGATGAGAAAGTCTGACTCATCAGTTGGGTAATCGGTTTACTCCCTCCATCGGGATGGCCAAATGTGACTATTTTTTGACCTTAACCACTGATGACCGGAGATTTTGGCAAACTATAAAGTCTCTGCCAGCTCTCATTCCTCTGAGCTACCTCCTCACTTCATTATTGACTCCACTCCTGTGTCAGACAAAACTGAAATGTTCAATTGTTTTAACAAAAACTTTGTTGCTTCTTGTTCTTTGTTTAGCACAGTATCGGATGGGAAAATTCTTGCATACAACTTTTCTAGCAGTGCCCTGATAACTAATACTTTTTCCTTTAAACCTTTTATGGGAGAAGAAGCATGCAAGGCTTTGAAGAACCTCAACACTAAAAAGTCAACCTGTCCGGACAGTCTGTCTCCTTTCTTCTTGGGCCTGGCTGCAAGTATCATAGCTAAGTCAGATTTTTATTTTTTTAATTTTCCATACAACAGAATACATTACTGGAGATGTGGAATTGCGCCTTCGTACTCCCGCTACTGAAAAGTAATGATTCTTCAATGGTCAATAATTACAGACCAATTTTTAAACTCTGTGTCTCAGCTGAGGTTCTTGAAAGGCTGGTATATAATCAGCTTAAGAGTTACCTGGATGAAAATACTACATCTTCTTCCCAGTCTGGTTTTAGGATATTGCACAGTAATGTAACTGCTTCCTTAATTCTTATTGGCTGATGATTCTTATCAGCATCATGGCTGACCTGCATCACCCCATCATCCGGAAGTGGACTCTGAACTATCAGGAGCAGGTCGGCGAGATTGTCCAATAGCGTTCCAGCTCCTCCACACTGGACTCTCTTCTCCACACACTTCTTGGACTACATAACACTTTGCATAACACTCTCCTCTCACTTCCAATAGTTGCACTATTCGGTATTGCACTGTTTGACTCTGTGTATTGTATTTATTTATTCCTGTTTTCTACTTAAACTAAGAGTACAACACTATTGTACTTATCTTATTTCTGTATAGTTGTATATGTATATATATGTATATTCAAATTTTTTCAGATTTTTTACACTTTGCACCTTCGATCCAGGAGGACGATATTTTATCCCACTGTATGTTTGAGTGTATATTATTGGGTTGACAATAAAACTCAACTTGACTTGACTATTGTCCCATGGTTGATAGTGTCACTATGAGTACAAACCAAGCGGTGGTGCCAGCATCATGCTGTGGAAATGTTTTTCAGCAGCAGGAACTAGAAGACTAGTCAGGATGGAGGGAAAGATAAATACAGCGAGTCATCCCTGATGACAACCTGCTCCAGAGTTCTTTGCACCTTGGACTGGGGCAAAGCTTCATCTTCCAATTCAACAATGACAAAGTAAAGTAAAAGAAAATAAATGGAATCTGGTATGAAAATTGGTATTTAAAAAAGCTGTATATTTCTAAATTGACCAGTGCACTGTGATTTTTTTTAAACATATCTACCCCCACCCCCAAAAAACAAATAAAAAAGTGAACGTGACAAAATATTGGACAGTAATTCAGAGTCTAATAATAGACACAAAAGAAGTCTAATAATACAAAGTAAATAAAAGTTTGGGCAGCTGAGAAGTTGGTGGGAAGCTCAGGCCCTCGCTGTATTTTATAAATGTGTTAGCCTTTATATGTTAGCCTAAAACTCATCATCTCTCTTTATTTCTGTCTCTTAACATCAACATCACTCTGATATTACAGACACACCTTCCATTAATACCACACTGCTGCTGACTTCTGCCACTGATCAGGAATTAGGACCAACTGTGAGCATGTTTTACCTGAGCTTAAGATAAGGTGCGACAAACGTTCCCAAAACATTTCTGCTGCCTTCATTTTTTTAACCTTTCAGATGAAAATAAAAATTGAGTAAATAAATTCTGTACATTTTTATTTAATAAAGATAAATTTTTAGTTTGACTTCGCCGCCACAGCTCGGCAGGCTCTCCACTGACTGAAGGGACACCATCCAATTGCTGCCACACTCTCACACAACTCTGCCACTGCGACCACTGGAAGGTTAGAAAGAGGAATGTGCGTGCAGTCTATTTAAAAAGAAAAAAAAACTTTATTCATAATTAGATCTTTTACAAAAGCAGAGAAAATGGAGGAGGTGTCACATTTAAATCCCACAAAAAAAACAACAAAAAAAACAAGATTAATGAGACAAATTAGTAATAATAACCCTTCAACCAATCACTGGCCTCCAATCAGATGTGAGCTAGCTGATGCTAACAAAAACCTGTGAGCAATAAAGTTTGAAACATTCAAACAGAAATGTGTTCAGCTGCTGGTCGAGTCTCTGAGTGAGAGGGACAGAGAGGGAGGGGTTTGGCATTTCCCGCTCACGGGCACAAGGCATTCTGGGAGTCTGCGTGCTTGTTGTGATAAGCATCTATTTCGAGTACTCCGCAGAGAAAAATACCCAGAATTCCTAAAACTCCTCTCTTAAAATCTGTCTCTGATCTGGCCCTGCCCCCTGAGCCTGTAAGTCATCCAATTACAGGCTGCCGAGGCCTTCTCCCACTCTGATTCGTTGGCCAGGCTGCAGGTTGAAGCTGAAGTCTTTGGGGGCCTCGAAAAGCAGAACGATGGTGGAGCCCAGGTTAAACTCCCCGACCGACTCTCCCTTCTGTAAGGCCACGCCCCCTTCACCAGCAAACTTCACCGTCTGGTCAGCAATGTAGCTGTGATCATGAAAGGAGCCTTTACTGTAACGAGGTGTGTTGGTCTGAAGCTCCTGAGCAATTAAAACAGGAAGTGTTAAAACCAACCATCAATCGATCAGTCAATCAGTTAATCAATATTTCACTATACAGAGTGAACGAGATAAGAAAGACCAACAAGAACTGATCAAAACAAAACGTTCAGAAAAACCACAGGAACACAAAGTAACGTCACCTGGTCAAAGTAAATTCTGATTGAACCGACGTTCGTGGCACCGACCGCCGTTAATGAGAAGAAGCCTTGCTGCCATTGGCCGGTGAGAACCACACGCTCGTTAAGGCAAAAGAGCTCTTTGATCCAACGAGCAACGCCTGGGTTCACCGACATTAACGAGCCTAACGAGGAAGGACACACAGGCGGGTCAGGGTGGGGGCGCAAAGACCACATGGCTGCACAGGTGAACACACTCTCACCTGGAAAGTGACGCCGAAGCTCCACCCTCCAGTCTGTGGGCGAATGGAAGCAGTGGTAGTCACCTGGAGCCAGGTAAATGACAACGTGGAAAAGGTCGCTGTCGGGAGACGAGAGGAGGTCGTCCCTGAAGGAGGAGGACGACGAGGAGTCTGAGGACAAAGAGAAGCCGGGGTTAAACAGGTAAACAACAAACAAACCTCAAAGATGCCCTCAGGGATTCAACAGGTGTGACTGCAAAGTGTCAAACTGAAGTCAGGAGACGAGGAGTCACACGTACATTCAGGTGAAGTTCACAGAAAGTCGCTGTATCTTAGTTCTATCAAACCTGCTTAATATAAAACTCAGCAGGTTTTCAAACCTACAACACCTCAGGGGATTTTCACCTGCATGGTGAACAAATGTCATTTCCAAGAGAAATCATAAAAACTTTGAAGTCAGCTGGTCATTGTGGCAGGGTGTTCTTCCTTTTTTTCAGTGATGCCTGGACCTGGAGAGTTGTGTGGACGGGTGGGCCGAAGAAGTTCCCAGTTCCATTATTTTATTTATTATTATTTATTAATGATTCCTTATTTTTTCCACTAGTTTTTGAGCCTTTATAGGGTCCCACATGATCCCGCTTTTCATTTTATTAGACTTTGTGGAGGGGAAAATAAGTACTTTCATTTGCCATGTATTCCTTTCACATTTTCTATACAGGCGCTGTGGAGAGCATCCTCACACAGAACATGACATCGTGGTTCGGGAACAGCTGTGTGAAGGACCAAAAAGCTCTCCAGAGAGTGATCCGTACAGCAGAACGCTGCTGCAGGATTGCTCTCCCCCCGCTTCAGGACACCTACACCAGGAGATGCCGGACTAGAGCAGCGCAGATACTGAAGGACCCGTCCCATCCAGGCAACAAACTGTTCCAACTTCTGCAATCTGGTAAAAGGTTCCGCATCTTCCGGGCAAGGACAGAGAGACTCAAGAGGAGCTTCTATCCCCAAGCCATCCGTGCCCTAAACACACACACCCGCCCTCTCACATCATCTATAATTGACTGAGACAGGACTCTCTTCCAGACACTAAACCAAGGCACAATGTACATTTCAATTCCTTTAATTTTAAATATGTTTATATTGTCTATCCTGTAAAATAGTCAGATGTCTATTCATATTAATGTACAGAATTCACCTGCTTGCTGCTACTACTGCACATTCACCCAGTGTATATACTATATGTATATATATATAATGTTCTTCCTCTACACCCCCCCCCCAATTTTTGCACATGTCGAGGAGCGTGTCAGGCTACATTTCACTGTGTGTTATACTTGTATAACATGTGACAAATAAAGAACCTTGAACCTTGAACACATTAATATATTTTGATGCAATGTTTTATTGGGTATATTACATGACATAAAATATATCTGACGTTAGCGTTACAAAACTACACTACGTGAGTTGTACATATGGTCACCGTTACATGGAGGCGGTCTGGTCTTACCTTTGCACCGCCTCTTCTGTGGTCCGAGGAAATGTTCCAGACTGTAGGTGACCCCCTTCACCTGCTCCACCTCTGAGTTCTTTACGCGACCAAAGTGGAGGATCCTTCCATCAGCCGGAGAGGTCTGGAAGAGGCCGGAGACCCCAAACAACCAGGTTAACCCCCAAGTTTAATTGCCTAGTTTAATGTTATCTCACAGGTTAACCCCTGGTCTAGCTCCAAGTTTAACTTCGTCTCCCAGTATCTTTCACATTAGCTTCAGTTAAACTGGGCGATAGAATTGATTTTATCTTCCATCACAAAATGTATTGATCTTTAATGATTCACAGAGTTTCACTAGTTGCACATGTTGTCATGTTACAGCTCTATTCCAAAATTAATTCAATTAATTTTTCACCTAAAAATTCTATACACAATAGCCCACATTGACAAAGGCAAATGTTTGCTGAAATTATTTTTATTATTAAAAAGTAAAAAACACAAATATAACAAGTATGAAGCAGCAACAGCATTTATTTATTAATTCAATTCACTTTTATTTATACAGCGCCAAATCACAACAAAGGTCATCTAAAGGCGCTCCATATTGTAAGTTAGACGCTACAATAATATAGAGATGGCACAATACTACTTTTTTATGTCTGATACCAATACCACAAATTTGGATATCTACCGATACCGATACGAATCCGTCTATTTTATAATAAATAAAACTTTTTGTTTTTAAATGTCTTGCTGCATTTTGCATACGTTCATACCAAAATTTAAAAACAAAAAACAAAAAACACTATTACACTTGTCTGCAAAAAATACACTGCACCCAAAAATATTTCAGTTTAGCAATACTGATCTTTTTAAATCAAAGTATTTAAAGTAACATTCAAATAGTAATTTAAAATGCAATTTTATGCAGATTTCAAAAACTCTTTGTTTCTGAAAAAAAGAAGTGCAATATCAGCACAAAATTATGTTTATACTCAACAACTTCAGGTTGTAGAATGGACCCTTTAAGCTTAACAAAAAAATGCAAACACGGCCTCTCACAACACTCATCTTTTATCAAGTCAGTGTAAGCTGTTTGTCTGACATTTAACCTGAGACTGAAATTTGTGCAAATTCTACAAAAAAACTTAAAAGAAGTGTGAAAAAAAAAAAGTGTTTTTCATAGTTTTTTTCTCTCCGAACCACGAAACTGTTTAGCCATGTGTCGTCCCAAGGTAGGTATCTCTGACAGAATTAGTTTCCCCTGCATCACGCTGGGCTCTCCAAATCACAAACAAACAGTATCTCACATTCTTGATTTTTAGTTCACAAACACTTCTTATAATGACTCCTGAAACTTTGCACGTTTTAGCTCTTTATACAGTAAAGTTATAGGACAATAAAAATAATTATCAGGCAAAATGTCCTTCATTAGTTAAAATAATCCTGTCTGATACCACGTGAGAATAATAAATATATTATAACCCTCATACTAAATGGTAATCTAACAACACTCATTTTTCACTTTTTCACAAAACTAAAACATCACTACTTCCACGTCTAATTGTCTGTAATGAAGGTGGAGTAAACTAGATCCGCACTCCGTGCCCAGCGAATCCTCGCAACACAGGGGGAACAAATTTTGTCGGGGATACCTACCTTGGCACAACACCTGGTTTGGCAGCACGTAGCAAGGCTCTGAATGCTTTCAGTGTGAACTCCAGACCGCCAACAGGTCTCCCATTCTTCTTTGCAGAACCTCTCGAGCTCCATCAGGCTGGATGAGGAACATCAGCGCATAGAAATCTTCAGATTTCTCCAGAGATGTTTAATCGAGTTCAAGGCTGGTCTCTGTCTGGGCCTCTTGAGGACATTCACAGCATGGTCCTGCAGAAGCCTATCCTTTGTTATCTCAGCTGTGTGTTGAAGGTCGTTGTCCTGTTGGTGTTAGATGAAGATTTGCCCCCCCCCCCCATCTTGCCCTCTACCCTGACTAGTCTCCCAGTTACTGCTGCAAAAGTACATCTCCACAGCATGATGCTGCCACCACCTTGCTTCTCTATAGGGATGGTACTGGTCAGGTGATGAGCGATGCCTGGTTTCCTCCAGACATGACACTTCACATTCAGGCCAACGAGTTCCATCTTTGTGTCATCAGATAATTTTGGTTCCATGGTCTGAAAGTCCTTCAGGTGCCTTTTGGCAAACTCCATGCAGGCTGTCATGTGCTTTTTACTGAGGAGTGGCTTCAGTCTGCCTGCTCTAGCATACAGGCCTGATTGGTGGAGTGCTGCAGAAATGGTTGTCCTTCTGGAACGTTCTTCTCTTTCCACAGAGCAATGCTCTCGGTCACCTCTGAGGCCCTTCTACCCTGATCGCTCAGATTGGCTCGGCGCCCAGTTCTAGGAAGAGCTTGGTTGGTGTCAAACTTCTTCCAATTACAGATGATGGAGGCCTGTGTGCTCATGGAGACCTTTCCTGTACCCTTCAGTAGATCTGTCTCCATGCAATCCTACAGACAGTTCCTTAGACTTCCTGGCTTGGATTGTGCTCTGACATGTACTCACAGTACTCAGCTATGGTACCTTATAGACAGGTGTGTGCCCTTCCAAATCATGTCCACTCTACTGAATTTACCACAGGTGGACTCCAGTCAAGCTGTAGAAACATGTGACCGATGATCGGTGGAAACACGAAGCACATGAATTCAATTTTGCGTCTCGTGGAAAAGGCTGTGAATACTTATGTATATGTTACATTTTTGTTTTGTTCTTTTATTTTTAATAAATTTGCAGTAATTTTAAGCCAACTGTTTTCACTTCATCATTCTGGGGTAATATATGTAAAATGAATTTCAGAATAGGGCTGTAACATGACAACATGCGCAACAACTGAAGCTCTCTTGATACTTTCCTGAGGCACGGCAACGTTATCTCTCAGTTTAACCATGTTTATCTCCCAGTTTAGACCCTGTTTAAGCAGGAGGAGGAGCAGGTTACCAGGCAGGAGGAGGCACAGAGTGGTCGGACTGCAGGTTTAAGGCGTCGCCTGAAAAATTCTCCTAGATTTCTGTAATGATGTAAATCCTCCACTGCTGCCTCCTGGTGGACAAACAGAGGAACAAACAAACTTTATTTAATAGTAATAAAGAAAACAAAATGGCCAAATAAACAAACTGAGCATGTCCTGACCTGCATGTTCACGCCAAAGGTCCAGATATACAGGGAGTAGATGGGTTTCCGAAGCCAAGTGGGGAGCTCCACCCCATTCAGACGACCCCACGCCCGAGAGAGGAGTCGAGTAGGGAAGGAACGGTACAATGCCACCTGTAGGAGGAAACAGCAGCTACACCTTTGAATTTATTTACATGAGTGGATAAAATGACAAATGACGAGTCATTCTATAGACTGGAGTAAAAAGAGAGAAAGTAAAGGAGGAGTTTTGGGGGAGTCGTGGGTAAGAAGAGAATGGATAAATAGGGGTAGGGGACTAAAGTTTAGATGTCCAACAGTTTTTTAGGGTAATTGAATCCAATCGATGGGACAGATCAATAAGTTTGTTATCAGTGATCAATAAGGTGTTCTGTTTGTGTTTCTGCTTCTGATTGTTTCACGCTTTCATTTTCAAAATGCAGACTGGAAATGTTGCGTCACTGCATCAACTGGTCGATTGATCAGATATTGATCAGAGGAGACAGGAAAGGAGGTGAAGCAGGATGTACGAATATGGCTGCTGCCCGCCTTGCACTTCAACCAATCAGAGGCTTCTTACCCGGCAGGCCAGTGGCCGCAGAGTGCTCACAGACAGGATATAGCACAGGAAGGAGATTGGCCGGTGGCGCCATGCGGCAGGGCGACTCACGCCACCCTTGAGCGCGCTCAGACGGTGACGAAGAGCCAAACGAGGGACCTGAAGCCTGATTATAATAACGAGATTTAACGTGAACATGAATATTTTTCAAATACAAGAAAAAAAATAAACCAGAACAGCTGATGAGTCCAAGTCATGTAAACAGGCGGGTGTAGGCAGGTGAGGAGAAGGCGGGGCTTGTGCGTGGGGAGAGGCGGAGGAGGAGCAGACGCTAAAAGATAAGAACACTAAAAGAATTCTAACAGGGATGGAGACTGATGTCATGATGTCATTAACTCCCCCAAAATAAACTCTCAGCAGCTGGAGTGATGCCATTTATTTTTATATTCTTCAGCCAATAAGATTCAAGGTGCTCACCTGGATACATGAGTCTGACAGAGTGTGTGTGTGTGTGTGTGTGTGTGTGTGTGTGTGTGTGTGTGTGTGTGTGAGAAAGCGAGTGAGCGAATGTATGTGTGAGAGTTAGTGAATGAGCGAGTGTGTGAGAGAAAGTAAGCAATGAATGTGCGTGAGAGCGTTTAGGAAGGGGGGTTTCTACGGTGACTGCTTGCTTAGCAGGTCAGCTATTTTAGCTTTAGCCTAGCTTAGTGTGTTAGCCTCTTTCCATTTGATCCTGTGCTAACCTGCAAACCCAGTTAGATAACCACTGATGCTAATCCTGCTGCAACACACACACACAAATCCTCTTTAACACACACACACACACACACACACACACACACACACACACACACACACACACACACACACACACACTTCTTTCACGCCTGAGACTCTTGAGAGTCCTGTTTTCAGAGGGTCAAAAGTATTTGGACATGTCAACAACATTTAAATGTAAGAACGGTTTGACTGCTGAAGAACCCACAGACTGCTGTGTCTCCTCCTTCAGCTGGCTTCTTCTCTCTGCCTTCAGTTTTAATTACTGAAACGCTGGCCTGAGATCAGCTCTTGGACTTTTCTCTCCCATCATTCTGGTTCAGCTTCATCTTGTTTGTCTGTCTAAAGATCATTTTTCAGATGTTTTAAAGTCAGATCTTCCTGAGTGAGGTTAGTAAGCGCCGCGTTTCCCTCCATGACGGCATCTCTTGATCACAGACCTTCTCCTCACAGAGACTTCTGATGTTGTGAAGCTGTTTTTCTGAACATGCAAATAATTTTGTCATCACCTTTAGTGCCCTCTCTGCTCTCTCAGGTCTGTTGCTGAGCTCATCAGTGATTCATTCTTTTTAACAGTGATCGAGTTTATTGATTGGGACACTGATAAAAAGTTTCTGCTCTGTGACTGCTATATTTTGGTGTTTCAGATCAATGATGGCCTCTCTCACCTGCACTAACGTCTCTTTGGGCCTCATATTTTGAACATGAAAACCATAAAAATTCAGAGATCACCTCTGCTTCGCGAGTCCTGGAATAACATCAACCGTCGGATTACTTCTGACCCTGTGAAGACGGTGGCCCGAGTATTACCTGCACTTCCTGATCTGTGGATCTGATTCGTTAAATTTTAAACTTTGAGCGGCATCCTCTGTCCCTTCCTGTTGTGCTTCTAAATGAAACTGTACTCACTGTTTGTGTAAATAAAGTTTTTCTCTACTTCCTCTCCCACCTGAATCGTGCTGTCGTTCTCCTCCTCACTCCTCGCCCTCCTCCATCTTTCTCGCTCTCTCCTTTGGGAGTTCGCCTCTGCCGCCTCACCTGCCGCAGCAGGGCACTCTCACCACGCCTCCTGTCACCACGGCGACCAGAGAAAAACCTCACCATGAACGAGCGTTGGGCGAAGACGCCGTCGCAGGAGAGCGAACCGGCCGACGACACATCAGGATGACGAAGAGTTAAAGAGGTGAGAGAGAAAGAGGAGTGTCCGTGGAGAGCAGACGGAGAAATGAGAGAGAGACGGAGGAACGCATAGAGGAGGAGGAGGAGGAGGAAGAGGAGGGCATAACGCTGAACAGCTCCTCCTCTGTTTATTAATAGCATGAAGGAGGAAGAAACTGTCAATCATTAATCACTGATCATCCATTCACACTGAATCTTAAATAAAAGCTTCATTTTTTATTCTCAGGGTTAAAATCATTTTTATTTTGGAAAACACTCATGCAGATTATAAACACTCAAAAATTAAAAGTTTGTTTTGTTATATTTCTCCTCCCTGTAATTTTTCCATGTTTGAGGAATTAAAACAGAAAAATGGTTAAAATACTTTTGTTGAGGATAAAATTTAAAATTAAAGATTAAAAAATTTTATTAAAAAAGAAACAGCCATTGTTAAATTATTGATCAAATTGTGACAGTTTTTATTATTTTAAATGAGTGTTTGGAATGAAATTATTATTTAACTATTAAAACTATTATTTCAATTAATTTTTTTTGTTTTTAAATTACAAATCTGCACCAAAACAAATAAAATAACTGAAATAAATTTATATTTCAACACTTTATGAAGAGTTTATAAATAAAGCTCATCTTGTAACCGGAAGGTTACCGGTTCGATCCCCTGCTCTGTCTGTCTTGGTCTTTGTGTCCTTGGGCAAGACACTTCACCTACCACCTACCAATGGCGCGATATGGCAGCCTCGCTTCTGTCAGTCTGCCCCAGGGCAGCTGTGGCTACAACTGTAGCTGCCTCCACCAGTGTGTGAATGTGAGAGTGAATGAATAGTGGAATTGTAAAGCGCTTTGAGGGTCTAGAAAAGTGCTTTATAGATGCAATCCATTATTATTATTATTATTATTATTTTTAAATTTATTTTGTCAGTATTATTTAATTATTTTTATTCTCTGATAAAAAGTATTAAAATTATTGTGTTTTTCTTTTAAAAGCAGAAATGAAAAAAGCCTGATCATTAAACCTGCAAATAAAGACTTTTGTGCCAGTCACAGGCTAACCAATCAGAGCAAGACAACCATGAGGAGAGGGGCGGGGCCTGCCTGAGTGACCGAGCTGTGTGACATAACATCACCTTTCACCCAGATAACCAACCAACCAGCTGACCTGCTGTGATGTCACCATATGTTGAGGTTTTGTTTTTTTTAAAGGTGAATGTGGCAGCTTCCAGGTGAGGCAGGCGTGACAGGTTAGTTCAGGGGTGTCGAACTACAGGCCTCAAGGGTCGGTGTCCTGCATGTTTTAGATATCACCCTGGGTCAACACACCTGAATCAAATGATTAGTTCATTACCAGGGATTTGGAGAACTTCAAGACAGGCGGTAATTTAGCCATTTAAATCAGCTGCAATGGATCAAGGACAACTAAAACCTGCAGGACACCGACCTTTGAGGCCTGAAGTTCGACACCTGTGGGTTAGCTGATCTTAACAGGAAGTGAGGTGTCCTGTTCTATCAGCCAATGGTTAGTTAAAGCACAAACTTATAGATCAACTGTCAATAATCAATAGCTCGTCTGCCTTCTGTCATCACAGAGTAACTTTTAAAGAAACTCAGCAGAATCGCATCATCATTACATCATCACCCTGAGCCTTCAAGCACACAGGTGAGGTGTTACTGACACGTGAGATCAAAACTAGTATTTCATTATTTCAACTCGGTAACTACAGTGATGAATAGGAGGCGGAGGGCATAATGTCAGCGGTTCAGAGGGGGAGGAGTCAGTCGAACAGGTGACAGTCCAGTTTAAGCTCAGAGTGGGAGGAGGAGGAAGGGTTTATGGGCTGTTTGTGTCCTCTGATAGATTCCCTGTAATAACTGATAACTGACTGTTGTGTAACGCTGACCGCCATCACACCACGTTTCATCTCACAGCAACCTTTGACCTATCCTCAGCTGCTGACACAGCTGGCCTTCTGACTGACACATTTCAGTGTTTAATCGTTTCTGTCACGGCTCCACAAACCCCCTGCATCTCTTTCAAAATAAAAGCATGAATTCTTACTGAGCCACTGTAAGTCCTCCTGTCGTCAGTGAGAGCCCACGAGCCCATGGCACCAACGCCAGCGGCTGCAAAACACTTCCAGAGGCCTCAGAGCATCAAAACCTTCACAAGCACCGCTGATGATGTGATCACCACTATGCTGTAATCCTCCGGATATGATTTTAAACAGAGAGACAATCTAAACACAATCTCACACACACAGACACTGTAGTTACAACGTAAGGTTTTTTAAGAGCTTTAAAATGACTAGTGGCAATAAAAACTGAGAGAGAGTATAAGAATGTGTAAGAATGAGTCCATTTACAGGTTCACTCTGATTCACCGTAGGGGAAATTTGGGGCTCAGTTTTGACCTGAGGACTCTGCCATGCAGACCAGGAGAGCAGGAAATTAAACCATGAACCCACAGCGCCCCCCTCAGGCCCATGAATCTATACGTTTGTGTTTAAAATCACGTAAATAATCAAAAAACTAATTTTATCTTCTTCAGTTACTGTAAAAATAAAAGGATTCTTTCTTCTGTAAACATAATCAATGAACCGACGCTCTGACTGTAAATAAAGTTTGGAACAAACCGAAGGCCCGAGGAACTGCTTCCTGTACATTTGGTTTGTTTCCTGTTCAAGATTTTCATTTTTCTGTGAATTTAAATTTTTTTTAAAAAGTGTTTCAATCATCGAGGAGCTCAATCAATATGAGCCCAATGCTTCCTGTCGCCGCTGTCACAGAAATGTTTAAATATCTGTGGAGTTGTTGTTTAAACGTTGCGCGAGTAGGTCGTCCTTAAGTGTTTCTGAGTTTTTTCTTTGAAATGAGGCGAACAGATTTTATTGAGTCGATTTATTTGGGGAGAAACTCAAAAAATTTCAAGCGTTTTGTTTCTGATGACCAGAATCAGCATCTTCCACCTGACAGCCGAACGTCTCGATTTTACTTCGCAGAGACAATTTTTCCCATGCTGCCACCGACCAATCACAGAAATGAGAGCTACAAACACGTCGCAGGTAAACAAAAGGCACTGACGCCGCGTTCATTGTGAGTCCGACTGCACGTGCTCAGTGTTACAAGGCAAGTGAGGAGACATCAGAGAAAGTTTTCACTTTACCTGTGTGGGTGTAGCCACAGGGGGCGGGGCTCCATCCTCCCCCTGGCCCCACTTCTGGTACTGCTTGTAACCAAGGTAACCACCACCAGTCACCAATAGGAAGGGCAGGGGCCGGGGGCCTGGCAGAAGCCCACGTCCTGAAGAGACAACGAGAGCCGATTGGACTACAGAGATTACATCATCCACAAA
Organism: Copadichromis virginalis; assembly: GCF_057382275.1. Taxonomy (NCBI): domain Eukaryota; kingdom Metazoa; phylum Chordata; class Actinopteri; order Cichliformes; family Cichlidae; genus Copadichromis; species Copadichromis virginalis. The sequence continues at coordinate 28,605,931 of NC_140624.1, forward strand.
CAAACAACAGCTGAAGAGCTCTGTCTTCTCCAGTTTTGGGGTGGGGGGGGCTCACCTGTGCTGAAGCGTCTGCAGCTCTGAGAGAAAACTCTGAAAAACAGGAAGGACACTCAAACTGATCAATCAGATCACATCAGTGATCAATACATGAGACGTTCAGCGTCAGAGAGCACAGGTATCGCCCCTAGTGGACACCTGACACGTTCAGTGGCTTTAAATGAACGAGACACTTAAAATTCTGGTCTCTCTGAGTTTCAGAAAACAAAGATGCTAAATGGTTAATGACTCATTATCGAAAGCGACACTGAAAAGCTTAAAAAGAATGTATGTGTGTGAAGGTTCTCGGACATCCAGGTCATCGTAGTCCAAAAAGCTTCTTCGGCTCTTCCTTTATAAACAGGTGAGATGAAGAACAGATAAATACCTGCCGCTGCTCCATACCCTCCGAAAGGCCGCCGCCATCTTGTGTTTCCGGACGTGACGTATGACGTCGTGCGTAAGAGCACTACTGGAACGAAGCCCCGCTCCCCCTTTGTCCCACGTGAGGAAACACAAGTATTTCGGTTTATTCTTGATTAAAAAGCTTAAACGATCATAGACGATTTATTGATTTTAAGATGTAATTATTGTTCAATTACGTAACATCCTGATAGCCAAACATGCTCCCACTCTGGACCACACTACTTCACCTAAAGAGCAAACGGGTCTCCCGATCACCTGGAACAGCTGGGACAGATATGTCAGCGGGCTCTTCATCCACTACAGCTCCGCCTTCAAAACGCCCCCCTCTCCACCTGCTCGTACTCACCGACCGCCCACAGAAGGTCAAACTGAGCCCACAGCTCCACACCTGCTCACTCTAGCAGCACCACAGTGGATTCAGATTGACACTGCTGCGGTTCATCCATAGACAGGAAGTAAGCCAGAAACCTCTGAGGGGCTTTAATGTGAAGACAATCGGCGGATCAGTCACGTTAACCCTCAGCTTGCTGGTGTCTTATCGAAGTGACATGGTGTGAGTCACGTGGTGTGATGGTGTAGTTTATTATTGGTGTGAAATCAGTGAAAATCTTAACTAGCAACCAGCCAACAACATAATCAGTGTAAACAGACTGAGGATTATTGATTATCTGGTTATTATTTGGTGTGAGACCTTGAGAGTTTATGAAAACTGTCAATTTTAATTACTTTTTGTGAAAATCTGAGTAGATACAAAGAAGGAAACAGTGGTATCAAACATACGGCCTGGGTACCAGGATCGGCCAGCAGGATGTGAACTTCGTAGAGCAGGTCAGAAGCCGCGAAGACCTTCTCCCTCTCTGGCTGCGGCCCATCACATCAGTCGTCTGTCAAGCCTCAGATTGATGACACAAAGATTAATCTTCAGTCTGCGTGTTTGTGGACAGCTGCGTTCCTAGGGATCCTGCAGGGGCGCTTCAGGATTACGCTGTCTCTGAGCTGCACTCAGAGCTGCCGAGCGACTCCAATCATGACTCTTATGGACAGAAGCCTGGAGTGGAGGAGGATGGAGGTTTGATGATGTTGTGGTCTCTGAGGTAGTTTTGCTGGATTCATCAGGTGGTGTCCTGCAGCTCAGTGAAAGCCGACGTACTCCGCAGGAAAAGGGTGTTGAGCCTGTTTTAGATGGAGGCGGTAAAGCAGGTTGTTTTCATGAGTGATGGAGGTGGGACCAGAGCATGGGCATGGTGCCATGTGAGCACACAGGTAGATACGTACCCACACTCACCCCAGACATGCCGGAGAGACCTCTGACAGATTACAGATAATGTGTAAATTTTAGGATTTCCTATTTTGTCATGGTAACAAACTGTCTGACCTCCCATCTGTTTCATCAGTTCAGTTTCTGTTTGCCTCTGAGCTGCATGGCAGTACCGATCTGCAGCATAAGGTCATAATAATAATAATAATAATAATAATACATTTTATTTAAATAGCGCCTTTCAAAGCACCCAAGGACACTGTACAACAGATAAAAATTTCCCATCTCTCTGTTAAAGGAGCCAATCAGATCAGTCCAAAAATTAATGATTGCAGTAACTGATCCTTCACAGCCACGGTTGATTGATCAGGAACCACAAACTCTGACACTCCTCTGTGATCCAGCGTTGTTCAGGAGTGTTGATCCAGTATGAGCAAACATTAATGTCCTCTGATCCAGGTGCACACTAACGAGCTCAGGCAAGAAAGTGAGTCCTCCAGGTAATCAGTCTCTTTAAACAGGAACAAAGGGGAACTTTACTGATAATCAAATATCATTATTATGTTAGCAAGTCAACAAGCACATACACAGGTGTTCCTCAATGACCTCTGAATTCAGAAAAATCAAACCAAAAACGTTCCGAGACCAGAAAAACTTTATTGATTCAAAAATAGACTCAGCACACAACATACACACTGCAGGCCTGCAGTACAAAGAGTACTGCACATAACTCTACCCCGTACCATAGAGTACTGGGGGTGGGGGAGGAGAGGGGGACATCTTTAATATTAGCAAAAACGAAAACTTAGAAAAGAAAAAAAAAAAAAAAAGGAGTTAGGTTTTACAGTCCGAGTCACAGGTATCCAATCAGCAGCTTAGTGTCTATAATAAGCCCCACCCTCTTAAAAAGGCTCGAAGGACGTTTTGTCATATTTTCTCAGGTGAGCCTATAGAGGGTATGGTCAGCAGCAGGGGCGTGGCCTTACACACTATAAAAAGATCAAAGCAGGTTTATGTTTCACATCTTCATCGTAACCCAAAACAAAAAAATCCAAAAAAGCCTGCCCACCACATCACCTGATGGCGTTACTATGGTGACACTCAGTCAGTGGGCATAGTAGCAGCTCAGTTTTTTGGCCTTTTGTTAGCTGATAAGAAGTGATATCAGAGCTCATACATCCAGACCCTGCCGAGTCAGGAAGTCTTCAAGCGCGCTCAGTCGCTCCACCAGCATCACGTCCAAGTCCATGTCCTCGCCACCATTGCTGTGGCAATGTCGCCGAGCAGCTGCTCTTTTCCTGTGTACCATAGCAGCAGGAAGTCCCGCCCCTAAACACAAAGAATTTTTCTTCAATCTCACAGTTGATGACAAACAGCTAATCAATAATGAGTAACCACTCTCAGTGTGCCTAGGACAACCTCCCTAATGCAAACTACATTTCCCAGTGTACCTTGTGGTCTCTTCCTTTTTCTGGGCTGCGTGAAATCAGGAAAGAGGAGGAGCCTGCGCCTCTTCTGCTGGCCAATTAGGAGCAGTGCTCCGTCCTTTTCCCGAGGCTCCTCAAAGATGGTTTCCAGACTTCTGCAGGAACAAGCAAACCATGCTGGGAGATGGAGTTTGGATATGGAACCATATTAACATAAAGGGCATGTACAGTCTTTACAGAAAAAACCCTTCACCTGTCATTAGTAGGGATTTGTAGTCTTACCTGTTGTTAGCAGGGGATCTGTAGTTCTTGTTGGTGTAAATCTCCTCTAGACTGAACTCTTTCTTCTTTATTCTGAGAAAGCAAATGTGGGTCCACATTTGAAATAATGTTGGCACTTTTACTGTACATCTAAGTTTTTAGTTTCTTTCCTGACCTTTTGACCTTTGGTAGTCCCATTGGTGTAAGCAGCATTTCGCGTGGTGGCGCACGCCGGATTCTGATCTGTGAGACCCGTTTACCATGCTGCTGTAAAAAAATAAAATAAAATTACTGATAGAGTCCCTGTTATTTAATATTTAACCTGGAAGTGGTCTAGGTCACATTAAGGTTCAACATTATGGTGTGCATGGGGCTTGAAACACTTTGGATAGGATCCCAGGACTTCACTGTAGGACTCCACCTCTGTTCAGTGATGGACGTTCATAGTGGTCGTAGATGGCATCCTTTACCCCTCTCAAACTATGTGTGCTCTTAGTCCAAAATATTACATTTAGCATCTTCAAAGAGTAACCTTTGACCTTTTGGTGTAGGTGTTCAGGTGGGTCCAATGACTGTAGAAAATGACACGACAGCACTTCCTCCCATTGTGCAAAAATGAAGCCAAAATATCCTGCTTCTGGAGGCTGCCATCTTGCAATTTCGGAGCCAGAGTCTACAAACTAGTGACTTGAGGTGGAAGTGGAGCGACTGTGTCCCGCTCCCACCCACACACCCTCTGGATGTGACCGCAAACACGACCCCCCATATGGAAAAGAAATAGTAAAAACATATATGATTTACTCATGAAAGTGGCCACTTTCTCATTACTTTCATTTTTTTTTTTAGTAAGTATACAAAACATACAAGTTTCATTGTATAATTTTTCAAGGGATCTTATACGTGTTTCCACTCTTGTATGCTTTTCATACAAGTTTCATACAAGAGAGATAAAAACTTTATAAGATTTATATATATATCTTTTCCATATGGGCCCCTACACTTTTTACGTAGACCGGCTGCTCCAGTTCATTTGCTGATGGGTTTACCACGACTGACAACTCGTTCAATCAAGGTGAATACAACCACGTCACTGTTACAAAAAAGACACACAGCTTGTCATCTTATAGTTCTACAACATCTACAATCACTCTGTTGTTAATTTGTTTGCTAGATTAGCCGCTAGCATACACACTGTGTTGGAGGCTTGTTGTTACACACCTGTTACTCTAATAGTCTGTATTTTTGAATGATTCAGCACTTCTTAGTTTTTGTTATCCGTTTTTAGACAGCAATGAGATCAGTTGCACACTCCACAGAGGCCCAGAGTTACTGTTAATATCAGAAATGTAATGCTGTCCTTTGAGATTTTAACATAAGACTGAGTTTAATGCATGTAAACCTGTTTAAATCTTCAGAGCCCTCTACAGCCTGGTAACATGGAAACTTTAGAAATAGCAGAACGTTTCAGTAGTGTAGTCTAATTTGTTATTTTCATTTAATAATAGAGTCCATATTATATCAACAGCTACATTCACCCTGGGGAGAAACTAGTAAAGGAGACCATCAGGACCAAGCTGGGTTTCCTGGATCCAGAGGTTTGGAGAAACGTCTTCCTATTCTTTCATCACAGCTGTCCTGTGCCAGATGTTCTGTTGACCCACAGAGAGGCTTCATTTAAGAAACACCAGGAAGACTAAAGCTTATTGCAGGGATCAAGGAGGACTCATGATCTTCACCAGCAGCTCCCTCACAGGGAAATCTTCAGAGCTCCACCGTAGGCCTGCCCCAGAAGATGGATAAACCCAGCATTTCATGAACACTGCGATGGAGACCTTTGCTTTGTGTAATGTTATAAATACTCGGATACTCCTCAAAGGCTCTGGACTTATATTTAAAAATATATTATCCTCCCTGGTTACTCTGGTATGAATAACTCTGAATCACTTAATGATAAATAACACACTATTGTTATTGTAAAGTAATGCTACTCTTACTTGATTACAATTTTTGAATACTCGACCCACCTCTGCCCCTCCTTTTCCCCGAATTTGAAGGATGGGTCGGGTATGTCTGGGTGTGGCCCACCATACCCCAGAATTCATAGCGCGGCTCAGCCAATTCCAGTTTTCAACAATGGCGGCCGCTACTAAGTTTTTAATATTATTCTTATTTCTCTTTCTGGGTCACAAAATAAACTTTTAACATATTTTCAGACGAGAATGTGGGTGTGTAAACTTCAAATATCTGCTCAGTTTATCAAGATATCACATATTTGCAAAAGTGCTCCGACGTTTTCGGAGACGTCTGTTATCCACGAGCTCGATAGCTAGCCGAGAGCTCGAGGGTCACTGAAGCCGCCGAGAAGGGCACAACTCCCGGCACATCATTTTCAGATCACCGCGGCCTTTCGCTACTCAGGTTAAACATAATATATAAGTCACTTAGACAACCTAAAAATGTTCTTGTTTGGCTTTTTTCAGTGTTTTATTTGTTCGTGAGTAAATCGGTTTGGCTGAGATTAAAGTTATTAGATTATATATAATAAAACTTTATTAATCCCAAGGGTCGTTTTCGCACAACTGAATAAAACAGAAAACAGAAAATTGATTAAACAAAAGTGTGAGATGGTCGAGAATTTACGCCAGTGTCCTGTTGTATTTTAGATAGCAAGGAGCAGACAGCTGAGTTTATTAAACTCCACCGAGACAGCGGTGACGCAAATCTGAAGGCTACACCGTCCAGTTTCACAGCAGTTTACTTCCGGCCTACCCGACCTTCTGAGAACCCGGCCCACGTAGACCGCGGCCGGGTCCTCAGGAGGATGCAGCCCATGAATTTGGACACGACTGTTGTTTGATTTATGCTATGTAGAGATATGAGGACTCCTCCCTGTGACTTTAGTGTTTAGTTTGTTTTCGCAATTCTATAATTTAATAAAGGCCAACATAAGATAGAGAAACACCCTTTACTATTTGAAATATATTTTTTTAAATAATAAAAACAAGAAAACAACTTCACCTCTCCATTTGTGCTAAGAAACTCAGAGCTGACTGCTGATTGGTCAGCTGGGAGTGAAGCAGGCAATCCATTGGCTGAGCAGGCAGGCAGGGGCCGGGGTCGTCGCCGTGGTAGGTAGAGGCTCTGAGTGCTGTGATTGGACCGCTGCTTCTGCTGTCGCCAGGCAGAAAAGGCTGGACTGAAACGCACAAGAAGCACTTTATTTATTAGATTTTTATCCAAGTAAGAAACACAAGTTAAACTACTTATGATGTTAATAATGATGAGGACATTAAACATATTAATATATCACTGGTTAAACTAATTATATTAATATAGACTGTTTAGTTTCACTGAAGAAAAGATTTATTTGTATAAATGAAAAGTTAAGATTCATTACCTCAATATTAGTGCTTGAACATAACTGTGAAGATGAAACAGAAAGACGCCTGATAAGTAAATTCTGTGATTTAAAGATTGTTAATTAGCCTAATTTAAAAACAAAGTTCGACCAACCAGTGGTCGCTGCTCAGGCTGGGTGGGGCTGTCCAGTCCTTCAGGGACCGCTGCGGACTACAACAAACTCCACCCCTCACTGAATCCAACATCATTTCCATGGCAGCTGCTGGCAGATGAAGCAGGGGGGCTGGGCTAACAGAATAAGAGGCGGAGCAAACCCTTAGATGGAAAGCAGCACGATTGGAAGATGGGGCAAGGGGCTGTGTGAAGCCTGAAAAACGCCACTTGCCAGAAGGGACAATGAATAGTTCCGATTGGCTGATGGTCAGACTCTCAGCTGACTGGAGGATATACAAGGCATTCTGGGAGGACAAGCTGCAAGTACAAAAAAATTACAGTTAAATCACCTAAAATGGATTAGCAAGGCCAAAATCTGCGGTGATTGGCTGTTACATCATCAGCCATCACCCCCCTCACCTGTGTTGCAGCAGCGGCACTCTATAACCGTTCTTCCTCACAAACACATTGATTGCCCTCTCTGATTGGCTGGAGCCTTCAGTCTCTGGTCTTTTGTTCTTCCCTTGGCTTAAGTTACACAGCGTGAGCGGCTCCCCCTTTTCACCTCCTCCTCTAACGCAGACAGCCATCTGCCCCACAAAGCGCCCCTCTGCCTCTCCCTCCACCTTCTCTTCTTTCTTTTCTGGACAAACACTGATCTCTCCTTGGTGGTTCTTCCTCCTCCTCTTCCTCCTGCTCACTGTCTCTTCTTCTCCTCTCCTCCTCCTCTTCTTTTGTGATTGAATGGAACTGGAAGAAAAAGGAGACGAGGACGACTCCTCACTATCGGATGATGATGATACTGATGATGAAGAGGATATGGTTACAAGTGGCAGAGGCGGGGTACTACAGGAAAAAGAGGAAGTGGAGCTGGACGCAAAGACAGATGGCCCTGAAAGAAACAGGAAACAAGGATCACTTTTTGTAAGTAGATTATAACCCTTTAAAGACCTGCAGGAACCCTCAACAGGAACCCCCAGAAACTCTCTGACATCTGAACACTCAAAGACCTACATTAACTGTCAGAGACTGCCAGAATGTGCAGGAAACCTCAGAGACCTAAATTAACCCGCAGGAACTGTGACAGACCTACAAGAAGGCTCAGAGACCTGCAGGAACCAACAAAGGGAATCCCTAGAGGCCTGTAGAAACACCCCTCAGGAACCTCCAGAGACCTGCAGGAAACCTCAGAGAGAGCCCCCAAAGACTTGCCGGAACCTCTTGAGACTTCCAGGAACCTGCAGGACACCTCTGAGACCTGAATGAACATTCAGGAACCGACAGTAACAACCCCCACCCTCGAGACCTAGGAACCTGCAGGAAACCTCAAAGAATTTGCATGATCCCCCAGAGCCCTACCAGAACCTGCATGAAATCTCAGAGAACTAGATGAAATTACAGGTACCTGCAGGAACCTTATTAGACCTCCACTAACCTTCCGAGACCTACCAGAACCTGCAGGAAACCTCAAAGAACTTGCAGTAACCTTCAAAAACGACTCACCAGTCAAACATGATGCTCCTTCTTTTTGTTTCTGGCTGTTCTTCTTCTTCCTCCCCGTCCTTCTGCTCCTCCTTTCCAGAGAATTCAGACGACGGCCAAGAGATGCTAGAGCTCCTCGCAGGAGGCGTCGTACCTCCATCCGGTGGCTTGAGAGGAGGCGAGGCAGGAGAGCGGCGCAGGGGCAACAGGGAGGAGGGGGGAGAGGAGCTAAAGGAGATAAAGAAGAAGCTGGAGGAGGAAGCGGAGTAGTTGAAGGAGGAAGGGGGCTAGCTAAATGTAGAAAAGGAGGAGCTGAACAAGGAGGAGATGAAGACGGAAGAGACGTGGTTGAAGGACGAAGAGGAGGATGAGTGGCTACTGGAACTGAAGGAGTAGGAGCTGAGGGAGGAAGAAGAGAGAAAGGAGGAGAAGAAAAAGAATGTTGATGGGGAGGAGTAACAGAGGAGGAGAAACAGGCTGTTAGCCTTTGTAAATCATCAGGAAATAAAAACACAAAAACAAATGCACACCTGATTTTGTGTCCTCATCCTCATCAACCAATGGGAGAACATGGGGCGGAGACATCACCACTAGGTTTTGGCCCCTGCCGTCACTCTCGATTAGTGTAAGCGGTCGAGAGAGCATGGTGAAAACTGCCAGAGAGAGACTAATGAATACAATCAGAAATTATGTTTCATGTGACACAGATTAAAACTTTGTAATGATGTCATTGTCCTGAAAAATGAAAATATAAAAGCTAGACAACATGGCTGCACTTCCTCCCATTGTAGAAAAATGAAGCCAAAATTTCCCAGTTGTGGGAGCTGCCATGTTGCACTTTTGGAGCCAGAGGCTGTGTCTCAATTCAGGGGCTGCAACCTTCGAAGGCTGCATTTGTAGGCTGATTACATCACAGCAACGCGACGATAGCTGTCCCAATTCGAAGACTCCGACAAATGCAGCCGACAAATGCGTCCTTCATTTCCCCAAATTTTAAGGATGGGTCGGGTGTGTACTTCGTGGCCCAACATATCCCAGAATTCATAGCGCGGCCAACCAATTCCAGTTTCCAACAATGACGGCAGCTACTTAGTTGTAATATTACTCTTATTACGCTTTTCAATACTTTATTAATTAAATTATTGTTCATAATGTTTCCATAATAATATAAAAATACTTTCCAAACGCGGCAATAGTGGAGGAGCGTGGCTAAAGAGTTTGAAACGTTACTCTTTCTGGGTCAAAAAACTAATTTTTAACATATTTTCAGGCGAGAATGTAGCTGTGTAAACTTCAAATATTGGCTCTGTTTTGCAAATATGTGATGTCTTGATAAAGTGCTCTGAGACGTCTGTTACCCACCAGCTCGATAGCGCACCAGGTGGTCGAGGCTCACTAGAGCCAGCGAGAACACCGGATTCCCGGCACATTGCTTTCAGACCCCCGCGGTCTTTCACTACTCAGGTTAAACATGATATAAAAGTCACTTAGATAACTTAAAGATGTTATCATTCGGCTTTTTTCAGTGTTTTATTTGTCACTGAGTAAATTGGTTTGGCTGAGATTAAAGTTATAGTTTTCACACAGCTGAAACAGAAAACTGATTAAACAGAAGTGTGAGATGGTCGAGAATTTACTCCAATGTCCTGTTATATTTTAGGAGCAGACGGCTGAGTTTATTAAACTCCACCAAGACAGCGGTGACGCAAATCTGAAGGCCAGACAGTCCCATTTCACAGCCTCGCGCTTCTGGCTTTCTCAGTCTTCGGAGGACCCGGCCTTCGTGGTCTATGTGGGCTGGGCCCTGAATTGAAACACAGTCGGAGTCTGCGCAGTAGTGACTTGGGGTGGAGCATCTGCATCACGCTCCTGCCCACACACACCCCTACACTTTTTACGTAGACCGGCTGCTCCAGTTTATCTGCTGATGGGTTTACCACGACTGATGACTTGTTAAATTAAGGTAAATACAACCAGATCACTACTATGAAAAAGACACAAAACTTATCTTATAGTTCTACAACATCTACAATCACTCTGTTCAGAGCACTCTACAGCCTGGTAACATGGAAACTTTCGAAATAGCAGATTTCAGTAGTGTAGTCTAATTTGTTCTTTTCATTTAATAATGGAGTCCATATTATTATCATCAACAGCTACAGTGGGGCAAAAAAGTATTTAGTCAGCCACCGATTGTGCAAGTTCCCCCACCTAAAATGATGACAGAGGTCAGTAATTTGCACCAGAGGTACACTTCAACTGTGAGAGACAGAATGTGAAAAAAAAATCCATGAATCCACATGGTAGGATTTGTAAAGAATTTATTCGTAAATCAGGGTGGAAAATAAGTATTTGGTCAATAACAAAAATACAACTCAATACTTTGTAACATAACCTTTGTTGGCAATAACAGAGGTCAAACGTTTACTATAGGTCTTTACCAGGTTTGCACACACAGTAGCTGGTATTTTGGCCCATTCCTCCATGCAGATCTTCTCGAGAGCAGTGATGTTTTGGGGCTGTCGCCGAGCAACACGGACTTTCAACTCCCGCCACAGATTTTCTATGGGGTTGAGGTCTGGAGACTGGCTAGGCCACTCCAGGACTTTCAAATGCTTCTTACGGAGCCACTCCTTTGTTGCCCGGGCGGTGTGTTTTGGATCATTGTCATGTTGGAAGACCCAGCCTCGTTTCATCTTCAAAGTTCTCACTGATGGAAGGAGGTTTTGGCTCAAAATCTCACGATACATGGCCCCATTCATTCTGTCCTTAACACGGATCAGTCGTCCTGTCCCCTTGGCAGAAAAACAGCCCCATAGCATGATGTTTCCACCCCCATGCTTCACAGTAGGTATGGTGTTCTTGGGATGCAACTCAGTATTCTTCTTCCTCCAAACACGACAAGTTGAGTTTATACCAAAAAGTTCTACTTTGGTTTCATCTGACCACATGACATTCTCCCAATCCTCTGCTGTATCATCCATGTGCTCTCTGGCAAACTTCAGACGGGCCTGGACATGCACTGGCTTCAGCAGCGGAACACGTCTGGCACTGTGGGATTTGATTCCCTGCCGTTGTAGTGTGTTACTGATGGTGACCTTTGTTACTTTGGTCCCAGCTCTCTGCAGGTCATTCACCAGGTCCCCCCGTGTGGTTCTGGGATCTTTGCTCACCGTTCTCATGATCATTTTGACCCCACGGGATGAGATCTTGCGTGGAGCCCCAGATCGAGGGAGATTATCAGTGGTCTTGTATGTCTTCCATTTTCTGATGATTGCTCCCACAGTTGATTTTTTCACACCAAGCTGCTTGCCTATTGTAGATTCACTCTTCCCAGTCTGGTGCAGGTCTACAATACTTTTCCTGGTGTCCTTCGAAAGCTCTTTGGTCTTGGCCATGGCGGAGTTTGGAGTCTGACTGTTTGAGGCTGTGGACAGGTGTCTTTTATACAGATGATGAGTTCAAACAGGTGCCATTCATACAGGTAACGAGTGGGGGACAGAAAAGCTTCTTACAGAAGACGTTACAGGTCTGTGAGAGCCAGAGATTTTCCTTGTTTGAGGTGACCAAATACTTATTTTCCACCCTAATTTACGAATAAATTCTTTACAAATCCTACCATGTGGATTCATGGATTTTTTTTTCACATTCTGTCTCTCACAGTTGAAGTGTACCTCTGGTGCAAATTACTGACCTCTGTCATCATTTTAAGTGGGGGAACTTGCACAATCGGTGGCTGACTAAATACTTTTTTGCCCCACTGTACATTCACCCTGTGGAGAAACTAGTAAAGGAGACCATCAGGACCAAGCTGGGTTTCCTGGGTCCAGAGGTTTAGAGAAACTTCCTCCTATTCTTTCATCACATCTGTCCTGTGCCAGAAGTTCTGTTGACCCACTGAGAGAGGCTTCATTTAAGAAACACCAGGAAGACTAAAGCTTATTGCAGGGATCAAGGAGGACTCATGATCTTCACCAGCAGCTCCCTCACAGGGAAATCTTCAGAGCTCCACCATAAGCCCCCGCCCCAGAAGATGGATAAACCCAGCATTTCATGAACACTGTGATGGAGACTTGCTTTGTCTAATGTTAGAAGTATTCAGATCATTCTCAGAGGTACTGGACTTTTACACAAAGATATTATATTCAGTCCTGTAGAAAGTTATATATTTAAAAATAAATTATCCTCTCTGGTTAATCTTGTATGAATGACTCCGGATTACTTTACGATAAATAACACACCATTGGCAAAAAAAACAGTGAAAGAATTCCAGATGACAAGTTTTTAGCTCAACATACAAGTGGCGACCTTTGACCTTCATCAGGTTTTATTTAATTGTGTCAGAGAAAATCTCATGTGCTCTTCATGCAGCTGAGTACATCAAGTGTTTAAAACAGAAACTGTGCAGGTCTGAGATCAGCAGCTCTGTGAAACACCAAACTGAGGTCCTGTTAATGCTGATATATAGTGACACAGATACACGGGTGATTAATCCTTTTGTCTTTTTGTCTTTAACTTTATCAATAAAACAGCTGCAGCTTTCACTGACAGCACATGTGTTACTTTAACCTTTGTACTGTTTTCATCAGTTAATTTTGCAGTTACTACAAAGAGTGAAGATATAGGGTGATCTATCTGCTGTCACTGGGTGGTGCTGAGGTCTGAATCTGAGGGCAGCTCCTGTAATCACAAAGAGAACAGAACCATCACAAACTGAAATATAAAGTTTATCTCTCAAATCTGAAATAAAGCTGATCCTTCTCTGTCCCACACGCTCAGGGTCTGAAGTTCTTCTCTTACATTTTTTCAGTTCTAAAGTTCTGCTGACAGCTGACATATGAGCTGTTAAAAAAGGACAAATACTTATATACTAACACATTTTCCAGTATAATGTTTACCTTTGAATCGCTGGTGCTTTTTAAGTGGAGATTTGCTAAGATGAGATGATGGAGCAGGTTTCAGTCCTGGTTCAGTCTGCTGTTGCATCGTGGTCACCAACATACGGACGTGTTATCAGCAGTGTTTGAGCTGCTGCCTGAGTATTGGACAAATATTAATACTTTAAATTATTTCCCTCAAAGGATGTAAGCTGTAAGCAGTACTGCAGAAGTAACTTTGTGAAAAATATCTCATTTAAAATCATCCAGGCTGTTATTTTAACCGGAACATTTGAAACAAACCTAGTAAAAGAAAACAACTTTAACTTAAGCTGTCAAACGGCCGTAGTTGGTTTCAGTACAGGGCTTTGCTATTTTCATCCATAGTTAATGATTAATGAAGGGGTAAGGGTCCAAGCTTTTTTTTTTTTTTTTTTTTACTGTCCTTACAGATGTAGCAAGAGACAGAAAACATGCTGCTGTTTGCACATATTTAATAATCGTAATAGTAACGGTAGTTGGTGACTGAGCGGCCTGGTGCTTTTATGATTTCATTAGTCAGGGTAAATTCATTCACCTGCACGGATTAGCTAAACAAACGTTACAAAACAAGTTTCCCCAACAGCCGAGTGCTCATCTTAGGTAGCTAGGTCTCAGGACCTAGTTGCGGACATTAGTTACAGATTAGCTTACAAACACGTTTAACTTACCGAAAAAGTGCAGTGGGGCCTCGGGTCCTTCTGTTGGGTAGTCCAGTTTACTGAAGAACACCTCAGGCTGTCAGTTTGAAACAGTCGGTGCAGTTTTGTAACATAAACACTGGACCTCCTCTCAGATCTATCTGCCTTTCCCGAAAGAGATACGCAAGTTTCTCTGTTACTGCAGCTGCCAGTCAAAGCTGTTATGATAAAGTTCCACCCCAATTTAACAGCATTATGGTAGTAATTACAATCAAACTTATGAGTAAGGAGACCCCTAAAAAACAAATCAGAGTCATGAGAACTACCGTTAGTGGAAGGAAGCATTTTTGGAAGAAGTTTATTTGAGGAGATTTTTTTTAATTTTAGTCTGACCCCAGTCCCATCCACTAACATGGAGGAGGCAGGATTTATGACCTATACTGCAGCCAGACACTAGGGGGCGATAGAGATATGCTTCATTTTTGGGGAGCTATTAGGTCGTATCTTGTAGTGATGGGTCGGTCGTGAACGAAATGGCTCTTAGAGCCGAGTCTTTGACCTGAACGACGCAAGCCGGTTCCTTATCGCGAGCCGTGGGGTTTTTCCCCCCCCCCCCCTTTCTCTCACCCTCTCTCGCACAGAAACGGCCCTAACCAATCTGGCGCCCTAGGCAAGATTTTAGGTGGCGCCCCCCTATATCAGCAGTGTAGTGTAATGTTGTAACAAATAATATTTCTATTAAATAAGCTTTACTTTGCATTTTAATTAACGTGGGATTATTTTTTGTATTTAGAAATAATAGTACCAACTTTTTTTTTTTTTTTTTTTCCAACATTTGTGGCACTGGCGTGGCGCCCCCTGATGGACGGCGCCCTTAGCATTTGCCTATGTCACTACCCGATCCGTACCGGAAACCCGATCGGTACCCCGCATGCGCAAATCTTACGTCACTTCCTCTCTTTGCCAACATTGCGACATTCAATATATTTGAATGATACCGTTAGCGCCCAGTTAGCTCCTAGCATTTCTCAACAGCTCTGCCTCCTTTTCGACTGCCCGGGACATTTAAACAATGGATAATCCGTATACAAAGAAATTCATGCTTTTCTCCTCAACAGAGAGTGTCCCCCGATTGAGCAACAGCGCCGTAAAATAAGAAGAATGGCGCCTAATTACAGAGTTAATAATGCAGACTTTGTAATATCTCACGTGTAGATTCATCAGCCAGATTAAGTGTTTACAGTTTGTTTACAGTTTTTTTTTTTTACAGTTTCTTAATTGACAGTGATAGCGCACATCATCATCACTATTCCAACAATCCTCTCCTCACAGACAAGCATACACACACTCGACTATCGCTAAATCAGATTTAACACACGTTTGTAATGACGATAATTCAGTTTATAATAGGGTTTATTCGCTCGGTCAGCAGGTGGCGGTATCCTCGTACACTGGGGAGTAAACTGCCATTAAACGAACAGAAGAAGAAGAAAACATCTGCACATGCGCGGTACGGATCGGGTAGACCCGATTTGTACGGTCAGACTTTACACATGCGCAGTAAGGATCGGAGAGTCCTGATCCGTAACTTTCTTTTTATTTTTCGTTTTTGTCTACATTGTACTGAAATGCTTCATTATTGCAAACATTTTAAGATATACTTGTTATTCTTAACATCTTAACAGATACTCTGACCCATAACTATCGTAAAACGCTACGACCGGAAGTAGAAACCTTTCGCGCATGCGGGGTACCGATCGGGTTTCCGGTACGGATCGGGTAGTGACAGCCTATACGGCCTATGCCACGGGCCGGCCCTGCTCTCGCACTTTTTTTCCGCTTCACTCACTATGCGAGCCTTGTGCTTTACGCTGGGAAGAGGGGGGAGGGGACGGTAGTTACACTCAGTAGCACAGGAACAAAGCGGGAGGAAGAGAGAGAGAAAGAGAGCCAGGGACAACAATGTCACATTAGAAAGGTATAGTAATCATTCACAACTATTTTCAGTTGCAGATGATAAAGGATTCAGAAATTTTATTCATGCAGGTCCATATGACAGAGAATATGCATGTTCTTTTTGTTTTCATATTATAATTTATATTTAATTGTGTTGTGGTTTGCAGTGTTTTGTGTTGTTTCACTTTAAATTTGTAAAAGGAAAAAGCTGAAAATTTAAATAGTTAAAAGTTGAAATGTGAATAGTTGATTTTTGTATTATATGATTTATTTATTACATTTTATGTGGAGTGAATAAATAAAAGTATATTTATGGTGGCCCCTACAGACAAAGCACATACAAACTTCAAATCACGTACGAACTCTGAAGCACGTACAAACTCCAAAACAAGTAAAAACACATAAAAACTCAAAACACGTACAAAAGACAACAGAAGTGCTCCAGGATGCTAGGGGCAGTGTTGAGCTTTTGTTACCTAGTGGCTACACAAGCCAGCAAGTACCAACGACCGTATTTGGTGTGTGGTAATAACAGGTAAATGAACTTTTTTTTTTTTTTTTTTTTTTGACTATATATATATGAATGCTTGTGTATAAATACACAAACAATACACATATGCTTTTATGCTTTCAATTGTGTAATTTAAAGGATCTAGGTAGCTCTGTTTTGAAAGTTCAGTTCATGCTAGAAATGTGTTTTGGAGTTTGTACGTGTTTTGTCTCTAGGGGCCACCGCATTTATTTATATATAAACATATATAAATAAAACCTTTTTTTTTTTTTACATTAGTAATTCCTTTTGTGCATAATTTTATATTATTGTTAATAATAAATTAATTAAAGCAAAAAAACCAACCTGAAGAGCCGGTTCGGAGCCGAAAGAGCCGGCTCTTTTTAGTGAGCCGAACCGAAAGAGCTGGTTCTCTAAAAAGAGCCGGAAATTCCATCACTAGTATCTTGACGTATTAGGACAGATCTTGCAGCTGTGTCTGTCCTCCATCCATCACAGCACATCTAGCAACAACAGCTCAGAGGTGGACCAATCAGCTATGAGTATACTAATGACAAGAAGCAATCATCAATGTAGCTCTGATACTGTGATTCACCACGGCAACAGGTAAACAGACTTCAGAGGCTCAGTTTAAATTCAGAGGACACACATCAGTACTGACTGAAATCAACTGTTATCATCACAGACTGAATAAAGTTTGATATAAATCTGTCTGTGCTCATCGTTTAGAACAGATGAAACTGAATCCTGGTTTGGCCTTTGACCTTAAATGCAACGATCAGAGTCAGTTGATGTTGCAGTGATGCAGCAGACTCGAGATCAGTTCATGAACATTTCATTTCATCATTATTCACAAACACTGGCTGTTTTTCAATATTTGTACTTGTGTTCCTATGGACTTGTGAAACGCCATCAGTTGTATTCTTCCAATAGAGATTGAAAATGTAAGATCATTCAGGGGTAAAACCGCAAAGGATTCTGAGAACTCGTGGCAAGAGGTACTAGCGCACACAGACTTTCAATTGAAATCAGTCACACAGCGATAAAAAGAAACACAAAAATGTCAAGAAGCCGTTGTATTATTAACTGCAATAGCCGGTCGCATGACAGCCACGGGAAGCTGACGGGTAAAGAGATCAGTTGTTATCAGATTACGTCGTTAAAGAGAAATTGTTCAAGCCATGTTTCCGAAGTAACAAAGAGCCAACGGATGGCCTGGATTGCAGCCACTCAAAGACCAAATATAACGTCCCAGAACACTCCAGCTCACAGGTTAGTCTGCTCCAAGCATTTACACAAAGGTCAGTCTGCTGTTGTAGTTAATGCGTCATTTTTCTTAACATAATTGGTGATACAGGTTACAAGCAAGTCTGGCGCTGAACAGAAATTGTCGCGCTATGCTCCTTTGTTTATTGTGCATAAATAGTGAATTGTCCTGACACAATATTGCGTTTCACTTCTGTTATTATGGTACATTGACAAAAACATATGCTTTTATTCAAAGGATAAAACTGGTTTTTTGTATCACTAATTGCCCAGTACGATTACAGCATACAATATTATTGTCACTGCATTTCTGTAATGCGTACCAGAAATTATTTCCACTACTAATTAATTACCGTTGAGCTTAAAGGTTCTATTAATAAATGGTTAATGAATGTGTATTTATGAAGACGATTTGTGAGACTGGTTCGTTCTACACAGTGCATTTCAAGGTCCTGTACCCATCCGTCGGTAAACTGTACCTGGGCTTGTTGCAGTGACCTGAAGTTTCTAAACTTCATGAGTGTATGCACTCACTCCAAGAACGTATAATTATAAATATGAGCGTGGTGAAAGTTGGGCAGCACGTTAACGTCTTTTGTCCACTCTGTGTGCTCGTAAGGGTCTGACCCTTTCACTCCTTTGATTTTTTTCCTCGTATCTTTTCTTTGACTTTTCATCAAGTCTGTCTTTGTACGGACCGGCATTGTTCTCCTTCGTTTTGTACATACCTTTTTTGGGGGGCAAAGAAAAAGCAAGAAAGTATTGGAACCGGAGAATGAACGTTTTTGCGGAGCTTCAAATGCTTGCATTTGATGCGGTACTTGAATTGTTTTACCACGAGTTCCTGGCATGCAATGCACAAAAGTCACGTGGTCTGTCAATCTCTATTCAAAGCACGCATCAAGTCAAGTACGCTAAAAATGCCTAAATGTGTTTTTGTGCTCCGCCCATTTTATCAAGCATTCTTAGTGATGACTTGTGTGGACTTGGTGCAACGAGTATCCCAGAATGCATTTCGTCTGAAACTTAAACAGATACAAAGATACAATACCAGATACAAAGTCCTGGTATTTTTACCTCATTTGAGTCCCAACTCCTGACTTTAAGCTGTCCCGTCGTTCTAATTATAGTCATCTATCGTCCACCTAAATATAATGACTTGCTTATTTCGGAATTTTCAGACTTCTTGACATGTTTTATCGCTCACTATGAAAGAATTCTTATAGTGGGAGACTTTAATATTCATCTGTGTTGTGAGGATAAACCCCTGGTCAAAGATTTCTTAAATGTAATTGATTCCTTAAACTTCACACAATTTGTTTAAGGGGCAACACATAAGGACCACACCCTAGACCTTGTCTTGGGTTACAGATTGAATGTATCAATGACTGAAAATTGTGTTTTACCTATCTTAGACCACTCAGCAATTTTATTTGATATTTTAATCCCTAAATCTCCAGCTTCTGAGAGGGGAAGATTGCCCCTCAGATCATCTCGTTATATTAGCCCTGAAGCATTGCTTGGAGTTAAATTACATCTACCTGATGTGTCGGACCCTATTTTTACCCAGGAGTTATGTGTGGACACCTTGACTGCGAATCTTAATAATACACTTCTTGAACTACTGGACTCTGTTGCTCCCGTAAAGAAGTTAAAATGTCAAAAAAGGAACCCTATGCCTTGGCTAAATGAGGAGCTCTTGAACTTGAGAAGAAATTGTAGAAAAGCAGAGTGTCACTGGAGATCTTCCAGACTAGAAGTATTTCTCCAGGCTTGGAAGGACTCATTGTCTTCTCTTCAATCAGCGATGTCGAAAGCGAAAGCAAATTATTTCTCAAATCTCATCATGAGTCATAAACATAACTCAAAACTCTTATTCAACACAGTGTCGCAACTTACAGAGAGTAAGTCAACGCTCTGCTGTTCTAATTTGATAGCTCATGACTTTCTTATGTTTTCGGAGACAGGGCTGAAACACTTAGAAATCAGGTAACTCCCTCCTCAAGCTTTTCATTAGACTACTCGGCTGCTTTGCCTGTTGGTGTTGATAAACTGTTCTCTGACTTCAAGGTTATTTCTCTGTCTGGATTAACTAAGGTTGTAAAAGCAGCTCGATGTACAACCTGTTCTTTGGATCCTCTACCAGCCTGGGCTATAAAGGAACTGTGGTCAGCATTAGGACCCTACATTCTGTTTCTTTTAAATACTTCATTGACAACTGGAGTCTTCCCTGAATGTTTTAAATCAGCTGTGGTAGTGCCTATCTTGAAAAAGCCTGGACTGGATGTTGACATGGTCGCAAACTATAGACCCATCTCACATCTGTCTTTTTTATCTAAAGTCTTTGAAAAAGGGGTTTTTAAGCAGCTCACTGAGCATTTGTCAACAAGCAATCTGTTCGAACCATTTCAGTCTGCTTTTAGACCAAATTAGAGCTGGGCGATATATCGAGTTTTTAAAAAATATCGCTATATTTTTATACGAGATATAAGATGTGACCATATCCTTTATATCGATATAGTCTATGTTACGTTATAATTATACTTGCGGAGCCGCAAGTTTGCCTTTCTTTCGTCCACTTTCGTCTTTACTCGGCCTCGCCTCTCCTTCACTGAACACAACTCCCCCTCCTCCCCCATCGCTTCACCTGCAGGAAGCGACAAGATGGACACGGCAAATCTCCGTTAACGAGTTACTGCGCATCGCCCCGTGCGTGGGGCTGGACGGCGTCAACGTGTTAGCTAGCTAACCACGCTAACGAGCTAACCACGCTAACGCCATGCAGCCCAGAGGTGCTGCACGGACTAAAATCCTTTCATTCTCTCAAAAGTTGACAGCGCGCCTTATGTATGAATTCTGGTTGTGCTTGATGGCCGCGAACCGATTTTATGTGGAACACGGCGCTCAGCAATCTGTCAAAAAATGTTTTAGTACGACTTTGATAAGCTACGGAGCTGCACCGCTTGATGGATTGTCGGAGCATTACGGCTGAGCCTCGCGGAGTGATACGTACTGTGCTTCAACGTAATATTACCTTACTGTGTATAAGGACCATAAATGGCACCTGTTAAGAGACGTGGTTGCGAAGCGGATTACAAACTCCAGGCTGTCAGTCACGCAGTACAAGTTGGGAACAGAGCAGCTGTGAAATCTGTCTTTGTTATAGTGCTCGTCTTTTACTTTTCATTTTGACTGCACATTTGTGAGCTTTTTGTTATGCACAAAAACAACATTGTTTTCTTTTATTTATGGAGCATTATTATTTAATAAATGCTCATAATTTATTTTTGAGTAAATTTTATGTACATCTGCTCTATGTTAATAAAAGTGCCTGTGTGACATCTGGGACACAGCTTTGACTAAGAACTCTCTTTTTGTTCTTACTTGTTGTAACTGTAACTTCGGTCGTTGCTGTGCTTTTTGGAAGTCGAATTTCCCAGAGGAACCCACCCGAGGGATTAATAAAGTTCTATCTTATCTTTATGGCTTTAAAAAAAGATATATCGAGATATATATCTTATATCGCCATCCAGCTAAAAAATATCGAGATATGAATTTTGGGTCATATCGCCCAGCCCTAGACCAAATCACTCCACAGAAACAGCTTTAGTAAAAGTGGTACATGTAAATGATCTGCTGGTAAATGCAGGCAATGATCGCACTTCAGTTTTATTACTGCTGGATCTAAGTGCTGCGTTTGACACTGTGGATCACTGCATTTTATTAGATAGGCTTGAACATTTTACTGGAATTACAGGAAATGTTTTATCATGGCTGAGATCTTACCTGTCTGGGAGGTCTCAGACTGTTAGTTTTAAAAATGATCTCTCCGAGACTTGTGCAGTGAGGCATGGGGTCCCTCAGGGCTCTGTACTTGGACCATTGCTGTTTTCTATGTACCTGCTGCCTCTTCTTCTACGTTCTTTTAATGTAACCTTTCATTGTTACGCTGATGACCTGCAGCTTTATGTTCCTTTAACCATTGAAAATTGTGCTGAAGTCTTTAAACTAGAATCTTGTCTATCTGCAATTAAGGGCTGGTTATCAGATAATTTCTTGCTCCTAAATACTGATAAAACAGAGCTGATGGTCATTGGGCCACACAAATTTCAGCACTTGTCCCAAAATTTCATCTTGAGAATTGATGACAAACTTGGGCGTGTGGTTTGACATGGTGCTCTCCTTTGAATCTCATGTAAAAGAGATAACAAAGACCGCCTTTTATCATTTGAGGAACATAGCCAGAATCAGACAAGGTTTGTCAAGCGACACTGCAGAGGTTCTTGTCCATGCATTTGTGTCCTCACGTATTGATTATTATAACGCTCTTCTTTCTGGGCTACCAAAGAAAGGTTTTAGAGGTCTACAGATGGTGCAAAATGCAGCTGCTCGCATTTTAACAAGAACTGGGAAATTTGAGCACATTAGCCCTGTACTGAACTCTCTTCATTGGCTACCTTGTCAGATTCGAGCAGATTTTAAGGTCCTGCTGCTCACCTACAAGGCTTTAAACGGATTGGCACCTTCATACCTCTCCGACCTTTTACATCTTTACGTTCCATCCCGTGCTCTTTGATATCAGGACTCTGGCCTTCTAAAGGTTCCTAGAGCCAGAAAAAAGACAATTGGAGAGCGTGCTTTTTCTTTTCGTGCCCCGTTTCTGTGGAACACCCTCCCTCAAGATATTAGGCAGGCATGCTCTGTGGAGGTTTTTAAAACTAAGCTGAAGACACATTTGTTCACCCCATCTTACATGTCTTAATTCTATGGCTTTTAGTTTTTAAATTTTTACTGTTTTTAACTTGTATTGTGTCTTTTACCTGTATTGCTATGTATCACTTTTATTTTATTTTTTTATCTTTTTAGTTTCAAATAGTTGTACAGCACTTTGTTTGAAAGCGCTTTATAAATAAAGTTATTATTATTATTATTATTAAAAGCAGCAATGATGATGGAAAGCGGCTAAATCTGTGAGGAAAGTTTAATATATTCAGGGGTGCACATAAGTGGTCCGCAGGTGCGCATTCGCTGTCAAAATAAAAGACACGCACCAGATAAGAAGTTGCAACGCGCGTTTGCGTACATAAGATTTTCTGGAGGAGGACACACATTTATTTAGAACTCTTAAAGATGTCGAAGAAGCAAGCTCCTTTAAGCAATTACTTTGGTTTTCCTCCACCTCCAAAGAAATGTCAGAAGGAGTCCGAACCACAAAAGAAGCGTTTATTCTCGGAAAAGTGGTTGCAGGAGGTGAGCTGGCTTCAAACAGATGATGAACGCACAGAGATGTGGTGCAGAATGTGCCGTGAAAATCCCACTCTAGTGGACAAAAACACTGCCTTTTATATGTACGCAAACGCGCGTTGCAACTTCTTATCTGGTGCGTGTCTTTTATTTTGACAGCGAATGCACACCTACGGACCACTTATGTGCACCCCTGAATATATGACTGGTGCTGTGACACGAAATAAACTTTTAAGATATTTTCATGTGAGAATGTAGACATGTAAGCTTCAAATATCTGCTCAATTTATCAAGACGTCACCTATGTGCAAAAGTGCTCTGATGTTTTCAGGCAATGTAGTCACCCCACCAGCTGTCAGCTGACTGGGAGGTTGAGAGTCACTAGAACCAGTAAGAACCCCTGACTCCTGGCACACTGTTTTCAATACTTTTCAGAATACTTTATAAATCCCTGAGGAAATTGTGTGGTTACAGTCGCTCCAAGATAATAACAGTAACAGACTGAACTAAATTAAATAATACCGTATATTACAAAGTTACAAATATAAGAAAACTTTAAAACTTTGTTATTTTCACTGTAGAGGATGTCCAAAAGGGTGCAACTATTGCACTGTGTACTGTAGAGCAGGGAGATATGGCCAAAAATATTTATCACGATATATATTTGAAAATTTGCGATAACAATATAACTGACTATATAATTCATGCGAGACAAAATACAACTCCACAACTTTACTAGTGCAAAAAAAAAAAAAATCCATTTATTCTCACTTAAACAAGCAGTTGTTTTTTATGTGTATAAAAAACAACAGCTATATAAAAATTTAACAGTGCAAATGCAAATTCCTTGCTGAATGTTTAACCAAAAGGCATTTCCAGTAGAAATGGGCTGACATATCCTAAGCATAACCATGTATAATATCCACTGAAGTTAAAAAGAGGTGCTTTGCAACATTCAACTGCAGTGTGCCAAATAAAAAAGTAAAATACGTATTTTTCGGACCATAAGGTGCACGAGATTATAAGGCATATTAAGCAAAACAAAGCAGTCAGATGAGTCAAACTTTATTCAACTCATTCTTCTTGCTTCCTCCACTTCTGTACCTTTGATTCATTAATGCTGTATTCGATCACAGCTGCTCTATTCCCATGTTGTTGCAGTATATTAATGACTAACCTGTGGATGGATTATCTCAGTTGTTCTCCTGACTGAAATTTGGTCCGTTTATGCGATTGCATTTGTCGCTAACCATCAGGAACCTTCACGTTAACTTTTATCGAGTGGAAAAGTGTTAGCGTTCATCCTCTAGCTTCACTGTTTATGTTATGCTAACATAGCTGTGTCGCTAGCGATCACATAGCACATCATTATATACCAGCTAGCCCAACTTCAGTAACCTTACAAATGTCACTGCTGTTCAGTTTGCTGTCTTCATTTATGTTGGAAGTGATAGCAGAGCTGTACGTTTGATTTTTTTCAGAAATCTCTCAGTCCCCACACTCCCTAGCAGATCGTTACATGGAGAAACCTTTGGAATGCAAGCATGCTGATCCACACAGGTATGCAGGTTTTTTTTTTTTTTCTTTCTTCCCCCCCTTCTCACCGTCTCTTCTCCCCTTTGGTTTTCTTTCTCTCCCTCTCTTTCTTTCATTCTTTCTCCCTGTCCTATCCCCCAGTCATGTCCGTCCCGTTTGTAGCAACTGAAAATAAAATTAATTCATAATTATAATAAAGGTCAATCAAATGGACCAATATGGCAAGGCCATGATGATCCACTTGGTAAAATAAATCCGCTTGGCATCTTTCTTGGCCTTAAGACAACAATTCTGATGGCTAAAGATCCAAACGGGACACGAAAAAAAAAAGAAAAAAAAAAAAGAAATCTCTCAGTCAGAACATGCTATATCATGCTTAGATAACTACCAAAACTAGCGAGCTAACTTCTAACTTCCTGCTAACTTCTAACTCTGTTAAACGTAATAAATTCTGTTTTCATGGATGCCTGGATGTTAAACTTCATAGTTACACCTGGTAAAGCAGCAATGCTGATCGTTTTATTAAAGATGAATGAATTTAGACAGTTTTTTTTAACTCTCAGTGATGCTGCAGTGTTCGTTTGACTTTGGGACCTGAAGAAACTGAGTTTAGGACCCAGATTTACGAGCACCTTAGTCCGGCAAATACGGCAATAACGGCGGCCGCTTGCATTGCAGAAAAAAAAAAAAAAAGTGCTTTGTCGTGTATCTGACGGACAAACACCAAATCAGTTCCACATCACTGAAGTGTCACCATTTTTACAAACAAATTCTGGTTCATCCGTTTCACTCAACGATCCGCTTTCTCCCTTCTCATTCTCTGTTACCGCCATGCTTTTTCGGACATGTGCATATGAAAACAAAGGCACTGCACATGCGTGTTTTACCCATATATTATCGCGATATTTCATTTTCTTATCGTTGCCTAACATTGCACCGGTATTACCGTGAACGTATAATATGGCAAACCCTAGTGTACTGTGACATGTTCCTATGACTGGCCAGCACATCATGCAGTGGATAGGAGATATTGTCCAGCATTGTCCTTATGTTGGACAGCATATGCCTCTCCGACACCACCTTAAGGGAGTCCAGCTCCATCCCCACAGCATTACTGACCTTGTGGATCAGTTTATTGAGTCTGTTGGCATCTGCGACCCTCAACCTGCTGCCCCAGATCTGTCTGTACACAACTACGGTCTTGTGTACTTGAGTACTGTGAAATGGCCACTGAGAGTCCTGATGGGTTGGAAGAGGAGCTCATTATTTCTGAGATGACTGCATTGATGGTTAAAATCGCTTTATCATAACCATCGAGTATAGGTTGTCATGGAAATATTAAGCTGTCTGCACGTAATTCGCTGATTTTTTTTCTCCCAAATGCTGCGAATGCATCAATAATCCCCCTCCCAACTGGAAAATTTTCTACCCAGCACACTGCATTGAGCATGTGTGTTTATATACTACCAGATAGGGAAAAATATGGCGACAGTGGGAATTTCACTTAAGTGAGAGAATGAGACTCGCTGTCGTTTGGATTTTATGAGGATATCAAACAAAATGTGGTAATTTGCAAAACATGCTGTTAAACTATTGCCACGTAAGATAGCAGTACCACTAATCTATTCCACCAGCTGGAAAGTCATCCACTGCAAAATTAAGAATGTTTTAAACTCTGCACATGAACGTCTCCCCACACACCAAAGAAAACTTTAGATAAGCCAGCTTTTATATGAGCTACATATCGGCGAGAGAAACAAAGAAAAACTGCACAGTAAGCCTGATTCCATGTTATTGTTTATCGAACGTGAAGTATATTTATGGTCTTCTTTTGCAGCTGGTTCAGTGAATTTTGGTCGGAGCGTGACAAAACGTGCAGCTTTGGAATCTGCGACATCTCTGCTTTTAGACAACGTGCCATTTGCTTGGTTATATGAAGTCGAGTGAGTTCGTAGCTTCATTGTTTGTGGTTGGGCACATGTTGTGAAATTACATGACTGCTCTTTTAATTGTTTGTTATTTTCGCTGTGTTTGGTGGTTGTAGAAATGGTTTGTATGAGCTTTTAGCTGAGATTCCGAGGTTTCTGTGGATACCACACATGTAGCTATTTACGTAAAAAAACAAAATTCATGGAGGCTTAAACTGCAGCTCACCCCCTTTGTCCCCGGTACCGAGGGCGCTGGAGGCTCAAGACATATCATGATACACACATATATGTGTATGTATGTATGTATGTATGTATGTATGTATGTATATATATATCATATTATATTTTCCTCGCCCAGCTGTACCCTGAATGCATGGCTGACACTCCATCAGAGAGCACAGGTCACATGACCACAGCCCGCTTGAAACAATCTCCAATTGATCTGATTGACCTTCTTGATTTCACTGATAATCTCTAATTGATCCATCTTCCCCTGATACATAAAGGCGGAGCTTTACCTGCCATTCTGCATACACTCCACAAATCACCTCACTGTACCTTTCAGTTGAATTACACTTTATTCATACAGCCAAACAGGAAGCTTGGGTAAATGTTACATCATCAGAGGGAACTCACCTGTGAGGTTACCGTGGGGACAAAGATGTCCCCTTCAGGATTAAATGACCGCACTTACACTTAGGTCTTAACTGTAAATGTAAAGTTCTATTTTGTGGTAGTCTGATGAGCAATCGGCAGGTGGAATTCAAATAATGAGATGTCACAGCTTCACGTTTTCTCGCGAGACTTACAGAACACCCAGAAATATTCCTGTTACCCGTTTTCAGTCAACTGACTAACGGCTCACCTGACGTTTTTCTATTTCGTCAGAGCGGAACTCATATGACGTTACATCAAGGGAAGTCACGAGGCGGGAACGGTGAGGGTCAAAGTGGGGAAAAAACGAGATTTGGGAAAATTAGTAAAGTGTTTGAGCTAACAGCGGCTAGCTGCGTTAGCAGGCTTTACTATGAGGGAGGCTGTCAGCCCGGGACAAACCGAGAAATTTTTAACCGCTGTGTTTACCTGGCTTTAGCCCGGCGGATCCTTCAGGTTCCGTTAAGTCCTCTCAGATCCCATTTTAGTCGGTTAAACGGAAATGCGGAATCCGTCCGCCCTGTCCACTTTTGGAACCTCTGTTTGCACCACACAGGTCGACAGGAAGCTAGCAGCAGTTACACCGAGGAACTTCCGCCGGAAACTTCAAAATAAAAGCTCTTGAAAGAACAGGAAGCGGCTGTGTGTGTGTGTCTGTGACGCCTGCAGTGCGGCGCTTTGAGCTCTCAGATGTATTGTCTTTACTTATCATCCATTTTAAAGCAGATCAGAAAAAGTGTTCACGAAAGCTGCAGTGTTGAGTTTCTGCAGATGAGAGTGTGATTAAAGCTAGTGGCGGAGCTGGGAGGCTTACTGGCCTTAAGCCCGGGTTGTTTTTTCAGAAGCCCGGGGTCTTTTGGAGTGTAATTTTTTCATAGTTAGATGCCTGGCTGACAACTGTATAAAACAAAAACTACACACAATATTCGAAGCACATAGAGCACACTGTGGGAATTTACAACTGTGCGTAAATCCCCCCTAATATTGGTATGATCTGAGCTCAGACGGGGCGGGGCAGCTGCTGCCTGCGAGTGCGCTGTTAGAGAAGCGCAGCCAGGCAGACAGAGGAGAACTGAAGTTTGACCAGTTACCAAAGCAAGTCATTCGTACTGTACAAATAATGTAAATATGACGGTGAATCACGAAAGATTGATGTCAAACTGATCACTTGACCCATATTACGTTACTTGCTCTTCGAGTGAATCAACAAATGGCGAAATGAAAAACTGAACAACAACAATGCTGTTTCTTTAGAGAGTCTTAGCTTACATGTGTGTTTATTTCATATTTTCAGTTGTTTCCCTCCACGGCTAAATAAATCGGTTTCAGTAATGCACTGATATACAAGAATGGACATAAGGAGCTTCTTTCAAAGAAAAAACTCTGGTAGTATTTTATATATTGTGCTTTGTATGTTGTTCAGTATATTTCTATGCAAAACAAGAGGAAGTTCAATACACAGCAGTATATTCACAGTTTAAACCAGATATTTACACACACTTTATGGAAAACACAAGAACATTTTTTTACTGTACAACATCAATTTAGAGTAAACTTGTTTTGTTTTGGTTAAATAAATATTGAAATATCTTTTGAATTCGTTAAATGTCAGAATAAAGAGAGAGCTGTCTATTTTTTATCACTTTCATCAGATTTAGGAGTACATATACACTAAGTTTATTGTTAATTAATAAGAAAACTCCAGACGATTCCATTCTGAGCTGAAGAAGCTTCTGATAGGTTCGTAGAGTCCATGTGAGTAAATTGGTGCCACAGCTGTGGATGCATATAAGGCAAAACACAGAGCCTGTTTCTGTGACATGGGAACATCAAGAGATATCAACCAAAACACCAGGAAAAGAATCGTGGAGCTCCATAAGTGTGGCTCACTTTTGAATACAATTTGGTGCCATGTACAATTAAGAAATACAGATAGTTTCTCTCTTTACTCTTAAAGTTAACAAATATGTTTTTTATATTTATCTAAAAAAAATAAACATTTAGTCTGATTTGATGTTACAATTAAAAAAGTGTTTTTATCTGAAGAGTTTGTAAATATCTGGTTTCAACTGTATATTTGATGATTGTCAGCACAAAGAGGGAGAGAGAGGAACAGAGAGGGAGAGAGAGGAGAATGAGGACAGAAGAGAGAGGGAACAAGAGCAGGTGAGACACATGTTAGTCAAATGGTTGTTTACCAAAAGTATCACCGTATCATAGGTACTCATGTATCTCGTACCGAGTGTTTCTTTTTTGGTTTGTTATTTTTCAAATTCTATATTTATTAAGTTATGCAGGCTTGTTTGCACAACAAGGCTAAATAATTATATAAACTTTTCTCAATCTAAATAGTGGACTTTGTAGAATTAAAAAAATAAGTGTAGTGCAGGTCTATGATGATTTTTAGTGCTACTATCATCTAGTTCTGATTCTGGTTCTGTCTTGGTTAAGTCCTAAGTAGTCCTGAGTTTGAACTGTTGTAGTCCAGTTTTAATTCCGGATCAGTTCTGGGTCTGGTTGAATTGGGGTTTAGTCCTCGTGTCTTGATACAGCCCGACTTTGTTCTGCCTTGCTGCTTAATTAAAAACCTAGTTTAAGGTGTCCTGCATATGTGATATTTTTTTCCCTATATGAAGTCCTTCGTTTTTGAACAAAACTCAAAACAGAGCCTATTGATCTCAGTCATTTCTACCCCCCCCCCAAAAAAAAAAAAAAGAATCCCACATGCATACTACTGTTTCAAATGTCTGGCTCCGCCTCTGATTAAAGCAAGAGTGTGTTTCATGTACAGTCTGACTCTTGATATTTAATATTCTCACAGACTGAGAGATGAATATGAAGCTGCTCAGGCTGTGGTTAAAGTTTTATTCTGTGATATGTGTTACTGTGTCATTTTACCTGAGCTGACTCTAAAAACCGTGAGTGAGGTCCAGCAGGACAATGGATAAACAGGTTTCTGTGTTTGCCTTGAAGCAGGCCAATCATGCTGTCCAATCAGAGCTCTCACCTGCAGCTGACCTCTGAGCGGATTGGACTCTGGACATGCAGTTTCAGTCTGACTGGATTTGCTCACAAACTCAGGATCTTTTTGTTGTTTCACACATGATGCAGGTTTCCACGTCTCTTCCTCTTCTTTTTCTTCCCCTCACCCTCCTGCTCCTTCATCCCGTCTCCCCGGTACATGGTGGCCATGTTCTGGCATTTCCGGGAGAGTTCAGCCATTGGTTGAACATGCGGAACATCATAGAGGAGCTGGTGAAGAGGAATCATTCGGTCACCATCTTAGTGCCCGATGCATCGCCGTCTGTCAACTACAACAACAGCCGTGACACCGCCAAGTTCAACTTCCTGGTCTTCAAGGTAACACTGGTGTTTATACAGCGTGTTTGTAGTCACCCAAAGAAGATCCCTGACAATCACTGTGAAGTAATGGTTCTGAGTAACTTTAATTTCCCGTCCTTCCCCCTGATTACCCACAGACACCTCTCCGTGTTTGTCTCATTTCAGACATGAAAATCAGAGGAAAGCATTTTTTTCATTGTTTTTTTTGGGCGTAGCTGATATAGAATCAATGACCTGATCAGGTGTTTCCTCCTGCAGGTGTCGTACAGCCGGCAGGAGTATCTGGACCTTATGCAGGAATTGATGCGTTTCTCCATGTATGAGGCGCACTTGTCTTCACCACTGCAGAAGTTCCTAAAGACGGCTTCCTGGATACTGCACTTCCTGGACTTCGGGAGGCAGCAGTGTGACGGAATGCTGAGGAACAAGCAGCTGATGGCGACTCTGCGCCACACCAGCTTTGACGTCATCTTGCAGGACTCGATGGCAATGTGTGGTGACCTGGTGGCAGACTTGCTCAGTGTGCCACTCATCATCTCAATGCGCTTCAGCTTCGGCAGTGTTTTTGAGCGACACTGTGGCCACGCCCCCGCACCGCCATCCTACGTCCCGTTAGCTCCTCTCTCATACAACGACCACATGACACTCAGTGAGAGGCTGGTCAACATGGTGATATATGTGGGGTCGTCAGCAGTAAGCGAACTGACCTGGAAGCTGACGCTCGATCAATACTACAGGGAGATCAAAGGTCAGCGGTCAAGAGTTATGTCTCCACTCTGAGGGCATCACACAGGGTTTAAATAAACTATCATTATGTGACTGAAGGCAGATATTCAGCTTTGATTCAGAGTTTAACTAAAATAACAGCTCACAGAAATTTCTGGATGCATGCTCAATATTCAGGTAGGAAAATCCCAAAACGTTGATTCTGTTCATCTGGACGTTTTCAGTGGGTGAAAGACGATTTCAGGTGACTTCTTCAGTCTTAGATGACTGCAGGTTTCCCCAACCTTATAAAGAGTATATTTGAATAATAACTGAAACTAGCACTAGTGACGAACAATGGGCTGTGAGGTCAGTTTCATAATCATTAATATACAAATCGTCATGACCATTGATCAACAACCACTGAAAAAGACCATTGATGATTCATTAGTGACCATTGATCATTGATCCATGAGTACCATTCAAAGAGAGTTAGGGAATAAATGCAAAAACAGCATTGTAAGATGGCAAAAGATGTATCCTTAGGCCCCCTCCTCGATTCAGAGATGGTCTTTCCCTGGCCTCTTTGACTCTGCGCTCAAACCAGCGTTCCTCCCTGTCCAGGGTGTGTACATCCTCATCATTGAAAGAGTGTCCACTGGCCTGTAGGTCTGAATAGACTGTGGATCTGCATTTAATCAATGATCATGACAATGTCCATATTAATGATCAAGAAACTGACCTTACAGCCATTGTTCGTCAATGGTGCTAGTTTCAGTCATTGTGCAAATGTATAAGGTTGGGGAAGCCTGCAGTCAGCTGAGGCTGAAGAAGTCACTTAGATGATGATGATGTAACATTTCTCCCACTGGAAAGGCTATTTCAAGATGAACAGAATCAACTTTTTGGGAGCTCACAGATAGGTTTACACTCATGTCAAAAGTCTTCAGACAGCTCACTGATGAACAGTGCAGTGGTGGCTTAATGTCTTTCTGATAACCATCTGAGCACATCCAAAATAATCAGAGGTCCACAGAGCAAAGATGTTACAGCAGTATTTATTTGAAGGAATAAACACCTACACTTTCCATGATGTGAGCTGAAAATAAGGATTGCAAAGATTAAGATATGAGGATGTGATGTTAAAGACTGTCTTCCTTAGGGATGGGAATTGATAAGAATTTTGCAATCAAAGACATTACATTCATGCAAATTAATTACATGCTGTGGGTCACATGTTTGTGCATGTTGGAGGTATTTCCCCTTACAGAACACTTTTCCTAAAAGTAATGCAGTACATTACTTAATTACACCCAGGAGAAAGACATTCTCATTATGTTACTTTCATGTTACTCTGTAAAATGATTTGAAACACACTGTCTCATAATCAGCATTTAACAATATAAACCTACAGGCTACAGCCCCACACACCAACACAAACCCCTATCCTAATGAGATCACACGTGATCTTTCTCTTAGTAATTAGGTATGAAAACAAATCAAAGATGAAAACCAGCACAACGAGTCTTACTCTCTGCTCACATTCATATTGATGCTGTAGAACTGATCACACTGAGCTTCACAGAGCAGACAATGATGAGCCAAAGCAAACTGCAAAACAACCCAAAGATACTCTTTAATGACTGAGTCAGTCAGCTGATCTCAGACCAGCAGAGCAACATTTCAGCATTCAAGTACAAAACTGAAGGCAGAGAGCAGAAACCAGCAGCAGCTGGAGGAAGAGACAGCATTTGATCTGTGGGTTCTTCATCAGTCAAAGGATTTTCATCAAGTAGTGAGAACTGTCCTTTGATGTAAAATTAAATTTGTTTGTAACGTTATTTTTAGATCCTCTGAGAATGAGGGACTGTGTAAAAAAATGTCTGTAATTCATGAACTGTTAATGTTAGACTGAAGTTAAACCCTGAATTAAAGCTGGAAGACTGCACTTAGTCACATCTCGATGGTTTGATGTAAAGTCCGTTATATTGGTGCACAGATGCAGAATTATAGAAACCATCCTTGTCCAAATAACTTTGAATCTGTACAAACTTTTATTTTGAAGTCATATCCCTTCTTTCCTGTATGGACAGGAACTCCCAGCAGTGTGTGTGAGACTATGGGGAAGGCCGACGTGTGGCTCATCAGGACGTTCTGGGACATTGAGACGCCACGGCCGACCCCACCAAACTTCAAATACGTGGGCGGTCTACACTGCAAACCGGCCAATCAGCTGCCAGAGGTGTGAGCTCTGATTGCACACACTTTTATTCTGAAATGGGACAGGTGAGTGTTGATGTAATGATGATGTCACATCTTCCAGGACCTGGAGGCATTTGTGCAGAGTTCAGGTGATGCCGGCATAATTGTGGCTTCCTTCGGCTCCATGGTAACCAACCTGACGATGCAGCACGCTAACATCATCGCCACCGCCTTCGGTCAGATCCCACAGAAGGTCAGAAGCTCCACCTACTCACAGACAAACAATCAGGGACTGGGCTGTCAGCAGATATTGATTGCATCATTGATTACTTTCTGCAATAATCATCCAAAAAATACCTGCAGGCAGAAGAAGCTCAGATGGTTTGTTTCATCTTTGACTTGAAGAGTGTTTTCTTCCTTTCAGGTGATTTGGCGTTACCGTGGCGAGGCTCCAACTGCATTGGCTCCAAACACGAAGATTTCTGATTGGATCCCTCAGAACGACCTGCTGGGTATGACTCATTCATGATGTCATGGAATTTCAAAATAAAAGCTCAAATAGGCCTCTTATTCACTTGCTAAGTGGCAACATACCAAGCCTCCTTCCAGGTCCAGACTCCTCCTGCGTGGATGATAATCCTCCTGTGGATGGCTTATCATTTATGTCCGAAGTGATAACAGTATATTTTATGTTTTTGGTGGTGGTTGGGGGGGGGGGGGGTAGAAATCTCTGTCAGTGCATGGTGTATCTTTACATAGAAGCTAACTAGCTGACTTCCCGTTAACTTTAAACTCTGTTAAATTTTATAAATCTTGGATGCCTGTATGTTAAACTTTATTTAAACAGGTGTGAGAGAAGCCAAACAGATCATTTCATTGAGGATGAAAGAATTTTGGCTGTTTTTAACTCTCAGTGATGCCCAAGTGTTTATTTGAGTGTGAGAATCTTTGGTAAGTTTTGACTCAGAAATGGCAACTAACATAATCAATATTTGCAAAAAGATGTTCTTTCACAATAAAAGCTCTGTATTTTTTTTGTCCTCAGGTCACCCAAAGACAAAGGCATTCGTGACACACGGCGGCACTAACAGTCTATATGAAGCTGTGTTTCACGGTGTGCCTCTGGTGGGCGTGCCGCTGTTTGGCGATCAGCCTGATAATCTCGCCCGTATGAGCCGCCTCGGCACCGCCATCGTCCTGGACTTCAACCATCTGACAGCTGAGGAGCTGGCAGAGGCGCTGCACGTCGTCACAAACCAGCCAAGGTAAAGGTGATTTTAGTGTGGAATTGTGTTTGTATATTTCCTGTTAATAGTTTCATCTTTGTACATTTGGACCTGTTTAATAACATTTTATTTAATAATAATGGATTGGATTTATATAGCGACCTTCCGGTTACAGATGCGATTCCCAACCCCCTGAGCCACGGTCGCCCCATTTCCTGTCTTTGACCTGATTCCTTCACAATAAAAGTGCACTACTGTTTAACAGTGAAACTGTCATATGACTTCCTGTTTGTTTACCATGCACAGCTACAGGACCAACATGCAGCGTCTGTCAGCGGTGCACCGCGACCAGCCAGTAACGCCACTGAGTACCGCCGTCTTCTGGGTGGAGTTTGTGATGCGACACGGTGGAGCTAGGCATCTGCGGTTGGCATCATACGACCTGAACTGGTTCCAGTACCACAGCTTGGACACCGGTGCTGCCCTGCTGATCGCTTTGATGACCGTCGCTGCTTTGTGGTGGGTGGGGATACGCTGCATCCTGCGGCAGTGCAGACGGCGAGCAGGAAGAGAGAAGAAGGACTGAAGAGAGATTTCCTGTTTGCACCGTCCTGTTGGTATTTACAAAGGAGAGTCTAGTAACAAGACTATGTACGAAAGATGGGAAACATTATCAGCTGACCCTGTTCAAGGCACAAAACATAGGGAGGAGAATATTTAAATTAACCCATGACCTGATTTACAGACCAGCATTTACTACTGATTGAAACAATATTTAACACATAAAAACAAACATGTTTTTTTTTGTGCCTGATACTGAAATTAACTGACTATGCCAGTGTTTAGAAAACTCCTTAAAAATCACCCAGAAAACTGACCTCACCTGAGTCCTATTTGGGGATTGCATTTAATCTGTGTTTAACCTGTTAAACACAGATTAACTGGTTTCATCTTCATTAGGACTTAATATCTAAACATTTCAGAATCCCTTTCCATCACTAATGGTGTTCCACAGGGATCCATCCCTGGACATGCCTAACACGTTCTGATTAAACTGAGAACATGCTGTTCATGAGGTCACCTGAGGATTTCAAGCTTGCAGTTTATATTTATATCTGAACTCTTTGACGTCATAAAATTGAATTTTTAAAATCTCTATGAAGATTTAATGACTCGTT
This sequence comes from Copadichromis virginalis, assembly GCF_057382275.1. Classification (NCBI taxonomy): domain Eukaryota; kingdom Metazoa; phylum Chordata; class Actinopteri; order Cichliformes; family Cichlidae; genus Copadichromis; species Copadichromis virginalis. The sequence continues at coordinate 28,641,639 of NC_140624.1, forward strand.
GGATACTAGATAAAATTTTATCACAATGCTGAGCACATATCAATATGAGTTTTATACAGAAACGTTGAAGCTTCAGTGTTTTTGGGTTTTTTTATTACAAGTGATTCTTTCCCTGCTCACCTTTGTATGTAAAAATCGGGATGGTCTGCCCTCACAAGCTGAAGAGAGCAGCATTGTGCAGTCTTTATGAGTTTACTACACTAACCAATCACATCCACTTACAGTCAAACACAGTGCTCACATAAAGCTCTCCTTTTCCACTGGAACATTTTCAAAGATTATATTTATGTATCAGAGGTCACACCTGCACCAGCATTTCTTAATCGCTGTATCTGTGTATTCTGGCTATACATGTTGATTGTGCAGAAGTCTCCTTGGACAGAAAGGTCCTGATCACAGTGAGAAACCTGTAAAACTAAAGGATGTGGAAATAAACTGCTGTACTGGAGTTTTTCCTGGGTGCTGCTGTGTGGTTCACTACTCTAAATGTAAATGTTACTTAGAGTCAGTCACACTGCAGAGGGTTTTCAGCAAACATAGTTACCGTGAGTGGCTTTATTTATATTTTCACAGACTAAGTCTGATAATGAAAAAATTGCAGTTCTGAGCCTGTGGTTAAAGTCACCTGCTGTAAAAAATGTTATCTGAACTGAGCACTGACTCTGATGAACCTCTAAGAAATGAGAAAACTTGAGAAACTGTGAGTGAGGTCCAGCAGGACAATGAATAAACAGGTTTCTGTGTTTGCCTCAGGCTTTGTGTTGTCATCCAATCAGAGCACAGCTCTCACCTGCAGCTGACCTCTGAGCAGATTGGACTCTGGACCTGCAGTTTCAGTCTGACTGGATTTGCTCATGTTTCACACATGATGCAGGTTTCCACGTCTCTTCCTCTTCTTTTTCTTCCCCTCACCCTCCTGCTCCTTCATCCCGTCTCCCCGGTACATGGTGGCCATGTTCTGGCATTTCCGGGAGAGTTCAGCCATTGGTTGAACATGCGGAACATCATAGAGGAGCTGGTGAAGAGGAATCATTCGGTCACCATCTTAGTGCCCGATGCATCGCCGTCTGTCAACTACAACAACAGCCGCAACGCTGCCAAGTTCAACTTCCTGGTCTTCAAGGTAACACTGGTGTTTATACAGCGTGTTTGTAGTCACCCAAAGAAGATCCCTGACAATCACTGACAATCACTTCCATGGATATTAGTGTCCTTTGAACATTGCTACACATTAGTTAAGGGTTTGTAGTACCTCCCATGAAAAGTTTCATCATCAGACACTTTCACTTTCTTTGTCTGGAAGAAATCATGTTTTTTCTCAGAAAACATCCATTCATTAATTTTATTAACTGCGTATCTAACTCAGCATCACAGGGTCAATTTCAAGTGAAAAATAATGTGTTGATGCACTCAGGCTTTCTGCATCAATTTTAGATATTTATTGTTATCTTTTCTCTACTCCACTCTGTGGTGTCACAGTGCTGAGGTCTGTTAATATTTGGAGTCTTGGTTTAAGTTTTGATTTCATTATTTTTCTGATGGCAATTTTCCTAGAGGCTTTGAATATTTGTGATATTGCAGAAGTCCCAATCTTAATTATTCCTAATAATTGTATGAATTTTTCCTGTAGTATGCTGGTACCTGTTTTTTGTTAAAGCTTTAGCCCACTGTGTGTTTACAGTCCTGTGAGAAGCAGGTTAAAAGTGTAAGTTCATGACAGCTGTGAGGGACCAAGCAGCCAAAGCATAGAGGACACAGGAAAAAATGTCTTCAAAAAGGGTTTTCTTCATTTTAACCCTCAAAAAAGTTCAAAAGACAAAATTCAAAAACATAACTAGCAGGCCCATAAAAGAGGCCAACTAAATATAACTCCACAAAAAGTAATTTCTAGAAACTTAAACAAACAAAGTGGACACAACTTAACTCACAAACTGACCTAGATACAAAGACAAGAGGGTAGCTTTTATAGTGGTTTGGCCAAACCATTTACACACAATAGGGGAAAATAAAAACACACACTAATATTAACTAAGCACAGAATAACATAAGTAAACCTAAAACACCCCTGTTCCTGATAAGCACAACGTTGGCCCTGCTGAGCAGGCATTTTGTTCTCAGGCTCCTCAGCCACGCCTTTTGCCCAGACAGGAAACAGCCACCGCCCAAAACCAGGTAACTCAAAGAAAGAGAAACATAATTAATATAACAGAAAACATTTTTAGAAAAACCACACAATGCGTGCGCCTCATAAAATCAGTGTTCGGTTTAAATAAAATGATTAATGAATTATATTAATGGAAAAAAACTGCAAACCAAACTAATAAAGTGAACAAATGGACTGATTTACCCATGTGTGGATGATGCCATCACAACAGCACAATTTGAAACACACTGAACAAATATGGCTTAAGGGATTTCAGGAGAAATCATCTTCTCTCTGAAAAGAACATTGCAGCATGATTTATGGTTGCAAAGCTGCATCTGGACAAACCACAAGGCTGCTGGATGTCATGGTCTGCAACCTGCTGCCCAGCATTCTGTGTTTTTGGGTTTTAAAGTTCTGTTAAATTGTTTACTTAAGTTTACATTTCATGTATTAGTCTACAACTTCTGTTATATCCTTTGTTGGTTGATTTTGGTATTTGTAGTAATCTTTTATTTTGAGTCCAACTAGTTTTTGCTCCTTTCTTGCTTATAGTAGTTTGCATTGTATTCCTGTTTCACTTCATCCTGCCTTCCCTGTGTTCCCCATGGTTAATGTTTTGCCACTCTCTGTGTTCCCTTAGTATTTTTCCCTCCTCTGTCAAGTTGCTTGTATTAATTTCATTAAGGTGATTGTGTTTTCTCTGTTTAATTATTACTTCCTGTTTTACTTTGAGAGAATTTGTGCTCCTTGTGCTTTGCTTTTAGTTTTGCTTCTGTTACGGGTCCCAGATGTGAAGACCACAATAACAAAAAGAATACAAGTCTGTAAAAATAAAGGTAGAGTCTCAGAGAAAGAATCACAGGAGCACTCGTGTCTTTTCCCGAATTGCATCTCTTATTTCAGATCAACAAATATAATTTACATCCAGTGCTTTCACTTGTCAGATATGCTCAATAACTGTAAAAGGTAAATAAAAGGCATTTGGCAAATATATGCATCTATGGTCATTACATTTCTCCAGTTTACACTGTTAACCACACTATTCCTTCACTCATTTACATCAGCAGTGCAGATAGCATATAATGCCTTAAACGTCTTATTGCTCTTTCTCACATATAGGGCAAACTCAAAATAGCTTATCCACAAATCTGATATAAGTGCATAAATCTTACTAGATTAGACAAAACACACCTGGATGTATTACTTTGCAATGTAACAACATAAATGTACATTCATTCTTAGCTTATTCTTAACATTTCCACATCACTTGAACCATAAAGTATATATAAGATATTTTAATCTCGAATAATCTGATGTCAGGGCCTTTACAGTTAAATTGGAGCACCACACACACATATTTGCTTGTTAAATGGAGTTTACCAAGTTTAAATACATCCCGCGGGCTGGCGAACTCTCGCGGTAACTCTCGCGAGACCTGGGGCTGCGCGGCTCGGCTTTACCACCGCTGCGGTGCCGCGCTTCAGTAATTTTCAACTAAACCCCACTTAAGGTTACATCGGCGGTGTCAACATAACTCTCAGTAAACACCGAAGTAGAACAAGGCACAAAACCCTCATACACTGTATTTTTAAGACGATACTGACCTGTAAAAATAAAGGTAGAGTCTCAGAGAAAGAATCACAGGAGCACTCGTGTCTTTTCCCGAATTGCATCTGAGAGGACAGGAAGTTGGTCCGCTCTAGGCAACCGCGGGCGAACGACTACAGTGTCAACAGTTCCGCTTATTATTTCTCACTTTTACTCTCCTCAATTGTTATGGACTACACGTAATGAATGTAAAATAATAATTGTCTTAATTGCTGACATATGTTTTTCTTAAAAATAATAAAATTTACCAAAATGTGGTAGCACATTTGTGTTCACCACACTTCCTTTGTCTCGTCTGCTCTGATTTGGTTCACCTGTGTCATGTTCTCTTTTTTTTTTTTTTTTTTTTTTTTTTGGCCTGTCCCGTTTGGCTCTTTTGCCATCAGAATTGTTGTCTAAAGGCAAAGAAATATGCCCAACGGATTTACTTTACCAAACTGACCATCCCAGCCTTGCCGTAATGGTCCATTTGATTCACCTTTTATTGTTTATTTTATTTTCACTTACTGAATACGGGACAGACTTGACTGGGGGAAAGAAGGGGAGAAAGAAAGAGGGAAAGAGAAACAGCTGAGAAGAGGGACAGGGGAGAAGGGCAAAAGACAAAAACCAACAGAACGGGCAGAGAAAAAAAATGCATATATCAATCACCTGGATCACCTGCTGAGAAAGAAAAAAGAAAGCAAGCAGAAGAGAACAAGAGTAATAGAATAAACAACATCACAATGATATATGGGAATATGACAGTAAATACTAAATGTTAAACATTATTGTGCAGCACATAAGATCAACAGAACACAGTGTGCTTTGAGGTAGGAGCCAAAAAGGGTGTAGTTTGTGGGTGTGATCACCCGTGTGTACACCTGTGAGCATGGACGCGCTTGTTTTTTGTTTTTTTAAAAGGTTCCTTCATGTAATAATCTGCTAGAGGGTGTGGGGGGGCCACAGCCCCGTCCTCCAGGGCGTGAAGCAGGTGTGGAGGAGATCAAAACTCCAGACATCCAGAGGCCCCCAGAACACAAGAGACCAAGGAAGACCAACAGAGGGGCAGCTGCGCCACTGTCCCGGAAAGAGCTGAGGAGAGTCCCAGATGAGGGCTCACTCAGCAGCCGCGGAGCAGAAGCCAGGGGGAGTTGCAGTGACGCGCCCGTGAGCTCCGCCGGCAGCCAGCTGCGCCTGAGTGACCGAGCCCCAGGCCGAGAGGCCGGGGGCACCCCACCTCCGAAGTGGCCCGAGCGAGCCCCAGGCTCCAGGCCCCGATAAGCGGCCGCCAAGGAGTGAGCCGGTGTGTACCTGGACGCCCATCCCCGGACACAAAGAACCACCAACGCACCGATGTCTGAGGGGGTCCGCCACTGGCAGGGGAAGTGGTGGTAGGGGGAGATAGGCCTCCAAACCTTGGAGGGCCTGAGGTGTCCCCAGAGAGGTGGCGCCTGACACCCAACCTGACATATAGACACAGACATACAGGCACACACAGACACAAACATCCATTCCCACCCTCATGCTCTCATATGCACTTACTCCACAGACATAAAGAGACGTTGTACACACGATCACACTCCCCAAGCGTACTCTACAAACCGGGTCTAGGTGCCCCCGCCCCTGGAGGGGGGAACTGCACCCAGACCCAGGTGGTGTTTCCCTTTTCCCTGCGGTGGGGGGAGGCAGACCGCCCCGACTCCGCAGCAGCAGGAAGGCTCCACACTCCAGACCGCAGTCGGACGGCCAACTCCTCCTCCTAGCCCCCCTGCTCCAGCAGGTCGCAGAGAACGGGGGTGAGAGAAGACTCCGAACCTCCCTCCACCCGCTCATTGTAATGTTGATGCATGTGTGTTCTAAGGTGCATTCAAAACCCAGGAGGGCATGGAGCTACCTGCCAGAGAGCAGCAGGTAAGCACATGGTCCCTCCTGCTAGCCCTCAATGTCTACGTGTATTTAAAATTGAGAGGTGGGCAACGATGCCAGGGGTGGGGTGTACACCCTGATGGTACTTTGGACTCCGTGTATCGTGCCCACCCCCAAGATCCTATATGTATGTGTAATGAGAGTGTGAGTAATGTGAATGTCTAAGTTGTGGGATAAAATTGAGGCAGAGGCAGCCAGAAGGGGACAGAGGGGGTAGCCTCCTCTGCACCCTGGTGACATACCCCTACTCCAAGGCCCTGCATGTGTGGGTGGTTGTGGTGGAGCGGGAAGAGGGAGGCAGCTGGAGATGGGGAGGGAAGGAAGGGAGGGGCAAGTGACCCCTCCCTGGGGCCAGCTCCCCCGCTGACCCCAGTAGGCACCCCCATACTCCGCGACCCGCCAGGGAAAGGGGGCCCAGGCCCATCCAGACCGGGCCCAGTGCAGCAGCGCCGCCCGGCCCCACAGAGCCCGGGACAGTCCACCCAACCCCACCACAGAGAAAACTGCACCCACCCCACCATCCACTCATCTTCCAGACTACATAAGACAATAAACACCCAGGCTGAGATCTTCCTCCACCTCTCCTGTATCTCCCCCTCCTGCAGAGGCAGCTCCTGAGGAGAGGAAAGCTCCTGCAAGATGTGACAATCTCCCCCACCAGTTGAAGAGCCCCCCCAGGTGGCTCGACGCACCGGCGGCACCCTGCTCCAGGGCTGGGCCCCCATGCACCCACCCGCCCACAACCCCGGCAACACACCAACCAGGACCCAAGCCACCGAGGCCCGGTCCGGGTCCCAGCCCAGAGACGGAGCGCCCCCAGAACCTCACGCCCATCCCGGACCCACCCAGGGGCAGCCAGGCTACCAGGTCAGTAACCCACGTCCGTCAGCACAGACCCTCCCCTAGCCCCGCTGCACGCAGCCGCGAGGAAACAGTCACCTGAGAGCCAACAGAGCCCCTAACCGGACATGACCGCTACCCCGGGTTGAGCCCCCCAAGGAAGATGCCTCCGGGGAACCCCCCGACGCCCTAAGCCTGTCCCTACCCCCACACCAATCACAACAGTGAAGGCGGGACCAAACTATGACCCCCCACCCCCACTAGGTGATGGAGCTGATCAAAGGAGCCCAGAGCAATTGATCTGATGTGGTGGCAGAGGCTGTATCAAGACTAATGTAATCTAATAGATAATTTCTATATTGGTTAGAATTAAGATTATTTTTATTTTTCCAGTTCATGAGGACAGTTTTCTTGGTTATGCATAGGGCAGTGAAAACCATATGGGCTATATTCTTTTCTGAAGTGACATTATCTAAGCTGCCCAACAAACACACTAAGGGGGAAGTTGGAATGTTACATTTCAGACACTTCGATAAGTCTTCACATATCTCGCGCCAAAACTTCTGAACTGGTGGACAGAACCAAAGAGCGTGGATATAATTGTCCGGTGAATTGGTTTGGCAGTGTGAGCAGTTGTTGGTAGACGTAAAGCCCATCTTGAACATCCGATGACCTGTATAGTGCACTCTATGTAATATTTTGTATTGAATTAATTGAAGACTGGGATTTCTAATTAGATGAAAGGTTTTTAAGCAAATCTGAGACCAGAAGTTTAGGTCTAAGTTAACTGATAAATCCGCTTCCCATTTTGCAATAGGAAGTGATATTGATTCATCTGTTTTAGAAAGCATTCTGTATATTTTGGATAGTAATTTGGGGGGTTTAAGAGTAAGAAATTGAACCACACTTGGTGGTGTTTGTAGTTCAACTTGACCCAGTTTAAATTTCTTTTTTACTATGGATTTAATTTGTTGATATTCTAAAAATCTTTTCTTGTTGATCCCATATTGTGTAACTAGTCCGTCAAATGAAATAAATTCTGTTCCTTCTAGTATATGTTCTAAATATTTGATTCCTTTATCACTCCAATCTGAAAAGTTTATCATATTATTGTTTTGTAATATGTCAGGGTTGTTCCAGATAGGTGTACGTTTGCATGGGATTAATGAAGACGCCGTCAATTTTAGAAACTCCCACCATGCTGTCAGAGAAGAGCTGATGTTGATGCTTTTAAAGCATTCATGTCGTTGGATGTTTGAGCTGATAAATGGTAGGTCTGAGATCTCTAGATTATTGCAGAGTGCTTGTTCTACATCTAGCCAAGGTTCATCTAAGAGGGTGTGTTTTAGCCATCCTGAGATAAACTGAAGCCTGTTGGCTAAGAAGTAGTGCTGAAAGTTAGGCAGTTCTAGTCCTCCTTTATCCTTGGTCTTTTGTAGTGTTTTTAAGCTTATACGTGGGGGTTTATTTTTCCAAAGGAATTTGGACATACATGAATCTAGAGATCTGAACCAATCTTGTGGCGGTTTAGTTGGGATCATTGAGAATAAATAATTTATTTTTGGTAAGACCATCATTTTTATAGCGGCAACCCTTCCCATGAGTGATATGGGTAGACATTTCCATCTAGCCAGATCATCTTCTACCTTCTTTAAAAGTGGGATATGGTTTAATTTAGTTAGATCTGCAAGGTTGGGAGAAACATTAATACCTAAATATTTTATATTTCCCGATTGCAGTGGTGTAGAAGAGGAATTATGGAAGGAGCAATTAATCGGTAGGACTGTAGATTTTGACCAGTTAATTGAGTAATCTGATATTCTTGCAAAAGAGTTTATCAATTCAATCACCCCAGAGATATTGGTTTGTGAATTTTGGAGAAAGAGTAACACATCATCCGCATAAAGGCTGATTTTATGTTCCACGTTCTTGCATTTTATGCCCTTAATTACTGAATTCTGTCTAATTGCTGCTGCTAGTGGTTCAATAAAAATTGCAAATAGTGAAGGGGAGAGTGGGCATCCCTGCCTGGTGCCCCTCAAGAGACAGAAGCTGGAGGATGTCTGGTCATTTGTTCTAACACAAGCTGTTGGGGAATTATATAATATTTTTAACCAGTTTATGAAAGAGGATCCAAAACCAAATTTGTGTAAAGTTGCAAATAGAAATTTCCAGTTAACTCTGTCAAATGCTTTTTCTGCGTCATGTTCTCCACAGCGGTCTCCACTTCCCCTAATCACCCACCTGTATTTGTATTAGCTGTGTCCCAAAACGTAGGCTGCATCCTTTGGAGGACGTGGCCTTCGCGGTCTACGTGGGCCGGGTCCTTCGAAGACCAAGAAAGCCGGAACTGCGAGGCTGTAAAATGGGACAGTTTAGCCTTCAGATTTGCGTCACAGCTGTCTCGGTGGAGTTTAATAATCTCAGCCGTCTGCTCCTTACTATCTAAAATATAACAGGACACTGGCATAAATTCTCGACCGTCTCAGACTTCTGTTTAATCAGTTTTCTGTTTGACGTTTATTCAGCTGTGTGAAAATCCTGGAGGAACCCGATGGATTAATAAAGTTTTATTTAATCTAATCTAAGATAACAACTTTGATCTCAGCCAAACTGATTTACTCTGGAACAAATAAAACACCGAAAAAGGAAACAATTACATTTTTAAGTTATCTGAGTGACTTATATATCATGTTTAACCTGAGTAGGTAAAGACAGCGGGGGTCTGAAAACGATGAAGCCAGGAGTCCGCTGCTCTCGCTGGGTCGAGTGACCATTGAACCCCCCGGCTAGCTATCGAGCGGGTGGGTAACAGACGTCGGAGCACTTTTACAAATACGCGATGTCTTGATAAACCAAGCAGATATTTAAAGTTTACACAGCTACTTTCTCGCCTGAAAATATGTTAAAAGTTTATTTTGTGACCCAGAAAGAGTAATAAGAGTAATATTAAAACTTAGTAGCGGCCGCCATTGTTGGAAACTGGAATTGGCTGGGCTATGGCGGGCCACGAAGGACACACCCGACCCATCCTTCAAATTCGGGGAAATTAAGGACGCATTTGTCGGGCGCATTTGAAGGAGTCGACGAATTGGGTCAGCCTTCGTCGCCTGGCTGTGACGTAATCGGCCTTCAAATGCGGCCTCTGAAGGATGCAGCCGACGTTTTGGGACACAGCTATTGTCTCACTCTCCTTTTGTCAGAGTGTCAGTTCATCTTCCCTTTTGTCTCTCAGCTCCAGTCCCTCCTTGCCCAAGTATCACTTCCCAGTTTACGGCTTTGAGTTTCGTTTTGTGCTTTATATTCTACATTGTATTTTTCCCTACAGCCAAATGGCTCGTGAGTTTACCACAGCCTGCCTTACATGTCTGCATTTGGTTCTTAACACACATCACCCTTTGCAATTTGTGACGGTATACTCTAACCATAAAATGGACCCAGGCACTATCACAGAGGAGTTTAGAGAAAAGAGAATTGTCCGGGAAACCAGTCATGAAGTTTCACTGATCGGCAAAGAGGTGGCTAGCAAAGGTGGACCACCTCTGGTGGTTTGGCCTGGGGCCAGCATCAATGTGGGAGGAAACAGGCCAGCTCTGGAGGCTGCCATCAGTGAAGGTGACCGAGCACTATTGGTGGCTTGGCTGGACACTGATGGTGATGTCACAGGGTGGAATGGACAAAGTTTAAGTTGATATTTTTATTTGCTTGCATGTAGTGATGAGTTTTATTCTTTGATATTTTTAGCGTGTAGTGTTTTATTGTATTGGGTTTTTGCATGCTTATGTTGTGTTATGTGATTTTTTCCGGGGGGATGCCCATTCCACCGCCCCCTTCCTGATCATTAACCTGGCACACCTGGGGTTGGAGATAGCTATTTAATAAGAGAGAGCGTGAGAGGGGAAGAGGAGGAGAGACATGGCGTGGTAACCGGTGTGGGCGACGGCCATGCAGAGCGGCACAGATGCCCGGCTATAGGCAGCTGGCCAAGGCATGCGGCAAAGGAGAACGAGACCGGAGATCGCAGATGACCGCACACTGGAGAGAGTGATCGGGGCTGAGCGGAGAGGTCTGTGTTGGTGTTGACGGGAGGTAGCTCCTCGCCGAGAGAGGCCCACGGCAGGGGATTAAGAGGCAGCGGGATGGTGCCTTATGTCCCCGGGACGGTGAAATTATGGCTACGCGTGTGAAGCACAACACAGTGGTGGGCGGAGTTAGGAGCTCTGCCCATCCAGGGTAAGTCCCGATCCATCCCGTCTAAGACGAACCTCCAGTGGAATCTAAGAATGGTGACTGCCGCTGGCCCTCTCTCCTTTTTCTAGTTGGCACCAGAATGAAGAGGCAGACAGGACGGCGACGATCCTGTTGGTTTCTGCACCGTTTGGATTTTTATGGGACTTGACCTCCATGGCTTAGGCCATTGCATTTTGGCTGTATAGTTTTAATTACTTTTAATGTTTTTAACTTCATGTTCCTGCCTGGCCAGAGTATTTTAGTGCTTTCTTTAAAAATAAATTATAGTTTTAGCAACTCGTGTTTATGTTTACTACTTCCCTTGGCTGCTCCACTGCTCTTCCCGTCAGAAGGGTTTCCCTTCTGTGTTAAACTTATGTCCCCTGTGAATCCACCTATGACAGTGTCGGTGAGGACCCCTCTGTGACTCAAATGCCATGGGACATTGAATTCTGGCTCAGGCCCTGCACTCTCAGGCAGAGCGGGAACCTTTGACTTAGGTGGCATGGGACCGATAGGTTCTGCTGAGGAGCCAGGGATATTGAAGACTCGGGGGACGCAAAAAGCTGATGCCAGCCCCAGCCGATGCAAGTGAAGGTTGCGTAGGCTAGGACTGGACTCATAGCTGACTGTGGAGGCTATGGCAGCGCTGCAGAACATGCAGATCTCCTTAGAGACTGACGCTGCAGCTGGGACCCACCTGCCCCCACCCTGGGAAAAAAACATTGGGTGCAGGAACAAGCTGGACCCTAGCCACCCCCATTCAGGGAGTGAGGATGGGTGTAGGGTTCTCATACTCAGGGGAGGCCCCGGGTAGATCATCAGTCTCTAAGAGTGCAAGTTGTGATACATAAATATTGTCTGGAAGGACCTGCACATATGCCCTACTAACAGTCTTAGGAATGTAGGCAGTGAACAGTGAAGAGTAAACAGTCTCTGGGAATCCAGGCTCAGGAGCATAATAAGCAGTGCTCTGCTAGGGCTTGCTTAGGAATATCACCAATGGACTTAGAATGAGCTGACTGAGACACACAATGAGCAGTTGCTGATGAGACTCGGGTATGTTATTATTCATTTCTCAAAAACTTTAACAGTTTTAGCCCCTATAGGCTCAAACAATAATGGCTTGGCTTTAGCAGAAACAGTCTTTGAAGCACCTAATTCAGGTAAAGTCGTTATCATGTTTGCTAACTCAGAAACAGAGCTCAGACTTTCAATGAGCAGAGGTAGAAAAAATAAGCTCAGGTAATTCATTATTGGAGAGTGAAACACTCAACTCAATTCTGACATCAGAAGGCTTTTTTAACCCAAAAGATAACCTCTATATACAATTCACCAGTCTCAATGTTAATACATACAAGAACACAATTAATACCAGCTGAGTCAGAAATAGCTGATTTATTTATTACTCACTTGAAAACAGAAAGGTTTATGTGACCATTTGCATTAGCTAGCACAGAGAATGAAATCGCTTCTGTAATACACCCAACACAACAGTTTATTTATTTACAGATTCATTAGTCTTCAATTTTTCCCCAAAAACCCAGTGGTGGATGGCATTACCTTGGCCTCTAGTAACATTGTGAAGAATCTTGGAGTCATTTTTGACCAGGATATGTTCTTCAATGCACATATTAAATAAATATGTAGGACTGCTTTCTTCCATAGCCATGTAGCCAGACTTCTAGAAATCTGCTCCATCCAAAGTGGAATGGATGCCGTCTCACCTAACAAGACCTGGTTTCCTCCAGAAAGCAGTGTTGGGAAGGAGCCTTTTAAATGTATTCCACTACAGATTACAGAATACATGGCACAAAATGTTATTTGTAACGTATTCCGTTACAATACTTTGGATTACTTAATATTGTCATGGTCCTGAGTAGGGATGGGTATGGATAAGATTTTCACGATTCCGATTCCATTTTCGATTCTGTTTAACGATTCGATTCTTTATCGATTCTTTATAAAAAAGGAGAACACTAAGTTCGATTAGCTTGGAACTTCGTTTTATATCTTCTCTTTGAACAAGATAGAAATTTAGGAGTAACATGGCCTTACAAACCCAACAGTGAGATCTTAAGAGATCCAGCCTACGGCTCTTCAATGGGGTGTCACAGGGTCCCCAGGAAAAAAAATTGTAAATGTAAAATAATAAAATAAATATTATTCTGTAGCAATTACACAAGAATATCCAGTAATGTCCCTGCCTACAATTAAACACATTCACTAACCTAAAATCGGGGGCATCTGCTGTGGCAAATGGGTTCAAGCCTTTTACCACAAACTTGGTCACTGCTCGGTGACATTCGTCTATCCTGGCCTGAAAGGAGACGCTACCGGTAGACTGCAGCGAGAACTGGCAGCATCTGAGCCAGACTCTGTCTGTCTCTCTCATCATGGTCACCTAAATGCACAGTAATGGTAGGTTTTGTAATAAGGCAGATCGCGCTAACATAATATGCACTGTTAGTTGATTATTTACCTGCCGCATTAACGGGAGAGGACGTGCAAACGTTACCGCTGCTGCTGGGTTGAGATTCACGAGTCCGGAGCGGAATTAAAAACACGACATTCATTTAAGGTTATCACGTGTTTTGTGAGCAAATGCTTTTGCATATTCGTAATGTTTCCTCCCTTAAATTAAATATCTACTTTGCAAGTATTGCAAGTTGCCCTGTTGTCATCCGTTCTCGTAAAGTATAACCAAACTTTTGAGCGTTTGAGCCGCTTACGCGCCGTGTTTCCTGCGAGGTAAATGACGCTCCGCAACGTGGTGACGTCATTCGGGGCGACTGGAATCGATAAGGGAATCGTTTGCAAAAATGGCAAACAATTCCAAGGAATTGAAACAGTGGGAACCAGTTCTCAACAAGAACCGGTTTTTGATACCCATCCCTAGTCCTGAGTCTGACGACTCAGTGTTTTGTGTTTCTTTATAATATTCTGTGTTCTTGTTTATTCTGTGATGTCTTTGGGTTCGGTTTGCCATTCGTTAGGGTTTTGTTTTGTGCCTGCCTGCTCCCACTTCTCTGTGTTCCCTCTGTCTGTCTATGGTGTCACTGTCTCTGCTTGTGAGTCTGTCTGTTCAGTTCAGTGTCTTGTCTGGTTCTCTGTGTCTGTTAGTTTCCTGTTTTATTCTGAAGGTCCTTGTCTTATGTGAGTAAGTTTAGGTTTTCTTAGTTTTAAGCTCACCCTCACCATCTCTGTTTGTATCTACTTTTGCTAAATAAACTCACTTGCACCAGAGCTGCCGCATCTTGGGTCCTAAATGATTCACACACGGCTTGCCTCGGCAACCCGTGACAGTACGAGCCAGCCACCATGGACCCAGCGGCATTAAACCCGTCCGAGGAGCTCCGGGACGACATTAGCTACCAATGTGGAGATGCTCCTCAGGCTGTGGCTGGGAAAACCCTCCGAAAGAGCTTCGCTGCGCCGTTGAAAGCCAGCTACAATGGCTCTTTTCCGGCCTGCCATGGCTATTGGAATCGCTTCCCCCGACCATGCAGGCCTTTCGCCACAACACACCACACCTTCTCTCAGCCACTACTGCCTCGCTGCCCGACCCGCTGGATGTGGTTTTGCCCGGCCTGTCGGAGCTGTCTGTGGCGAGGAAACGACAATCGTGCCGCTGGCGCGCCACCCACAGCCGGACGTTCGGACTTCTGAATCGCCAGCTCTGGTGAGTGAGGACTCTTTTCCTGTTTTGGACTGTGGAACTGTTTACTCCGGGGCTATGTTTTTTGTGGCAGATACGAAAGTGAACAGCTATTCACCTGCTCAGCAGCCTTCGGCTCAGCTAGCTGCCCACCCTCAAGATCGTTTAGCTGCCCAGCCACAAGCTCAGTTAACTGCCCAGCAGCCACCTTCAGCTCAGTCTCCTGTGTCGCCAGTGTCTGCCGTAGCCCAGGCTCCAGTGTCGCCAGTGTCTGCCGTAGCCCAGGCTCCAGTGTCCCCGTTAGCTCCATCACTCTTTCTGTCTCCAGTGTCACTCATTCACTCCATGCAGGGAGAAAATCAAATTTCCACCCAGGGTGTTTCTCGCACTTTAGCTGCTTTGGGCACAGTTTTGCACTCCAGGGCCTCCCCAGAGGCTAGGTTTCAGTCCCCAGCTGATTCTGGACCCCTGAAGGTTAAGCAGCCCCCAGAGAACTACTCCGTGTCAGCGCTGTCTGGGCAGAGCCAGTGCTCAGCACAGCACCCATTGCCTTCATGTCTGCCAGAGGACTCCATGCCTGCTGGCTTTGTAATAGTCTCCGCTGGAGGGTCTGATGGAGCCATCCAGCCTGCGGAACCTGCAGAGTCTTCATCCTCGCCTGGTCCAGCTTCAGCGTCTTCATCCTCGCCTGGTCCAGCTTCAGCGTCTTCACCTGTGGAAGTGATTGTGCTTAACTGTATGAAGCTTATTAGACATTATGAAACAGATGATACATAAAAGTGAATTTTGCCAAAGTGCTTAAGATACTTTTTAAAATTAGGCTAATTTTTTTCTTAAAGAAATCTACTACATCATGTGTATTTTTTTTTATTTTTAATGTCATGTGTCATTTATATTGCAAATATTAATCACAGTTAAATTAAGAGGGGATGTCAATAAAAACTCACGAGCTGTGGTGTCATCAAGTACACCACCGTTCCAATTGTAGAACGATCGCGCTGCGTTCTCGGAAAGTCCAGACTCCCGTATGAACTGTGAAGTCCGGACTAGCGAAAACGTGATTATGGACTCGCGTACTTGAGTATTTAGAAATGGCCTAACAGTCTGCAGTCAAAGAATTAACCTCAACTAACACCAGCTAACAATGTTAGCTCGATGGCCGTCATTAGCCTTCATTAATAGTAATAAAAATCACACAACAATAGTATATTGAAGATGCTGAAGTTTCGCCCATCCCATTCTTCTTATGAAGTGGTGTCCAACTAAGAAATGCATTCCTGCCTCTGCACTGCTGGCTCTGCTGTGCTGGCTCTGGGTCCATTGTGTAACTGACGCCACCAACATTAACAGGACACTTACATTAGAGCCTCTTATTGCGTGTTTTGTTTGGGTTTCCAGCAATCAGAATCAGAGAAACTCAGACCCGCCGTGTTCCCAGGAGGGAACAAGCATCGAAGGCGTTTGGAAAGGGAGGGGGGATGAGTGTGTATCAGTGTATATGTATGTGTGTGCGTGTCCAGAGTTCAGCTGAGACAGTGTCCTTCGCCCTGCTAGGCTAAGTAAACAGTCTTCCAGCCAACCCAGGTGGCCTTGTAGGGAATGGGAAGGAACAGACTAAACAGTCATTATCAGGGTGTTTTTGTTCGGCTCCAGTCTTGAGACCGCAGCTGGCGCCGAAAGGGTATCCGCATGAAGTGATGGTGCTTTTAACTTTTAACTTTAGTGCGAACAGCTCATATGAATTTCAAAGCAGTTCTAACAGTCCAACACTGGTCTCTCAATCTCCCGTTGGAGAGCCGCGAGCTTCGCCATGATGTTATCAAACTTGCGCTCTGTGATGTTGTCATTCTTGTGCTCAAAGAGCCAATTCTGTGAACTCACGACCGCAGTGAGCCTCCCCAAAATGTAATCCAATTTGCACTCAGAGATGTTATTCCGAGCGAGCCCTTCCAAGATGTAATCCAGTCTGCAGTCAGAGATCTTATTCTGAGTATTCACGACAGCCGTAGCCTCTCCAAGATCTTATCTGTGCTGCACTCAATGAGCCCATTTTGAGAAACTCACACCTCTTCCCATTGTTTCAATCCCAGCGGGCAGCCTTGTGGGGATTTGAACAGCCGGTTCCGCTTCCTTAATTCTTCGATAAGTCAGGGCCAAGCCAGCTCAGCAAGAACCCTGTTACCATGGTTCGGAATAGGTAGATATCTTCAGCACTCAGGCTCACCCAAGCCCAAACTTCTCATTGAGAAAGGGGTGTCAATTGCATTTAGGGACCAGTTGATCAAATCCATAATTCCTCTTTTAGGTTTTAAAGAACAGACTGTGAGAGAGTGTTCCAGGGAAAACTAATACAAAAATACGAGACTAGACAAGGACACAAGAGGCTAAGCAGGGAAGCTAAGGGAGAGGAGGAGAGGAGAAAAGTGCGACCGCCTTCGTCAAGAGCAAGAGCAGAAAAAAAAGGGAGTTGTACAAGAGATGGCCACGGGCAGGAATGATTTCCTGTGTCATTCAGTGGTGCATTTGGAAAGCTGAGCAGTGGCATCAAGGCAGAAGAGCAGTCTAACAGTGGAAAGGAATTGGTGTGGCAAGTGCAGTGTTCTTTCTTGACCACAGATGCGGGATGATCTGGGAAAGGTTCCTCATCCTCTGACCACTGGCTTGCCAAAAAGGATGCAGGGCCAGGTGAGGAAAAACCAGTCTGTGGAAATAGTGACGATGCAGAGCCAGTGAGGGGACTCGTATCAATTCTCTTGTGGAAACCAAGAATGTGTTTAGAAATCCTAGGCAACTGAAGTAATCATGGGTTGTCCCTGAGGATGGTGTCAATGCCTCTTAGCCCGACTGATAGAATCTTTAAATCAAAGGACTTGTGAATGCAATCCTGAATAAGCTTTCCACCTTTTCTCCAAACTCCTCTGGAATAGCATCTGCGGGGGCTGTTTTATGGTTAGAGTATACTTTCAAGATTGCAAAGTGCGAGATGTGTGAGGAACCAAATGCAGACATGTAAGGCAGGCTGTGGTAAACTCACAATGAGCCATTTTGCTGCAGGGAAAATACAATGTGGAATATAAAACACAAAATGAAACTCAAAGCCATAAACTGGGAAATAATACTTGGACTAGGAGCGACTGGAGCTGAGAGACAAGAAGGGGAGATGAACTGACACTCTGAAAAAAGGAGAGTGAGACAATATGCACACAGGTGGGTGATTAGGGGAAGTGGAGAACAAGACACAGGTGAACCAAATCAGAGCAGACGAGACAAAGGAAGCAAAACTAAAAGCAAAGCACAAGGAGCACAAATTCTCTCCAAGTAAAACAGGAAGTAATAATTAAACAGAGAAAACACAATCACCTTAATGAAATTAATACAAGCAACTTGACAGAGGAGGGAAAAATACTAAGGGAACACAGAGAGTGGCAAAACAAACAAACTAAAACAGGAATACAATGCAAACTACTATAAGCAAGAAAGGAGCAAAAACTAGTTGGACTCAAAATAAAAGATTACTACAAATACCAAAATCAACCAACAAAGGATATAACAGAAGTTGTAGACTAATACATGAAATGTAAACTTAAGAAAAAATTCTAAAGATGTTTGAACCTAATTTGAAAACCCAAAATACACCGACCACTGGGCAACAGGCCCAAGACCATGACACTGGATTAAGGTCCTTTGGACAGAAAAGGCCAAAGTGGAGATGTTTGTTCATAATGCACAAAGCCAAACACAGTATATCTTCATAAACACCAATTGCATGAGGCTTTTATTCCATGTTTCATGACTTATTTTATCTTGTCTTTAATCTCCAGGCTGACAGTTTACACACCATTACTGGGCGGTAACTAAACAATAAACCTGATCAGGTGTTTTTTCCACTTGCAGGTGTCATATAGCAGGGAGGAATATGTGGGCACCATGCACGAATTCATCCAGTTCTCTATGTACGAGTCACACACCTCTTCACCGCTGCAAAAGATCATGAAGATGAACGATTTCATGGGCCGCACCCTGGACTTTGGGAGGCAGCAGTGTGATGGGGTGCTGAAGAACCAGCAGCTGATGGCGACTCTGCAGGACAGTGCTTTCGATGCTATCCTACAAGACCCCCTTGCAATGTGTGGCGACCTGGTGGCTGACATGCTCGGCGTGCCACTCATCCTCTCGCTGCGCTTCAGCTTTGGCAGTGTTATGGAGCGACACTGTGGCCACGCCCCGTTGCCACCATCTTATGTTCCATTAGCTCCTCTTCCATACAACGACCGCATGACGTTCGTGGAGAGACTGATCAACATGGTGACATATGTGGCGTCATCCACGCTAACTGAACTTGCCTGGAAGCTGTCTGTGAATAAATACTATAGTGAGATCAAAGGTCAGAGGTCACATCATAATGTCATTATCTGATACACAGTGGTGGGAAAAAGTGTTTGTCCCCCTCCTGATTTACTATTTTTTTGTATGTGTGTCACTCTTAAATGTTTCAGATCATCAAACAAATTGAAATATTAGACAAAGATAACAAGGAAACACAAAATGCCGTTTCTAAATGAAGGCGTTTTCTATTAAGGGGGAAAAATCCAAACCTACATGTCCCTGTGTGAAAATGTGATTGCCAGATTACCTAATAACTGGTCGGGGCTCTCTTTGCATTTTGGCAGCAGGTTGCATTTGCAGTAACTGGCAATGAATCTTTTACAGTGCTGTGAAGTAACTTTGGTCCACTCATCTTTCCAGAGTTGTTGTATTTCAACCAAATTGGAGGGTTTTCAAGCATGAACCACCTTTGTAAGGTCATGCCACAGCATCTAAATTGGATTCAGGTCAGGACCTTGACTGGACCACTCCAAAGTCCTTAGGGACTAAGTAAAGCGGTATACAAATACAGGCCATTTACCATTTACAGGCCATGTTACTTTTACGTCAGATGTACTGGGACACACACTTTTCAAAAAGTTAAACTTTTGTCCCATCAGTTCACAGAGTATTGTCCCAAACTCTGGAGGATCATCAAGATATTTTCTGCCAAAACTGACACAACCCTTTATGTTCCTTTTGCACTGCAGTGGTTTTCGTCTTGGAACTCCGCCATGCAGGCCATTTTTGCCCAGTCTTTTTTATGGTGGAGTCATGAACACCAGTGTTGGGAAGGTTACTTTTAAAATGTATTCCATTACAGATTACAGAATACATGCCCCAAAATGTATTTGTCACGGGGTGGAAAGGGACAAGTTATTTAAGTTTTGCATGTTTTGTTGTTTTACCTTTTTAATATTTTAATATGAAGTGTATTTACTTAGTTTTTATATTGCATGTATTGGTCATGTTTTGTGCAGTGGTTATGTTGTTGCATGTTTTCGTTATACTGTCAAATTGTCCTGGAAAGACTCCGCCCCTACCTGATAGTAAACTGATCACACCTGCGAGAGATCCCAGAGAGGCCAATAAGAGGGCCTGGCAGACCATAGAGCAGGGGGGAGAAAAAGCTTGAGAGAAGGCTTGAGAGGAGGAGAGACAT
Organism: Copadichromis virginalis; assembly: GCF_057382275.1. Lineage (NCBI taxonomy): Eukaryota > Metazoa > Chordata > Actinopteri > Cichliformes > Cichlidae > Copadichromis > Copadichromis virginalis. The sequence continues at coordinate 28,661,556 of NC_140624.1, forward strand.
GGCATGGTAATCGGTGTGGGCGACGGCCGCGCAGAGCGGCACAGAGGCCCGGCTATAGGCAGCTGGCCAAGGCGTGCGGCAAAGGAGAACGAGACCAGAGATCGCGGACGACCGCGCACTGGAGGGAGTGATTGGAGCTGAGCGGAGAGGTCTGTGCTGGTGTTGACGGGAGGTAGCTCCTCGCCGAGAGAGGCCCACGGCAGGGGATAGAGAGGCAGCGGGATGGCGCCTTATGTCCCCGGGACGGCGAGTCTATGGCTACGCGTGTGAAGCACAACACAGTGGTGGGCGGAGTTAGGAGCTCTGCCCATCTGGGGTAGGTCCCGATTCATCCCGTCTAAGACGAACCTCCAGTGGAATTTAAGAATGGTGACTGCCGCTGGCCCTCTCTCCTTTTTCTAGTTGGCATCAGAATGAAGAGGCCGACAGGACGGCGACAATCCTGTTGGTTTCTGCACCGTTTGGACTTTTATATCGTGGCGGATGCCACTGGACTGTTGATGTTGTGTTTTATTGATTTTTATTGTGTTATCCCTTGGCCAAGGTTGTTTTAATTTATCTTACATTTTTAACTATTTAAATATAATAAATTATATTTTAATTATACAGTTTTTTAATCGTGTGCTTTCCCTTGGCGGCTCCACTGCTCTGTCCGTTTGGAGGAAGGTTTCCTTCCTTTAAAAAACGACACTGTGGAAATAAAATCAGCCTTTCCGCTCCGTTACATATTCTGTAACGTATTCCATTTCGTTACTCAATGACAGTATCACATTCTGAATACTTTGGATTACTTAATATATTATTATGCTTTTTACAACTACATGAATGTACTATTGCTGTGTGATTTATTACTATTACTGAAGGTCCGTGGCTCCGAACCGTAGTAAAGGGACCTCTGGCTAATACGGTGGGTTCCGTATCGGGCTCGTAGCCGAAAAAAAGCTTTACTTTGTTGTGTGGGTCAACTTTGCTTGCAAGAGACAGAGAGAGGCGTTGAAAGGCTGCTCCAACGGAACTTACTGTTTCGGAGGAAAACACGAACACAGTGTACAGTCGAGTCTTAATAACGTACTTACAACTGGGCTCATCAGGCACTCTTCTTGGCTGCAGTGGTTATTATATTTACATGCATCCAGCTCTTTTTGCTCAGTGACAGCTCGTACTTTTCCACTCTCCTTTTTCTCCCTCCTCTTGCTCACAGACACATAACGGGTATGGCAGTCCATTCTCCCTGCAACACGGACTACACTGCCAATGAGGCTACATTCTTTAGAGCTATGCCTGTAGCATTCTGCGTATTAGCTTAGCACAAGAACAACAACAACAAAAAGGCGCTCTCTCACCCAGGAAACTGTCAGGGCTCTGTGTGCAGGCGGATGGAGAGGAGGATCCAAATGCGAGACTCTGAGACTCTGGAATTGAATTGAGACTGAATTGAAACTGAGAACCTTAGCTTTATTGCTGGCGACAAACGAAAACGTGAACAGAACAATGACACCGAGAACTGAACACACAGGCATAATTCTGAGGGTACGACGCAACACCGAGCATGGGAAAACACAGGGCTTAAATACACAGGGTAGTAATGAGGGAATGGGCAACAGAAGGGAGACACAGCTGGGGGAGATCAGGGCTAACGAGACGGGGGAGCTAAGCTGCACACACTAACATAAGACAAAGACTTTCACAATAAAACAGGAAACAAGAATTACTAAACCAGATGCAGACATGACCCTGAGAGACAGACTAGACACTGAACAGAAACTGTAATACACATGAGAACCCAAAACCTAAGAACTGATCCCTCACCAAGAATAATAGAAACAGATGTATAATGATAATAATAAACAAAGCACCAGAACATCAGAAAACAATCCATAATGCAAAAATAAACCAAAACATAATAAACTCAAAATACTGGGTCCAACGGACCCAGAACCGTGACAGAAACACACAGTCGCAGAGAGAGAGCGTTGCCCTGTAACCATGGCAACCGTAGCGCTGCCGCCTGGAACATTCCGGTTGTTCAGTCTGACGTCACTAGCCGTGTCTGGACCTACACTCCGCTGCAGGTCCATATATCAAACGATCACTATGGCATTACTGAGAGTTGAAAAACTGTCTAAAGTCTTTCATCTTTAATAAAATGATCAGCGTTCTGCTCTACCAGGTGTAACAATTGAGTTTAACATCCAGGCATCCATGAAAATGGAATTTATAACATTTAACGGAGTTAGAAGTTAGCAGGGAGTTAGCTCGCTAGCTTTTATCTAAATACAATATAGCATGTCCTGACTCCGGGGTTTTGGAAACAAATTAAAACGTACAGCTCTGTTATCACTTCCAACATAAATGAAGACAGAAAACTAAACAGCAGTGACGTTTGTAGGGTTACTGAAGTTTGGCTAGCTGGTATATAATGATGTGCTACGTGACCGCTAGCGACACAGCTATGTTAGCATAATATAAACAAGCTAACTTTTTTTCCACTCGATAAAAGTTAATGTGAGTGTTCTCGGTGGTCAGGAACAAATGTAATCGCATGGCAGGATGCTGTAAAAGGACCAAACTTCAGCCAGGAGAACAACTGAGATAATCTATCCACAATACGAGGTTAGTCATTCATATACTGCTGCATAGGCTGGGCTGTAGTTACATCCTAAGGTTTTAAAAACTGAGCTTAAATAAATGATTAGCGGTAATAAAAGCCGAGGGAGGTTAACAGTGATCACTGACTGTTTTAGGAGATTTTTGAGATCAAATAGAAGAAAATACATAACATTAAACATGTTAACAACACAAAAGCCATATTAAACGCAGACTACTTTAGGCCCGGAAGTAGGATTCGTCGTGTCATCCCTAAACAACCGGATAGACCATAGCTGTCAAACAAACCCAAACAATCCTGACCCGCGACAATATGAAATAGGAAAATACTGCAGTGTCAATCATTTATTTCAACAAAGTAACTGTATTCTAAATACTACCTTTTTAAATGGTAACTGTAACCAGTGTTGGGAAGGTTACTTATAAAATGTATTCCATTACAGAATACAGAATACATGCCCCAAAATGTATTTTGTAACGTATTCCGTTACGTTACTCAATGACAGTAACGTATTCTGAATACTTTGGATTACTTAATATATTATCATGCTTTTTACAACAACGTGAATGTACTATTGCTGTGTGATTTATTACTATTACTGAAGGTCCGCGACTCCGAACTGTAGTAAAGGGACCTCTGACTAATACGGCTCGTAGCCGAAAAAAAGCTTTACTTTGTTGTGTGGGTCAACTTTTCTTGCGACAGACAGAGAGAGGCGTTGAAAGACTGCTCCAACGGAACTTATTGTTTTCGGAGGAAAACACGAACACGGTGTACAGTCGAGTCTTAATAGCTTACTTACAACTGGGCTCGTCAGGCACTCTTCTTGGCTGAAGTGGTTATTATTATATTTACATGCTTCCAGCTCCCGTTTTTCCTCGATGACAACTCGTACCTTTCCACTCCCCTTTTTCCTCGCGCTCACAGACCCATAATGTGTATGGCAGTCCATTCTCCCTGCAACACGGACTACACTGGCCATGATGCTACATTCTTTAGAGCAGGGGTGCTCACACTTTTTCCGCATGTGAGCTACTTATAAAATGACCAAGTCAAAATGATCTACCCACTACAAAAATCCAAAACATATACTTATTTATAAATATATTGAGGATTCTTTATATCTACAATGTATATACATGCATAACCGCAATATCCAATATTTCACAACACAATTAACTATGTAAATTTTTTGTCATTACCTGAGTTTACTCTGATGACTTGCACTGAATTGAATCAGCCAGGGATGCATAGTCCGGACAGTAGCTGCTGACGGCCAGGTTTAAGAGAAAAAACCGAGAGCTAAAAATTGGAGTTAACTCGCTGACTAGCTTGTCAGTTTTACTACACTTCGCGCCGCTGTTTGCGCATGCGCAGCGACCTAAGCGTCAGAAAAAATCTGCTGTCATCTGACTGGCTTCCCTGTATCAATCAAGTGACGGGATGGATGATAGGCTGGCATCTATTTTTTTAATGCCATGCGATCTACCAATACTACCTTTGCGATCGACTGGTCGATCGCGATCGACGTATTGAGCACCCCTGCTTTAGAGCTATGCTTGTAGCATTCTGCCTGTTAGCTTAGCACAACAACAACAACGAAAAGGCGCTCTCTCACCCAGGAAACACACAGTCGCAGAGAGAGAGAGAGAGAGCGTCGCCCTGTAACCATGGCAACCGTAACGCTGCCGCCTGGAACAACAGAATGTAGCTGTCAAACAAACCCAAACAGTCCTGACCCGCGACAAAATGAAACAGGAAAGTACCGCAGTGTAATCCATTTATTTCAACAAAGTAACTGTATTCTGAATACCACCCTTTTAAACGGTAACTGTAACGGAATACAGTTACTCATATTTTGTATTTTAAATACGTAACGGCGGTACATGTATTCCGTTACTCCCCAACACTGACTGTAACGGAATACAGTTAATCATATTTTGTATTTTAAATACATAACGGCGGTACATGTATTCCATTACTCCCCAACACTGATGAACGATGACCATAACTGAGACAAATGAGGCCGGCAGTTCTTTGGATGTTGTTCCTGGGTCTTTTGTGACCTCTTGGATGAGTCTTTCATGTGCTCTTGGGGTAATATTGGTCAGCCTGCCAGTCCTAGAAAGGTTCACCACTGTTCCATGTTTTCTCCATTTGTGAATAATGGTGCTCACTGTGGTTCGCTGGAGTTCCATAGCTTTAGAAATGCTTTATAACCGTTTCCAGACTAAAACACTGCATTTTAACTTGTGTTATCTTTGTCTAATATTAAAAATTTTCTTAAGATCTGAAACATATAAATGTGACAAACATACAAAAAAAAAAGGTAATGAGGAATTGAGCACCTTTTCTCACCACTAAATGTGAAATTTAGGAAATAAAAGTAGCCAACTACAAGCTTTTATTTTGAAGTCATATCCCTTCTTTCCTGTATGGACAGGAACTCCCAGCAGTGTGTGTGAGACTATGGGGAAGGCCGACGTGTGGCTCATCAGGACGTTCTGGGACATTGAGACGCCACGGCCGACCCCACCAAACTTCAAATACGTGGGCGGTCTACACTGCAAACCAGCCAATCAGCTGCCAGAGGTGTGAGCTCTGATTGCACACACTTTTATACTGAAATGGGACAGGTGAGTGTTGATGTAATGATGATGTCACATCTTCCAGGACCTGGAGGCATTTGTACAGAGTTCAGGTGATGCCGGCATAATTGTGGCTTCCTTCGGCTCCATGGTAACCAACCTGACGATGCAGCACGCTAACATCATCGCCACCGCCTTCGGTCAGATCCCACAGAAGGTCAGAAGCTCCACCTACTCACAGACAAACAATCAGGGACTGGGCTGTCAGCAGATATTGATTACATCACTGATTACTTTCTGGATTAATCATCAAAAAATACCTGCAGGCAGAAGAAGCTCAGATGGTTTGTTTCATCTTTGACTTGAGGAGTGTTTTCTACCTTTCAGGTGATTTGGCGTTACCGTGGCGAGGCTCCAACTGCATTGGCGCCAAACACAAAGATTTCTGATTGGATCCCTCAGAACGACCTGCTGGGTATGTCTGTGAAGGTTCTCAGTCATCCAGGTCATCGTAGTCAAAGGAGCTTGCAAAGAAAAGCGTCTGGACTTCTTTAAGTTACTTGAAGACGTTTCACCTCTCATCCGAGAAGCTTCTTCAGTTCTACGGTCAGATGGTGGAGAGTCCCAGATATAAACCTAGTGGGAGTAACCCCCCACAGAGGGACAAAAGGACCCCCTGATGATCCTCTAATCGCCTGAGCCAAGGTGGGAAACTGGGCGTGGGTCCCAATCAGCCAGAGTTTCGGGTGAGCTCATTGTGAAACCTGGCCCCGCCTTATCATGCGAATTCCTGAGATCAGATGGCCCAGGATGTGAGTGGGCGTTAAGGCGTCTGGGAAGGGATCTCAAAACTGGATTATAGATGGCAGAGAGTTGGTGTCGTAAACCACCGCCTCTGTTCAAAGATGGTCGCTCACCAAACAGCCACTTCACAAGCGCATGGCACAACACAGAAGAGCCACCTCCACAGGACAAGACTCAGCAGTCCATCTGCATCTTAAGCATAAAGGACACTCTTTCGAGGATGCCAGTGTTCACATTTTGGACAGAGAGGACAGATGGTTTGAAAGAGGAGTGAAAGAAGCCATCTATGTCCACTGTGAGCGACCATCTTTGAACAGAGGCGGTGGTTTACGACACCAACTCTCTGCCATCTATAATCCAGTTTTGAGATCCTTTCCCAGACGCTTTAACGCCCACTCACATCCTGGGCCATCTGACCTCAGGAAATCACATGATAAGGTGGGGCCAGGTTTCACAATGAGCTCACCCGAAACTCTGGCTGATTGGGACCCACGCCCAGTTTCACACCTTGGCTCAGGCGATTAGAGGATCATCAGGGGGTCCTTTTGTCCCTCTGTGGGGGGACACTCCCACTAGGTTTATATCTGGGACTCTCCACCATTTGACCTTAGAACTGAAGAAACTTCTCGGATGAGAGGTGAAACGTCTTCAAGCAACTTAAAGAAGTCCAGACGCTTTTCTTTGCAAGCTCCTTTGATGACCTGCTGGGTATGACTCATTCATGATGTCATGGGATTTTGAAACAAAAGCCCAATGAGGCCTCTTTTTTTTTTTTTAACTTCCTCAGGTGGATTGTGATGTTCTTTCACAATAAAAGCTCTGCATTTGTTTGTCCTCAGGTCACCCAAAGACAAAGGCATTCGTGACACATGGCGGCACTAACGGTCTGTATGAAGCTGTGTTTCACGGCGTGCCTCTGGTGGGCGTGCCACTGTTTGGCGATCAGCCTGATAATCTCGCCCGTATGAGCCGCCTCGGCACCGCCATCGTCCTGGACTTCAACCATCTGACAGCTGAGGAGCTGGCAGAGGCGCTGCACGTCGTTACAAACCAGCCAAGGTAAAGGTGATTTTAGTGTGGAATTGTGTTTGTATATTTCCTGTTAATAGTTTCATCTTTGTACATTTGGACCTGTTTAATAACATTTTATTTCCTGTCTTTGACCTGATTCCTTCACAGTAAAAGTGCACTACTGTTTAACAGTGAAACTGTCATATGACTTCCTGTTTGTTTACCATGCACAGCTACAGGACCAACATGCAGCGTCTGTCAGCGGTGCACCGCGACCAGCCAGTAACACCACTGAGTACCGCCGTCTTCTGGGTGGAGTTTGTTATGCGACATGGTGGAGCTAGGCATCTGCGGTTGGCATCATACGACCTGAACTGGTTCCAGTACCACAGCTTGGACACCGGTGCTGCCCTGCTGGTCGCTTTGATGACCGTCGCTGCTTTGTGGTGGGTGGGGATACGCTGCATCCTGCGGCAGTGCAGACAGCGAGCAGGAAGAGAGAAGAAGGACTGAAGAGAGATTTGACATTTTTGGAGTAATATATAAATAGGTTTGGAGGTTTTAACCATCCAAAAGAACAAATGCAGACATACTCCACAGTTTGGTTCTTCTTTCATTTTAAGAACACATGACTGCACTGTATTCTCTGCTTCAGAGGAGATGTCCTCAAATGCAGCTTCTCTATTATATTTTCTAATAAAACAAACTGTCTCATCAGTGTAGAGTGATGCCTCTTATTCAGTCTGCCATCTGCCATGAATTTGTGGCTGTGGTCACAAAGCTGTGTCAAAGGTGTGACTGTGAACAGCTACAATGAAAGATGAGTTCACTTTCTGCAGGGGTTTTCCGAGACAATCCGTTCAGTGTACTTCACGCACTGAACGACAAAAGGAGGCATGTGAATTATATTTTTATTTGTAGTGTTACAAACCCCTCTGACGCCTTGGCTTCCAATCACAAATTCATTGTGCTCTCAGCAGTAATTCCTGGTACATTTTGTTTTCTAAATTTTATGTTTATTGGTGTGTAGATGGATGTATTGTCGTGTTCTATTTTCTTGAGAGAAAAAAATGCTCAAATTATGACTTTTAAAAATTAATTGTTAAATGGTTACATAGAGCCATGGACCTCTGCCTTTCAGGGCTCAGAGAGACAAAGGATGACACACGAAAGCAGTAAGCATGTTAATGTGATTGGTTAAAAAGTCGGGGGAAACCACGGATTTAGAATTGGGTCCCCTTATCTGGCTTGAGTCTAGTATCTGGCTCACATTTCATATCCTGCACCTATTGGACATCTCTTTGTAACAGGAGATGACTCTTCCCACATCACCATGGCAACCACATCCCCTCCTCTGGTCAGGCCTATAGAAGTGAAGAGAGAGAGAGCTCTCCCTAGCTCCATTATTTACATAGTTGTTTTCTGGGTAGTGGTGTCAGTGTGCACCAGCCTGCTTCCAAGCTCTATTGTGTAAATCTCTACCATTGGAATGTGTGATATAAGTGTGGCATTTTTTTTTCTCAACACTCTATTCTGCATTACATATTTGGGCAGATAAAACATAAATGTAAGTTTACTCTATCAGAATGAAATTTCAGATACAAGTGGTGGAAAGCTTTCTCCAAAAGGTGGACGGTGCCTTCGTGATAGGGTGAGGAGTTCAGTCATTTGGGAGGAGTTCACAGTAGAACCACTGCTCCTCCACATCACAAGGAGACATCTAAGACTGTCGCCTCCTGGGTAAGGTTCTCCTGGGAGGAGTTCCCCAAGTGTAGACCCGGGACATGCTGGAGAGATTGCACTTCAGATTAGCAGAAGAAAACAACTAAATGATTTACTGTTTTATTTTAGATTTTAACCTTTATAGAAGTGGGTGGGTGAACAGCGTTCATTGTTCATAATGCACGTCGCACTCTTCAGTTGCAGTTTTTCGGATGTTCATTTGTTATATTTTAATAACACGTTAACTTTTGTCGTAACATGTTTTCATATTATATTTAACATTTTATTTTAAGTGTTTTTCTGCCTCGCTGTCTGGAGTATAACATGTAATGTTGCTAATGCACAATAAGATGCTGCACAGTTAAGCATCATGGTTCATTATTTAAGAATGGGATTAATGGTTTAAAACAGCTTTGTTGTTGTCAGCTTACATTAAACAGTTCTCAAATGTAACTTCATATCTGAGTGTTTCTTAGTGCTAGACCAGTCGATTAGTCAAAAATTTTTTTCCATGGTTAGTTGACTAAGACATTAGTCCAGGAACATCTTTAGTCTACACGGTTGTGTTGACTACCACAAGGTGAAGAAGGTCTCAGTTTGATGCTTTATCCACACGCTGCATGTCCTGCAGCCAATTTGGATGATCTTAAAATGGTGATCCCGAAAATGGTGCTCCAGTTCTTGCCCCTTGGTCGCCCACTGTGACGTATCAAAACTACTCTCTGAGGCAGGTATCCTCACCTGAATATACACCCGGACCAAACTTTAGTTCATCTGAAGAACAATTCATCTTTAATTATTGTGGCTAACAGCTCATATTTCACTTGGAGACTTAACTACTGCTAAAACTGCATAAATGCACACAACTACTATCATGGAGACTACAGACTGGACCAGATGATGATGATGATGATGATGGTCACCTACAGTCATCACTGTGCAGCTCTTCCTGGGAGGAAGCAGGAATGTGAAGCGTTACGTGGATGTGCAGGGAGCCCCACTTAGTGCGTCCTAACTCCCCAAACAGGAAGTGAAGAAAACAGGGAAACGGGATGAGTTTCATACTTAAAAACATTTAATTTGAAAGCTTTAACAGGAAACACTGCACTACTTTTCAGAATAAAATGAGAAATTGTTACAGAAACATGTTCATAATAAAAGTTTCTTCCATTATCTTATGACATCTTAGATCTGAGTACTGGGTCTAGATTGCTTCCACCCTCACGTTGGGCATCACCAGACTCTCAAAACATAAAAAAAAAATGAACACAGAGCATTGTGGGAAATCTGGCACTGCACCAGGAGTCACACACAGGCTGCCAAAATAAAAGTTTTGACCAAATATTTCTTTGTACAAGTTTTCACTTTATTCACATAAAACTGATGATGTCATCACTCAGTTTGTTTGTTTTTAATTCATAATTTTCAACAAAAACAGCAAACCAGTCAAAAAGCAGTGCGGGCTGCCAAAAAAAAAAAAAGAAAAAAAAGAAAAAGAAAAAGGAAAAGAAAAAGAAAAAAAGCAGTGCAGGCTGCCAAGAAGTGATGTCATCAGATCACCTGCGGTACCGCCCCCTCTCCTTGTCCCTTTCTCTTTCTCTGTCTCTATCCCTCACTCGCTCTCGCTCTCTGTCACGGCGCGGGCCACCTCGCTCACGCTCACGCTGACGCTCTCGCTCCCGCCGGCTGCTCACCACTGCCTGCGTCCGCCGCAGGAAGTCGTCCACTCGCATGTCATAGTCGTGCTGTATGATGGAGGAGGGTGAACAAAAACAAAAAAACAGTAAGAGGCTGTGCTGATCACTAATCAATACGCCTGATTGGACTGAGTGAACTTACTGGGCTGGACGTGAAGGCGCGGTGCTGCGGTGCTCGTTGCTTATCTCTGAAGCGAGGGGGCGGGGCCTCGTGTGGTGGCAGGGGTGGGTGGTGATGATGGTGGTAGGCCTGGTGAGGGGGAGGCGGTGGGTGGCTGTGGTGGTAGTAGGGTGGATGGTGTGGGGGTGGCTGCTCCACGCCGGGATAGCCCGCCTGATGACACACGTGGCATCATCATTAGATCAGTCTGTAGTGACTTTAATAAAGGCTTTTAATCTGAAAATTCTCATGCAACATCTTAAAACACAAAAACAGTTTCCTGCTTCCAGGTAAAATGCATGTTTTCATCATCCGTCACAGGCAGGAACAATCGATCAGAACGTGATTAATAACCTATTCATACCAGAGTCTGCCAGGGCGCCGGGGGGCCGACACTGTGGTGGTAATCCCTCATATACTCGTTATAGGACTGAAGCAAGAAGGACAAAGGTGAACACAGGTAAGGACACAGCTAAACACAAGAAAACCCCTTCCTGTCTGAAATCAAATGATCTGCATGTGGTATTTGTGATGATTACGGGCTGTTTTTAATGGAAAGACTGAATCATTTACAGTTTTATTTATGTTCACCCACACCTCTAATCAATACTAATCAGACTAATCAATAAACAATCAGTGAAGTGATAAGTAATCAATGAAGTGAAACGTTTGGACCCACCCCATTGAGAAACACGTCTCGTCTTACGCCAGAAAATCGCCTGGAAAGAGAACAGATTCATGAGAAATTCAGACTTTCAAATTTTATTATTATTTTTTTTTAAATTCAAGACGAAAGTTTAGATCCTTTGAATCTTCACTTTATCATGGTGGAGGAGTTTCTGATCAATATATGAAGGGACTTGCAGGTGGCAGAGTTTAGTGTGGATGCGGTCCTGTGGGTCTGCCTGGGTGTGATGGTTGGGTATAGACCACCTGCCGTGGCCGTGGTAGTTGGGCGCCAACCACAGGGGCAGACCTCAACAGTCTGGTCCCAGCAGCCCATACCGGCAACAGGAATGGAGGACGTCACACTTGTGGTATGGAAGGAATCTGAGCAAGCACGTGAGGCTGAGAAGCCAGCTCAGCTTCTGGAACTGGAGTTCGGCACCTGGATGTTTAGGGGTTCCTTCATGGACTAGAGTTGTTTCCGTGACTGAGCACAGAGCAGCACCTCACCCCAAGAAACATCTAGGAGCTCCACTTTAATTCTGCCAAGGGCAACAACAATGTCACCTCGATCTGGCACGATTGGGAAGAATGACCTGCTCGTCCTGAACCTGAGTGGTGTTTTGTTATTGGTTCGTCTATAACGAACACCATGTTTGAACTTAAGGGTGTTCATAATTTTGTAATTGTATCACCAGATCTAAGGCCTCAGGTGAGGAGAGGAGCTGAGGTGTGAACGGATCACCACCTGATGGAGAGTTGGATCAGATGCATGGAGTTGTGGCTGTAAAGTGGTTGGTACCTGTCGTCTGGTAACCCTTTAACCATATGGTGAACAACAGAGGAGCTATCGAGCTGAATAGAGTCCTTTTGAGCTTGCTAGACTCTGGACGTATAGTTGGAGGTGGAGGAACACCTCTGAGGATCTCCTAAATTCCTCTGCAAACCATTCCAGAGAGGAAGCAGAGTCTGAAGATCAGGTGCATGACTTGCCCATCACAGTAGCTAAAAGACTTCCTGGATGTGTCCCCAGTTCTTGCACGTCATGCGCCAGTCTTGGTTGAAATACCCACCAGTAACTCTGGACTGACAGACTTTGGTGATGATCCCCTTTGTAATAAGGTGAACCAGAAGGATCACAGCTGGGGATATACCTGGAAGGTCTAAGACTGGGTACAGGAGAGTCTGCTGTCAGCTGAAACTCAGATTCAGGAGGAACAGTGCAGCGTTTGTTCTGGATGTCTGGTCAAAGACATTTGAAGATGTGATGAAGTTTCTAATATCAGTCTGATTACATCAACTCAGGGTCTAAGAGGAATACAGAAGAAACCCGATTCCAGGTGTGTCTCACCTGTCCACTGGCTGGCTCCTCAGGTCCTGGATGAACCCTAAAAGCACGACACATAAAGTTCGGTTGAGGTGACAGTGAATGGCAAACATTCAGGTAACAGGTGTGTTCGACACCTGCACCTGAAAATCTGGGTCTTAGTCGGCTGTTTAAATGGAAGCTGCACATTAACCTGCTCGCTGGCTGAAGTCTGGTGGACCGTCAGGTCGCAGTCGCTTCCTGCCGTGGAGGTCATACTCTTCAGGTCGACGCCTACATAAACAAGTCCACAGGTAAGACACACACATGCACTCAGGTACACTCCATCTCACACACACACACACACACACACACACACACACACACACACACACACCAATACAAACCGGATACTTCCTCAGATCAGACTCCAACACAAGAAGAAATCCCCCACCCTCCCCCAAATCCGTTTTCACACACAAACTCGAACTGCAACACAATCAGCCGCTCTGTGTGGTTCACCTGTGACTTCACCTGTGACTTCACCTGACGCTTACCTGGACGAATCAGATATCACACAGGTCTAGTAACAGAAAGCTTTGAGGATAAAGACAGACTGATTTGGACATTTACACCAGGTGACACCTTCAATTTGTGCCTGGAAACAGCTTTGTCTGTAACATGATGTTTAAACGCAAGAAAGTCAGACGCTGATAAAGACCCTGTTCAAATCCTGTTCTGATCCTATTCCAGTCCTATTATGAACATGTTTCAATCCTGTTCTGGTCCTATTCTAGCCCTGTTCAGATCGTGTTCCATTCCCATTCTGGCTGAATTAAGGTGCTGTTCCTGCCCTACTCTGGTCCTTTTTAGGCCCTGTTCTGATCCGGTTCCAACCATATACCGATCCTATTCTCATTGTGCTCTGGGCCTATTCCAGTGCTGTTCCAAATTTGTTTTGGCTTATTTTTAAATCAACTGATGTCCACACAGAATCTCCTGTTTTAAAAGTTTCACTCTGAAGGATGAAAACAGAATCTGCAGTCTGACAAAGTCTCTCTCTCTCTCTCTCTCACACACACACACACACACACAAATAAAAAAAAAAAAAAAAAAAGAACAAATGAAGAAGAACCTCTGAAAGGGACAACATACCGCTTCTGCTGCGTATGAGGGAGGGGCAACACTTTAAAAAAAAAAAACAGTTTTTCTCCTCATCAGTCCATGTTAAAGGCTTTTATAAACCCTCTTATTTTGAAAAGGTGAGGGGTGATGATGATGATGGTGCAGTCCTGTCAATCAATACACAAAGCCCCGCCCCGTGAGCCCTGCCCCGCCCCTTCCAGACCAGCAACAGTCCTTAAACAGAAATGACAAACTGCGTCGTCTTTCTGTCGCTCCGTCCATTCGATTAATTTTATGCTCACTGTATTCGTCCATCAGAGCGACACACACACACACATCGACAACCAGCTCGCCGTCCTGTGTGTGTGTGCCAGTGGGAGGAGAGGGGAGGAAGAGGGGAACATGACTGTCCTTTCATGTGGGGGAGGGGTCACTTTTTTCAGTCCAGGGGTATATTTTTTTTTTTTCAGTCTTTTAGGCACCTGCAACTTTACCTCATACAACCAGAGGGAGCCCCGCCCCCAACACACCACACTTCTCATTGGATACAGTCCAGAGGCCTTGCCACAACACACAACCTTACTGGATACAGTCCTGAGGCCCCTCCCCTTTAGACTCACCACACCTCAGTGGATACAGTCCAGAGGCCCCGCCCCCTCCTGACCAACCTGTAAAACCCGGTCAAACACCTGAAACAGTCCATTGGGGTCTCAGATGCTCCCTTACTTCCTTTTTTAGTTCTACCTCGCTCACCCTCCCACCCCCTCCTTCGTCAGTCCAGCCAGTGACGCTTGTCCTTTCTGCTTTTATTCTGAAAGGGTCAGCTTCAGTCCAGCTACAAATTTTCACTTTTTAACCTCTGAAGTATCAAAATCCTGCGAAGACAAAGAGCTTCAAAGGACAAATTTAACAACAACAAAACTTCAGCTCAGCTACGTAAAGACTACAGACCTAAAAAAACAAAACAAAATTCAGCTAAAAATTACAAAATAAAACAAAGAGATGTTGCTCAGCTCACACTTCAAAGGAAATGAAACTCAAGTGAAGGGTTAAACTTCCTCTGTGACGTCAGCTGTTTAACGCTTGTCGAGGACTTCACTTCCTGCCTGACTTTAACACCTCGACCAAAGATGCAGAGTGAGGCTTCGCTCCGGGAAGCTCCAGACTGGAAAAATAACAACCAGAGAACCAGCAACGCGAGCCACGGGAAAGCTAGCCGCCAGCTAAGGGCAGCGGCTGTCTCCGTCGTCCAGCATCAGGTGGCGCCGTGGTCACAGCAGAAGAAGAAGAACAGGAAGCGGGAGGAGGAGCTTGATGATTGGCTAACCTTCCCGGTTCACGTTGTGGTGGTCGGCCCCGAGGCCGCGGCTCCGATGGTGTGCGACGTTTGTGACGAATGCGGCGAGCCACCTGGTGAATATCCACGTTCTCATCCAATGGAAACAGGGCACAGAGCTGAGCACCAATGTCCGGCTGGATCTCCTGAAAGAGACACAGATTTGCATCATGTGATAGAACAGGAAAACGTGATTCGTAATAGAACAGTCAGCTGACCTGGCCGTCACGTCCAATTTTCACCGGCTTGTGTTCGTTCCAGGGGTTGGAGAGGTGGGCGGTCTTAATGAAAGGAAGCTCCCTCCTGAAAAGGAAATAAAAAAGAAGACAACACTGAATGAAGTAGCCAGCAAGCAGCAAGCAAGGGCATCAGCGGTGAACCATCACACAACACGTGAACTACATCTATGCAGAGGTGGCTCCAGAGGTTCACACCTTCAGCAAACGTCATGAGGCAGAGCCCCAAAATCCACCAACGCAAAAACACAGAGCAGCCTGCTGTGGCGACTCCTGGAGATTTATTCATAACACGTGAAAAGACCCAGGAAAACCGAGTTAGCGATAAAAACGATAACAAAATAACGCTAAAAACCGATAAAAACCCTGAAAACCATACATTTCACACCCGAGCCTCAACTCTCGCGGCCCGGTACCAAATGACTTGGCCCGGGGGTTGGGGACCGCTGAGCTAAAGAGCTGACCTAAGACATGGACACACCCCAAACAGCAGCCAGCCAGCCAGGGATTTCACGTTTCACAGGTAGTTATTTTCAAAGCCAATATCCTCGATCTGTTGGTCAAAGCCCAGAATCAACCCAATACCCTCTGCCTCCAGTTCATCCATAAAATTTTGTCCATAAAATTTAAAATCAGAACCGGAGACCGAGATCAGTCTAGGAGAAGTCAAACACTCACCAAGAACCAATAGAAACAGAGTATAAACCTACTGGATGGAGCTGTTTACCTGCAGAGCCAGTCAATCTTAAAGACTCCTCCCAGCATCTTGGCATTCATTCCAGCAGGGAGCACCCAGTGGATCGGAGAGCCACCATGATGAGACTCTGACGCCAAACGAGCGAAACCTGAGGATAAGACAAAACAGACCAATCAGAGTTAAGAAGAGGATAAGGTGAATAAGGTGAACAGACAACGACATATGATACTGAAAACCTCTTTTCCTCATACCTTGGAATTTTCCACTTTCCCTCACAGAGAAGATGAGAACGACGCTCCTAGCTGAGCGGAAGGCAGCATTGAGCTTCTTCTCGTTCACCGGCAGTGTCGACCAAACACCCTGTAAACGCCAGAAACACCAATTCATCCTCAGCTATCAGAACAAAACGGGGAACAACACAGGGGGTGACAGGGAACGATGACAGAGGGAAAATCGAGGGGAACAACAAGGAATGACACAAACTACACTGGGGAAGACACGGGAAAGAGAGGGAACAATGAGGGGAACAACACAAGGAGGAGGGGTGACAACAGAAAATGACAGTTGGAACCATGAGGGAGGTGACATGGATTGAAAAGGGGAACAATGGGAAACAGCGAGGGGGTCAACGTGTACCTTAGCTTTGGCCAGTGACACATTCTCGTGGTTGTTGCTCTTAATGAGGAAAAATCGGGCATCTCTCAGGATATAACGCAGCTTGCTTGTTGGATCTACAACAACACAGGAAATAGCTGTAATCTGATTACTTGCAACTCAGTAAAGGTATAAGTGTAGTAACGGGTAAGTAACCATGGAATATTGTCCTTACTCTCCATGCCTTTACGAACTGCACGGACCGACGATGACAGCTTCTCCCGCTTCTTTTCTGAACCTTTCAAATTAAAAGCAGTAATTTCAAATATTACGTCATCGTTTTTTATTTCTCCTTGAAAAGAAAAATGTACATTACTAACTCTATGGTTACCTGAGGCCTCGGAGGCGGAGCCTGAGTGTGCTGACTCGCCATCATCAGAGAAGCTGACAGAGGAGGCGGAGCGTGAATCACCAGCCTCGCTACGTGTGTCATAGTCATTGCCCTCACCACCACGACGGTCGTACTCTTCTTCTTCCTCCTCATCCTCCTCCTCCTTCTCTCCTTCCTCTTCCTCCTCCTCCTCCTCTTCTTCTTCTTCCATACCTTCTTCCTCCTCTTCCTCCTCTTCCTCCTGGTCATCTTCCTCTTCCTCCTCTACATGGGAAGCAGCAGGGGAGGAGCTGCCCGATGCCTGTTCTGAGCCGTATTCTGCTCCTGTCTCGTCCTCTGATTGGTTCTCCTCCTCATGGGGGGGGGGACTTGCTCGCCGCTCATCACGGCGTAACTTCTGAAGACAAACAGGAAGTTAATACGAATGGCTGGAAACTAGGGCTGCTCAATTAATCGAATTTTAATCACGATTACGATCTGGGCTTTCAACGATCATTAACAATGACTGAGCCGATTATTAGCCCCTCCCTCGTGCTTTACTCTCGCGCTGCTCCATGTGGCAAATCGAGCGCACCTCTCTGCATTTCGAACACACGTCACAACAATTAAGAGGACCCGAGGGAAGCTCGGAAAGCTAAGCAGAAGTTATTTGGAGAGGAGAGTGACTGCCGTTGGTTGAAAAGAGGTAAAAAAAAACTTCAGTGGTGTGGAAACATTATGGGTTCGCGGAGTCAGACGTGGATCAAGTAGACAGTGTGTAAACTTTGCTACGGTGTCGTAGCTGCACCACAGAGCAACACTGCGAAGTTTACTAAACATAGATGTTTACATTTTTCATTTATTTTTTATATTGCAAACATTTGCACTGTTATCAGTATTTGCACACTATTTTATATTATTTTTTGACAATCTTTAAAGTCATTATTCAATACATTGTTATTGTTAAATAAATATTGTCAAATAATCGAGATCTCAATTTCAGTGAAAATAATCGTGATTATCATTTTTGCCATAATCGAGCAGCCCTACTGGAAACCGTTAAAATTATACTTTTAGTGTAAGCAGTACCTGACTCAGACCCTCCAGGCCTCTCTGGGACTCTCGCCGTCTTGCATCCTCTCCTCCACGGCTCCTCGTCACCTCTCGGGCCCCACGTCTCCCCTTTCGTTCATCATAATACTCATGACGGTAAGTGGTGGAGTGCCGGCCGCGAGGGCTCGACGCCTTTTTAGAGGAGGACAGAGATGGCCCTGGAGCTCTCTTATTGGAGGATGATGACCTAGAAGTACCGTGGCCTGACGAGGAGCGGAGCCTCTTTAGATCCTGGCTGTCAGAACGCTCGCTCTTCCTCTTCGTACCTGACAGACAGCGATGAGGGCTTAATAACATGCACAGTTTTTAATAACTTAGTTCAGGAATGTTCGTGATACTGTCTAGTAGTGTCAGTATGTTTAACAGGCTATAGTAACATCTGTAGTACCAGCTACAGTAGTACCTTTAGAATACTCTCTATAATACTGTCTATCTTCTTTAACTGTCTGTGGTATTCTCTGTAGTACCGTTTGTAGTATTCTTTGTAGTGCTGTCTGTGGTACTGTCTTTAGTATTCTCTTTAGTACTGTCTGTACCTTTCTTGTCGCTGATGTCACGCTCTGTCTCGGGGTTGTACAGCTCGTCATCTTGATCAGGAGCTTCAGTCAGTAAATCTTCCAGAACGTTCAGCTCTCCATCTGAAACCACAGACACACACACACACGTGTGAGAAGGACAGGTAACGCACACCTGGCTGATTAGGCAGAAGGAGGACTCTGTTATTGTCTGTCTGTGTTGGTGTTTATAGACCAAAGCCTGGGTGACACACCTGCTGATATATCAGATTTGATTTCTCACATCTGAAGAATGAAAGTTAACAAGTAAACCTAGAGAAACCGCATACCTGTTGGAGCCCACAAGCAACAATCAGTTCATCTTGGCACAGCCGGGCACAATGTAAAGTAAGTAGTCCACAACTTGTTGACCCAATAAAAGTACGTTTGTAAACATATCATGTCGGAAAGGACTCATAACTAACTCCACATGAATGTTAGAGAGACCCATCGATATTACACTAACATAAAAACTTATAAGAAATAAATCTGGAGCTTTGTTCACAGCTTTCAGGAACACGTTGCTTTAAAAAAATCTCCGCTGCCCATAAAAGCATCAGAGGAAACTGAACATCGCCTGGTCCTGTCCAGATGAGGGATTTAACATCAATTACCATAGTGTTTTAGCAGGTAAACAGAGGAAGCTGACTCGTTAACGCTCTCGTCGTGTTTACGCTCCTCTGATCACTGCTGGATTTAGCCACACGTCTCAGCCAATCACAGGGCAGCAGCTCTGTACCAGCCTGTTTACCTGTAAACAGTCTCCCTAGTTCGCTTTTATGCGATCAGATGTGTCGTTAAAATCGACCAAATCATTGACCCCTCACCCCCGAACACGTCAGAGCTTACTGTGGCCCAAAACGAACTAGGTTCCGGTTCCACCTGTTCTCAGGCGTGCTTAAAGCGGCCTCAGCCGTAAAATCAGCAGTTTTCTGATCGGAGTCTGATGCAGTGAAAGCGAGCCGCTCATCAGCGTCGTGATGGATCAAACACGAGCTGCTAACGCACCGACACATCAAATGGTCACGCGCCCGTCAGCAGCATCGATCATCACAGTTATTATCGATTAACGATCCGCTCCGAGCGGCATCAAACAAAGGCAGCTCGTGGCTAATGCTAATGCTAACAAAGGTCCTCCTCACTCACCTTTGTCCTCGCGCCGGTCGGCCGCCATCACCGCCGCTGTGCCGCGCGCGCAGGTACCGCTTCAGGTGAAGGTGTAGCTGTAGCAGATTTGTTGGGAAGAAGAAGCTACCGGAGGATCCGAGGGTCAGCAAATGGCGGACTGTCTAACAGCAGCGTCTTCTTCTTCTACTTCTGCTGCTGCCAGCCGACAGGTGAACACCGCCACCTGTCGGGCCGGAGCACTGAGTCTGCACAGGGCACAGAGAGGGGCTGAACGGGATTTCTCAAACCTGAACGTGACCACATCACACAGACAACCGAGAAAAACCACATCACAGAGCATAAAGGTCGCATGCACTGCAAACCGTTTTATTCTCCGCGGGAGTTTGCTTCATTCATCCTGGCCGCTGTTTACATCCCGCCAGATGCAGATGCGCAGGCAGCTCAGTGCGCACTCGCGGAGCAGATACTGCACATGGAGCGGACATTCCCGGACTCTCTCATCATTGCTCTTGGGGACTTTAACAAAGCCAATCTGAGCCATGAGCTTCCCAAATACAAGCAGTATATTAAATGCCCGACCAGAGAGGAGAGGACATTAGACCACTGTTACAGCACGATCAGCGGGGCCTATCGTGAGGTGCCCCGCGCTTCACTCGGACTTTCTGACCACGTCACGATCCACCTAATCCCCGCGTACAGACAGAGGCTGAAGCTCTCCAAACCTGTCGTGAGGACCAAAAAACTGTGGAGCAACGAGGCTGTGGAGGAGCTTCGCACGTGTTTGAAGTCTACAGACTGGGACACAATGAAGGCTGCTTCTAACAGCTTGGATAAGTTTACGGACACTGTCACCTCCTATATCCACTTCTGTGAGGACAGCATTGTGCCATCACGCACCAGGGTGAGTTATAACAATGACAAACCCTGGTTTACTCCTAAACTCAAAAAGCTGTGGCTGGAAAAGAGAAAGGCGTTCAGAAGCGGAGACAGGGACTGCTACAGAGAGGCCAAGTACAGGTTCACTAAAGAAGTGGACGTTGCTAAACATCAGCACTCTGAGAAGATGCAGCAGCAGATCTCAGAGAATGACTCGGCCTCTGTGTGGAAAGGTTTTAGGAATATCACCAACTACAAGCCTAAAACCCCCCACTCCACTGATGACTTGCTCTTGGCCAACACCCTTAACGACTTTTACTGCCACTTTGACGAGCCATCAGGCAGCCTTCACACCTCCAACAGCCCCAACAATAGAGACACTTTGGACACTCATTCCCCCACCTCTCCCCCCTCTGGCCCCAGTGTTTTCTGGCATTTTCAACTCCTCACTGCAGGCATGTCATGTGCCTGCCTGCTTCAAGTCCTCTACCATAATCCCTGTCCCCAAGAAACCTAGGATCACTGGACTAAATGACTGCAGACCCGTGGCTCTGACATCTGTGGTCATGAAGTCATTTGAGCGCCTGGTTCTCTCCTATCTCAAGACCCTCACGGCCCCCCTCCTGGACCCCCTGCAGTTTGCATACAGAGCCAACAGGTCTGTAGATGACGCCATCAACATGGCTCTACACTTCATCCTGCAGCATCTGGACTCCCCAGGAACCTACGCCAGGATCCTGTTTGTGGACTTCAGCTCTGCCTTCAACACCATCCTTCCAGACCATCTCCGAGGCAAGCTTTCCCAGATGAATGTGCCTGATCCCATCTGCCGGTGGATCACTGACTTCCTGACGGACAGGAAGCAGCATGTGAGGCTGGGAAAGAATGTCTCGGACTCCCGGACCATCAGCACCGGCTCCCCTCAGGGCTGTGTTCTTTCTCCCCTGCTCTTCTCCCTGTACACCAACTGCTGCACCTCCACCCACCAGTCTGTCAAGCTAATCAAGTTTGCAGATGACACCACCGTTATTGGACTCATCTAGGATGGGATGAGTCTGCCTACAGGAGGGAGGTTGAACGTTTGGTGTCCTGGTGCAGCCACAACAACCTGGTGCTGAATGCCCAGAAGACAGTGGAGATTATTGTGGACTTCAGGAAGCACAAAGCTCCACTCCCCCCATCATCCTGACTGACACCCTCATCACCTCTGTGGACTCATTCCGCTTCCTGGGTACCACCATCACCCAGGACCTGAAGTGGGAGCCCACCATCACCTCCGTCATCAAGAAAGCCCAGCAGAGGATGTACTTCCTGAGGCAGCTGAAGAAATTCAACCTGCCAACACGGACGATGATGCAATTCTACACTGCAATCATCGAGTCCATCCTCACCTCCTCCATCACCGTGTGGTACGCTGGAGCCACTATCAGGGACAAACAGAGACTGCAGCGTGTTGTGCGCTCTGCTGAGAAGGTGATTGGCTGCAGACTCCCATCTCTGCAGGACCTGTACACCTCCAGGACACTGGGGCGTGCAGCCCGGATCTCAGCTGACCCTTCTCACCCTGGACACAGTCTGTTTGACCTGCTCCCCATAAGAACAGTTTCTTCCCCTCTGCTGTTGGACACATGAACAATAACCGTATGACTGTTCCCACCACTAACACATGACCCTACGCTGTGTTCACTGCATCATTCCATGTTTGGCACTGATCACCACCTGCACTCATGTATATATCATGTATATATCTATCTACTTAGCACTTTTAATTCTTATTCTTATTTTTATTTATTTATTTATTTATTTATTTTTCATGTCTATTTAAGCGTAATTTGTAACAGTATGTTTGCACTGAAGCACCGCAGCAATTTCCTAATGTTGTAAACCCGCTCAACATTTGGCAATAAAACCCTTTCTGATTCTGATTCTGATGTACACCCGAGAACACACCTGTGTCAGAGAGGGGAGCAGTGGCGGTCCTAGCCTGTTTGGCGCCCCGGGCGAACACTCCCTCTGCCCCCCCCTATGCATAGTATGCAAACAGCTACCAAACAGCCATTATAATTCGTCATACAATGAGAATAGGACAAATCAACAATTGACAATGACTAATTAATATTGTGCTGAACACAGTCCAAAAGATTCAGTAAGCTACATCAAACAAACGTAAACAGACGTTTTCACTATCCCTACTAATTGATGTTATCTTGTTGTATCTCTGTTGTGGCCAGTGCTATCCTCTATGCTGTTGCATGCTGGGGCAGCAGGTTGAGGCTCACAGATGCCAATGAACTAAATAAACAGATCCGCAAGGCCAATAATGTTGTGGGGATGGAGCTGGACTCCGTTAGGGTGGTGTCTGAGAGGTAGATGTTGTCCAAGATAAAGACAATGTTGGATAACACCTCCCACCCACTCCATGACATACCGACTAGTCACAGAAGCACGTTCAGTGAGAGACTGAGATTACCCATGATGCACCACTGACCGACACAGGAAATCATTCCTCCCTGTGGCCATCTCCCTGTACAACTCCTCCATCTAACACACTGTAAACACTGCAATCCGGTTGTTCAGTGATGACACGACGAATCCTACTTCCGGGCCTAAAGTAGTCTGCGTTTAATATGGCTTTTGTGTTGTTAACATGTTTAATGTTATGTATTTTCTTCTATTTGATCTCAAAAAGCTCCTAAAACAGTCAGTGATCACTGTTGACCTCCCTCGGCTTTTATTACCGCTAATCATTTATTTAAGCTCAGTTTTTAAAACCTTAGGATGTAACTACAGCCCAGCCCATGCTGCAGTATATGAATGACTAACCTCGTATTGTGGACGGATTATCTCAGTTGTTCTCCTGGCTGAAGTTTGGTCCTTTTACAGCATCCTGCCATGCGATTACATTTGTTCCTGACCACCAAGAACACTCACGTTAACTTTTATCGAGTGGAAAAAAGTTAGCTTGTTTATATTAGGCTAACATAGCTGTGTCGCTAGCGGTAGGGTTGCCAACTCCCTGAAAAATAAATAAGGGACACCTCGTGGCCAGGGCTGGGCAACCCAGTTGTCTTCACCCTTCCCAGTGTGGTAGCTCTTTTTTTGTGTGTGAAATTATTTTTTAACCATTTGACTTGAACTTGATTTAAGCAGATGCATATTCTTTGTGATATGACCATATGGGAAACAAATGATCATTTAGCCATTTATTTTTAGCTCACAATGACAACATTAACACAGTAAAACAGGTCTCTTTCTTAAACAGAAGCCTGTCATGCTTAACTTTTGAGAATATAAGTAAATCTTTCTTTAAAAGAACTCTGTCCTGCTTAACTTAAAATTATATAAATTAATAGAAAGCAATAGAACAAAAACATTCTTGTAACAGTGCACATATAGTGCATTTAGTATAATTGGCTTCAGTTGAAATATTATTTCAGCTTTTCTAATGCTAATCAGCTGCTCCTGTTTGTAAACCCACTTGTTCCCATGATTACGCATCATAACTCATCATCATTATTCATCTATGTATTACTTTTATGTATTAGTCATCAATTTGTTGTAATCATCTATCCTTGCAGTTGTTTATTACACAAAATAAATTATATTATTACACTTCTGGCCACATAGCGCTGATATTCACTGCACATGCCCATATTAACCTTAACCAGAGGGTTTAAAAACAACAAACCAGTGTTTACATACCATATCTGCTTCTGCCGTGGCCTGGTGGACAAGAAATTGGTTAAGGGTTCCCCGAGCTTTCACGCCCCTCGTGTTCTTCATGTGCCCACCATTAGAAGCATGCCTATGGAAAAAGTGCGCCAGCACACAGTGCAGTGCGCTTTATAGTGCACTTTTCCAGCCAGGTGTTTCCCTTTTCCCATTCCTCCCTGTACTTTTGCAGCCTTTTTTTTCTTTCTCTGAGCGAACAAACATTGCTGCTCTAATGCTGGGCTTACACTGTGCGATTTTTGGCCCATTTTGAGCCGATTTTTGAGTCGTGCGACCGATTTGGTGATCGGCCCGATTTTGGCCTTCATCGTGCATCGTGTAGTATACGTGGGGTAACGAGAAGCGATTAACACCTCGAGCAGCTCCCGATCATCAATCGCTCGTGAGGGTGTCACCACAGGCGCTCACATTGCTCACGCGCAAACACATAAACGTCGGTGAAAAAGATGGAGCAGCACGGCTGTGCAGCGTGTGATCTGGACACAAGCGATGGAGGCACAACTTGTAGAACTTTGGAAAGCTCATCCTAGCCTTTTCGATGTGGCATCACAAAATTATCACGACCATAACAACCATGAAAATAGTTGGATTTACACTGTTGCTCAATCACAGCTGCCTTATTAATGTTTTTCATTAGCAATTTAGCAAAGTTGATGGTGGCGGTGTGTGTGTCTGTGTGAGTGAAAGACAGACAGAGAGAGAGAGCGACAGATTTTCTGTTATAACCTTCATTTTATGGAGGCACAGTGTGCCGTCCGAGACTTGCACCGCAGTGTCGGCGTTTGTTTCCCTGTTGGCCGGTATTTTCTCCGTAAGCGACCTTTCCTCGACCAATGAGATAAGCGATAATCTGACTTGTCATACTCGAATTGTCATAAGTGTGCTGTCAGCGCATTGGTCACAAAGCAGGAGAGGGGCTGGGAATTATGTTTTCAAACAAGTGCGTCCCTTATTAGCTCAATACCGGACGTGAACTTTTGTTTCTAAATACGGACATTCCGTTTTTTAAGGGACGGTTGGCAACCCTAGCTAGCGGTCACCAGCTAGCCCAACTTCAGTAACCCTACAAACGTCACTGCTGTTTAGTTTTCTGTCTTCATTTATGCTGGAAGTGATAACAGAGCTGTACGTTTTAATTTGTTTCCAAAACCCCGCAGTCAGGACATGCTATATTGTATTTAGATAGAAGCTAGCGAGCTAACTTCCTGCTAACGTCTAACTCCGTTAAATGTTATAAATTCCATTTTCATGGATGCCTGGATGTTAAACTCAATTGTTACACCTGGTAGAGCAGAACGCTGATCATTTTATTAAAGATGAAAGACTTTAGACAGTTTTTCTACTCTCAGTAATGCCACAGTGATCGTTTGATATATGGACCTGCAGCGGAGTTTAGACCCAGACACGGCTAGTGACGTCAGACTGAACAACCGGATAGTTACATCCTTTTTCCACACGTTCTTTTCTACTCTGGAATATTCTTGTCAATTTTCTTGATATTTATTTATAATCACCTCTGTTAATCCTTGATATTTATAATTGAGTGATCTGCATATATTAGTGCTATTTCTTAATTGTGTAAAATCTGTATAATGTATTGTTAGGAGTTTAGTCTGTTAATGTTGCTATTTTTACCATTTCTTCTTGGAGCAACTGTAACCCACATAATTTCCTTAAGGATTAATAAAGTATTCTGATTCTGATTGTTTCAGGATACATGACCTGCCATTATCCAATGACACATCTGCTTACCTGCATCTTTGGCTCATTTCTCCTCCTGTTCTTTTCTATTTTTTCTAAACTGAGGACCTGATGGCTTTGAACTTTTCTCATCCATCTTCCATTGGTTTTAATTTTGCACTCCAGTATGAACACAAATCCCCCAACCCGAGGATCACCACAACATAACCTAATAGACCTACACCTTAGTTCACAGATTTGCTTTGTCTAGGGTGTATTTCTGGGATTTCGCACAACCCAGGATTTAAATCATGAATACATAATGGGCTTGGATTTACAACATTATAAATGAAATGTGCTCTATTTGGAAGCAGCAGGCCCCCCTCCCCTTTCGACAGGTTGTATGTGAGACTTTAAATTATCAAACTGAAAAAAAATTATAAATTGTTATTGATCCCTTTACCCCTGGTCCTAAAGTGTATATTTATTTTCTCACTCTTCTTATATTTATTGTTTGTTTACTTGCACTGCTGTAACTGGAGCCTTGTCGTCTCGTCTCTCTATATACTGGACTGTATGTAGCGGAGATGACAATAAAGTTTACTTTGACTTCAGCAGCGAGCAGGCGCACCGAGGGCTCTCGCGCTCACTTTTCGCATACAGAATTTCGAAAAAACATCGGTGCAAATTATAAGTCTGTATCATAATGTCTGGTGTTTTCGTGTTTGTTGGTTTGTTTTTATTTTGCGGGTAGGTTATTAGATGCTGCTCCAGCCAGCCAGAGAATCCCCCGCCGCCCCGCCCTCTCCTCCCTGTGCCGCAAGCAGTAGGCGCACCTCGCAAACGAAGGGCGCCCTTACTCCCAGCAAATGGGCGATAGAAAGCCGATCGGTGCCTATGCCATTCCCAATATGCGCTGGCTAACGTTGGGGCAGCATGAGTACGAGCAAAAAAATTTTTTTTGCCGATACCCGGGATGCCGCCCCCACCACGATGCCGCACCGGGCAACCACCTGTGTCGCCCGTATCAAAAACCGCTACTGGAGGGGAGGGCGGTGCAGCATCCTGTTCTGGTCTGCTGGAGTATGGTGGCTGCAGAAACCATTACAGAGTCTTTGACCTGAGCACTTTCCTCTTCAGTCTGAGGATGCGGCGTGATGCCATGTTGTCAGTTGATGAGATGTCAACAGTTAGGAACATGATTCAGTGTGGAGATGCAGTTTTTTTGCAGGGTTTATGAGAAATCATTGGATTTAGTTTTTATTTACATTTGCTCAGCATGCTGTCTTTGAAACAGTGTTTTTAATTCCAGATTTTTTCTGCAGGTGTGGGGCCTCAGAGCTGCACACACCTGACATCAGCTGTAACTTGTCAGGTAGATCTCCATCCTCAGCTCAGTATTACCTGTGTAAAGGTGTGTCAGTGAACTTCAGCGCACAAACCTGGACACAACCACAGTCAAAGTGTGTGTGTGTGAATCAGAGGAACACTGAAGCTGTTCATTCTGCTGCTTCATGTCTGAATCATGCCAACCCCAAATCATAGAAAAAAACAGTGATGTCAGAGTGAAATGTGCAGCACTCAGTTAGATGGTAGGGTCAGGATTCTGCTCTGCTCCGCATGTGATGGCCACACACCTTTTCCAGCTACTGCACATCAGGATTCCCAGTAGTATCATTTAAGCTGGGGTCAGCCATTTTAATATCTGATTTCAACCTTTATCAACATTAACAAACAGTAATTGTTGAACCTCTGGATGATGTGCTTCTGTTGGCTTCATCGGGTGATGGCCTCCAGCTTGCCTTGGAACGGTTCGCAGTCGAGTGTGAAGCGGGGGGGAATGAGAATCAGCACCTCCAAATCTGAGGCCATGGTCCTCAGCCGGAAAAGGGTGGAGACTCGGGTCAGGGACGAGTTCCTGCCCCAAGTGGAGGAGTTTAAGTATCCCAGGGTCTTGTTCACGAGTGATGGGAGAAGGGAGCGGGAGATCGACAGACGGATTGGTGCTGCAGCTGCAGTGATGCGGACGCTGCCCCGGTCTGTTGTGGTGAAGAGAGAGCTGAGCGTAAAAACAAAGCTCTCAGTTTACCAGTTGACCTACGTCCCTACCCTCACCTATTTTCATGAGCTGTGGGTAGTTACCGAAAGAACGAGATCCCGGACACAAGCGGCAGAAATGGGCTTCCTCCGAAGGGTGGCTGGCCTCTCCCCTAGAGATAGGGTGGGAAGTTCAGCCATCCGGGAGGGGCTCGGAGTAGAGCCGCTGCTGCTCCTCCGCATTCAAGAGATAGTTGAGATGGTTCAGGCATCTGACAAGGATGCCTCCTGGGTGAGGTGTTCCGGGGATGTCCCACCAGGAGGAGGCCCGGGGGCAGACACACTGGAGAGATTATATCTAACGGCTGGCCTGGGAACGCCTTGGTGTTCCCCCGGAGAAGTTGGAGGAGGTGGCTGAGGAGAGGGAGGTCTGGGCTTCTCTGCTTGCGCTGCTGCCCCTGTGACCCTTCCCCGGATAAGCGGAAGAAGATAGATGGATGGATGGATGGATAATCGTTGAACTTGCGGTTCTTGATGGAGAACTCTGCACATGCTTAGTGCGACTCTCTCTGCCTGAGGGAAAGGATGCCAGCCTGAGGAGGCATGGAGATTGTCTTGCTGACTGCAGAGTTAATGTTTAGGTTAAAAATGAAATCCTCCTCCTTTTCAGCTTCAGGCTGGTACCCCTGGGGGTTCGCATGGAAGGAGGAAAACATCGGCACATCCTCATCCAACCAGAGGATGGGATTACTCGAACTAATGGCACCTGTATGTATACCAGCAGGACTGTCAGTGTTCAACTTAAATAACCTGCATGACTCATCAGGTGCCTGTATTTTAAACTATATGGTAATCATTAACAGTAATCAATTTTTCTGTTCGATCATCTGGCGTCACTAGTTATCGATTGATTATAGATCAGTTTTTTGTGCAAAGCTGTACAAACTCATAATAATTTATACCTGTGACGGATCTGTTGCTGCTCAGGTGGGCAGTGTTGCTGTTTGTCACATGCCTGTTATAAACTTTGAAGGTAAAAAAAAAAAAAAAGGGAACAAACTGAGGCTTTTGTTTTGAAAACCCGGAAGCGGAAGTTGTTGGCCGGATCCGCTCCCGGTGAAGTCCACGTCAGTCCTCAGAGCACACCTGAGGGGTCCGGACCGAACCGAACTAAAGTCATACCCGTTAACTCTCCTGCGCATCATGGCGGACGAGGCCACGCGCAAGGCCGTTTCGCAGATCCCGCTGCTGAAGACGCACGCGGGGCCGCGAGACCGCGCGCTGTGGCCGCAGCGGCTGAAGGAGGAGTACCAGGCGCTGATCCGCTTCGTGGAGCAGAACAAGGCGGCCGACAACGACTGGTTCCGCCTCGAATCCAACGCTGACGGCACGCGCTGGACTGGCACGTGCTGGTACATCCACGAGCTGCTGCGCTACGAGTTCCGGCTAGAGTTCGATATCCCTGTGACGTACCCGGACACCGCACCTGAGGTGGCAGTTCCGGAGCTGGACGGGAAGACCGCCAAAATGTACCGCGGCGGGAAAATCTGCCTCACCGAACACTTTGCGCCGCTCTGGGCCCGGAACGCGCCGCGGTTCGGGCTCGCGCACCTCATGGCGCTCGGACTCGGACCGTGGCTCGCCGTGGAGATTCCGGACCTTATCAGCAAGGGCATCGTAGTCCACAAGGAGGGGCAGGCCGAACCGGCGGCGGAGTGACATCAGACGGAAAGCCGGACCGGACCGGAAGCAGGGCTGAAAGACTGAAACTAGGAGAGTAAAAACTGTGTTAAAATGAATGGAGTCTGGTTTGGAAATGACGTTGACTCTGTTAGTCATCACTGATCTGTAACTGACGCTGTTCAAGTAAAAATGGGCACAGAGAGAATTGAGTCTGATTGGGAGATCGCACTGGCATCTGGCTATTATTTTTCAGTAGTAAGACTAAATGAGTAAAGCTCATGAGAATATGAATGGAGTCTGGTGGCGAGATGACCCACAGATTGGTAATAATAAAAGGTAGAAATGTGTTGATATAATAAATTGAGATTTACCGTAAAATAACTTCAGCCCACTGAAAGATAGTGGGGAAAAATCAATGGAACCTGGTGGAGAGGTGGCCCCTCGTAACAAATTTATGATGTTGATATTTTTATTGCGCCACAAGAAATGATAAAAATGGTGCTAAAATGAATGGCTTCTGGCTTTTTTTGCTCAGTAAAGAAGTAAAAAGTGAGAAGATGAATTTAGTCGTGGAGAGTTGATCTAGATTATTTAACATAACTGTCAAAGCCTGGAGGCAAAAGTATTATTGATCTAATAAAATAATGTTAATTTTTTTTTTTTGCATCACAAGGAAGAGTATAAACGGTGGGACTTTGAATGGAGTCTGATGGGGAGAAGACACCTAATGATCAGACTGCAGACGTTCTGTTAGTTTGATCACGAGTAAAAACACGTAATATATGAATGAAGTCTGGTAGTCTGGATGTAAACAGTGACACACCAATCTGTCCCTAAACAATAAATAATATTTAGATTTCCTGCTGGTTGTATTGTTTGCAAAATATTTACAAATGTTTGCAGCTGTGTACGATGTCAAATTTAAATCACTAGGACATTTGTTTAATGGGCCATATAAATAGGGATGTTACTGATTTCATCACATCCTGTTACAGTAAGTCACGTTCTAAACAAAAGGAGACACAATTTAAACAAAACTTTTATTAGTTTGTTTCAACAACAGAATCGTGTGTGTGGTCCCGATCAGCTGACTGATGGCTGATAATAAAATATCAGTCAGTACACCTGGATAAGCTCTGCCCACTCTGCCACAGGCCACACCCCGTTCGCTTGCACATTGCTTGGTGATGATTTCCAGTCCCAGACCCTCAGTGGGATGTTCCAGGAGGCGCCATAGTTTGCTGTCACGTAGTCAAGCGTCTCACATGGAACACGCACTTTCAGCTCAAGAAGCTCCGCCCAGCACAGCGAGAAGCGTGGAAAGATGTACCTGGAGATAAGAAGAAAAAATTTTTTAACCTGCGGCAGGGTTGACAAAGTGACCTGACAGATGGTAATGACTTTACGTAGCAATAAACGACATGACGATTACGCCGTCTGTACAAATATTTAAGGTGAAAGGATTTTACTTGAACTTCCTGCCACTCTTTGCCTGCGTCCCGCCATTCCACATGATATCACCGTTGTCGTAGAAGAAAAAAATGTCCAGCTTCACATCTTCAATCAGAAATGACAGCTCCAGACTGTCCTCCACCTTTTACAATAAAACACCCGCTTTCAGAATAAAAGACAGAAAACTAAACTTCACAATAAAATGATTTCAAAATAAAGGAGGTAACTATGGGTGCATTCCAAAAGTCCATGTTTCTGTGAAAGTTTCCTCACTAAGAGACATGACTCCAAACACTAGCATCCTCTACGAAAGGAGAGGAGAAAATGTGTCCTATAATTCACTGCAAACAACCATCCAACCATTTATGAAAACACTGACATAATCGAAGTGGGTGGGATCGATTTTGATGTTCCTTCTAACTGCATTTTCCATTTTATCCATAACCTGTGGATATATTTATAGTTTTTATCAGCAGCTGTTAAATTCACAGCTAAACTCTGAACATCAAGCTGCTGGAATATAAATTTGATGTTGTTGCTGCATGAAGAAAGTAGAACAGTGAGTTCAAGATTATGATTTATAATAAATGATCAAAGAGTGTTTAAGGCTCTGTATGATCACTGTTGTATTACAGTCTTTAGGATTCATGTTTACTTCAGGTCAACTGGGATCGGTTACGATGGAGGGAATTTTACAGAAATCCTTAACAGGCTGGAGGAAACAAAATAAATATACAGAGGGTAAAATAAGTAATTTAAGTAAGTTCAAAGTAAATATATTTCTGAAGGTGCGATTGATATTAAATTCTCACCAGATGTGAGTGATAACCCATCCAATCCACACATGCAAAGGAATCAAACCATAGATGTCCATAAATATGTGTAATAATGATAAATGACACAGAGAAAATAAATGAAGACACTCACTGAAATTGGATTAATACTTTATACAAAGCCTTTGTTGGTGATCACAGCTTCATATTCAGCTTCTCCTGTATGGAGAAACTAGTCGCAGCATTGCTCGGGTGTGATTTTGGTCCATTCTTCCACACAAACAGTCTTCAAACCCTGAAGGTTCCGTGGGTCCCGTCTATGAACTTTGACCTTGAGTTCTTTTCAGTTGGTTGAGGTCAGCTGATCCAGCAGCTTTATTTCCTATCTCTGACACCAGCTGAGAGTTTTCTTTCGTCTCGTTTCATCTTCATCATCCTGGTAGATGGCAGCAGATTTTTATCAGGAATTTCTCTGTACATTTTTCCATTCATCCTTCCTTCAGTTATATGAAGTCTGTCAGTGCTGTATGCTGAAAAGGAGCCCCACACCACGATGTTCCCAACTCCAAACATCTATATTAGTGTTCTGGGGGTGATATATAGTTCCCTTTGACCTCCAAACGTACGATGATGTTAAAACGCATTATGGCATCCAAAGAGTTTAATTTTGGACTCATCTGACCAGACATAAGATAGACTTTATTAGTCCCACAGATGGAAAATTCATTGTTACAGCAGAAAAGCAGATAGGCCAGGAATAAATAAAGAGATTTAGATTATTTAGATAAAAATATCAAGTCAAATCAAGTCAAGTGGCTTTACTGTCATTTCAAGCATGTGCAGTGGTACAGTACACAGTGACGCGAGACAGCGTTCCTCCAAGATCATGGTGCCACATGATCTTGGAGTAAAATCAAACCAGGACTACATAAAGTGCAAGTGTGAAAAACTGCAAAAAACAGTGCAACACCAGACAGAACAGAATGATACAGATACAAGACAGTGCAATAGACAGTGGGTTGTGCAAAAAGACTGAGCACTGTGCAAAAAAGCAAAAGCAACAACCTATGCATGTAATTGATGTATGAAGGTGTGTGAGGTGTGTCTGCATATGCCATTGTGCAGGTAATGTAGTGACGTGTGTGAAGGTATGTGTGTGTCAGTCCAGTCACTGAGTGTAATGGAGGTAGTTATGGAGCTGGTGATGAGGGACCAGGAGAGGGTCTCCGCCAGGTGAACACTAAGGAATTTGGTGCTCTTGACAACCTCCAGAGAGGATTCATTGATGTTAAGTGGACAGTGATCTCACCATGCTCTCCTGAAGTCGACAATTATCTCTTTTGTTTTGTCCACGTTCAGAGACAGGTTGTTGACTCTGCAACAGTCCGTTAGCTTCTGCACCTCCTCTCTGTATGCTGACTCATTGCTTTTGCTGATGAGACCCACCACAGTCCTATCATCAGCGAAACTGACGATTTGGTTTGAACTGTGCATTGCTGTACAGTCGTGAGTCAGCAAAGTGAACAGCAGTGGGATGAGCACACAGCCCCGAGGGGCTCTAGTGCTCATTGTGGTGGTGATGGAGATGCAGTTACTGATCTGGACTGTCTGAGGCCTCTCCATGAGAAAGTCCAGGATCCAGTGGCAGAACGAAGTGTTCAGGTCCAGCAGGCTCAGTTTTCCAGTCAGGTGTTGAGGAATGATTGTGTTGAATGCTGAAGTGAAATCTATGAACAGCATTCATACATACATGCCCTTATTGTCCAGGTGAGTGAGAGCCAGATGTAGGGTGGTGGCGATGGCATCATCTGTTGACCGGTTGGGGCGATAAGTGAACTGGAGTGGGTCCAGCAGTGAGCTCACTTGCAGCTGAAGATGAGCAAGGACTAGCCTCTCCAGGATCTTTGTCAGATGTGATGTCAGAGCCACCGGCCTATAGCTGTTGAAGTCCTTTGGCTGTGGCCTCTTGGAAACTGACACCACACAAGATGTTTTCCACAGCTGTGGCATTCTACCAAGCTTCAGGCTCAGGCTAAAGATGTATTGAGTTATCCTGCATTGGACTTGAGAAGCAGTCTGCCGAGCTGATGCCATCTGGACCAAGCTTCAAGATGGAGTCAGCAATGGAGTCTTCCATGTTGAGCGTTTATATGCGCCACAGCGTATTAGTGCATTACTTATCGTTTTCTTTGAAACAATCATACCTGCTGATTCAGGTCTTTCTGTAGCTCTGCACAGGAGCCCCTTGGCTCTTGAACAACTCTTCTGATTCTGATTTTTTTTTTTCACTCCCCTGTCTGAAATCTTGCAGGGAGCACCTGGTCGCGGCCGGTTTATGGTGAAATTATGTTCTTTCCATTTCCGGACATTGGGCCCAACAGTACTCAATGGAACTGTTATTTTTAGAAATTCATCAGTATGTTTTTGCAACAATAAGGTTATGATGGTCTTGGGAGACCTCACTGGTTTTACCCGTCATGAGATGTTTCTGTGTGACAACTTGATAATTGGGCACCTTTTATTAGCCATCATTCAGGACTGATTGAGCTGATATTAATTTGCACTAAGTGGCAGGATTGACTTATAATCACTGATAGATTTTAGCTGCTGTCTTGAATCTCCCTGCCTTTTTACACATCCCTCTCTTCACATGTTCAATACTTTTCCCTGTGTCACTTCTCGTTTTTACACATAATTTATGGACGTCTATGTTTCCATGTGTGGCTTGGATGGGTTATTACTGACATCTGGTGAGAATTTCAGAAGACAAACATTATTTACCGTTATATTATGAGAAGTCCCAGTTGTGACAGGTGTATGTATAAGTGCATCACTTGGTAGTTTTAACAGCATAGTGCACTTTTATCTGTTACAGATTCAGCAGAGAGAAGTCACTCGCTGTGTGAACACTGCTGAGAAAGAGCAGCCAAGTTCAGGTCATTTCTGCCGTTTCATGGAAGCATTTACCAAGGAGCAATAAGTGGGCTCGCCTCTAAACACTCAGCATGAAGAAGTTAGTGAATCTGTTCCTCCTTCTTTAAAATTCCAGCCTTTCTAATGAAAAATGAATGATTTTCTCAATGTTTACATTACCCCCATAAAACAACAGAACATGTTGTGGAGAAGTAACGCATGCTTTGTAGTCCATCTTTTACACATTGTCAATATAGCGGACATGCGTCATCACAACGTTAAGAAATGAGTGTGAGCTCGTTCAAATCCTCAGCACACCACTTTTCTCTTTTTCTAAGTCCTCAGTAATTCTCCTACCCACTTTTCCTTGAGATCGATGAAAAGAGGTTAGGAACAGGAGATAGTAGGTACTTTTTGGAACACACCCTAAACTTCACAATAAGACAGGTTGTAAGAATAAAAGACAGATTTTGCAGTAGATGTTTGAAGCTGGTGACTGAAGATGAAGCATGAAAAAGTTTTTGGTGTTAGAAGTAGAATAAAGAAGAAGAAACTCAGACAGTAAAAGATAAAAATAAAGATTTTGGACCTTTCCAAACTTGTGTTTCAGCGTCAGGCCGGCGTCTGTGAATGCTGCGATGATGTCAGGCCTGTAGTCAGCGATGAAGATGCCAATGTCGACGTCACGGCTGTATGAGATGATGCTGCACTGCCTGAACCAGCCTGGAGAAGGTGACACAGACAGACAGGTGTGAGGACGGGATTACCTGCACACACTGAATCAATTAGTCTTTTTGACTGAGGTGCAACTTCCTCAGATGTGATTTACCTGGATGTTTAAACCACAGATAATAAGGCATGTGACCCTGATTACAGGTGATGTCAGCACAAACTATGGATGTCATACAGCAGTTTGACCTCTGTGTGACCCTATAGTAGCACACCTGAGTGAATCACTGGTTACATGCTCCTCCACAGGAGTTTTAACAGGAACAGGTAGACAACCTACAGTCAGAGGTTCTGACGTTGAAGCAGGAAGTCATCAGCATACCTGACACACCTGTTGTAAAAGTTATAAGTGACAGTGACCTCTGTGTTTCACTTGCTGTCTCCGAGGCGGTAACCTGCTCTATTTTAGTCCAGTCATGCGAGTCTCACTCTTGCTTAGTGCTCCGACAGGCGCTGCATACACCTGTGTAAGTTTCACAATAAAAAACGCCAAAAGAACTTGAGAGATTTCAGCGGTTTACCCAGGGTCACCATGGCGAGGTCGCTGCATGTCTAATCTGTGGTGGACACACTTCCTGATGTAGCCCTCGAGGGATTCTTGTTTCCCAGAATCAAACACAAATATGACTGATAACAGGAAATCAGGAAATCAACCAGTGCCAAAATAAAAGCCTGCTTAAAAAAACAACAAAAAAGCAGAGAGAGATTATGGCAAACCATCAACTCAGGAGGGGAAGGCGGTGCTGTACCTGCACTGACTATAGTGTGGGTGGAGCGCTGCTGACTTCGACTGAGAATATTGTCGGGCAGTGGAAAGGAATACTTCGAGGACCTCCTTAATCCCACTGAGCTGCATCAGGCATAGCAGCATGCAGTTATTCTACATTGTGACGATGTAATTTTGATCATGTCAAAGTGAAAGAGGCCATACAGTCCTTATACGACCGTTGCAGAAGCCTGGCCCGCATAGCAGGCAAGAAGTCGGACTTGTTCCTGGTGGGTGATGGGCTCCGCCAGGGCTGCCCTTTGTCACCGATTCTGTTCATAACAGGATTTCTAGGCATAGCAAAGGGGCGGAAGGCTTTCGCTTGGGTGGTCTCAGGATCTCATCTCTGCTTTTTGCAGATGATGTGGTCCTGTTGGATTCATCGGGTGATGGCCTCCAGCACGCCTTGGAACGGTTCACAGCCGAGTGTGAAGTGGTGGGAATGAGATTCAGCACCTCCAAATCTGAGGCTACGGTCCTCAACTGGAAAAGAGTGGAGTGCCCACTCCGGGTCAGGGACGAGTTCCTGCCCCAAGTGGAGGAGTTTAAGTATTTCGGGTCTTCTTCACGAGTGACGGGAGAAGGGAGCGGGAGATCGACAGACGGATTGGTGCTGCGGCCGCAGTGATGTGGACGCTGTACCGGTCTGTTGTGGTGAAGAGAGAGCTCAGTGTAAAAGTGAAGCTCTCAATTTATGAGATTGATCTGCGTCCCTACCATCACCTATGGTCACAAGCTGTGGGTAGTTACCGAAAGAACGAGATCCCGGACACAAGCGGCAGAAATGGGCTTCCTCTGAAGGGTGGCTGGCCTCTCCCCTAGAGATAGGGTGGGAAGTTCAGCCATCCGGGAGGGGCTCGGAGTAGAGCCGCTGCTGCTCCTCCGCATTCAAGAGATAGTTGAGATGGTTCAGGCATCTGACAAGGATGCCTCCTGGGTGAGGTGTTCCGGGGATGTCCCACCAGGAGGAGGCCCGGGGGCAGACACACTGGAGAGATTATATCTAACGGCTGGCCTGGGAACGCCTTGGTGTTCCCCCGGAGAAGTTGGAGGAGGTGGCTGAGGAGAGGGAGGTCTGGGCTTCTCTGTTTGCGCTGCTGCCCCTGCGACTTGGCCCCGAATAAGCAGAAGAAGATGGATGGATGGATGAAAGTTTGCTGAAACTGTACAAATGAGTCAGGAGGTAGAGTTACCCAGGCAGGTACCGCTGCTGAGCCAGAACGGAACGTCAAGGCGAGTGAGCGTTCGAGCCGTCAAATGAAGCAACGCCTTTGCTTTTCTCCGGAAATCCACCGCCGCTGCAGACGAGTCGTCAGGGTAGAGCTGCAGAGAAGTAGTCGCATGACGAGAAAAAGGAAGTTTTAAAAAAAAGATTTGTTTATAATATTTTTCATTTCCTCTTTCTCCCCTCTTTTTACAATAAAAAGAAGCTTTCATTCTGACCTGCAGGAAATTGCGAGCATCACGGTAACGGCACTCTAGGAAGCGGGCGTGTTTCTGCTGGGCCAGAAAATGGGAAATGTTTCGCGGGACTCGAACGTCCAGGCCATCAAGGACGGTCAGGATGAGCTGCGGCCTGCAGAGGACGTCACATTACAGGAAGTTCATTAGTGCGTTTTTTTTGTCTCATTTACACACATAACGTAGTCATGTGATGTCAGCACCTGTCATAGGCTCCAGCGTAGCGCCCATAGTCGAGCACTTTGAAGGCAGCAAAGCTTCGGTCTGCGTCCCCTTTGAGGCGCAGCGCTCCATGCCACAGGTAATTCCCGCTGCGCTCATACAGGAAGACCACCTGCAAGGAGCACAGGTCACATCGTCAGCTGTTTTGTCACCTGAATCAGATCGTCACGACATCTGGCAACATCCACCTGAATGACATGATTGTGGAGGCGGAACAAGAAGTGCAGGGGAATGTCCTCTCCTGATAGGGTGTCCAGGCTGGCGAGTCGAGGGTCCACTCCCCGCAGCTCCATCACCTCAAAGCCTTTCTGCTCAGCTGCCAATAGGAAGCCGGGCTGACAGACAAACAAACAATTACAGTTTTAAAAACTTTATTTAAACTCAAGTTCTGCATTTTCTCACGCTCTGAAGACAACAAACAAGTCACTCACATCATACTTCCATTGGTTGGCCTGCAGAGCGAATGACGTGACGGCTCGGCCTGTGCACAGAAAGCTGCAGTGCGGTTCGCGCACCAGCCGGTCACGCTGCCGCAAAGCATCCTGGGAGAGCAGTGCCAGCACGGCGGTGTCAGTGAGGAACAGTGGCAGCTTGAAGTGCTGCACTAACGCTAGAAACTTCTTCACCACCTGCTGCAGGGAGGAACAAAGCAACTGTTACCGTGGTAACCATGGTCAGGTCAGGAAGGAGGAGTTAAAACATTTAACAATTAAGTATAAAACAAGCTAATTTTATGAGCCACAATACAAGTTTACACATTGTACAAATTTCATGACTCACGTCTACATCTTGTGTAAGAGAAGCGAGATGTAAGATGTAAGATTTGTTTTAAATGTATTTGAAAAGTTCTTCACCTTTATTTAAGAGAGGAACGTCATGTGCAAGTGGAAAGACATAGAGAGCTGCATCAGGCATAGCAGCATGCAGTTTTTCTACCTTGTGACGATGTAATTTTGATCATTTCAAAGTGAAAGTTTAAATCTGAATTGCTAACAATTGATGTTAAGCTAACAGCAGCTAGCATCAGATCTGACTTACCCATTGGACTTGGCTAGCGGTCAGGTGGCCTGGAGTCAGGTGACCTGCTGGGCGGAAGATGTGAGAGCCAGACTGCTGCAGGAGAATAGAAGAAAACAGGGTCACCACAACGGTCATGCTCCCGCATGACTTACCTTCAGAGGCTGACGCTGCCTATCTGGACCTTGGGGGTGTCGTAGCTAAAAGATCAACCTTAAGACTGTCACATGTCCTGATGGAGGGTTAAATACTCACACGTGTGACAAGGTTACTGTAATTCGAGCACATAGATGATTCAGGATCTCTTCATGAGTAATGTTCATGCACAGGTAATGTCAGCGTACAGGTGAGATGGAACACATAGGCAGCATGATTATGATGAAGATCATCTTCGCCAGAAGATGTTTCCTGATTGGCTGAATTTAACCTAAAATATTTTAACTTCACGTTCAGGTACAGATACCTGATAGCATTTACAAGGCTGTTATAACTAAAGTTAACCTTACTGCAGTGAAGGAATCTCAGGTGTGCCTCTTTCTCTCTTTACCTGCCTCTGAACACAAACCTGTACGGCAGCTTCAGGAACGACCCATTTTATGTTCATCATCTAAACTCTACCTAAGGAAGACTGTGCGCTGCTGTAGACTCCACCCCCACTGAAAAGCTGTCCTTTCACCTGTCACTTGTGCAGGTGTGTTTACCTGTGTCTGCTCTGCACAGACACAAAAACATTAAACTCATAATTATAATTTGAGACGTGGTGTGGTTCCTATAATCCTGACTTCACAAATGCAACTGAAACAGCTAGTGCACAGATTAGGATTATATTCTGAAAGGGCAGAGGGCTTTGAGTTTTAATGGTTCATTAGTGACATCACAAACCTTCAGATTAGGTCACACTGGGAGCCTCTCGCATCACACAAGCGTTTACACGGCTATGGCTCACCTTGCTGACGTACTTCCGGTAGTAGTGCAGCTGGAATAGCAGGAACACGGAGCTGCTAACGATGAGCAGCGCTAACACGGCCGTCCGGTTCACACGAAGCATCCGGAAACGGGGCCCGTCACCGCGCTTCTCATGACGCCAGAACTGAGCTCGAGGCACGAGGGAGCGGCACGAAAATACTCAGAGCACCGCGAAAATCACCAAGCCGTCTGCGGCCGCCGCCATATTTAAAAGGGCTCACTTCCTGCGCGGCCTTTCACAGTAAAAGCCCAAAACCTTTCTGCTGTGATTTTCAGAGGGAAAAAAGCTGAAATAGTCGATTCCCTGAAGGAAACATGAAGAATTAAATATGACAGCTGTGGTGTTTTAAACTGTTTTATCCACATAGCATGAAAATATGATTTTTCTTCATCAACACACTGAATATTTATCAGCATCGATTTTTAATCGTTAAATTTCAAATTCAAATTTTATTTGTCACGTACACAGTCATACACAGTACGATATGCAGTGAAATGCTTAGACAACTGCTCGTGACCTAAAAAGAAAAAGGCTATGAATAAGATAGGAAATAAATATGAAAAATTAAAAAGGGTCAATTTAACTAGGAAGGAATAAAATATAAATTAAGGTTAAAAATGAAATAACTGTACAACACAATTTAGAATGAAGGGTAAATTTAACTGGGAAAGAATAAGATAAAATATATAAATTAAAGTTGAAAATAAAATAACTGTACAACAAAATACACAATATAGAACTATATAAGAATGTATGAAGAAAGATAAATAAATAAATATATACACAATAACAGCAGCTGTACAAGTATTAACTGGAAATGAAGAATATAGTGACCAGTGTTGTGCAATCTACATTATGTCTTGTGCAGTGCAAATATGCTTAAAGTGATTTAAGTGATTTAAGTGATGATTTAAGTCTTCCAGACACTAAACCAAGGAACAATGTACATTTCAAATTCCTTTAATTTTAAATATGTTTATATTGTCTATCCTGTAAAATAGTCAGATGTCTATTCTTATTAATGTACAGAATTCACCTGCTTGCTGCTACTACTGCACATTCACCCAATGTACATACTATATATATAATGTTCTTCCTCTACAGACACCCCCCCTATTTTTGCACATGTCGAGGAGCGTGTCAGGCTACATTTCACTGTGTGTTATACTTGTATAACTATGCATGTGACAAATAAAGAACCTTGAACCTGAAAGTGAAAACAGTGTCCAGAAAGTCCAGTGTGTGTGTAAGAACCATATGTGTGGGTCAGTACTGTGTGGTGGTGTGATTAAGAGACCGTATCGCCTGCGGGAAGAAGCTCCTCCTCAGTCTCTCTGTGTTGGTCTTCAGGGAGCGGAATCGCTTTCCTGACCTCAACAGAGAGAACAGTCTGTTGTTGGGATGGCTGAGGTCCTTCACGATCTTCCTGGCCTTGGTCCAGCACCGCCTGCTGTAGATTGAGTGCAGGTCAGGGAGCTCGGAGCGGATGGTGCGCTCAGCTGACCGCACAACCCTCTGTAGAGCTCGTCTGTCCTGCATGGTGCTGTTCCCGAACCAGGTTAAGATGTTTCCCGCCAGGATGCTCTCTATGGTGCACGAGTAAAAGTTCCTGAGCACCTTGGAGGGCAGTTGGAAGTCTCTCAAGCGTCTGAGGTGGTAGAGACGCTGTCGGGCCTTTTTCACCACGGTGTTGATGTGACAGGACCATGACAGGTCCTGCGTGATGTGAACTCCGAGGTATTTGAAGCTGTCCACTCTCTCCACTGGGCACTCGTTGATGACGGGGGTCTGGTAGTTCCTCTCCTGCTTAGTGCTGAAGTCCACTATCAGCTCCTTTGTCTTACTGACGTTTAGAAGGAGGTTGTTCCTCTGGCACCAGTTCTCCAGATTCCTAATCTCCTTCAGGTAGGCCGTCTCGTTGTTATCAGAGATCAGGCCCAGCACGACGGTGTCGTCAGCAAACTTGATGATGGTGGTGGAGCTGGTAGTGGCCACACAGTCATATGTGTACAAAGAGTACAGCAGGGGGCTCAGAACACACCCCTGGGGGGCTCCAGTGCTGAGAGTGGTGGAGGCTGAGACATGTCCGCCCATCCTTACTGCCTGTGGTCTGCCAGTTAGGAAGTTGGAGATCCACTGACACATAGATGAGCTGAGTCCCAGATGCTCCAGCTTGGTGGTGAGTGTGGAGGGAATTATGGTATTAAATTTCCAAACCAAAACTACTTTCAATCAAAACTAAAATAGCTGATTGAGCCAAAAATTATCTTAAGGTACAGGATACAGACTAAAACAAGTGAACTAAAACAGAAAAATATCAGTTCTTTTAGTTTTTTCAGTCTGGTCAGACTTGTAATCACGACTAGCCTGAGCAGATGAGCTCATAAACACTGTGAGCACCATCATGTTTACAGCAAAAATAATCATGTTTACAAGCTGATACACAAAATGCTCTGGTCTCTATAGAAAATAATTGTGAGATAATTTACTCATTCACAACAACTGTACAGTGAGAGGATGATTTTATAACTCACCTGGATTAAAGTTTGCATTATTAGGGACGCGGTTAATGTTGACCTTGGTTTCTGTAGCTGATTTTTCCCTCTTTCTTAAGGACTTTCAGATCCTGTAGTGTTTTTAGGTCTCACACTTCTTCTTCTGTTCAGTTTTCTCAGATTTTTAAGGACGCACTGCACACTATGCTGAGATACGCCAAGTTTCAGCTAACTGCTCTTTGTTAATCACTTTTCGGTTAAACTGCGTTTGCTTTCCCAATTTTAACAGGTTCATCTAA
This sequence comes from Copadichromis virginalis, assembly GCF_057382275.1. Lineage (NCBI taxonomy): Eukaryota > Metazoa > Chordata > Actinopteri > Cichliformes > Cichlidae > Copadichromis > Copadichromis virginalis. The sequence continues at coordinate 28,704,373 of NC_140624.1, forward strand.
AGAAGTGGGAACAAATGTGTTTTTGTGGCAGGCAGGTAGTAACAAAGGGCTTAAAGATAAAACTTAAAACTGGTTCTTTGCTCAGTTGTTGGTTATGTGTCGACACAACAAGGAATCCTGGAGTCAGGAGCCGTTTTATGCTTGAATGATTTGGAGGTCAGAGTTCAGAGGGTCACCAAACCAAAACATTCCTGTTAAAATGATCAGGTACAAGGACTGAACTAAAAAATTACAAAGAAGAACTTTAACGAGCTTCAGAAAGGCATCGTTTATTTACAGGCTGTGCTTCTGACAACATGATTATGACCCAAACTGTCAAGAAATCACACCACAACTCTAAAAACATGTGAAAATTAGTGGACTCTGGTGAGGTCACTGCAGCGTTTCGATACAAACCTCAGCACGGAATCCTAGAACACCTGAGTGAGAAGGCGATGGAAAGTACACGTGCAGCGGAGGAGGGCCAACCCCCCCCACACACACACTCAGAGTAACACACACACACACACACACACAGAAAGAAGATGGCGGCGGCAGCGGTCGCGGCTCCTCCATAACAAAAAGGACTCAAAGTTCAAACTTGGCCCACTTTGTGTAACTCTGCTTTTCCCGCTCTGAGCGGACGATGAGCGGCCTCCGCCGCCCCTGAAGGCCCGGGTCTTTTCTCCGGGTCTCCGGGATGTTAGCGTGAGACTGCCTCCTGAAGTGGACTTTAAACCGGGACGGTAAGAGCGGCCGAGCCGTGCTAGCTCCGTGCTAACTGTTTGTTTGGACAGACTGTTTGTTTGTGGACACTCCCAGGACGTGTTGCTACCGGTCTCCGGTTTATCGGGACACCAGGGCAGAAATGCTGTTTATGTGACCGGCGGAGGGGCATCTGATCCGGACAGGTTCCGGTACTGATAGGTGAAGGAGCGGGCTCAGTTAGCCGGGTCAGCTAACGGCTAACTGCTATTGTCAGGACAAATGGCAAGTACTGTAGATATTACAGTACCGCGAGTAGTGCAGTACCGAAAAGTCCCAGAAGCACTACTGCAGTACTGCTGACAGCTCAGACTGTCACTGTACACACATAATGCAGCTCTGTGTGTACTCTAAGAACAGTAGTGCAGTTCTTTGTGTACTTTGACAACAGTACCGAATCTGTGTGTGCTCTGTGTACTGTGGCAGTAATACTGCAGTTCTGTATATATTCGTTGTGTACTCTGACTGTCATACTGCAGTTCTGGGTGTAGTTGTGTCACGTTGAGGACTGAGCAGGCAGAGGTGTTCTGATGTTTTGTGTGTATTCATAACCTGTGAAAAGCACCTGTGTCACCTGATTGATCAGTTGTCTTGATTAGAGGATTTTTACGGAGCATGGTGCTTCCACAAATATACTTTAAAATTTTCTCTGAGGAGCAGCTGTGATTCCAGAAAGTGGAGCCGATCGTCCTCACAGACCACGGCCACACTCAGGGACTGCACAGCTGGTTTTATGATATACCTCGTGAAGTCAGAGATCCAAGCTGATTTCTATGGAGAGATTATCTTACATCCACAAGCGTAAACTAAGATTTACAAATATGTGCCGTGATTTGTGTGTAACTTTTATGGTTGTTGGGTTTTTCTCTGTATCTATTATTGTAAGAGCTACTGTACAATATAAAGTGCCTTGAGGGGACTGTTGATGTGATATGGCGCTATAAAAATAAAATTGAAGTGAATTGAATAGAACTCACAAATGCGTGTTCCCATTCACACACGTACGAAATAATTTGACCACACGTGAAACAGTTTTCCAAATACATGTATCTAAACTAGATTAAATAGTGATTATTTACGCACAATTTATAAAGTAAGGTTTTACAAGTGAGGGGTGGTCGTGTAGTTTTAGTTTTTTGTATGCACAGAAATGTTTTGTAAAGAGAAAATTATACTATTCGTGAAGCTAAACTTAATAAATTGAGTGTGACAAGTTGTCACTGACAACTGTAACACACACCACAGATGCCAGGTCAGGTGTGTTTGTGGCTATTACTTCATCCTGCCCACATTTTCTACAAACCCATGGTCCCCAGAGAAGAATATACGAACAAAATACTAATACTAATAATAAAAGTGTTTCTACTCAGAGTATTCTTAGTCATGTGATTAATGTAACCTAAAAAAGACACTTGATTATCAATATTATAAAGTTATAATTAATCTTCAAGTTTGTATTTCCTTTTTTAAAATAATTCAAGTATTTATTAGATTTTGCATTTTATAACAGCAAACACAAAAATATAACAACAAATACAAAAATACAAAAACCAAAAAAAGAAGCAAACAAACAAAGAACTGAAAAAAACAAAAGAAAAGAAAAATACACTGAGGTTTTAACATCAGTGGCATCTCGTCCAAGTCAGGTAGACATTTAGGTGCAAAAACTGTCCCATTGTTCCACCGAAGCTTCAGTCACATGATGTAACCTTCCAAGTGTCTTTTCGCAAGCAACGTTCAATCATTCTTGCTTTCCACATTTTAAGCATTGGATTATTGGGGTCCTTCCGGTACTACAAAATGACACGGGCACATGTTACCAATGCAGTCCTTAACACTCTAAACTGGTGTTTCATGTTTGTATTTCTTTAATTAGACCTGCAGCTTTTACTTTAAAGCTGATTCCTCTGATTGAACATGAGTCTTTATCACCAAGCACAACAACAACAACAACAACAACACAACAAACTGTTGTATTCAGGTATATTTCTAAAGAACAGGAAAGCTGCTGAGTGCAAATGTAATAGCAAAATGTGAATTTGTGTCTATGTAGACAACAACATGTGATTTTTCACTGATCTATCACAGTTAACTGTATTATCACAAACAGACTGTATGCCAATAGCAGACTGGCTGTGTCTTATGGCAACATTTATGTCAGGTCTCAGTAGGGCTGCTCGATTATGGCAAAAATGATAATCACGATTATTTTCACTGAAATTGAGATCACGATTATTTGACGATATTTATTTAACCCTTTAAGACCTACTATAGAACCAAGTCCACCAGAGCTTATATTATTTTTTTTACATGCTGTAGTGCCATTTGTGGGAGCATTTCAAGTTGCTATACATCAATACAACTGTTATAGCCCATATTTTAATAATATGTATGCATTAAGTGCATAGTAATTACATAAAATTCAAAAAAGTGCAATAAACTACAAAAAAAATTGAAAATCGCTTTTGTTTTGTTTACATATATTTCTACTTGGAGAAGTTTAAGAGGCTTATCCCTCAAAACTTTAAATACAATAAAGTTGCAAAAAATAGTTTCCCACCACAGGAAATTTATTTTGAGTGTCTTCATAGTTTTATTTTGGAGATACAGCAATTTTTATATACTGCAGGAAAAACAAAAAACAATCCTATGATGCAAATTTGCAAAGAAAACAGCATGTGCATCATTTCACTGTGGGAAGTGTTACGAACAGCTGATAGGAACGGCGAAGCGTGTTTCTGGAATATTATGTTTTTGTTCATGCAAGCGCTTTTTATGCAATTTTTGCAAAGCTATATGTGGAACGAAACCGTGACCGAGGACAAGCTGATGGCATCAGATGTAAGTACAACTCCTCCGGTTTCATATGCAAAACAAATTATTGCGCTAGCTTACACGGTTCAGGTTCTACAGGGATTTAAAAATAGTTACGCAAAACGGAGCGTGCTGCTCTGACCGGCTTTAAAGGGTTAACAATGACTTTTAAAAAATAATATAAAATAGTGTGCAACACCACTGAAGTTTTTTTTTTTTTAAACTCTTTTCAACCAACGGCAGTCACTCTCCAAATAACTTCTGCTTAGCTTTCCGAGCTTCCCTCGGGTCCTCTTAATCAGCGGTCTCCACCCTTTTTTGCGCCACGGACTGGTTTATGCCCGACAATATTTTCACAGACCGGCCTTTAAGGTGTCGCGGATAAATGAGGGAGGGGCTAATAATCGGCTCAGTCATTTTTAATGATCGTTGAAAGCCCAGATCGTAATCGTGATTAAAATTCGATTAATTGAGCAGCCCTAGGTCTCAGTGGGTGTTGCTGTGCTGGACTAACTTTGAGGACATAATTTGCAATTGAAAAAGGTGAGAAATTATAATATAGGTTATTGCAATACTCAGCATGTCACAAAGAGTTAAAAATCGCAATATCATTGGACACTCAATCATATATTATTGGGTGTCCGATGATTCCCACTAGGGCTGGGCCATATCATACCATTCACGGTAATACTGGTATAATGTTGGGCAACGATAAGAAAATGAAATATCGCAAAAGAATATGGGTAAAACGCGCATGCGCAATACCTTTGATTTCATACGCACATGACGGAAAAAGCATGCCGGCGGCAAAGAACGAGAAGGGCGAAAGCGGATCGTTGAATGAAACGGATGAACCAGAATTGGTTTGTAAAAATGCTGCAACGTCAGTGGTGTGGAACTGGTTTAGCTTTCGTCCGTCGAATACACAACAAAGCACTATTTTTGGTAGAGGATGCTTGCAGGCCGTCGTTATTATAGTGTTTTTTGGAAAATACGGCACACTTAAAATCAATCCTGTGATTTTTCTGAAAATCGACAGTGCCCCTTATAATCCCGTGCGCCTTATGTATGAATTCTGGTTGTGTTTACTGACCTCGAAACTATTTTATGTGGTACACGGCGCTCGAAAATCTGTCAAATGTTTTAGTACGACTTTGCTAAGCTACAAACACGCACCGCTTGATGGATTGTCGGAGCATTACGGTTATCGTAGGCAGGAGCCTCGTGGAGTGATACGTACTGTGCTTCAACATAATATTACCGTATTGTGTGTGTATAACCTCTTTTTAAGTTTTGTAGATATTATACATGGTTATGCTGAGGATATGTTGGCCAATTTCCACTGGAAATGCCTTTTGGTTAAACTGTCAGCAAGGAATTTGCTTTTGCACTGTTAAATTTTTATATAACTTTAATGCACATAAAAAAACAACTGCTTGTTTAAGTGAAAATACATTGATGTTTTTTTGGTTTTTTTTGCACTAATAAAGTTGTGGAGTTGTAAAGTATTTTGTCTAGTGTCAATTAGGGCTGGGCCATATTATACCGTTCACGGTAATACCGGTACAAAGCTAGGCAACAATAAGAAAATGACATATCGCGACAGAGTATGGGTAAAACGCGCATGCGCAGCGCCGAAAAAGCACGGAGAATGCACGGTAACGGAAAATGTGAATGGGGAAAGTAGATTGTTGAGTGAAACGGATGAGCCAGAATTGTTTTGTAAAAATGGTGCAGCTAAACTGGTTTGGTGTTTGTCCAACAGATACACAACAAAGCACTTTTTTTTTTTGTAGAACATGCAAGCGGGCCGTCGTTATTGCCGTATTTGTCAGACTAAGGTGCTTGTAAATCTGGGAGTAATCTGGGTCCTAAACTCTGTCCTTTAATAAAGTCCCGAAGTCAAACGAACATCCCTGAGAGTTTAAAACTGTCTAAATACTTTTATCTTTAATGAAATGATCAGCATTGCTGCTTTACCAGGTGTAACTATGAAGTTTAACATCCAGGCATCCATGAAAATAGAATTCATTACATTTAACGGAGTTAGAAGTTGGCGGAAGCTAGCTCGCTAGTTTCGCTAGTTTCGCTAGTTACCTAAACATGGTATAGCATGTTCTGACTGAGAGATTTCTGAAAAAATTCAAATGTACAGCTCTGCTATCATTTCTAACATAAATGAAGACAGGAAACTAAACAGCAGTGACGTTTGTAGGGTTACTGAAGTTGGGCTAGCTGGTATATAACGAGGCTAGCGACACAGCTGTGTTAGCATAACATAAACTGTGAAGCTCAAGGATGAATGCTAACACTTTTCCACTCGATAAAAGTTAACGTGAAGGTTCCAAATGCAATCGCATGGCAGGATGCTGTAAATGGACCAAACTTCAGTCAGGAGAACAACTGAGATAATCCATCCACAATACGAGGTTAGTCATTAATATACTGCAACAACATGGGAATAGAGCAGCTGTGATAGAATACAGCATTAATGAATCAATGGTACAGAAGTGGAGGAAGCAAGAAGAATGAGTTGAATAAAGTTTGATTTATCTGACTGCTTTGTTTTGCTTAATGTGCCTTATAACCCCATGCACCTTATCGGGGCTCTAGAGTGCGACCAATTTGGTCGCAAATATGACCAAATTTTTCAGTGGTGCGACTAAAAAAAATTTTTGGTTGCACCTGTGCGACCAACTGTTCGGGTAGCAAAAAAAAAAAAATCTGCAACCTTCCCTGTGGTCAATGTCACTACCCGATCCGTACCGGAAACCCGATCGGTACCCCGCATGCGCGAAAGGTTTCTACTTCCGGTCGTAGCGTTTTACGATAGTTATGGGTCAGAGTATCTGTTAAGATGTTAAGAATAACAAGTATATCTTAAAATGTTTGCAATAATGAAGCATTTCAGTACAATGTAGACAAAAACGAAAAATAAAAAGAAAGTTACGGATCAGGACTCTCCGATCCTTACTGCGCATGTGTAAAGTCTGACCGTACAAATCGGGTCTACCCGATCCGTACCGCGCATGTGCAGATGTTTTCTTCTTCTTCTGCTCGTTTAATGGCAGTTTACTCCCCAGTGTACGAGGATACCGCCACCTGCTGACCGAGCGAATAAACCCTATTATAAACTGAATTATCGTCATTACAAACGTGTGTTAAATCTGATTTAGCGATAGTCGAGTGTGTTTATGCTTGTCTGTGAGGAGAGGATTGTTGGAATAGTGATGATGATGTGCGCTATCACTGTCAATTGTCAGTAAACAATTCATCTGGCTGATGAATCTACACGTGAGATATTACAAAGTCTGCATTATTAACTCTGTAATTAGGCGCCGTTCTTCTTATTTTATGGCGCTGTTGCTCAATCGGGGGACACTCTCTGTTGAGGAGAAAAGCATGAATTTCTTTGTATACGGATTATCCATTGTTTAAATGTCCCGGGCAGTCGAAAAGGAGGCAGAGCTGTTGAGAAATGCTAGGAGCTAACTGGGCGATAACCGTATCATTCAAATATATTGAATGTCGCAATGTTGGCAAAGAGAGGAAGTGACGTAAGATTTGCGCATGCGGGGTACTGATCGGGTTTCTGGTATGGATCGGGTAGTGACAGTCAACAACAGACACACATTATGCCCCTATCGTGGACTAAACCAATCACAGATAGTAAGGGGCGGGACCTCTCTGATTGGCTGTGGTCCAGTTGAAAGTGCAGGTGGAAGTGGGAGGTGAGTAGCTTGAATAAAGCGATATCAATTCATTAAATCCTGAATCGACTTTTAAATATAACTGTGTTTTGCCAGAAACGCCAGATTAAAGCTCACAAAACCATTTCAACAACAACCAAACAGCAGATGAGAGCAGGTACACGGTCTCCACACAAAGACGTAAACACAGAACGGACCCGACGCATCAGAATCAACTTTGTCTTTCTTGGCTTTCTCACCCGACGGCCCGTAGACGGACACGCTGTCGGAGCTTAGCGGTTCTGATGTGTCCGGTCCGCGCTGTGTTTACGTCTTTTTGTGCTGATTCTGAGCTGCAGGTTTTGTCTCTCCAACCAAAATTCACAGAGCCAGCAGCAAAAGAAGCAGCAAACTGCGCTTCACATTTGATCAATGTCGTCATGAATTTTGCTGTTTTGCTTCCACGACTATTAAAATCACACTTCATGCACAGCTAGCTCTCTCTCTCTCTCTCTATACTTCAAGAACAGTTTCCCGTCTCCAATCTCCGTTTTCTGTATTATTCATTCACTTATTACCCACCAGTCTACCGTTGTTTACAGCGCTGTGGCTGCTGTCTTTTTCTATTCTTTTTTTCACTTAAATGACCTCGGACAAGAAAGCCTATTTTTTTTCTGTTGTTCAATACTGAAAAAATTTAAACTTTATATGCAGAACATTGTAGAATATTTTTAAGGTTATCTGCTATAAAAAGCCAGACCAGGCCTTCATGTTTTTCTGTGTTACTTTCACACAAAGGCACCTGCTGTGATGTTCACAATTCTGATGAAGTCAGTACTGATAAATGATCAGAATTATAATATTTCTGACTGTCTGAGGCTAAGTTGAATCGAATCGGGACTTTGAAAACCGGAATCGAATGGATTATAGAAATCAGTGATGATACCCAGCCCTAGTGAGCAGCCTAGGCACGACAGAAGTGGATGTAGCTGCAATAGGAAAAGAACTATTGCTAACTTTTCTGTTATGTTAAGGCCTGATCCTTCTGAAATTCATAGCCAGTGCTCTGACACGGTGTCATCAATCTTTGAATGGTGAAAAAGCACAGTGTATCCAGAAAAACACATTAAATTATATAAATTATTATAAAATTTGTGTGTGCCTAACTTTTGTGCCAGTACGCCTAACTTTTTAAAGTTAGGTGTACCGGTACGCCCATGGCAAAAAGTTAGTCTAGAGCCCTGCTTATGGTCCAAAAAATACGTATTTGACTTTTTTATTTGGCACACTGCAGTTGAATGTTGCAAAGCACCTCTTTTTAACATCAGTGGATATTATACATGGTTATGGCTCAGGATATGTCAGCCCATTTCTACTGGAAATGCATTTTGGTTAAACTTTCAGCAAGGAATTTGCATTTGCACTGTTACATTTTTATATAGCTTTAATGCATATAAAAACAGCTACTTGTTTAAGTAAAATGAGTGGATGCGTGTTTTTTGTGCTAGTAAAGTTGTGGAGTTGTATTTTGTCTCACAGAAATTATATAGTCAGTTATATCGTTATCGCAAATTTTCAAATGTATATCGTGATAAATATTTTTGGTCATATCGCCCTGCTCTACTTCCCACCTCGAAAAGTACTCTGCAAAATAGTCAAGAAACCTGCTGAAGGTGGAAGAAGCAAATTTGTTTGACTTGAGGCAAAAACACAAAAATATGTTGTCGAGATTGACCAGGTGACAAAGGAAAGAGATACGAGGAGCTGATGTGACCCAATGACATCACTCATTGTGTGTTGATGACATGAAGAGCAAACGGCGGAGGAGAATCAGTGATGTTTATTCTCTGACATGTCCTCACAGTGCAGAAACTGTGTTATCCTTTAACCCACAGATGTTGAGCTCACCGTCTCATTTGATCTCTGAACCCACGTCTGTGTGTGCGTTGGTTAAAAACACTAAAAATGGTTCTTTGAGCTTTTATCAGTAAAATAAAGGTTCACCTTTTACTTGTGTGTGTGTGTGTGTGTGTGTGTCTCAACCCGGTCAGTCTGCCTGCAGAGCCTGCTGCAAAGCATGCTGGGAGCAGTGGGGGCTGCCCCTCCCTTCTTTGCCTATGTGTGTTTCTGGGCTGTGATTGGCTGCCTGAGAGCCCAGCTGACTGCACTCTGTCTCTCAGACGGAGAGAGAGGCAGGCTGATGGAGGCGAACGCGATGGGGTGAGCTGCCATTTTCTGTCTTTATCCTCTATCCCTCCATCCTTTTTCCTCCTTTGTATCTGCCAAGGAAGAGGAGGTGGACGGGAGGAAGTAGGAGGGGGGAGAGCGGAGGGAGGGTGGAGGTTTGGGGGGGAGTTCCTTTCATTGTGCTGTTGTCGTTCTCCAGAGGATTTAATTCATCCTCTGTTTGTGCTGCAGACGAGGAGGAGGAGGAGGAGGAGGAGGAAGGGGGGGGGGGGGGTCGTTGAGAGACTGAGAGGATTGAGGGGGTGGGTGGGGGGTGATGATGGAGGGATGAAGAGGAGGAGGTTCAGAGATGATGGAAAGAGGAGGGAGAGAAAATGGCGTCTGGCTGGTGCAGGAAAGAAGAGATGTTGTCTGTCCTAGTTATTGATTGCTGTGTCAACGGCAATAATCAGCACCTGGATCAATAACTTTACCAGTATCATATGGTGTACTGTTATTTTAGTACTGTATGTAGTACTGCTGGATTCTTTGTTGGTGCAGCAAGTTCAATTTGATCTTCTGATTGTTCAAACCTGATCAGTGTGATCAGATATTTATGGATTGGTGCTGCAGAGGTCAGTGTGTCGCCTCACAGCAGGAAGGTTCCTGGTTCAGCTGGCACCAATCCTTTTGTGTGCAAAGGTTTCATTATGTATATCCCATCTAGTTAAGGGCACCCTGTTAGGTTATCTGTTGATTCTGTGGTTGTGGCGTAGATAAAGCACTGTGATTGGTCAGTAAGAGGTCAAACTATTTGTGCAGGTGGAGCTGAGAGGCTCCGCCCTCCCTCATTGTAACTGCGTTAGGACCTCCTGTGCTGATTGGCCGTCCTGTCACCAGGCAGGCAAATAGCTTGTTTTAATTACAATTTAGATGTTTCTATATTTAGCTCTGAAGATCATCAATAATCTAAGCTCTCTGTAATTTCAATTATTGACATGAAAGATCAGCTGACCCTCCAGATGTGATGTCATCATTGTGCCGAATTCATTTTAAGGTTAAACAGGAAGTGATGTCATATGTTTACAGTGGGGCAAAAAAGTATTTAGTCAGCCACCGATTGTGCAAGTTCCCCCACCAAAATGATGACAGAGGTCAGTAATTTGCACCAGAGGTACACTTCAACTGTGAGAGACAGAATGTGAAAAAAAAATCCATGAATCCACATGGTAGGATTTGTAAAGAATTTATTCGTAAATCAGGGTGGAAAATAAGTATTTGGTCAATAACAAAAATACAACTCAATACTTTGTAACATAACCTTTGTTGGCAATAACAGAGGTCAAACGTTTACTATAGGTCTTTACCAGGTTTGCACACACAGTAGCTGGTATTTTGGCCCATTCCTCCATGCAGATCTTCTCGAGAGCAGTGATGTTTTGGGGCTGTCGCCGAGCAACACGGACTTTCAACTCCCGCCACAGATTTTCTATGGGGTTGAGGTCTGGAGACTGGCTAGGCCACTCCAGGACTTTCAAATGCTTCTTACGGAGCCACTCCTTTGTTGCCCGGGCGGTGTGTTTTGGATCATTGTCATGTTGGAAGACCCAGCCTCGTTTCATCTTCAAAGTTCTCACTGATGGAAGGAGGTTTTGGCTCAAAATCTCACGATACATGGCCCCATTCATTCTGTCCTTAACACGGATCAGTCGTCCTGTCCCCTTGGCAGAAAAACAGCCCCATAGCATGATGTTTCCACCCCCATGCTTCACAGTAGGTATGGTGTTCTTGGGATGCAACTCAGTATTCTTCTTCCTCCAAACACGACGAGTTGAGTTTATACCACAAAGTTCTACTTTGGTTTCATCTGACCACATGACATTCTCCCAATCCTCTGCTGTATCATCCATGTGCTCTCTGGCAAACTTCAGACGGGCCTGGACATGCACTGGCTTCAGCAGCGGAACACGTCTGGCACTGCGGGATTTGATTCCCTGCCGTTGTAGTGTGTTACTGATGGTGACCTTTGTTACTTTGGTCCCAGCTCTCTGCAGGTCATTCACCAGGTCCCCCCGTGTGGTTCTGGGATCTTTGCTCGCCGTTCTCATGATCATTTTGACCCCACGGGATGAGATCTTGCGTGGAGCCCCAGATCGAGGGAGATTATCAGTGGTCTTGTATGTCTTCCATTTTCTGATGATTGCTCCCACAGTTGATTTTTTCACACCAAGCTGCTTGCCTATTGTAGATTCACTCTTCCCAGTCTGGTGCAGGTCTACAATACTTTTCCTGGTGTCCTTCGAAAGCTCTTTGGTCTTGGCCATGGCGGAGTTTGGAGTCTGACTGTTTGAGGCTGTGGACAGGTGTCTTTTATACAGATGATGAGTTCAAACAGGTGCCATTCATACAGGTAACGAGTGGGGGACAGAAAAGCTTCTTACAGAAGACGTTACAGGTCTGTGAGAGCCAGAGATTTTCCTTGTTTGAGGTGACCAAATACTTATTTTCCACCCTAATTTACGAATAAATTCTTTACAAATCCTACCATGTGGATTCATGGATTTTTTTTTCACATTCTGTCTCTCACAGTTGAAGTGTACCTCTGGTGCAAATTACTGACCTCTGTCATCATTTTAGGTGGGGGAACTTGCACAATCGGTGGCTGACTAAATACTTTTTTGCCCCACTGTAGCTGATCTGGGGGTTACACTTAGAATCACATGACCAAATTATCAGGTGCTCTTACAGATCAAAAATGTCATTGGTGAGCTGTGTGCTGCAGTAAAATACAACATTGCTCAGCTCAGGTCTTGTTCTGACATATGGCATAGAAACTAAACATTTAACAGTGTTTCCTGAAAACCCTCTCTTGTCTCATCATTTCCTAATTACATTTAATTTTACAATAATGGATTCCACAGCAGTGGGAGTAGATGTCATCAAAGTAGATTTCTTTCTGAAAGTGCTGTAACTAAGCTTAAGAATGTAATTCACTCGCTGTTATCATCTTCAATGCTTTGTATCAACACAAAGCAGAGCAGCTACCTGAACGCTACTCCAACAGAGGTTGGTTATCTTGTTAATAATTTTACCTCCTCACTATGTATGGATACTGTAGCTCCAGTGAAAAAGAGAGCCTTAAATCAGAAGTACTTGTCGCCCTGGTTTAACCTTCAAACGCGCACCTTGAAGCAGATAACTCGTAAGCTGGAGAGGAAATTCTAAATCATTAATTTAGAATTTAGCCTGGAAAGTAATTAAAATTACCCTGGGTGGGTAGGGGGTGGCAGCAGTCTTCCACTCCAACCTCTGGAGCCAGACAGCATTTTAATTCATTTTAAAGCAGGATGCTTAACCTTGTCCACCCTAGTTGAAAAACTGAAAAAACACTGTTAATTCTTATTATCTATCGTCCACGTGGGCCTTACACAGAGCTTATGTCTTATTTAATGTTTAGGTCAAACAAAATGCAATGTTCTGAAGACAGTTTAATATGTCAATTAGTGATGTCCAGCAGGTGAAAATGCAAGCTCCATGAACACGCACAGCTGTGGATTCCAGCTGCTTCGATGTTATATGTATGATTTCTATACATTTTACGTCAGATAAAAACTTTGGTTGTAAGCTTCAGATAATTATTTAATAAAAGCTAGATATTTTAAATGAGAATGAGAAAGTATTTCTTTGTGCCCCCCTTTCCCTGTTAATGCCCTACCTGGCCCCCTGGCAAAACTTTGCTAGACCCGCCCCTGCACAGTTACCAGCTGTCAGCTACTTAGAAATAAAGGATCCTGGTGTTATTTGTCTCTCAGAAACAGTTCATAACTTCCCTACAACTCATTCATGTCACCTGTTCAGCTCTGATGATTCAGTAAGGACATCTCCTGGTTTCATCTTCATGTTTCCCTCTCACCAGATAACCAAACCAATATCATGACCAGCAGCTTTACAGCTGTGGCTCCAGCAAACATCAGCTACTAGAAAGTAATATTAAATACATTCTAACAAAAGCTGATCAAGCTTAAACGTGCTGCTGTTGTTTAGCGCGACATCTGCTGGTTTCCTCTTTCTGGCGCAAAGTGGGCGATAAACAAACAAGAGAGACGATCAGCTGATCATTGATCCGTTTGTAACTCCGAAATGACAACACAGGCACGGCTTCTTCAAGACGGGCGCTTCGCTGCATTTATTGAACGCCGTGAAAACTACAAACATAAAACACAAAGGCTTTAAGCGCTTCAGTCTATCAAAAGTAACACTTGTGCTTTAACAACAAAAATTACCTCGTGGCCGCCTGCCACTTCGGAGGTCCTAGAAGAATAGCTTTACAGTCTTGTGCATTCTAAATTAAAACATAAAATAATTAGAACACCATACATTACAAATTTTCACAATATCACAATACAGTTATGGCAAATGACAAATACCTTGTACCACTGGTAGACTAACCAGGCCTTTGCAGATAGCTCGCTGGACTCCTTAGCGTGATTATTAAACGTGGGCTCACAGCCTATACTATCACGCCCAAACCTCGCGATAATAGCGGTGTAACAAAACTGGTTCTTTGTGACAAGATAAACACACCCTTACAATATTGACCACAGAAACGTACGAGCAAGAACATTTTAACTGCTAGAACCATCTATTAAACTTCTTTATACATAAGCCATTTCTGTGACACTTACACCGTTTCATGATTGAAGTAGCAACAGGAGAGGGAGGGGAGAGAATGAGAGGCAGCTGTGCAACGTAACGACAGAATAAATCCAGCTTTGTGTCTTTTTCCAATCAAATCAAATCAAATCACTTTTATTGCCACATCACATGTGCAGGTACATTGGTACAGCACATGTGAGTGAAATTCTTGTGTGCGAGCTTCACAAGCAACAGAGTTGTGCAAAATACAATAATGTAAACAAGCAAAATACAAGAATGGCTACATCTGAAACTAATAAATATATGTACAATATATAATAGTATATGCATTTCTGGATGTGTATACTAAATATTTTTCTGTGTGTGTGTGTGTGTGTGTGTGTGTGTGTGTGTGTGTGTGTGTACACATATTTTACAAATTAAATAGAGTAAACAATGAATAGAATATATAAAATAAATAAAATAAAATATACAGAGTGAGACATGTGCAAAACAGTGGCATTTATATACAGTGTGGAGTGCATAATGTTGAAGTTCCAGTAGTGAAGCTGAGGTGTCTATGACGTGTTCAGCAGTCTGATGGCCTGGTGGAAGAAGCTGTCTCTCAGTCTGCTGGTACGGGACCGGATGCTGCAGAACCTCCTTCCTGATGGAAGTAGTCTGAACAGTTTATGGCTGGGGTGACTGGAGTCCTTGATGATCCTCCCCGCTTTCCTCAGGCACCGCTTCCTGTAGATGTCTTGGAGGGAGGGAAGCTCACCTCCAATTATCCGTTCAGAGCACCGCACTACTCGCTGGAGAGCTTTGCAGTTGTAGGCGGTGCTGTTGCCATACCAGGTGGTGATGCATCCAGTGAGGATGCTCTCAATGGCACAGTGATAGAAGGTCCTGAGGATGCGGGGGCTCATGCCGAATCTTTTCAGTCTCCTGAGAAAGAAGAGGCGCTGCTGCGCCTTCTTCACTGTTTTGTTTGTGTGTACTGACCACGTAAGATCCTCAGCCAGATGTACACCAAGGAACCGGAAGCTGCTCACTCTCTCCACAGCAGCGCCGCTGATGGTGATGGGGGTGTGTACTTCTCTGCACCTCCGGAAGTCCACTATCAACTCCTTTGTCTTTGCGACGTTGAGGGTGAGATGGTTGTCTTGACACCAGTGGGTCAGGGCGCTGACCTCCTCCCTGTAAGCCGTCTCATCACCATTGGTGATAAGACCCACCACTGTAGTGTCGTCCGCAAACTTCACAATGATGTTGGAGCTGTTAGTGGCTGTGCAGTCGTAGGTGTAGAGTGAGTATAGGAGAGGGCTCAGTACACACCCCTGTGGAGCACCAGTGTTCAGTGTGACGGGGGATGAGGTGATGCTGCCCAGTCTGACCACTTGGCGTCTGTCAGACAGGAAGCTAAGGATCCAGCTGCAGAGGAAGCTGCTCAGTCCTAGATCCTGCAGTTTCCTGTCCAGCTTCGAGGGAACGATGGTATTGAATGCTGAGCTGTAATCTACAAACAGCATCCTCACATACGTGTCTCTCTTCTCCAGGTGTGACAGGGCAGTGTGTAGTGTCAGGGCTATGGCATCATCAGTGGACCTGTTGTGGCGGTATGCGAACTGTAGAGGGTCCAGTGAGTCGGGTAGTGCAGAGCAGATGAAGTCCCTGACCAGCTTCTCGAAGCATTTGCTTACGATGGGGGTCAGGGCTACAGGTCGCCAGTCGTTCAATGAGGAGATGGTGGAGGATTTGGGTACAGGGACGACGGTGGCCATTTTGAAGCAGGCTGGGACTACAGACAGAGAGAGGGAAAGGTTGAAGATGTGTGTGAACACTCCAGCCAGCTGAGCCGCGCATGACTTGAGGACGCGGCCGGGAATCCCGTCCGGACCAGTAGCTTTGCGTGCGTTCACCTTCCTGAAGCACCTCCGCACATCCTCCTCAGACACAGTGTACGCACTGACGTCATCCGCGGTGCGCACACTGTCCGGTCTCACCCCCATTCTAGCTGAATTACGGGACAAACTGTTCCTTTTCAGCTCAACACGAAACGCGTAACATTTTCTCTGAATGCGGGACGATTCCGTCTTTTTACGGGACGGTTCAACATCAGTAACATCAAAGCAGCCACCTAGCTGTATAGAAACTCCGTCATGCTAGCTAGTAGTGATATGCAATACCACTGATTTCCTTTCCAATCCGATACCAAGTAAAATTCAGGGTGGTATCGACGATACTAATCCGATACGATACTTTGTACAAAAACGTATTTTATTTATTGCATCTTTTATTGTATCTCAAATTATAGCGTCATAATGATTACAGGACATCAGATTACTTGTTCTTACCTAATAATGCAGAATTAATCATATAGAAATAAAAAACCTGAAGTTGTGCGCTATTTGAACACCTTGCTCGCCTGCAGCACTAAAGGACTCCGTGAGAGACGTTTGTCTTGCCCTAGCAGCACTTGTCCCTGTCCACTCCTCCTCTTCAGTTCACCTCAACATACGATCGTCTTTTTCTGTGATATGATTTGCTCTGAGATGTTTGACAAGGTTAGTGGTGTTGCCACAACACCTCACTTTCTTGCCACATGTATCGCAAACCACGTCTCGGCTGTTTGTGGATGTAAAATACGTCCGCACATGACTCCATTTATGTTCAGCCATTGTTGTGAGTGCGCACGCCAAGGGGCTGCGAGGCATTTATACAGCCGTATTTCGCACATGACTATGAAAGGTGGAAGAGGAAGTAGTTCCTTCCAATGTAGACAATCCGAATGATATAGTTTCTTTCCACTGTGTTCTTGTTAATGATAAACTACAAATTTACCCTAAATTACTAAAATATCGATATTTTAATGTGAGAATCGATTCAAGAACATAAATGACTGGTATCGGAGGAATCGATATTTCAGTATCGATCCGTACATCCCTACTAGCTAGCATGCAGTACGAGTTATTGCAACTGACTAAATAGTCAGCACAACGAAAATAAACTCTACCTAAACGAAATCTGAGGAAGCACCGCCATAGCCATCACCAAACAACTGAGTTATTTTTACACACCGACCAGCATCTGGCCAATCCACCACCTTTCATTGTTTATACCGTTACAAAGAAGAAGAAAAAAAAGAAGTCACCGGGCCACCGAGCAAATGCCCAGTATGCCCGATGGCCAGGTTAACGTGCCATCAGTTAACCCGCATGCGTGCCAACTGTGGCACGCGTGCCTAGGGTTGCCGACCCCTGATTTAGTCTTTTTCTCCAATGAATCTTTCTGAGTTAACTTCAGCAATTACTTTCTCCTTCAACCTCCATCATCAAACCATCAACATGTCTTTTAGACCTTATTCCTACAAGACTGCAGTCCTGTACTACAAGCCTTCAAGCCAGCAGTAGTTAAACTGTTATTTAAAGAGCCATCTGTTGACCCAGCTGTCTTAGCTAATTACAGGCCAATCTCCAACCTTCCTTTCATAACAAGAATCCTTGAAAGAGTAGTTGTCAAACAGCTAACAGATCATCTGCAGAGGAATGGTTTATTTGAATAGTTTCAGTCAGGTTTCATAGCTCATGACAGCACAGAAACAGCTTTAGTGAAGGTTACAAATGATCTTCTTATGGCCTCTGAGAGTGGACTCGTCTCTGTGCTTGTCCTGCTAGACCTTAGTGCAGCGTTCGATACTGTTGACCATAATATTCTATTAGAACAAATAGAGCATGCTGTAGGTATTACAGGTACTGTGCTGCAGTGGTTTGAATCATATCTATCTAATAGACTCCAATTTGTTCATGTGGTGGTCCTCTTCACACTAAGGTTAATTATGGAGTTCCACAGGGTTAATGTTAATAATGTTGATAATAAAATAATAATACCATATGAACAGCTGCACAGCATCATGGGAAACAACAATAAAGCAGGCTGATGTGTTTATGATGTCACTGCAGATATTTGTGTTCTAAAACGCAGTATGGGAGGAAGTGAGCACTGAGCGTGCTCTGAAGGATGACGCTGCTTCAGAGGTCGTCGTCTTCACCCTCATTTGCTGGGACACCATGGTCTGTAACGCTGTCGCTCGAGTGTTTCATTTCATTTTTGATCGCCCACTCTGTTCCAGCCACATGATTGGCGGAAACAGTGTTGTTCTCTCATTGGCCTTCCACGCTGTCCTTCGAAACGTGGAGGAATAAGGTCTGTCAACTTTGTCATGTCTCACTTTTCTTTCGAGGAAAAGTTCCTCAATGATTTATCGTCATTTTAATTTTACACGTTGGTTCTGATCTTTTGTGACATTATCTCCTGTGACGCTTATACTGCGGTCACACTGTCTCTGTACCATTGCCATGGTAACATGTTGCAGGGTCCATTAATAGTAGTCTTTGTACAGAGGTTTGCTCTGGGACACAAGAAGTGTCAGTAACTGCTGCACTTCATCATTATTATCTTCAACAGACCAGCTGTTCCCATATGGGTGGGGCTTCAGGTGTGGGTGGGGCTTTTGAGTGGTGGTTCTCATGTTTATGCAGATGTTTTGTGCTGCAGATCAGTAAGCTTATTGATTACTGGCTGCTGGCATCTCTTTAATAAAACTTTATTAGTATCTAAGTTCAGGTATTGTTGTTGAGTTCAACTCCGCCTTTGAAAACACGTAAACACTCCTGTCCTTGCCCACATGCACTCTGATTGGCTGCTGTCTGTCTGCAGGTCACACTCGGGTCCAACATGGCGGCGGCGTCGTATGACCAGCTGCTGAGGCAGGTCGAGGTGTTAAAGATGGAGAACTCAAACCTGAGACAGGAGCTGCAGGACAACTCCAACCACCTGACCAAGCTGGAGACAGAGGCCTCCAACATGAAGGTGAGTGCTTATCTGAGCAGGTGCTGCTCTGTGTGTGTGCCTGTGTGTGTGTGCGTGTGTGTGTCTAATGGTTTAAATATATTGATCAGTCAGGCTCTGTAGGTGGCAGCGCTCACATCAGAAACATCAGATGTTCAAATGTTCCCTCAAACTTCCAGTTAAAACTGCAAACAGATAAGATTTAAATAAAGTTTTTTCAGTCTGTGACTCACAGCTGTTTTAAACTTTATCAATCTGTTCCAGTTCTCTTCTTGAAGTTGATTATCTGCTAAAGCTGAATTTCTGTTTGCCATAAGAGGGCGCAGTGACCACAACTCAGTGTAAAGACTGTATTAAAATGATGGCCATTAAAATTAATAAAGGCTTTTTTTTTTCTTTTTTTTAAAAACTTATCACTAGGGATGGGTACCGGTATCCGGTGCCATGATGGCACCGGTTCTGACATAAACGGTAGTAACCAGACCGAAAAGCAGCGCACATTTCGGTGCTTTTTTTTTTCGGTGCTTTTTTTTTTTCCTGAGATGTCATACACTTTGGATTCTAGCCAATCATTTTACCTTTGCAAGTGTAGTAGGCGGGCCCAGGTACGTACGTTCTTTTAGAGCAGAGCTACAGATTAAAAACGCCCAAGGTGAAGCGGTCAGAGGTCTGGCTGTACTTCACAGCAAAAGCTGCAAACTCAGCAGCCTGCAACAAGTGCTTTAAGGTGATACTGTGCAAAGGAGGTAACTCCTCGAATCTGATGAAACACCTGGTGACGCATAGCGTTTTTTTTATAAGCTGAGAAATGCGCCGTATTTGATAGCTTGCTGCGAGACCTCACGCCGTGCACATCTACTGCGGGTGTGGTGCCTGTTATCGGACCGGAGTTAGCAACATCCCCCAAAAACACGAAGAGGAGAGTCCTGGCCCCTAGCCCTGCCAGTGTAGCAGAAATGATGACGGATGATGATGCAGCAGCAGCTGTTCTTCTCTGCGTGAGTAGCTTAATGTTGTTCATGTGTAATTTAGGTTGAGTAGGCTAACCACGTTATTACATTAAATCAAATCAAATCAAATCAAATCACTTTTTATTGTCACATCACATGTGCAGGCACACTGGCACAGCACATGCGAGTGAAATTCTTGTGTGCGAGCCCCACAAGCAACAGAGATGTGCAAACACAACAACACAAACGAGCATTAATGCATGTAAGGTGAACTAGCAAACAGCGTCGTAGTTCCATGCGGCTGTCTTCTTGTTTGATGGCAGATACTCCCTTCACCCTGGCCAAAAAGGCTAAAATGACCAAAGAAAAAGTGGAAAACAGTTAAACATGAGAGGTTTTTGGACAAAGTTTGTGTTCTCCATTCTTTAAGCACCGGTTTGAGCACCGGCACCGTTTCAAAAGTACCGGTTTGGTATTGGTATCGGATAAAACCTAAATGATACCCATCCCTACTTATCACAGGGTGTCACATGTGTGTTCATACGTGTGGCCACGCCCCTGCTGTTGCAGTGATTAGTCAGCTGACTGCAAGAGCAAAACTTTATGCGTGTGTGTGTGTTTGTTTTGCGCTCTCTCTCTTGCTCTTTCTCTCTGCGTATGCAACCGGTGTCTCTCGCCCTAAGGCCTAGAATAGCTGCACTGCTGTTTTTGTCCAATCATGTGCTGCGGACCGGGAGAATGAGCTCGTTGTTGTTGGTCAGAATGAGGCGTCAGAGGATCTTTGGCGTGATATGGAGGAAACGGGCAGAGTGAGCACTCTGTCCTTTTAACTCTTTTTCCATCAGTTTTCTTCTTCCTGTTTGCAGCATTTTGTCCTCTTCCTCTCTTCCCTGTGATTTTACTGAACTTCGATTCTTCATATTTTTCCTGCTCCGTGGAGCTCATCCTGCACGTTTTCAGCGTGTTGGAGTTTCTCTCGTGGTCGGTCATCTTGAAGTTGGATCTTTATTGTTCATGTTTTTTGTTCTCGTTATTGTCCCGTCCTTCGTCTCCAAACACACCCTCACTTCCTACTTCCTGTTTCCCATTTCCTGGTTTGTGTCGATGAGTGAAGACGGTCAGAGTGAGTTTGGTTTCCATCATGTCTCTGTTTGAACGCTGCCGACTCATCGTGGTGAGTGATCTCTGCTTTATTCTGAAAGCGACGCGTTTTGTTCTGTGTGCTGCAGAAACAGCGTGTGAGTGTGTGAGAGAGAGTATTAGAGGGTCAGAGTAGGAACTGATTTTATCCTCTTTGTTTTCTTTCTCATTGTGAGCAGGAAGTGCTGAAGCAGCTTCAGGGCACCATAGAAGAAGAGTCTGGGGAGGCTTGTGGCTCTCAGCTGGAGCTCATTGGACGGTTAAAAGGTGAGTCTGACACATCCAGACGCAGGTCGAAGAAGAAGCAGCTCAGCATGTGCTCACTGAGTTTCCCACCCTCAGAGCTGAGTCTTGATTCGGCCGGCTTTAAGTCCCGATCCCGCCCTCTCCTAGCCCCCGGCTCCACCTCCTCATCCTCTGGAGCTCCTGTAGGAGCAGTGGGAGGCTCCGGAGCTCCAGGCCCCTCAACAAGTGCTGCCTTTCCCAGGAGAGGGCTGCCATCTGCGGGCAGAGACGGCCACGACCGCTGCCTGGAGGAGCTGGAGAAAGAGAGGTAATACTGCGTAGCAGTTAGAGCACTACAGAGTACTTAGAGTACTGTAGATACTGAGAACACAGAGAGAATACAATGGAGTAGTGAAAGTATTGAGAGTACTATGAGCATGTTTACGCTAAGCTACAAATGCACACAGTAATGCTTTAGAGGTATTACTGAGGATACTGCTGATGTAGTAGAACCTACATATATCACAGAATATCAAATGGTCAAATTGTTTTTAGCTGATGCAGAAGGTCAGACTATTCAGTTTTCTAATTGTTTCTATGTTTTATTTGCTTCATTTGTTTTTCCCGCCTATTTCTCCTGCCCTGTGATTGGCTGCTGCCCTTGGCAGGTCTCTCCTATTGGCGGAGCTGGATAAGGAGGAGAAGGAGAAGGACTGGTACTACGCTCAGCTGCAGGATCTCACCAAGAGGATCGACAGTCTGCCGCTCACTGGGAATGTAAGAACTCCTGCAACGGTGTGGGAGTGGGCTAGAGTCAAACTGGTTAATGTTAATGTGTTAATGAGGGCATCCGTGTCAGTTCTCTCTACAGACAGACTTAAATCGCCGTCAGCTTGAGTATGATGCCCATCAGCTGCGAACAGCGATGGAGAAGCAGCTGGGCTCCTGTAAGGAGATGGAGAGGAGAGCTCAGGTAGGAGGAGCTCACCTGCGTCTGTACCCGTATCTGTAAATGTGTTTTGACACCTGTACTCTGTGTTTCAGACTCGCGTGGCTCGGATACAGCAGATAGAGAAAGACATCCTGCGGCTCGGGGCCCGGCTGCAGGTAACCTCACCTGTAAGGATCATATGCAAACACCTCACCTTACACGCTCATCTGTTACCCAGCCTGCGCCTCACTTTCTCTCCTTTCTCTCCAGGTTGAAGGTGCTCAGGGGGCGAGCGAAAGCAGCGGATTGGCTGGGGCGCAGGTGAGCAACTCGTCATGTAACATCACTTGGAATCTTTACTTTGGAATCTCTTCTTTGAACCTGATTTTTAAACCGTCACTCCTGCTGCAGAGCGCAGGCACTCGTTTGGATCACGAGCCAGCCAATGAGACGAGCTATTCTGTGCCTCGACGAATCACCAGCCATCTGGGAACCAAAGTAAGTCTCCTTGACAACAAAACTGCTTCACCTGCGTACCGTTTAACAGTGTCTCACATGCGGGGTACACCTGTGTCACCCCTGGCAGGTGGAGATGGTGTACAGCCTGCTGTCCATGCTGGGGACACACGATAAGGACGACATGTCACGGACGCTGCTCGCCATGTCAAGCTCACAGGACTCGTGCATTGCTATGCGTCAGTCTGGCTGTCTGCCGCTGCTCATTCAGCTGCTGCATGGCAACGACAAGGACTCCTTGTTGCTAGGTAACGGTCAAGTCGTTCAGTAGTGATACATATGCCTGTTGTCATGTGACCTCACTCGTTTTCTTGTGTTGCCTAGGTAACTCCCGTGGCAGTAAGGAGGCGCGCGCACGGGCGTCAGCGGCGCTCCACAACATTGTGCACAGTCAGCCGGACGATAAGAGAGGGCGGCGAGAGATCAGAGTGCTCCACCTGTTGGAGCAGGTGCGCCATTACTGCGAGGCATGCTGGACCTGGCAGGAGAATCATGAGAGGGGTGTCGACCAGGAGGACAACCCCAGTGAGTGAAGTCACACACGTGCCCACCAGTGAGCAGTCAGCAGATGTTATGTGTGTAATGTGTGTGTGTCTTCTCAGTGCCGTCCCCTGTGGAGCATCAGATTTGTCCAGCCGTCTGTGTCCTCATGAAGCTGTCCTTTGACGAAGAGCATCGGCACGCCATGAACGAGCTCGGTGGGTTTCTCTGGGTTTGCCTCCCTGTTTCCCGCTCCGTCTCATTTCCTGAACCGTCTTTCCTGCTCCTTGCTTCCTGTTTCCTGTTGCTCACACTGGGGTGTTCTGTCCCTGCAGGCGGTCTGCAGGCGGTGGCAGAGCTGCTACAGGTGGACTGCGAGATGTTCGGTCTGAGCAGCGATCACTACAGCATCACTCTGCGGCGATACGCTGGCATGGCACTCACCAATCTCACCTTTGGAGATGTAGCCAATAAGGTAAGAGGAACTTAATTTACTTTTTCGACTGATTAACCAATCAGATGAAAGGAAGATGATGACCCTCGTGTTGTATTTTTTTTTTCAGGCCACTTTGTGCTCTATGAAGGGCTGCATGCGAGCAATGGTCGCTCAGCTCAAGTCTGAGAGTGAAGACCTGCAGCAGGTAAGCACACATGGCTCCACCGCCAACCCATTATGTCACAGCGTTAGGGCTGCTCAATTAATCGAATTTTAATCACGATTACGATCTGGGCTTTCAACGATCATTAAAAATGACTGAGCCGATTATTAGCCCCTCCCTCATTTATCCGCGACACCTTAAAGGCCGGTCCGTGAAAATATTGTCGGGCATAAACCGGTCCGTGGCGCAAAAAAGGTTGGAGACCGCTGATTAAGAGGACCCGAGGGAAGCTCGGAAAGCTAAGCAGAAGTTATTTGGAGAGTGACTGCCGTTGGTTGAAAAGAGAGTTAAAAAAAAAAAAACTTCAGTGGTGTTGCACACTATTTTATATTATTTTTTAAAGTCATTGTTAACCCTTTAAAGCCGGTCAGAGCAGTAAGCTCCGTTTTGCGTAACTATTGTTAAATCCCTGTAGAACCTGAACCGTGTAAGCTAGCGCAATAATTTGTTTTGCATTAGAGATGGCACGATACCACTTTTTTATCTCCGATACCGATACCGATATCATAAATTTGGATATCTGCCGATACCGATATGAATCCGATATAGTGTTTTTTAATCAACAAAACTGTTTTTTAAAATATCTTGCTGCATTTTGCAAGTCTGCAAGTTCATACTCAAGTTTAAAACAACAACTACACTAAAGCTATTCTGTTATACCTGTATGCAAAAAAAATATTTCATAGTTCAGCAATACTGATCAATCTAAAAAACTTAGACCTACACCATCCTCCCTATTCTGGTATTTTAAAGAGTACTTAGCGTAAATATTAAGCAACCTAACTAATAGGGTTCCAACTCCCAGCAACAACAAAAATAAATAAATAAAAAATAGGGAACCACCCCTCACGCTCCACCTCATGATGCTTAATCGACGTAATCAACCTTAATTTGATGCAGTGTGAAAAAAAATGCACAGAAATCAATTATTTTTCAAGAAATATTAAATAGATTCAACATCTTTCTTCAACAAAATTGCAGACTGCACAGATGGTACCTTCCCAAAGGAAAAAGTACTATAGCTTACTAGGGTATATATATTAGACTTAATAGTCACTATATACAGTAATTGACTTCTATTCATTTTACATCAAATTAAAACTTTGTGTGTCAGATAATTATTTATTAAAAGCTCGACATTTTAAATGAGAATAAGAAAGAAAAGTATGTCTTTGTGCCCCCTTTTCCCTGTTAATGCCCTATCGGCCCCCCTGGTTAAACTTTGCTAGATCCGCCCCTGCACAGTTACCAGCGTCAGCTACGTAGAAAAAGATCCTCGAGTAGAAAGTAAGATTAAATAAATTCTAACAACAGCTTATCAAGCTTAAACGTGCTGCTGTTGTTCAGCCGCTGGTTTCCTCTTTCTGGTGCAAAGTGGGCCAAAAACAAAGAAGAGACACGGACTCGCGACAGAAAAGCTGATCAGCTGATCGTTAAGCAGTTTCACGATTGAAGTAGCAGCCGGAGAGCGAGAGGCAGTCGCTCGTTAAGCTTAACGCAGGAATGCTTTACAAACATTCAGAGATGGACTTACACACTTGCTTTACTTCTCTCGGGGATAACTTTGTCGGAGATGAAATGCCGGGTTGCTAGCGAAGCTCCACATGCTATCCAGACCACCTACAGGTCCCGCATGCCACAGCCGCTCTATCACGTGATGCATACTGCTCTGACATGCTAACGTTCTGAGGTGAGTTACGGCGTGTTGCAAGTTTTGTGAGGTGCTTTCGTGATATTTAATGGATCGGATTACATTTTTTATTTTTCTCCGATATCCGATCCAGTCATTTAGGTCAGTATCGGACCGATACCGATACGTAATATCGGATCGGTCCATCTCTATTTTGCATATGAAACCGGAGGAGTTGTACTTACATCTTATGCCATCAGCTTGTCCTCGGTCACGGTTTCGTTCCACATATAGCTTTGCAAAAATTGCATAAAAAGCGCTTGCAGGAACAAAAACATAATATTCCAGAAACACGCTTTGCTGATCCGATCAGCTGTTCGTAACACTTCCCACAGTGAAATGATGCACATGCTGTTTTCTTTGCAAATTTGCATCATAGGATTGTTTTTTTTTCCTGCAGTATATAAAAATTGCTGTATCTCCAAAATAAAACTATGAAGACACTCAAAGTAAATTTCCTGTGGTGGGAAACTATTTTTTGCAACTTTATTGTATTTAAAGTTTTGAGGGATAAACCTCTTAAATTTCTCCAAGTAGAAATATATGTAAACAAAACAAAAGCAATTTTCAATTTTTTTTGTAGTTTATTGCACTTTTTTGCAATTTATGTAATTACTATGGACTTAATGCATACATATTATTAAAATATGGGCTATAACAGTTGTATTGATGTATAGCAACTTGAAATGCTCCCACAAATGGCACTACAGCATGTAAAAAAATAATATAAGCTCTGGTGGACTTGGTTCTATAGTAGGTCTTAAAGGGTTAAATAAATATCGTCAAATAATCGTGATCTCAATTTCAGTGAAAATAATCGTGATTATCATTTTTGCCATAATCCAGCAGCCCTACACAGCGTCCACCTGTCCTTTAGAAAGATTTGTTAAGTGACCCCTTGCTGTGATTCGCTGTTTCAGGTGATAGCTAGCGTGCTGAGGAACCTGTCCTGGCGTGCTGATGTTAACAGTAAGAAGACGCTACGTGAGGTCGGCAGTGTCCGAGCGCTGATGGGCTGCGCTCTCGAGGTGCAGAAGGTAAACGTTCTGTTCTTCTCCTGTTAATGTTTCTACACTAAGCATGCTCTGAAACCATTTCTTCTTCCTGTCCTTCTACAGGAGTCGACGCTGAAGTCTGTACTGAGTGCGCTCTGGAACCTGTCGGCTCACTGCACAGAGAATAAGGCTGATATCTGCGCTGTGGACGGTGCTCTGGCGTTTTTGGTGGGGACACTGACGCATCGCAGCCACACCAACACACTCGCCATAATTGAAAGTGGTGGTGGCATCCTGCGAAACGTCTCAAGCCTTATCGCCACCAACGAGGCGCACAGGTAAAGTAAACTTGGGTAAACAAAGCGTTGGATATGAACTTGCACTGTCTCTCTGACTATTCTCCCTGTTCTTGTCCTGCAGGCAGATCCTACGGGAACATGGCTGCCTGCCAACGCTGCTGCAGCACCTGAAGTCTCACAGCCTGACCATTGTGTCCAACGCCTGTGGCACGCTCTGGAACCTCTCTGCCCGCGACACCAAAGACCAGGAGGCCCTCTGGGAGCTGGGCGCCGTGGGCATGCTGCGCAACCTCATCCATTCACGCCATAAAATGATCGCCATGGGCAGTGCCGCTGCGCTGCGTAACCTGATGGCCAACCGCCCAGCACGCTACAAGGATGCCAGCGTGGTGTCTCCTGGTGCAGGCGCCCCATCACTACAGGCCCGTAAACAGAAAGCTTTATTCGAGGAGCTGGATGCACAACAGCTGTCGGAGACCTTCGACAACATCGACAACCTGAGCCCCAAGGCGGCGCACAGGAAGGGGCGGGGCTGTAATGGTGCCACAGGAGGAGCAGGCAGCGTCACGCGCTCATATACCAACACGCCGGTGCTATCGAGCCCAAAGAATGGAGACGGATCAAAGAGGGCAAGCGAGGAAGCAGCATACACTCGCTCAGTGTTCCCGCCCAGCGTGCGGGCGTCCAGCGACAGCCTTAACAGTGTGACGAGCGCTGATGGTTACGGCAACCGTGGGAAGACCAAACCGTCCTCTGAACCCTTCTACTCGTCAGACGAGAGCAGCGCTAACAAGTGTTGTGTCTACAGGAAGTACCCAGCTGATCTGGCCCATAAGATACGCAGCGCCAACCACATGGCGGACGATGACGGCGGAGAGCTGGACACGCCCATAAACTATAGCCTCAAGTACTCTGACGAACAGCTGAACTCTGGGCGCCAGAGCCCTAATCATCGCGGCGCCATTGAGAGCGATGATGACAGTGAGCAGGACGCCAGACTGAGGAGGAACGACGGCAGTGATTCAGCAGCCGGTAGCGGGCACATGGCAGCAGTTTCGCCTCCACGCTATGTCGTTGTCACAGCAACATCGAATTATGGTACAGAGTCTACGACCGAGCAGCCAATCGACTACAGCTTAAAGTACGGCACTGATGCCACACGTAAAAAGCTCTTCAAACCAGAGGAGACCGCCTCCTCCTCTATTCCACCACCCCCATCAAACTCTGCCAGCAAGCTCCGCCCACCACCTCCTCCCAGCACCCGGGGGGCGCCAAAAAGCAACCAGGAGTCGACACAGACATACTGCGTAGAGGACACACCCATCTGCTTCTCCAGAGGCAGTTCGCTATCCTCGCTGTCCTCTGAAGAGGAGGAAGACGGTGATGTCATAACAAGAAAGAGGAAAGGGGGGAGCGGCGGCGGTATCGACTACCCGACACTCCCTGTCAGTGAGAAGGACGCACATGAGCAGCAGCAGCGAAAAGAGGCTGAGAGCCAGACCACTGCTGCACCATCCACACGGGGGCGCCGTAGCCACCACCACCACCATAGCCATCATCATCACCACCATCACCATGTGAGTTCATCAGGCGCAAGGACTCCTAAGAGCCCGCCGGAGCAGCCGTACGCTCAGGAGACACCGCTGATGTTCAGCCGCTGCACGTCCGTCAGCTCGCTCGAGAGCTTTTCCACCTCCTCCATTGCCAGCTCCGTGCGTTCCAGCGAGCCCTCCAGCGGCATGCCGAGCGGCGTGGTGAGCCCCAGTGACCTGCCCGACAGCCCAGGTCAGACCATGCCACCAAGCCGTGCCAAGACACCACCACCGCCGCAGAAGACGAAGGAGGAGGAAAAGGCCAAGAAGAAGGATGAGGAGGAAAGCAGTGCCGACGTACTGCTGCACTTTGCCACCGAGAGCACGCCGCATGGCTTCTCCCGTGCCTCCAGTCTGAGCGCACTCAGTCTGGATGAGCCCTACATTCCCGCGGAGATGAAAAAGAAGAAAGAGGAGGATGAGGGTGGGGTTGAGGAGAGGAAGGAAGAGCCTCCTAAACCCATCCTTGATGAATCAGATGATGACGATGACATTGAGATCCTGGAGGCATGTATCAACATGGCCATGCCCAAATCATCACGGAAACCAAAGAAGCAGCAGCAAGCAGCACCACGGAAACCAAGCCAGCTTCCTGTCTACAAAATCCTCTCACCTCAAAGCCGTGCCCAACCGCAGCCCAGGAAGGACATGCCGCCGCCGGAGGAGGTGCCCAGAGTTTACTGTGTGGAGGGAACGCCGCTCAACTTCTCCACTGCCACGTCTCTTAGTGATCTGACCATTGACTCCCCACCCAATGAGCAGATGGGAGCGGGCCTCGTACCTGTAGCCCAACCCACCTCTGCCCCTAGGAGAAGGGCAGGGTTTCCTGAGGGCGAGAACGGAGATGACATTCTTGCCGAGTGCATTAGTGCTGCCATGCCCAAAGCCAAACCCAGGAAGCCTGTCAGAGCAGCGGCAAACAGCGAGCACTTGCAAACCCCGCCTTTACCGCCTCCTCTCCCTCCAACGGCCCCGTCTCCCCTTGGCCCGCAGCAGCAGAAGAAGAAGCCAACATCGCCTGTGAAGCCGATGCCTCAGCGGGCGCTGTATGGCGTCACCACAACAGCAGCTGCAAAAGCAAAGCCGGGATTCGCATTTGACTCGCCGCGCCACTACACGCCGATTGAAGGAACGCCATGCTGCTTCTCACGCAATGACTCACTGAGCTCGCTGGACTTTGATGAAGAGGATGGCGGCGAGAAGGACGAAGAAGAAAAGAAGGCAAAAGAAGAAGAAGGCAGGAAGAAGAAGCAGCAGACAGCTGCCGTTTTTCCACGCACAAAACCACCGACCAATCAGACGGCCACGGACGAGAAGCAGAAGTTCGCTATTGAGGACACGCCCGTATGCTTCTCCAGGAACTCCTCGCTGAGCTCACTGAGCGACATCGACCAGGAGAACAACAACAAGGAGTTTGCCCCACCCCCGCCGGAGCAGCAAGACAAAGGCAAAGAGGGGGCAAAGTCTCCACCCCCTCCAGCAGAGGTGTGTCTAGATACTTGAGTAAAGTACTTAGAGCAGAGAGTACACAGAGTAGTACTCAGTGTAGAGAGTACACAGAGTAAGGCGTAATTAGTGTAGTGTGTACTGTTTACCTTGTTTACTTGTTACTTTGTTACTTCCTGGTGGAGTTACAGTTTTGCTTCACAGAAATGTATCAGTCTTGTGACAGATGTCCCTCTGTGCTCCTCTATCCCTGATAGGTGGAGTCAAAGCCTCGCCCCCCTGCGGCCACTGGCTATGCACCTAAAGCCTTTCATGTTGAGGACACGCCCGTGTGCTTCTCCAGGAACTCCTCGCTGAGCTCACTGAGCATAGACTCGGAGGACGACTTGCTGCAGGAGTGCATCAGTTCCGCCATGCCCAAGAAGAAAAAGAAAACCACCACCCTCCCTGTACCCGCCCCGCCTCTATCTGTCTCCAAAGCTGAAGATGGCATTCTGGCTGAGGAGGAGCCTTCAGATGCACCAAGGAGCCCTGCCTCTCCAGATTCAGAGTCCTTTGATTGGAAGGCCATCCAAGAAGGTGCCAACTCCATCGTCAGCAGCTTGAATGCCGCTGCCGCTGCTTCCTCACTCTCCCGCCAGCCATCATCAGACTCTGACTCGGTCCTGTCGTTGAAATCTGTCGGCTCGCCCTTCCACCTTACAACAGCTAATAACAACGAAGAGGAGGAGGAACCAGAGGAGAAGACAAAGCGAGGCGCGACGATCCTGAAGCCTGGTGAGCGCAGCACGCTGGAGGCCAAGAAGAAGAGAGAGGAGGAGGAGGAGGAGGAAGCGAAGGCTTTGAGGGGCGGGAAGAAGGTGTACAGGAGTCTGATCACTGGAAAGCCAAGAGCGGAGCCGGCAGCCAGGGGGCGGAGCAAGCCCCGAGCAGCTGCTGTGGCCAAAGCTCCTGGAGGCAGCGATGTAGATCGAGTGGGCGGGTCCTCTCGGGACTCCACCCCATCTCGCTCCACCCCAGCACCCAGTCAGAAAGGAGGGAAGCTCTCGCAGCTGCCACGCACGGCTTCTCCAGGAAGTGCATCATCATCCTCTGCATCCAGGACCACTAAACCCACCACAACCCCGAAGAGTGGTGGTGGCATCCCGAGAAGCGAGTCCACATCGAGAGTCAGTGGCTCCACTGCCGCCAAGAAGCAAAAGGCGGAGCCTGAGAAGCCGGCACTCGTAAGGCAGTCAACCTTTATCAAAGAAGCTCCGAGCCCGACACTGAAGAGGAAGCTGGAGGAGACTGCAGTGGCAGCCGCTCTCGAGTCGCCATCCAGCCCAGACTCGCCACTACCTTCAACTGCCAGGAGAAACGACGTCAACCGTTCACACTCTGAAAGCCCGTCACGCCCACAGGAAGTGACATCATCTCGCTTCAGCCGCACCGGCACCTGGAAACGGGAAAACAGCAGTGGGGGAGGCGGAGCCAGCAGCGGGAAACACTCAACCTCTCTGCCGCGCGTCGGCACCTGGAAAAGAACGGGAAGCTCATCGTCCGTGCTGTCAGCATCCTCCGAGTCCAGCGAGAAGGGACGGAGTGAGGAGGAGAGTGCCATGAGATTGAAGGGAACGTGGAGAAAGGCAAAGAGCAGCGGCGACCCATTCAGCAACCGAGGCTTCGCCGACAAGTCCGAAGACGTGTGGGTCCGGCTGGAGGACTGCCCTGTCAACAACCCCCGCTCCTCCTCCTCCTGCTCTGCCCGCTCGCCTACTGCCATCAATGCCCCACCCATCATCGACAGCCCCGCTCCCTCCAAGATCCCGTCTTCCTCCTCCTCTTCCTCCTCTAACCTTAACCTGCGCCGCAGCTGCGAGAGCCTTGACGAAAAGCCAGCGCCGATCGAGAGCCGGCCGCAACAGCCGCCGCACCAGCAGCAGCGCGCTCAGCAGCGCAGCGGTGCCGTTGCGGCCCGAGTCAGCCCCTTCAACTACACGCCAAGCCCAAGGAAGAGCAGTGCTGAAGGCACAGCACCCACTACCACCACATCATCTTCCACTACCCCTACGCGGCCCTCCCTTATCCCCACCCCAATCACGAAGAAACGCGAGCCAAAGGGAGGCGAGGGTGGTGGCAGCAGTGGGGGTGGTGGCAGCAGTGGGGGCGGTGGCGAACGCGGCTCATACATCGTGACATCTGTGTAAATATGCAAGACCAACAGGAAATGTTTATGAGATGAACTGTACAGAAAGTGAGTGTATTTAAGTGCTGTGCCCACCCCCTCACCTGCTCCTCTCTCCTGATTGGCTGCTGCCAGCTGTCCATCAACTCAAAGAAACTCTAACATGAACTTTTTATGTTTTTATACCACTAAAGATGTGTAGCGCTTAGCTCTGCCCCCTGCCTTACCCTGCATGGCCCCAACCCCCTAACATGACAGTAACCATGGACACTGATGATGATGATGTTGATAATTCAGCGCCTTTGATAGTTTTTCATGTTTTTTGAGTTTGGTTCTGAACAGAACAGTTGGATCCAACCAATTAGTGAGCCCCCTCTCAGCTTCTGACCAATCACATTCAGTGTCTTTGAGTCAGTCAGAGACCCGCCCTTCAGTTGGTCATCTGTTCTGTCAGAACCTCTCTTCTTCTTTGGAAGTCTGCTGCTGACTCGAATACCTGACCCACCTGAGACGGTTGACGAGGCTTGGCAGAAGACTTTCTGTGTGTCGCCATGGAAACAGATAACACTGTAAACCGTAAGTTATTGCTGTAAACTGAACTGAAGCACATAATTTAAATGAGCAGATTTTTGGTTCTTGATTTTAAATCTGAACATTAAACGAATGCAACACGATACCAGCTTTCTGTTTTTACTGATCCACTTCCTGTCTGCTTTCATGTGACAACATAAATCTGCTGCTCTCTGTGGCTCTGTCAATAAAGTTTGAAACACTGGTGTGACCTGTTTTATTGCAGCTTTAAACAGGAGGTAATGAAGACGATTATAGCCAATCACATTTGACATCTTAGGTGCAGAAAGTTGGTCTCGTGATCATTACAAACTTTATTTATAAAACCTGTAAAAAAACATCAAAAAAGTTGATGTGAACCGAGAGTGAGGAAATCATCTGAATGCTATCCAGAATATCCAGACTACAGGGAGACCCCCCCTGTATTCTGGATAGTATAAGTCAAGCTGAGTCGGCTGGTGGGATTGGGCACTGTATAAATATAATTGAATCGATGATGATGAAACGTGTTGGTGATTTTAATGTGTGTCGCGGTTTGGAGCTGATCTGTGGATGAACAGGAAGGTTTAACTTTCACTGGATGTGAGAAGTGAAGGAAAATCTGAGTGAGGCTTAGACTGAGTAGTCTTTAAACAGCCATTCAGCTGCTGTGCTGCGTAAACACCCTGCTGAATAAAGAAACTCAGTCACACAAATGTGTAAAGCAGCAGGTGATGGCGTCTGCAATCTTGGAGAAAGCTTTAGGTAGGTCCTTAAAATCAAAGCAAAAACATTGAGGATTCTTCAGGTCAGATCCAACAAATACTGTTTCATCCAATGAGAATCGTCTGCTCTGAAGGTTTGACTGGAACACTGCTGCCTCTTTTTACCGTTTAATGTGTTTCATTAATGTTCATGTTTCCTCCATTTGTCTCCTCCTGGACTCAAACAACAGGAGCAGCTCTGGGTTCAGAGGAGCTTCTCTGAAATCATTCAAATCTCTGAGGTAAAACTCAGTGAAGCCACTGCTTCAGCCCCTGATCATCTCCTCCAGCTGCAGGCCCTCCAGATTTTCACCAGAAAGTCAATACTTGCTGTGAGTGCTCCTCATCCTTCAGCTGAGCTCTCTGAGCAGCTCTCCATCATCTCTGTGAGGGTCTCCCACTGTAGTTTCTTGAAGGGCATTCAAAGCTGTTGTTTGGATGTTTCTGCCTTATGTTGTGTGCTCTGTCAGGATGATCCCACACTGAACTTTTACTCACAGGTCAAAGTTCAGAGGTCAGGTACAAGGACTGGTTTGAACACATGTCAAAAAAAGCCAAGGAAGAATTTTAAACTTTCAGAAAGCAGGAGAACTTTTGCTCAAGGGCACTTTTAAAATAACCAGAAGGTCTGACTCAAGATTTTTGCACACTACTGCGCAAACATCAGAATCAATAATTAATATACATCCCCATCAGTTTTCTCTTCTCCGCGCTCTTATTTTGACACACTTCACAGGAAATGAGTATGTACATACGTATGCCGTCACTTCAGGCCCGTACCTTCGTCCCCACTTACCGCTGTTTCTGTCTCAGGTGATGGACGCTCAGAAGGTAAGAGTGTGATCAATCGGTGATCAATCGAGCAGTGAGTGAAAGTTAGGGGAGTGAGGGGGGCGGACGTGGTGGAGGGAGAGGTGCAAGGAAATGGAAGCAGAGGAGGGGGGATTAGCTGCTAGCGGTTAGCGGTTAGCTTCTCTTTCTCTGGTGGACCGAGCTTCAGTGAGAACAAGAGCTGTGCATTATAACATACTGATCAGTCGGCGAGTACAGGTGGGGGTCACATGACCTTTAGCGTGTTCAGACTTTGGGGTCACAATGAACCCTCCAAGTTTCAAAATAAAACCCGTACATCCGAAGTAATTTTCATAGTAAAATACCTCATTCCTGTTCAAATGTGCTTTACTGAGTTTCTAAAAACATACGCGTTACAAAAGCGTGAAATTACAGTTCAGTATCAGTGCACAGCCAACAAAATGTACATGTCAATCATTCAATCAATAGTCAGTCAGTTCATTCTTAGAGCATCATCATCTCAGGGCTACCAGGTGAAGCTTCGATCTGTGCTTTCACCTTTTATTTTGGTTCAGTGTGTCCAGACTTCCTGCCAGACTTCCGTTGAGTCTTTAACCAATGAGAGCGCCATCTGAAGGTCGGACAGCTGCAGTTCTAACAGGTGGAGCAGGCAGGTGTGTGCGGGCCAGAGACTGGCAGGATGGTGATGGTTGTATTCACCTCAGCTAGGATGCCAAGCCTTCTTTGGTCCATTATGGTCTACGGAGGCTGATCCTGGTCGAGGTGTTTAACCCGCCTTCTGAGCCGATGCTCTCGTCTGATTGGTCTCTGTCAGGTGTGGAATCAGGGAGGAAGATGAGGAAGAGGAGCTCTGTGTGTCTCGCTGTCTCTGCTCTAACAGTTTTGTGATTACTTAGTGCTGCTTAAGGCTTCACCAACATGGAGGAAGGTGCTGTAAAAAATAGTTTATTTTTTAAATGTTTGTTTGTAAACAGGAAGCTCTGCGCAGGATTATCAGCACATTGGCCAGTAAGAACGAGGAGCTCCAAAACTTCCTGGAAGCAGTTGATCACACGCTGACGGGCCTGCAGGTCAGCTCATTAATCAGCTGAATTAACAAAGGGAAGGGCTTAGGTGGATGGGACAAGAGAAACTAAAGGAAAAATAACTAAAGTTAACTTTGCTAAATCAGGAGGAGTCATGCAAGGTGATGTCAGACTTGGAGGCAGAGTTGGAGAAGCTAAACTCTGCCCTGGAGGAGAAGGGGGCGGAGCTCCGTTACATAATCAAAGAAGAGAAGCAAAGAAAGGAGGCGGAGCTTCAGGTAGAAACTTTATTTTTTAATGAATTATTTTTATCTGGAACACTTTATTTTTTAGTATATTATTTAGTTTTACATATTTATTTACTCATTGTTTTTAAAGTGATTTTTTCTACTTTGCAAATAAATAATATTTTACATTTAATGTATATACATTCATAAATATTTTTTATATCTATTCATTGGCAGCACTTTATTTGTTTCCATTTTTTATTTTTGAAGCTATTGATTGCTTGACTGGGTTGTTTTCTGCATGGTGTTTCAGAAGCAGCTGTCAGAGGGCAAGTTTGCTCTGGTCTCTTGCGAGGAGCTTCTTGACTTTGCAAATCAAACACTTACGATCAACACTGAAGAAGAATTTCTCGCGGTGAGGCGTGATGAAGACAAGGAAGATGATGTCATCAGTTCATTTAAAAAAAACTAAAAATGTTTTTTTGTTTTGTTTTCAGGCAGCAAAACAAATCAAAGAACGGTATGTCTGATTTGTTTAATGTGTAAAGCTGTGTAATGTGTGTTTTCATTGTCATTTCATTTCATTTGATGATATCAGATGTTTGTTTTTGTTTGTTTGTTTACAATGTTTCTTTTTGATATCATTGATTCTTCTGAATCTTTTCAAACTAACAAACCACTTACTGAAGCTCTCCAATGATTTGCATACAAACTCCGCCCCAACCTTTCTAACCCCATCCCTAAATACTAACACCTAACCCACCCCACTCCATTGGGATCCGCCCCAACACTGTTACTAGGGTAACAATGGCGCCGGCGTTCCGCCTAACCACTCGCCCTGCGGTGTCAGACAACATGTCACAATTTACTGTGGACTTCAGTGCAGAGAGGGCGGGGCTTCAACGACTTCACTTTCTGCCAGGTCAGTTGACGCAAACAGTTCAGGTGGTTGTTCTGTGAGGTCAGAGGTCACATGTTTTTCTTGTTTCTCAGTGCCGAGAGCTCCACAGATCGATGCCTCCAGTTGTGTAGTCCGTGACAACACCATCACGGTCACCTGGCGACCGCCCGGTGAGGCAGACAGTGGTGGCGATAGCAGCAGCAGACCAATCGAACGTTACGACCTAGAGTACCGAAAAACGGACCGTGACAGCACACTGAGAGTGGCAGGAGAGGCATGCTGGGAGAAAGTCTGTGACATTATCGAACCTCAGGTCACCATCTCAGGTAAAAGGTCAGAGGTCATTATTGCATGGCTACAGCATCATTGAGTTTAAACCAATTTCTGCATTTCAGGTTTGAAGTTCGATTCGCGTTTCATTGCCATTCGAGTCCGAGCTAGAAACAAAGCGGCAGCTGGCGAGTTCTCAGAGCCTATCGCCATAGAAACAACAGGTGAGCACACGACGTGGAATATTTAACTGTGTTTGAGGGGCGGAGCCTCAGATAATGATGACGCCTTGTTTTCCATGTTTTTGTCTGCAGCGTATAACTTCAGCTTCGACGCTTCAACAGCGCACGCTGAGCTCAAGGTTCAGGGTGACACGGTGACCTGGGAGCCTCAGGGGGTCAAAGGTCATGATCCTCGCCTGCGAGGCAAAGAGAACAAAAGCAGGTGAGGACAGCTGTTAGTGATGAGGCCGTTGTGTTTTTTAATACACCTGAATGTATCTTAGAAGCACGGTAAAGTTCATCGCTCACAGTATTGTGAAATGCACAGGCTTTTATTGTGAAAGAGAAAGAACAGGAAGATGCACTTTTCTCACCTGTAGAGTGACACACCTGTGCTGGTCAGGTAACGACAGCAGGAGGTGCTCTTAATTCCCTGAAAAAGCTGGTTGGGCCACATCACTTTTTTTGCTGATTTTTCGTATCTCCCTCTGTGACTGGACGCCGCCAAGCTGTACATCATCACTAACTGTTTGTCATTTTATCTCTGACCTCCTAAATAAACATGCTGGCCCTGCCGGAATGGGTCAGCTGATTCAAGAGAATTGTAGAGTCAGGAGGCCACACCTCCTCATTACACATTTACTGATCAGCTGACTCATTCAGAGGTGAGATCGTGATGAGATCACAGCGGCTACCTGTCTCACCAGTTCACACGTGCCTCAGTAAATAACCTTTAACCTTTTTATCCCTCCTCAGTCTCCGTGCTGCTTCCTCTCCAACTTGCTCAGGTAGAAACAATCATGGCTGAGTGGTTTCCTAGCAACCAATCACTCTCTCCATTTGCCATTTTCACATCACTGCTGACATCACATCAGCGTTTAATTTCCTGTTTTAATTAAAAAGTTCATGTTTGGTTTTATTTCAAAATAAAGGCTTAACATGTTTAAAGGAAATGATGTCGTAACATAAACTTTTCTTCCATCATGTAACAAATGAAATGTTTTTGTCACGCTCATCTTCCTCTCTGCTGCATCATGCTTTGGCACAACCTCATTGGCTGTTTCACCTTGCCGTTTCATTCCCGCTATGCTGTTGACATTTATTAACATTTTTTTTTGTGTTTACCTCAGCAGCCGGAGCGCCACGCCATCACCCAATAAAACGGCTGCAAGTCGAGGAGGACGCGATCGATTTGCTGGGGAGTCATACACAGTGCTGGGTAGTAATACTGCACTCTTATTGCAGTACTAATACTGTAGTAACACTAAAGTGAATGTCTTTAAGATGTCAGAATTTTAAAAAAAAAAGTTGATTTAATAACAACTTGGATTTAATGATTTGACATTGAAATTTTATTCATTTTTTAAAATAATTTTTAATAATACAAGTTAAAATAAAAGATTTCTAATTTTAAAAATTAAAAAGAAATTCCTTCCTGGTCTCCTAGGTGACGAGGAGATGACTAATGGTTGTCACTACTGGGAGCTCCGCCCCCTGGCTGACTGGAAATCATTCAGTGTAGGGGTGGCCTATCGGGGCAGCCTGGGACGCTTTGACCAATTAGGGAAGGGCACCGGTTCGTGGTGTCTCCACGCCAGCCAATGGCTGCAGAGCTCTCTTGCCGCAAAGCACAACAACCGAGCAAAGACACTGGATTGGCCATTACCTCACCGAATCGGAATCTACTGTGACTATGACAACGGTCCGAAAAACAAAGAGTATTTTCAACTTCCTGGTTGCTCATTGACAGTGTGTTTGTTTTTTTGTTTGTTTTTGTTTCTGAATTGACTTCCTGTTTGTTTCAGGTGATTTGTTGTTTATTGATGTAGATCATCTTCGTCTTGTTCACGCCTTCAAAACAAAGTTCAGCCAGCCGCTTGTCCCCGCCTTCACCGTGAGTACTATAACAGTAACACTACAGTAATAGTACAGTAATACTGTACAGTCACGGTTAAGTAACGGTACACTGACAGTATCACAGTACTCTCAATATATTACAGGACATACTCTGCATGTATTAAAGTGCTAACTGCTGTAAAACTGTGCCTTAGGTTTGGTGTGGTGGTATCACCATAGCGACAGGTCTTCAGGTGCCGAGCTTTATGGGAAATTTCCTGACAACCAATCGGAGCCTCAGCAGCCTTTCCCCGTGATCGACTGATGAGTGGTTTTATTTTAAGTCATATCATTGCTGTTTGTAATTCTTAAAATCAATAAGTTTCTATCAGATTTATTGCTATTGAGCATCAATTTTACAACAGTTTTTACTCTACTGTGAGGCTTTTATTGTGAAAGTCTGGAACTGAAGCCATAGTATGTAGCTGTGGATTTTCCTTTGAAAACTGCACCTAGATGTAATTTATTTTCAAGTTCTCTGTTTGTCGTGTAAGATACCATTATTCTGAAAGAGTGGACTAGAGACAGTGCTGCACATTGCTACTAAACTTTATTTTGAAACTTCTTATTCTGACCACATGACTGACTTTTATTGTGAAGGAACCAGGGTATAAGATTTTATGAAATCATTGATTAAAAAGTGAATTTATTGATCTGACCAGAATCAATGTTTTCTGTCAATGAACACAGTTTTAAAAATAAAAGCACACAGAAAATGCTCGGTGATCCCATCAAAATAAAACATGAATAATTTACAGAATCTTTTTACAGTGTAACACCACCCAGCAGCCAATCAGGAGAGAGAAAGTGTGACATCAGCCGTTTGGGACAAATTAAAATAATTAAGGATTATTGATCTGAAGCTCCTCTTCATCACTTCTCCTCAGACAATCCTCTGTGCTCGTCTTTGTCTTGCCTCTTCTTCGCCTCCTCTGCCTTCCTCCTGCAGACCTCATAGAGGCGAAAGGCAGCAAAGGCGGTGGCGAGCAGACAGGCAGCTCCCAGGATTGACCACCAGCTGAAGGAGGAGGAGGAGGCTCCCTGCAGAGAGGAAGGGGAGGACTGCGTGAGCAGGAGGTCACGTTGGACCCAAAATCAAAAGTCTGACGGTTACCTTGATGAAGCTATAGACTCCAAAACACAGGAGGATGATCACAGCAAGGATCTGAATGCAGACGGGAGGACTGGA
This sequence comes from Copadichromis virginalis, assembly GCF_057382275.1. Lineage (NCBI taxonomy): Eukaryota > Metazoa > Chordata > Actinopteri > Cichliformes > Cichlidae > Copadichromis > Copadichromis virginalis. Next base: position 28,744,217 of record NC_140624.1, read on the forward strand.
GTCAGCTGCCATGATTGGTCCTTTTGTTAAATGTCACAAGCCAATCAGAACACCCGATTTCAGATTTAAAATCAATTTTTAACTTTACCTCTGTTTGTTTATAAAGTCTTTTATTGTAAAACAAAAAATCCTGACGTATGCCTTTATCCTGTGAAGTCACAGGATAAAAAAAAAAAAGTTAAAGGTAAAAATATGAAAACATTTATATCAATAGAAATAACAGAATTAAAAATCAAACTGAAGAAAAAAGTCACGTAAATAAATAAACAGATTAAAAAAATCTCATTAAAAATAAGAGTGCGGTGATCTCAGTGTGAACACTGGTCTGAGCGACACAGCGCAACCGAGACGTTTTTAACAGCTACTTTAATCCCACACTGTAAAAAAATTTCACCATCAGCTGATTACACTGTAAAAACAAAAAACTGGTTAAAACTGTAAAATAAATCTCAAACATACATGTTTCTATGAATATATAGCTTTTTGTATTTAAATTAACTTTTATTTACTTTCGTACATGATGAGACAGAACACTAAGTATTAGTTTTAAACATAAAAAAGTAAAATATGGTGGTTAGCACTGTTGCCTCACAGCAAAAAGGTCCTGAGTTCAATTCTACCATCATGCTGGGGTCTTTCTGTGTGGACACAGTCCAAAGACATGTAGTTAGTGGGGAAAAGTTAATTGGAAACAATAGTTGCAAATGGTTGTCTGTGTTAGCCTGTGTTAGCCCTGTCCAGGGTGTAACCTGACTCTCGCCCTAAGACAGCGAGATAGGCTCCAGCACCCTGCGACCCTGAAAAGGGTAAGTGGTGAAAATAAGTAAAGATATTTAAAATGATCTTTCCTCAGTAATATTGAACTAAAACTGATTTAATAAAACATCACAATGCAGAAGTTCTTTAAATTAATCTTATTTTTTTATTGATCGACTTTAAACACTGAAAGTTGTTTTTGTGTTGACGGGGCGTTCAAGGGATCCGCCTCAGCCTCTGCTAATCCTGCACTCAGATTAATGAGGCAGTGAATGCAGCACACACACACACACACACACACACACACACACACACACACACACACACACACACACAGGAAATTAGCTGACTGAGCCTCAGTAAGAAGTTATATTTGTGATAAATTGAGCATAAAAACTGATCATCAGTGAAACTTAAAATTTGTGTCAATTGTATATAAAATTCTGTTTCAAATTATTCTGTACACACACCTGCTTTTTGGAATTATTTGTTGAAGTTTTTTTTAAAGGGAAACAAAGCAAAATGGAAATCAGAGGAGAGGGGGAGGAGTTATCTCTATGGTAACACAGCAACAAACCCAGAGAAACCAGAGAAGAAGGAGAGCAGACTTTGACAAAGGACCAGAGGAGGAGAGGAAGAGGAGGATCAGCAGCAGGTGAGCAGAGAAGCTGGTGACTCTATTTCCCATCATTCAGGGCTCAGTTTGATTCTGTGGTTTGTATCTGAGGTGCTTCAGATGTCATGCTCATCATCACCATCACTCTGTAGCTGCCACCTTTATCTTCATCAGGCTGTAACTCTGCTCATGACAGGACAATGGCCTGTTTCCGGGGCAACCGGGAGGAGTTTTACGGAGAAGTGCTTCTATTGGACAACAGAAAGCTGACACTGACGGTCGAACAGGGCATCAAGGTCAGTGCCGACTTCCCGTTGGCCGTTTCCTCTCCCCTCTGAGTAAGACTGTCACCACTCTGTGGCCTCCATCAAACCTCTATGCAGTTAGAGGGGACTGACTTTGAAAGATCATTATTAAGAACTTCCTGTTATGAACTTTGATTTTAGTGGCAGTAAAAAATAGAAAACCTGACAGGTTTGATAGCTGTGTATTATTGTGGGGTCTTTACCTTACAATATATATTGTTGTGGTGGTATATATATTTATATATTGTTGCATTGAACTGATTGGGCGGAACGGTAATACAATGGTTAGAACTGTTGCTTGACAGCAAGAAGCTCTTGAGTTCAGCCTTGCCGGCTTTTCTGTGTGGAGTCTGCATGTTCTCTCCAGGTTCTACAGCTACCTCCTACAGTGCAAAGAAAAGCAGTTAGTGGGGTAAGGTTAACTGGTGAATCTAAATTGCCCATAGGTGTGAATGGTTGTCTGTTTCTCTGTGTTAAATTAGCACTGCGTCAGGCTGTCAATACAGGGTCTACAGGGTCTGGCAATAATACTGTCCATCCCACGGACTTATCTCAAATCTCATGGCGATAGAGCCTTCTCCGTGGCAGGTCCCAGACTTTGGAGCAATTTAAATCACTACTAAAGACACATTTTATGCCCTGGCTTTTAACACACTATGACCCAAGTATTCTGGTCTTATTTTAATAATTGTAGTTATTGTTTTAATTCTTTTATTGTCCTATTATTGTTTTATATTATTATTATTGTATTACATTGTTGCTTTTTAATGCCATTTTTATATTGTTAAGCACTTTGTGCAGCATCGGCTGTTTGAAAGGTGCTATATAAATAAACTTGACCTTCACCCTACCTCTTGCTTATAGTGGCTTGCATAGGCTCCATCCCCCCATGACCCGATAAGGCTAAGTGGAAGAGAATGAATGGATGAATTGAACTGAATTGATAGGTTTGATAGATCTGATAAGTTCTTCAGCATCCTGTCTCTGTGAGTGATGAAAGCTCTGAATGTGACGCAGTGTATTGTCCTCAGAGATCATCGAAGGCGGTCTCCATCTTGCAGCTGGTGTTCGTTGAGCTAGGCGTGGTCGAGGTTGAGTTCTTCGGTTTAAAGTTCTGTGACAACTGGCAGCAGACGGTGAGAACACAAACAAGAAGTCCAAACTGAGCGCGCTCAGGAGCAGCAGCAGTTACTGTTTGTGTTTCTTTCAGCTCTGGTTGGATCCTTCAAAGACTCTGTCACAGCACAAGGAACTCGGTGAGCTGCAACATGAAATTCATCAGTAACATAACTGATCTGTCTTATTGATTTATCCTCAGATTCTCAAACAGCACATTTCTCATTTTTTGTTCCAGCTGGGCCGCCGTACATTTTCTACTTTGGAGTCAAATTTTACATTGAAGATCCATCGAAGCTGAACGAGGAAACAACCCGGTATGTTTCAGTGCAACCTAACAAATCCATGAAACACTAAACGCATCATATCTGTCTCAACAAGCCTGCCACCTCATCAAAGGTGGCCTTATATGGCCATCTGCCACGGGTGCCCTTAACGGTCCCCCCTCCCCAACATGGGTGGCCTTATGTGGCCCTCTGGCATGACTAAGCCACCATAATTTCATCTGCTTTTTAAATACCCTTGGTGAAACTCATGTGTTTCCTGTGTCAGGCGTCAATTTTACCTCCAACTTTGTCAGGATGTACGTCGAGGTCGCCTGCCATGCTCCGGCCACCTCAGAGCTCAGCTGTGCGCTCTGATGCTGCAGGGTGAGAAGAAAATGTATGGAATTATTTTTCTATCATAAGTCACAAACGACAAAAGATAATACAGGCATTACATTACATTCTTTGTGCATAAGTTTGAGCTGCATATACATATAGAAAATGTGTTCCTGACAGAGAAGATTTCTGACATTTTGTGTCAATTTAAGAATGTAACAATTTGATTATTTCTAATAAAAAGAGTGTGAAACTCAAGATCGACTTGTATGTTTAATTATGTGGGCTAAAGCCAATAAGAAAGTTACAGACTTTTTATGAAACGTGTATACTTACTGCATTTGATGTATTTTAACCATATATAATACATATTAGAGAATGTAACACCTGCATATGTGTAAAGAAAAGGCTTTGAATTTGATTCTGCACGTCTCCGAAAACGTCAGAGCACTTTTGCAAATGAAATGAGTAAAATGAAATATTTGCTCAGAATATGTTTTTTCTCGTGTATGACTTGTGACATCAAAATAATTCTGTACACCCGTTCATATGTGTGACTTCTTCATCAGTCAGTAAGTTCATTATTGATCTCCCATGTTTGTTTCAGCGGATCGAGGCAACCAGAGTGAGGACAACACATCAGATGCTGAGGAGACGCAGGAAGTTCAACTCATCCGCAAAACGCTCAGGTACACAGGAAATGATGCCATGCTGTTAAAGGTCTTGTTTCTGTAATCACATGACCTGATCCCATATTTTATTTTGTTCTGCCACCATCAAAAATATTTTTAAAAAATGATCAATAATCAATACACGACAAAAGATGGAGCTGCACACTAACAAAAGAAATCACTTTGATTGATTGAATGATTGATTGATTCTTTCTCTTGCTGTGCAGTGGCGTCCCTCGCTCTGAGGCTCAGCGCCACTTCCTGTCTGTCTGCAGCTCTCTGCAGATGTACGGCGTCTCTCTGTTCGCCGCCTATGTAAGCCTTTTGATCACTGATCAATACAAGAACTTCAGCCGATCAATCACTGATCCGTGCTGACACCATGACTTTGTGCAGGGGGAGAACCACACCGAGTACTTCCTGGGTCCAACACCAGTAGGAGTGGTCATCTTCAAGAACAAAGAGCTGGTGGGAAAATATCTGTGGTAGGTTAAAAACGCCTGGATGACATCACAGTGATATGACCCAAACAGAAGGTTCATATCAGTGTTAATATTTAATGATATGTATTGATCAGTTTAAATGTGTGTTAACATTTCCCTGAGATGAAGACAATGAGTCATGGTCAGGAGGATTAACAGCTAGGGGGGGCAGCAAGGAGGGGGCGGGGCCAAAACAAGAGGAAACAGAAATATATGACCTCAGTCATGTGACCCTCAGCTTGCTGTCTTTTGCAGGCAGCGAATCATCAAACTTCACTACAAAGACGAGAAGTTCGAGCTCAGAGTGTCAGGCAGAAACGTGAGTTCCTATTGGCTGACTAATGCTAAGCTAATGCTAACAGTGATCATTAGATAAAAAACATATTTTTTAAAAATGCAAAAACGTTATTTATAAAAGAAACTGCATGGCTTTCAGGGTTCAGCGACATCGTTCTTCTTCCAAACATCCGACTGCCGCAGCTGCAAACATTTGTGGAAGTGTTGCGTTGAACATCACACCTTCTTCAGGTAATGCACACCGGCCTCTGTGATGATATTTAATCTGCTCACCTTCTCCAGGTATTCAGCTCTGCACACTTTGTATCTGATTCTGAAACAAAATGTTTCAGCTTCTCCTGGTTTCTTCTGATTGGCTCATCTGGCTTCCATAAACTAAACCTGGTTCTCGTAGGCTCCACCTTTCCCTCTTCTCAAATCACCCCATGAGCCTGCCTTTACCCATTTCACATGTGTCAGAAAACCTGAAAATAGTGAAAAAAATAAGGATACCTGCACTCTGTGACATCACACAGATCCATGAGGAGAAAAAAAGAGACAAACACACCCATACACATACAGACTCACACAGACACACACACAGACACACACACAGATACACGTGCACAGAAAGACACAGACACGCACTCACGCAGAACTCAAATTTTTTTTGTTTTCAGGATGTCAGAGATAAACCTTTTAACACACAAACTGAACCACAATAGGTAAGCACACACACACACACACACACACACACACACACACACACACACACACACACACACACACACACACACAAACGTTTCTGATGATGCATCCTTTTCTTCCAGTTTCACTTGCTCTAAAACTCCGTCTCTCCGTCTGTTGAAAAATGGCATTGACAACAAAACGGCATCAGCTGATGTGTGTGTGAGGGCAACGCGTCAAGGTGTGTTTAGGAAGACATGCTGTGGTTTTACTATCTGCTCCTGTAATAAAATAAACTACAGCTCTGTCCCCAATTCTCTATTCCAGCCAATCATAAGCCAAGTTGCAGTAGTGAACTAATAACAAAACACAGCGCACTACCTGCTGTTCAGAGGTGAGAGAATGTGCTGATGTCATGTGATGCTGACATGCGATGATGTATTTTGATCACGTATCTGAACTTGCAGAGGGTCAGAGGGCAGGGCGAAGCCTGATCATGCTAAGCCCAGTGCACCATGGGAAAACAACACAAACATGTACGTTTAAAACAACCTTCTGCAAGGTGTAATCTGATTACTGATACATGTAATTAAATTAATGCAGAATGTAATCTGATTGCCACTGTAATCTCCGATTTCCTTGAAACAGTGGTCTGTTCAACCCAAAGTTTTGTCCAAACACCAACAAAGACGAACAAGTCCCAGGAAGACCACAAAGGTAAGGCAGGAAGGGAGAAAGGAAATGAAGGAAGGATGAAATGGAGGCTTAAATGAAAAAAGGAAGAAAGTAAGGAAGGGATAGGGAAAGAAAGGTATAAAAAAATGGGAGGTTGGAAAGAAGGGAGGGAGGACAATGGGGAGGAAGTAAGAAAAACGGGAAAGAAGGAGTCAGGAAGGGAGGAAGGAATAGTAAAGAGGGAACTAAAATGACACATTTTCCTGTTGGTGTTTGAGGCGGAGCAGAAGTCTTGATGGAGATCGACCAATCAGAGAGCAGAGGAGGAGGTAAGGAAACTGTCATTTCTTTAATGCCTTCATTTGTTTCTAATGAAAGCTGTGTCCAAATTCAGAGGCTGCAACCGAGACCTTCAGATTTGCGTCACCGCTCTCTCGGTGGAGGTTAATAAAGTCAGCCGTCTGCTCCTTGCTATGTAAAATATAACAGGGCATTGGAGTAAATTTTCTACCATCTCACACTTCTGTTTAATCAGTTTTCTGTTTGATGTTTATTCAGCTATGTGAAAACTATAACTTTAATCTCAGCCAAACTGATTTATTCATAAACAGATAAAACACTGGAAAAAGCCAAACATTTTTAAGTTATCTGAGTGACTTATATATCATGTTTAACCTGAGTAGCAAAGACCACAGGGGGTTGAAAATGATTTGCCGGGAGTTCGCTGTTCTCGCCAGCTCTAGTGAGCGTTGACCACCTGGTTAGCTATCGAGCTGGTGGGTAACAGATGGCTCCAAAAATGTCGGAGCACTTTTGCAAATATGTGATATATGTGTGTTGATAAATTAAGCAGATATTTGAAGTTTACACAGCTACATTCTTGCCTGAAATGTATCATAAAAGTTTATTTTGTGACCCAGAAAGAGTAATCAAAATAATATTACAACTAAGTAGCTGCCGCCATTGTTGGAAACTGGAATTGGCTGTGCCACGCTATGAATTCTGGGATGTGGCAGGCCACAAAGGACACCTGACTCCTTCAAATCTGAGGAAAAGGAGGACACATTTGTCAGCCGCATTTGGAGGAGTCTTTGAATTGGGATAGCCTACGTCACGATGTATGTGACGTAATCGGCCTTCAAATGCGGCCTCAGGAGGATGCACCCTCTGAATTTTATTCAAAAGTTTTTTCATGTTTGTCCTCTGTGTGTCATGATGGTCTGCCCACCCTCAGGTTGACCGTTCAAGATATTTAATTGGCTCTCTGCCCAGCAGGTCTCATTCCCGTGGCAACACGAGCAGCGGCAGCGAATCAGAAAAGATGTCAAGTAATAGTGAGCGGTGCCGAAGAAGACCCCCAAAATGGTAAAAAAAAAAAGTTAGCTTAGCGTCTTTGTGTGGCTAACACTGATGCTAACTGAGCTAACTGTATCCATAATTTCCCATTTGTACTTAGCAGTCGCCACAGTGACCACGGTCCTGACACAACTTCCTGCCACCATCGCCGCCGCCACACCCAATCGTAAGTAAAACACAATGGTAACAATGCTAACATGTGCTAAAGGCTATTGCTAACACTTGTTGTGTTTGTAGCCACAGTCCTGACAACCAAATATGGAAACACATCCAGTAAGTTACACATTACAGAGTACTCTGATTAATTGCAGTAGTCCAATTACTTCCAGTACTCAGAATACTGTGTGTCCTTACCATGTCTCCAGGAAGGAGTTGGTGGAGCCTCCCAGTTTGATTGACAGACAAATGGAGGACATACCTTATAAGGAAGTAAGGTAAGTGAGGGAATAGGGCTTTGGCGTTGACGTCACGCGGCCGTGCATTGTGGGATCGTGGCGCCATGTCAGAAGGCCAAAAAAATCAAGACAAACACACTGTGTTGGAAGCGGGACTGCCAGAACCATGCTTAAAATTAGCGCAAAAGACAAAGGGCTGTATCGTGACCGATTGCACCCAGAAGCCAAGAGACGGTACTTGGAAAAAATAGCGTGCATCGGTAATGTGGACCCGTATGAAATAAGGCAGTGGAGTGGAAACCCAGACAGCCTACCGCTGTTGTCCTATCCCGATATCTTCGCGTACCTTGTCTGTGGAGTCAGCGCATAGGGGAAATCATTTTCATAATTATAAATCCCTGGAGGCGCACATCTGATTCACAAACGGTTGGGTACAAGATTTGGCCGTTTTTAAGCCTCCACGTTGGCAGTACGTTGACCATATGACCAAGATACAGCCAGAGGTTGCACATAACATTGACTTCTCCTCAGCACCTGCCCCAAAAATTGCTCTAGATGAACGATTCATGATTGATGCCAGCTGTGCGTTGCCATGTAAATAGTTTGCATTTCATGTGTATGTACTTGCTAAGTACATTTGAACAGATCTTGAAAAAAAACAAAACATACTTTTTTCTGTTTTATTGAAACCACTTTACAGAAAGTACAATTATTTACAATGAACTGTACATGCAACACAGCAGTTTTATGAATATTCAACAAGAGCAAGTTTCATTTGGCCCTGGTTTGACCAAGGGGCACATATTCACCAAAACACAGCACACCTTAACAATCTTATCAATCAGTGCTGTCTTCACCCTCACATGATGTGAGTAATCGGATTGGCATTGTAGTGTGTAGCATTTTGAACTTGTTACGCAAACTACCTATTACTCGCTCAACATGAATTCTCAGGTGGGCAATTGCTCTCGTTTGGGGATGGCAGAGAACTCGATATCCGCTCGTCTGACCGCTGCAATCCAAGCCTGACATCTTCGTTTAGTATTATCGGATACATGAGATCCCTCCCGTTGCCTCCAGGAGGGGAAACGATGAAAAGAGAGCCCATTTTCCAGCTTCTTGCCTTCCCTATCATGTGATCTACCGTTGCAACCGACAACACAGTACCTACGAACCACAGCTGACGCTTCCGTGTGCTTTGTCTGGCCTACTGTCATGGCGGGAGGGGGCGTGGCCGTGACATCACGCTCCAAAGCCCAAGGAACTCCAAAGGCAAGGAACTGAGGGAGGGAGGAAGGAAGGAAGGAGGGAACTAAGGAATATATTGGTGTCTTTCAGGGTGTTGGGAGAGCCAGTCAGAATGCGTCGTTCTCGTTGGACTCGACGGCATCAGCGGTGGGTGTCAGCCTCAGACCTCCGGTGGGTGTGGCTCACTGTGTTCACGCCTCATACTGGAAACATTAAATAATCCTAATTTGAATGTAAAGGTCTAAATTGAAAACATTGGTCAACCTTCAATTTCAGGAACAGGCCAAATCACAGTAGGTGAAATTCAGATCCAACCTCAGGTTAGTTCCACAGATGGTCTCAGGTGCTGTCGCCAAAACAAATCAGAGAAACAAGAAACCCGAAATCGCTTTATGATCACTACAGAACAAAGAATCACTCAGAGGAATACAGAAAAATACAGACCGGCCCTCCACTGACAGTCACGACTCTTCTGACCGGCCAAAAGACAGTCAGAAAATCTGGTTTACTGTGGAGTGTAATCTGATTACTGTGGGGTGTAATCTGAAGTAAATTTAGATGACATGGTTTTGGACAGTATGAGAACTGTGACTGATAACTTATCATGTATAATAACTGTATTTTTTACAAGGAATGAAAGAGAAATGTAATAATCAGCTCACTATTAATGACATCATTGGGGCTGCCACTGTTTGCAGTTTATGACACTAATTATTACAAGAGAAAGCAACCGGAGGAAGAACTAAGACATGTAAGGCCAGAGGAAACCACGAGTTCTTTTAAAAATGACCTGTTCATCCACAACTGAGAAAATGTTCATATTGATGGTGCATATGACATTTTTAAGAATATTCATGACATTATAAGATGAAAACTGTCCAACAGTACAATACAGCAGAAACCAAGAACTGATCATTTCCAAATGCATGTAAAAAAGAAAAACACGCTGTATGAGGAATTCATAAATTCAATTCAATTTTATTTACACAGCGCCAAATCACAACAACAGTCACCTCAAGGCGCTTTGTATTGTAAGGTAGACCCACAATAATACATACAGAGAAAAATCCAACAATCATATGACCCCCTATGAGCAAGCACTTTGACAACGGTGGGAAGGAATAACTCACTTTTAACAAGAAGAAACCTCCGACAGAACCAGGCTCAGGGAGGGGCAGCCAGCTGCCACGACCAGTTGGGTTGAGGGGAGGATGATGGGATAAGACATGCTGTGGAAGAGAGCCAGAGATTAATAATTCATTACACAACGAACATGAGAAGCAGAACATAAATGTAAAATTACAAAAATAAGTTTATGTTAAACGGCTATGGTGAAAGAAGTGTTCTTTAAACTATAAGAAACACAGTATGGTGCACTGCCTGCTTCTGAATAAACTAACCCACAAACAAAGTTTATGAAGTCACTTAAATATTGATGTAAGACCTTTTGGGATGGATCTGACTGAAAGCTGCTCCGGTACTTTCTCCGTGACAAACTTACAGCTGATCCTGATGTGTGGCTGTCTGGTGATGCCAACTGAGAAGTCGCCCTTTGCGTTAGAGAAGCTGAAAAATACAGGAGCCTGAAATGTTGCCATGACAACTGTATTAATTTTATTTATACTGGAAATCAGGAAGGATCTCCTCACAGAACTGATCACATCAGAAACAATAAAGCTTTAATCAAACTGAAGCCGTGTACACAGACACGCCAATGTCATTACTGCTGTTGATGACATCGGCACTCTCTTTATTAATAATGGTGATATCAGTATCACTATAACAATGCTACAATAACATGCGTGTAAATTAATATGTAGTGAGGTTTTACATTTGAACTTTTTTGCTTCATTTGTGTTTTAGTTGCACAGAATTGCTTCCTCCTCTTCCTGTTACCACGGCAGCTGACACTTCCTGTCGGTTTCCCACGAGCAAGCACAGTTAAGACATGGGCCGGGCTGTTGTGAAGTCTCGTTTTGAAGCCTTGAAATGAGCATTTCTGCCAAAAAGACAGATGTGATCCAGTGTTTATAGAGGTCAGACAGCTGCTTCCACAGACCTCTACAGGAGCTGTCATCCCTTGTGGGCTTCGGACAGAACTTCATGCTTAGCTTCACCCAGGAGCTGCCTCTATGTTTGTCATCATCACCTCTGTTACCAGTACTAGGGACGGAGCTTTATCAGATGGTACTGGTGTGTCGATTCATAGCCACTGTCCAGAGGTTCTGACTTCCTGTGAAGTTCAGGTCACTTGCTGGTTAAATGTCAAGGATTAGGGTAGATAATATTTACTAAGGCAGGTATCTGGAGGCAATTACAGGTGAGGAGCAGTTTGGGGAGTGAAGGAAATCTAACTCTGGCGTTTCACAAACGCCTTTAATAAGCTTTCTGATTGAAGGCTGGGAGAACTGACCCTGCTTTTGTCCGCCTTCATGGAACAAGTCTAATGGAAGCACAGAAGAGTCTTCACACCTGTGAACACACCTGTCTTACCTGCTTGTATGTGATCAGTTTTTGAGTCTCTCTTTTATTTATGGTCATTTAATTTTTAGTGACTCTTGATGTGAATAAATGGCTGCTTCATCTTGCTCTCTCTGGCAGTGATGAAAAAGGACTTCTCTCTTTTATGATCTTTGAGCTCAAGGCTGTTACATGTAGCTGCTGTCAGCTGTTCTATGTTTGTCGGTCATATTTTGGTCTCATTTTGTTCTCTTTTCTTTTTTTTTGTGGTTTAAAAATCTGAACAATCAATAAAAATCTAACTTACATTAGTATTTAAAAATGTAAATATTGTTTATTAATGATGGAGCTACTGTGGAGAGAAACTGTGAGAACCTCCCTCCAGCCCAGCAGGGGGCGCTGATACACAGCATGCTGAGCACAGAAGAAGACGCAGACTCTCCTCACGTGACCGTCTGCAGCGTGACGTGAGATCAGCTGACTGCGGCCACAGAGGAGGTAGAAGCAGCACAAATCCTCCGTCGACCTTGCTCCGTGTGTCCGCGCAGAGTGACCCAGCATGGCGAGCCAGTCTCAGGGCATCCAGCAGCTGCTGCAGGCCGAGAAGAGGGCGGCCGAGAAGGTGGCCGAGGCCCGCAAGCGTGAGTACCAGTCCGGCCTTCTGGGCGCCGAGCCCGCAGCGGGGCCACTGTTACCTTTGACAGGGAGCAGAAACCGTGTAAGGCAGAACTCGGTCTGTAATTCGGTGAATTTACAGTTTCACTGGCTGCTCGCGTTCTTCTGACGTCAGACACGGACCGGACTCGGTACAGCATCATCGGATCGGTCCTCCGTCAGACTGCTGGCACCTCCCTGAGCACGTCAGGGAGGGGATTATAGCTTTGCCCGATCCGACTCAGATCGGGGTAGAAGCAGGTCTGTTTCCGCTGTGAGGAGAAAACTCGCGGCAATGTAACGGCTCCGTGACCGGGTCAGAACCGTAACACGGTCGGTAACTGCAGGGTGTTCACTTCCGGTCAGCCCATGATTCATGCGCGGGTGTCTGTTTCTGTGCAGTTTTTTTTATCACATGATCAGTGTGGTTCCGGTCTCCTGATGGTGAAACACTGAGGTCATGTGACCTAGAGTCACAGTAGTGTTAATAACCCGCGCATCAATTCATCTGCAGACATTAAACTTCCACCGTCCTCCACCCGTTACCTGTAAACCTGCGGACTGATCTCAGTCCAGTCTTTAAATGGTTTCTCTCTCGTGTTGTGACGTGTGCAGGTAAGAATCGGCGACTGAAGCAGGCGAAGGAAGAAGCTCAGGCTGAGATCGAACAGTACCGCCTGCAGAGAGAGAAGGAGTTCAAGACCAAGGAGGCAGCTGTATGTACCCTAGTCCTTCTCCTCCCCTTCTTCCTCCTCCCTCCTCTTCCTCTCTGTTTACATGCTGAAGAATGATTTATTATTTTCCTTCTTTAATTTAGCGTGAATCACAGAAACAACTTTTTCTTTCTTTCTTTATTTTCTTCTTTGTTTCACTTTCAATTTTTGATTGATTTATATATATATATAAATAAAATTAATTCGTTTCCATTGATTGAATTTGAAAATAAAATCTGAACGTTTACTATATGTGATTGAATATCATTCCTGTACTGCCAGCACAGTTAAGACATGGGCCGGGCTGTTGTGAAGTCTCGTTTTGAAGCCTTGAAATGAGCATTTCTGCCAAAAAGACAGATGTGATCCAGTGTTTATAGAGGTCAGACAGCTGCTTCCACAGACCTGTACAGGAGCTGTTTTCGAAAATGCCTTTAATAAGCTTTCTGACTGAAGGCTGGGAGAGCTGATTCTGCTCTTTTTTTCTACTCTTTTTTTTTTTCCTTTTTAAATAAGTTTTTTGTATTGTTTGTTATGAAATCATTAGTAGTAGTCATTATTAAATCTTTATCTATATAAATGTAAACCTGGTTTTTATACTTAAGTACTCTGTGTATATAATAGTTATTTCAAAATAAAAGTTATATATAATGTTTGTCTGTTTCCGCCCAAACTCCCCCTCCCTCCAGGCTCTTGGTTCCCATGGTAATAGCGCAGTGGAGGTGGATCGTGACACGGCGGAGAAGATGAATCGTATCCAGGCCAGTTACCGTAGTAACCGAGAGGCCGTGCTAACCGAGCTGCTGCGGCGCATCTGCGACATCCAGCCAGAGTTTCATGCCAACTACCGTGTGGCTGGCTGAGGGGGCGAGTATGTTATCTAAGATGAGGGGGGCGGGGCAAACAGAGGAGGCCTGGACATTAGTTTTGTTAGCAGCATTAGCTTGGATAAAGCATGTGATTTCAGAAACTCTATAAAAGTGTTAAAACCTCAGAGAGCTTTTATTTTGAAGGTTAAAGTTCATTTCTTCCTGTTTTCCCATGCTGGGTGAAGGTGTGGTCTAAATGTCGGTGTTACTGTGGTGATGTTTACGAAATATTTATATCAAATTAAATTTGTTTTTCTTTAAGTGTTTCCTTGATCTTGCAAAATAAAAGCCTGTTCTTTCCACTTTGAACACCAGCCAATCAGGTGTAAATTTACCAGCAGTTGCCAACTGATGTGACAGCTGCTAATAGGCTGTTTCACCATAGCTCTGTTGTCTGATTGGCTGGAGAAAGTGGAAAGACTTTTATTATGAAACTACTGTCCAATTCCACATTGTTGTTTCCTGTTTGTGACCATGTAACTTGTTGTTGTTGTCTGTGACATGGTGATGATGAACATATTAAAAATGTTGATTGGCTGAGTCTGTGTGCTGCTGCTCTGTGATTGGCTGAAGGTGTTCCAGGCGCGTTCATAGGGTAACAGGTGCTTACAGATAGCTGTGGGTTTATTCAATTTAATCGTAGTGATATCTATTCATTAAATCCTGAATCGATTTTTTTTTTAAAAATATAAATGTATTTTGCCAGAAATGCCAGAATCTCAGATTAAAACTCACAAAACTATTTCAATATCCGCCAAATGGTTAATTCTGCACAATAAATACAAAGCGTGGATCTTTTACCTGACGGCATGTACGCAGATACGTAAAGACACATAAAAATCACACTTTCTGCACAGCTCTTTCTCTCAGTGAGCTTCAAGAACAGTTTACCATCAAAAATCTTTATTTTCTGCATTATTGCTTGCTTATTATACACCAGTCTGTAGTTGTGTTTAGTGCTGTTGCCCGTTTGTGCTGTTCAATACCGAGTTTTAAATTTTTTTTTAAAAATGATGCCAAATTACAAAATGCTTAGCTGTAACTTTGCTTCACTTCAGCAGCATCAGGTAATGTTCTGCTGATTCATGTTCTTTAATTTTTGATCTACTGCAGAATATTTTTAAGGTTATCTGCTATAAAAAGCCAGGCCGGGTAAATCTCCTTCATGCTTTTCTGTGTTTTATCCTCAGTTACTTTGACACAAAGGCATCACAAGTTTCACCTTTGTTTTTAAACAAGAATATAAAAATATGGATATGTACTGATAAATGATCAGAATGATAATATTTCTGAGTCAAAATTGAATAGAATCAAATCGAATCGGGACCTTGTGAATCAGAATTGAATCAGTTATAGAAATCGGTGACAATACTCATCCCTACTTAGAGAGTCACCTGGGGTGTGTTCCCTTGTTCCTAATGTCTTCCGATTGAGCTCAAGGAAAATTGTGTAGAATACCCAAGGACGTAAGAAAAGATTAAAAACAAAACAAAACAGTGTGCTGAGGATTTGAACAACCTCACACTCCTTTCTGCTTAACGCCATGACACCGCATGTCCGCCATATTGAAACTACTACTATCACGGGTGATATGGTCAGATCACAGATAAGATCAGAGGTGAGCAGTGACGCTGGGTTTTTACATCACCCAACTTCTGAAACCTGCACTGTGATTGGTCGTTTCAGCAGTGACGTGAATGCACCCTCATGTAGTCCAGCTTTATGATCCGGGATGAGGAGAACGATGGAAACTGTGGAAAACATGGAGATCGTGCCCCAATGAGAACAAGATTGTAAGCGAGAGTAAAGATCTCAGGATAAGAGTTCATCCAGTTTAACCTGCAGAAATTCAAACAGCTTTGTTCCTAACAGCAGCTCGGAGGTTCCTCCACTCTTGGTCACTAACATACGAGACGCCATCTTGGTTTTAGCTCTGCAACTCAGGGAAAATTGTTTTTGAGCGTTGATTGTTTCAAAAATCTCAGTATGTCTGTTTGATATATAAAGCTCTGTGTGGAGCACCCAGCATCTTGGAAATCAGAAGGCTGTCATCGGTGCTACGACCAAAACCACATGACACAAACCAATTTTAAAATTATTGAACTTTGGTCAGAGACATGAAAATGATTTTTAAGTACTTCTTTAATATAATCTTTTTCATGTATTGTTTTCACAACTTTGAATCTTTTATTATTAAAATTTAATATATATTTATATACATAAAAATTCCCCTTTTGCCAGCTGATCTTGCCAGCTACGAATGCCGACTACGGAATGGAGCAGCTGTCAGCCTCCTCTACATGGATGACATGAAGTTGTATGCCAACCCTGAACGAGACATCGATTCACTGATCCACACCACCAGAATGTACAGCAACGACATCGTTGTTCAGACTGGAGAAGTCTAGTTGGATGATAATGACTGAGACAGGACTCTCTTCCAGACACTAAACCAAGGCACAATGTACATTTCAATTCCTTTAATTTTAAATATGTTTATATTGTCTATCCTGTAAAATAGTCAGATGTCTATTCATATTAATGTACAGAATTCACCTGCTTGCTGCTACTACTGCACATTCACCCAGTGTATATACTATATGTATGTATATATATATATATAATGTTCTTCCTCTACACCCCCCCCCCCCCCCAATTTTTGCACATGTCGAGGAGCGTGTCAGGCTACATTTCACTGTGTGTTATACTTGTATAACTAAGCATGTGACAAATAAAGAACCTTGAACCTTGAACCTTGAATGAAGAGAGGGAAGGTAGTCAGAACTGAGGGGATCAAACAACCAGAAGGCAACATTGAAGTCATAGAAGACAGCTACAAGTGCCTGGGCATCCCACACGCAAATGGGAACCATGAAGAGGCTGCTAGGAAAGCTGCAATCACCAAGTACCAGCAAAGGTTCAGGCAAGTCCTGAGGAGTCAGCTGAACGGTAAAAACAAAATCCAGGCTGTCAATACTTATGTCTGATACCTGAGATGATAGGCTGGCCAAAGGAGGAGATAGAAGCCACTGACATCAAGACAAGGAAGCTCCTGACCATCCATGGAGGGTTTCACTCCAAGTCCAGCACCCTGAGCCTGTATGCTAAGCGGAAGGAAGAAGGCCAGGGATTGGTGAGTGTCAACACCACAGTCCAGGATGAGACAACAAAGCTGGACTGAAAGACAGCACAGAGGCACTAATAATGGCAGCACAGGAACAAGCTCTGAGTACAAGATCCATAGAGGCTGGGGTCTATTACACTAGGCACGACCCCAGGTGCAGGCTGTGTAAAGATGTCCCTGAGACAATCCAAGCTAAGATCCTGTGGGACTTCCAGATACAGACGGACAAAATGGTGCTGGCTAACCGACCAGACATAGTGGTGGTAGACAAGCAGAAGAAGACAGCTCTAGTGATAGATGTAGAGATACTGAATGGCAGCAACATCAGGAAGAAGGAACACAAGAAGCTAGGGAAGTACCAATGGCTCAGAGAAGAGCTTGAGAATTACCCCGTGGTAATCGGAGCACTAGGTGAAGTCACTCCCAAGCTAGGCAAGTGGCTCCAGCAGATCCCGGGAATAACATCGGAGATCTCTGTCCAGAAGAGTGCAGTCCTAGGAACAGCTAAGAGACTGCGCAGGACCCTCAAGCTCCCAGGCCTCTGGTAGAGGACCCGAGCTTGAAAGAAAGACTGCCGCAGGGGCGAGTGGGGAATTTATAAATAAATGTGTATATAAATGTATATATATATGAATAAATACATAATGTGTGTGTGCTCAAATTTTGTTTTGTCTTTTTTCTTTTTATTGTTTTATTGGTCCAGAAGCTCCAGTGGCACAATTGGTTAGTACACTGTACTTATATTTTAATTGTTCAAAAATTTTTAACGATTTCATTGTTGTATTTATTTTGAGTAATTTAAACAACATAAAAAAGAAGAAACAGTTACTCCTTTCAGTCAGTTAATCATAAACTCGTTCATTTGAAATGGTTTAAACTTTAGTGTACAGGGTCAAACTCTGCCCATTCATAACACGTCTCTCACACACACACACGTGTACTGTAATCAAGTTCTTCCTGGGCTCCATAAGAAATCTTTGCACTGTGATAACACACCATAAAAAAAGCACACACAGTAAATAACTGTGACACATGTGCATGTGTGTGCATGTGAACATGTTTATGTTCATATTTTTGCTGCATTCCTGAAGGAGTAGTGCATAATGGTAAGCCCCAGCAGCATTTGGTGTCTGCCTCCATCAGTCGTCATCACTCTCCTGTTTTCTCTCTCTGAAGCTTTTTGTGGTGAATGAATTGATGACATTCTTACCTGCATATGACCTTTTAACCCTGACTGTAAACAAACATGATTCAACTGAAGCATCACCAGTGAACAGGTCCTTCAGCCTGATGGAAACCATCTGTGTGAGTGAGCTCCGGCCTGTGAGGTCATCCTGCACAGGGTTGAGCCCTCATTCGTCATCCCGAGACAGTGTGACTCCAAGTGTACTCCTTTGTCAGGGACAGGAGCTCATCTCAGTGAACAGGTGCACATACCTGCAGCAGGGTCAGTTTCCTGCTCCAGCTGTGAGAGCAGAACTTCACATCTGCCTGCTGACGGCCACAAACAGTCACAGCACCTGTTTGTCCTCTGATGCGCTTCAGTCGTTTTTATTGTTTTTGATGGTTTTATATATTTTTTTGTTTTAAAAGATTTTCTGTTGTTTTTGTTGTTTATGGCGTTTTTTTTCATAATTTTATTGTTTCTGTTCTTGTTTATTATTTTATTTTTGTTGTTGTTCTTTTTATTGTTGTTCTTGATGGTTTTATTGTTGGACTCTGACAAGTGACGTGACTTGATGGCATCACTTTTTGCCCTGCTGTTTGTCACCTGACTCGTCATTACAAAAAGTCTACGACGTGGCTTCCGAGGCTCTGCCCCCTCATCAGGAGTTGCCCTCTGATTGGTGATTCGTTTTTTCCCTTCAACCTCCTCTAAGCTTCGTAAAAACGTCTTGACGTCACTGCCGGAAGTGGCGGCGTAGTGGCGCAGAGGCAGACAGTGAGAACTTAAGCTGAGCGACTTTTTTTCCTCCTCCTTCTTCTTTCTGTGGTTCTTCTTTGGGTTTTTCCCCAGAACCTCTGAGTTTGTTGCTTCGGAGCCGACGAAGGAAGAGAGCAGGAGGAACCTCCGGATCTTTTCCAGGTGAGCTGACCTGAGTTTGATTCGTCGGAACTCTGCCAGTGACCTCTGCTGCAACGCGCTAGCACATGACTGGCGGTTGTACGAGACTCCCTGCAAAAAAACTTCAGTTTAAGAAAGGTGAGCTTTAACGGTAAACGGGCAGGTCCGAGATCGGAACCAGCAACCGGGTCGGAAACGGGAGGTTTGCGTGATTACTCCGGCTCTGTGCAGCCCTCCCCTCAGAGTTCAGGTCCTTGTGAACCCCCCCGCTGTGTGACGTGAATACCCCTCAGATCCGCTGTCGTGGCCGCCCGCTTTGCTTCCAGAATTCCACAGATTTCAAAGGGAGTTTGGTGACGAACTGTGATTGGCGAAGGCAACACGCAGCGGCACAGCAGGTGCAGTCTGCCACGTGCACGCGCGTGTACATGGACACGGCGGCTGTAAGTGGCCAGGTGTCCTCAGGGATTCCACTCACCTGAGTGTCTGTGTGTGTTTTCGAACCCTGCAGTCAGCTGAGACTGGATGTCACCTGGATGGGTGACGCTACGTCCAGATGAACAGAATCAACCTTTTGGAATTCTGTGTGTCTTCTACACGCGACAAAAACACTTGGATCATAATCCGACAGAGAAGAAGAAACAAACCTGACGTCCTCAAACCACGGCGTGACCTCAGATAACATCACTGTGAAGACACCGAGACGGTGTTTTCACAGTGATGAACACGCACGCGCGCACACACAAACTCGTTTTCATATGTTCGTGAGTACATCTCATTGACATAATGCTTTCCCTAACCATCTAAACGAATGCTTAATCTTAACCCTCAGCCTAAACCTAACCATAACCCAATTGTAACCCTGACACTAAAACCACATTTTGAGCTTCACAGGCATTTTGTCCAATTTTCTGTCCTCACAAAGATGTCAAAACATGTACACACACACGACTGTAGAACCGGTTGCTCAGAGTTATGCTGGGAACATACTAGAGGTGGAAGTCACCATACATCCCACGATACGATATTATCACAATATTTAACGCATGATACGATATTATTGCGATTTTTAAAAAAATATTTTGCAATATTCAGATTCTGTACATATAGTTAAACTTTATCAATATTCATTTAATCTAATATCAAAGTCTCACACTCAGTCTTTCTCTCATTTCAGTCAG
The DNA here is from genome assembly GCF_057382275.1 of Copadichromis virginalis. NCBI lineage: Eukaryota > Metazoa > Chordata > Actinopteri > Cichliformes > Cichlidae > Copadichromis > Copadichromis virginalis. Next base: position 28,764,468 of record NC_140624.1, read on the forward strand.
TTTTATTGGTGACAAACTGAACGGTTTGTATTACAGTCTAGTCCAACTTAACTGAATGCAGCCATCTGGTACAATTATAGCTATTCTGAACTATGCAATTTATGAAAACTATGCAGCCTATTCAGCAACTGAAGAATTTGAAAGTAAATTAAAACAAAATATAAATTTACATTAAATAAAAAAAGTTTTAAACTTAATTAAAATAAAACATGTCTTAAATTAAAATAAGTAAACTGTCATATTTATTGCTGCCAAAAAAAGTTAAACACATTTGGACAGTGAAGGAATGTCAGGATTTTTGCTCAGAAAAAGGATCAACATGCTCTGAGCATAAAAACCTTTTTTGTAACAAAATATTGATTTCTGCTGTCCCTGTATCGATACATTATTAGCAAACAAAATATCACGATACTACACAGTATCGATTTTTTCCCCCACCCCTAGAACATACACACACTCTCTCTTTGTTTCTGACTGTAGAACCAGTTTCTCAGGTTTATGTTGGAAATACACACACACACACACACACACACACACACACACACACACACACACACACACACACACACACACACACACGAGTGCACACACACTCACACACGCAGTTTCAAGAGGTCAGGGAAGTTCTGTAGCCTGTCAGACTCCATGCTGGCAGCTTTGATCTTAAACCAGAGAAGCTTTGGTGTGAAGAAGTCCAACATCACATTTGATCTCAGTGAATGTGAGAAAAGGAGTGCATGTTCAACAGGATATATCATTTTTAAATATAATAATACAATGCTGCTGATAAAGATAATGACATGAAATCTTCCAGGATAAATTAATAAATGTGTAAAATTCAGAGAAAGTTCTGGTTCTGGTAGCTTATTACACAGATCCTCCTGTAATTACATAACTGAAGAGTTTCCTTTACTATTGTTTTCTTGTGGCTCTGACAGAAGAACTTTTCTGTCATTCAGTTGTTTTTCTGTTATGTATTTGCTGTGGTGTTGCGTGAATGAGAGTGGGAGGAGCTCTTTACCAGCAGAAAAGCTGTAAAGCTTCGAAAATACAGTTAAAAGTCCAAAATCCCTGAACTCCACGCAGACATTGTTCAGATATACCAGTGCCATCCAGTGAGCTAGACTGCAGTCTTTGCCAGTCTGATTCTGGCCCCCGGGGCTAATGTTTGACAACCGGGGTTTTACAGGAATCAAAGCAGAAGACACACACAGGGATAACCTCTGATCTCTGCCCTAAGTATTGCAGCAGCTCCTGCTCGCCTGTCAGTAGATTGCAGAATTGATGCAGTCCTGATGTCTGATCACTGCTGACTGTGCGCACACGGTGAGTCAGCCATCAGGTGTGGGTCAGCGGTGTTGGTTATGATGATTGATTTCTTCTGATCAGGTGTTTTGGAGGTTGTTGTCGTTTTACCTGCCAGCTGATTCTAACCTCATGTGTCTGATTCTTGCTGTGTGACCTTTGACCTCCATAAAGTCACACCTTTTTGGCATGAACCCGCCATGCTCGGGTTCTTTTTCTGTAGGACCTCCTGAACTATGTGAACTGAAATTAAAGTGCTATGTGACTGCTGGGGTCAAAGCTGAGGAGGGTGTGAATGATTGACTGGAGGTCTGCTGCAGCAGCGAGGGCTGGCTTCACTGAGCTCAGTTCAGCTGGTGGATAAGTGCTAGAAGCGATGAGTCACTTTGCTCATCTGCAGGAACAGGATGTGATGTCAGCCGCATCAGGACCAGCAGAGACCACCTAATCAGAGCAGAGCTTTCACAGTGTGGGTAACACTGATGTCCAATCACCTTGCTCCAAACTTCTGTCAGAGCCTTAGAGGAGGTAAAGTCAGCTCAGAGCTTATCCTGCTGAGCTGCAGTCACACTTGTCATTGATTATTGATTCACATTCGATTCAAGATGCCCCTTGAATCACATTCATTAAGTTTGGTTGAATTCTTTAATGTATAATAATACAATCAGAGATGTTCAATCCTGTAAGGCCCCACACTGAACCCTCAGACAGGTGATCCACCTCTCACCTGGATCCAGGTTCATCAAGGTTCCTGCTGTGTGTGTGTGTGTGTGTGTGAGAGAGAAAGAGAGGGACAGAATGAAGCAGTCAGAGTTCAGCCTGCTCAAAGCTGATTGGCTGTCTGATGGTGGAGCCAGCCTATGACTGGCTGGAGGTTGTCGTGTAATCAGCTTTTATCTGCTGTTAAAGTCTCTGTGTCTCTCTCGCTGTTTCAGTTTCTTCAGAGCTCGATCACCCGTCACTTTGTCCTGCAGGTAAGAATTTCTAAATAAATTGAGATCAGCCAATCAGAGCACAGGATTCACAGTGAAAACAGCAGGTAAAGATGAAGAATTGAGTTAGTTTTATTTTGAAATGTGTGAAAGGCGTAACATCCTGTGTGGTTGCACCTGCACTGATGGTCACACAGGGGAACGCAGAGCAGTCGACCTGCTGGTGTTTGAAGTGAGACACCTGACCTTTCCTGTTGCCACGCTGAAGCATGAAGTCTTTCTCCCCTTGCGGCAGATGGCCACTCCTCGCTGAGCCTGGTGCTGCCCAAGATTTCTTCCTGTAAAAAAAGGAGTTTTTCTTTCCCGCTGTTGCCAAGTGCTTGCTGATTGGTGGGTGTTATTGTAGGTCTCTACCTTACAGTATGAAGCACCTTGCTGTGATTTGGCGCTAAATGAATTAACTTAATACTGAATTGATGTCACAGGAAGTGCCCATTTTGTTCAGAGTGAAAACTGACGTTCAGACCGCTGCTGTGCATTATTGATCAGTTTGAGTCATGAAAAGTTCTGATTGATGCGGTGCTGCAGGCCTTTCAGTCAGAGGTAACAGAGAATGGCATGATTGGCCGATGGATGGTCTGCTGTCGGAAAAGCTGAGAAGCTCCACCTCCTCTGCAAACGTCTCAGATGAAAAGGGCGTCTCCTCGTCCCATCCTGTTTCTTTTTTGTGTGAACTTGAAACGCTGCGCGGTGGCCTCCGTGCCCTCACCGTGCTTCTGTGGACGTTTATTCTGGACAGATATCACAGGTGATGACATCATCAGGAAGCAGGAGTGTCGCTGTGTCCAAACACACGTTTCATGTCTGATCTGACTTCCTCAGCTTTGGAGTATGTCAGTGGGACTTTGCATCTGTGAACCAAGAAAATGTGCCCCACTTCCTGTTTGTGCAGAGAACGCCACGGGAATCATGCGAGGCATCCAGACGAGTTCAAGCGGGAAGAACAACAACAGAAGAGGAAGTGAGAATTCTGGGTTCCCATAGAAACGTGACAGAGATTGGGTTTGATTTGTTCATACGTGCTCTACGTTCAGCTGTTACATGTGCACAGGTGCACGCCTCTGCACTCATCAGATAAACTTTATTGACACCAAACTGCAGCTGATCAGTGATAAAGGTCACATAAGATAAACTTTATTGATCCCAGAGCTGAAATTCCTCCACCACAGCTGAAAATAAAAGATCATTTAAAAATAAATAAAATATAAAACAACAACAAAACAAACGGAGTGGAAAAAACTAAAATGAACCAAAACTAATGTCAGAGAGAGGGCGAGAGACAGAGGCACTGAATAGAGAGAGAGAGAGAGGAGGCGGCCTGCCCAAACATGACTTGGGGTTTAATGGTTGCTGACGGCAATTACCAACCTTCCCCTTAATGTTAACGATGCTGTAATCTAATTGGCTGATGGCAGACGCCAGCTCAGAGTGTTCCGACTGGCTGGTTTTGCTTTCCTTAGCCTCGGGGCCTCACGGCCAATCGGATTACAGTGAGGGCGCCTGTTCTGTGACATCAGGCTGTTGCTGAAGTTACAGCTGTTGGCGAACTGATGTGCTGTGGTGATGTCACCAGTGGTCAGTTGGTGTCTGTGCATGGACGAGCGAGGATCGCTGAGGAAGAACAGGTAGGAGAGCAGCTGCTTTAGCTTTATTTTAACCGCACAGGTGAGCTCAGGTGTTGCCGTGCATGGATGCTAACGATGACGCTCAGCTGGAGAGGAGGAGTTGGCATTGAGGAAGATCATCAGCTCGCTCTGAGGCTGGTGAGGGTGGCTTAAACCTGATGCCCCACTGGCGGCAGCTGCAGTGCTAACATGCCACAAAGCAGTCTCGGCGCAGCGGGTCGTTTCCATAGATACACATCGCTCATTTCTTATGCAGAGGTTTGCAAAGGCGACGGTAAAACAGGCTGCAACAGATCTACAGAAGGCAGGTCGGTCTACAGATGCAGCGGCCTCGTCATGAGAGCGTGCGTAACTGCCACACCAGAGAGGATTTCAAAGACGACATACGCACCTTGACTGCATCACAGCAATAAACCATAATTTGTTTAATTCCAAACAAAGACTTTCAAATATTCTCTCAAATACGCACCAATAAGGCAGCAGGGCAGGATTCTGGGGGTGGGGCTACTGGTGAATGACAGATGGCTGTAGGAGGAGCAAGCAGCACCCTCACTTAGTGCCTAAAAGCTAAAACGGGGACGGGTGATATCACATTGACATCTATCTTTTATATACAGTTTGTGGTAACCACGAGCATGTGACTCAGTCACATGACCAGTGTTTATTCAGCTTTACAGTTACCACTTCTTTCCGATAATTTCATAATCAGAAGCCAATAAGGTCAGTGATCAATATCCTGATCAGACACGATTCAGACCAGAAGAGCTGTTTCTATACCGTTGACCATAATATTTTATCATACCATGCTGTAGAAGTTACAGGTACCGCTCTGCAGTGGTTTCAATCATACCTACGAAACAAAGGCGACTGATGTCGTGATTTGGTCTGCTCACACAGAGTTCAGATACTTTAATTTTGAAATGTTCACTAAATGTTCCTGCTTCCAAAGCATTGTGGGAGCTATAGTCCAAAGAGCGTAGTGGTGGTGTTCGTGATGATGATGATGATGATGATGGTTCTTGTCTCGTCTCACAGCAGCCATGAATCACCACATGAATCACCACATGAATCACAGCACCATGGCCCCGCCCACCAGCTCAGAGCACGACCACGGCTCTGGAGGAGGAGGAGGGGAAGGGAACCATGGAGGTCACATGATGGTAAGAAGTGGGGCTTATCACTGCTAATAACAGGTCATAGATGATGTAGTGAAAGGTCTCTGTGTGATGTCATGCTGTTGTTAACTAGATGATGACATTTTACTTCGGCTACAATAACGTGGAGCTGCTGTTCACCGGTCTGCTCATCAACTCACCTGGAGGTGAGTGATGTCACCGGCACAATTGTGGCTAAGATCCTTTATTTCCTCTGATAATAAACTTGAAGACTTTTTAAATTCTTTTTGTGTGCTTATTTTGTTCTTATTTATAATTTATAATGATTTTAATATTATATTTACATTTGTAGTTATATCTGTATAGCTTTAGGGTTATGTATAAAAATGCGTTTTGTACTAAATTGAATACGTTTAGTTTTTCAGATTTTTCATTTTATGTAGATTATGATTAAATTTAGACTTTTAGAAATTTTGCTTGCAGTATGAATTTTGAATGTGTTTTTTATAACTGGATCTGTTAACTGTTTGTTAACTCCACCTCCTCTTCCTTTGACGTAATCAGAGATGGTGGGGGCATGTATTGGTGTCTTCCTATTGGCCGCCCTGTACGAGGGGTTGAAGATTGGTCGTGAGGTTCTTCTGCGTCGTAGTCAGGTCAACGTCCGTTACAACTCCATGCCACTCCCCGGGGCTGATGGGACAGTGCTGATGGAGACGCACAAGACGGTTGGGTACGTTGCTAACGGTAACCGTTAAACAGGAGAAGAAGGAGGAGTAGGAGGTGTCGGTCTCTCAGAATTCCTAGTCATTTACCTCATGGTAAACACTAATTTTTACTGATTGGCAGCCAACATTTGGAGGGGGCGGTGCCTCCTGTCATGAGTAACTCCCGCTTCGTGGAATTATTTCCCAGGTAAATGGGTTTGGGTTCTGGTTTTGGTTCAGGTTCTTGTCCTAGGTGGGTCTGTCTGTCTGCTTTGATCAGGCTGTTCAGACTTCTATGCAGCTTCTAATTGCAGGTTCTCATACAGGATGTCCTACACCTGCTAATGGTTTAGTTGACTCAAATGCTAATGTTAATCTAATCATATGCGGGTGGATGTTAAAGGGTTAACAGTGGTGGAGGACTTCCTGCCTGCATGTGGTGTCTTGCTCTGTGACACTGGGAAGCTGATGATGCTAACTGTAATAATTCTAGTTCTGATTCTGGACAGGCTAAAGCTAGTGGTGGGCTAAGTCTTACAAATAAATACATGTTTTGTCTTTGTGAAACTGAACATTAAACACCGTAAGTCACCATAAGACTTTGGTCGCTGTCATTTGTGCATGATGTTAACTTTAAAACATGTTAACTTTATTACTGCTGATGCTAACTGCTAACACTAATCCATGGTAATGTACACAATTTTAGCTTAGGATACTTTTAGCAATCCAAAGATGTTTCAGTCATCAGGTTCCATGCTAACTCTAAGCTTATTATAATGTGTTAAGTGCTATAAGCAAAAGCAATACTAATGCTAACAGGGCTACAAGTATTGAAGGGTAATATTATTTAGCATGCTGATGCTAATGCTAAGTCTTATCTCTTGACCTCTCAGGCAGCGCATGCTGAGCCCCGCCCACTTCCTACAGACCCTGCTGCACATCATCCAGGTGGTCGTCAGCTACTTCCTGATGCTCGTCTTCATGACCTACAACGGTTACCTCTGTATTGCTGTGGCAGCTGGTGCTGGAATGGGCTACTTCCTGTTTAGTTGGAGAAAGGCGGTGGTTGTTGACATCACAGAACACTGCCATTAGCATTCATGCTATTTAGCACTATGAATGCTACACTCAGTATTAGCATGCTGGCCTGTGTGCTAATAGAACTAAACACCAAGTTAGCTAATTAGCACGACACACTAAATTACAGCATTACCTGGTAAAAATGGTAATGTCACATCATACTGTAGTTGGCAACAAACGACAAGCTAGTTGTCTTCTGATTGGCCAATTCACTTTTTTTCCCCGTTTTGTTAGCTTAGCATCGTTAGCAGCTCATTAGCTGGGCCACCAATCAGAAGGCAGGATGTAATCAGTTCTTTGACTACTAGGAATTGATTGATTAGGAGCTGTTTTGATTTGTTGTATGTACAGAGCAAATCAAAAGCTTTTTTTTTTTTTTGGTTAAATTTTACTTCATGTTTACGTTTTAAGATATTTAGAAAATTATTATTATTATTGTTATTATTGTTATTATTATTATCTGAATCAGCCAGTCGGAGCTCGATGTTGATCAAATGAAATTTTAACTTTTGTTTTTGTCAGAAGCAGTCACTTGATTTTGTTTTAAATTGAAGCATCATGATCTGTTTGGCCAGTTGAGTCACCGTTGGCCTTAACGCCGCTGCCACCTGCTGCCTTACTGCTGACTGAAGGTGGGGGCGGAGCCTCGACTCGTTTCACTTCACTTTAAGTCGACATCTTAGCACTTGCCACATGTGCTGATGATGACATAAGAACGTCTCTACTGTTGTGATTACTTTATTTTTGATGGTTCACACTGAGGAGGGTGGAGTTTACATTCTGGACCAATGGGATCGCAGGGATTGCTGGATTTAAAGTCCAACTCCAGCAAAAAGTATGTGGACATAATTTTGGTCACAGGCTTTTTAGCATGTGCACTTACTTCTGGTGCACTGCCTGAGGCTGTGTGGGACCAGCTGGTGTGATCTCGTCTTGTGTTTTATGACGTGAACCCTGTGAAGGAAACTGTTTTATGTGATCGTGTTTTAAATGCTGGAATCAGTAAAAAACTGAATAAAGTTTAAGTAGAAACTTGTCTTTGTTGTCTTTGTGGAGCAGCATGTTGCTCTCCATTAGGTTCACACAAGAGTTTCTGGGTTTTTGTTTTTGTTTTTTCCTCTTTTGTGGCTGTGTGCGTGTGCGTGTGTGTGCGTGTGTGCGCGTGTGTGTGCGTGTGCGTGCGTGCGTGTTTTGGGTGATATGTAAAAATAAATAAAAAATTTCCAACCGGCAATCATCAGACCAATAACCTGCAATAGGTGATATATTTTTCTTGCACAAAAGTTTTGATGAGAGGAGCAGTGAAATCATGCACAGACTGATTTGCGTGTTTAGAACACAGAAGTCCAAACATGGACAAACAAATTGCACACTGGAGGAGAAGGCACGGACAGAAATGGACTGTTATCTCAGCGAGGAGGTCGTAGATGGAGAAGATGATCTGCTGATTTCCACTGGTGGAAAGGGCATGAAAAACGTTTCCCATTGATGTCACACATGCCATGGAAATATAGCCGAGTGAAGCTGACCCCCCACCCACTTGAAACGTAAAGGCAAATAGGCGGAGCGGTTGGTGTTACATTTGTGCAGGTAAAATTAGCATTTGTGCTGCTACGGTTTCTGAGATATAATGATTTTAATTCTTACGGCCTACGCTGTATAACACCAGTGTCTGTGGCAGTGAGTTTCAGCAGCTGTGGAGTTTTGCTCTTTTATAGAAGACTGTCCACTTTTCTTAGGCTTGCTACATATTAAGTTTTATTAGTTCAAACTCTAGTAACACAATTTAGTCGGAAGGGTCGATATTTCTTTTGTTACCAGTGCAGAAACGTTTATTTTTTTTCTGTGGAAAACTGAGTTTCATGTGAAGTGATTCACGTATACCTAAATTTTTTTTTTTTTTTTTACATACCCAGTTTGTCTCTATATTTTGTTTTGAATTATATATGTTCATTATTATTAATGTAGCTGTCTCAGAAGAAAATAAAGTGTTTGCTTTCATAGGTTGCCACCTACATGTAGAAAATTGAATATTCCACAGCACCTAGGCCAGGAGTCTTCGACCTGCGGCTCTAAAGCCACATGTGGCTCTCTGGCCCCTCCACTGTGGCTCTTATAAGACCAAGTAAGTAATGTTTTATTATAAAGACAACAAGAAAGGGTTCTGTTAACAGTTAGTTTTTTATGAAATATCTGCATTGACTATTCACAGAATGTACAAGGCTTTTAAAAGCGATTTAATGTTTCTTAGCTTCAAAACTGTTTGCTATAATTTTCAAGTTGGTTGCCCATCTTTCCTAATTTTCAATTTTTATGGAAAGGACTCACTTAAGCTTCATTTTAACAAATACCTTTTTCCGTTGTTAGATGATTCATTTTCTTATAAAATCTAAAGATAAACATTTTTATTTACATTTCTGTAGCTTACACGATACAACAACTCGTTTTTTTTTAGATATTTATAAGCGCTTTCTTTTTTTAAGGCTCTAGACACGTTTTGTAGCAGCAGGGGCAAAAGGGGCCCTTTGAACTGAAAAGGATGCTGACCCCTGACTTAAGCCACGAGGTCAACACAAAACAAATACAGAAAGATTATTGACAGAAGAATGGAACGATTACTTTCAAGGCTACAGGTGAAGGTGAATGGGTGTGTAAAGCAAATATACATCAGACTGACAAAAGAGTGTTAAAAGATTTTTAATTTAGAACTTTAACTTTATATGCAAAACTGAACTTACTGATAACACACACTAGCCATTTGAACACATGTAACTGTAATGAACCAAATAAAACAGAAAAATGCAGGCAGCACTCATTATACTGTGTATAACATAGAGGTGGGAATCACCATACATCCCACGATACGATATTATCACAATACTTGAATGGTAAATGGCCTGTATTTATATAGCGCTTTACTAGTCCCTAAGGACCCCAAAGCGCTTTACATATCTAGTCATCCACCCATTCACACACACATTCACACACAATACTTAACGCACGATACGATATTATTGCAATTTTTAAATAATTTTTGCGATATTTAGATTCTGTACATAAAGGTAAACTTTATCAATATTCATTTAATCTAATATCAAAGTCTCACACTCAGTTTTTCTCTCATTTCAGTCAGTTTTATTGTTGACAAACTGAACGGTTTGTATTACAGTCTAGCCCAACTTAACTGAATGCAACCATCTGGTACACTTATAGCTATTCTGAACTATGCAATTTATGAAAACTATGCAGCCCCTTCAGCAACTGAAGAATTTGAAAGTAAATTAAAACAAAATATGATTTTACATTAAATAAAAAAAGTTTTAAACTTAATTAAAATAAAACATGTCTTAAATTAAAATAAGTAAACTGTCATATTTATTGCTGCCAAAAAAAGTTAAACACATTTGGACAGTGAAGGAATGTCAGGATTTTTGCTCAGAAAAAGGATCAACATGCTCTGAAGTTAGAGCACAAAAACTTTTTTGTAACAAAATATCGATTTCTGCTGTTCCTGTATCGATACATTGTTAGCAAACAAAATATCACGATACTACACAGAATCGATTTTTTCCTCCACCCTTAGTATAACACAGCATGGGGTTGTATTTTGTTCTTTTCAGATGCTCCTGTCACTCCATTTCCCAGGTCATCATAGCACTCCCACACACATGGAGCTCTCCTGCAGTATGCAGTGTAATGCCCCAAACCATCACTGGTCATCTTTCCATGGAAAGCAATTAATTCCCCTTAAAGTGAACAACTTTCCTTGGAGAACCAGGTTGGAGGGAAATTCATTCAATGGAAATTCTGTTTGGTTTGCAAGATCAGTATCAATCCACACGATATCTCCAATGTTGTAGCTGTGAGTAACTGTCCCTGCACAGAGCTCATTTCCTGTGGTGCTGTCTTCTGTTTTGAATTGTGATGGACACAGAGATGGATTGGAGAGTGGCCCGAGGCAGGTAGACTCAGGTAGGCCAAGTCCTGCTTCCACAGCAGTGCCAAGATGTGCCATACCAGACTCTTTGAGAACAGAGATGGCAGGAGAAACAAATGGCACTTCCCTTGTCATCCCTTTGCTGAGGTAGCAGTGCTGTGAAGAGCAGTGTTTGGTAAAACAAACACTTGATATGTTCCTCATTGTCTTAGCAATTACAGCGGAGATATTGCACTGAGCATCGATTTGAATCGCACCAGACCTCAACGAGACAGCTTCAAACATTACACTAAGCAGCTCTGCTCTCCTCCTGTAGATTTGTTGGGTCACACCATCTGTGGCAATAGCTTCCACCAGCTGCAGGACTGGGTTTTCACTGTCCTTCAGAACAGCACTTTGAAATGTGGAGCTGTCACAGAAGGCACAACATAAGCACTGAAAAAATGCATCAAATGCACAGGTATTGAGCACAGAGATTGTTGATTCCCCTAATCTAATAGGCTGATGAAGGTTTCCATTTTTTTTAATAATCCCACCTTCACTCTTTTGGCCCCAAATGATTCATCTGCATGGAGCCATTCGGTACATGGAGAGAGGTAGGAAGTCCTCTTCCTTTTTTTGGGCGGAACAGTCAGGCCCCGCCAGTTCTCAACTGCATCTTCATCAGCCGGAGGAATGTTTGTGGCAGCATCAGACCCCACAAACGGGTGAGCATCCATTTTTATTTTGTCTTCTGCACTGTGAGTCGTCATGGATCCAGAATTGGCATCTGTGACTTTCAGTGATCCCACTGTTGCCTCATCTTTGATCTTTTCTTTTGCAGAACAAATCCGCATATTTCCCTCGATGAAGGAAAGATGACGAGCAATGAAGCGATCGACTCGAACAGGCAAGTTTTCATGTTTGAAAAGGCCATGTTTTATGTTTTTGAACTCAGCTTCAACAGTGGCTGAACTTGCTGTGATTTTCATTTCATTTTCATTTTCATTTATTTATTCATTTTCAGGCACAACAAATACCTATATTGAACATAAAATACACAAAACAAAAAACAAAACTTGCCTGAAAAAGGAGTGGGACGAAGAAAACATATTAAATCCCACCCCTATACTCACTCATCAACAAAAAAAAAAACAATAAACTTCCCGCAGCTACGCCCATCATTGCATACAGACCCATCAACAGCCCCGGGCAGATACAAGCATCTAAGCGGCAGCTCGCAACCAACAATTAGAGCCTTCATAACTGAATACAGAATATATAAATTATAAATTGCATTACCACAGGTAACAGGCAGTAATAACTACAAGTAACAGACACACATACATATACATACATATATATCTACACACACAAGTACATATATGTACATACATACGCACACTTTATTTTTTTATTTTTATTTTGGAATCCATACCAGCAATGGTAAGAGGACAGACATTACAGAGCACACTAAAACCCATCATTGAGTATACTGTGACCAGACCAACTGTTTGTAGAGAAATTTAAATCTATGAATATTTTTGCATTGTTTCAATTGTAAACTCAGACTGTTCCAGATTTTCACACCACAAAAGCCTTTACGGGTTGTTCGAGTTCTGGGTAATTTGAATTCTCCAAAGCCTCTCACATTATAAACCTTTTCTCGAATTTCAAATCTAGTTTGTAAATTTGCCGGTAAAAGTTTAGTAAAAGCTTTATACAAAATTATGGATGTATTGTAATTAACCAGATCCTGGAATTTAAGTAACTTTGCCTGAAGAAAGAATTTGTGAGTATGATCTAGATAACCAGCCTTGTGAATAATACGCAGTGCTCGTTTCTGTACTGTGACTAATGGATTAGTTGTATTTTTATATGTATTTCCCCACACTTCCACACAATATGTAAGATATGGAAGAACCAGGGTACAGTACAGAGTACGAAGTGCATCTTTATCAAGGAATTGTTTCACTTTGTTCAAAACTGCGAGGCTTCTAGAAATTTTGGTTTTTATGTGTCTGACGTGGGGTTTCCATGAAATTTTGTTATCAATTATAACTCCCAAAAATTTGTTTTCACTCACATTATCAATTGGTACACCTTCAATGATAATTGGTAATTCTATATTATATTTTAAATTACCAAAAAACATTGCTTTAGTTTTATTTATATTTAATGATAATTTATTTATGTCCATCCATTTTTTTAATTAATTTTAGCTCCCTGTTTACAGTCATTACAAGATCAGTATAATCATCGCTACTGAAAAATATGTTGGTGTCATCTGCGAACAGTATGAGTTTAAGTACTTGAGAAACATCAAAAATATCATTTATGTATACATTGAAAAGTTTTGGTCCCAACACTGACCCTTGGGGAACACCACATGTAATACCAAGTTTCTCTGAATGGTAATTCCCTATGCTAACATATTGTTCCCGACCTGTTAGGTAACTTTTTAACCAGTTACCAGCTTTCCCTCGAATACCATATCTTTCCAATTTATCCAGTAAAATTGAGTGATTGATTGTGTCGAAGGCCTTTTTGAGGTCAACAAAAATACCAACTGCATATTTATTTTTATCCAGTGTATCAGTAATTTCTTCTACTGCCTCAATTATCGCCATTGAAGTGGTTCTTTGCGTTCTGAAACCATACTGACCAACATTTATTATTTGATGTTTTTCAAGGAATTTTTCTAATCTTGAATTAAAAAGTTTTTCTAGAATTTTTGAGAATTGAGGCAGTAGAGAAATAGGCCTATAATTGGTAAAACTGTGTTTGTCATTACTTTTATATAGTGGTATTACTTTCGCAATTTTCATTTTTTTTGGAAAACAACCGGACTGAAATGATAAATTACAGATATATGTTAAGGGACTAGCAATATTCAGAATAACCTGTTTAACTACAGACATATTTATGTCATGATAATCCATTGAAGACTTACTTTTACATTTTAATGTGATATTTATTACTTCTTGCTCATTTGTAGCTGAGAGGAACAGTGAAAAGGGATTTGATTTTATATTACTGATATTTTCATTTTTATGACACGGGATGTCCGCTGCTAGTTCAGGGCCAACATTTATGAAGAATTTATTGAACCCATCGACAATATTACTCATGTTGTGATTTTCACCATTTGCATCAGTAAAATATTCAGGATATGATGTTCCAGAAGATCCTTGTTTAATTAAGTTGTTTAACACATCCCAAGTTCCTTTTATATTGTTTTTATTTTCATATAATCTTCTTCTATAATAAAGTTGTTTGCTCGTTCTTATAATATCAGTCAATTTATTTCTATATGCTTTATATCTTTGTTCCACTTCTTTTGTTTTTACTTTGATAAACTGTTTATACAGATTGTTTTTCTTTTTGCAAGCATTAATAATTCCTTTTGTGAGCCAAGGACTTTTTATCTTTTTTTTCTTTGTCATGTGTTCGTTTACAGGACAATGTTTATTGTACCACATAGTAAAAATATCTAGAAAATTATCATAAGCCTTGTCCACATCTGACTCTTCATACACCGAACTCCAATCTTGTTGTGCTAAATCGAAATTGAAGGCATGAATTGCTTCTTCATTTATTGTTCGCTTTGCTATCATGATCTTGGTATCTATTTTTTTTAAATCACAGTCACACAAAGTAAAAACTGGTAAGTGGTCAGTTATATCACAGACAAGCAGGCCACTATTAATTTGGAAATCCATGACATTAGTAAAAATGTTGTCAATAATAGTGGCGCTATGTGAAGTTATTCTGCTTGGCTTTGTTATTGTTGGATATAGTGATAAGCTGTACATTGTGTCAGTAAAGTCATCAATGGCTTTTAACCTTGTTGGGTTTAGCAAATCAATATTAAAGTCACCACAGATAAATAGTAATTTTTGGTTCACCGAAGCAAACGTTTTTTCTATCCATTCATTAAAAGTGACAATACTTGAACTGGGTGTCCGATATATACAACTTATTATAACATTTCTCTTTTTTTCATTCATAATCTCAATAGTCAAACATTCCAAAGTTCCATCAATAGCCATAGACATAGTTGTTACAACATTATATTTTATAGAGTTATGAACATATATAGCAACCCCGCCGCCCGCCTTATTTAATCTATTCATGTATTTTAAATCATATCCATTCAAACAAAAATCTATTCCTTTATCGACATTGAACCACGTTTCAGTGATGGCTATAACACTAAAGGGGCGAGAAAATTGTTGCAAATAGTCCTTAATGAAATCAAAATTAGAGTACATACTTCTGCTGTTAAAGTGAATTAATGAGAGCTTCCCGTCTAGGTTAATTAGTGTGAATGCTTGAAAAGCATTCACAGTATTGTTCTTCTAATCTTTATTAGTGTGAATGCTTGAAAAGCATTCACAGTATTGTTCTTCTAATCTTTATTAGTGTGAATGCTTGAAAAGCATTCACAGTATTGTTCTTCTAATCTTTATTATTATTAGTGTGAATGCTTGAAAAGCATTCACAGTATTGTTCTTCTAATCTTTATTATTAGTGTGAATGCTTGAAAAGCATTCACAGTATTGTTGTTGTAATCTTTATTATTATATTTTATTAGTGTGAATGCTTGAAAAGCATTCACAGTATTGTTATTCTAATCTTTATTATTATTATTATATTTTATTTTTCCGTACGTTTTTTGAAAGCCTACTCCTTCAAAACCGTTCAACTTAGAAAAACCATTCAAACACCGTTAGATTCCTATTCTTTTGGACAACATTGCTTCTATTTTTCTCATTTTTAACATTTATATTTTTAATTTTATTCAACTTTTTTCAACAAAAATTTATAATGTATTTCAATGGGGAGACCCTTCAAATTCTCATTCAACTTCCTCCTCTTTAAACTGTATCTACTTCCACATACATTGACATAGAGCCACCATTCAAACTTTAAAACGAAGACAAGACATTCAACTATTGAACTTGTATTTATCTTTTCAATATCTATTATACTTTTTCTTCAGTTCCAGTTTAAGTTTCATGATGTTTTTTCACCCGTTTCAAAGTTTATAATGGGTGTGTATGGGACGGAATGTTGGGGCTAGAGTGAGACAGCTCAACTGCTAGAGTGAGAGGAGCAAAAAAATTTATCTTAAAATCTTTTTTAAAACTGCTGCTGTGTCCGCAGCGTTTGCTCTACAGGTATGATTTTACCCTCAAAACGTAGCCATGGCTGTCCTCTTTCATCCAATGTGTTTACTATTGTCCTAGGTGTTACGGTTCTTTAATAAATGTCACCAATGCACAGCCTCCTCCCTCCAACTCTTCCATAGACTCTAATGTTAAAATGGCTCAGAAGGTTCGTTTGAAAATCAGAAGAGCATGGTGTCTTTACACTGTCACCACGTCCATATAATAAACTCCACAGGCATAAAAACTGAGAATTAGGTAGACTAGACATGGCTGTCGCTCACGGTGAAAGAATTTTGTCAGTACGACTTTTACTTTTCATTTGGGAACGATTTGTTTCGGCCTGACTTTTCTGTTCATTTTAAGCAGCAAAAGTGAGGCGCATGTCTGTGTACGTGTGTATGGAGCCATTGGGTGCGGTCACTATAGCAACCAGGCTCACACCTGCCTGCTTAACGAGCTCTGCCTGCCACTGTGCCAAGATTCATATTAAACACTTCTCTTTCAACTGCTGCTGTGTCCACAGTGTCACAGCCATCATTTTACCCTCAAAACGTCGCCATCGTTGTTCTTTTTCCAACATCTTGTCTTTCAAAGCTCAGAGATGTAAACTTTTTAAACTGTGTGGATCAAAGTGGAGGGATCACATTTGAGTCATTCAGTGATTCAAAGAATATGACCTTTTAATATTCTTTCAGATGTTTTCTGACTCTAAATGTTCTTTTCTCATTTCTTAGGTTTTTCTAATTTACAATTAAAACATTTTCAGTTTTTTTCCAACTCCTTCTTCTGTGTAACCTTCAGCTTTTAGCAGTTCAGCACCTTTGTTTTCAGGTTAAATTCGTTTTTTTTTTTGTTTTTTTTTTAATCTCATTCAATATTTTTAACTCAAAATTCAGCAATTAATTCATTTCAGTGCATACATTCAGATTCAAGCATTCACACTGCAGTTTCTTCAGAAAATGCACTTTCTAGTTAGTGTGAATGCTTGAAAAGCATTCACAGTATTGTTCTTCTAATCTTTATTATTATTATTATTAGTGTGAATGCTTGAAAAGCATTCACAGTATTGTTCTTCTAATCTTTATTATTCCATTTTATTATTATTATCTATTCCGTACGTTTTTTGAAAGCCTACTCCTTCAAAACCATTCAACTTAGAAAAACCATTCAAACATCGTTAGATTCCTATTATTTTGGACATGATTGCTTGTATTTTTCTCATTTTTAACATTTATATTTTTAATTTTATTCAACTTTATTCAACAAAAATTTCCCATGTATTTCAATGGGGAGACCCTTCAAATTCTCATTCAACTTACTAATTTTTAAACTCTTACTACTTCAACATACGTTCACATAGAGCCACCATTCAAACTTTAAAACGAAGACAAGACATTCAACTATTCAACTTGTATTTATCTTTTCAATATCTATTATACTTTTTCTTCAGTTCCAGTTTAAGTTTCATGATGTTTTTTCACCCGTTTCAGAGTTTATAATGGGTGTGTATGGGACGGAATGTTGGGGCTAGAGTGAGGCAGCTCAACTGCTAGAGTGAGAGGAGCAAAAAAATTAATCTTAAAATCTTTTTTAAAACTGCTGCTGTGTCCACAGCGTTTGCTCTACAGGTATGATTTTACCCTCAAAACGTAGCCATGGCTGTCCTCTTTCATCCAATGTGTTTACTATTGTCCTAGGTGTTATGGTTCTTTCATAAATGTCACCAATGCACAGCCTCCTCCCTCCAACTGTTCCATAGACTCTAATGTTAAAATGGCTCAGAAGGTTCGTTTGAAAATCAGAAGAGCATGGTGTCTTTCCACTGTCACCATGTCCATATAATAAACTCCACAGACATGAAAACTGAGAATTTGGTAGACTAGACATTGCTGTCGCTCACGGTGAAAGAATTTTGTCAATACGACTTTTACTTTTCATTTGGGAACGATTTGTTTCGGCCTGACTTTTCTGTTCATTTTAAGCAGCAAAAGTGAGGTGCATGTCTGTGTGCGTGTGTATGGAGCCATTGGGTGCGGTCACTATAGCAACCAGGCTCACACCTGCCTGCTTAACGAGCTCTCTCTGCCACTCTGCCAAAATTCATCTTAAACACTTCTCTTTCAACTGCTGCTGTGTCCACAGTGTTAAAGCCATCATTTTACCCTCAAAACGTCGCCATCGTTGTTCTTTTTCCAACATCTTGTCTTTCAAAGCTCAGAGATGTAAACTTTTTAAACTGTGTGGGTCCAAGTGGAGGGATCACATTTTAGTCATTCAGTGATTCAAAGAATATGACCTTTTAATATTCATTCAGATGTTTTCTGACTCTAAATGTTCTTTTCTCATTTCTTAGGGTTTTCTAATTTACATTTAAAACATTTTCAGTTTTTTTCCAACTTCTTCTTCTGTGTAACCTTCAGCTTTTAGCAGTTCAGCACTGTTGTTTTCAGGTTAAATTCAGTTTTTTTTTTTTTTATCTCATTCAAAATTTTTAACTCAAAATTCAGCAATTAATTCATTTCAGTCCATACATTCAGATTCAAGCATTCACACTGCAGTTTCTTCAGAAAATGCACTTTCTAGTTATTATTATTATCTATTCCGTACGTTTTTTGAAAGCCTACTCCTTCAAAACCGTTCAACTTAGAAAAACCATTCAAACACCGTTAGATTCCTATTCTTTTGGACAACATTGCTTCTATTTTTTCTCATTTTTAACATTTATATTTTTAATTTTATTCAACTTTTTTCAACAAAAATTTATAATGTATTTCAATGGGGAGACCCTTCAAATTCTCATTCAACTTCCTCCTCTTTAAACTGTATCTACTTCCACATACATTGACATAGAGCCACCATTCAAACTTTAAAACGAAGACAAGACATTCAACTATTCAACTTGTATTTATCTTTTCAATATCTATTATACTTTTTCTTCAGTTCCAGTTTAAGTTTCATGATGTTTTTTCACCCGTTTCAGAGTTTATAATGGGTGTGTATGGGACGGAATGTTGGGGCTAGAGTGAGACAGCTCAACTGCTAGAGTGAGAGGAGCAAAAAAATTAATCTTAAAATCTTTTTTAAAACTGCTGCTGTGTCCGCAGCGTTTGCTCTACAGGTATGATTTTACCCTCAAAACGTAGCCATCGCTGTCCTCTTTCATCCAATGTGTTTACTATTGTACTAGGTGTTATGGTTCTTTCGTAAATGTCACCAATGCACAGCCTCCTCCCTCCAACTCTTCCATAGACTCTAATGTTAAAATGGCTCAGAAGGTTCGTTTGAAAATCAGAAGAGCATGGTGTCTTTCCACTGTCACCACATCCATATAATAAACTCCACAGACATGAAAACTGAGAATTTGGTAGACTAGACATTGCTGTCGCTCACAGTGAAAGAATTTTGTCAATACGACTTTTACTTTTCATTTGGGAACGATTTGTTTCGGCCTGACTTTTCTGTTCATTTTAAGCAGCAAAAGTGAGGTGCATGTCTGTGTCCGTGTGTATGGAGCCATTGGGTGCGGTCACTATAGCAACCAGGCTCACACCTGCCTGCTTAACGAGCTCTGCCTGCCACTGTGCCAAGATTCATCTTAAGCACTTCTCTTTCAACTGCTGCTGTGTCCACAGTGTTAAAGCCATCATTTTACCCTCAAAACGTCGCCATCGTTGTTCTTTTTCCAACATCTTGTCTTTCAAAGCTCAGAGATGTAAACTTTTTAAACTGTGTGGGTCCAAGTGGAGGGATCACATTTTAGTCATTCAGTGATTCAAAGAATATGACCTTTTAATAGTCTTTCATATGTTTTCTGACTCTAAAAGTTCTTTTCTCATTTCTTAGGTTTTTCTAATTTACAATTAAAACATTTTCAGCTTTTTTCCAACTTCTTCTTCTGTGTAACCTTCAGCTTTTAGCAGTTCAGCACTTTTGTTTTCAGGTTAAATTCGGGTTTTTTTTTTTTTATCTCATTCAAGATTTTTAACTTAAATTCAGTAATTAATTCATTTCAGTGCATACATTCAGATTCAAGCATTCACACTGCAGTTTCTTCAGAAAATGCACTTTCTAGTTAGTGTGAATGCTTGAAAAGCATTCACAGTATTGTTCTTCTAATCTTTATTATTAGTGTGAATGCTTGAAAAGCATTCACAGTATTGTTCTTCTAATCTTTATTATTATATTTTATTTTTCCGTACGTTTTTTGAAAGCCTACTCCTTCAAAACCGTTCAACTTAGAAAAACCATTCAAACATCGTTAGATTCCTATTATTTTGGACATGACTGCTTCTATTTTTCTCATTTTTAACATTTATATTTTTAATTTTATTCAACTTTATTCAACAAAAATTTCCCATGTATTTCAATGGGGAGACCCTTCAAATTCTCATTCAACTTACTCATTTTTAAACTCTTACTACTTCCACATACATTGACATAGAGCCACCATTCAAACTTTAAAACGAAGACAAGACATTCAACTATTCAACTTGTATTTATCTTTTCAATATCTATTATACTTTTTCTTCAGTTCCAGTTTAAGTTTCATGATGTTTTTTCACCCGTTTCAGAGTTTATAATGGGTGTGTATGGGACGGAATGTTGGGGCTAGAGTGAGGCAGCTCAACTGCTAGAGTGAGAGGAGCAAAAAAATTAATCTTAAAATCTTTTTTAAAACTGCTGCTGTGTCCGCAGCGTTTGCTCTACAGGTATGATTTTACCCTCAAAATGTAGCCATCGCTGTCCTCTTTCATCCAATGTGTTTACTATTGTACTAGGTGTTATGGTTCTTTCATAAATGTCACCAATGCACAGCCTCCTCCCTCCAACTCTTCCATAGACTCTAATGTTAAAATGGCTCAGAAGGTTGGTTTGAAAATCAGAAGAGCATGGTGTCTTTCCACTGTCACCACGTCCATATAATAAACTCCACAGGCATGAAAACTGAGAATTCAGTAGACTAGAAGCTGCTGTCGCTCACGGTGAAAGAATTTTGTCAATACGACTTTTACTTTTCATTTGGGAATGATTTGTTTCGGCCTGACTTTTCTGTTCATTTTAAGCAGCAAAAGTGAGGCGCATGTCTGTGTACGTGTGTATGGAGCCATTGGGTGCGGTCACTATAGCAACCAGGCTCACACCTGCCTGCTTAACGAGCTCTGCCTGCCACTGTACCAAGATTCATCTTAAACACTTCTCCTTCAACTGCTGCTGTGTCCACAGTGTTACAGCCATCATTTTACCCTCAAATTGTCCCCATTATTGTTCTCTTTCCAACACCGTGTCTTTCAAAGCTCAGGCATTTAAACTTTTTAAACTGTGTGGATCAAAGTGGAGGGATCACATTTGAGTCATTCAGTGATTCAAAGAATATGACCTTTTAATATTCATTCAGATGTTTTCTGACTCTAAATGTTCTTTTCTCATTTCTTAGGTTTTTCTAATTTACATTTAAAGCATTTTCAGCTTTTTTCCAACTTCTTCTTCTGTGTAACCTTCAGCTTTTAGCAGTTCAGCACCTTTGTTTTCAGGTTAAATTTGATTTTTTGATTTTTTTTTATTTCATTCAATATTTTTAACTCAAAATTCAGCAATTAATTCATTTCAGTGCATACATTCAGATTCAAGCATTCACACTGCAGTTTCTTCAGAAAATGCACTTTCTAGTTATATTTTATTATTTTTCCGTACGTTTTTTGAAAGCCTACTCCTTCAAAACCGTTCAACTTAGAAAAACCATTCAAACACCGTTAGATTCCTATTCTTTTGGACAACACTGCTTCTATTTTTCATATTTTTAACATTTATATTTTTAATTTTATTCAACTTTATTCAACAAAAATTTATAATGTATTTCAATGGGGAGACCCTTCAAATCCTCATTCAACTTACTCATTTTTAAACTCTTACTACTTCCACATACATTGACATAGAGCCACCATTCAAACTTTAAAACGAAGACAAGACATTCAACTATTCAACTTGTATTTATCTTTTCAATATCTATTATACTTTTTCTTCAGTTCCAGTTTAAGTTTCATGATGTTTTTTCACCCGTTTCAGAGTTTATAATGGGTGTGTATGGGACGGAATGTTGGGGCTAGAGTGAGACAGCTCAACTGCTAGAGTGAGAGGAGCAAAAAAATTAATCTTAAAATATTTTTTAAAACTGCTGCTGTGTCCACAGCGTTTGCTCTACAGCCACCATTTTACCCTCAAAACGTAGCCATGGCTGTCCTCTTTCATCCAATGTGTTTACTATTGTCCTAGGTGTTATGGTTCTTTCATAAATGTCACCAATGCACAGCCTCCTCCCTCCAACTCTTCCATAGACTCTAATGTTAAAATGGCTCAGAAGGTTCGTTTGAAAATCAGAAGAGCATGGTGTCTTTCCACTGTCACCACGTCCATATAATAAACTCCACAGGCATGAAAACTGAGAATTCAGTAGACTAGAAGCTGCTGTCGCTCACGGTGAAAGAATTTCGTCAATACGACTTGTACTTTTCATATGGGAATGATTTGTTTCGGCCTGACTTTTCTGTTCATTTTAAGCAGCAAAAGTGAGGTGCATGTCTGTGTACGTGTGTATGGAGCCATTGGGTGCGGTCACTATAGCAACCAGGCTCACACCTGCCTGCTTAATGAGCTCTCTCTCACTCTGTGCCAAGATTCATCTTAAGCACTTCTCTTTCAACTGCTGCTGTGTCCACAGTGTCACAGCCATCATTTTACCCTCAAATTGTCGCCATTATTGTTCTCTTTCCAACACCGTATCTTTCAAAGCTCAGGCATTTAAACTTTTTAAACTGTGTGGATCAAAGTGGAGGGATCACATTTGAGTCATTCAGTGATTCAAAGAATATGACCTTTTAATATTCATTCAGATGTTTTCTGACTCTAAATGTTCTTTTCTCATTTCTTAGGGTTTTCTAATTTACATTTAAAACATTTTCAGTTTTTTTCCAACTCCTTCTTCTGTGTAACCTTCAGCTTTTAGCAGTTCAGCACCTTTGTTTTCAGGTTAAATTCGTTTTTTTTTTTTTAATCTCATTCAATATTTTTAACTCAAAATTCAGCAATTAATTCATTTCAGTGCATACATTCAGATTCAAGCATTCACACTGCAGTTTCTTCAGAAAATGCACTTTCTAGTTATATTTTATTTTTCCGTACGTTTTTTGAAAGCCTACTCCTTCAAAACCGTTCAACTTAGAAAAACCATTCAAACATCGTTAGATTCCTATTATTTTGGACAACATTGCTTGTATTTTTCTCATTTTTAACATTTATATTTTTAATTTTATTCAACTTTATTCAACAAAAATTTCCCATGTATTTCAATGGGGAGACCCTTCAAATTCTCATTCAACTTACTCATTTTTAAACTCTTACTACTTCAACATACGTTCACATAGAGCCACCATTCAAACTTTAAAACGAAGACAAGACATTCAACTATTGAACTTGTATTTATCTTTTCAATATCTATTATACTTTTTCTTCAGTTCCAGTTTAAGTTTCATGATGTTTTTTCACCCGTTTCAGAGTTTATAATGGGTGTGTATGGGACGGAATGTTGGGGCTAGAGTGAGGCAGCTCAACTGCTAGAGTGAGAGGAGCAAAAAAATTAATCTTAAAATATTTTTTAAAACTGCTGCTGTGTCCGCAGCGTTTGCTCTACAGGTATGATTTTACCCTCAAAACGTAGCCATGGCTGTCCTCTTTCATCCAATGTGTTTACTATTGTACTAGGTGTTATGGTTCTTTCATAAATGTCACCAATGCACAGCCTCCTCCCTCCAACTCTTCCATAGACTCTAATGTTAAAATGGCTCAGAAGGTTCGTTTGAAAATCAGAAGAGCATGGTGTCTTTACACTGTCACCACGTCCATATAATAAACTCCACAGGCATGAAAACTGAGAATTCAGTAGACTAGAAGCTGCTGTCGCTCACGGTGAAAGAATTTTGTCAATACGACTTTTACTTTTCATTTGGGAACGATTTGTTTCGGCCTGGCTTTTCTGTTCATTTTAAGCAGCAAAAGTGAGGCGCATGTCTGTGTACGTGTGTATGGAGCCATTGGGTGCGGTCACTATAGCAACCAGGCTCACACCTGCCTGCTTAACGAGCTCTGCCTGCCACTCTGCCAAGATTCATCTTAAGCACTTCTCTTTCAACTGCTGCTGTGTCCACAGTGTTAAAGCCATCATTTTACCCTCAAAACGTCGCCATCGTTGTTCTCTTTCCAACATCTTGTCTTTCAAAGCTCAGACATTTAAACTTTTTAAACTGTGTGGATCCAAGTGGAGGGATCACATTTAGTCATTCAGTGATTCAAAGAATATGACCTTTTAATATTCTTTCAGATGTTTTCTGACTCTAAATGTTCTTTTCTCATTTCTTAGGTTTTTCTAATTTGCAATTAAAACATTTTCAGCTTTTTTCCAACTTCTTCTTCTGTGTAACGTCCAGCTTTTAGCAGTTCAGCACCTTTGTTTTCAGGTTAAATTCATTTTTTTTTGTTTTGTTTTTTTATCTCATTCAATATTTTTAACTCAAAATTCAGCAATTAATTCAATTCAGTGCATACATTCAGATTCAAGCATTCACACTGCAGTTTCTTCAGAAAATGCACTTTCTAGTTATATTTTATTATTTTTCCGTACGTTTTTTGAAAGCCTACTCCTTCAAAACCGTTCAACTTAGAAAAACCATTCAAACACCGTTAGATTCCTATTCTTTTGGACAACACTGCTTCTATTTTTCATATTTTTAACATTTATATTTTTAATTTTATTCAACTTTATTCAACAAAAATTTATAATGTATTTCAATGGGGAGACCCTTCAAATCCTCATTCAACTTACTCATTTTTAAACTCTTACTACTTCCACATACATTGACATAGAGCCACCATTCAAACTTTAAAACGAAGACAAGACATTCAACTATTCAACTTGTATTTATCTTTTCAATATCTATTATACTTTTTCTTCAGTTCCAGTTTAAGTTTCATGATGTTTTTTCACCCGTTTCAGAGTTTATAATGGGTGTGTATGGGACGGAATGTTGGGGCTAGAGTGAGAGAGCTCAACTGCTAGAGTGAGAGGAGCAAAAAAATTAATCTTAAAATATTTTTTAAAACTGCTGCTGTGTCCGCAGCGTTTGCTCTACAGGTATGATTTTACCCTCAAAACGTAGCCATCGCTGTCCTCTTTCATCCAATGTGTTTACTATTGTACTAGGTGTTATGGTTCTTTCGTAAATGTCACCAATGCACAGCCTCCTCCCTCCAACTCTTCCATAGACTCTAATGTTAAAACGGCTCAGAAGGTTCGTTTGAAAATCAGAAGAGCATGGTGTCTTTCCACTGTCACCACGTCCATATAATAAACTCCACAGGCATGAAAACTGAGAATTCAGTAGACTAGACATTGCTGTCACTCACGGTGAAAGAATTTCGTCAATACGACTTGTACTTTTCATATGGGAACGATTTGTTTCGGCCTGACTTTTCTGTTCATTTTAAGCAGCAAAAGTGAGGCGCATGTCTGTGTACGTGTGTATGGAGCCATTGGGTGCGGTCACTATAGCAACCAGGCTCACACCTGCCTGCTTAACGAGCTCTGCCTGCCACTGTGCCAAGATTCATCTTAAGCACTTCTCTTTCAACTGCTGCTGTGTCCACAGTGTTACAGCCATCATTTTACCCTCAAATTGTTGCCATTATTGTTCTCTTTCCAACACCGTATCTTTCAAAGCTCAGAGATGTAAACTTTTTAAACTGTGTGGGTCCAAGTGGAGGGATCACATTTTAGTCATTCAGTGATTCAAAGAATATGACCTTTTAATATTCTTTCAGATGTTTTCTGACTCTAAATGTTCTTTTCTCATTTCTTAGGGTTTTCTAATTTACATTTAAAACATTTTCAGTTTTTTTCCAACTCCTTCTTCTGTGTAACCTTCAGCTTTTAGCAGTTCAGCACCTTTGTTTTCAGGTTAAATTCGTTTTTTGTTTTTTTTTTTGTTTTTTTTTTTTATCTCATTCAATATTTTTAACTCAAAATTCAGCAATTAATTCATTTCAGTGCATACATTCAGATTCAAGCATTCACACTGCAGTTTCTTCAGAAAATGCACTTTCTAGTTATTAGTGTGAATGCTTGAAAAGCATTCACAGTATTGTTCTTCTAATCTTTATTAGTGTGAATGCTTGAAAAGCATTCACAGTATTGTTCTTCTAATCTTTATTATTATTATTATTATTATATTTTATTTTTCCGTACGTTTTTTGTAAGCCTATAACTTCAAAACCGTTCAACTTAGAAAAACCATTCAAAGACCGTTAGATTCCTATTCTTTTGGACAACACTGCTTCTATTTTTCATATTTTTAACATTTATATTTTTAATTTTATTCAACTTTATTCAACAAAAATTTATAATGTATTTCAATGGGGAGACCCTTCAAATCCTCATTCAACTTACTCATTTTTAAACTCTTACTACTTCCACATACATTGACATAGAGCCACCATTCAAACTTTAAAACGAAGACAAGACATTCAACTATTCAACTTGTATTTATCTTTTCAATATCTATTATACTTTTTCTTCAGTTCCAGTTTAAGTTTCATGATGTTTTTTCACCCGTTTCAGAGTTTATAATGGGTGTGTATGGGACGGAATGTTGGGGCTAGAGTGAGGCAGCTCAACTGCTAGAGTGAGAGGAGCAAAAAAATTAATCTTAAAATCTTTTTTAAAACTGCTGCTGTGTCCGCAGTGTTTGCTCTACAGGTATGATTTTACCCTCAAAACATAGCCATGGCTGTCCTCTTTCATCCAATGTGTTTACTATTGTCCTAGGTGTTATGGTTCTTTCGTAAATGTCACCAATGCACAGCCTCCTCCCTCCAACTCTTCCATAGACTCTAATGTTAAAATGGCTCAGAAGGTTCGTTTGAAAATCAGAAGAGCATGGTGTCTTTCCACTGTCACCACGTCCATATAATAAGCTCCACAGGCATGAAAACTGAGAATTAGGTAGACTAGACATTGCTGTCGCTCACGGTGAAAGAATTTTGTCAATACGACTTTTACTTTTCATTTGGGAGCGATTTGTTTCGGCCTGACTTTTCTGTTCATTTTAAGCAGCAAAAGTGAGGTGCATGTCTGTGTGCGTGTGTATGGAGCCATTGGGTGCGGTCACTATAGCAACCAGGCTCACACCTGCCTGCTTAACGAGCTCTCTCTGCCACTCTGCCAAAATTCATCTTAAACACTTCTCTTTCAACTGCTGCTGTGTCCACAGTGTTACAGCCATCATTTTACCCTCAAAACGTCGCCATCGTTGTTCTTTTTCCAACATCTTGTCTTTCAAAGCTCAGACATTTAAACTTTTTAAACTGTGTGGGTCCAAGTGGAGGGATCACATTTTAGTCATTCAGTGATTCAAAGAATATGACCTTTTAATATTCTTTCAGATGTTTTCTGACTCTAAATGTTCTTTTCTCATTTCTTAGGTTTTTCTAATTTACAATTAAAACATTTTCAGCTTTTTTCCAACTTCTTCTTCTGTGTAACCTTCAGCTTTTAGCAGTTCAGCACTTTTGTTTTCAGGTTAAATTCGGTTTTTTTTTTTTATCTCATTCAAGATTTTTAACTTAAATTCAGTAATTAATTCATTTCAGTGCATACATTCAGATTCAAGCATTCACACTGCAGTTTCTTCAGAAAATGCACTTTCTAGTTATTATATTTTATTCTGTATTCCGTACGTTTTTTGAAAGCCTACTCCTTCAAAACCGTTCAACTTAGAAAAACCATTCAAACATCGTTAGATTCCTATTATTTTGGACAACATTGCTTCTATTTTTCTCATTTTTAACATTTATATTTTTAATTTTATTCAACTTTATTCAACAAAAATTTATAATGTATTTCAATGGGGAGACCCTTCAAATCCTCATTCAACTTACTCATTTTTAAACTCTTACTACTTCCACATACATTGACATAGAGCCACCATTCAAACTTTAAAACGAAGACAAGACATTCAACTATTCAACTTGTATTTATCTTTTCAATATCTATTATACTTTTTCTTCAGTTCCAGTTTAAGTTTCATGATGTTTTTTCACCCGTTTCAGAGTTTATAATGGGTGTGTATGGGACGGAATGTTGGGGCTAGAGTGAGAGAGCTCAACTGCTAGAGTGAGAGGAGCAAAAAAATTAATCTTAAAATCTTTTTTAAAACTGCTGCTGTGTCCACAGCGTTTGCTCTACAGGTATGATTTTACCCTCAAAACGTAGCCATGGCTGTCCTCTTTCATCCAATGTGTTTACTATTGTCCTAGGTGTTATGGTTCTTTCATAAATGTCACCAATGCACAGCCTCCTCCCTCCAACTCTTCCATAGACTCTAATGTTAAAATGGCTCAGAAGGTTCTTTTGAAAATCAGAAGAGCATGGTGTCTTTCCACTGTCACCGCGTCCATATAATAAGCTCCACAGGCATGAAAACTGAGAATTAGGTAGACTAGACATTGCTGTTGCTCACGGTGAAAGAATTTCGTCAATACGACTTGTACTTTTCATATGGGAACGATTTGTTTCGGCCTGACTTTTCTGTTCATTTTAAGCAGCAAAAGTGAGGTGCATGTCTGTGTCCGTGTGTATGGAGCCATTGGGTGCGGTCACTATAGCAACCAGGCTCACACCTGCCTGCTTAACGAGCTCTCTCTCTCACTCTGCCAAGATTCATCTGAAACACTTCTCTTTCAACTGCTGCTGTCTCCACAGTGTTACAGCCATCATTTTACCCTCAAAACGTCGCCATCGTTGTTCTCTTTCCAACATCTTGTCTTTCAAAGCTCAGAGATGTAAACTTTTTAAACTGTGTGGATCCAAGTGGAGGGATCACATTTTAGTCATTCAGTGATTCAAAGAATATGACCTTTTAATATTCTTTCAGATGTTTTCTGACTCTAAATGTTCTTTTCTCATTTCTTAGGTTTTTCTAATTTACAATTAAAACATTTTCAGCTTTTTTCCAACTTCTTCTTCTGTGTAACCTTCAGCTTTTAGCAGTTCAGCACCTTTGTTTTCAGGTTAAATTCGTTTTTTTTGTTGTTGTTTTTTTTAAATCTCATTCAATATTTTTAACTCAAAATTCAGCAATTAATTCATTTCAGTGCATACATTCAGATTCAAGCATTCACACTGCAGTTTCTTCAGAAAATGCACTTTCTAGTTATATTTTATTATTTTTCCGTACGTTTTTTGAAAGCCTACTCCTTCAAAACCGTTCAACTTAGAAAAACCATTCAAACACCGTTAGATTCCTATTATTTTGGACAACATTGCTTCTATTTTTCTCATTTTTAACATTTATATTTTTAATTTTATTCAACTTTATTCAACAAAAATTTCCCATGTATTTCAATGGGGAGACCCTTCAAATTCTCATTCAACTTACTCATTTTTAAACTCTTACTACTTCAACATACGTTCACATAGAGCCACCATTCAAACTTTAAAACGAAGACAAGACATTCAACTATTCAACTTGTATTTATCTTTTCAATATCTATTATACTTTTTCTTCAGTTCCAGTTTAAGTTTCATGATGTTTTTTCACCCGTTTCAGAGTTTATAATGGGTGTGTATGGGACGGAATGTTGGGGCTAGAGTGAGACAGCTCAACTGCTAGAGTGAGAGGAGCAAAAAAATTAATCTTAAAATATTTTTTAAAACTGCTGCTGTGTCCACAGCGTTTACTCTACAGGTATGATTTTACCCTCAAAACGTAGCCATGGCTGTCCTCTTTCATCCAATGTGTTTACTATTGTACTAGGTGTTATGGTTCTTTCATAAATGTCACCAATGCACAGCCTCCTCCCTCCAACTCTTCCATAGACTCTAATGTTAAAATGGCTCAGAAGGTTCGTTTGAAAATCAGAAGAGCATGGTGTCTTTCCACTGTCACCACGTCTATATAATAAACTCCACAGGCATGAAAACTGAGAATTCGGTAGACTAGAAGCTGCTGTCGCTCACGGTGAAAGAATTTTGTCAATACGACTTTTACTTTTCATTTGGGAACGATTTGTTTCGGCCTGACTTTTCTGTTCATTTTAAGCAGCAAAAGTGAGGCGCATGTCTGTGTACGTGTGTATGGAGCCATTGGGTGCGGTCACTATAGCAACCAGGCTCACACCTGCCTGCTTAACGAGCTCTGCCTGCCACTGTACCAAGATTCATCTTAAGCACTTCTCTTTCAACTGCTGCTGTGTCCACAGTGTTACAGCCATCATTTTACCCTCAAATTGTCGCCATTATTGTTCTCTTTCCAACACCGTATCTTTCAAAGCTCAGGCATTTAAACTTTTTAAACTGTGTGGATCAAAGTGGAGGGATCACATTTGAGTCATTCAGTGATTCAAAGAATATGACCTTTTAATATTCTTTCAGATGTTTTCTGACTCTAAATGTTCTTTTCTCATTTCTTAGGGTTTTCTAATTTACATTTAAAACATTTTCAGTTTTTTTCCAACTCCTCCTTCTGTGTAACCTTCAGCTTTTAGCAGTTCAGCACCTTTGTTTTCAGGTTAAATTCGTTTTTTTTTTTTTGGTTTTTTTTAATCTCATTCAATATTTTTAACTCAAAATTCAGCAATTAATTCATTTCAGTGCATACATTCAGATTCAAGCATTCACACTGCAGTTTCTTCAGAAAATGCACTTTCTAGTTAGTGTGAATGCTTGAAAAGCATTCACAGTATTGTTATTCGAATCTTTATTATTATTATTAGTGTGAATGCTTGAAAAGCATTCACAGTATTGTTGTTGTAATCTTTATTATTATAATATTTTATTATCTATTCCGTACGTTTTTTGAAAGCCTACTCCTTCAAAACCGTTCAACTTAGAAAAACCATTCAAACACCATTAGATTCCTATTCTTTTGGACATGATTGCTTGTATTTTTCTCATTTTTAACATTTATATTTTTAATTTTATTCAACTTTATTCAACAAAAATTTCCCATGTATTTCAATGGGGAGACCCTTCAAATTCTCATTCAACTTACTCATTTTTAAACTCTTACTACTTCAACATACGTTGACATAGAGCCACCATTCAAACTTTAAAACGAAGACAAGACATTCAACTATTCAACTTGTATTTATCTTTTCAATATCTATTATACTTTTTCTTCAGTTCCAGTTTAAGTTTCATGATGTTTTTTCACCCGTTTCAGAGTTTATAATGGGTGTGTATGGGACGGAATGTTGGGGCTAGAGTGAGGCAGCTCAACTGCTAGAGTGAGAGGAGCAAAAAAAAAAATCTTAAAATCTTTTTTAAAACTGCTGCTGTGTCCGCAGCGTTTGCTCTACAGGTATGATTTTACCCTCAAAACGTAGCCATGGCTGTCCTCTTTCATCCAATGTGTTTACTATTGTACTAGGTGTTATGGTTCTTTCATAAATGTCACCAATGCACAGCCTCCTCCCTCCAACTCTTCCATAGACACTAATGTTAAAATGGCTCAGAAGGTTCGTTTGAAAATCAGAAGAGCATGGTGTCTTTCCACTGTCACCACGTCCATATAATAAACTCCACAGACATGAAAACTGAGAATTTGGTAGACTAGACATTGCTGTCGCTCACAGTGAAAGAATTTTGTCAATACGACTTTTACTTTTCATTTGGGAACGATTTGTTTCGGCCTGACTTTTCTGTTCATTTTAAGCAGCAAAAGTGAGGTGCATGTCTGTGTCCGTGTGTATGGAGCCATTGGGTGCGGTCACTATAGCAACCAGGCTCACACCTGCCTGCTTAACGAGCTCTGCCTGCCACTGTACCAAGATTCATCTTAAGCACTTCTCTTTCAACTGCTGCTGTGTCCACAGTGTTAAAGCCATCATTTTACCCTCAAAACGTCGCCATCGTTGTTCTTTTTCCAACATCTTGTCTTTCAAAGCTCAGAGATGTAAACTTTTTAAACTGTGTGGGTCCAAGTGGAGGGATCACATTTTAGTCATTCAGTGATTCAAAGAATATGACCTTTTAATATTCTTTCAGATGTTTTCTGACTCTAAATGTTCTTTTCTCATTTCTTAGGTTTTTCTAATTTACAATTAAAACATTTTCAGCTTTTTTCCAACTTCTTCTTCTGTGTAACCTTCAGCTTTTAGCAGTTCAGCACTTTTGTTTTCAGGTTAAATTCGGGTTTTTTTTTTTTATCTCATTCAAAATTTTTAACTTAAATTCAGTAATTATTTCATTTCAATGCATACATTCAGATTCAAGCATTCACACTGCAGTTTCTTCAGAAAATGCACTTTCTAGTTAGTGTGAATGCTTGAAAAGCATTCACAGTATTGTTCTTCTAATCTTTATTATTATATCATCTTCCGTACGTTTTTTGGCATCTAACTCCTTCAAAACCGTTCAACTTAGAAAAACCATTCAAACACCGTTAGATTCCTATTCTTTTGGACATGACTGCTTCTATTTTTCTCATTTCTAACATTTATATTTTTAATTTTATTCAACTTTATTCAACAAAAAATTCCCATGTATTTCAATGGGGAGACCCTTCAAATTCTCATTCAACTTACTCATTTTTAAACTCTTACTACTTCAACATACGTTCACATAGAGCCACCATTCAAACTTTGAAACGAAGACAAGACATTCAACTATTCAACTTGTATTTATCTTTTCAATATCTATTATACTTTTTCTTCAGTTCCAGTTTAAGTTTCATGATGTTTTTTCACCCATTTCAGAGTTTATAATGGGTGTGTATGGGACGGAATGTTGGGGCTAGAGTGAGGCAGCTCAACTGCTAGAGTGAGAGGAGCAAAAAAATTAATCTTAAAATCTTTTTTAAAACTGCTGCTGTGTCCGCAGCGTTTGCTCTACAGGTATGATTTTACCCTCAAAACGTAGCCATCGCTGTCCTCTTTCATCCAATGTGTTTACTATTGTACCAGGTGTTATGGTTCTTTCATAAATGCCACCAATGCACAGCCTCCTCCCTCCAACTCTTCCATAGACTCTAATGTTAAAATGGCTCAGAAGGTTCGTTTGAAAATCAGAAGAGCATGGTGTCTTTCCACTGTCACCACGTCCATATAATAAGCTCCACAGGCATGAAAACTGAGAATTAGGTAGACTAGACATTGCTGTCGCTCACGGTGAAAGAATTTTGTCAATACGACTTTTACTTTTCATTTGGGAGCGATTTGTTTCGGCCTGACTTTTCTGTTCATTTTAAGCAGCAAAAGTGAGGTGCATGTCTGTGTCCGTGTGTATGGAGCCCTTGGGTGCGGTCACTATAGCAACCAGGCTCACACCTGCCTGCTTAACGAGCTCTCTCTCTCATTCTGCCAAGATTCATCTTAAACACTTCTCTTTCAACTGCTGCTGTGTCCACAGTGTTACAGCCATCATTTTACCCTCAAAACGTCGCCATCGTTGTTCTTTTTCCAACATCTTGTCTTTCAAAGCTCAGAGATGTAAACTTTTTAAACTGTGTGGGTCCAAGTGGAGGGATCACATTTTAGTCATTCAGTGATTCAAAGAATATGACCTTTTAATATTCTTTCAGATGTTTTCTGACTCTAAATGTTCTTTTCTCATTTCTTAGGTTTTTCTAATTTACAATTAAAACATTTTCAACTTTTTTTCCAACTTCTTCTTCTGTGTAACCTTCAGCTTTTAGCAGTTCAGCACTGTTGTTTTCAGGTTAAATTCAGGTTGTTTTTTTTGTTTTTTTAACTCAAAATTCAGCAATTAATTCATTTCAGTCCATACATTCAGATTCAAGCATTCACACTGCAGTTTCTTCAGAAAATGCACTTTCTAGTTATTATTATATTTTATCTATTCCGTACGTTTTTTGTAATCCTACTCCTTCAAAACCGTTCAACTTAGAAAAACCATTCAAACACCGTTAGATTCCTATTCTTTTGGACAACACTGCTTCTATTTTTCTCATTTTTAACATTTATATTTTTAATTTTATTCAACTTTATTCAACAAAAATTTCCCAAAATTTCCCATGTATTTCAATGGGGAGACCCTTCAAATTCTCATTCAACTTATTCATTTTTAAACTCTTACTACTTCCACATACATTGACATAGAGCCACCATTCAAACTTTAAAACGAAGACAAGACATTCAACTATTCAACTTGTATTTATCTTTTCAATATCTATTATACTTTTTCTTCAGTTCCAGTTTAAGTTTCATGATGTTTTTTCACCCGTTTCAGAGTTTATAATGGGTGTGTATGGGACGGAATGTTGGGGCTAGAGTGAGAGAGCTCAACTGCTAGAGTGAGAGGAGCAAAAAAATTAATCTTAAAATCTTTTTTAAAACTGCTGCTGTGTCCACAGCGTTTGCTCTACAGCCGCCATTTTACCCTCAAAACGTAGCCATCGCTGTCCTCTTTCATCCAATGTGTTTACTATTGTCCTAGGTGTTATGGTTCTTTCATAAATGTCACCAATGCACAGCCTCCTCCCTCCAACTCTTCCATAGACTCTAATGTTAAAATGGCTCAGAAGGTTCGTTTGAAAATCAGAAGAGCATGGTGTCTTTCCACTGTCACCACGTCCATATAATAAGCTCCACAGGCATGAAAACTGAGAATTAGGTAGACTAGACATTGCTGTCGCTCACGGTGAAAGAATTTTGTCAATACGACTTTTACTTTTCATTTGGGAGCGATTTGTTTCGGCCTGACTTTTTTGTTCATTTTAAGCAGCAAAAGTGAGGCGCATGTCTGTGTACGTGTGTATGGAGCCATTGGGTGCGGTCACTATAGCAACCAGGCTCACACCTGCCTGCTTAACGAGCTCTGCCTGCCACTGTACCAAGATTCATCTTAAACACTTCTCTTTCAACTGCTGCTGTCTCCACAGTGTTACAGCCATCATTTTACCCTCAAAACGTCGCCATCGTTGTTCTCTTTCCAACATCTTGTCTTTCAAAGCTCAGAGATGTAAACTTTTTAAACTGTGTGGATCCAAGTGGAGGGATCACATTTTAGTCATTCAGTGATTCAAAGAATATGACCTTTTAATATTCATTCAGATGTTTTCTGACTCTAAAGATTCTTTTCTCATTTCTTAGGGTTTTCTAATTTACAATTAAAACATTTTCAGCTTTTTTCCAACTTCTTCTTCTGTGTAACCTTCAGCTTTTAGCAGTTCAGCACTTTTGTTTTCAGGTTAAATTTGTTTTTTTTTTTTTATCTCATTAAAAAAGTTTTAACTCAAAATTCAGCAATTAATTCATTTCAGTGCATACATTCAGATTCAAGCATTCACACTGCAGTTTCTTCAGAAAATGCACTTTCTAGTTATTAGTGTGAATGCTTGAAAAGCATTCACAGTATTGTTATTCTAATCTTTATTAGTGTGAATGCTTGAAAAGCATTCACAGTATTGTTGTTGTAATCTTTATTAGTGTGAATGCTTGAAAAGCATTCACAGTATTGTTGTTGTAATCTTTATTATTATTATTATATTTTATTCTGTATTCCGTACGTTTTTTGTAATCCTACTCCTTCAAAACCGTTCAACTTAGAAAAACCATTCCAACACCGTTAGATTCCTATTCTTTTGGACAACACTGCTTCCATTTTTCATATTTTTAACATTTATATTTTTAATTTTATTCAACTTTATTCAACAAAAATTTATAATGTATTTCAATGGGGAGACCCTTCAAATCCTCATTCAACTTACTCATTTTTAAACTCTTACTACTTCCACATACATTGACATAGAGCCACCATTCAAACTTTAAAACGAAGACAAGACATTCAACTATTCAACTTGCATTTATATTTTCAATATCTATTATACTTTTTCTTCAGTTCCAGTTTAAGTTTCATGATGTTTTTTCACCCGTTTCAGAGTTTATAATGGGTGTGTATGGGACGGAATGTTGGGGCTAGAGTGAGGCAGCTCAACTGCTAGAGTGAGAGGAGCAAAAAAAAAAATCTTAAAATCTTTTTTAAAACTGCTGCTGTGTCCGCAGCGTTTGCTCTACAGGTATGATTTTACCCTCAAAACGTAGCCATGGCTGTCCTCTTTCATCCAATGTGTTTACTATTGTACTAGGTGTTATGGTTCTTTCATAAATGTCACCAATGCACAGCCTCCTCCCTCCAACTCTTCCATAGACTCTAATGTTAAAATGGCTCAGAAGGTTCGTTTGAAAATCAGAAGAGCATGGTGTCTTTCCACTGTCACCACGTCCATATAATAAGCTCCACAGGCATGAAAACTGAGAATTAGGTAGACTAGACATTGCTGTCGCTCACGGTGAAAGAATTTTGTCAATACGACTTTTACTTTTCATTTGGGAGCGATTTGTTTCGGCCTGACTTTTCTGTTCATTTTAAGCAGCAAAAGTGAGGTGCATGTCTGTGTGCGTGTGTATGGAGCCATTGGGTGCGGTCACTATAGCAACCAGGCTCACACCTGCCTGCTTAACGAGCTCTCTCTCTCTCTCTGCCAAGATTCATCTTAAACACTTCTCTTTCAACTGCTGCTGTCTCCACAGTGTTACAGCCATCATTTTACCCTCAAAACGTCGCCATCGTTGTTCTCTTTCCAACACCGTGTCTTTCAAAGCTCAGGCATTTAAACTTTTTTAAACTGTGTGGATCAAAGTGGAGGGATCAGATTTTAGTCATTCAGTGATTCAAAGAATATGACCTTTTAATATTCATTCAGATGTTTTCTGACTCTAAATGTTCTTTTCTCAGTTCTTAGGGTTTTCTAATTTACATTTAAAACATTTTCAGTTTTTTTCCAACTTCTTCTTCTGTGTAACCTTCAGCTTTTAGCAGTTCAGCACCTTTGTTTTCAGGTTAAATTCGGACTTTTTTTTTAAATTTCATTCAATATTTTTAACTCAAAATTCAGCAATTAATTCATTTCAGTGCATACATTCAGATTCAAGCATTCACACTGCAGTTTCTTCAGAAAATGCACTTTCTAGTTATTATTAGTGTGAATGCTTGAAAAGCATTCACAGTATTGTTATTCGAATCTTTATTATTAGTGTGAATGCTTGAAAAGCATTCACAGTATTGTTCTTCTAATCTTTATTATTATATTTTATTATTATTATCTATTCCGTACGTTTTTTGAAAGCCAACTCCTTCAAAACTGTTCAACTTAGAAAAACCATTCAAACACCGTTAGATTCCTATTCTTTTGGACAACATTGCTTCTATTTTTCTCATTTTTAACATTTATATTTTTAATTTTATTCAACTTTTTTCAACAAAAATTTATAATGTATTTCAATGGGGAGACCCTTCAAATTCTCATTCAACTTCATCCTCTTTAAACTGTATCTACTTCCACATACATTGACATAGAGCCACCATTCAAACTTTAAAACGAAGACAAGACATTCAACTATTCAACTTGTATTTATCTTTTCAATATCTATTATACTTTTTCTTCAGTTCCAGTTTAAGTTTCACGATGTTTTTTCACCCGTTTCAGAGTTTATAATGGGTGTGTATGGGACGGAATGTTGGGGCTAGAGTGAGACAGCTCAACTGCTAGAGTGAGAGGAGCAAAAAAATTAATCTTAAAATATTTTTTAAAACTGCTGCTGTGTCCGCAGCGTTTGCTCTACAGGTATGATTTTACCCTCAAAACGTAGCCATCGCTGTCCTCTTTCATCCAATGTGTTTACTATTGTACTAGGTGTTATGGTTCTTTCATAAATGTCACCAATGCACAGCCTCCTCCCTCCAACTCTTCCATAGACTCTAATGTTAAAATTGCTCAGAAGGTTCGTTTGAAAATCAGAAGAGCATGGTGTCTTTACACTGTCACCACGTCCATATAATAAACTCCACAGGCATGAAAACTGAGAATTTGGTAGACTGGACATTGCTGCCGCTCACGGTGAAAGAATTTTGTCAATACGACCTATACTTTTCATTTGGGAGCGATTTGTTTAGGGCTGACGTTTCTGTTCATTTTAAGCAGCAAAAGTGAGGCGCATGTCTGTGTACGTGTGTATGGAGCCATTGGGTGCGGTCACTATAGCAACCAGGCTCACACCTGCCTGCTTAACGAGCTCTCTCTCTCACTCTGCCAAGATTCAGCTTAAGCACTTCTCTTTCAACTGCTGCTGTGTCCACAGTGTTACAGCCATCATTTTACCCTCAAATTGTCGCCATCGTTGTTCTTTTTCCAACATCTTGTCTTTCAAAGCTCAGAGATGTAAACTTTTTAAACTGTGTGGGTCCAAGTGGAGGGATCACATTTTAGTCATTCAGTGATTCAAAGAATATGACCTTTTAATATTCTTTCAGATGTTTTCTGACTCTAAATGTTCTTTTCTCATTTCTTAGGGTTTTCTAATTTACAATTAAAACATTTTCAGCTTTTTTTTCCAACTTCTTCTTCTGTGTAACCTTCAGCTTTTAGCAGTTCAGCACTTTTGGTTTCACGTTAAATTCGGGATTTTTTTTTTTCTCGTTCAAAATTTTTAACTCAAAATTCAGCAATTAATTCATTTCAGTGCATACATTCAGATTCAAGCATTCACACTGCAGTTTCTTCAGAAAATGCACTTTCTAGTTATTATTATATATTCCGTACGTTTTTTGGCATCTAACTCCTTCAAAACCGTTTACCTTAGAAAAACCATTCAAACACCGTTAGATTCCTATTCTTTTGGACAACACTGCTTCTATTTTTCATATTTTTAACATTTATATTTTTAATTTTATTCAACTTTATTCAACAAAAATTTATAATGTATTTCAATGGAGAGACCCTTCAAATTCTCATTCAACTTACTCATTTTTAAACTCTTACTACTTCCACATACATTGACATAGAGCCACCATTCAAACTTTAAAACGAAGACAAGACATTCAACTATTCAACTTGTATTTATCTTTTCAATATCTATTATACTTTTTCTTCAGTTCCAGTTTAAGTTTCATGATGTTTTTTCACCCGTTTAAGAGTTTATAATGGGTGTGTATGGGACGGAATGTTGGGGCTAGAGTGAGAGAGCTCAACTGCTAGAGTGAGAGGAGCAAAAAAATTAATCTTAAAATCTTTTTTAAA
This sequence comes from Copadichromis virginalis, assembly GCF_057382275.1. Lineage (NCBI taxonomy): Eukaryota > Metazoa > Chordata > Actinopteri > Cichliformes > Cichlidae > Copadichromis > Copadichromis virginalis. The sequence goes on from NC_140624.1 coordinate 28,803,523, forward strand.
ACTGCTGCTGTGTCCGCAGCGTTTGCTCTACAGCCACCATTTTACCCTCAAAACGTAGCCATCGCTGTCCTCTTTCATCCAATGTGTTTACTATTGTCCTAGGTGTTATGGTTCTTTCATAAATGTCACCAATGCACAGCCTCCTCCCTCCAACTCTTCCATAGACTCTAATGTTAAAATGGCTCAGAAGGTTCTTTTGAAAATCAGAAGAGCATGGTGTCTTTCCACTGTCACCACGTCCATATAATAAACTCCACAGGCATGAAAACTGAGAATTCAGTAGACTAGACATTGCTGTCGCTCACGGTGAAAGAATTTCGTCAATACGACTTGTACTTTTCATATGGGAACGATTTGTTTCGGCCTGACTTTTCTGTTCATTTTAAGCAGCAAAAGTGAGGTGCATGTCTGTGTCGTGTGTATGGAGCCATTGGGTGCAGTCACTATAGCAACCAGGCTCACACCTGCCTGCTTAACGAGCTCTCTCTCTCACTCTGCCAAGATTCATCTTAAACACTTCTCTTTCAACTGCTGCTGTGTCCACAGTGTTAAAGCCATCATTTTACCCTCAAAACGTCGCCATCGTTGTTCTCTTTCCAACATCTTGTCTTTCAAAGCTCAGACATTTAAACTTTTTAAACTGTGTGGATCCAAGTGGAGGGATCACATTTTAGTCATTCAGTGATTCAAAGAATATGACCTTTTAATATTCTTTCAGATGTTTTCTGACTCTAAATGTTCTTTTCTCATTTCTTAGGTTTTTCTAATTTACAATTAAAACATTTTCAGCTTTTTTCCAACTTCTTCTTCTGTGTAACCTTCAGCTTTTAGCAGTTCAGCACTTTTGTTTTCAGGTTAAATTCAGGTTGTTTTTTTGTTTTTTTATCTCATTCAAAATTTTTAACTCAAAATTCAGCAATTAATTCATTTCAGTCCATACATTCAGATTCAAGCATTCACACTGCAGTTTCTTCAGAAAATGCACTTTCTAGTTATTAGTGTGAATGCTTGAAAAGCATTCACAGTATTGTTCTTCTAATTAGTGTGAATGCTTGAAAAGCATTCACAGTATTGTTATTCGAATCTTTATTATTATTATATTTTATTCTGTATTCCGTACGTTTTTTGTAATCCTACTCCTTCAAAACCGTTCAACTTAGAAAAACCATTCAAACACCGTTAGATTCCTATTCTTTTGGACAACACTGCTTCTATTTTTCATATTTTTAACATTTATATTTTTAATTTTATTCAACTTTATTCAACAAAAATTTATAATGTATTTCAATGGGGAGACCCTTCAAATCCTCATTCAACTTACTCATTTTTAAACTCTTACTACTTCCACATACATTGACATAGAGCCACCATTCAAACTTTAAAATGAAGACAAGACATTCAACTATTCAACTTGTATTTATCTTTTCAATATCTATTATACTTTTTCTTCAGTTCCAGTTTAAGTTTCATGATGTTTTTTCACCCGTTTCAGAGTTTATAATGGGTGTGTATGGGACGGAATGTTGGGGCTAGAGTGAGAGAGCTCAACTGCTAGAGTGAGAGGAGCAAAAAAATTAATCTTAAAATCTTTTTTAAAACTGCTGCTGTGTCCACAGCGTTTGCTCTACAGGTATGATTTTACCCTCAAAACGTAGCCATGGCTGTCCTCTTTCATCCAATGTGTTTACTATTGTCCTAGGTGTTATGGTTCTTTCATAAATGTCACCAATGCACAGCCTCCTCCCTCCAACTCTTCCATAGACTCTAATGTTAAAATGGCTCAGAAGGTTCGTTTGAAAATCAGAAGAGCATGGTGTCTTTCCACTGTCACCACGTCCATATAATAAACTCCACAGACATGAAAACTGAGAATTTGGTAGACTAGAAGCTGCTGTCGCTCACGGTGAAAGAATTTCGTCAATACGACTTTTACTTTTCATTTGGGAACGATTTGTTTCGGCCTGACTTTTCTGTTCATTTTAAGGAGCAAAAGTGAGGTGCATGTCTGTGTCGTGTGTATGGAGCCATTGGGTGCAGTCACTATAGCAACCAGGCTCACACCTGCCTGCTTAACGAGCTCTCTCTCTCTCTCTCTCTCTCTCTGCCAAGATTTATCTTAAACACTTCTCTTTCAACTGCTGCTGTGTCCACAGTGTCACAGCCATCATTTTACCCTCAAAACGTCGCCATCGTTGTTCTTTTTCCAACATCTTGTCTTTCAAAGCTCAGAGATGTAAACTTTTTAAACTGTGTGGGTCCAAGTGGAGGGATCACATTTTAGTCATTCAGTGATTCAAAGAATATGACCTTTTAATATTCTTTCAGATGTTTTCTGACTCTAAATGTTCTTTTCTCATTTCTTAGGTTTTTCTAATTTACATTTAAAACATTTTCAGTTTTTTTCCAACTCCTTCTTCTGTGTAACCTTCAGCTTTTAGCAGTTCAGCACCTTTGTTTTCAGGTTAAATTCGTTTTTTTTGTTTTGTTTTTTTTTTAATCTCATTCAATATTTTTAACTCAAAATTCAGCAATTAATTCATTTCAGTGCATACATTCAGATTCAAGCATTCACACTGCAGTTTCTTCAGAAAATGCACTTTCTAGTCTTTATTATTATTCCATTTTTTTATTATTATTATCTATTCCGTACGTTTTTTGAAAGCCTACTCCTTCAAAACCGTTCAACTTAGAAAAACCATTCAAACACCGTTAGATTCCTATTCTTTTGGACAACACTGCTTCTATTTTTCATATTTTTAACATTTATATTTTTAATTTTATTCAACTTTATTCAACAAAAATTTATAATGTATTTCAATGGGGAGACCCTTCAAATCCTCATTCAACTTACTCATTTTTAAACTCTTACTACTTCCACATACATTGACATAGAGCCACCATTCAAACTTTAAAACGAAGACAAGACATTCAACTATTCAACTTGTATTTATCTTTTCAATATCTATTATACTTTTTCTTCAGTTCCAGTTTAAGTTTCATGATGTTTTTTCACCCGTTTCAGAGTTTATAATGGGTGTGTATGGGACGGAATGTTGGGGCTAGAGTGAGAGAGCTCAACTGCTAGAGTGAGAGGAGCAAAAAAATTAATCTTAAAATCTTTTTTAAAACTGCTGCTGTGTCCACAGCGTTTGCTCTACAGCCACCATTTTACCCTCAAAACGTAGCCATCGCTGTCCTCTTTCATCCAATGTGTTTACTATTGTCCTAGGTGTTATGGTTCTTTCATAAATGTCACCAATGCACAGCCTCCTCCCTCCAACTCTTCCATAGACTCTAATGTTAAAATGGCTCAGAAGGTTCTTTTGAAAATCAGAAGAGCATGGTGTCTTTCCACTGTCACCACGTCCATACAATAAACTCCACAGGCATGAAAACTGAGAATTCAGTAGACTAGACATTGCTGTCGCTCACGGTGAAAGAATTTTGTCAATACGACTTGTACTTTTCATATGGGAACGATTTGTTTCGGCCTGACTTTTCTGTTCATTTTAAGCAGCAAAAGTGAGGCGCATGTCTGTGTACGTGTGTATGGAGCCCTTGGGTGCGGTCACTATAGCAACCAGGCTCACACCTGCCTGCTTAACGAGCTCTCTCTCTCTCTCTGCCAAGATTCATCTTAAACACTTCTCTTTCAACTGCTGCTGTGTCCACAGTGTTAAAGCCATCATTTTACCCTCAAAACGTCGCCATCGTTGTTCTTTTTCCAACATCTTGTCTTTCAAAGCTCAGAGATGTAAACTTTTTAAACTGTGTGGGTCCAAGTGGAGGGATCACATTTTAGTCATTCAGTGATTCAAAGAATATGACCTTTTAATATTCATTCAGATGTTTTCTGACTCTAAATGTTCTTTTCTCATTTCTTAGGGTTTTCTAATTTACATTTAAAACATTTTCAGTTTTTTTCCAACTCCTTCTTCTGTGTAACCTTCAGCTTTTAGCAGTTCAGCACCTTTGTTTTCAGGTTAAATTCGTGTTTTTTTTTTTGTTTTTTTTTTAATCTCATTCAATATTTTTAACTCAAAATTCAGCAATTAATTCATTTCAGTGCATACATTCAGATTCAAGCATTCACACTGCAGTTTCTTCAGAAAATGCACTTTCTAGTTATATTTTATTATTTTTCCGTACGTTTTTTGTAAGCCTACTCCTTCAAAACCGTTCAACTTAGAAAAACCATTCAAACATCGTTAGATTCCTATTATTTTGGACAACATTGCTTCTATTTTTCTCATTTTTAACATTTATATTTTTAATTTTATTCAACTTTATTCAACAAAAATTTCCCATGTATTTCAATGGGGAGACCCTTCAAATTCTCATTCAACTTACTCATTTTTAAACTCTTACTACTTCCACATACATTGACATAGAGCCACCATTCAAACTTTAAAACGAAGACAAGACATTCAACTATTCAACTTGTATTTATCTTTTCAATATCTATTATACTTTTTCTTCAGTTCCAGTTTAAGTTTCATGATGTTTTTTCACCCGTTTCAGAGTTTATAATGGGTGTGTATGGGACGGAATGTTGGGGCTAGAGTGAGGCAGCTCAACTGCTAGAGTGAGAGGAGCAAAAAAATTAATCTTAAAATCTTTTTTAAAACTGCTGCTGTGTCCGCAGCGTTTGCTCTACAGGTATGATTTTACCCTCAAAACGTAGCCATGGCTGTCCTCTTTCATCCAATGTGTTTACTATTGTACTAGGTGTTATGGTTCTTTCATAAATGTCACCAATGCACAGCCTCCTCCCTCCAACTCTTCCATAGACTCTAATGTTAAAATGGCTCAGAAGGTTCGTTTGAAAATCAGAAGAGCATGGTGTCTTTCCACTGTCACCACGTCCATATAATAAGCTCCACAGGCATGAAAACTGAGAATTAGGTAGACTAGACATTGCTGTCGCTCACGGTGAAAGAATTTTGTCAATACGACTTTTACTTTTCATTTGGGAGCGATTTGTTTCGGCCTGACTTTTCTGTTCATTTTAAGCAGCAAAAGTGAGGCGCATGTCTGTGTACGTGTGTATGGAGCCATTGGGTGCGGTCACTATAGCAACCAGGCTCACACCTGCCTGCTTAACGAGCTCTGCCTGCCACTGTACCAAGATTCATCTTAAGCACTTCTCTTTCAACTGCTGCTGTGTCCACAGTGTTACAGCCATCATTTTACCCTCAAATTGTCGCCATTATTGTTCTCTTTCCAACACCGTATCTTTCAAAGCTCAGGCATTTAAACTTTTTAAACTGTGTGGATCAAAGTGGAGGGATCACATTTGAGTCATTCAGTGATTCAAAGAATATGACCTTTTGATATTCATTCAGATGTTTTCTGACTCTAAATGTTCTTTTCTCATTTCTTAGGGTTTTCTAATTTACATTTAAAACATTTTCAGTTTTTTTCCAACTCCTCCTTCTGTGTAACCTTCAGCTTTTAGCAGTTCAGCACCTTTGTTTTCAGGTTAAATTCGGGTTTTTTTTGTTTTTTTTTAATCTCATTCAATATTTTTAACTCAAAATTCAGCAATTAATTCATTTCAGTGCATACATTCAGATTCAAGCATTCACACTGCAGTTTCTTCAGAAAATGCACTTTCTAGTTATTATTATTATTATTATATTTTATTCTGTATTCCGTACGTTTTTTGTAATCCTACTCCTTCAAAACCGTTCAACTTAGAAAAACCATTCAAACACCGTTAGATTCCTATTCTTTTGGACAACACTGCTTCCATTTTTCATATTTTTAACATTTATATTTTTAATTTTATTCAACTTTATTCAACAAAAATTTATAATGTATTTCAATGGGGAGACCCTTCAAATCCTCATTCAACTTACTCATTTTTAAACTCTTACTACTTCCACATACATTGACATAGAGCCACCATTCAAACTTTAAAACGAAGACAAGACATTCAACTATTCAACTTGCATTTATCTTTTCAATATCTATTATACTTTTTCTTCAGTTCCAGTTTAAGTTTCATGATGTTTTTTCACCCGTTTCAGAGTTTATAATGGGTGTGTATGGGACGGAATGTTGGGGCTAGAGTGAGACAGCTCAACTGCTAGAGTGAGAGGAGCAAAAAAATTAATCTTAAAATCTTTTTTAAAACTGCTGCTGTGTCCACAGCGTTTGCTCTACAGGTATGATTTTACCCTCAAAACGTAGCCACCGCTGTCCTCTTTCATCCAATGTGTTTACTATTGTACTAGGTGTTATGGTTCTTTCATAAATGTCACCAATGCACAGCCTCCTCCCTCCAACTCTTCCATAGACTCTAATGTTAAAATGGCTCAGAAGGTTCGTTTGAAAATCAGAAGAGCATGGTGTCTTTCCACTGTCACCACGTCCATATAATAAACTCCACAGGCATGAAAACTGAGAATTCGGTAGACTAGAAGCTGCTGTCGCTCACGGTGAAAGAATTTTGTCAATACGACTTGTACTTTTAATTTGGGAACGATTTGTTTCGGCCTGACTTTTCTGTTCATTTTAAGCAGCAAAAGTGAGGTGCATGTCTGTGTCGTGTGTATGGAGCCATTGGGTGCAGTCACTATAGCAACCAGGCTCACACCTGCCTGCTTAACGAGCTCTCTCTGCCACTGTGCCAAAATTCATCTTAAACACTTCTCTTTCAACTGCTGCTGTGTCCACAGTGTTAAAGCCATCATTTTACCCTCAAAACGTCGCCATCGTTGTTCTTTTTCCAACATCTTGTCTTTCAAAGCTCAGAGATGTAAACTTTTTAAACTGTGTGGATCAAAGTGGAGGGATCACATTTGAGTCATTCAGTGATTCAAAGAATATGACCTTTTAATATTCTTTCAGATGTTTTCTGACTCTAAATGTTCTTTTCTCATTTCTTAGGTTTTTCTAATTTACAATTAAAACATTTTCAGTTTTTTTCCAACTCCTTCTTCTGTGTAACCTTCAGCTTTTAGCAGTTCAGCACCTTTGTTTTCAGGTTAAATTCGGGGGTTTTTTTTGTTTTTTTTTAATCTCATTCAATATTTTTAACTCAAAATTCAGCAATTAATTCATTTCAGTGCATACATTCAGATTCAAGCATTCACACTGCAGTTTCTTCAGAAAATGCACTTTCTAGTTAGTGTGAATGCTTGAAAAGCATTCACAGTATTGTTCTTCTAATCTTTATTCTATTTTATTTATTATTATTCTGTATTCCGTACGTTTTTTGTAATCTATCTCCTTCAAAACCGTTCAACTTAGAAAAACCATTCAAACACCGTTAGATTCCTATTCTTTTGGACAACACTGCTTCTATTTTTCTCATTTTTAACATTTATATTTTTAATTTTATTCAACTTTATTTAACAAAAATTTCCCATGTATTTCAATGGGGAGACCCTTCAAATTCTCATTCAAATTCCTCCTCTTTAAACTGTATCTACTTCCACATACATTGACATAGAGCCACCATTCAAACTTTAAAACGAAGACAAGACATTCAACTATTCAACTTGTATTTATCTTTTCAATATCTATTATACTTTTTCTTCAGTTCCAGTTTAAGTTTCATGATGTTTTTTCACCCGTTTCAGAGTTTATAATGGGTGTGTATGGGACGGAATGTTGGGGCTAGAGTGAGACAGCTCAACTGCTAGAGTGAGAGGAGCAAAAAAATTAATCTTAAAATCTTTTTTAAAACTGCTGCTGTGTCTGCAGCGTTTGCTCTACAGGTATGATTTTACCCTCAAAACGTAGCCATCGCTGTCCTCTTTCATCCAATGTGTTTACTATTGTACTAGGTGTTATGGTTCTTTCATAAATGTCACCAATGCACAGCCTCCTCCCTCCAACTCTTCCATAGACTCTAATGTTAAAATGGCTCAGAAGGTTCGTTTGAAAATCAGAAGAGCATGGTGTCTTTCCACTGTCACCACGTCCATATAATAAACTCCACAGGCATGAAAACTGAGAATTCAGTAGACTGGACATTGCTGCCGCTCACGGTGAAAGAATTTTGTCAATACGACTTTTACTTTTCATTTGGGAGCGATTTGTTTAGGGCTGACGTTTCTGTTCATTTTAAGCAGCAAAAGTGAGGCGCATGTCTGTGTACGTGTGTATGGAGCCATTGGGTGCGGTCACTATAGCAACCAGGCTCACACCTGCCTGCTTAACGAGCTCTCTCTCTCACTCTGCCAAGATTCATCTTAAACACTTCTCTTTCAACTGCTGCTGTGTCCACAGTGTTACAGCCATCATTTTACCCTCAAAACGTCGCCATTGTTGTTCTCTTTCCAACACCGTGTCTTTCAAAGCTCAGACTTTTAAATTTTTTAAACTGTGTGGATCGAAGCAGAGGGATCACATTTTAGTCATTCAGTGATTCAAAGAATATGAACTTTTAATATTCATTCAGATGTTTTCTTTTTTGTTTTTAGTCTAAATTACTTTTCTCATTTCTTAGATTTTTCTCATTTACATTTAAAACATTTTCAGCTATTTTCCAACTTCTTCTGTGTAACCTTCAGCTTTTAGCAGTTCAGCACTTTTTGTTTCCGGGTACAAATTTCTGTATTTTTCATCTCATTCAACATTTTTAACTTAAAATTCAGCAATTAATTCATTTCAGTGCATACATTCAGATTCAAGCATTCACACTGCAGTTTCTTCAGAAAATGCACTTTCTAGTTATTATTATTATTATATTTTATTTTTCCGTACGTTTTTTGTAAGCCTACTCCTTCAAAACCGTTCAACTTAGAAAAACCATTCAAACACCGTTAGATTCCTATTCTTTTGGACAACACTGCTTCTATTTTTCATATTTTTAACATTTATATTTTTAATTTTATTCAACTTTATTCAACAAAAATTTATAATGTATTTCAATGGGGAGACCCTTCAAATCCTCATTCAACTTACTCATTTTTAAACTCTTACTACTTCCACATACATTGACATAGAGCCACCATTCAAACTTTAAAACGAAGACAAGACATTCAACTATTCAACTTGTATTTATCTTTTCAATATCTATTATACTTTTTCTTCAGTTCCAGTTTAAGTTTCATGATGTTTTTTCACCCGTTTCAGAGTTTATAATGGGTGTGTATGGGACGGAATGTTGGGGCTAGAGTGAGGCAGCTCAACTGCTAGAGTGAGAGGAGCAAAAAAATTAATCTTAAAATCTTTTTTAAAACTGCTGCTGTGTCCGCAGCGTTTGCTCTACAGGTATGATTTTACCCTCAAAACGTAGCCATGGCTGTCCTCTTTCATCCAATGTGTTTACTATTGTCCTAGGTGTTATGGTTCTTTCATAAATGTCACCAATGCACAGCCTCCTCCCTCCAACTCTTCCATAGACTCTAATGTTAAAATGGCTCAGAAGGTTCGTTTGAAAATCAGAAGAGCATGGTGTTTTTACACTGTCACCACGTCCATATAATAAGCTCCACAGGCATGAAAACTGAGAATTAGGTAGACTAGACATTGCTGTCGCTCACGGTGAAAGAATTTTGTCAATACGACTTTTACTTTTCATTTGGGAGCGATTTGTTTCGGCCTGACTTTTCTGTTCATTTTAAGCAGCAAAAGTGAGGTGCATGTCTGTGTGCGTGTGTATGGAGCCATTGGGTGCGGTCACTATAGCAACCAGGCTCACACCTGCCTGCTTAACGAGCTCTGCCTGCCACTCTGCCAAGATTCATCTTAAACACTTCTCTTTCAACTGCTGCTGTGTCCACAGTGTTACAGCCATCATTTTACCCTCAAAACGTTGCCATCGTTGTTCTTTTTCCAAGATCTTGTCTTTCAAAGCTCAGAGATGTAAACTTTTTAAACTGTGTGGGTCCAAGTGGAGGGATCACATTTTAGTCATTCAGTGATTCAAAGAATATGACCTTTTAATATTCTTTCAGATGTTTTCTGACTCTAAATGTTCTTTTCTCATTTCTTAGGTTTTTCTAATTTACAATTAAAACATTTTCAGCTTTTTTTCCAACTTCTTCTTCTGTGTAACCTTCAGCTTTTAGCAGTTCAGCACTTTTGTTTTCAGGTTAAATTCGGGTTTTTTCTTTTTATCTCATTCAAGATTTTTAACTTAAATTCAGTAATTAATTCATTTCAGTGCATACATTCAGATTCAAGCATTCACACTGCAGTTTCTTCAGAAAATGCACTTTCTAGTTATATTTTATTTTTCCGTACGTTTTTTGAAAGCCTACTCCTTCAAAACCGTTCAACTTAGAAAAACCATTCAAACATCGTTAGATTCCTATTATTTTGGACAACATTGCTTCTATTTTTCTCATTTTTAACATTTATATTTTTAATTTTATTCAACTTTATTCAACAAAAATTTCCCATGTATTTCAATGGGGAGACCCTTCAAATTCTCATTCAACTTACTCATTTTTAAACTCTTACTACTTCAACATACGTTCACATAGAGCCACCATTCAAACTTTAAAACGAAGACAAGACATTCAACTATTCAACTTGTATTTATCTTTTCAATATCTATTATACTTTTTCTTCAGTTCCAGTTTAAGTTTCATGATGTTTTTTCACCCGTTTCAGAGTTTATAATGGGTGTGTATGGGACGGAATGTTGGGGCTAGAGTGAGGCAGCTCAACTGCTAGAGTGAGAGGAGCAAAAAAATTAATCTTAAAATCTTTTTTAAAACTGCTGCTGTGTCCGCAGCGTTTGCTCTACAGGTATGATTTTACCCTCAAAACGTAGCCATCGCTGTCCTCTTTCATCCAATGTGTTTACTATTGTCCTAGGTGTTATGGTTCTTTCATAAATGTCACCAATGCACAGCCTCCTCCCTCCAACTCTTCCATAGACTCTAATGTTAAAATGGCTCAGAAGGTTCGTTTGAAAATCAGAAGAGCATGGTGTCTTTCCACTGTCACCACGTCCATATAATAAACTCCACAGGCATGAAAACTGAGAATTCAGTAGACTAGAAGCTGCTGTCACTCACGGTGAAAGAATTTTGTCAATACGACTTTTACTTTTCATTTGGGAACGATTTGTTTCGGCCTGACTTTTCTGTTCATTTTAAGGAGCAAAAGTGAGGTGCATGTCTGTGTCGTGTGTATGGAGCCATTGGGTGCAGTCACTATAGCAACCAGGCTCACACCTGCCTGCTTAACGAGCTCTGCCTGCCACTGTACCAAGATTCATCTTAAGCACTTCTCTTTCAACTGCTGCTGTGTCCACAGTGTTACAGCCATCATTTTACCCTCAAATTGTCGCCATTATTGTTCTCTTTCCAACACCGTATCTTTCAAAGCTCAGGCATTTAAACTTTTTAAACTGTGTGGATCAAAGTGGAGGGATCACATTTGAGTCATTCAGTGATTCAAAGAATATGACCTTTTAATATTCATTCAGATGTTTTCTGACTCTAAATGTTCTTTTCTCATTTCTTAGGGTTTTCTAATTTACATTTAAAACATTTTCAGTTTTTTTCCAACTTCTTCTTCTGTGTAACCTTCAGCTTTTAGCAGTTCAGCACCTTTGTTTTCAGGTTAAATTCGTTTTTTTTTTGTTTTTTTTTAATCTCATTCAATATTTTTAACTCAAAATTCAGCAATTAATTCATTTCAGTGCATACATTCAGATTCAAGCATTCACACTGCAGTTTCTTCAGAAAATGCACTTTCTAGTTCTTATATTTTATTATCTATTCCGTACGTTTTTTGAAAGCCTACTCCTTCAAAACCATTCAACTTAGAAAAACCATTCAAACACCATTAGATTCCTATTCTTTTGGACATGATTGCTTGTATTTTTCTCATTTTTAACATTTATATTTTTAATTTTATTCAACTTTATTCAACAAAAATTTCCCATGTATTTCAATGGGGAGACCCTTCAAATTCTCATTCAACTTACTCATTTTTAAACTCTTACTACTTCAACATACGTTCACATAGAGCCACCATTCAAACTTTAAAACGAAGACAAGACATTCAACTATTCAACTTGTATTTATCTTTTCAATATCTATTATACTTTTTCTTCAGTTCCAGTTTAAGTTTCATGATGTTTTTTCACCCGTTTCAGAGTTTATAATGGGTGTGTATGGGACGGAATGTTGGGGCTAGAGTGAGGCAGCTCAACTGCTAGAGTGAGAGGAGCAAAAAAAATAATCTTAAAATCTTTTTTAAAACTGCTGCTGTGTCCGCAGCGTTTGCTCTACAGGTATGATTTTACCCTCAAAACGTAGCCATGGCTGTCCTCTTTCATCCAATGTGTTTACTATTGTACTAGGTGTTATGGTTCTTTCATAAATGTCACCAATGCACAGCCTCCTCCCTCCAACTCTTCCATAGACTCTAATGTTAAAATGGCTCAGAAGGTTCGTTTGAAAATCAGAAGAGCATGGTGTCTTTACACTGTCACCACGTCCATATAATAAACTCCACAGACATGAAAACTGAGAATTTGGTAGACTAGACATTGCTGTCGCTCACAGTGAAAGAATTTTGTCAATACGACTTTTACTTTTCATTTGGGAACGATTTGTTTCGGCCTGACTTTTCTGTTCATTTTAAGCAGCAAAAGTGAGGTGCATGTCTGTGTACGTGTGCATGGAGCCATTGGGTGCGGTCACTATAGCAACCAGGCTCACACCTGCCTGCTTAACGAGCTCTCTCTGCCACTCTGCCAAAATTAATCTGAAACACTTCTCTTTCAACTGCTGCTGTGTCCACAGTGTTACAGCGATCATTTTACCCTCAAAACGTCGCCATCGTTGTTCTTTTTCCAACATCTTGTCTTTCAAAGCTCAGAGATGTAAACTTTTTAAACTGTGTGGGTCCAAGTGGAGGGATCACATTTTAGTCATTCAGTGATTCAAAGAATATGACCTTTTAATATTCATTCAGATGTTTTCTGACTCTAAATGTTCTTTTCTCATTTCTTAGGTTTTTCTAATTTACAATTAAAACATTTTCAGCTTTTTTCCAACTTCTTCTTCTGTGTAACCTTCAGCTTTTAGCAGTTCAGCACCTTTGTTTTCAGGTTAAATTCGGGTTTTTTTTTTATCTCATTCAAAATTTTTAACTTAAATTCAGTAATTATTTCATTTCAATGCATACATTCAGATTCAAGCATTCACACTGCAGTTTCTTCAGAAAATGCACTTTCTAGTTTCTTTTTCATATTGTTCCTGAGTGAAATAATTACAATTTTTAACAAAAGTAGAGAGAAAGTTACTTTCAGAATCTATTTCTGGATCTATTATATTATGCTCCTTATATTCACAATCTAGATCAATTACTTTCTGTTGAAGAATTGATTTCAACGTGTCCATGTCATTTCCTGGTGTAATTGATACATTGGTGTCAGTTATACTTGTCCAGATCCTCCATGTTCCTCACTATCAGTACTTTTGCCTCTTCTGGTGTCCCGTTTAGCTTAATGAAAATCTTACAGTTTGTTACCCATGTACGTTGTATTTTACCGTTCTTCTTCAGTTGCCTTGCCTTCCTCGCGATGTCTGCGTTTTTTCGTGTCAGATGCTCATTAATGAAAACGTCCGTGCCTTTCAGTTTGCGTCCTTGTTTCAGCTGTGCGACCTTGTTCTTCCGATTGACAAATCTCATAATGATGGCCGGCAGTCTGTCACTCCTCCTGGGCAGTGAGTGACATACTTCTATGTGCTCCAGGTCCATCTCTATCCCCTTGCTTTGGAGGAAGGACGCCACCTGTTGCTCTACCGAGCGGGTCTCCTCGTCGCTGGGCTCCCCGACGTTCCCGGCCACCGCGCGCGCGTACGAGCGCGGCTTGATTTTAATACCGCTGATGACCACGTCGTTCGTACGGGTGTACTGCTCCAGCTCATCCACCCGCCGCTCGAGATCCATGATCCGTCTGTCCTTCTCGGCATTTTGGAGGCGTAGCTGTTTTACCTCCTCCAGAAGCCCCAGAAGCAGCTCCTGCTGTGCCCTGACTGCGGCCACGTCTCCGCACAGCGCTCCGAGGGAGGTTTTAATGTCCTCAACCTCCTCTGGTGTTGGGCCTTTCTTGGGTGGCATACTGAAGCGAGAGCACGAGGCGGCCACCACGAGGGACCCGGAAGCGGAATTTCTGATGATGGCGCCTGGCTAGGCCTGCTGGCTGATGGTGGAGCCTGGCTGGGTCTGCTGGATGTGGCCTGCTGGCTGATGGTGGAGCCTGGCTGTGGCCTACACCTGCGTGGGATCTCCTCATGAGCATATGACTGTACCCTGGATGATGATATGTGAGGAGCTTGAACTTGATTCGCTAACAGAAACTAATTTGATGCTGGTGCTTTGGAAGAGAGGGACCATTATTCCTGTCCAGAGTGGCAAGTAACTTGCCACTCTTATTATATGAGGAATAATCTCAGGGAGAAAGTGAATATTATCTCTATCCCCATTTGCTGCAGCAAGTGACCTGCTCTCCTCACATATTTCTGTTACCCAGTGTCGTAGGTCAGTCTGGATCTCATCAACTGAATCCACTCTCTCACTTTCCTCTGTCTGTTCATCTGGAATGATGATGGAGTCTTGAGCAATTTGGGCTTTCAGGTATTTCTTGCACCTTTCTGAAGGAAGAGGGGCTCCAGAACTGTCATCACCTTCTGCCTCACTGAGGGCCACAACAGTGATAGCTTGTAGGAGCTGTTTTACATGGTCCAAGCATTGTGACTGAAGAAGTTTTGCTAATGACCTGACAAAGAAATGTTTAACACGTTGTGTTTTCTTCTTCAGGCAGTCCCACTGGCATATAATCTTGGTGCAGTGCTTGAGACTTGAGTCTGAGTGTTTAACCCATTAATATGTACTGTACAGCACTTTAGTCCAGTGTACTGAATGTCTTTAAAGTGCTTTAGAAACATTTTTTTTTAAGTTTTCTTGGATTTGCAAATTTGCAATTGCTGTATTTTTGAAAATGTTTAACACTGAAAAAAAAATCCCTTTGATCCAGACAGTTAGCTATATCATGTATTAACTCAGTAACTAAAACCTCAGGATTTTAAATGTAGGCTTACCTTGTTCAGAAATCAGATTTAACATGCTGTTCTAAGAATCCTTCAGACACAGTAATGCCAAATAATACTTTTTTCTGCCAAAAAAAATGTGTATTCGATGCAAAAGACTGCTAGCGTGTTCGTTTTTCAAAACGTGTTCTTGGGAGTGTAAAATGTTCAAATGTAGTTTTCAAAAAAGTTTTTTTTAATCCACTCTAAAAAAAAATCCTCAAGCATTTGCATCGTAGTTTTATGAACGAAAAGCGACTGAAGTAAAGAAATTGAAGTAAAAAACAAACAAAAACAAACTAGACTCATTACAAATTTAGCTGATTAAATACAATAAGAAGAGTTTTTTTCAACAGAACTTTATTGAACAAATGAACACACAAAGCGAAAAGTCGTTTGAAAAAGACATTTTTCAGCAGTAATACCATAAGAGCACATCTCAGAAACCGCAGCAGCACAAACGCTAATTTTACCTGCACAAATCAGCACAAACATAGCACTAAAAAAGTAGACAATTTTGGTCTGTTTTGGAGCAGTCTGGGGGGATGGTGACCTTTGAATGACCTATAAAATAAAGTTTAATATCTCAGAAACCGCAGCAGCACAAACTCTAATTTTGCCTGCACAAATCTGCACAAACGTAGCACTAACCGCTCCGCCTATTTGCCTTTACGTTTCAAGTGGGTGGGGGGTCGACCCAGCAGTTTCACTCTGCTTGGAAATATCTGTATACCAGGCACGAGCACATGTTCAGCATCTTCAACACTGCTAGTAAAATTGTTAACGATCTGGGCCCTATTTCAGGAAGCCGGTTTAGAAAACTCAGAGTGAAAAACGATACTCAGGGTTGAGTAACCCCGAACTGTCCAACTCGGAATATTCGGTTTCAGAAAGGCTGATAACAATTAGTTCAGTCAACGTGGAGTTGCTTTAACCCCAAGTTAAACGCGCGCACGAGGATACATAAAGCCCTGATTAGTGGAGCACAGATTAAGCGAGTCACCATGGAGACGGAGGGAAAGAAGGCGCGGTCAATGTATTTTACAGCGCTTGAGGCCGAAATTCTGATGGCAGCATATGCCGATAACATGCAAATCCCGCGGAAAAAAAGTAACACAGCCTCAGCTGCAAAAGAAAGGGAGCATGCATGGCAAAACATAGCCGACAGAGTCAATGCGTGAGTGTTAATTTAAACATTGATCTAGGGATTTCCACCCATTTAACACGTTATTTTATTACATTTTATTTTATATTTCATACATTTTATTTTGTGATGTGATGTGAGCGCAGGTGCAACCCAACAGGCCCCAAACGTTCCTGGCAGCAAGTAAAAATGAAATATAAAAATATAGTCCAAACAGGTAAGGTGTAATTGTATTATGAGCCATAGTGCTTGGTCTGTTTGTCCGATGTAAATCAATTGCAGTTAGAGGCTACATTAATTTCCCCTCTGTAAGCACTTATTGAAATTATCTGAGCACATTACAAGTACATATTTGCTTACTCTGTGTGCTCAAATGTGACCCGTTATAGCCAACAGAAAAAAAAGCGGAGGCCCGAAAAACAGGTGGAGGTCGTCCACCACCACCACTCACAGAGGCTGAGCAGTTGGCTTCCACATTTGTGATAATGTTGGCAGCATCACATATGATCTTCACAGTGCAGAGAACACAAATTAGCATCCATTACTATAATGAAATAATTTGTTAGTTTGAAATGCTACAGGGAACTATGTACCTGCACATTAATGCTGTGGAAAGACTTCCTGTTCACATAGTCTCCTTCATTTACTGAAGGAGCAATGATTGGAATGTGAGTGCCATCTGTACAGCCAATCACGCCTGGGAACCGTGGGAATAAATGTAAAATTTAAGTAGTAGTCCAAGTATCACCACATCATGAATTAAGTTTTGTTCATCCTGTTACCTGCAATTTTGTGGAATCCCTCTTTGATGAATCTTGTGGGTCTATGACCGGGGAACACCACAAACGAGTACAGGAGACGTTTCAGTGCAACTGTAACATTCCTGACTGCCCAACAGACGGTAGCCTTGGAAACGTGCTCAGCATCGCCAATATTATACAGAAAGCTCCCGTTTGCAAAAAACCGAAGTGCAATACAAATAATATGTACAGAACTGAGAGGATGTCCGCGATGTGTCACATGAGCAATATTAGGCCTGAGGATGTTATTCAAATAAATTATAGATTGTGCTGAAAAACGGTAACGTTCACACAGGAAATCATCAGGAAATGATAAAATGTCCGAACGCGCTCTAATCACTCTCTCCCGGCGGAGAGCTCTGCGGAGAATTTGGGCTTCACGATCTACTGGCTCTTCAAGGAAGGAGCACGCCATGTCCGACACTTCCTACTGTCAGGTTTCCGACAAAGGGGCGGAGACAGTCAGGGTTAGTTGTAGTAAACCTGCTAGGGGGCAGGTTAGCTTCACGGAGTGTGTCGTCATAGTAACTCACTCAGGCTTCATCTAAACTCGCTTTGTGAAACCGAAAACCCAGAGTTTTCGTTAACTCAGGGTATACTTACTCAGAGTTTGCACTAAACCGGCTTCCTGAAACAGGGCCCAGGACTACTTAGGACTTAACCAAGACAGAACCAGAATCAGAACTAGATGATAGTAGCACTAAAAATCATCATAGACCTGCACTACACTTATTTTTTAATTCTACTAAAGTCCACTATTTAGATTGAGAAAAGTTTATATAATTATTTAGCCTTGTTGTGCAAACAAGCCTGCATAACTTAATAAATATAGAATTTGAAAAATAACAAACCTAAAAAGAAACACTAGGTACCAGATACATGAGTACCTATGATACGGTGATACTTTTGGTAAACGACCATTTGACTAACATGTGTCTCACCTGCTCTTGTTCCCTCTCTCTCCCTCTCTCTCCCTCTTTGTGCTGACAATCATCAAATATACAGTTGAAACCAGATATTTACTCTTCAGATAAAAACACTTTTTTAATTGTAACATCAAATCAGACTAAATGTTTATTTTTTTAGATAAATATAAAAAACATATTTGTTAACTTTAAGAGTAAAGAGAGAAACTGTCTGTATTTCTTAATTGCAAATGGCACCAAATTGTATTCAAAAGTGAGCCACACTTATGGAGCTCCACAATTCTTTTCCTGGTGTTTTGGTTGACATCTCTTAATTTTCCCATGTCACAGAAACAGGCTCTGTGTTTTGCCTTATATGCATCCACAGCTGTGCCACCAATTTACTCACATGGACTCTACTAACCTATCAGAAGCTTCTTCAGCTCAGAATGGAATCGTCTGGAGTTTCTTATTAATTAACAATAAACTTAGTGTACATGTACTCCTAAATCTGATGAAAGTGATAAAAAAAATAGACAGCTCTGTCTCTCTTTATTCTGACATTTAACTAATTCAAAAGACATTTCAATATTTATCTAAAACAAAAGTTTACTCTAAATTGATGTTGTACAGTAAAAATGTTTTATGTTTTCTCCCTAAAGTGTATGTAAATATCTGGTTACAAATGTGAATATCCTGCTGTGTACTGAAATCCCTCTTATTTTGCATAGAAATATACTGAACAACATACAAAGCATAATATATAAAATAACATTTACCTGAGTTTTTTCTTTGAAAGAAGCCTCTAATGTCCATTCTTATATTTCAGTACATAACTGAAATCGATTTAGTCGGGGAGGGTAAGAACTGAAAATATGAAATAAACACACGTAAGCTAAGACTCTCTAAAGAAACAGCATTTGTTCGGCTTTTCATTTCGCCATTTGTTGATTCGCTTGAAGAGCAAGTAACGTAATATTGGTCAAGTGATCAGTTTGACATCAATCTTTCGTGATTCACCGTCATATTTACATTATCTGTACGGTACGAATGATTTGCTTTGGTAACTGGTCAAACTTTAGCTCTCCTTAGTATGGCTGGCTCCGTTTCTCAAACAGCGCACTCACAGGCAGCAGCTGCCCCGCCCCCTCGCTCAGTCGCTTAGTGCCTGAGCTCGGATCATACCAATATCAGGGGGGATTCACGCACAGTCGTAAATTCCCACAGTGTGCACTATGTGCTTCGAATATTGTGTGTACTTTTTGTTTTATATAGTTGTCAGCCAGGCATCTAACTATGAAAAAATTACACCCCAAAAGACCCCGGGCTTCTGACAAAACAACCCGGGCTTAAGCCCAGTAAGCCACCCCCACGCTCCGCCCCTGGTCTGCATCACATGTATTCTGGAAGTTCACGTCCACACAGGGTACCCAACCCTTTAATCCCTGTAGGTCACTCTGTGGGTGGAAGGTGGGATGATGTCACGCAGGGCTGCACGATTAATCGTTAGAAAATCGCGATGTCGATTCATACTTATGTGCGATCTCATTTCCAAATGACGATTTAAAAAAAAAAAAAAAAAAAAGACGACAACGACGATTGTACCGCATTTTGATCCAGGACGTAATCTGCATGAAAACAAGGCTCACTCTTCCTGCTCAACAAATGACAAGGGCGGAGCCTTATACCACGTGATACAGAAGCTGTGCCGTGTGATGCTAAAATTAGCAGGGAAAAAACAACGGAGAGCACGTCAGGGATGACGAGAAAGTGACAGGAGAAAATCCGTCCCGGTCAACCACCCAAACATCAATAACGGGAACCTTATACAGCGCTTCCCTATACCCGTCGAACTCCCGCAGGCACAAAGAAATTACGGAGGCTATCACTTATCACCTGACCAAAGATATGGCTCCCATCAACACTGTGCAAAACGAGGGATTTAGGAAAATGATCAACACCCTAGACAAACACTACACAGTGCCGTCCTGCAACTGTTTTTCTATTGTTGCACTACCTGCTCTATACACGCAGCGTCCAGCAACGGAGACGGAATTTCAAGCAGTACAACATTTTGCGGCAACAACAAAACCTGAGACATTTGTTGTTTTTATGTTTATTTATTGTTTTTATGTTCAGTCTCAACTGTTACGAAGTTGATGTGCAGTTAATAAGTGCAATAAATATTTATACTGGAAATATTTATACTGGAATTTATACTGGAATTTATACTGTATACTGGAATTATTATACTGGAATTTATACTGTATACAATAAATATTTATACTGGAAAAGAAAATCGTGAGAGAATCGTGATCTCAATTCTAAGCCAAAAAATCGTGATTCTCATTTTATGCAAAATCGTGCAGCCCTAATGTCACATCTACTTTCAGGTTTCTGCAGCTAGGTGGATAGTCAGCTGTTTTCTGTCCCGATGACAAACAACGTTTCCTCCGCCATTGGAGGAAATGTTGTTTGAGGGTCGTCTGGCGATTCCTGCAGACGGTGATCGGCGCCATCAGTGGAGAAACTATCATGCCTGGTTGATGATGATTGAGGTGTCCTGCTGCTGCAGATAATAATCAATAATCAGTAAACCCCCAAGCCCCACCATGACGTGACAAACGCATCTGTGTATGTGTGCGCGCGTGTAAAGTTAAAGTTGCTGCTCGGGGTAAACGTGTTGAGAAGAATTACAGTCTAACTCAGAACAGCAGGGGAAGCCAGTGAGCAGCTGTCATTAGCTGAGTACGTTTAATCAGGTTTTTATGCTGCGTCTGTTTGTAGGTTTGAAGGTGAACATGTGGAAGAACCCACACTGAGTCAGTGAGATCCAGATGTTCACCTGGGCAGATGTTCAGGAGCAGCCTGGTCAGCGGTTTGCCCTCGGAGAAGGCATCAGAGAGACTTTGTGATGTTGGAGATCTGCAGCTATCGATTATTTTGGTAATGAAGTAATTGGACAAGGAACACTTTTGTCTTCTTAATGAGGAATAATAAACATTAAGAGAAAAAAACAGAATGAACTGCTCTTTTCTATTTTAAAAACGGCAATGTTTTAAAGTTTAACTGTAAACAATATCTATGAAAAATTGTTTTAATTTTAATCTGTTTCAGATTACAATTTAATTTAATTAAACATCGACTTAAATGCAAAATATATAAGATATATACACAACCTTAACTAGGCCATTAAAATGTACCTTTTCTCTTGGAAGGCTTTATGTTAATAGGAGGCAAGTTTCTGTTGTGATGGTGTAGACATGAATAATTCAGTGTTTAACCTAAAATCCTTCCGGTCAGTAGCTCACAGTTTTACTAGCTCACATTAATTTTTATTGTCTTGTGAAAAAAGCTTTTATTTTTTAGGTTTTTCAAAACAATACAATATTATATATTTTTCCACTTTTAATCTGAAAAATGTTACAAAGCCTTCAAATTAATCTGGTCTAGTACACCCCACACCCTCCTTTAGACTCACCCTTGTTTGCTTCCATTTAAAATATGATGGCTCTATGATTTAAACATGCATCAGGCTAAGTTCACAGCTCATCTCCAGATTTCAATAAAACTTCTGGAGCAGATTTGTCTTTGTGTGAAACAAACTGTGTCAAAGTTTACTGGTCGGGCGCTCCTGCAGCGGTCTCTCACTAAAGGGTTTAATGGTGGTCACAGGAACAGCTGCTGTTATCTTTCACTTCGCCTGAGCTCCGCCTCTTTGCTCTTTGGTGTGTAAACAGACTTTGCCTCCACATTAAACTGTGCCAGAGTCCTCACCACTGCCGCTGTGGTGTTCTCAGTGTTTCTGGGTAAAACTGTATTACTCGATAAATCGTTTCAGGCTTACACATGGCTCATTATTTTTAAATTATTTATTGTTATTTTGTATTTTTATTTTAAAATGAAATTTTCCATTATTAGTTTCTTTATGGAGAGTCCTGTGTGACCCGACCAACGCACACACTGTGTGTGGGTCGCACACAGGACATCAGTCAGCTGACAGTCATGCTTTGCAGTCACACTGAGGTCAAAGGTTAGTTTGGAGCAGAGAATATAGTGATCAAAGTGGAATAACTCTGCTGGGAAGACAAAGTAGTCACAGCTGTGAACAGGTGACAGGAAGTGCTCCTAGCTAAAAACCCTAGTCAGACTTAAGCCCAGCTTTGCTACCATATCAAGACGACTCATTCATCATCTTTTTCGTCCTGTAATGACAACGAGGAGGTGGAGAACACCTGAGCTGCAGCCATTCCTGTTCTCGGTCGTGTTAAAAGTACCTGCACTCACCTGCTGTAGTTGAGCGTGAAGGTGAGTGTGGTCAAGGGCTGCATCTCTGCTGTTAACCTCAGGATTTGATCACTTCCTGTTTGTGTGATGCTGTCTGAATAAAGAGTTTGTAATTTATGGAAGAAAACAAACAAACAAACAAACAAACAAAAAAACAACAACACACAAACTGACCACACAGCTACTCTCAGATTTATTTCTAACTTGACCAATATCAAGTTTACAAAAGTGAACTCATCACAAAAGAAGTTACATGTCAGATGCACCAAGCAGCACGAACACCAAACGGATCCACTTAAAGCTCTTTAACAAGTAAGGCACCTGAAAACGGCTTCAACACAGCACGGGAATCAAGATGTGATGAGATCATCACAGGGAACCAGCATGAGATATCAGCGCCCTCTGCTGAGGTCATGCTGTTGCCATCTTTTTATACAGTCTGTGGAATGTGTATGGGTCGACCCGAGCTTACGTTAGGGCCTGCGCCGATGTCATCAGGAAACTGTGGGCTAAAAGAAAAAGAAAAAAAAAAATCAAGGAAAAAAAACCCAACAACAACAACAACAACTAAAAAAACATGAACATTTTGCTCAGAAACCACACACGCAGCCAGCACGTGGGCAACGTGACAGTGTTTATTCAGCCCAACATTTTAATTTTGTAGAAGCTTTATCTTCTTCCTGTTTATTTTCTTCCCTGAACTTTTCACTGTTTTACTGAA
Organism: Copadichromis virginalis; assembly: GCF_057382275.1. Taxonomy (NCBI): domain Eukaryota; kingdom Metazoa; phylum Chordata; class Actinopteri; order Cichliformes; family Cichlidae; genus Copadichromis; species Copadichromis virginalis. The sequence continues at coordinate 28,826,397 of NC_140624.1, forward strand.
GCTCTTTCTAACCTCAGGTTATAGTGAACCAGAACAGCGGGACGCACCTGTGCTACCTGCTCCGAGTCTACAGGTCGTAGACATCGACGTGAGCACCGGAGGTGTAGCTGTCCTCCAGAAGCAGCTTCATCAGCTTGGCGCAGGACGCCTCACAGCTCAGCAGCTTGCCTTCGGCGAACTGGTCACTAAAGAACTTCCTGATGCTGGGGTCAGCTGACCTGGAGCGAGCCTCCACCTGCATGGCCGTATCCAGCGGTCCTGGAGTGGTCACAAAACAAGAAGTGATGACATGGACAGCATGAAGCCTGCTACTGCTCAGCATGGCTAATGAATCATTATGACAGATTTCTTCAGCTCGGTCTGGTATGGCAGGCCAGAGAGGTCAAAACTAAACCGCTTTCAAACCCCCCCCCCCCAAAAAAAAAACACATTTAAAAACATTTAAAACTTATTTTAAAATTTTAATTTTGTCCTTTTTCACAATGAATTCATTTTATTTTGTTTACAGTCTGAATTTTATTTTTTAAATTTTTTTTTTACTATTCAGCTAAAAGCCATGGAAGTATTTTATTAAACCCACATTCGTAATCTGTGTCCTCACATCCTTCAGTTTGATTTGAATTTTGACCCTTTCAGCCCTCCATACTCACATCTGAAGTATTTTGCCTTCAGTGAGCTTCTTGTCTTTTCATGGAAAACCGAACCAGCTCAGCAGGCCACGCCCCCTGCCTCACCTGGTGAATAGCTGAGCACCCGGACGTCCGGCTCCTCCAGTGCCAGCACCTGGAACATCATGTCCCGGGCAGCCTTCCCAGTGCAGTAGAGTGCCCAGGATGGGAAAGGCTTGATGGCGCAGAGTGAGCTGATGTTCACCACGGTGCGCCTCAGACCTGGGCGCTGCGGGAATGCCTGCAGCACCCGGGCGGTGAGGCACCAGGCGGAGCTCACGTTCAGCGACAGGTACGAGTCCACCTCGGCGAGGTCGCTGAAACTCACAGCGAAGCGTGACACGTCACCCAGAGAGGCTGGAGGAGGTGAGGTAATGAAGGTCAGAGGTGAAACCAGCATGAATCACAGAGGTTTAAAGAGTTCATGCATTAAAACATCAGGAAGCAGAAACATTAAAATTCATTTGGATTATTTAACAAAATCAATAACAACATGTTCAAAAAAAAGTGATTAGGAAGAAGCAAAAACTTACAGAATCCCCCCAACATTCCACCCTTTAGCATCCAGTAATCATAACAGGGACTTGATAAAAGACTATGAAGAGGGGGTTTAAAAGCAATCAATTTTGAAATAATGAATGGCATTTTAAAGATTAATTGGCTCCGATCTTTCTTAAAAAATAATAATGAGATCTGGTTCTTGATACCATCTCTTATTTTCAACAAAGTTGGGGGGATCCAATTCCTTTTAGTATGTGATTTTGAAATTTCTAAACTACCCATAAAACTTTCCAAATTTCATCAACAAGTTTTGTTAAATTGGAAATTAATGTTTAAAAATAACTTTAGTCCCCACAACGTTACATTGTGGAATAATAGGGTGATATTGAATCGGGGGAAATCTATGTTTGTGGAAGAATGGATGACAAAATAAATTTGGTCTGTGACACATAATGGATGGAAATGGACATATACTTGAATTAAACAGGCTTAATGAGAAATATGACATGAGTTGCTCGTTCGAGTTCTATAAAAAGGTTTCACAGAATATCCCAATAGTCCTTGTAAATACGATAAAGAACAATTTTTCAAATATAGGGCTTTGGAGTTGACGTCACGCCGCAATGCATTGTGGGAGCGCAGCTCCATTTTGGGGGTCTACGATCCAAACAAACACACTGTATTGGAACGGCGACTACGACAAGAAACATGCTTAAAAGCAGCTCGAAAGAAAACGGATGGTATAGAGATCGATTGCGTCCAGAGGCGAAGCAGCGGTATTTGAAAAAAATAGAGTGCATCGCAAATCTGGACCCATACGACATACGGCAGTGGAGTAAAGACCCAGACGACTTACCGCCACTGTCCTACCCCGATATCTTCACCTATCTTGTTTGTGGAGTAAGTGCTTACACTGCGAACCAGTTTCGTAATTACAAGTCACTGGAGGCGCACATCCAATTTACAAATGGCTGGGTGCAAGATTTGGCTATTTTCAAGCCGCCAAAATCTGAGTACGTCGTCATTCATACCAAGGTAAGTCAGCTGGAGTGCATCGAGTGACATAGCCATTTTCCACCCCCCACCATAATTAATGTTATACCTCTATCATTGAACTGCTAAAATATCGTTATCATATTATGTGCCCATAATTGTATAGTAGATGCAAATTAACACATTGATAATCGGGCAAATTATTAACGCCAATCAGTGTCCTCCCTGTCTCATTTCATTTATTGTCTTTACATCAACCTTGTCCTTGCATGTTACAGGTACTGCACTCCCAAAGATTGAATGAACCTGCATTACGACCATGGGTAATTGTAAGCACCACAGGGAAGGTCGAAACTGCACACTGCACCTGTATGGCCGGAGTTGCTGAGACCTGCACCCATGTCGCTGCACTTCTGTTTAAAGTGGAGGCAACAGTGAGGATACGTGGCACAAAGACAGTCACAGATGAACCAGCTTACTGGGTTTTGCCAGGGAACACAACCAAGATACAGCCAGAGGTTGGCCATAACATTGACTTTACATCTTCAGCAGCACAAAAAAAGACTCTTGATGAAAATATAAACGGACCGTCTGTGGTGAAAGGCAGAAGAAGCCGTCGTTCAAAAAGAAAGATTCCCTCTGCTACGTTTGAGGAGTTGTCACCAGTGTTAGACACACTTCAAAAACACAATAAAGCAGTGTGTTTGTCTGGATTGGAGAAATACTACACATCACACACTGTACAGTCATCCACATTACCACTGTCTCTGGCGTGTTTGCACAGCACAGGTGCACAGTCCCTTGGCCTTACCGAGCTACAACTGCACTGCGTAAAGTACATAAACACAGCAAAAGTTACTGAAGAACAGGCAGAAGCTATTGAGGTACGCACAAGACTGCAACACAAGAGCCCAGAATGGTATGCTTGGCGTGCTGGGAGGATCACAGCTTCAATGATGCACGCTGTGTTTGCCACCACTGTAGAAAAACCCGCCATTACTGTGATTAATCGTGTTTGCTACCCTGTTAACTCTGTCTGTAATGTGCAAACAACTTGGGGACTGGAGCATGAACAGGATGCTCGACATGCCTACACCCAGACAATGTCAGCATGTCACAAAAACCTACAGGTCCGTATGTGTGGTTTTCTTGTTAACATGGCTTTTCCTGAAGTAGGAGCATCTCCTGATGGACTAACCACGTGTGAATGCTGTGGGAAGGGGTGCCTAGAAATTAAATGTCCATTTAAATATCGATGTGACAGCATTCAGCAAGCGTTGAATGCACATGACAAAGACTTCTGCCTCGAGTTGACAGCAAAAGGACTTAACTTGAAGAAGACACATCGCTTCTACTCACAAGTGCAAACACAGGTCTTTGTGGCCAACGCAAAGCACTGTGACCTCGTGGTATGGACACAAAAAGACATGGCAATTTTACGCATCTTCCCAGATGTGCACTTCTGGGAATCACATTTAAAGAAAGCTCAGGAGTTCTTTCAGAAGGTGTGCCTTCCTGAACTTGTAGGAAAACATTTCTCTAAGCGAAATGCAGCCCCGAGTGGTCACAACGTTTTTTCTTCTGGTGTCTAGTTTTTTGTCAGAAGTGCATTGAAATATGTATAACTTGATTTCAAACGTGCAGCACTTACCATGTACCAATTGTCAAAGTGTGAAATAAAGAGTGCAAAGCAGTTATTTGTTATCTTGCTTTTATTATAACGTAATTTTAGTGAAACAAAGAGTTCAAAGTGATGATAAACTTTCGCTTATAGTATACAGGTACAGAAATGGTTACATAACGCAATGTCAATGTGTTCATACAGTCACACATACAAAAAACTAAAAAGGTTTTCCTTTTTTAAACAATTATTAATTAACAAGTACAAGTCTCAATTGTGCCTGGTTTCACTACCACACTGGGGCACATGTTAACCAAAACACAACACACCCTCACAATTTTATCAAGGAATGTAACGTCTTCACCCTCACATGGAAGAAGAGAACGGATGGGCATGGTAGTATGTAGCATTTTGAATTTGTTGCGCAAACTGCCAATTACTCGTTCAACATGGATTCTTAGGTGTGCAATGGCTCGTGTATTTTCTATGTCCTTGGCATCTAGTTGACAGAAGCCCCTTGTAAATGCTGGGATCTTTACCTCCGCACACATCATTCCCACCGCATCTCTGATGTCAAAGCCTCTGTCAGCCAAAACTACATCCCCTGGTAACAGCTTGTTAAGTATGCCACATTGCTTTGTGATGTGTTTATCTGATGCACGGCCCCCCCACCCCTTAGAAATGAATGAAATTGCACCTTGTGGAGTAATCCCGATCAGATATTTCATGGTGTGTGTACCCTTGTAGTGTGAGTACGTTTGAGCACGAGCCTTTAAATTAGATGGTCGTTCTGTACGAATTTCAAAACAGTCTACAATGATGGCTACACGATTTCCAAAAGTGTCCGTAAATTGTGGTGGCATTGTTGCTTGCAAACAGTGCCTCTCTGGCCAGTGTACAAGTATTCCAAAGCGGGCATACAACACGTCAATTGTATCAGAAAAGACAGAAGAAAGAGTTTTGTGGGAGACATTGAATAGATAACTAAGATGCTGAACAGGAAGATCAAGTCTAAGTCGCATAAGTGTGAGTAAAAGCATTTGGAAATGTGACAGTTTCTTTGATGCTGGTAGGAAAACTTTTACATTCTCGAGCACGGACATAAAAATAGCAAAACAAGTAAAACCGGTGTAATATTTCACTTTTTCCGTGTCACCCTTTAAAAAGTTTTCATTCAGCTCTGTCTTGTCCAACTTTGATTTAAGCTTTCTGTTCTCCTCCAGCAGCCGGTTTATTTCTGCTCTGCTCTGTACACAGCGCACACAATCATTTGTCAGTTGTTGATCTTCTGTCTGTTTCTCTCTGATATCAATGTTTTCTGCATCTGCACCCGTTACCTCTGCTTCTACTTGTCCAGCACAAATTTGGCCCTCAGCCAAAATAACAAGGTTGTTATGGTGTTGCTCTTCTGTGGTGTCCATCTCTGGCTGCTCTTCTGTGGTAACTTCTGCTGAGGCTTCACCTTCACACTCTGCTGCTCCATTGTCAAAGCCTGTCCAATAAAAAGAGTGCAAATACACAAGGGAAGTTTTAAATGGTTTATACATTAAGGCCGTATGAATACTCAAAAATGTTTGTGTTAATTGACTAAGATCAACTTTTAAAATAAGAGACTGTGGCTGGGCGTGCGGTTGTCGTTTACCTCCAAATAGTACTTTATTTTGTTGACGTTGTGTTCGCCTCCTGTGACGGTCTGAATGTGATGTTCGGGTTTCGGAGTGCCCCATGTGTAGCGTTGGTACCCAGTCTGGATTTGTTTGATCCATTTCATAGGCAGGCTTCCCTACAGTTGTGCGAAACAATTAGCGAATCGTTACATAGCACATATGTCTGCAAAGTCACTCCATTCGATGTTTGATCGCAATTTCTATAACTTCCGAGACCACCAACGGTAATATTATTCAGCTTTGAAGTGTGATAAGAACATATTTAGAACTTACCGGAATGAAAATGTCGTGAGCACACCAGCTGATATCTGGAGACGTAACAGAACTTGATATCAACTCGTCTCACGGCTGCTATCCAGGCTAGACGCCTTCGTTTGGTAACATCCGATACATGAGCTCCTTCATGTTGCTTCCAGGTTGGGAAAGCATAAAAAGACAATCCAACCTTATTCCCGTGCCGGTCGTAAGATCGAACATTGCAGCCGAGCACACAGCAAGTACGAACCATGGCTATGCTATCGCTTCTAGCTTGGACCCCCAAAATGGTGAATCGGGCTAAAATCCTTTCCACGCCCACCCCCGTGACATCACGCTCCAAAGCCCTATACAGACTCCAAATTTACATAAAATTAAACTAGATGGACTTGACTTGGTTAATGAAACATGCAATAATCAATTTAGATTATAACAAATCTGAGATCTCGTTGATCAGAACCAAATATTTAAAATTTCCAATTCCCCCAAATTTAAAGAAGTCCATTTTAGAACTACAAAAAATATTTACCCCTCCAATGAATTTATGAGAGACAGATTTAAATTTGTGTTAGACAACTGTTATATTTGTAAAACAACTTTGGAAACAACAGAGCACATGTTCTATGGATGGGTGACAATCCAGAATTTATGGAAATCTCTCCATGTCCTAAATATTGATTTTTGGTCTTTTCAAAATATTCAAATTGGAGTAATCCTTAAGGACAAAAATAGTGAGTTTTTAGTTAACAATCTCATTATTATAACTAAGTATTACATTCATAAATGCCGATATGCTAAATCCCCCCCTTCATGGCCTGCTCTTAAAAACGAACTCTCCCTGTTCCGTAAATCTCTTAAGCTAATAAATAAGCCCCAAGCAATCAAACTGCATAGATTTTTAGAAGAGTTTGATTTTTCTTAGCCCCTTATTTAAGTTATGCGTCTTGTTTATGGAACCTCACTTTTAGAGATTTTATGATCCCCCTTGTCTCCTTTATTTCTGTTCCTTGTTTTTCCATTCTTTTTTATTGTTATTTATTTATTTTTGTATTGGTTATTCATCTTTTTATATTATTATTATGTAGATGTGTGTATAAATGTGTACGTATGCATTTACACACACACACACACACACACACACACACACACACACACACACACACACACACACACACAGACCGCGAAGGCCGGGTCCTCCGAAGGATGCAGCCGACGTTTCGGGACACAGCTACAGTCCTCCTCCCTGAATTTGCCTCCTCACTGGAGGTTTGAATTCCATTCCCTCACATTTAAGGCATTCATGAAATATTAACTACAAACTGATACAAACGTGTCGGTCACGTCATCTAAACCGCAGACCAGGCACGTGCAGAGGGGGGGGGGGCTAGAGGGGCTTGAGCACCCGCCCCTTTCCTGATGGGTGCCCAAAGTGCCCTTTTGTTGAGGCAACTTTTTAAAAAAAAAATTAATTATTATTATTTTTTAATGTGTGTGTGCGTGCGGAGTCCTGTCTGTGCCCCTCAACAATAATATTTAACTATTAATCACAGTTTTGCTAAATAAAAGGATCTGGCTTGCATCAGTCACATGATCACATTTAACCAATGATCGCCCTTGACGGCAGAACGCGCTGGTTACGAGCCGGGAACGAGCTCACAAAGAGCACGCGCATTTTTTCCGGTCCGGAGCTGTAGGAGAAACACAAGTTAACTCAGAGAAACAGACTGATGCGACAAAACCAGTAAGTAGGTGTACAGCGTACACTGTAGTGTATAGCACCCAGGAGTATTAGCTTATTAAGTACACGTTGGTAAGCTGTCTTGTTGCAACTGACGAACTGAAACAAACGAGCATGCTGTGTGTGCAACAGCGCGACAAACATTACCTGTCCTTTTATTAACTACACAAGTAGTGCTGGTCATAGCTGCTGGCTACCTGTGTAAGGCTGTCATGGGTCTGTAGCTCTGTCACCGTTTTAGGGAACATATTTAGTTTTAAAGTATTTAGAAACATATTTAGTTTTAAAGTAAGTTACAGGGCTTTTCCTGCCTTTCTGGAGGGATTATATTTCACTAAAAAACGATCTAATATGCATGTCCACATTAGGGCTGCCACAAACGATTATTTTGATAGTCGACTAGTCACCGATTATTTTTGCGATTAGTCGATTAATCAGATCATCATCCATTGGACGTAAAACGTACAGCTTATTGCACCAGCAGCATCTGCTCATATATAACTATCATTAGCTTACAGCTTTAAGTGTTTAAGGTCTGTGCTAACTAAAAATAAAGACAAGATGATAGTTTGTTTCAGTGAAGTTTAATAAACTCCTTGCTATCTAAAATATAACAGGACACCGGAGTATATTCTCCAGCATCTCACACTTCTGATAATCAGTTGTCTGCTTGACGTTTATTCAGCTGTGTAAAAACTATAACTTTAATCTCAGCCAAACAGATTTACTCAGGAACAAATAAAATACTAAAAAAAAAGCAAAAAAAAAAAAAAGCCAAACAATAACATTTTTAAGTTATCTAAGTGACTCATATGTTTAACCTGAGTAGCGAAAGACGGCGGTGGGTTTGAAAACAATTTGCCGGGAGTCCGGTGTTCTCACGGCTCTAGTGACCTAGCCCCCGGCTAGCTATCGAGCTAGTGGGTAACAGACGTCTCCGAAAACGTCGGAGCGCTTTTGAAAATATGCGGTGTCTTGATAAACTGAGCAGATATTTGAGGTTTACACAGCTACATTCTCGCCTGAAAATATGTTAAACGTTTATTTTGTGACCCAGAAAGAATAATAAGAGTAATATCAAAACTAACTAGCTGCCGCCATTGTTGGAAACTGAGCTGGGCTGCGCTATGAATTCTGGGACACAGCTGCTTCTTCGGGGTTTAACGGCAGCTGGCATCCTTGTACATGCAGTGCTGCCATCTTCTGTTTCAATCCGTTATTACACTCTTAAATCCCACTACATATTCCTGCGTCTTTTGTGATCTTACAAAGCTTCAAACGACGCGTCGACTATTAAATCAGTCGTCGACGATTTTGATAGTAGACATAATCGTGACTAGTCGACTAATCGTGGCAGCCCTAGTCCACATAATAATTATTATAATTATAATATATTAAAAAACACACGCTGTATTTTAAAGAACATACATTAAGAAGCAGATTATATAAGATTTATATTTTAAATAAGACAAAATTTGGATTTTACAGCAGTAAAATGATTGTATCTCTACAGTTTAAAAATGTAATAAGCTTTGCCCTGCACAGAGTGGATAGTGAAACAAATGGAATCATCATAATGACATTATTTCATATTTATTACTTCCCTCTCCTCATTGCTTTATTATTGTAGCTCTAGTAATAATAAAAAAAGAAAAAAAGATTCTGGATCAGCACCATGATGCCCATAGTATATACAGTATTCTGAAGAAGGTCTAAAATGTCACTGTGTGTGCGTGCATGTGTGTGTTTTATTTAGATGAATTTAAAAAAAATATTACTCATGATATAACATTGTCCAGACATGCCTGGTAAGGACATGAGGAGGAAACAGCAGGAGCTGTGTGAGGCTACTAAAGGCAGTGCTATAACATTTTTCTGTCATCATTTTATTATAGATTAAGTGTAAGAGTTGTTAGGTGTGGATAATTAGATTATAGTTTATTGCAATAGCAAGTTGTGCCTTGTTCTCACATAGCAAGTGGAGAGTGATATATGAAATGATGGGATGGAAGGAAGAAGAGAAGCAAAGAGTGAATCACAGGCAGAGCCTAAATTATTTCTCACAGTTTTTGTTGCCTTATGGTTCCAAGCGCTGTCACCAATCTTTGCATTTTGTTATTATCTCATGACACTTGTTTAATCAGCTACCATCTCTCCTATGGACTTTTTAATGTCTACAGTCTCAGATCAACACAGCCCTGCCCTCCAGCACTATCAGCAGCAACCTCTCAACAGCAACATTGTACCCATCAGGTAAAGCATCGGCTACGTTTGCTTTGCCTTGTTGCCCATATTAGATTCTTGATGAATGTGTGTTGTTGTTATGCAGCCTGGTTCAATGTGCCCCTTTAAACCTCTCTGCACAGCCCTGCCGCAGACCACATAACTTCACTTCCAAAAACAAACATTTAATTTACAAAACTGATTTTGTTTTTCTTCCAAGTCACTGAGCTAATTTACCACAGGCAGCGAGACAGGCTGCGCATCTGATTGGACGAAGTGAGGGCGTTACAGGTGCCTCCTCTTCAGACATCACTTAGCAGCACAGCCGTGTAATAATAATAATAATAATAATAATGATGATGATGACTTTCTGCCAAACACACACTAAACACACGTGACTCCACGCAGCCCGTCCTCACCTGCGTTGTTGACCAGCATCACGTGATCCATCTGCTCGATAAGCGCGTCTTTCGCGGCTCTGATAATTGCCTCTAGCCCCTCCGTCCGACCCACGTCAGCCACTACGCTCTCCACCCTGAGCCCGGCTCGGCCCGCCTCTGAGGCGGCCAGCTCTGCCTGCACATCATGAAGGTCCTCACCGGAGCGAGCCGCCAGCACGAGTCCGGAGCCCGCCGTCACCAGCCGTGACAGCTCCCGGGACACTGCCCGGCCGAAGCCCCTGGAGGCCCCGGTGATGATGCACAACGCTCGGCCCAGACTCGCAGACTCCGCGGAAGACATTGTGGTTAGTGATGGGACGTTCTGTATCGAGGCTTCGGAGCGTGTGTCGAGTAATGGAGGGGGCGTTTCCGCGAAGCGCGTATCGAGGCTTGCTTCATTTATGGGAGGAGCTGAAAATGATGACGTCCGAAGCCTCGCTGCCCGGCTGTACCACGTGACTGGTTCATGAAGCGGTTCGAACTTTGCCGCAAATAATCATTTTCCATACTGCCAGCATAAATATACACAATATACTGCCATCACTACACTATAGGTGTTTTACACACTCCTTTTGTTGTTGACATTTACAGGCTGTGTGCAAAATGCCACACTCTTCAAATTCATGCCAGCTATTATTTTTACGTCCAGTAGGTGTCCTGCTAGAGCAAATGAAGCTTCATGAAGCTTCGCGTTGGGGTGAACCAATTGGATGAAAAGCTTCAGTGCTTCATGGGGCTTCATCTGCCCATCACTAATTGTGGTGATGATGATTCTTCTTCTCCTGGGCTTATATGGCTTCAGTCCGGCGGCACTCTGGCGCCACCTCTCGGCTTCATCTGTCTGCACCTTGAAAGAGTTCATTCACTGAGGCGCGTGATCCCCCCCCCACACACACACACACGATGACCCGGAGTCAGAGTTATGAAAGACGAAGCTGAACATCATGAGATCATATATGAACGGAGTGCTGAACACAAGCTCACGTCTTTAAAGTTTCACAATTATTAAGATTGTTATTATTGCACATTTCCAGTTTGGACCCAGAGTTCACAGTGCAACACCCTGTCAAACTCAGAGTATGATGGTGGCTAGTTGCAGTCCAAGATGAATGTAAACAGCTGCAAAACTAACTTTTAGTCTGTATTTGTGACTGAGTAAATAAAACAGAGACAGAGCAGTGGCCGGGCTCTGTGCGTGGACGTGCTGCAGTGTGTTGAAGCACAGGAAACAGGTATACGAATGGCTACAGACCAAACCTGTAAGTCACAGGTTGCCCCACCCCAAATCCTACCCGCACTTCCTGTTCATCTCTGACACAGGTGGGATCTGCTTTCAAAAGAAACTTCCTGTTTTTTTCAGGCTTTAATCAGCAACTGAGTCCAGAAACAGCTTACTGAGGTCATAGGTTAGCTGAGCAGGACTCTCATTACCTCATTAATTTCAGAGGAGTTGCTTCCTGCTGGACATTAGGGAGAGTGGGTCAGGGGAGGTCAGTTCATCTTCTGTATACAGGCTTTAGGCCCACACTCAGCAGCTCCAGTGGGAAACATCCCTCTTAGTTTGGATTTATTATTATTACAGCTTTGAAATTCATATGAGTTGTTCGCACTAAAGTAAAAAGCACCATCACTTCATGTGGAGACCCTGTCGGCGCCAGCTGCGGTTGCAAGGCTGGAGCCGATCAAAAAAACACCCTGATGACGACTGTGTTTAGACTGTTCCCCCCATTCCATGCAAGGCCACCTGGGTTGGGTGGAAGACTGTTCATCCCCCCTCCCTTTCCAAACGCCTTCCATGCTTATTCCTTTCCGATGCTGACGGTGGATCAAGGAGACCAGCGCACGCAGGCCCGGATGTACTGTCTAAATCGACTGTCTCACCCTTTACCCACCCCTGTTGCTTCTCATGTGTTTCTTTGGTGTATTTTTTTCATGTGTTATGTGCAGAGGTGTTTTTTTCTGTTCTCAAACTGATCTCCCTGTTGGAGCTCAGTCTGGGGGGAGTTATTTTTTCTCCTTATCTTTCCTCATGTGGTGCATTTTCCATTGTTATACCTCTCTGACCTGTCTTCCCCATGTGATTTTTTGTGTAATGTATGTATGGTCGGAGGGTAAGATGGCGCCGCCATTGCATGCAATAGGTCGGCAACCTTATGAAATTATGAAATTTACCCTTGTGGGACTAATAAAGGTATATCAAATCAAATTACGAGACTCGAGCCGGTGACTGAAGGACTGCAGACTTATCTTCTGAAATATGGACGGAGCTTTAATCCAGGAGTTTAATCAGATCCTGCAACCTCTCTGATGGCCAGCAGGGGGAAACAGGAAGTTTATTTTGAAAGTGACCAATCAGAGTCAGAGAGCAGCAGGAACGAGGAGAGGGTTTATATACTTCCTCAGGCCAAATTTTTTAAATATTTATTCATACAGTGCTTTATTCTAATGATAATGAGAGTCGGTGTAACGAGGGCCACACAACACTTTACAACACACCCAGCAGCAGTTAAGAAGCATTTAGCAGAAAGCCAAAAATATGCCACAGATGAAGGTTTGTGAGATGTTTTTATAGTTGTTATAGCTGCCGGCTGCTCGTCCTGATTAGTTACGAGCTTCCTCATGATCGTCAGTTTGTGTCTCCGGTTTGCAAATTGTTCCAAAACCCTCAATGTGCATGACACACTTCATTTGACACGCATGCAAACAAAGCAGCCTTTGTATTTCATACCACACAGATTTTATTATTTCATGTTCCATATTTCAGATGAAAGGACACAGACAGGAAGTGATTTGCTCTGTTTATTTCACTGAAGTCAGAATAAACAAAACACCAATTTACAGCTTTATGATGAAATCATTAACGTTAACACGTTTATGTTTCATGTCTAACGTACATTAGCACTTTATAAAAACCTCAGTGAGTCTTGCTGACTCACACACAGAGTGCAAAGGTTTAGGTGTGTGCATGAGGCGGTATCACTAAGCTATAAAATAATAATAATAATCACAATATCAGTATGCTAAAGTCAGGAAGATAAAGCAACTCTTTTAGGATTTTAAATTAGGTCAAAATCACCGACTATATGTAAAAGATTGGAACTTCATTCTTGGTAACAACCAACAGGGAGCAACTCTTGTTTCACAGATGTATGTATTGATATGCCCCTCCTCCTCCCTTCACCTTTGACCTCAGTGAATGGTTTATTACCGAGTCGTGTTTAATAAATCGTGAGATTAATGAAGGTCTAGAGTCAAACTAGTGATGACTGTTTCTATCTTTTTATACAGTCTGTGACTGAAACCACAGAGTGTGATTATATTTTTCAGTTTAACAGATGAGCTTTGTCCCCACTTCCTTTTATTGGGGGTCCTTTTATATGGCCGACGCCCAGCCTGTAATTAGAGCAGCAAACACAAGTCGGACACTAGCTAACTATGTGACACACTGATGGATGATGTGGTTTTGGCCTCTGGGATGGACCAGTAAAGGAATGTTAACAAAGCCACGATGTGAAGTCATGACAGTAGATCCGGTCCCCGCTCTGGGAGTCGGGAACCCTACATGCGCACCTGCCGACCTCAGAGCTACATGTTGGATTCGCTGTGGCCGCGTTTGTCATTCTCGAAGTCGCTGTCCTGGGAGATGAGTTTGTAAGGTTTCTTTCTCTCCTTCTCCTCCAGCACTGAGTTTCCCATCTCCACATCTTTGCTGCGGAGCTCGTGTCGGGACAGGAACTCGACAATGCCAGCGCCAATCGAGTCGCCCAGGACATTGGTGGTAGTGCGCAGACGATCCCTATAAGAAACCAGAGGTCAGAGGGCAAAGACACACAAAGGGCGAGCACGTGTGCTTTCAGACTGTCCATTCAAAGGAAGAAATCTTTAAAAGATCCACAGAAACACCTTCATTAATCTCCTGATTTATAAAACAATAATTGTGTTCTGGAAGCCTGCTGAAAGCAGAATAAACAGTTTTTATTCTGTGGAAATGGATGCTGCAGAGGTTGTTCCTGTTCGGAAACACTAAGCTTTCTGGAACTTTGTGGATTTAATCTTTATCACAGGTCTACAGTCTGTGAATGAGCTTTCAGAGCGGAGCACGTGAAAGGATTGGCCTACTTTCAAACGTCCTGCACACCTCTCTGAACTTTCTGCTTCCTGCAGGCTTCCATACGCTCTCATTACACAGACGTATGAGTGTCTGAAGCTGCAAACAGCAAAACACGGAGAACACCAGTTGGTCTGAGAGCCAGCTGGTTTTCTGGTTAGGGTATAAAAACAGCAACCACAGACCAAAAAGCTGAACATAGCAGCTGAACAAATCTTAGAAATATGGTATCTAACCAGATTCTTACTCTGGATGGCATTACCTTGGCCTCCAGTAACGCTGTGAGGAACCTTGGAGTCATTTTTGACCAGGACATGTCCTTCAATACACGTATTAAACAAATATGTAGAACTGTTTTCTTCCATTTGTGCAATATCTCTAAAATTAGGAATATCCTGTCTCAGAGTGATGCTGAAAAAGTACTTAATGCATTTATCGCATTTATTACTTCTAGGCTGGACTACTGTAATTCGTTATTCGCTCTTCCCTGAAAAGCCTTCAGCTAATCCAAAATGCTGCAGCAAGAGTCCTGACAGGGACTAGAAAGAGAGAGCAGATTTCTCCTGTATTGGCTTCACTTAATTAGCTCCCTGTAAAATCTGGAATTTAAAATCCTGCTCCTCACATACAAGGTCTTAAATAATCAGGCCCCATCTTATCTTAATGACCTTGTAGTACCATATCACCCTATTAGAGCACTTCGCTCTTGCACTGCAGGCTTTCTTGTTGTTCCTAGAGTATTTAAAAGTAGAATGGGAGGGAGAGCCTTCAGTTTTCAGGCCCCTCTTCTGTGGAACCAGCTTCTAGTTTGGATTCAGGAGACAGACACTATCTCTACTTTTAAGATTAGGCTTAAAACTTTCACCAGGCTGCTGGGGGATTCCCATGATGCACTGAGTGTTTCTTCTTTACGCATCAAATGTTAATAGACCTTTCTGCATTTAATCATACTTGTTTTTACTCTCTGGCTCTCTTCCACAGCATGTCCTTGTCCTGTCTTCCTCCCCTCACCCCAAACGGTGGTGGCAGATTGCCGCCCCTCCCTGAGCCTGGTTCTGCTGGAAGTTAAAACTTTTCCTTCCCAGTGTCACCAAAGTGCTTGCTCATAGGGGGTCATATGATTGTTGGAGTTTTCTCTGTTTTCTTTGTATTATTGTAAAATATTATACTACTACTAATAACGCAATATAAAGTGCCTTGAGGCAACTGTTGTGATTTGGTGCTGTAAAAGTTGAATTAAATTGAATTGAATAGATGGTTGGATGGACAGATGAATGGATGGGCGATAGATATTCGGACTTTGTGGCATAAACCAGGATAACTGAGCAGAGTTGGCATATCAGGCTCTTCACGTCCTTCTGTTCCAGGTGGAAAGTCCTCCTGAAGCATCCTAGTTAGAGCAGAGTTTTTTCTTATTACCCCAGTTAGCTGAGTAATTTCAGGGAAGGGTATTCTAATTGAAACGATTAATTTGGGAAACCTAATTATGTTTCTATGTTAAAACTCACTGCAAAAATATTTAATACAAAAGGGAAGATGTGGAGCGAGACTCATGGGAGCGGGAAAAATGTGTCACTAGGTGGTTGTAGACATGGAGCTGTATTTGACCTTTAAATGAGAGATAATTCATGTACGGGTACTTTACACAACAGCGTTTATACTTGATAAGACTCCTTTCACATTAGCACTGAAAAAGAGTGGTTTCAAAAGCGAAGGTTCTGGAAAGCTACTGATTACAGAGTGGTGAAATAATGTTATTGTTAAGGTAACATCAACACTAACCTCCCTGTGGATCCAATCATCCAGGTACTCAAATCCCACAAAGCTGATCTTGTTCATTAAACAGTTTGTTAAACAGTAGCTTTATTGAATGTATGTGTATGCAATGTTTTCTAATGTCGTCTACTGTAAGGATGTCTAACTCACATTACTTGATGGATCACTTTGATTTTAAATGGATCACACCAGTGAAACTCGCCTTTCTGTCAGTGTAAGGAGGTTTACCTGCGCGTTTAATGCCTGAAATATTTTAGTATAAGAAAAAGAAGTGTAAGTTTAACAGGATGTCTCAGTTTTTCTGCTTTTCTGCATGATAAATAAAAGTGGCCGTAGAAAATGAAAGAAATATGCCACAATGCAGCTTAAATTGTAAGAACTAAATGGGTAAAACAACAGAGAAGGTTCTGCTAGCTGATTGCCCAGAGTGAGCTGTAGTGATCAAATACAACATTTTTCGTAGTTTCTTTCTTTCTGTCTTTAGTACCATCATAAACACCTTGAGGCAACTGCTGTGATTTTGCATGATATGAATACAATTGAATTGAATATAAATTTGAAATTTCTATCGTAGATGGTGAAAAACAAGATGTTTTCTGATAATGTTTATCTCTTACTTAGATACTTTGGTGTAGTATGAATGGCCATATCAGTAGGAAAGGCTGTGAAACTTGTAAAACATATGAAAATACTGTTAAAAGTCCAAAATCTATGCTTTCCTTCACATTTTCCAAAGCCATCCAGTGGCCTTGTGTTTAAAGGCCTTGGTCTTGGCGAAGCATGTGTAATGGTCCGAGTACAGAGCCCCGTGAAACACCAAGACTCTCTGTTCAAACTGGAATCTGTGGGATAAATCGGAGTCTAACCAGCACAGCGGAGGTCCTTTAAGCACTAAAACAGTGAAGCCACCGGCGATGAAGACAAACACAACAAAGTGCTGATGAAGATCAGCACTTGTGAAGGTCTTGTTGCCTACATTTACATGATGAGTGAGCTGGTCTACCAACAGTGATTACCAACAAGAAGGTACTTACAGGAACCAATCAACTGCAATGATGAGAGTGATGTCATCAGTGGGAAGTCCGACGGAGGTCAGCACAATCACCATGGTAACCAGACCTGCCTGAGGGATGCCGGCAGCACCAATGCTGGCTGCAGTTGCTGTGATACTTTTAGAAGGAGAAAGAGACATAAATCCACAGAGTTTGAGTATGAAGACGCCTGTTAGGACTTTAGTTACCTGATGGTGATAATCTGTCCAAAGTTCATCTCCATGTTGTTGACCTGAGCAATGAAGATGGCTGCCAATGCTTCATACAGTGCGGTTCCGTCCATGTTGATGGTGGCGCCCACGGGCAGCACAAAGCGAGTGATCCTCTTATCGATTCTGTTGTTTTCTTCCAGACATTTAAAGGTGACTGGCAGCGTGGCCGAGCTGCATGATAGCAGAGAGGAGGAGGATTTTAAAGCATCCAGAGAAACAGACAAAAGTGTTTCAGACACACTATTATAGTGCTCAGCACCGAGAGCGGGTTCATTTTTTACGCCTCATTTACAGACATCTCTAGTTGAAACAATAAATGTGGTAAAAATAACGGAACATGTCAACAAGAAGAACAAGATCGTGTTTTAGAAAGAGGTTTTCACAGAACAATAACCAGCTCATATATCTACGACAACAGCTGCAACTACGTACTGCTCCTGGAACTAAACCATTTACTGCAACTACAGCAGCAAAACAACTGCTGACATTACCCAAACCACTGCAACTGAACAGCAACAACACACCCTACAGCATGTAGCATGTCAACTAAACTGAAAACTGCAACCAACCACCTACAACCAGTTAACCAACTATTCAACTAAACCACCTCTGAACAATGACGGCCATACTGAGATAAGTTGCTTTGGATATGCTACTGTCAGCTGCTGTTAGCTTCTGTTAACTGCTTTTAGCTGCTGTTAGTGAAACAGATTTTGCAGTAGATTTAAACTTATTGCACGCTGAGCACATTAGAAGGAAAGTGTCATTTTTAGTACATCTGATCCTAACATTAGCTAGCATGATGTTAGAAGCAGCTGTTTTTGTTTAGCTGACTCATTTTCAGCTGTCTGGAGATGGAAGGATCATATATCTAATAACCACATCCACAAAAACGGGAGATGTCCTTCCACAGCTTCCACAAACCGGTGCCCGCTCCTACGTAACAGATGAATCTTAAGTTTATGAGAACAGATCACTTTGTCAGAAAATCTAATTACGGACTAATCAGTGCATATTTATGAGTATAGTATACTTTTTTTGTAAGTAACCTCAAACATGAACAAACCTTGACAAAGTTAAAGCCTGAAAACTAAATGGTGAGATGGAAGACATTTATTTGGATCTTTGAGGGCCCTCAGATATGAATTAATGTGTGATTGACAGAAATTATTTAAGATGAGTTTCACCCAAACGATCCAGTTTACATGTACCTGAAGTCCATATAAACTGGACCATCTTAGTTGTAGTTTTTTAAGTTTCAGCCACATTTGGCTCACTCATTAGACAACGAAACCAACCAACGCAACTTACATCAACCATTACATCTACAGCTACAACTACAGCTGTTTACAACAATGACTGCAACTAGAATGCACCAGTTAAGGTCAAATATTTCTGTCTTTTGAGTAACTTGGCTCATCTTCTCTGGCAAAAGTATATTTAATGAACAAAAAGAAAATTGGTGTGTTTTGGTGTTTCTGTCAATAGAAAACACCAAAACTTCCATTTGTTGAAGTTTGGTAGAAGTTGCTCACCTGGAGGAGGTCCCCAGAGCCGTTACCAAAGCTTGCAGGAGCCCTGCGATGAAGATGAAGGGGTTCTGGCGAGTAATGACAAAATAAAGAGTGGGCAGAATAAGAACAGCATGGATCATCAAGCCGATGATGACCGTGATGGTATACATGCCCAGCTGGCCACCCATCTGGGTCAGATCGTCCATCTCCACAATCTTTCCTGCAATCAGGAACAAGATGCCAATGGGGGCATACCTGAGAAGAAGTGAAGAGTGGTGCGTTACTGCAGATAACTTTCATGGTGGACAGGGAACTGCTTTTTATTCAAAACATTTCCCAGTGAAATCTCAGATGTTTTACCACATAATGATGGCGACCAGGCGCATGATGGCTTCGTTCAGGCTGTCAAAAAAATCCCGCAGGAGCTGGCCCTGCTCTTTCATGTTGCCAATGATTAGACCAAAGCACATGGAGAAGACCACCAGCCCGAGAGCATTGACCCCGTTCACTTGACCTGGCACCGGGATAACTTCCTCTCTTGTGATCTCCATGGTCTCCTGGGTGCCGTTGGTTGAGTTAAAGAGGGTGTCATTCACAGTCACCGTCACATGAACTGTTCGTTTTCCATATTTGGTTTTGAACTGGAGAATGGGAGAATTAAAGGAATAAGGTTAGACGAGCGGAACAGTTCAGCACGCAACAAATCAGAGAGTTTAGATGTAAATGGCTTAAAAGTGTTTATATTGTTTTAAAAATAGGCGCAGTAATATTACTCTGACGTTGTCTCGTCCACCATCATTTAGTAACCAAAAACGATGCATTTTATTTCTTCTTTGCGAATATTTGATCAATATTTATTGAGAAACCATTTGAACTGATTGCTATTCTCTGTCTAAACAGCATCAACATCAGCCTGTCTACAGCTCAGACTTAGCCATCAAATCATGACCGTTTTTTCCAGGAGACCAGGAGATAACGTTATTCAGGAAGTATTACTAGAAGAGAAAAAAAAATCAGTAAGATTTATAATTTCTATTCAAAGCCCTTCTTCACCATCACAAGTAAACCCTCTGGGGTTTGAGTTTGGTTAATGTGCACCCGTGTTTAGAGAGTTTTAATTTTTAGAGGGAAAAATCTGCCCCTAACTGCTTTTTTATCTCATATCAGGATTAAAAATGGACTCCAGTTTGAGTGTCCCTGTTAAGCATTAATTTCTCATCAGGTTCCTCTTCCGAGTGAGCGTGGTTTGGTTCTGATCTACTGATAATCAAGACCAGCTCTTATACAAAAACCTCTCCACCGTCAACATCTGCACAACTTTTATTTAGAAACTTTTTGCAACCAGAAGTTGTCTCTCTCTGTAAAATCAATGAATCTCGGAGTCTCTCACTGATGGATCATTAAAACATGATTGTACACGCGTGTCTTCAACCCCGCTGCTTCAGCAGCAGCAAAACATGCCAGGTTACAAAAATCGAGGGGTGCACGACCTGCAGAAACAACAGTAAACCAGCAGCTTCATCAGTGGATATGAGGCCACTTTTGTCGTACGGCGCCATTAGCCAGTGTGAGAGTGGTGAAGAAGAGCAAGAAGAGTTCTTTAACTTTTCTCATGAATGTAAATGTCAATTATTTAAATGAAACTTTTTAAACAAAGCTAAGTGTTTTTTGGACTGCTGGTAAAGTCATCTTCAGTGCTTTCACTTAAAAGTGTACGTCACTTTAATGTTCAGGCTGGATCTGACTGCAGTGCATACCAGCTCAGCCTGATGGCACGGTCAGGGAGGCTGTATAAAGTGAGACATTCATGTGAATGGACCTGAAATCACAGCACAGCCATCGTCTCACTTCTGTGTCTGCTGATTTTGTCAGATGAAGCTCTGAGTTTGACATGTTTGGAGCTGTTCTGTTGTCTCCTGGAAACCAGTGAGAGGTAAACTTCTGCACCTCAGCATCTCTATGTGAATGAGAGGGTGAAGAAGAGGTGAGAGGTGAAAAGGAGCGAGCTGTGGGTTCATTTCGGGTTCATGCTGAAAGATTCTTGGAGCTGTAATCGTTCAGTGAGCTGGAGTTGGCAGGAAGGAAAATTTCAGACCCAGTGAGAGCTTCAGGGTGACATCAGGTTAAAAAGACTAGTAGCATGTCAAGTTTCATCAGTGCTTAAAGACTGAGCTTTGTTCAGCTGAAATTTCCAAGCACTCTGTACACACCAACATGTAGTTGGAATAAACGATCTATGATCCAGCTGGAGAGATTAACATGCCAACATTTCTGTTCCAGTGATAACAGCTGCAGGAGCTAGTTTACCAGGTATAAAAGATAAAGCTCACCTGTTGCGTGCAGGCTTGGACCAAGTTTGGTGGGAACATATTTCTGAAATGAGAAAACAGGCCATTCTGAGACAGCGTGGACTAACTTCAGTTAAAACTGTGACTGCATCACTGTTGTAGCTACCTGATCAGGTCCAGGAAGGCATCGGCAGGACTGACTTGCTCGATGGTCTGCTGCTTCCCAAACTCATCTTTAGAGCCTTTTCCCGGGTGGATGATGAGCACGATGATGATACCGATGAACACTGCGATAATGGTTGTGGTCATGTAGTAAATCACGGCTCTCATGCCCATCTTTCCTGAGGCTTTGCTGTCCAAAGCTGCCATTCCTGATGGAAAGAGGGCGGGATATGTTTGATCATTAACACAGTTTTTCCAGATCATAGTAGGAATGTTATGAATTAATCGTCTAACAACATATGAGTTTAATGGATGAACATTTGATGGTTTAAAAAACAAATCCTGTCAGAGAAAAACAGGTATTCAGTGAGAGAGGAGAGGGATGACTTATTTTAGTATTAATGGTTAATGGTAATGACTGACTTAGAATTCAGCTACATATTCCAACCCTGGAGGTCGATGCTTGGTTACAGCAGAAAAAAAAGTTCAATTTTGCCTCTTTTGTTAGTGAATCAGTGGGAACCTCTTCATCACCAGACCGGGCTGAAGGCTGACTCTCAGTGAGTATTAGTTTGTAGGGACGACCTCCCTCTGACCCACCTCCATCAGCTCAGCTGGGACACTGCTGATCTTTTCATGGTGTGAAAATTACTACATTTTGTGTCTGTCAGGTTATTACAGCCCAGCATGTACAGTGATTATGTTGTGAAGTCACACAGTAATGCACACCATCCATCAGTGCTTACCTGTAATGTAAAGAGATTTTCACAATCCTCAAAGATTTCTTGAGGTGAAAATGCTAGGAAAATGATTTTAACATAACCCAAACCCCACCTAACCCAGAGGGAGCTTAGTAAAACCAACAAAGCGTTTAGGCCTAATTTAGAGGTAACAGCCAAAGTCCTGACGGTTTGCTGATGATGTTAAGAGGTTTTAAGGAAACAGCTTAATAACAAATCATACCGAGGTTAAAGGTGAACGTAGCTGATGACACTTTACAGCAGTTGTCGCCATCACAGTTACAAACCACTTTTCTGACTGGTTGGTCACCATTTCTTTTCCAAACTTGGAGGATGACCACTGAGCTGTGCACTGTACCTGTTATTAGACTGGAGATCAGCAAAGGCAGGACCAACATCTGCAGCATCCTCATCAGCAGCTCTCCAGGGAAGGAGAAGTACTTCACTTCTCGATAGGTCATTTTGTAGGGGCGCAGCGCGAATCCGAGAACGATTCCTGCAGTCAGAGCACGTTCCTATTAACAACTACAAAACTGAAGAGATGTCTCTGTTTTGCAGCAGGTGTACATACCTACAATAACTGCTCCAACTGTGAAGAGCACAAAGGAGTTCTTCTTCAGGAAGGCCTGGACGTCCTCTTTAGAGATCTCCTCCACTTTTCTCTTGGCCTTCATGGTGCGAATGTGAATGCTTTCCCTGATGCGCTGCATCCTGCTGAAAATATGAAAAATGGAAGCATGATGTCTCTAGGTTCGTGAACCAAGATGGTTTCAGAACTCACCAGCACTGAAGCACTGGCTCATTACTGAGGCTTCCGTCAAGGATCCACCTTCTTATATTTTCACCAGGCCTGGATCAACTCCTCAGCCCATACGCTGCTGTGGGTGCCAGTGGTTGTCGAATTTCCTTCACAACTCGTTTCCATGCATTGCGATTGTTGGCGATTGTCCTGGTCTCGTCGAGATTTATTCTGCGATCTCCGATGTCATCTTTGAGCTGTTTTAGCCATGTTTTCTTCTGTGCCGTTCGTTGGATTCTCCACTGTGTTGGTCGTTTTACGCCAGAGGAGTTGGGTACTTGGGTTTGTTTAATATCCAGCCCATTGTATAGAATTATTTCCCTACTTCGAAACAACTAAATATCTTTTAACATAAAAAAATGCAAGGTCCCAATTAATGTGTGAGATTTCATCTGAGAGGTAACATGATCTAATTTCTAAAACTGTGCCTGTGCCACAGCATGTGGCTGAAACACAAACTGCCCCAACCTGAGACGGGACACCTATGACCTGATAGGTGCTGAGAGGGGAACCCTGTCACATCAAAAGCCTCAATTATACGTCTGTGATCTTGCTTGGGTACGAGTGACGTAAATGTTGTCATCTGATCGTGAGTGTGAGGGTCTGTGTGTACTTCCCACTTTGGGACCACAAACTCATCTTTGGAGAATTTACAGTACAATTCATCCCAGGCAATGGACATCAAACATCAGATAAGCGGCACTGAGACTCCAGCTGCCATGTCCGCAGAGTAATCAAGGCAATATTCATCACTGATGATAATCTGAATCCCTAACTGTTCTCCCAAGGCTTCAAAATCAGATGACAGAAAACATAATAACTCTATCAGACATAAAAGACATATTTTTCCTAGACCCAAGTACTTTTTTGCTCCAAAGTTAGGGTGACTTAGCCCTCTGAAGTATTTCTATTACCATTCTGTATTTCATTATCTCTTTCCTCTCTGAGGTCTAAGTTATCGTCAGTAATGACCATCCCCAACCCTAACCCCGGGAGATAATAATGCATCTCGTTTTTAATTACATTTTTGGCAATTAGAGAGCAAACAAATTAATTATTCCAGCTGAAATTGAAAAAGTTTACCATCGCATGAGGAAAGGTTAAGGTAGGGTTACCATCTATGATGGCTTAGATTCAGGCGTTTTAATCCAAATCAGAGATAGATGCTGCTCTTCACCTACCTGTTGGGTGTGGCGTTGGCCCTTCAGACGCTGAGGTTGACCCGGCAGGGAGAGAAAGCAGCAGAGGGACAGAGAGTCTGAACGATGAAGCTCCTCGGTGTGGGAACCAGAACTCGACTGCAACCAGAAAAGACAGGAGGGGGCATCCAGAGGAGGGGGGCGGGTGAGATAATGATCCTCCCATAATAACACTGTTAGCCCTGTGACACACTTTCAGGTAAAGCCCAGGTGGATGAAAAAGTTTCTGAGAAACATCACAGGATTGTTTCACTGACACATTATCTGCCTTTGAAAGTTCCAGCTCTTCCTCACCTCCAAACGCTCTTCCTCACCTCTTCTGCACTCCTCTCCTTCTTCAGCTTGAAGTGTGACTTTGATGCTCGGTTAGCATCCACATATTTATGTGAAAGGATGCCAATCAAACAATAAGCCGCACCTCCCTCGGGACGTGGTATAGTTTGAGGTTACTCCTTGGAGTAAACGACGCACCACAATTAGCTGAACAAACTGAAGCTGAGATGAAGAGCGACCTGACTGTATGGAAACATGTTCCTGCGGGAGGATGAGTATAATTAGTGAAGAATACCCCTGAAATCAGGTCGCCTAGCCTCCTACAAACACTGTTCCCCGGTCACTGTGGCAGCAGTGAATGAAGCAGGAACATCGGCCTGTGACAGCTTTACTACACTCGCTACTATTTTTAATACTGCCCTTCGATACCTAAAAACAGGCTGAGCTCAAAGCAGGATCTGACCGACAGAAACAACAGCATCAGCTGATCATCTCAGAGAACCGGCTCTGATCTCTGACACGATGAGGTTGTTAGTGAAGCTGGAGGCGAAGCTTCGGACTGCAGGCTGGGTTTACTTTATGCTGCTCTTGTTTCTCAGACCGAAACTTCTTCATTAAAGCCAGAAACGGTAACATCTTGTGAAAATTGGTTTCATTTTTAGATCGCTGTCAGAAACTCTTCATCCAGTTGTAATGAAACTGGAGTCGTATGGATCCCACAATGTGTGACCTTTGACCTCTACTCTGGCCATGGAACTCACACTAAATATCTTTTTTGAGGTTTGACACACACACACACACACACACACACACACACACACACACACACACACACACACACACACACACCATACTGACAGTTAACCCCGCCTCCCTTCATTGCTGTGATTGGCTGCCCAGTATGCCACCCTGCCCTTAGACTTGGTGTTTCTCAGCTTACGTCACTTCTTCTCGTGCTTTTTAAATGTGTGCAGTAACAAAACGTTGTGCTGTGTTTCTTGTTAGATAAATGTTTTCAGCAGGAAGTGAGTTAAACACCTGAGGATGATGATGTTAGAGTGGGGGGTTGGACACGTTTACCCTTTGATGGTGCTCGGACCTGTGCAGAGGACAGATGAGGCTGCAGGATGTTTCCTTGATACCGAGCTTCATGCTTCATATCATATACTGTGATGAAGATGAGGAGTTCTGTATTCAGCAGGAGCTTCGTCCCTGAACATGATCCTGACCCCGGGTTCACCTGCATCGCTCACACTGCATCAGACAGGAAGCGCTTACACACAGAGCAGCTGCTGCTGTGAGTGAGGCTCAGGTAGAGCGGCTTCATAAGAACCTTTTACTCCTCCTCCTCTTCATCCCTGCCCTGAATGAGAACATCAGACTGTGTACAACACAAGAACAAAGCTTCAGACAGCAGACAGTTCACTCTGACCTCTGACCTTGCTCTCTGTTTCCTGGGAACAGAGTGAGAAAAGAGTGAGCAAAGCCTGAAAATTCACACACCCGAGTTTTTGTTGAACCTCCTGACAAATGAAATATAAACCTTGCACCTGTTTCACATCTATGGGCATTTTTGTACCTTTTTAAAAACTTTCCAGAAAAACTTATTTCAGTTTTTCTGAAAAAGAAATCACACTGCTGATGCGGAAGTCTCCATAACTCCCCCAAACTCTCCAAAGCTCCCATATAAAATATAAATCTCCTGGTGTTCAGGGCCACGCTCAGGTGAGGGGCTGCTCTCAAGTGCTGCCGTTTTTATGGCAGCAGGTTTTCCGTGGGGGGAGTTGATGAAGCATGATGGGTGCAGATGGTTATCAGCACCTTTGACCTCCGTGCTGATGAAGTCAGCAGAGCCGTGCAGGTTCACTGGTTCCTCTGGTCAAGCGTGCCTCCATCTAAACGTGGGAGCTGATAAGACACGTCGATTTTTCCACACCACCCACAAAACGCTGATGAGACAAAGAGCGAGTTTAACTAGATCCAAAAAAGAGAAGCCGAGCACTTCAGACGAACAAGACGAGGAGCAGAGACCTCTGATCACCTGTCCGTGGTTTCTGCTTTTATGGATAATCAAATAATGAAATGAAGGTCTTTGTTTTCACTGGTTCTCACTTTAAAGACATGTTTCATGATTGCTGTGTATAGGTTTTTTTTCCCTTGTGCTTTTCTCGTCTTTAACAAAAGTTTAATTATTGATTACTGAGTGAAACACATCTGACTCTCATTATGATGCATCAATTATCAACCAAGTTAAAATGGTTTCATGAGTTTTTAGATGAGATTCTGACATTTCTGTGGATGGCACACATACCTATATTTAAATAACAGATCTGGCAATACATCACGTTAAACCAGATGTTCTCCCTCTCGCCCTGGTACCGGGGGCACTGGGATTCAAACAATTAAAATGCATTGATACGCTTTTAAGCAGAAAACAGTAAACTTATTTTAAGACAATCATGCAGAAGCTCTCAATGTGGTGGGCTACATTTGGCCTGCAGCCTTCAGTTTGAGATGTGCTGTCAGGTAAGGACCTATAATAACACAGAGAAACCAAGAGCAAGAGCTTGGCGACAGCGGGAAGGAAAAACTCCTTTCAAGCAAGAAGAAACCTCCAGCAGAACCAGGTTCACGAGGGACGGCGACTGGCTGCTGGTGAAAACAATAACATGATTGATTTTATACACAAAACCTGATTAAATATAATTTCCTCATCAACAGCACATTGCTTATTGAAATCTGATTAGATTATCAACAGATCACCATAAAGATACACAAACTTGGGCCCACTTGCTACATTTGCCAAACCTGTCAGGAACCTTGGTGTAACTCTTGACTCAGCTCTGACTAAATCTCTGGTCTGCTCCTGTTTTTATCACCTGAGAAACATTGCTAAGCTGAGTCCATTGTATCAGGCTCAGAATTAGAAATTGTCATTCATGCATTTGTTTCATCTCGTCTGGATTATTGTAATTCTTTGTTTACTTGTTTATGTAAAGCCTCTTTGGAGCATCTGTAAGTTGTTCAGAACGCTGCTGCAAAGCTTCTGACCAAGTCCTCCAAGTACTTCCATGTCACACCCCTACTGATCCAGCTGCACTGGCTCCCTATTAAATTCAGAATCCACTTTAAGGTTTTGACCTTGACTTTCAGGGCTCTGCATGGACAAAAACCAACATATATCAGTGAACTTTTACATCCATACATTCCCAGCAGGTCCCTGAGGTCATGTGATCAGGGCTTGCTGGTTGTCCAACACATGAGGCTGAAAACAAAAGGCGACAAAGCTTTTGGAACTGTGGCCCCCAGACTGTGAAACTCTCTCCCTTTGAGCCTGAGATCTGTGGACTCAGTGGTCGCTTTTAAAAAACAGCTAAAAACTCATCTTTTTAAACTTGCTTTTGGTTGATTTTTATTTTTATGTTTTAGCTTCTGTGAAGCACTTTGTGGTTTTTATCTTGAAAGGTGCTATATAAATTAAATTTTACTTTTTTATTTACTTTACAGCAATCACACACACACAAAGCACGGATCCCATGTACAGGACATGCCGATCCGATACGGAAACTGGACATCTCACAGATTCCCAAAGTCCAGATTCCATCGCTCTTCAATCAAAATTCACTGAACCAGCAGCAAAAGTAGATCAAAACTACACTACAGGTCAACACCCCCCCACCCCCACCCCTCAAGAAAGCCTAATTTTTACCATTCAGTACTAAAGCAATTTCAAGTTTCACAAATTATGCCAAAATGCAAAACGCTCAGCTGTGTCTAATAAAACCTCTGTCATCATTAATAATAAGTTACCAGTAAAAATCTGTTTAAATAACATAAAGGTTAATAAGTGTCAGGTGAATGATGTCTTTTTTTAAAATAAAGTGCTCATAAATGTTTTCATGTTGTTTTAAACTGAAGGAGAAAACAGAAAGTAGGCTAAGCTTCAGCATCAGGACGACCAGGACGGGACCACCAGACGCCATTCAAAAATCTGCGAAATGTACCTGGACAGACCTGTGAGCAAGTACTAAGTACTTTTACTTTACTCCAGTTCTCGATCCTAGTTTGTGTGTGTCGGTGTGTAAGTGCGTGCTTGTTTGTTTTCTCTCACAGGAAATCTGGAAACGTGACTGGAATTAAACACATCCACTTCCCACGGTAAAGATAACACATCACAGTCACGTCACAGCAGCAGCATAGCGAAACCTTCCGCTTTAATTCCACCGTTAGTGTTAGAGTGAGCGAGGCTGACCTCGTGAATGTGACCTTATCCCGAGTTGATAGGAGACATTAGGCTCGTTTATCCTGATGCTTTTATTCTGATGCGTCACACGTGAGAACGTGTTGACATGTAAACACAGGTGAACCTCCGGATGTTGATCTTCGGTGTTTAGATTCAGGGTTCAGGACTACCACAGGCACAGGCTGTCGCTGACCTGCCGGGAGTCCGTCTGAGTCTCCAATATTGAAATAATATTTATTTAATATTTTTGCAGCATTGAATTAAAAGTATGAATGCAGCAGTGCTGGTGGAGGGTTCGGCTCATTTAACCTTCCACAATGTGAACAGCTGTTCGCTCCGATCAGTTGACCCCATGTTATCATGTTAAAGCTCTGCTGTACCTGACACCATATTCATGTTCAGGTGTGCTGAGGTGACACTTGAGCTCAGGAGAGTTTCTGTCACATTAAATCAAACCTGAAGTCCAAACTTTATGCGCTGAGTTCACTGCTGCTCGGAAATTCCTCCTCTGCGTGTGGAAATAACCAATTAACTCCGCAAGTTCATTACTCCTCAATAAACCATTAACAGCCCCCCCAACCGAAACCTTCCGCTCTGATTGGTCCGAGCCCCGCTGACTGTGTATAAATGCAGGAGACTCAGCTGGAGACAGCAGACACACAGCACGTTCTCCTCCTGCTGCTTCATCTTTATCCTCAGTGTGAGGCACCATGCTCCGCGGCTCCGCTCTGCTCCTCCTCCTCCTCTGCTCCTCCTCCGCCTTCGAGCCTCTGCCGGAGGAGGCGGCTCCCCGCCGGGCCCGTTTCTCCGCCAACAGCCCGAGTGAGTACTTGTGTTACTGCACTCACAGTAGTCTGCTACAAGTACAAGTACTGCAGTGAACGCATTAATGTTTGGAGTCTGTACCTGATTATTACCGGATCAATAAGCTGATATTTGATCGGTTATTGGCTTTAAATCTTCTAAACACAGCAGCAGGTGTTCTTCATCCTCTCACTTCTGTCTGTCGTTGAAGTATTATTAGCATAAAAACTGTCTTTTAAAAGAAAGCTGAAGTTTGATCAGCGACCATTAATGGACTCATGTATTGTTTTTTGAAGGGGTGGGGGGGTGATCATCTCAGTTCCAGTATGGAGTACTGATAACTTTAGAAAACTTCCTGCCCTCCCTATTTGTAAAAACATAATTTATGCGTCACTTTTTTCTATTCAAATCATATTTTCCTTCCATTTGTTTGCATCATATTCAAGTCACATCTGTCCCATATGCGACTGCTTGATGGGTCAATCATCTGGAAAGCTCTGTGAGTCCAGTGTGAAGCATGTTTGTGTGTTTGCAGCTGATGTGGCCAGATGTTTGAGCGGCGCCGTGACCGTCGGCTGTGGGTTCTTCTCCTGTCTGGAAAACTCCACCTGCGACACCGACGGGATGCACGAGCTCTGCGAGCTGTTCCTGCACACCGCCGCAAGCTTCAACACCGAGGTTAGTGACTTACTGTCCACCTGTCCTCCACCTGTCCTCCACCTGTCCTCCACCTGTCGTCTGACCTCAATGTTCTCTCCACAGGGTAAGACGTTCGTCAAGAAGAGTCTGCACTGCATGTCTCAGGGAATTTCGGGCAAAGTCTTCCAGTCCATCCGCCGCTGCAACATCTTCCAGAGGATGATCGCTGAGGTTTGCCAGCTCACAAACTTCTATGCTGCCTTATAAAAATCACTTCAGTTCTTTTTTATTTAGCTTTTGCTCATGAAGTTAAAGCTCCGTATTATATAGATATTAAAAATCCCAAGGAATGTCTCACAGCAGCAGCTGGTGAAGGTGGGGAAGACAAACTCTCCTTTAACTGGAGACAACTCCAGCAGAACCAGGCTAACCTGTTCAGTGTCTCCATCAGTTTATATATGAAAACACCTGTATCACTGTTAGCTTTAACCCCATCCTTTTAGTGTTGTAGCATCCTGTTACCTCTGCAGGTTAGAGGAGAGGAGAAAGTGCTTCTATGATCCTAAGTCAGTGTTTGTCCATCTCATCGAAGGTTCAAGAAGAGTGCTACACCAGCCTGGACATCTGCACTGTGGCTAGGACTAACCCTGACGCCATTGGAGAGGTGGTGCAGGTGCCTACTCATTTTCCCAACAGGTGAGCACCCAGTACACATACAAAATGGTGAGGCAATGCTCGCACCTGCTTTAGAGTGGAGATGCTAAAGCAATAGCACGATAACATACATGGTACCTAATTTAGCTTCTTAGCATGTTTTATAAATCTATAATTATAAAATTGGCCTTAAAGTAAAGTTGCAGCTACACCTAAAAAGTACATGCTACTGCCCCTCAGCTAGTTTCTGGAGGATGGCCAGTTATAAAAGGGGGACATTTAGGGAGGAGTTCTTAGAGAACTTTGGGCTCATACAGTAAATTTCAGTGTGTGGTTTGACAGACATGGTATTCAAGAGTCCCATCTGTCCTCTCACGTGCTGTTGCATGGTACATATTTGCTGCTGACCACTGTGTTTTCATACTGTACATTTTTACTATATAGTTTACTGTGGACACTGTTAAGTGGAGCCTGGAGTAAAACCTTCATGTGATGTTTGTATAGTGGTGGCAATTAAAAATATTGTTGTAAGAACGTAAAAATATCTTAAGAACAAGTTTAAGAGGAATCATTATATTAGCTCCTGTCTCTTTAAGAACTCTTAAAAAAGCCCTTTTTCTTCTGATTGGACACCTTCCGGAAGCCTGCTGAGGGGCGACTCCTGGTGCTTGTGAACTGTATTACTCACTAACAAAGAATTCGTTTTACATTAAAGTTATTTCTCAGTTATAATTTGAGTTTCATCTGGAAATTCCAGAACTTTCTTTTTCTTCTTACAGTTTGTGATATTTGTTCAATTGTGTTATTGAATTAGATTTTTTAAAAAAAAATTAAGAATCTAATGTTCAGACGTATTCTGTGTTGTGTTTTAGTATTATTTAGGTAATGATTTCAGGCTTTCATCTTTGATAGTTTTTGATATATTCATGTTCAAACATGGCCTCAGTCTCAATGTGCAGAAAAAACAGGCCTGAAATGGGTCGACGGACAATTTTTAAGAAATCTTCAGCCGTTAAAAACTTTTTTTGATGTATGAAACTAAACTTTTACACCACTTATTATAAATGTTAAAATTTTGTACTGTAAAATTTTGATGCAAATCTGAAACTGTCAAGCAGAAGGCCAAGGTCTGAGATGAACATGTGTCTGTTTGGCCTGCAGGTACTACAGCACCCTGCTCCAGACGCTGCAGGCCTGCGACGAGCAGACGGTGGTGGCGGTGAGGGCCGGGATCGTGTCCCGGTTGGGCCCCGACATGGAAATCTTCCTCCAGCTCATCCAGAACAAACCCTGCACCGCAGAATCCGGCTCAGCCGCCTACAATAACCCCTCAAGCTGGAGGAACATGCCCGTGTTCAACATCCAGCCGGGCTTCAGAGGCCGAGACCCCACTCACCTGTTCGCCAGGAGGTCCGTAGACAGCCAGGAGGAAGAAGACGGAGTTAAAGCCCACGAGTAGTTGACGCAGCTTGATATAAACACACAGCCAGCCCTGACTACACAAACATCAGTCCAGCCACCGACTGACTATAAAAGCAACTTATTATTATAATGCATATTTATTTTTATTAAGTTAATTTATGCAGGAGGACAAGAGGCCGCGGAGGTGAGGAGATGCTCTCACGCTGGCCGTGGAGCTCATTTACTCCGTGTTGCTCATCTGTGCTGTCTCTGGTTCTGTGTTAGAAATAAACAATGTGATGTGATGGCTTTCGGCTCCTGTCATGTTCTTGTATGAATCCGACTTCCTCTGGGTGGGCGGGGCTTCAGTAGAGTGACAGTGCTGAGCGTGGAGAAACATGAATCGTTCTGGGTCAGTTTGAAACCTTTTATTGACACTGGAATGAGTTCAGGAAGGGCAACAAAAAATAGAACCTCAACTTAAAACAGAGGCCATTGAATAAACTAGAACAAAGCAGAGCTGCAAACCTGAAGCTCAGCTGCCCGACAGTTCAGGAGGAATCGTTATTGAGCTAAGATGATGCCGTTCAAAATCACAAAGCAACAAAGCGTGACACGCAACAGCCGGCCATTTTTATTTATACAGAATGTTTAAAACAACAGAAGCATGTCATGCAGTGCCATTAAAAAGTGTTTATGTTTATTCAGTATTCACATTTAAAGCTATATAGATTCATTCAAGTTGAAATGATTGGTGATACCGGTCCTGTATTTACTGTTTATACGATCATTCTCATGTAAGACCCTGCAATTCACCTTCAAACAGCTTAGAAAGGCCCTGGAGGGATCTGATTGGCTGCAGGGCAGCCAATAGGAAAGTGGAGCAAGCCCAGAGAGCAGGAGGAAAGCAGCACAGCTCACATTCAGATAAAATACAGTAAAATATGTAACATAAGGTCAAATGCGGTGGTATTTTTACTTTTATTTAGTGCTCCTTCACACTCCCAAAGACATCTCTGGTATTAGGAGGGAGCGGACGTGGGATCAGGGTTTTCTGATCAAATGACAACGGCTCAGAGAAAACTGTGAAGCTGCTCCCAAATAGGAAATGACTCACAGAAATGTAGAGACCAGCAATCACAGACAGTCAGTGACGTTCAGCACATACGAGATTAAAAAAAACAACAACTCTGCCAAAGCAAAGTGGGCGGGTCCCAAGAACTCAACTTCAAGGCGAACAATTCAAGCAACTACCAATGAGGGCACAGGATACTGGTAACTGACACATGCTAGTGTCTAAAAAACACACTAGAGGAAGCTTCGATGTGTACTTCCTGCTCCTGCTCAGCGTGTTCCCTCTGTGTTTACCTTCCACTCCTGGAATTTCCAGTATTCTCCGCTTCCTTTGGATTTTGGACTTTGTTTTGTCTGTTTCTGGATTTGTTCATGTGGATTTGACCTTTGTTGTGCTATATCTGCATTCGTGGCCCTTTGATGATATTAATCCTGCTCAAAAATGTAAAAGAATACCAGCGAAACATTTTAAAGTTACATTCTTAGGTACTATTGAAGTACTGTGAATACTGTGAGTAATGCTGCTTTAATATGATGTATTTTTAGTGTCATAGTTGCCCCCACCTGCTGTTATTGAGGGAGCAGCTGTAACAGTCATAGGTTTTGCATTAAAATGAATTTACAGTTTTGTCCCTATTAGTGAAAACGCATAAAGTGCACTGTTATATAATGAGTGTATTTAATAGAGACCGCCTGGCAGATTGTGGTCACTGAGTAAACAGGGACTCCAGAGTAAATATGACCTTGTGTAGGCGTTTCATCTCCGTGTTTCTCTTACAGTAAATGGACGACCCTCGTCCCGCCCTCAGGGGGCATCTGTAATCACACCACCAGGGTTTTAACCATAACTAGAGCCGCTGGTTCAGGCGTAGACGTGCTACGGGACACTTCTGTCGAGGTTGGAGCCTAAATCCCAGGACAAACTAACGTGTCAGTCCTCTCTGTTTCCACTGACGGTGAGTCATCTGCTGCATGAATGACTACAGGTACCACTGCTGTGACCTTTGACCCCACCAGTGCTCAGTCAGGCTGTTTGCTTTTGCTCTGCTCCATCATTTAACTAAAAATAAAATATTAAAGTTAGATGAAAGTGAAAACAAAGTGAAAGCTATAATAAATTTAAAAACAAATAAAGAAATACACAGTGAGTCCAGCTTCTCTAAATCATGCCATAAATGCCATTTCTGTGTTGTGCTGATAATGTTATATATTCTTATATTCAATAAGGAATTAAACATATGTCACACAGAGATGTGGCTTTCCGCTTTCATTAAACCAGGGTTATTATGTTCTAATATTTATTATTATTATTATTTTATTTAGCTTCAAGTTTCCTTTTTATTTCAGCTCTGATGGAGTTTGTTTGATTGTCTGGTTATAATCACAGACGGTAAGTCTGTCAGATTTAAGACATGTAGAACAACATAACAGTAACCCAAAGACTCCAGTGGAGATCCCAGCCACACAAACATCTGCACGAAGCCTCTCGGTAAGTTTACTGTACAATAAAAATAAAATAAATACAGTAAAAGCAAAGAGATCAGTTCATATCAGT
Organism: Copadichromis virginalis; assembly: GCF_057382275.1. NCBI lineage: Eukaryota > Metazoa > Chordata > Actinopteri > Cichliformes > Cichlidae > Copadichromis > Copadichromis virginalis. Next base: position 28,860,996 of record NC_140624.1, read on the forward strand.
GAGAGGTTAAACAAAAGGAGATGATTCAAAGGCCTCTGACCTTCAACAGCCAGCACACTCTGATCCTGTTAACGAACACAGATAGACTGAACAGCTGTTTGCACAGAGGGTGAGTGGAGCGCCCTCTGTTTTCAATGATGCTGCAGATGTGTTACAGTCACCTAAAGTCATCCTGTCTTCCTTCTCTCACCCCAACCGGTCGCAGCAGATGGCCGCCCCTCCCTGAGCCTGGTTCTGCCGGAGGTTTCTTCCTGTTAAAAGGGAGTTTTTCCTTCCCACTGTTGCCAAAGTGCTTGCTCATAGGTGGTCATATGATTGTTGGGTTTTTCTCTGTATCTATTATTATAGGATATACAGTACAATATAAACTGCCTTGAGGCGACTGCTGTTGTGATTTGGCGCTATATAAATAAAATTGAATTGAATTGAATTGAATTGAATTGAATTGAAGACTTAGTGACATAATGGTGGTTGAGTTTGGTTTTGTTGTTGCTACAGAGTGCTCAGAGTGTGGACGTCCCTGTAAGTTGATGCTTAGGACATGATGCGTTTCTGGTCCCTGCTGCTGCTGGTTCACTTCTCTCTGGCTCAGTCTGGTCTGGACTCAGAGTACACAGACACAGGTAAGAAGCGTCATGGGCGCTCTGTCTAAATGTGCTTTTGCTGACAAGCATTCTTCAAGAAAAACCATCCCAGTGTTTGCCACCTACCATTGTTCACTCCCAAACACAAACATAATGAGACAGGCAGGGCTGGACTGCGACAAAAAATCGGCCTGGGCGTTTTGACTAGAGACCAGCCCACCAGGTATTATAGGAAAAGCCATAAAGCCTTTGAATGAAAACAAACGCTGTTGTGACAGTGATGTACAGTCTTGTTGGTATATGTATGATTTCTATACATTTTACATCAGATGAAAACTTTGGTTGTAAGATTCAGATAATTATTTAATAAAAGCGAGACATTTTAAATGAGAATAAGAAAGAAAAGTATTTCTTTGTGCCCCCCTCTCCCTGCTAATGCCCTACCTGGCCCCCAGGCAAAACTTTGCCAGACCCGACCCTGCACAGTTACCAGCCGTCAGCTACAAAGGATCCTGGTGTTATTTGTCTCTCAGAAACAGTTCATAACTTCCCTTCAACTCATTCTTGTCACCTAAAAGGTAAACCTGTTTCTCCATCACCTGTTCAGCTCTGATGAGTCAGTAAGGACGTCTCCTGGTTTCATCTTCATGTTTCCCTCTTACCACATATCCAAACCGATATCATGACCAGCAGCTTTACAGCTGTGGCTCCAGCTGATACTAGAAATTAATATTAAATAAATTCTAACAACAGCTAATCAACCTTAAACGTGCTGCTGTTGTTTAGCTCGACATCCGCTGGTTTCCTGTTTCTGGCTCAAAGTGAGCAATAAACAAACAAGAGAGACGATCAGCTGATCATTGATCAGTTTCATGATTGAAGTAGCAACAGGAGAAGTAGTCTGCGTTTAATATGGCTTTTGTGTTGTTAACATGTTTAATGTTATGTATTTTCTTCTATTTAATCTCAAAAAGCTCCTAAAAACAGTCAGTGATCACCAGAGGTGGGTCGAGTATCCAAAAATTGTACTCAAGTAAGAGTAGCATTACTTTAAAATATTATTACTCAAGTAAAAGTGAAAAGTAGTTGTCAAAAAAGTTACTCAAGTAAGAGTAAAAAAGTACTTGGTGAAAAGACTAATCAAGTAGTGAGTAACTGTTTGAAATGTCCGATTTGTTTTATAAATAAATGCTATCAGACAAACAAAAATAAATAAATATACAAATTTTAGTATTTTAAAAAGGAATGTATGTAAAAACATCAACAAATTAAGGCACAACAACAGTTTTTTACAACATAAAGCTATTTTCACCAATACCTACGGTGAATAATTTAAATAATTAAACAGTGCAAACCATTTCCAGTGACAAGATAAACTTTATATTCATTTTTGCTCCAAATGGCACAGCAGCCTCAGAGAAAACATTAGAACGATGCATCTTCAACATATGCACATACAAGGCAGCTCAGTTTACCATAAATTGTATGGGTGTGCATCTATTTCTGCATATTTAGCAAAAATGTGCCATTTCTTCACTCACTCAGTGAGGTGATGGTTAAGCTTCAGCAGCAGTTTGCTCTCAAGGTTCTTTCTTTGAAGCTGTAACTGTTTAGCAGTGAACAGGAATCCTGCAGGACTAAGAAGTCCTTCACAAGCTCCAGATGCAAGAAGAGCTGTATTGATTTTGATCAAAAGCTTCTTGATGTGGGGAAAGCCATGCAATAAATCCACACCTCCAGTGAATGGACATGAAAGGTACCTCTCCAGCTCCCCTGCTTCTGGCTTTCCCAACCCCATGGATCCATCATATTGTACGAACGTGATAATTATGTATATTGTAATAACGTGATATTCTATCGTTCAAACGTGAAATGTATATTGTTAGAACAATATACTTTTCACTCTATATCACGTTATAACGTGATATAGCTCTATACATAACTATATATACATATATACATACATATAAATATACATAACTGTTTTTGGGGTAAATAAAATGCAAGTAGGGATTGAAACTGCAGAATTAATGAATGCTGGAAATGCTAGCACTTGATATAGTGTTTTGATTTTGCTGCCACTGGTACCCACAATGCAATGCGTGAAAGTCACTTGGTCTGTCGGTCCAGCCCGTCGATCTCTATTCTTCCCATTCCTTGCTCAGACGAGCTGTCTGGCAGAAATTGAGGAAGTCTTTTGCTTTCTTGGCCATGCAGCTCTTTTCAGCAAACTACCACTTTCCCTAACAGCCGCATTAGGGGTGGGCGGTATAAACGGTATTCGGTAGAAACGATATGAATTTGGCCAACGGTAGAGATTTTGACTATTCTGCTCTACCGCAATAGCGCATGTTGATGGTGTCATCAAGCTGCGCCTGTTATGGTCAAAGCATCACAGCGGTTGCAAGCAATATCATCTGCAAATTATGCCAGGCGACAGTAATAGCGAAGAGATGAAGCACGTTTTCGAATATGAGTAAAGCCAAAAACTGCGCTTCCTCCACAACCGTACTTTTGATTCATTAATGTTGAATTCTCTCACAGCTGCTCTATTCCTATGTTGCTGCAGTATATTAATGACTAACCTCGTATTGTGGATGGATTATCTCAGTTGTTCTCCTGACTGAAGTTTGGTCTTTTTACAGCATCCTGCCATGCGATTGCATTTGTCCCTAACCATTGGGAACCCCCACTTTTATCGAGTGGGAAAAAGTTAGCTTCACTGTGTTTATGTTATGCTAACATAGCTGTATCGCTAGCGATCACGTAGCACATCATTATATACCAGCTAGTCCAACTTCAGTAACCCTAAAAAAGTCACTGCTGTTTAGTTTTCTGCCTTCATTTATGTCGGGAGTGAAAGCAGAGCTGTGTGTTTACATTTTTTCAAAAATCTCTCAGTCAGAACATGCTATATCATGTTTAAGTGGAAACTAGCGAGCTAACTTCCTGCTAACTTCTAACTCCGTTAAATTTAATAAATTCTATTTTCATGGATGCCTGGATGTTAAACTTAATTGTTACACCTGGTAAAGCATCAACGCTGATCATTTTATCAAAGATGAAAGAATTTAGACAGTTTTTAACTCTCAGTGATGCAGCAGTGTTCTTTTGACTTTGGGACCTGAAGTGGAAAGTTTTGGACCCAGATTACTCCGCGAGGCTCCTGACTATGGTAGCCATAATGCTCAGACAATCCATCAAGTGGTGCGGCTTCGTAGCTTACCAAATTGGTACTAAAACATTTTTGACAGATTTTTAAGTGACATGTACCACATAAAATTGGTTCGAGGTCAGTAAGCACAACCAGAATTCATACAGGCGCAATGGATTATAAGATGCACTGTTGATTTTTGAGAAAATTAAAGGATTTTAAGTGCGCCTAATAGTGCGGAAAATACGGTATACAGAAGAAAAGAAGATATTGCTAAACATATTGTTACCGCACATGCTTCAAATTATACCGCAATATGGATTTTAGGTCAATTTGCCCAGCCCTAAGCCCCATCCACATGCACCTTCACTCTTTGGTTTAGTCTAGTTTTGAAAGATTATGCCAACTCTTATAACTAACTTTGTGTGAAACAAATGTTATTAAATGACCAACTTACCAGGTCCCAGATACAATAAAAAGAACAGAGGAGGCAAACAGATGTTCTGTGGTTATTTGTTTATTGCTTGACTTGAGGCAGTGCTTGGGGATCAGGAAAGGGCTCCGAAGCTTGACTGAATGTCAAAAATGGGAAAGCCTCCAAAGATAAATGTTCAGATACAGCTCTTGTTGATTCTTTGACTGTCCTGTCTCCTGTCCCAGAACTGGGACCTGGGATGGCACACTACTGGAAAGGCCTGATGTTTAATTGGTATTGGCTCGAAAGCTCTGACTTATCCAATAGCAATACATCTTTCAACATTTTTCAGTGTCAGTAAATTTATTTATCTTCAAACACTTCAAACATTTATCACCATAAAATGTTTGAATTGAACAAGGTGGACACTGGGAATGTCTCAGTAATAATGGAAGGTGTTTAGTGGCAAAGAGTTCTTCACTGTAAACTGATGAGGTTTACCTCGTGGTGTCTCCTCACCAGGGATGGCTCCACAGTGGGTACAGCCAGAAATGAAGAAGCTCTATGCTGCGTTTGTCTCCAACATGATAAAAATGCAATGCAAAGCAACAGGACACCCGGTTCCCGCAATACAATGGTACAAGAACGGGAAACTGTTCAGGAGGGATCACAGAATCGGAGGCTTTCAGGTGTGTTTCTGGCTGTAAAGTGGAAATTGTAGAGGCACAACCAGATTTTAAACTTTACTTTATTTTCTGTCTTTACCTGTGCTCAATCTTTCAGATCAGAGAACACACGGGGACTCTAATAATGACGTCATTGGTTCCCTCAGATAAAGGGAACTACACCTGTTTGGTGGAGAATAAATATGGGCGCCTCCAACACACCTACCAGCTGAATGTACTTGGTAAGAGAGATTATCTGGCACACAGGGTCGTAATGTTAGTTTAACATAAAATGACAGAAAGGTCTCGGTCCAAACCAGTCTTGTTATTTTTCTTCAGTGTCCTTCCATGAATGGGTAACAGTATTCATGTCACCCATGACATGAATACTGTTACCCATTCATACTGATTGTGAATGGTACTGTGACCGATAGAACCAGAACACTCAAAAGTTCATTATTAACATTTTGCTCACAAACTGTTTCACTGCTAAATGTAAAAAGCCATTCTAGACTACAGTTAGAAAATCAATCCGCAGGTACGTCCTCCAGGTGTTACTGGTGACATGCTGTTCTCCTCTCTGTGGATATCTAACTCATTCGCAAAGATTACCCCTGTCTTCATCTCCAACCCACCTGTTTCAGAGCGTCCTAGCAGTCCTAGCAGGCCCATCCTGCAGCAAGGGCTGCCGGCCAACCAGACGGCAGCTGTTGGCAGCGACGTGGAGTTTGTGTGCCGCGTTTTCAGCGACATACAACCTCACATGCAGTGGCTCAAACACATCATCATCAACGGCAGCAGTGTGGGACCGAACGGGCTGCCCTATGTTCGTGTTCTTAAAGTACGTACCAACACCACCAAATTCAGCTTTAGACCAGTTTTAGTAATTTTCTTTTGTTAGCTTTATTTTGCTGTGTGACACTCTTTACATCTATAATGAAGGAGGATAAATCTGATCTCTGTCAGAGCCCTTAGAATATGTTTCGTGAAATAAGCAGATCTTGGCTTAATTGGCTAAGTGATGAGGGTGAATTTGGTAGTACACACCTCTCCAATTAGAAGGAATACACTTTGTATCCCGGTGGTTTTCCCAGTGCTGGGAATGAGAGGTATATTGCGTGTGCATGTCATAATAAAGCTGCTGTGGCAGAATATACATCAGAAGTCCCCAAAATTTGCAATTTGTCTTGAAATCTTTGTTTTTCCTACATGAATAGATGATCCCAGTAGTCTTGGCTCGAGACAGGTGAAAACCCCCCCACAACACTTCTGTCCTGCAGTAATACCAACTGTCCACTATTAGCTGGCATGATGGAGTAACGAGTCAGTCATGTGACCAAAAACTATCAATCAGATGTGCAAATATCTGTGCAGTTATGAACAAAAAAAAATAAACAAACATAAAACCAAACAAATACGAAAATATATCATTATGAATATGAGCAGCTTAAAAACAGAAGAAAACCCTGAGATACATTTCAAAGAAATACACTTAAATTTGTTAAACATCATGACATAATACAAAGGCGCTTGGCACCCACTGCCTAGTACCCACTGCCTAGTTTTAGTCCACAGCATTCTTAAAACCGCCTGCTCCTGTAAGGAGCTGCATTGGGATCCCTTTCCCAGCACAAGACTAATCCAGGAGGTTGGTCTAACAGAGGAGGTTGCTAAGATAGTGTGAGATGAAGGCACATAATCTGCTGCTCCCAAAGGAACAGATCAAGAAAAAAGAAGACTTTCACTCAGGTGTGTCAACCTCTCATAATTTCCAGCCTCTGAAAACTGTGTGAACAGAACTGGGTAAAGTTGGGTTTTTTTAAAAGACATTTGCAATAACAACATATGGGAACATCACTTTTTGAATCATTGTTCTAACAGCTTACTGCCATTCAGGAAGCAATGTCCTGCTGGGAAAGCTGTTGAATTATGGATGAAAGCTGAGTTAGCTGACTAGACCTCCGATTCATCAGTCCAGTCTCAGCAACAGGAAATCTAACTGAACTGGAAATAAAGCTGAACCAAATCTTTATGCTTCAATTTATGATTTTGTGTTTTTAAATCCTTATATTTTCTCAGATTTGTGACAGGTATAAAGTACCCCCACACACAGCATGACACATTAACAGGTGTTTTATTTCCAGCTGTTTCTGACACGCTTACATGGCTTTAAAGCTGCCTCCTCCGGCTTTCAAACCACACAGCTCAGACAGGTGATGAAGAGCAGCTGTGTGGGTAAGCCTCCCCTGACACCACACTCTGAACCCACTTCTCCACCCCCCTGAAATCACTCTGATTTTTCAGAGTGATCTTAGTCTCCTGCACTAGACTGTTGAAGTGGTAAAATTAAAGTTTGCATCCATGAACTGAATTCACTGACTTCGTGAGAGATTTAAGTTTGACTTTTGAGTTTCAGTTTGCTGATGGTGAGGAATTTAACTCAGCTCTGACCTTTGAGGGACACTGATGAAGGATGACACAGATTTTTGTGTGTTTCTCTCTCAGACTGCTGGTTTGAACACCACAGACAAAGAAATTGAGGTGTTGACTCTGAGGAACATAACCCTGGACGATGCTGGAGAGTACACCTGTCTGGCTGGAAACTCTGTTGGGTTTGCCTACAGATCTGCATGGCTCACTGTCTATGATGGTACATGAAGATCTGTACAGGATAGAATACAGAGATATGATGTCAGATCTCTCCTTCTCTGTTAATATTAATATATTGAATAAATATTTGTTCTATGATTCAATGAAAGTATTGAATGAGGGACACAAAATGTTTAGAAGTTGTCAGATGACAAGCAAAGAATCTAAACTGGTAGTTAACCAGTTAATGTTAGTTAATGGGACCACTGTTCGGGTTTGCTCTGGCTTACATGGGTTTTTGGAGACCGGGGCCCTATTTCAGAAAGCCGGTTTAGTGCAAACTCTGAGTAAGTATACCCTGAGTTAATGAAAACTCTGGGTTTTCGGTTTCACAAAGCGAGTTTAGATTAATTCTGAGTGAGTTACTATGACGACACACTCCGTGAAGCTAACCTGCCCCCTAGCAGGTTTACTTCTACTAACCCTGACCTTCTCCGCCTCTTTGTCGGAAACCTGACTGTAGGAAGTGTCAGACATGGCGTGCTCCTTCCTTGAAGAGCCAGTAGATGTTGAAGCCCAAATTCTCCGCAGAGCTCTCCGCCGGGAGAGAGTGATTAGAGCGCGTTCGGACATTTTATCATTTCCTGATGATTTCCTGTGTGAACGTTACCGTTTTTCAGCACAATCTATAATTTATTTGAATAACATCCTCAGGCCTAATATTGCTCATGTGACACATCGCGGACATCCTCTCAGTTCTGTACATATTATTTGTATTGCACTTCGGTTTTTTGCAAACGGGAGCTTTCTGTATAATATTGGTGACGCTGAGCACGTTTCCAAGGCTACCGTCTGTCGGGCAGTCAGGAATGTTACAGTTGCACTGAAACGTCTCCTGCACTCGTTTGTGGTGTTCCCCGGTCATAGACCCACAAGATTTATCAAAGAGGGATTCCACAAAATTGCAGGTATCAGGATGAACAAAACTTAATTCATGATGTGGTGCTACTTGAACTACTACTTAAATTTTACATTTATTCTCACGGTTCCCAGGCGTGATTGGCTGTATAGATGGCACTCACATTCCAATCATTGCTCCTTCAGTAAATGAAGGAGACTATGTGAACAGGAAGTCTTTCCACAGCATTAATGTGCAGGTACATAGTTCCCTGTAGCATTTCAAACTAACAAATTATTTCATTATAGTAATGGATGCTAATTTGTGTTCTCTGCACTGTGAAGATCATATGTGATGCTGCCAACATTATCACAAATGTGGAAGCCAAGTGGCCAGCCTCTGTGAGTGGTGGTGGTGGAGGACCTCCACCTGTTTTTCGGGCCTCCGCTTTTTTTCTGTTGGCTATAACGGGTCACATTTGAGCATACAGAGTAAGCAAATATGTACTTGTAATGTGCTCAGATAATTTCAATAAGTGCTTACAGAAAGAAAATTAATGTAGCCTCTAACTGCAATTGATTTACATCGGACAAACAGACCAAGCACTATGGCTCATAATACAATTACACCTTACCTGTTTGGACTATATTTTTATATTTCATTTTTACTTGCTGCCAGGAATGTTTGGGGCCTGTTGGGTTGCACCTGCGCTCACATCACTTAACAAAATAAAATGTATAAAATATAAAATAAAATAATATATGATAAAATAACGTGTTAAATGGGTGGAAATCCCTAGATCAATGTTTATATTAACACTCACGCATTGACTCTGTCGGCTATGTTTTGCCATGCATGCTCCCTTTCTTTTGCAGCTGAGGCTGTGTTACTTTTTTTCCGCAAAATTTGCATGTTATCGGCATATGCTGCCATCAGAATTTCGGCCTCAAGCGCTGTAAAATACATTGACCGCGCCTTCTTTCCCTCCGTCTCCATGGTGACTCGCTTAATCTGTGCTCCACTAATCAGGGCTTTATGTATCCTCGTGCGCGCGCTTAACTTGGGGTTAAAGCAACTCCGCGTTGACTGAACTAATTGTTATCAGCCTTTCTGAAACCGAATATTCCGAGTTGGACAGTTCGGGGTTACTCAACCCTGAGTGTCGTTTTTCACTCTGAGTTTTCTAAACCGGCTTCCTGAAATAGGGCCCTAACAATTAGTTCAGTCAACGTGGAGTTGCTTCAACCCCAAGTTAAGCGCGCGCACGAGGATACATAAAGCCCTGATTAGTGGAGCACAGATTAAGCGAGTCACCATGGAGACGGAGGGAAAGAAGGCGCGGTCAATGTATTTTACAGCGCTTGAGGCCGAAATTCTGATGGCAGCATATGCCGATAACATGCAAATTCCGCGGAAAAAAAAAAGTAACACAGGCTCAGCTGCAAAAGAAAGGGAGCATGCATGGCAAAACATAGCCGACAGAGTCAATGCGTGAGTGTTAATTTAAACATTGATCTAGGGATTTCCACCCATTTAACACGTTATTTTATTATTTTTTATTTCATTTTTTATTTCATACATTTGATTTTGTGATGTGATTTGAGCGCAGGTGCAACCCAACAGGCCCCAAACGTTCCTGGCAGCAAGTAAAAATGAAATATAAAAATATAGTCCAAACAGGTAAGGTGTAATTGTATTATGAGCCATAGTGCTTGGTCTGTTTGTCCGATGTAAATCAATTGCAGTTAGAGGCTACACTCATTTCCCCTCTGTAAGCACTTATTGAAATTATCTGAGCACATTACAAGTACACATTTGCTTACTCTGTATGCTCAAATGTGACCCGTTATAGCCAACAGAAGAAGAAGCGGAGGCCCGAAAAACAGGTGGGGGTCCTCCACCACCACCACTCACAGAGGCTGAGCAGTTGGCTTCCACATTTGTGATAATGTTGGCAGCATCACATATGATCTTCACAGTGCAGAGAACACAAATTAGCATCCATCACTATAATGAAATAATTTGTTAGTTTGAAATGCTACAGGGAACTATGTACCTGTACATTAATGCTGTGGAAAGACTTCCTGTTCACATAGTCTCCTTCATTTACTGAAGGAGCAATGATTGGAATGTGAGTGCCATCTATACAGCCAATCACGCCTGGGAACCGTGAGAACAAATGTAAAATTTAAGTAGTAGTTCAAGTATCACCACATCATACATTAAGTTTTGTTCATCCTGATACCTGCAATTTTGTGGCATCCCTCTTTGATGAATCTTGTGGGTCTATGACCGGGGAACACCACAAACGAGTACAGGAGACGTTTCAGTGCAACTGTAACATTCCTGACTGCCCGACAGACGGTAGCCTTGGAAACGTGCTCAGCGTCACCAATATTATACAGAAAGCTCCCGTTTGCAAAAAACCGAAGTGCAATACAAATAATATGTACAGAACTGAGAGGATGTCCGCGATGTGTCACATGAGCAATATTAGGCCTGAGGATGTTATTCAAATAAATTATAGATTGTGCTGAAAAACGGTAACGTTCACACAGGAAATCATCAGGAAATGATAAAATGTCCGAACGCGCTCTAATCACTCTCTCCCGGCGGAGAGCTCTGCGGAGAATTTGTGCTTCAACATCTACTGGCTCTTCAAGGAAGGAGCACGCCATGTCTGACACTTCCTACAGTCAGGTTTCTGACAAAGAGGCGGAGAAGGTCAGGGTTAGTTGAAGTAAACCTGCTAGGGGGCAGGTTAGCTTCACGGAGTGTGTCGTCATAGTAACTCACTCAGAATTAATCTAAACTCGCTTTGTGAAACCGAAAACCCAGAGTTTTCATTAACTCAGGGTATACTTACTCAGAGTTTGCACTAAACCGGCTTCCTGAAATAGGGCCAAGGTCAGTTAGTTCATAAACAGTAAAAACATTGAGTGTCACGGCTGGGGCAGCAGTCGTGTGGTGTTACGAGAAAAGGACCCAAAATGCAGGTACAGGCTAGGGTGCGAGTGAGTGTTTATTTAAAGTGATGGCGAAGTACAAATACAGGAAATAAGGAACAGGGAGATACTAAAACCTAGACTGGGAAAAACTAATAAACAAACCTGAAAACATAAGGACACGGGACGATACGTGGAGATGACACGGAGGAAGCAAGGCAGAGAGACGTGGAGAAACACTGAATAACAGAGACAAACTGACAAGGAACACAGGCAGGCACACACTATAAATACACACAAGGTAATGCGGGAATGACACACCAGAGGGGAACACAGCTGAACCTAATTAGACACGACAAGACACAGACCTTCAAAGTAAAACAGGAACAAGCTGTTCTACAACACTAACTTAGGGGCACGAACAGAGCACAGAAGGGAGAACATTAAAACACTAAACACAAGAACCAAACCCTAAGAACTAATACAAAATAAGAATTAACACAAAATCAGAAGAAACTAGAAAATAATAATAAACTCAAAACGCTGGGTCACCGGCCCAGGACCATTCCATACAGTCTGATAAGGTGTGTCACCCTATTTCATAGAAATATATGCATTTCCCTGTTAACCTCTCAACATCCACCAAGTAATTCGCAAACCACCTAAGTTTATGGGTAGGGGTGGAGTTTGTCAAACGCAAAATCTGGAACAGGCCAGAGTTAACTCAAACCCCACCTTATAATAAGGCTGTTGAAACACAATGTTACACAATACAAAATCCACAGAGCAATGTGCAGAACAGGATTCAGAGTTTACAGGGAGGAACTAGGATAGCTTAACAGAAGCTGAGGCAAAGACTGAGGGCCGAGGACCACTCTGAGTATACAGCAGGGCAACTGGGAGAAGTGAAAACACCTGGGGAACAAGAACAGGGGTCCGTTCTTCGTACCTCGCTAAGTGGATTTGATTGTTGACGATTTCGCGTGATCTTGGATCGTTCGGTTCTCCGAAGCTCATCCGGGACTTGCTGTCATAGCAACAGATCCATAAGCGTAAACCTGCTCGGGAGCAGGTTTACTTTATGTAAACAGGATTAGATCGCGGCCACTCAGGTATGTCCGCTTCATTTATATGAAAGCAACAGCGATATTTTACCACTGTTTGTCCATAAATATATATTATCAATGTAACTAAAGATAATGCAGTATTTGATTCTTTTATTGATTTCATACAGATACATACAGGTCATTTCCTAAAAAAAGGGAAATGTACTATTAACATTCTATTAGGGGAGACCGGGGATAGTTGTAACGTGGGTCAGTTGTAACACTTCCAATTTCTCCAATCAGGGCTAAGTTTCAAATGATGTGACTCATCCTGTACATGCCCAATTCAGTTCTGCTATCACATGTGAAAAATCAGCACATTTTGTCAAACACAGACAATTTAACATGAAAAAAAGTAAATTGTATGCCAAAAAGTAAGTTTTTCTACTTTATTTCAATTTGTAATAGCATTATCTGCTTTGCAGTTAAACTCATCAAACTTAAATTGTGTTATTTGTATGTCTATGGGGATATATTCTGTGTAGGTCTTTAGTGCTAATGTTTTAGCCGTTGGCTGTAATGTTAGCTAGTTCATGGCTATAGGAGTCTGGGTCAGTTGTAACAATAATGCAGATGTTACAACTTACCACACTATTACTTTAACTTATATTAAACAAGTTGGGGCAACGACATCAGCAGAGAGAGGTTCACTGGTCGCTTTTGTATATGCGGTAATGCCATTGGCAACACAATTACTTCACTGTTTGTGTTCCCACACATACATTATGCAGACCACTGTGTCAGAGATGGACCAGTAGGAAGTATTGGTAGTGGAAATAAATCAGGATGGGTGCAAGAAACAGATTTCCTCATCTTTCTGAAGCACTCTGCAAACCACACCAAGGTAAGCCATGATAAAAAGTAATGGAATTGCGATGCTGGTGAACATCTACATTTTTTTTTTAGCTTCATTGTTATGTTCAAAATTGGTGCAAGAGTTGTAGGTTATAATGCCCACTGAGCCAATGAGGCCAAACTCAAGGAAGACCAACCAAAATTAATGAAATATTCAGTTGCAGAAAATTCCATAATTTGTCTTTTTTGGGGGTTGGAATATGTTCAAAAGCTAGATTTCTGCATTCTGTCACACACACACACAGAGCTACATAAATGGATGTAAGTGCATTCATGTGTTGAATAAACAAAGATTACATGTTAATGTTTTGTTAGTACCCTTATTTCATTGTGTTACATTTTACCCCAGGATATGTTACAACTAACCCAGACTATGGGGTTAATTGTAACATTTCACTCTTCGTGTTTGAGATCATACCATGCAATGGGTAATTGTGCTGCAGAGAAAATAGCTGCACTATTTAATAGAAGAGACATGTAAATACTTTGCATTACATTTTGAATCCACTACCTTAAAAGAGCTCCAATTTACAGACAGAAATATCAAAAATGTTACAACTATCCCCGGTCTCCCCTACATGTATGTGATTATTACAGATGTAATTCATATTTTAGAGTAGTAATAGTAAATTACTTCGCGTAATCAAGATGAGAGACCACGGCTATAAAAGCGAAGGTGGATTTGGGAAGTCTGTCGCAGCCATGTCCTGTCTGTATACGCGAGCAACCCATTGCGGAAGGTGCAAGATTATTGATAAGGAGAGTCCTCAGAATTCAGCGTATATTGCGGGATAGACAGGATCCTTTAGCTCAGCGCGACAGTGTGCTCATAGAGAGATATCGATTTTCCCGTGAGGGTATTATTTACTTAACCAACTTGTTGACGAGGGGGTGCAGGACCACCACCTGTCTTTTTGTGCTCTGCCCTTTTCTTGGTTGCTGTTATAAACAAACAAACAGATTATTCCAGGGTCTCTTTTCAAGAGACTAAAAGCAATATAAGTGATAAATATTACCATTCTGTAGAATATTCTTATATTCCACTTTTACTTGTTCCCATGTTCTAGTGGGTCCTGTTGTGGCTCTAATGTGAAAGAGATATCCTCTTTCACATTAGAGCCACAACATGTAAGGGGTAATGTAAGTAATGTAATGTACTATAATATAATATAATATAATATAATATAATATAATATAATATAATATAATATAATATAATATAATATAATATAATATAATATAATAAATTTACCCTACCACCTACTGATGATGGCCAGAGGGGCCGATGGCGCGATATGGCAGCCTGGCTTCTGTCAGTCTGCCCCAGGGCAGCTGTGGCTACAACCGTAGCTGCCTCCACCAGTGTGTGAATGTGAGAGTGACTGAATAGTGGTATTGAAAAGCGCTATATAAATCCAATCCATTATTATTATTATTATTATTATTATTATTATTATTATTATTATTATTATTATTATTATTATTATTATTATTATTATTAAATTACTTACTAGTTTAATTTGTCAGCAACTTTCTGCCAGCCCTCTCTCCTTGCTTTTGCAGCCTTTGCAGTGTTCCCTTGCGTTTTAATTAAACTCTGAAACTCCTGAAATCCCTCACTCAAGAGTTCTTGCTCTGCTGCCGAAAAATACCGAGCGCGCTCCTTCGACATTTTCGCCGACCAATCAAAGGGTTGCCGATCAATGTTTCTACTATCGATGCGTAGCCCCTGTTAAGCTACCCAGTGATCTCACATTACTTCATCCAGCTGTACTAATCGTCAACAACAGGTGTGCTCGGAGAACCGGAATAGCGAGCTCAAAGTTGGCGCGATAATTTGATCTTGGATGTAGTAAGCGAGGTACGAAGAACGGACCACAGCCCTAAGCGTTACCAAACCCAGCAAGGACAAGAGCCGGGAACCATGGCGCAAATGGGAAAACCTATCAGAATTACCACTGTACCAAATGTAACACCTCAGGTTTTTGAGAGTTGTTAGCTCCAAGTGAACCCGGTGCATTTATTTACAGTGAAAAATGTAAAACACAGTTCAAACCAGTCAGGGCAGCTGGAAGGTCTTATACACCTCCCTGCACTTAATCATTACTTTGTGGAGGAATGTAAGGATGACACGAGAGCTCATCACATTTTATATCAACTTTAATCTCAGCTTCACTCAACCCCAGTGACTTCACAAGGCGGCAAAACATCTCCTAGAATCCAAAACATCACTCCTCCCTCTTCCCTTCTCGCTGGGTATGAGTGGAATCCCCTGGTGGTTTGCCACAACTTATTATTAATCTCTGTCTCTCTTCCACAGCATGTTTTAGTTCTGTCTTCCTTCTCTCACCCCAACCGCAGCAGATGGCCGCCCCTCCCTGAGCCTGGTTCTGCTGGAGGTTTCTTCCTGTTAAAAGGGAGTTTTTCCTTCCCCTTATCACCAAGTGCTTGCTCACAGGAGGTCAGTTGATGGTTGAGGTTTTCCTGTATTATTGTACGGCCTTTACCTTACAATATAAAGCACCTTGAGGAGGGAGGGGTCTGCAAAATGCCGGATGGCTCTTGGGCGCCTAGGACCCTGTTCTCGACCTGGAAGATGGTTTCTTTGGGGTGCAAATTTGTGCTCCTTAAGCATGTTGTGTGTCACAGAAGGCAGTTTTTTATGATCCTCAAAAACGGCCAGAGCACCTGGCTGGCAACCGCTCAACCCTGCAGAGCCAGCTGGGGCCACGGGAGCCCTGTGTTGCTGAGGTGGACCCCAATGCCGAGGCGCAAGTTGAAAATTGCCCCCTTATGAGCAGTGAGAGGTCTGATGTAAATGACAATCTGCGGAGCACTGACATCATAGAGACTCATATGAATAATGACCAGTCTGCAGGTATTTTTGACATAAATCAAAAAAATCAAACAACTTTTGAGTTTGTGTGTGAGGATTTTGTGAAGATGACAATATGTTTGAAAATGTTAAAGCCTGAAGAAAGTGTGGAGGATTATGTGGCAGTGCTTTATCAAAGGTGCCCAATTCAGCAGGGTTTTATTAATTTCAATTAAATTCTATTTTATTTAAGAAGTGCCAAATCACAACAGCAGTCACCTCAAGGTGCTCTATATTGTAGGGTAAGACCTGTAATAATACAGAGAAACCCCCAAAATCAGACAACTTTCTTTGAGGAAGTGCTTGGTGACAAGGGGAAGAAAAACTCCCTCTTAAATGGAAGAAAGTTCCAGAAGAACCAGGGTCAGGGAGGGGCAGCTATCTGCCGTGACAAAGACACACTGTGGAAGAGAGCCAGAGATCAAAATTAAAATTAGATTAATACAAAAGCATTTGAAGTGAGCAAGGTCTCCACTGGTCTCTAGCACTACCTTTATATTGGATGATATATAATCTGGATTTGTTTTAACCAAGTATGATAGACTTGTTGATCATTTTATCACGGGAAAATGCATGGATTTCTCTTTTATGTGCAAAGGTTCAGCCTGTGCACATTCATGAGCACCTTTTTTTAAATGACGCTCTTTAATTGTGAAATCCTCTGAATAATACTTAAAGAAAAGTGGACAACCCGGGGAATGTTGCAGTGAGAAGCTGCATGCTAACCCTCAAGCTGATCCTCTTAGTTTCAGTCTTTGTGTTGGAAAGATGCATACGCAGTATTAATCATGATGTTTTCCTTATGTTGTCTCAGAATCACTGCCACCGCAGTGGGTGAGGCCGGACAAGAGACACATCTACAGAGTTCCTGTCGGGAAGACGGTGAAGTTTCACTGCCAAGCGACAGGAAAGCCGCTTCCTGCCCTGCGATGGTACAAGAACGGAAAAGAGGTCAGGATGGACCAACGAGTCAAAGGCCTCTAGAAACAACTTCAGCTTGTAAAGCTTTACTTCACCCTTTCTGTATCTTTCTTTAATCTTGCAGATCAGAGACCACACATGGACTCTAATAAAGGAGTCAGTGGTTCCCTCTGATGAAGGGAACTACACCTGTGTGGTGCAGTATAGACACGGGACCCTCCAACACACCTATCAGCTGAATGTAATTGGTAAGATTATCTGCAGCATGTATACACGGCATACAGCATGCTTTATTGCAAAAACCAGATGGTTCCAGTACTTTGGACTGTGTGTGTCGACCATAACGCTGACCTTCGGTGGGTGTGTCCGAACTTTTCACTGGTCCTGTACAACCGCCCACACCATCAAGGAGGTTGCATGACTGATGGAGGCGGTTTGGCCTTAACAAGTAAAAATAAAATTACAGCACTTTAAGAAGTATAAGAGTGGAAATGCTGGAGTGAATAAAGTGCTGATTTGCTGTAGAGGTGTCCCAAGGGTATTCTTTGTTTAAACCGCATTAAAGCTCACTGAACAAAGTCAACAACAATATATCAAATACACCTAACATTAAAATGTGACCATGTGAAAGAAACACAGAACTCCCTCCAAATCTGAGATTGCAAATATAACCACATAAAAAGTCAATATCACTAAACTATGGCACAGTGAGCTTTAGTAATAACATTAATGCATTTTCTAAGTACTTACTAAGTGGACAAACACATTGTCAGTAAACTACAAAACGTACAGAGTTTCATAAAGACTTTATCCAGACTAAACATCCTCATGTTGCAGGCAAACAGAATGGCTATCGGTCTCCTCCTGCTCTCTGTGGACATTAGTCGTTTGTATGATCTTGCATCATGCTAACCTTAAACCTTGTTTTGTTACAGAGCGTTCTCCTCAAAAGCCAGACCTGCATGCTGGGCTGCAGGGTAACCGGATCGCTGTTGTTGGTAGTGATGTGGAGCTTGTGTGCGCAGTGATGGGTGACCCACAGCCTTACATACGGTGGTTCAAACACATCGTGATCAATGGCAGCAAAGAAGACATAGAAATATTTCCCTTTGTTCGTCCTCCCAAAGTACGTACACCACAATCAGGCAGCACTACAGGCTTATGTTAGAATTATTTTATGTCTCCAAAGTGTTTTGAAGCTAGATTAATGTTATTCTGGTCCATGGTGGGGTAAGGGTTAACGTCATCAAACCGTGATCTTTTTCTAAACCCAAGCTCGTAGTTTTTGTGCATGAGTGTAACAGGCAGAAAAAATGAATGGGAACTGCACCTCCAGCTCCAAAGATGCACATTCTCTGTCATCACATCTGCAACCACTTGAGTGAAGACTGGAGCTGAGCTGTCATCTGCTTTGTGGCTAGGGAGGGTACCAGGCAGGCCTGACACATTCAAACATAAAAAAAAAATACCATTTATAGGCAACAGTCAGGAAGATCGACAGTTGCAACCTCCAGAATTAAAATGGTATTTCGAGGATGGGACACTGAGCCCAAATGGGACAATTTCTATTAAATTATCCCATTTGGGCTTAAACCTCTCTATTAAAGAGGTGTCTTATTGGAGCTGCAACATCAACCCTCAAACCACCTGGTGGACACCAGAGATGCAGTAGAAGGAGTCCTATCAAATTTTAGTTAGCTTGTGAGCCTCTGGAGGCAGCTGACATGTATGGGAGGGTAGAGTATAGCTTTGGGTGTCACTAAAACAAAAACTCACATGTTGGTGAAGCCATGAAGCAGGACATTTAGTCGCTCTCAAACCATCCAAAGATCAGCTGCTGACCTTAAATGGGGTCACCTTCCTCCACCTTTTCTGTAGAGGAAGGTGAGGGGACAAGGGTGACAAATCACCTATTAGCAGTCAGATGCTATGCTGGTGTACTGGCAAAGACTCCATCTGTTTGCTCAAATTCAGATTCATCAGGAAGGCAGGGATGAGAATCAGCACCTCCAAATTTGACGCAACAGTTTTTATCCAGAAGATGTTGGATTGCCCACTCTGGTTAGTTTCCTTCCAAACCAGAGTAAAGTGAAGTAGGGCATTCATAGAGAGTTTGGTGAAATGTCTGCTGTGCTGGGTGAAGGTAAAGCCGTTGATTTACTTGTAATCTATATTTTTACCATGATCTGTGATGATGAGCTGTGGCCTTGGACCAAAGGCATAAGAGTGCAGACAAATGTGGTGGAAAAGAACTCCCTCTGAAGGATGTCTCGGCTCAGGAGGGTTCCAGAGATGATGGATGGGTAGAAGTTAAGACTTGTATAATGTGTTACAGTTTACTGCGCTCTTACCTGCATATCACCACGATATGCCACTAAACCATGGGATTACTTTTCCTTCTTTTCCTTTCCCACACATGGACCGAGTCTAGTCCCATACTAAAAGAAAAGTAAACTAACTGGTGTAAACTGGCCTTTAGTGTCACACTCTTAAAGTTCTCTCAGACTCCTGACCCAGTGTTTAGAGCTGTATCGACCAGCTTTGATTGGAACCTTTTGAGTGAAACATGTTGGGTGATATCCATGTCCCTCTCCCTCACAGGATGAGGATCTGAATGCGATGGATTATGAGGTAGAATCACTGCTGACTCTGAGAAACGTAACTCTGGCTGATGCTGGAGAGTACACCTGCCTGGCAAGCAACTCTGAAGGAGTCTCTCGTCACACTGTATGGCTCATAGTGATCGATGGTATGTGACCTAATCTCTCTCTGTTCACCTGTTCATGCCCACCTGGTCTCTGGTGAGCTGCTTCTGGGTAGGATTATGGTTAGGGTTTCATGTTAACCACATGCTGGTTACCTCCCAAATCAAGTCATTTTGATGCTGTAGTTCGTCTATTATAAAATAAACGGGCAGACAGGAAGCTAGATGTTAAATGCTTATTATTTGTGTTGTAATTTGGTAATGGCGAAAACAAAGGCCTAATTTTTAGAAAAGACAAGATATTAAATAAGGACTGTTAGTTTATTATGAGTTAATTTTACAGACTACCCAAACTAATTACCAATTAGAAAGAAATAACCAATCATTGGTAGCTACATCACATCAACATTGCTAATGGATGCCTGTATAATAGAAGGTGTGCAACGATTATTTCCCAGAGGGCGATTCTGTTTACCTGATGTTTGCATTGGGGTGGGATCGGTCCTGACTCTAAACACTGATCTGTGGGCCGACCTGTTCAGTGTTTAGCAAACACTGCGTTAGGGATTAGGGAAAAGCACTGCTGATGCTTTCCCCTATGGTTTCACGATGGTTGGGAACCTTTTGTTACATTTTAATGGAGGTGGTAATTCCCCCCCAAAATGGCATTTCTCTTTACCGAGCTTATCATACCTTACACAGAGAGCGCCATCTCTCAGAGGAGGGAGCCCTCAGCTGTGAGATTTCTGTGAAGCGAGCAGATCTGGTTTTAAATGCTTTTTTCCTCGCTTCACTCTGCAGAAGCATCGCTGCGGCTCCTCCAGAGGTCTTCTCCAGTCCACTGCTCTTCAGCCCACACATGTCAGTACTGGACCTAGTTTATGTCAGTGGTCCTCTCAAGTTCTGTTAAAAAGTCTGTTGTTTATCTTCAGTTCTGGTGGTGGATGTTCAGAGTTTCAGATAATAATCTCAGCACAGTCATCCATGTGAGCCCAAAGTTCAGACAGTTGCAGTCATTGCTGCAGACTTTTTTCAGACTTCACCTGAGCGTTGAAGCCTCCTGCTGTGTAGCTGCTGGTGGATGGATGGAGGTTTGTGCTTCGCTGATCTGGATTCTGCAGCTCTTTTCTGACTACATTTGACCTCTTTCACATTGGCTCCTTTATGTGTAATGACATGTGTTATAAGAATAAATCTTTCATTTGATACTTTGTTTACTGTGCATCGTGTTTTTTTAAAATCACCCTCACAGATTACTAAAGGAAACTCATAAACACTGAATGATCCTCTCATTGATTACCACTTTACTGACAGCATTTATACCAGTAATCAATAATCAATAATTACCCAATAACCCACATTCGTCCAAAGTCTCATTCTCAGGACTCTTTAAAATGTAAAGAGAGCATTAGAGATCTGATATCGATCTGCAGCAGATCCTACCGATAGGTAGCTAAAGAACAGCACATTCATCGACTTCTGATCACAGATATTATTGATTATTGGAGGAAACTGCTTCACTGATCACAGCAGTGATTGATTCCCTGCTGCTTCTGTTGGACTTCTTAGATAAGCATGACTGTATGTGTGCTCGTTCCTGTGGGGAGGCAGGTCCTTTGATTCTGTGGTGTTTTTGTGGTTGTTTACGTGAAGTTTATAATTTAGCTCATATGTTACATTTAACATCTGCAAGGAAACACAAGCTGTGAAGCCAGTAAAATCCCCAAAATGTCATGCTAAATACTTATTTTGTCAAATCTTATAGTGAGAAATACTTCTCTCAATAGGTTATAATAGGTTACATTGACACCTTCTGGTTTAAATTGGTATTACAGCAGTGTCCAGCCTAATTTATGTTGTTGTGTCTGCAGTTGTTTCTTCATTAATTTCTTTAGGGATTATTACAGTATTCTGATTCTGATGAATTAAGAGCTTATTGTAAGGACCTTTAAACAACATGATCACTTCACTACTTCTAATAAATAACTGAGCTTGTTTACATGAACAACCTGGTTTCATGTTATAAATTCAATAAAATGGTAATATGGATTTGGATTATCAATCACTTTTTTATTTTGTTTTTGATCGAAGTCCTATGGGCAGAAATCTGTGCCATCAGAAACTGAATTTGAATAAGTTCAATTTGAATTTGAATTGCTCAGATTGAATCTGAATTGTAACTTGAATAAATGCTTTTGAAAACTGAATTTGAATTAGTCTAATTTGAAATTGAATTTATATTTTGAAAATGAATTGATTTGCTTTGAAACTGCATTTTATCCTTTAAAAATTCAGCTCTCGAATAATTTCAGTTTCACTTCTCACCATTCAGTTTCAGTTCTACAATTCAGTTTTTTGGAACTTACATCCGGTTCCGGTTCAAGCGCAGATTAATAGAACTACGTTTTACTAGCGGACCGAAAGTGTTACCGACGGGAATCTACAGCGTCTTGAGCTGAATTAAGACTTCAGAAGTCATTCGTCATGTCGAATGACCAGCGGATAAACTCTCAGGTTGGTAATAAATGTATTACATGTATAAGAACAAGCGTCATGTTAACAAAAGATAGCCGTAAGGTAACTGTTATGCTTATTGCAGCTGCTAGCTAAAAACGCTAATTTAGCGTAGTTTGCCCTGAATTCAGCTTTGACAAACAAATATGATCGACTGTTTCTAGTAGAATTCCAAAGCTGTCTTTGGAAAATGATTTTTAATTTAGTGATGATCATTTTCAAACCATAAATTCAATTTCAAATTAGACTAATTCAAATTCAGTTTTCAAAAGCATTTATTCAAGTTACAATTCAGATTCAATCTGAGCAATTCAAATTCAAATTGAACTTATTCAAATTCAGTTTCTGATGGCACAGATTTCTGCCCATAGATTTGTTCTGTAAAAACTGAAACTAGTAAGATGGATATCGATATCAAAGCTGTACTTTGTGGCCTGCTAAGCCCACAGGGCTGGTGCCGATCAAATCTTCATCTGTTGAAGATACAGTTAAACTCTGAGTCACAGAGAATGTTTTGCTCTTTATGGTTTATGGTGTCCTTCATCACTGTTTTTCAGTGAAATGTTGGTTTTCCTGATTTTTCTGACACCACATGAAAGAACCTTCGTTCACAGGTAACCCAGAGTCACATCCACACTCCTGTAGGTGTAATGTGAGCAACCCTCAGCCATCTGTCACTGAAGGTAACGATGGGTCTTCAGCTCACTAGTCTGGATGATTAGCCTCCATCAGGCTTTTCCTGGAACCAGAAACAGAGCGCTCTGTTTTTACCGAAGTTTCTGCCTCTGCACAAGTGAAACGAGAGGGTTAGACCCCAAGAGAACAGGTGAGGTGAATGAAGTTTAAGGTCAGAGTTTTACTCTGTTATATTTAACGTTGCAAGATCAGATCAATGATACAGAACATGAAGAACAAACTGAAGCATGATTAGAGGATCTAATGTTGCCTTTACTAAAGCAAACCCTACACCACCTTCATCTTAGCCCAGTATTTGTAACCTCACCATCATTGACACACTTACACACACCTGAGATAAGCTCTTTAAGCATGACCATGACCATCTCCTCATCTGATCAAAGAAAAGGATCACTTTTATAAGTTCACCACCTCTTTTCATCTTCATACACAAACTGAATCCACAGACTGTACAGGTGTATGACACACACATAAATACCTGCTAATCAGTGTGACATCCAATCAAAATCCTCAGATGTTACTCAGCAAACCTGGGGTTCCACCTTCTTGGACAGTCTGTTAGTACAGTAACCTCACAGCTGCCATATTATTGATCAGATGATGTCATTAAAAATGCTCCAACAGCACAAACATGGTCCAGTTCAGGTGAAGTTAGCAGACAGCTAGCAGCTACAGCCGGCTGTGTCACCATCCACCCATCAGTCAAAAAGGCCACGCCCCTAACAATGCAAACTCCCCATGAAGAGGAAATTATTTAAAAATGATCAACAGAGACCAAGCAGTTTGTGTATTGTAAAAGTGTAAATGTGTAAACCTGTTTATTTGTACTGTAAAGGTTTAACATGGGAGTGTATGGAAACCACTCAGTGCAGCACTGAGTGGTTTCTGCTGGACACCGGAGGAAGTGCAAGAATATTGCAATAGCTGTTTATGAATTACAGATAACTTTAGTCCCACAAAAATAAAATAGACCTGTTGAGATGAGATTTCCTCTTACTTTTTTACCTGCTGATCAGTTATGCTAAGCTAAGCTAAGCTGAGCACAAATGTGAATAACTGAATCTGAAATGTTTCCTGTGCTGCGATCATCACATCTTACCAGCAGAGCTCCCTCTGGAGAGGATTTAGACATTCATGGAAGCCTGGGGGGAAACTGATGGTATTAGCGCAGGAAACAGGAAAGACAGGCTGAAGCAGACAGACAAGCACCTGAAACACCATCAGGTTTCCTCTCTGTGGGAGCAAAACACCATGTTTGTGTGAGCCATGATGAAGACTCTCCTCATCAATGGGGCCTCCACTTCTGAGGCCGTCCTTCTGCGCCACACCATCTCAAACCCAATATCATTCAAATATATATTCAGACAGAACTTTATAAGAAACCATTTATGAACGCGCTTGCAACCGATCCTCTCGTCTGCACCAGGATGATGTGATCAAAGTTATTACAGCTCAAACTAAAGCTGACCTTAGTTATTATGACGAAAAACAAAGACTAGGAAAAAAAAATCAATCATCAGAGACATTTTCTAATGTCCGTGCTTCCTTAGACTCATCGTTTCACTTTCTGAGGAAACAAACAGCTGCTCATGAAGTTATTCTAAAGAATAACTCACATTTAATTCACAACGCATTAAAAACTCTGGTATTTTAATATGTTAATCAGTTATTTTACAGATCCAAGAAAGAAAATCCATAAACGAGGCATTCAGGAGCATCAGGGAGATTTGAGTTTTACACATTTATACATTTATACAGACTCTCGCTCCCACCTTGACCCTTTCATGTCCCGTTTCTCAGATGAGACAAACTTTATGTACAATATTCACACTGAGGACATCTCGTCAGTCCGTGCTGTTTCCTGATCTCAGCTCAGTCCAGCTGTTCTTCACATCAGGCCGCAGCCAAGCAGCTCGTCCCAGGGCCACCACCGCCGTGCAGGAAATGGGAGGAAGATGATTCAGGAAGGAGAATGGCTCCCGGGAGGATTATGTGGAGATGGAGGAGTAAGCTGAGGAGGCGCTGACCGGGGAGTACTGGACCGGAGTGTACTGGATCAGAGGGACGGCCAGGTCCAGGTACTCCTGCAGAGGCAGAATCACACGTTAGAACAGGAAGTGGAAGCTCTGGAGACTTTAGCTCTGTCACATGACACCAAAACTCGCTTCTAACTTTTCTTTGTTCAACGTCACATCAATGCTCTCTCGCCAAGAGACCCACGCCGCTTCAAATAAATGAATACAATCATGACGTTTTTGAAAGTTCAAAGCAAAGCTGCAGTTCCTCTGATGTCCAGCAGAGGCTTCAGCACTGAGGCAGTCACACAGCTCTGCGTTAGCCAACTGCAACTAAGATGAGAGGAAACCAACACAGACTGTGGTATAAATTTCACAGGAGCTCACAGATAACTTTAAATTTACAGAAATAATAAAATATCTGTCTCAGTCTTCCTGATGGTTAGCGAGTGCTCCACCCATCAGTTAAATGTTTAAAGAGGAACGAGAGGGACCAACTGAAGAGAAACAGCTGAAGTGGAGGACATTTGCAGGTTTTACTCCTTAACAAAGAAACGACAAGTCACCTGGTTGGCCATGATGGAGACAGTTCGATCCAAATCCTCGACCAGCTGCTGGAAGGTCGGCCTGCGGGACGGGACGGCATGCCAGCAGTCCCGCATCATCAGATACCTGAGACCATGCAACACACGCTTTACTGCGCAGGTCGGATCAACACATCAACGAACACAATACCAAATAAAACAAAATATCCTCTTTTGATCACACATGTTTGCAGCTGTGTCTCTGACTTTGTGTTTCCTTATTTACATGAAGTCACGTGCGACTACACAAGCGACCTTCAGATTTGGCAGAAGGTTTGTTAGCTGCAGCTGTCTGGAGATACTTGTTTGACTAGATTCAAGTGAATTTAGAGCATAAAAGTGGTAAATGTTGGATTTTTAAAGTCGGCTCATCCTCCAGGTCTCATGTTTTCAGATATTGGCATTTAATGAAGCTGTCTCTTCTGCTGAGTTTTCCAGGAATGACCGGCTCCTCTGCTTAAGTGTCAGACTGAAGTGTTTGATGTGATGATATACTCACAGCTCCTGAGGGCACGCCGATGGTTTCTCCATGCGGTGTCCCTCCTTCAGCAGCTTGAAGAGCTCCTCGACAGGGACGCCGGGGTACGGAGACCCCCCGAGGGTGAAGATCTCCCACAGCAGGACCCCGAACGACCAGCTGTGAACACAGAGATAAACGAGCAGCTCTGTAATTTTCTCCCAACTGTCACATGAAAATAACTCATAAAAATCCTCATTTATTAATAATTGAAATATTAAATAGCTATTTCTCTATTCCTCTATATCACCATTTCTATCTCTCTGCTTCAGCTGAAGACAACATCTGAACCATCAAACATGTAAACATTAACCCATGATCTTTAGCACCAACATCTAATTTCACACTCCATAGATCGGAGCTGTCAAACAGCTACTTGCTGCTTTAACATCACCTTCTGCTGGGGTGGAGGTCCACTCCAGGCTGGGATGAGTTTCACGAGTCGGAGGAGAGCAAAGCGGGTGATTGACAGACATTTGTGTCGAGCTTTGAGAGCAAAGTTGCAGATTTACAGCTCGTTCTACGTTCCTGCCCTCACCCGTGAGCACGAGCGTGGGAATGAGCTTCCAGAGGGGCTCCAGGGACGGGAGTTCAGGAGGAGCTCAGAGCAGATTTGCTCCTCCACATAAAAAGGAGGCAGGTTCAGCATCTGAACAGGACGCCTCCTCATGATGAGTTTCTGGTCTAATCGGAGGAGACCCCAGTGCAGACCCAGGACACGCCGGGCTGTAGAGGCGGGCGGACTGACCAAGTATCGACAGTATCGGTGGCAACACAGGTATTGGCATCAGATCAGTACTTAAGTTTGTTCAGTGTTGTACCCATTCATCAGACAACAGGCATGTCTGCAGCCACCTCCCTGCTCTGCTGTGATTAGTCGCCCTGCGGTCACATGAGCAGCACTGAGCAGAGCTGTGCAGGCTGCAGTGCGTGTAGAGCTACTTCACAGCTGTACATGAAAACACTGCAAACACGATGCTGCTGGAAGGAAACCCCTCACACACACCCGGCACAAAGGTCAGAGGTCACAGTACTTCAGACAGACAAAGAATATCCAAGTGGCTCACACAGAGGTGAAAGTGATGTTTCAGTCATGACATCAGTCATGACTGAGAGTTGAGAGTCAGCATCAGCTAATGTTAAAGTGTTTTTGGCCATTATACTATATCTCACAAAAGTGAGTACACCCCTCACATTTTCCTGTTTTATTGTATCTTTTCATAGGAGATATGACACTTTGATACAATGTAAAGTAGTCAGTGTGCAGCTTGTACTACAGTGTCAATTTGCTGTCCCCTCAAAATAACTCAACATACAGCCATTATTGCCTAAACCGCTGGCAACAAAAGTGAGTACAGCCCTAAGTGAAAATGTCTAAATTGTGCTTAATTTGCCATTTTCCCTCCCTGGTGTCATGTGACTTGTTAGAGTTACAAGGTCTCAGGTGCAAATTGGAAGGTGTCTTGAATTTGGTGTTATTGCTCTCACACTCTCTCATACTGGTCACTGGAAGTCTAACATGGCACATCAGGCCAAAGAATTCTCTGAGGATCTGAAAAAAAGGATTGTTATTCTACATAAAGATGGCCTAGGCTATAAGAATATTGACAACATCCTGAAACTGAGCTGCAGCATGGTGGCCAAGACCATATGGCAGTCTAACAGGACAGGTTCCAGTCAAAACAAACCTCTCCATGGTCGAACAAAGAAGTTGAGTGCACGTGCCCTGCGTCATATCCAGAGGTTGTCTTTTAAAAATAGATGTGTGAATGCTGACAGCATTGCTGCAGAGGTTGAAGGCATGGAGGGTCAGCCTGTCAGTGCTCAGACCATACGGCACACACTGCATCAAATGGCTGTTGTCCCAGAAGGAAGCCTCTTCTAAAGATAATGCACAAGAAGGTTTGCAAACACTTTGCTGAAGACAAGCAGACTAAGAACATGGATTACCTGTGGTCTGATAAGACCAAGATAAACTTATTTGGTTCAGATGGAGTCAGGGATGTGTGGCGGCAACCAGGTGAGGAGTACAAAGACAAGGGTGTCTTACCTACAGTCAAGCATGTTGGTGGGATTGTCATTGTTTGGGGCTGCATGAGTGCTGCTGGCACTGAGGAGCTACAGTTAATTGAGGGAACCATGAATGCCAACATGTAACTTACTAAAGCAGAGCACGATCCCCTCCCTTCAGAAACTGGGCCACAGGAAGGATTCCAACATGACAACAACCACAAACACACCTCCAAAAAGACCAGTGGCTGGCTAAATAAACTGAGGGTAAAGGTACTTGACTGGCCAAGCATGTCTCCAGACTTAAACCCTATTGAGCATCTGTGGGGCATCCTCAAATGGAAGGTGGAGGAGCACAAGGTCTCTAACATCCACCACCTCCATGATGGAGGAGTGGAAGAGGATTCTAGCAGCACCCTGTGAAGCTCTAGTGAACTCCATGACCAACAGAGTTAAGGCAGTGTTGGAAAATAATGATAGTTACACAAAAAATTGACACTTTGGCCCCAGTTTGGACATTTTCACCTAGGGCTGTACTCACTTTTGTTACTAGCGGTTTAGACATTAATGGCTGTGTGTTGAGTTATTTTGAGATTACAGCAAATTTACACCGTTATACAAGCTGCACACTAACTACTTTACATTGTGTCATATCTTTAATGTTGTCCCATGAAAAGATACAATAAAATATTTCAACAAATTTAAGGGGTGTACTCACTTTTGTGAGCTACTGTAGCTGTTACTGTAGCAGCATATTTTCAGCTCACTGAAGTGTGTTAAATCATTTTTTAAATATATATATATATATATATATATATATACACATATATATATATATATATATATATATATACATATATATATATACATACATATATATATATACATATACATATATATATATATATATATATATATACATACATATACATATATATATATATATATATATATATATATATATATATATATATATATATATATATATATATATATATATATATATATATATATATATATATATATATATATATATATATATATATATATATATATATATATATATATATATATATACATACACACACACACTCCAAACATGAGCTATGAAACACGTCTGTGCTGACTGTCCGCTTTGTTTCCAGCCTGCAGCACAGTTAAACTACAGACGCTGAGATAGACACCTCTACATTCAGCTCAGTTTCAAAATAAAAGCCAGAAGGTCTGTTTTTACTGTGTTAACTTCTTAGTTTGAAAGTAAAAGTCACAGTGATTTAATGATCTTTTCGCAAACTGATGATGGTTTGTCATAAATCAGTACGCACCGCGCTCCCCGACATCAGCTGCCTCTATAAGTTAAATATATCGGCATCAGTAATATTAGCCCTGTATTTACTTTGTATCACATAGCACTACTGGGGAGGAGGAGGAAGACAGAACGGGGTCTAGGCATCTCTGCTGAGACTGCTTCTCCCTACCAGTGTAAATTATTTTAAAAACACACATGATGTGATGAGCTCAAAAAACAGGAAGCCGTAAAATGCTGTAAAATCACAGGAAGAGGAAGTCTTGGTTCAAATGCTCGGTAGGCTTCAGAGGACTCACACGTCACTCTGGTGTGTGTAGATTCGGTCAAACAAAGCTTCCGGCGCCATCCACTTCACTGGCAACCGACCCTGCGGACACAATCAAACCCAAAGATCAGCACCCTGTCACCTTTGGCTTTCACCCCGCCAAAATAAAAGTCTGTCCAACTTACATTGGTGGTCTTCTTGTAGTAGTCGATGTGGTGGATGTCTCGAGCCAGACCGAAGTCGGCGATCTTCATTACGCTGTCTTCGGTGACTAGAACGTTCCGGGCCGCCAAGTCTCTGTGAATGCACTGAAGCACAGGGGAGGGTCAGCCTTTACATCATGACACCGAGAATTCAACCGACAACCCAATGCACTCACAACACAGCTACCCCCCTCCCCCTTTTATTCTTAAAGAATAAAGGCTGGAGACTGTTACGGATTCAAATATTGGGGATGGATACAAGAGGAAAACCAAAATAACAACACTGGTCCGGCCGGGTTGAGTCAAACGATGATTTAATGATCACACGTGTGGGAGATGGACACCGTACGCAGACAGCATCAGATCTCAAAATGGTGGAGCATTGATCAAACTCTTATAGCCTCTAGTGGCCCCCACCTAATCATAAAAGCCTAAACATTCACATGCTTTCTCTCACACAGCGCCTAAGCTATGACCTTGGCTCCCTGTTTATCTGCTCCTGCTGAGATGGGGCAGAAAACTCCAGTATGTTCTGTTCTCTTCTAATCAGACAAATAAGGCGATGACTTTCTGCGAACAGTATTTCTTATAACTCAGCAGTATAATGCATCATAAAACAATATCATTCATTCACAATAAATCAGCAGTCTAATGTAATGCAAATCAGTTTAACAAATGTAATAGTTACCACCTTCTTCTAATTCAGGAGAATAATGCAAACTAAAACTACATAATAATTCACAATCTTTAATTAGGGGTCTAACATGGCATAAAATAATATTATAATCCCACAAGACCCCTTCTGTTCATCCAGCTCCATATTTTTAGTAAGTTTGCACCAAGACCCAGCACAAGACAAAAAAATGATGATCAGTTATAATTGTAGGGTCTTTATCTCACAATATAAAACACCTGGAGGCACCTGTTACTGTGCTTGGTGCTACTTAAATGAAATGGAATTAAACTGAAGCACGATTCTTCTGAGCAGCAGAGTCCAGGCATAAAAGTATGGAGATGGGTGTACCTAATAAAGTGGCTGTGAGTATATTTCTGCACTGCGTGTGTCAGATTTCTCGTCAGACGCTCTGTGTTTACTGGCAAAAGAAAACCGATGCCCACAGAGTTCACAAGATCGTTCAAGCATGAAAAGGAGCAGAGTCTGCGCCCTGATGATGTAAAGTCTCTCTGACCTTCTTTGATGCGAGGTATGCCATCCCTCGGGCCACCTGGTACGCTGCCGACACCAGCTCCCTGACCTCCAGGCTGCCCAGTGACGCCTGCCTGGAGCTGCTCCAGTATTCCACCCCGACCGGCCGGCGAGCTCGCAGATACTCCCTCAGATTACCCTGCGCAGCGTACTCCACCACCACATAGAGAGGACCTGCTCCGGGTCATGGCGAACCCCAGGAGAATGAAAGAAACGCATTAGTAGCAAATACTCACACGGCAGGAATTTAAAGACCTCAGACGTGGCGGTGCTCACCGTCCTGCGTGCAGGCGCCCACCAGGTTAATGATGTTCTTGTGTTTGCCGATCATCTTCATCATTTCCATTTCAGAGATGAGGTCAGACAGATCCTTCTCCGTGGCATCGGCTGCACGTAGCAACAACACGTAATCTTTCAGCGACAACCTCAATGTCATGCCCCCTGCAGCTCACACTTGCACAAGTTTCCACATTTATATTTGGAGCTCTGCTGAGACTTCACTGAGCACCACCACAGTCAGAACTTTACTTCCTTATAAAGTAATTTGCATTTATTTTATTAGGGGCACACACACAAGCTGGAATGGAGAAGCTAGGGTGGAGGTGGGTTGCAAAGAGGCAGCTGCAGGGGGAATCTTTCACCCTAAACTGCTGCCTGCAAGTTCTCTCACCTTTGAGCATCTTCACGGCGACTTTGGTGACCCGTGTCGGTTTGTTTTTGTCGATCCCGATGGCCTCGGCCAGAACCACCTGACCGAAGCAGCCTTCGCCCAGAGGCTTCCCCAGAGTCAGCCTGAGGACGACAAACAAACGGTCAGCAGATACAGGAGCACGCTGATCTCACGCTCACTTTCATTATATTTAAACCTTAAGAACAGACCGAGAAGACGAGGCTGACGTAATTTCAGAAACATGCTGTGCAGCTGACAGTGAGCTCTCCAACTCAGTCTGTAAGCTGGTTGTTTGGTCGTGTTAGTGATAGGTCAAAGGTCACAGAGACAGGCAGGTTACATTAGAATGTAACAGATGAAGAAATAACAGTGCAGTCTTTGCCCTGATGTCAATTGCTGCAGCAATCTCAGGTGCAGATTGGGAGGGGCGAGGGGCAGAAAAGGCGTGGTTACCGGTCACGAGGCAGCTCCCACGCAGGGTCATAGGGAAGTTCGTACTGGGACGCGCCCACCAGGACGGTGGTGGCCGCGCTGGAGAGACGAGACTGACGCATCAAACACATCCCCGATTGCAGTGAGGACGACGACTCGACTGACACCTGTGGACGCAGAATTCAATTCTATTTTATTTATACAGCACCAAATCACAACAACAGTAACCTCAAGGTGCTTTATGTTGTAAAGTAAAGACTTTACAATAATACAAAGGAAACAAAAAAATAACCCTATGACCCCTGTGAGCAAGCGCTTGGCAACAATGGGAAGGAAAAACTTCCTTTTAACAGGAAGAAACCTCCAGCAGAACCAGGTTAAGGGAGGGGCAGACAGTTGGGGAGGAAGATGAGACAAAGACATGCTGTAGAAGAGAGCCAAAGATGAATGATAACTAATGATTCAATGCAGAGAGGTACAAACAAATGTGAGTAAAGAAACACTCAGTGCATCATGGGAATCCCCCAGCAGCCTACACCTATTGCAGCATAACTAAGGGAGGATTCACGGTCACGTGATCCAGCCCTAACTATATTCTTTATTAAAAAGGAAAGTTTGAAGCAGTGCTGTCAGCGTTAATCTCGTTAGAATGATGCTAACGCCATAACCGCATTAATGCAGCAAATCTCCGTTAGCGAGTTAGCGCGGATCGCCCCATGCATGGGGCTGCATCATGGTGCAGCCATGGGCTAACAGAGATTTGCTGCGTTAATGCAGTTATGGCGTTAGCATCATTCTAACGAGATTAACGGTGACAGCGTGAGGAGCAGGATTTTGAATTCTGGATTTAACAGGGAGCCAATGAAGAGAAGAAAATATAGGAGAAATCTGCTCTCTCTTTCTAGTTCCTGTCTGTACTCTTGCTGCAGCATTTGGGATCAACTGAAGTCTTTTCAGGGAGTTTTTAGGACATCCTGATAATAATGAATTACAGTTTTTATTTGCCAAGGTAATGCCATCCAGAGTAAGAATGGAAGGGAGTCTAAAAGACACATTGATGGTTTCGAGGTAGTAATTACTGAAGTTAACTCAGAAAGATCAACTGGAGAACAATACTAAACAAATATCAATTGTAGTGAAAATAGCTGTAGATAACGTGAAATGTGAAATGATTCTGAGTAATTTTATCTATAATAGTTAAAATTTTATTTGTGAAGAAGTTCATGAAGTCATTACTAGTTAACTTACTCAAGGGATGGTTGGCTCAACAGAGCTCTGACTTTTTTGTCAGCCTGGCTACAGTGCTGAAGAGAAACCTGGGGTTGTTCTTATTTTCTTCAATCAATGAAATAGTAAAATGTTCTGGCTTTGCAGAGCAGCAAACTATTTCTCCGGGCTAAATGATGATCTTCTAAATTTGTGATATGCAATTTCCTCTCCAGCGCGTTTGAGAGCACATCTTAAAAAGGAGAGAGCGAGGGCGCCTCACCTGTCTCCTCACCTGTCTCTTCAGAGGCATGCTCTTGGCTAATTTCTGCACGACCAGCTGGTTGCTGAAGTCACTTTTCTTCGGCACACAGCAGAGCCTGCAGATGACTGCTGTGGCGGTGAGGACGACGATGATGAAAAACCCAAGGCAGTAGATGAAGATCTCCAGGTACGCCTGCGAGGTCAGTGGGGAGGGCGGAGGGTCTGAGGAGAGATCACATCGGGAACATTAACAGAGATTTGAGCTCGTTTCTGTGCGTGGCAAACCTGCGAACCTTCACATACCATCGACCACAGTGAGCCACGCAGAGTGGTGCGACACCCCAATGGAGTTGGCGGCCAGGCAGGTGTACTCTCCAGAGTCTTCCAGAGTTACACTCCTCAGATTCAGCACCTCCATCTCTCTGTCTGTGGTGTTCATATTAGCAGTCTAAGAGAGACAAAGGGAGCGGCGCTCCTGGGATTATTCAGGTTGATGTAAAGCGCTGCTATCCAGGCAGCACACAGGTATCCCCTGAGGTGTGATCGGGGAATAAAGGGAACAAGTTTGACTACATTTATATCAGCTTTCCATACTTTGAGAACACGAGCGTAGGGCAGTCCGTCCGGTCCCACTTTGCTGCCGTTGATGACGATGTGTTTGAGCCACTGGATGTGAGGCTGTGGGTCGCTGAAGACGCGGCACACAAAATCCACGTTGCTGCCAACCACTGCCGTCTGGTTGGCCGGCAGCCCGGCCTGCAGGATGGGCCTGTGAGGAGAGCGCTCTGAAACAGGTAGGATGGAGATAAAGAGAGAGGTAAAATAAGAGGACAAGAATGATGATTTGCTGTGTTTTTGTTCAGTTTGGAGGAATATGGGGTTTCACAGAGCTTCAGCTGTGCCTGAAATGTTCACCATCACTCTTACCGACTACATCCAGCTGGTAAGTGTGTCGCAGGCTTCCATATTCGTTCTCCACCACACAGGTGTAGTTCCCTTTATCAGAAGGAACCACTGACTCCATAATTAGACTCCACATGTGGTCTCTGATCTGAAGGACAGAACACAGGTAAACCAAAGGGATGAAAAGGAAAACTAACTCTGAAGCTTCCTCTGATGTCACAAACTCACCTTGTAGCCTCCGATTCGTTGGTCCTTCCTCAGCTCGTTCCCGTTCTTGTACCAGCGCAGGGAGGGAAGCGGATTTCCCATTGCTTGGCATCGAAACTTCACCGTTGTGCTTGCAGGAACGGCGTGAAGCAGCTTCTCCATCTTGTCTGGCATCACCCACTGCGGCTCCAGCGCTAATGAGGAGACACAGCCACGTAAGCATCGTGATTACAAACACCTGTCTGAGAGAGAGAGAGCAGTTTGAAGCTTACGCTGCTGCAGCTTCTCGCTGCTCGTCGACAGCTCGTCGGACAGCTTGTTTTCCTCTGACGAAGATTCGTCATCTTCTTCGTCTTCGGAGGATTTCACTGCGTCTGCTTTAAAATAAAAGGCAGTTTGTTTAAAACATGCAGCTTTTACAGTTCTGCATTAACCTCAATGACCACACATGATGTGTATCACAGGAAGATGACTGAGAGCATCTCAGAGGACATCAGACGCTCTGATTCCACATTCAGAAGAATAAACTAACATCCGCCCTTTTTAGACATGAATCGGAATCAAAACACTTTAGTAATCCCAGAAGCAGTGATGTCACAACGCTCCAAGACAGAACAGAAACTATATACGATATAAAAGCATTCTAATTTTAAATATCCCAGTATGTTACACAAATCAAATATATGGTTGACACTGAGGTGCCCCTCTTGATGCTTTGATTCTGTGGAAAAGCTCATACCAGAAGAAGTGTAATGAAGTGTAATGCCAAAATGAATCAGTGAGATTTTATGGGAAACATAAGCTTGTGAAATGGGCACATTTAACATGTGGCTGAAATAAACTGCTAACTGTAAACAGGGCAACAGCTTTAGAAGACTTTCGTTCCAGATCAGGAGGTCAGTTTTCAACAAGACAAACCTACAGCAGCTGGTTTCAGACAGAGGACCGAGGCCCAGGGTCAGATAAAGAGGGATTATTATGAACTGTGAATCATGCAGAGCAGCTCTGGGAGAGTCTGAGAATGAAACCTGGAGCAGGAAGTGAGCAGAACAGTTTTAGCTTAAACACTTCAAAGAAATATCCTCAGCTGTTTCATATTCTCTGACCAGCGGTCACAAACAGAAAACCAAACCAGCATCAGGAGCCTGGAAGGCCTTCTGCTGTAGACTGATGGTGTAAGAGGCTCTGTGGCTCTGAAAGTACAGCTCCTGGTAAAGACATCAGAGAAGAACAGTGAGACAGGGCCGGGCTCGAGGGACGCTGTTTACGAGAAACCAGCTCAGGATCATTTTCTGTTACTGCGTCTGCCACAAGGAGGCGTGGCTTCAACCTGAGCCGAGCAAAACAAGAAACTACAGATTCAAACACTCAGCTGGAGTCCAGATGGTTGGACCGGCACATACCCACCCACATACACACAAACACACACACACCCACACACCACCCGAGGCAAGTGTGTTTGTTGTGTTTGTGCTGCACAGCGCTTCATGTGTTCTCACAGGGCCAGTCTGAGCGCTGTCCTCGCTCTCACCAGGAAAAAATCACTCTAAACGTTTTCAGATGCCTTGCAGCCACAAACAACCAAACCTTGAAAAGTCACTTTCCTTTTACAGAACTTCTCTCATTGGAAACTTTTAGGAGCTTTTATATAACATGGAGACAGAAACACCGCGACCACAGTCAAGATCAGATGTGAACGAGCCTCAAACAAAGGAGGGCGAGGCCCAAACAAGTGCTGCAGCACTTAAAAAGAGGCTAACGTACCGGCGCTGCCAGGAACCCGATTTATCATCAGAGCGCCACGCTGAGCACCAGGCTTTAACCATGAACTGTGGTTATTCAGATAACCACAGCCCTCTGCTTCAGGCTAAAAATAGTAATAAAAGCCAGTGACAGTGACATTAAAAAAAGCCAATTAAAAGAAACAAGTTATTGTGTCTCAGATTCTCTGTTAAGGAATATTTGTGAGTTTATAGCGTTTTGTTTTCATTTCAGTTTTTCAGAAAAGTGTTTATGTGTTTATCATAACTCCCACATTTAACAGCGTCTGAAGCTGCAGCCACGCTGAAGACACCCCGCTTTACTTCACTGCAGAAATTCACCTGCACATGCTTCAGTTTGGTTTCATAAATTAATAAAATGCATAAATTAAATATCCTGCTTCAGAGTCTCCAAGAAGAGAGATGCACTTCTCTGACAAATCTTCAACTGAATTTTAGTTAGTTTAGTAATATCTTCCTTAAACACCAGGGTCTTACAGCAGGGCTGTCACAGCTCAGAGCTCAGCCTCAGTGTTTACATGTATGAATGGCTCTAACTGCTTCAAGCCTCCATCAGGAGGCTACATCGTCTCGTTCCATGCTGGGATCCTGGATCCAGTTAAACTGAAATGCTAAAGCCAGCTGTCTGACTGTGAGGATTTGCTGCTGCTCGCTGGTGTCAGTTATACTGACGTGTCTGAGTTTGGGACATTAAACACGGCTTTAATTCTAGTTTAAATGAAGCAAACTCAGGTTAAACTGTAGGAGGTGTCTGAAAAGTGACTTTAGATACGTCTTTCAGTCATGGTGTCCACCCTCAGACCTCAGATGCTCCTCACCTGTGCGCGTGTCCTCTGTGGCTGGCCTGGACTGAGCCGGAGGGTCGTGAACCAGCAGAACTAGCAGAACCAGCAGGAGGCAGTGAGGGCAGGACATCGTGTCCAACACAGCGACGTGCTCCGAACACACTGCAGCGACAACAGACACACAATGTCAGACTTCCTGCTTTCTCTGAGAGTCAGACTAGTGCAGGTCACCGAGGATGGAAATCTGCCTGCTTCAGATATCTGTCAGTTTGAAGTTAAAAGGATACGTACTGTATGATGTGAATGATTGGTGAGCAGAAGAATCCGAAATGTGCAAAATGCTGCCACAGGGAGGGTTTGTTCCAGTTTTAAAAGTTTTTTTCTACCTTATAAAAGTTTAAAAATACAGAAAACAGTGCATCAACTTAAACTTAATACACTTTTTATCATTAATATCATTTAGTTTGTTTAAATGTACGATCGTAAAATGAAAACAGGAAGTCAATAAAACAAACGAGCTGTGATGAAACGTGAAAAGAAGATGAGTGAAGCTCACTCACATGCACTACAGCATCATTCATGTTTTGGCTACGGCTGCTGATGACCTTTGACCCCTCCGAGGTGACTCACACAGCACAAACTGCATACAATGATTGTGGTCATGAATAAACTTTCTAAAGCTCCAACCTCAACGCTCCGCAACATTTAGGAACTTTGTTTAAATTCCGGGTCTGTGCCAGGAAACCAACCAATTGAAATTAACTTCACCAATTTTGGAGTCTGATATCAGCCAGAGCTTTTGATGGATACCAGAAGAGTTTGGTTGATGTGCAGCTGCTAAGAGATATTTAACCAAATATCAATGAGTGTGAATAGACACACTGCCAAAAGCGCACGCACACACACACACACACACACACACACACACACACACACACACACACACACCTTGAGTGACATCCACCTGTCCATAGGGTTTAATATAACAGCTGAAGGGTTTCCACAGGTTTAGGAGTGTTTATGGGAATTTCTGACCATTCTTCCAAAGGCACATTGTGAGGTCAGACACTGATGTTGGAAGAGAATGCTTGGCTCTCAGTGTCTACTCTAATTTATTCCAAAGGTGTTCTGTTGGGTTGAGGTCAGAACTCAAGTTCTTCCACACCGAACTCGCTCATCCATGTCTTTATGGCTTTTGCACTGATGTGCAATCATACTGAAACAGGAAGCTCCATCCCCAAACTATTCCCTGTGCCAAACAGTTTGGAGGTCTGTAGCGACTAACTCGACAGAAAGTTCCTCTGTGCACTTTGATCCTCAGCATCCACTGACCCCGCTCTGTGAGTTTACGTGGCCAATCACTCAGTGGCTGAGCTGCTGCCGTTCCTAATCACTTCCACTCTGTTATAATCCCACTAACAGCTGACTGGAATATTTAGTAGAGGAAACGTCACGCTAGACTTGTTGCAAAGGTAACATCCTATCACAGTACCACGGTGGAGTTCACTGAGCTCCTGAGAGTGACCCATTCCTCCACAGATCTTTGTAGAAACAGTCTGCATGCCTAGGTGTTTGATTTTGTACACTTATGGGCATGGAAGTGATGGAACACCAATGATCTGGATGGGTGACTGAACACTCTTGGCAATATAGCGTATGTACCTGTGTGGATCAGAGAAAACCCAAACTTTTTCTTTAAAGTCGTTAAAGATGCATGCTGCACAGCTATTCCATTGGAAAAAGAACAGTTCAAAGGATGACCCTGACATTCATGCCTGAGGTGAGTAGACGAGACTGAAGGAGCTGAAGCAGCAGGAATGAACAGCTCCTCCTGACTGACCAAGACAAGCAGCATCTGACAGGACGCCTCCAGGCTCATTTGTTTCAGCCCCAACCAACCGGGATGAGACCCCCGTGTGAAGACACCATTCATACAACACACATACACACTCACACCAGCATTGTTGCACTGGGAGTCAAACAGTGAAGCATCCTGTCACTGAGGTCTTCGTGGCCCATCCTCTCTGAGTTTCAGAGCTGAGATGTGGTCCTGTGTGAGCCTCAGCTCCATCCAAAGTATCGCTGAACTCTGATTATTGTTGATTTTTATTGATTATTGTTGATTGTCTGTAATATCTGTGGTGCAGCTCTCTTCAGTTTTGGTGCTTTCTTTATTGTCTTTAACTAAAAAAATCTTTAAACATGAAAACTGGATCCAGATAAATCTCTACGACTTCCTCTCCTCATTTCTGAGCCCGGATGATGACTTTTTCCTCAACCCAAGTGTGAACTCGGGTGTGATGGGTCAGCTCAGTCGAGGCAGTGCTGATGGATGATGAGGGTGGTTTCTTAAACCAGCCTGATGCTTTCATTAGGAGTCATTTTGGAAGCTGCCTCCACGTCACTAACATCAGTCAGAGCAGACCCTCTGAATGAAACCTTACCTGCACTAGACTGTGTACACCGTCTATCTGACACATCCACTCCCAAAACAGCTTCACCCTAACACCACCCTGATCTACAGCTTCAGCTCAAACACCACCCTAACCCTCTCCACTCCATCCTTACAGTCTGAACATCACATATTCTTATTTATGAGTGTTTACAGAAGGAACCGACTCACAGACACCTACACCACCTGCATCACCATCCACACCATCACAGACTCACAGACAGAATGATCATTTTAATGTGGTCAGAGGTAAATAACCTTAAAGCTTGAATCAGTGCCTGAGCTCGTGGTTACTCATGATTATTAGGGTTAGTCTAGTTCAGAAATATTCTTCATGCTATAATAAAAATATGGCGTGTGTGTCTAGAAACTTCCAGCTGCTCACATGAGAGGAAGCTGCGGTTCTCCTGCAGGGATCTGAGGATGGAAGGAACGATTTGGAGCTTTCAGCTACTGGCATGATGCAGAACCACCCTGTGTAGCTCCTGTCCTGTGCAATGAATCCAGTTTTAACTTGAAAAACTATTTTGGCTTCCTGCAATGACTGAGCATGACTAAGGCGTCTCCCTGGTGTCATGGTAACGCTATGACCTCAGAGAAACCCACCTGAGTGTCAATCTGACCCTGGCCAAAGCGAGGCTGACGCACCGGCACTACCAGGAACCCGATTTATCATCACTGAGCCACGCTGAGCACCAGGCTTTTACCAATCTGGGATTTCTGAGACTAATCTGGTTGGTGGAGAGCGAGCAAACAGCCAGTCACAAAGCAGTGCGCTTCAGTCTCTGACACAAACGCCAAAACATGCTTCACACCCCATCAGACACCTGAAGTCACGCCTACTGCTCGCAAATTTCAAGATTAAAGCGGAGTGATGATGATGATGGTAGTGATGAGATCACTGTGAACCTGTTTACAGACACAAACAGGAACAGGAAACTGTAACAAGCTCCAACTACACCTTCACAGGCTCAGGTGTTCTGTTCTGACCTCACTGGTGATGATGACGGTGATGATGATGATTGTGTGTGTGCTGGCAAAGAGGAGGACTCACACACAGCCTGCAGCTGTCACTGACCCACTAACACAGACAAAATATTAGGAACACCTGTGCCTAATAAGCTTTTGGTCCTCACACTGCAGCAAAGCCCAACCTGTGAGGGTCCCTGTGGTATCTAACACAGGACGCTAGCAGCAGATACTCAAATACTTCGAGTCCTGTGTACTGTGAGTCAGAGTACTGCAATTCAGACCTCTCCCAGTTCAGCATCAGTCTCTGCTCCGCTCTCAGCACAAGAAAAAGTGTGTGACTTCTGCTTTACACTGATCTACTCCACCCACACAAACCAACACCATCACAACTCTGGTGCCAGCCTCCTGATTTCAAACTAATCATTTTACATTAAACTGTTCATTTTTCTTCATGTAATAAAGCCTGAGACAGACAGACACACACACACACACACACACACATACAGTAAACCCCTGGTCGGAGCATCTGGTCCGGTGTGCGTGTCAGAGAGAGAGAGTACACCTGTACCTGTGAGCAGGTGAAGCTGTGAAGCTTCAGAGCCCTGCGAGTACAAACATATCTGAGCTGACCTCAGAATAGTGAGCCCCCTCCCTCCTCAGAGCAGTAGTACCTCTGTTTTTCGCAGTACTTACAGACACACAGATCCCGGTAGACCTCAGATCAGAGTACCTGTGGAGCTCCACGGTCTGCGGAGTTAGTTAGTACCGGGACTGGGCACCAACAGCAGCCTGCCCGCTATTCCGTCTGCGGCTCTAGTTCACGTTAAAGCCCCGGCGGAGTGATCCAAACTCCTCTTGCTCTTCGCTCTAGAGCCGCGCGTGCAGAGCACAGTCCCTCACGGTGTTTGTCGGCGCACGGTCAGCGGGAAGGCCCGCCCACAGGGGGAGTTTCTTACCCTCCTCCCCAGCGCACCGTGGAGGGCTGGTTTTAACGGTGCTGTGGGGACGCGTGTGGGGACAGAAAGGTCCCCACACTTGTAACTTCCAGCATGGGACATCGGGCTATTGGGTGTGTTTATAGCTAGGTTTAAACATAGCCAGACTAATCTAAGTGGCCCGGGTCAAACACTTGGCTCCCTCTTAGACACACAGAAAGAAAACAAAACCTTTACGTCATTGGATTAAGAAACTTCATCCGTCAGTGTTGTTGTGGTTGGGCGGTACAGTTTTACATGACCATTTACAGTTTCTGGAAATTCTGCAAAGTTTTGTGGCTTCAGTTTTGACTTCAGTGTGGAGACATGTTTTTACGAAAGTGTCAGATCTTCATCATCATCATCATCACCATCATCATTATCTTTATTTATAAAGCACTTTAAAAATAACCACAGATGACACAAAATGCTGTACATTAGAACTAAATAATCACAATTATAAGATATAAATAAAAGCCAATTTAAAAAAAATTCATTAGTTAATAAATTATTTAATTAAAAGATAAACTAAGTCTCACTGCAGTCAAAAGCCAAGGAATAAAAATGGGTTTTAAGTAGTGCTGACAGCACTAGTTTTAAGATGTGTTCTAAAAGAGGGCTCTCTATTGTGCAAGGGCAAGTTATTCCATAAGTTAGGAGATCTGTCTCACAGCATTAAACTGTTATTTATGAAGTGAGTGTTAAAAAACAAGTACAGTTTAAATCCATGTTTATGTCATGTTACCTCTTTGGATCACTTTCCTGTGATCATAATCAGCTGTTTAGTCTTGCCTCAGTTACATCACCATAAGCTCTCACACAGCCAAGCTTCAGTCACTTCAGAGCCCTTCACACTGATTTAAATTCTCTCCTGGAAGCCTAAATTACCTTAAAGTTGACCCAAGTCTTCACTTTTTGATTTTATTATCTGCTCGATAGGCAGTGTTGGGGAGTAACGGAATACATGTACCACCGTTACGTATTTAAAATACAAAATATGAGTAACTGTATTCCGTTACAGTTACCGTTTAAAAAGGTGGTATTTAGAATACAGTTACTTTGTTGAAATAAATGGATTACACTGCAGTACTTTCCTGTTTCATATTGTCGCGGGTCAGGACTGTTTGGGTTTTGTTTGACAGCTGTGTTCTGTTATTGCAGGCGGCAGCGTTATGGTTGCCAAGGTTACAGGGTGACACACTCTCTCTCTGCGACTGTGTGTTTCCTGGGTGAGAGAGCGCCTTTTTGTTGTTGTTGTTGTGCTAAGCTAACAGGCAGAATGCTACAAGCATAGCCCTAAAGAATGTAGCATCATGGGCAGTGTAGTCCGTGCTGCAGGGAGAATGGACTGCCATACACGTTATGGGTCTGTGAGCAAGAGAGGGAGAAAAAGGAAAACTACGGGCTGTCATCGAACAGAAACGGGAGGTGGAAGCATGTAAATATAATAATAACCACTGCAGCCAAGAAGAGTGCCTGACGAGCCCAGTTGAAAGTAAGCTATTAAGACTCGACTGTCGTGTTTTCCTCCGAAACAATAAGTTCCGTTGGAACCTTCCAACGCCTCTCTCTGTCTCTCGCAAGCAAAGTTGACCCACACAACAAAGTAAAGCTATTTTTCGGCTACGAGCCCAACACGGAACCCACGGTATTAGCCAGAGGTCCCTTTACTACGGTTCGGAGCCGCGGACTTTCAGTAATAGTAATAAATCACATTCATGTAGTTGTAAACAGCTGTTGGTCTTCCTTGGTCTCTTGTGTTCTGGGGGCCTCTGGATGTCTGGAGTTTTGATCTCCTCCATACCTGCTTCATACCCTGGAGGACGGGGCTGTGGCTCCCCACACTCCCTAGCAGATCGTTACATGGAGAAACCTTTGGAATACAAGCATGCTGATCCACACAGGTGTACACACGGGTATTCACAGACGCGGACTACAGCTTTCTTGGCTGCTGCCTCAAAGCACATTGTGCGCTGTCTATCTTGCGTGCTGCACAATATCGTTTATTATTTAGTATCTACTGATATCTACTGCTAGCTAGTTTATTGTGATGGTGCTGTTTTTTTTTATTATGTTGCTCTTTGTTGTTTGCTTTCTCTTCTGTTTTTTTTCTCCATACAGGTGACCCGGGTGTTTTTTTTTTTTTTGTTGTTTGGTTTTTTTTTTTCTTCTTTCTTCCCCCCCTTTCTCACCGTCTCTTCTCTCCTTTGGTTTTCTTTCTCTCCCTCTCTTTCTATCATTCTTT
This sequence comes from Copadichromis virginalis, assembly GCF_057382275.1. Lineage (NCBI taxonomy): Eukaryota > Metazoa > Chordata > Actinopteri > Cichliformes > Cichlidae > Copadichromis > Copadichromis virginalis. The sequence continues at coordinate 28,904,918 of NC_140624.1, forward strand.
CTCCCTGTCCTATCCCCCAGTCATGTCTGTCCCGTTTGTAGCAACTGAAAATAAAATAAATTCATAATTATAATAAAGGTCAATCAAATGGACCAATATGGCAAGGCCATGATGATCCACTTGGTAAAATAAATCCGCTTGGCATCTTTCTTGGCCTTAAGACAACAATTCTGATGGCTAAAGATCGAAACGGGACACACAAAAAAACAAAAAAAAAAACAAAACAAAAAAAAAAAAAAAACAGCATGATAATATCTTAAGTAATCCAAAGTATTCAGAATACGTTACTCTCATTGAGTAATGTAACGGAATACGTTACAAAATACATTTTGGGGCATGTATTCTGTAATCTGTAGAGGAATACATTTTAAAAGTAACCTTCCCAACACTGTGGATAGGAGCTTTCCATTTTGTCCCCGCAAAGTCACTGCAAACTGACTGTCCCCATAACACTGATAAACACCTACACTACACACACTCACACAGATGGTTTCCATTGTGAATTCATTGGCAGATTGGTATAATGTGTGTTTGAGAGTGTCAGGCTGTGAACAATGACTCTGACTCTGTGTGTGTGTGTGTGTGTGTGTGTGTGTGTGTGTGTGTGTGTGTGTGTGTGTGTGTGTGTGTGTGGGGGACAGAGGCAGTATTGTGAGTCCATCCAGTCACACAAAGTAAGGTCAGAGTTATTAGAGGAGTGGGCAGGATGGATGCTCCACTGTCATAAACATTTGGGAACAGCTCATAAATCAGAGTATTCACCATAACAATGCACTTACGTCTTTTTAGATAAAAAGCCGTTAAAAAAAAAAAACTACTTTGTGAAAGTACTCCTGTTCTAGTGTGGCTATAAGCATTTTACCAGAAAGTCTCCAGCCCAAAGTTAAAGATAAAGACTTACATTACCATTAGCATATATTAAATATTTAATATTTTAAATGATCTATTCTTTCCTCTCTGAGGGCTGCAGGCCCTCTTGTTGTTTTTATCTTATGATGATAATAATAATAATAATAAACTTTATTTATAAAGCACACTTAAAAACCAAGGGTATGCCAAGGTGCTTAACAAGTAACATAGAGAACAGAAGTTAGATAATAGAAATAGGACCAAACAAGTACTAAGTATGCAAGCAGGTAGCTGTCACTGATACATAGGAAAGCAACAGGTACAGAGCAAACAAGAAGTTAAATGAGCATAAAAGTGCATAATATAAAATCATAAAAGAAATATTAACTAGAGGGAAAGGCAAGATTGAATAAGTGGGTTTTTAGTCATGATTTGAACAGTGCAATGGAATCAGACGCGCGGAGGTCGAGAAGAAGGGTATTCCACAGTACCGGGGCAGCCAGAGCAAACACACGGTCACCCCGGGACTTCAGCCGAGATCTGGGTTGGGTCAGAAGTAGTTGAGTGGCAGATCTAAGTGTTCTCGCAGGAGTATGTGATTTGAGAAGTTCACTAAGATAACTTGGCGCTAATTTATTAATAGTTTTGAATGTAAGGAGTTATATTTTAAATTGAATACTGTACTTTATGGGCAGCCAATGCAAGCTAGCTAGAACAGGAGTAATAGGGCAAAATTTCCTGGTACCAGTCAAGAGGCGGGCTGCTGCATTTTGGACTGTTTGCAGTCTAAGAAGAAGAGAAGAGGGAAGACTGTAGTACAAGGAGTTACAATAATCCAACCTGGAGGTCACAAAAGCGTGAATAAGCTTCTCCAGGTCCTCATGCGGAACATAATGCCTAGCCTTAGAGATAAGGCGCAGTTGGTGGAAGCTAGATCTCACTACAGCAGACACTTGCTTATTGAGTTTGAGCAAGCTATCCAGCAGTGCAATGCGCCGCAGCGCGCGTGCACAAAAAGGTCCAAACGCAGACTCAAGCGCTAGCAGAAAATGACACTTTATTATAACAACAAAAGGCAACCCGGGAAAACCAGAGGAGCAAAACGAGGAACTAAAAAACCCGGGGAAACAATGACGCGAGGAAGCTGGAATCGGGACTGTGGGAGGCTGCAACAGAAAAGGAAGAAGATTACTAGGGAGCCGGGAAGCTCCAGGATCTTGGACAGGAACGAAAGTTTCTCTTATCTTTGGTTCATTTGCAGGAGCCAGCACAGGTGCTGATATCAGGTGCTTTCCAGGTGCTTCAGCCACTGTTTGTAGTCCCACTCACTGATTCCTGTCCTTATATGTTAGAAACGGCATCTCCTCCACCTCTCAGTACTCTCCACAGACTGTATATAAAGGACGCACATGTGCTTCATGTGGGATGGACTTGACTGCAGACAGATTGGCTAACCGTGCATGCTTTTAGCTACAAACATAAGGCCTGGGGCCAGAATTGGCCTGCCAAAGAATTCAGTCTGACCCAATGTATGGCTTTCAAAAATGTGAAGGTGGCCAGAAATTTTGGTCTTTGAACTGTTTTTATAAGTTTTACAGCTTTTCTCCTGACAGTAACCTCAATCATGGTCAAATACACCAAAACAACAAAGTAATAGATGTAAATGTTTAAAATTACTGTAATTTTAAACAGTTACTGAGCTCAGACATCAGCTGACAAGCAGGATCATTTACTCACAGACTACACAGTCAAACCACAGGAGTCACCCCCTGCTGTTGTTGTGCGGTATTTTCTGTTGTGTTGCATTCAGGGCCCATGGAAACCATACAACCTTGCAGCTCCAGTCTGACTTATGGTTGTGTCTTTTTAGATCAACACAGAGACGTTTTGGACTTAAAGTTCACTTCAGAAGGATTTAGGTTAAACATGTGGACCAATGAAGAAGAGCATCTCTGACCAGAGCTTTACTGACCCACAACACAGCATGTGCTAGTCTCTCAGTGAAGGTACTGAAAGTGTGATATGGCCACTGTCCTGTCAGCTGAGACAGTATGGTCAGCACTGTACTGAGAGACAGATGTTTGATTTTTTCCTGTCCTAACTGTATAACTTTGCTGTGCTCATTCAGAAAAATCCTCTGAATAACCACAAAAAGCTCTGAAAGTGCTAAAAGCTGCTGACCTTGGATCGAAGCCAGCAGTGAGAAAATTCCTGTATTTATAACAGAAGCCACACAGGAGACGAGGGAAGTTTTCTCTGGATGGTGTCCATGCATTAATGCCCTGCAGGGTTGAGGCATCCTGAGGAGGATGTGGGTTTGATTCCTGGTAAAGTGTGGTCACGGGGCTCTCAGTGGTTTCTCTGCACCTGCTTTACAAACATAGGACGGACTTTGGACTTCACAGCACTGGTTAATGTCTGACTGCTGGTTAATAAAAAGCTCCGCAGTCACAATATGAAAGGTTCATATCCTCTCTCTGTGCATTACTCTCTTCTTGCCTGAGCCAACTTGTTTTCTCAGCATTACTTATGTTCTTTTACCTGAAGAATCTGAGCTTTTAGCCCAACTTTAGTTAAAAAAAAAAAGTCTGCAGTGGAGCCCTAAAGAATAATGTGCAAATATGTCTCCTTTAAACTGAATCCGGTCATGTTTATGTATCCCAGCTGTGTTCCTTTCATGGATAACATCAATGAATTGCTCTGCCAGCCTCTCTGAGTCAGCAGTCAGTCCCGCAGCCTGGCCACTTGGATCCAGTCATTATTCTGGACTTTGCCTTGAGAGCCAGAGCAGCCCCAGCCCGGCACTAACTACCGAGCCTGTCAAACCACACAGTCAGACCCACCCAAACCCAGAGCCAAACCAGAGCACACCAGAGCCAGGACGCACCAGGCCAAGAGGAAAACGAAAAAGGCACCAAAGCACAGGATGAGCGTGCACTCTGCTGCAGGTCTGCAACACTTTTCTGAGCAGGAAAAAGTGTTTGTGGATGATCAGGAAAACTCGGCAACACCCTAGTTCATGATCCAAGAAACTAAACATTATGAAACAGTACGTTTCCACACTTACAGTAAAGCAGTCAGAGGTGGAAGCAAAGTACACTTACCTGATTACTGTACTTCAGCTGCATATTCTGGTATTTACTCGAGTATTTATTTTAGTCCCACCATTAAACGCAAACATCTCAATGTCCTCTCTTCTCATTTTTCCAACCAGGCTCATTACTTTAGTTTTAAGACACCGAAGGGGAGTTTTTATTTTCCCCTCCAAACTGTCACAGTACGGCTGTGTGCAGGCAAAAGTAGGACCCAAACGCAAACTCAGAGACAAAAGGTAAACTCAAAAAACACAGCTTTATTGCTGGCGTGGAGTGGGACACGAAAAACAATACAAAATAAACTAAACTGGGAAAACTAAAGCACAAGGAGCCACAGGGGGAGAAAAAAAAAAAAAAAAAAAAAAAAAAAAAAAAAAAAAAATCACACAGCTATGATGGAGACTACGACACTGACAAAGAGAAACACAGGGCTTAAATACACAGAGGGATAACGAGGGAATGAGACACAGAAGGAGGGCACAGCTGGGAGAAATCAGGACTGGACGAGACCGAGACGCAAAACTAGAAACACTCACATGAGGCATGGACCTTCAAAGTAAAACAGGAAGTATCACACAGAGACGCGAACTAGACACAGTGGAGACAGCAACTAAGAAACAGAGACAAACCATAAGGCAGAGGTCTAAGAACCAAAATACACAGAGGGAAATACTCAGCTTTGAACACAAGAGACTAGACTAGAGGGAGTAACAAAAGACCAACCATGAGAACATAATGCACAATGCAGGGTGACAGAAAACAAGAAACTCAAATATGCAAAGACACACCATAAACAGAACAGAGGGGGCACAGAGAGACATGAAGGGCAGGGGAGACTTAACATGGGTTGAAACACAAGGGGGAACTAATAAGCAAATCAACATAGGAGGCCTAATGAGCTAAACATACTATAAACATCAAAATGAACTAAAACTCAAAACACTGGGTCCTAAGACCCAGGATCGTGACAGAGCCCCCCCTTCAAGGGCGGATTCCAGACGCCCAAAACCAGGAAAAACAAAACAAAACCAAAAACAACCCACCCAGGGCGGGCGGCGGGGGTCCAGGACGGAGGGCCAGAAACAAAGCCACAAAAACACAATGTCCATCAAAAACACAGGAGCGCAGGGAACAGTTCACAACTCCTCAGGGGGCCGACCCGGAGGGTGACGGTCCAGAAGTCCATAGTTCATTTGATCAAGGGGCCGTCCGTGCGGACGGCAACGGCGGCGACATGGAAACGGTTCAGGGGGCCGACCTCGACGGCGGTGACGTGGAAACAGGTCAGGGGGCCGGCCGTGCGGAAGGCGACGGGGTGGAAACAGTTCAGGGGGCCGGCCGTGCGGAAGGCGACGGGGTGGAAACAGTTCAGGGCGTGAGGCTGGACAGGCTCCTCGGGCCCTCCAGCTGATGCGGCGTGAGGCTGGACGGGCCCCTCGGGCCCTCCAGCGGACGCGGCGTGAGGCTGGACGGGCCCCTCGGGCCCTCCAGCGGACGAGGCGTGAGGCTGGACGGGCCCCTCGGGCCCTCCAGCGGACGAGGCGTGAGGCTGGTGTGGTTCTCCGGAACCACCAGCTGACGTGGCATGACCAGTAGGTGCAGAGACCACCGGCTGAACAGAAGGCTGAGTGGGTGACGGAACAGATGACTGAGCTGAACAATGGGGAGCTGGCTGAGCTGCACAGTGGGCTAAGGGCTGAGCTAACGGAAGCACGGGAAAGTGTACTATGGACTGGGTGGCTAACAGCGCTAATGACTGAGCTAAAGACTGAAAGGCATGCAGTAGTGATGGTGGTGTGGATTGCAGACCGAATTCTCCTGAGCCCTTAGTAGAAACAGGGACGGGCGCAGGCACATGCCGGACACTAGCCACTCCCACCCGAGGAGTAGGTACGGGTGCGGAGACGGGCTGTATCCTGGCTGACCTCACCCTGGGGACCGGAACAGGCACCGGCAACGGCTGGGCAACTGCCCTTCCCACCCGAGGAGCTGGTACGGGTGCAGAAAGGGACAGAGCCTCAGCCGGCCTGGAAACCAGAGCGGGGACCAACTGGGCCTCAGCCTCCCCCACCCGAGGAACTGGTACGGGTGCAGAGGTACGCTGGGCCCGAGCTGCCCCGGGAGGAGAAACACGAGCAGGAAAAGGAGCAGGCTCAGAAAAAACAGTCTTAGAAACAGCAGGCTCAGGGTCGACAAAAACAGATCAAAAATGAACCCGCCGTCCACTTCATGTTTTGCAGTCTTAGTATTAGCAGTCCTTGTTTTAATAGTTTTTGAAATCCTTGGGTTGACAGTTGTAGAGTGAGCTGACTTGGGGATGACTGAACCGGACCTGACAAAACCCGAACAGACGGAACCGGAACTGAGTGTGTTTGACCTGGTAGAGTGGTTCACAGTTTTCCCTTTAACAGCATTTACAGCCTTTGGCGAGTGCTTATTGTCTGTGATTTCTCCCTGTTCAGAGGGAGCAAAATGAAAAAACTTCTCCCAGTCTATGTCATCGTCCATCAGGGACACATCGACAGGATCAGGAGTGTGTCTATTGTTCTTAATGTCCAGAGAAGCGGAAGAAGGATAATCAGTGTTACTCACCACCGGGAGTTGCTTAACATGGTCCATCTTATTGCGGCGTGTGCGCCGCTTCCTACGGGGAGGGGAAGCGGGCGGAGAGAATAGCCGAGCCTCCGGCGTGCAGAACGGCGACACGGAGGCTGGAGCGTGGGCAATTGAAGGGACGCGGAGAATTCCCACCTGAAGCGGCCGCGGCTTGGGTGCAGGTGAAGCGGCAGGTGGGGGCTTTCGGCAGCTCCGGGGACCACCGAGAGCCAGCCGCGTTCCTCGGAAAATCCGCCCGTAGTCAGGAGTGCGCCACGGCCTCAAGCGGAGCTCCTCCTCTAGCTCAGCAAAGGCAGCATCCTGACGCTCACGCAGCTGAGAGCGGTTTGCTGGGTCCATGTAATGGTCGTAGTCTTCTGTCACAGTACGGCTGTGTGCAGGCAAAAGTAGGACCCAAACGCAAACTCACAGAGACAAAAGGTAAACTCAAAAAACACAGCTTTATTGCTGGCGTGGAGTGGGACACGAAAAACAATACAAAATAAACTAAACTGGGAAAACTAAAGCACAAGGAGCCACAGGGAAAAATCACACAGCTATGATGGAGACTACAACACTGACAAAGAGAAACACAGGGCTTAAATACACAGAGGGATAACGAGGGAATGAGACACAGAAGGAGGGCACAGCTGGGAGAAATCAGGACTGGACGAGACAGAGACGCAAAACTAGAAACACTCACATGAGGCATGGACCTTCAAAGTAAAACAGGAAGTATCACACAGAGACGCGAACTAGACACAGTGGAGACAGCAACTAAGAAACAGAGACAAACCATAAGGCAGAGGTCTAAGAACCAAAATACACAGAGGGAAATACTCAGCTTTGAACACAAGAGACTAGACTAGAGGGAGTAACAAAAGACCAACCATGAGAACATAATGCACAATGCAGGGTGACAGAAAACAAGAAACTCAAACATGCAAAGACACACCATAAACAGAACAGAGGGGGCACAGAGAGACATGAAGGGCAGGGGAGACTTAACATGGGTTGAAACACAAGGGGGAACTAATAAGCAAATCAACATAGGAGGCCTAATGAGCTAAACATACTATAAACATCAAAATGAACTAAAACTCAAAACACTGGGTCCTAAGACCCAGGATCGTGACACAAACATTGTAAGTGACTCGCAGGAGGAACAAAAACACAGAAGATGATCTTGTTGGAACATCCATCACTGCTTTTCATACTGAAGCAGTCAGCAGAGTATACAGAGTATTTTTAACACAGGTACATGCATGCATAGTCTGTACAGCACAACTGACCACAGTGATTTAGAGGACCTAAAAACAGGCAAACAAAACACAAAGATAATTTTTTATTAGATTTACAGCCTCAAAGTGACAAAGTATAGAGTGCACATCACAGGAAACAACACAAGGATAAAAGAGCTGAAGTAAAAAACTGCAAACATTAAACAGAAGATTTAGGTTCCATCCCCGTCTGCTCCCGTCTGCATGACATATATCCTCGGACAAGACCAAAACCAAGCTGCATCCAACAGAGTCTGAATGTGTGAAAGAGGCCAAAGTTGTGTAAAGTGCTTTGAGTGCTCAGAGTAGAAAAGCACTGCAGAACCAGTCCCTAAACTCAAAGCAGCTCAATGTTCAGTTTATTTATGCAATAAAAATAAAATCCTGAGAGCGCCCATAAAAATTAAAAACAAAAAACAAAAACAAACAGAAAACTGTAAACACCTTACAATGAATCTGATGCAGTTAAATTCATACTCATTTAGAGTGCGTTATACTGTCATAAAGAAAGGCTGCACACGTTTCCTGCCATGTGTTTGTGGATGCAGATGTTTGACCCTAAATATGCTCACAGGTGTTGTTGAATAAAAGGTTTCTTTAAGATCGTGGTGAGTTTAATGTACGTGGACTTGCGTTTGTGGCCTGGAAAATATTTCACCTGTGGCTATGATTTTGAGTCTCTGTCCTGCTGGAACACTCAAACTTCATGTCAGAGTTTTCCTGCTGTGGTGTTTCTGCTCATCTTGCACAGCTGGATGTTTCATAGTGTGCTGCATGTTTGGGGTTGTTCTTTCCAGGTCCTCTTCAGCTGCGGGAAGCCAACAAACCATGTTATGCAAATTAGAGCTGAAGTGACCTTGAAGGCTGAGACAGACCGTCTGAGCAGCTCAGAGGTCATTTCACAGCCAGTGTAACAATTAAGTTTAACATCCAGGCATCCATGAAATCCGAATTTATGAAATTTAATGCCGTTAGAAGTTAGCAGGGAGTTAGCTTGCTAGCTTCCATCTAAATATAACACACCATGTTCTGACTGAGGGATTTCCGAAACAAATTAAGACGTACAGCTCTATCACTCCCGACATAAATGAAGACAGGAAAGTAAACAGCAGTGATGTTCTTAGGGTTACTGAAGTTGGGCTAGCTGGTATATAATGATGTGCTACACGATCGCTAGTGACACAGCTATGTTAGTATAATATAAACACTCAAGCTGGAGGGTGAATGCTAACTTTTTTCCACTCAATAAAAGTTAACGTGAGGGTTCCCGAAGGTTCGGGACAAATGCAATCGCATGGCAGGATGCTGTAAACAGACCAAACTTCAGCCAGGAGAACAACTGAGATAATCTATCCACAATACGAGGTTAGTCATTAATATATTGCTGCATGGGCTGTGCTGTAGTTAAATCGTAAGGTTTTAAAAATGGCGCTTTAAAATGAATAGCGATAATAATAAAAACCGTGAGAGGCTGACAGTGATCACTGACTGGTTTAGGGGCTTGTTGAGATTAAATAGAACAAGATACAAAGCATTAAAACATAAATACACAACAGCCTTATTAAACGCAGGGTAGTTTGGGCCCAGAAGCAGAATTCATCACGTCATCACTTAAAAACCGGATATAAAAGGTTACGTTTAAAAAAAAATTAATGAAAACGTGTTAATCAACAGATGAGCACAGAGAGTACATCTCGTCCTCAGGTTCAGGCTCAGGCTCACCTTCACCGGCACAGTTATGATCCAGGTTCTGTACCATCATCTCCATCCAGCAGACTATTCAGATATGCATAAACCCAGCAATAACAGAGATGTTGAAAATCATCTGAGGTGGAAACAAAAACATGGAGTTTCAGTAAAACCTTCTGTCAGGACACTGCAGCAGCTCTGTAATATCACCAGACTGAGCATCAGCCAGTGTGAGCCACACAATGCACACAGGTGTTGGGTGAAAACACACGTACATTAAAGGCAGGTCTAGTTTAGACTTGTGTAATGCATTTGCTTCAAGTTAAAGCCATGGTTTTCAAAATAAAAGCACTGTAGAGACGTTTATGTGGAGGTCTGATTTGAAAAAAGAATTTGCCATTGTTTGTGTGTCAGTGTGTTAGTGTGTGTGTGTATGTGTGCTAGTGTGCTAGTGTGTGTGCTGAAACTCTGGACCTGCCTGCAGGTTTTCTGGAGTTCAGCAGAGTCAGAGTGTAATTTTGGCTGCTCTGTAATCACAGAGCTCCTGCAGGGCGGCGTGATAACGCACCATAATGCTGCCTCAGTGTCATCCTCCCTGTGTGGGCTCTCATCGCATGTAATTCACCTCTGAGTGTGTGTGAGTGTTTTTGTGTGTGGTTCTTTCAGCGCATGTCCTGAGGTCACATGGGCTGCAGACTTGTCCTCAGACTGATTAAAGGTTAGTTTAAAGAACAGATTCAGTCTCAAAAGTCTCCAGAGTGCAGGAAGGGAGGCGTCTGAGGAACTGCTACACCCAGGAGTACAAGTACATTCTAAGTACTGTAAGGACTGCAGTGTATTTTATCAAAGTATCAGACAGTACTTCAGGAAAGATTAAATTCAAAGTGAACAGCAGGTTTGTCTGTGGGTGTGCAGATGAAGTACCTCAGGTTTGTACTGCAGTACTCGCAGTAGTGAATGTAGCTGCTGTAGTTTCCCAGATCTTCAGAGTTGTTCCAGTTGTTCAGTCTGCAGAGAGGACAAGGTCTAACTATCCCTGACCCTCCGCTTTCACTGCAGTCAGCACAAAGTGTGTGAACCTCACGCACACTCAAACACAAAAACACAGACACACACACACACACACACACACACACACACACAGATAGCCTCCTCCCTCCATAAAGAAAGTCAGACGCACCGCAGAGTCAGGAATGTGGAGTTTACATGGGCAGCTTTATTTGGCCTGAAGAAAATGTTCCAGAAGCCACATCCCACACACACACACACACACACACACACACACACACACACACACACACACACACACACACACAATAAAAGCTCCATCTGCTATTAACATTTAATAATTCAGTTCATCGGCACAGAGCAAAAAGTTTGTGGGAGGAACTCAGCTGAAAACTCAAGTCAGGTTTCATGAAAGACACAAAACAGAGAAAGCCAGCCAACAAACACAGAGGATAGAAAACAACCATAAAGAGGAAAAAAGCTCCAACCAGAAACAAAGAAAAGCCCACAAAAAAACAGCAGACAGACAAGGACACAAGCCTCCACCCACACTGAGGCATCACGGCAACCAAACTAAGGAGAAGGGTCCTACCTGAACACTTGCAGACAGTGACTGAAGCAGTAAAAAGCTTAGTGCCAAACCCTGCAGTTCCTCTAGTTCCCAGGAGAGGCAGCAGTGAGTTCACTCCCATAGACTCCCATGTTAAAACTAATAAACATATGTACAGCTTGATACACAAACTGTTCCGATCTTTATTGATAATTTTCCCCTTCCTTCATAACATTTTCAGAACTCACATTAACACTTAAAGTTTGATGGAGAGGTGGATGGTGACACAGGTCGATGTAGCTGCTAGCTAGCTTCACCTGAACTAGACCCCTGGGCCGTGTTTGCGCTGTTGGACATCATGTGACCAATAATATGGCTGCTGTGAGGTTACTCTACTAGCAGACCGTCCAAGAAGGCTCCACTTCAGTAGTGAGTGAAATTTGAGTTTGATTGGATGTTACATGTTATGTTAGCAGGAAGGTGTGTCTGTGTGATGCTCCCACACAGTCTAGGATGCTAGACATACAAAATCCATCCATACAAAGTAGTCACATCCAGTGAACGACATCATGATAGTTGTGTCCATCTTTTATATACAGTGCAGGAAAGCACCTGCTCTGCTGGGATTTGGAAAACAAATATGAATCCAGTGGATTATTTTGTCTGTATGACATCACCATATTAATAACAACATTTTCTCTCATTTCTGAGGAGTGTTGTGGATTCTCCACATAACTGAGGTGTCCACAGACTTCTGAAGGTGGAGTTTCCTCTCTCAGAACTTTTGGCAGCGGTAAACGAACATATGCTGCTTGATTTGGAGTGCTTTTGTGAAGTTGACATTCACTTTGTTTTGGTCTTAGAAACACATCTGATTTGTAGGCATGTACCAGCCAATGTGACCAAAGAGATTCAAAGAGACACAAAACAGTCAAAAATCCACAAAAATTACAACAAACGGGTTTAAAACAGACACCAAAGAAGCAAACCAGATGAAAACAGCAAAGAAGAAGGAGGTAAGAAGGAACACTCTGACATGTTGTTGTTCCACTGATGTCATGGCAACACACGTGGCACTGACTCACGTCATATTGAGCACATGTCTGCGTGGGCTGCTGTCATCTCACACACACACACACACACACACACACACACACACACACACACACACACACACACACACACACACACACACACACACACACACACACACACAGTGATGTAAATCGGGGATGTAGATGACATCACTCAGAATAACAAGCTGGGGAACTTTGGTATTGATCATGTTTTGAAGGATCACACAGAAAGGAAGTGATGCGTGAGGGCAGGTGGCAGATGTGCAGCATCTGCAGACCCTGAGCGACACCTGCAGCGAGCAGCCGTGAATGTTGTCGGTCTTTAACCCCAGCCCTGCTGAAAGCTCAGTGAGCAGTCAGTCACGTGATAACCACAGCCTCATCCAGGTCACAAACAGGACGTTGTTGACGGTCATGTGGCAGGAAGTTTTCGGCTCTTCCTGATGAAGACGGTGGACCTACATAAACGGGTCAGGAGCACATTGCTGTGCTCACAGCATTCAAACTCAAACACTTCCACCCACGCCGAGCATTTTCTCCCCTCCTCAGAGCTGACCGTCCAAACAGAAACCAGCTCTGTCTCCATGAAAACACCCACAGCTTCCTCTGCTGCATCGCCACAGGAGCGCATGGATCCAGATCATGACGTCAGTCCACAGCCTTTACACTGTGAGTCTCTCTGCACTAATGGCTCCACCCACTCCAACCTTCTGACCCGGAGCTCCATGGTTAATTCAAAAACGACTCAAACAGGAAGAGGAAGCACTGTGTTTGTTTGTAACCTGTGGTTTACACATGTGCATTGAAGTCTGATTGGACACAATGCTCTTGTCTCTTAACCACAAACCACCAATCAAGCTCCTCCACCACCAGCCTAATTTCCCCATCTAAACATTGTCCGATATGTTTGGACGAGAATGAGGAGATGCAGCAACGCTGAGAAACGCCTCCTTCACCACCACCACCACCACCACCATCATCATCATCATATTCTGGCTCCAGCGGGCTCACACTGCTTTCTGAGGACCTCCTGTTTACAGGAACAGACCACAGACAGAAACCAGATCCTGAAACAGGCATCAACAGGACGCTGCTGGGTCGGGTCAGGAGACCTTTTTTAATATCTTAGATTATCTTGCTCAGCTTTAAGCAGTGACTTTTTCTACATTACTCACTAAAAGTGACATTCACTCAATGATCTTAAACATTTCCCCTGAGTTGAGTTTGTGAAGAAGTCTGAGATGAGAAGACGAGGTCTGACAGCAGTACAGGAGGCCATCCACACCCATTGTGAGCAACCGTCGCTGAGCAGAACTGGTGGCCTATGAAACCAGCCGTCAGCAGTCCTGAAACCCCATCCCATGCAGTTCAATCCTGACTTATGATCAGAGACCTGCGAATACATACGAGTAACAACGACAGGTGAAACAAACAATCGTGGCACGAGCATCTACCAGCAGTGCTGAAGTCTACCGCTGACTGACAGGCGAGGTGGTGGTAGATCCATCTGAGGATTACCTACTTAAACCCGAGCCTGGAGTGGTGACCAGCCTTTAGCTTCAAAGTCCACAGTTTGAATGGACTGAGTGATTGACTCATCAGCTGTTTTAAAACAGATCACACCGAACTAAAAGGTGAAGAAAGCAATTGAAACAACTCAAATTCTCAAGTGAATAAACCTCATCCAAGGAGGTCATCAATCACGCCAACCCTGCGTCTCTGAGGCCGGGATGGGAACAACTGGGAACAGATCAGAGGGAAGACGTGATGGTGTCTGCAGATTGTGCTGCTGTTTGAAAGACTTCCCGTTGAAGAACTTCAAGGATTTCAGTGTGGTTACTGTGGTTTTCTGTAGCAACAGTACACACCTGCATTTTTACAAACTCACAGCTGCACTCTTATTACTCAGGAACAATCGTCTTGATACATGCTTAATCATCCAGGTGACTTCTTGAGTTTCAGCTGACTGCAGGGTTCCAACCTTATAAACAGTACATTTGCATAATGACTGAAACTAGCACCACTGATGAACAATGAGGTCAGTTTCCATCTGTGAATCGGGGAAACCTGTGAAATCTGCGAAACCTTACAAAGTGAAATATGTAAAATTTGTAAGGTTGGGGAAACCTGCAGTCAGCTGAAACTCAAGAAGTCACTTGATTGACGATGGAACATTTCTCCCACTTAATATCCAGATGACCAGAAACTTTTTTGATGACTCAGGAAAAATAATGTCTACAAATACATCTCACCAGGTTTATTTGTGGAGTTCATTTCAGGTTTTCCCTAAAGAAAATTGGCCACAAAAATATTGTTTCCATAAACTTTTCATAATTTCTTTTTCTTCTTCTGAGGAAATTGAATTCACTGTTTTTTACGACCTGCTGAAACCTTACAAATGAACCGCGATGCAACAAACTGCTGCTCAGCTCATAATCATGTTCATGCAGGACAACAAGAACACCACCAACCTGTGACTCTTTAAATCTTTTACTCACAGTAAATCATCACTCAGGGTGGTGATGCTGCCCTCTGCAGGCAAACCCAGGTTTTACATCCAGCAGCACTTTTAAAAATGTCCAGTAATCATACGTCATCAGTTTGTTTTAAAACATATTTACATTTCCCAGGATATTAAAGGAGTACAAAACTATAAAGAAGAATTTACTCAAAAAAAAAAAACACATTTGATTTCATTCAAACGTCTTACAAACTCAGAAGGTATGACACACTGAGACACACTAAACTGGTTTAAAGTAACTCCCCTCCCTTCATACATGGAGCAAAACACTGAGTTTCACCTGCTGAGAATGACAGTTGCCCCAACATTTTAAGGGTGAACATGAAGTTTTGGCTCTTCCTGAGCGCTGCAGCTCAAACCTGTAATCACCTCTGTTACCATCACAGGCCTGACTCGTGTTATCTATACCCAAAGATGTCTTTCATCTCACTGATTCATTGTTTAATATAAGATACACAAATACAAATGTAAACAGCATGATAGAAAATCTTCATCACCTCATTGTGATGAGAGCGGATCTGCTTCACGGAAGCTTCAACAAGTTTTGGTGTTTTGAAAGTCTGAGAGTCATAGTGAGGTTGGAGGTGTTTCTCACAGTAGGAGGCCCCACAGACCCTGGTGGCTTTACGTTTCCTCCCACTGCAAACATCACAGGCCACATCTTCAGGTCCAGCAGCGTGGAGCTCAGGCTTTCTCAGCTCCTCCACTAAAGCTGCTAGTCCAAGCACCCCCACAGGCTAGCCAGTACCGGTCAACCATACAGCCTCCATTGGAACAAAACCAATAGGAAACCCTACTAACTCCTCCCGGGACCCCTCAAGAGATCAGTCGCTGCCTGCAAGAAGAAAAATCCTTCCAGAATGGAAGAGTTAATAACACAGAACAATCCATTTATATCAATAATATCAGTGATGATAATGTAATTAGTACATTTTTATAAATCCAGTCAGTGATTAAAATATTCTCAGAAAGGAAAATTACTTGTGTCCAATTCAATCTCATGCAAAATCAAGATACTACAGTTACATCTAATGAGTTAATGAATAGAGACCATGGTTCGATAACAGAGGCAACAGAGCTCAATTAGGAGATTCAACCAATCATTAATGCTAAAGGATTGTTTATTTTGCTAATTAATAGGTATTATTTTCTCACCAATGGCTAGAGTGGTGAGTATGTGTTTAGCTTTTTTGGTTGGATGACTGAGGTTTTCTCAGTAAACACAAATGAGGAGATAATGGGACTCTGCAGCCAAACATGGAGGTATGTGTTTGAGTAATTTCACAACAAAAATGCCAAACAGGCGAGCAGATCCATAGTGCAAGAAATATGTGTCTGTGGTGTTTTGAGAACACTGAGTGCAAATATCAGAATCAGAGAAGCCCATTTTATTCACCCTGTGATGTGTGATATGAGTTCTGTGGAAGATTTGAACTGAAAGGGTTGTAAATTTGTTTTTTGTGATTACAATTGTATGTTTACAAATCTGTGTCCAAAAATCTGATTCTGAGGACTGCTGAGAGTATATTTGGAGATGGGTAAACTGATACAGTGAAATTAATCTATTCAGTTTGGAGAGTTTCTTGTTTTTTGGATGAATGACTTTCCAAAGAGCTGCAAAAAAAGGAAGGACCAGCTGACTTTGTCAAAGGCTTTTTCTACAATCACACTTGTGTGGGCTGGTGAGGCACAAGGGAAAGGTTCAGCAGGTGGAGACCACAGACTGCTGCTCTCTCCTGGCTCGTTCTTCTTTTAGCAGATACGATGATTTTCTAAGTTTGTGCTTGTTGAGTCTCTACTAAAAACTTTGCTCCTTTGCCACCTGACAGCCAATTAAGTCCACAGGGAACGGTTCTGGCTCCGTTCCTCTTCACCATCTACACGGCAGACTTCTCCCACAACTCCACCAAGTGCTTCCTGCAGAAGTTCTCTGATGACTCAGCAATAGTCGGCCTCATCACTGATGAGGACGACAAGGACTACAGAGGACTGACTCACGACTTTGTGGACTGGTGCCAGCTGAACTACCTCCAGATCAATGCCAGTAAAACCAAGGAGCTGGTGGTAGACTTCCGCAGGCACAAACAAATTCAAATTTTTTATTTGTCACGTACACAGTCATACACAGTACGATATTCAGTGAAATGCTTAGACAACTGCTCGTGACTTAAAGAAAAAAAAGGAAAGGGCTATGAATAATGTTAAGGAAAATGTTTTAAAACACTTCTTCAGTAAAGACTCAGAGAAGAGAAACACACAGAACTTCTTGCTAGCAAGGGCAGTCTCCAGACAGAGAGACTCGCGCTAAGAAACTGCCCCTGTCTTTATTTTATACTTCAGTGTGTGTGTGTGTGTGTGTGTGTGTGTGTGTGTGTGTGTGTCCTGCTGATCAAACGGTCATGAAAGCACAAAAGGTACATCCTTGGTCACAAAGAGGGTAGTCTCCCCCACCCTAGATGGTTCACCCTAGATAACACGGTGAGGAAGTCCAGCAGTTAAAACACTTAGACTAGAACAGACGTAGCTACGTTAATCCTACCATAAAACAATAAAACAAGGTACGACCTCTCCCATGCTTCTAGGATGTGGGGGTGAACACCCTAGAATGTTACAGACCTCCTAGGATGAGACATTCTTTCAATATGCCACCAACTATATACTTCTACACACAAGTGATTACATGCAGTATTCTACCATATGCAAACTTCTATCACTAAAAGATTATACTGACTACTAAATACAATTTTCCCTTGACAAATAAGATAGGAAATAAATATTGAAAAATTAAAAAGTGTAAATTTAACTAGGAAGGAATAAAATATAAGAATAAAAAATATAAAATATAAAAAATGAAATAACTGTACAACACAATTTAGAATGAAGGGTAAATTTAACTGGGAAAGAATAAGATAAAATATATAAATTAAAGTTGAAAATAAAATAACTGTACAACAAAATACACAATATAGAACTAAATAAGAATGTATGAAGAAATATAAATAAATAAATAAATATATACACAATAACAGCAGCTGTACAAGTATTAACTGGAAATGAAGAATATAGTGACCAGTGTTGTGCAATCCACATTATGTCTTGTGCAGTGCAAATATGCTTAAAGTGATTTAAGTGATGAAGTGAAAACAATGTCCAGAAAGTCCAGTGTGTGTGTAAGAACTGTATGTGTGGGTCAGTACTGTGTGGTGGTGTGATTAAGAGACCGTATCGCCTGCGGGAAGAAGCTCCTCCTCAGTCTCTCTGTGTTGGTCTTCAGGGAGCGGAATCGCTTTCCTGACCTCAACAGAGAGAACAGTCTGTTGTTGGGATGGCTGAGGTCCTTCACGATCTTCCTGGCCTTGGTCCAGCACCGCCTGCTGTAGATTGAGTGCAGGTCAGGGAGCTCGGAGCGGATGGTGCGCTCAGCTGACCGCACAATCCTCTGTAGAGCTCGTCTGTCCTGCATGGTGCTGTTCCCGAACCAGGTTAAGATGTTTCCCGCCAGGATGCTCTCTATGGTGCACGAGTAAAAGTTCCTGAGCACCTTGGAGGGCAGTTGGAAGTCTCTCAAGCGTCTGAGGTGGTAGAGACGCTGACGGGCCTTTTTCACCACGGTGTTGATGTGACAGGACCATGACAGGTCCTGCGTGATGTGAACTCCGAGGTATTTGAAGCTGTCCACTCTCTCCACTGGGCACTCGTTGATGACGGGGGTCTGGTAGTTCCTCTCCTGCTTAGTGCTGAAGTCCACTATCAGCTCCTTTGTCTTACTGACGTTTAGAAGGAGGTTGTTCCTCTGGCACCAGTTCTCCAGATTCCTAATCTCCTTCAGGTAGGCCGTCTCGTTGTTATCAGAGATCAGGCCCACCACGACGGTGTCGTCAGCAAACTTGATGGTGGTGGTGGAGCTGGTAGTGGCCACACAGTCATATGTGTACAGAGAGTACAGCAGGGGGCTCAGAACACACCCCTGGGGGGCTCAGAACACACCCCTGGGGGGCTCCAGTGCTGAGAGTGGTGGAGGCTGAGACATGTCCGCCCATCCTTACTGCCTGTGGTCTGCCAGTTAGGAAGTTGGAGATCCACTGACACATAGATGAGCTGAGTCCCAGATGCTCCAGCTTGGTGGTGAGTGTGGAGGGAATTATGGTATTAAATGCAGAGCTGTAGTCTATGAAGAGCATTTTAACATAATTCCCCCTTCTAGTGTCCAAGTGAGTGAGTGATGTGTGGAGGAGATGAGAGATGGCATCGTCTGTGGAACGATTTGGACGGTAAGCGAACTGTAGTGGGTCCAGTGTGTCTGGTAGTGAAGAAATGATGAAGTCTCTGACCAGGCGTTCAAAGCACTTCATCACTACTGAGGTGAGGGCTACAGGGCGATAGTCATTGAGAGAAGCAGGGTGGGGTTTCTTCGGGACAGGAACAATGATGGACTCTTTGAAGCATGTGGGGATCACCGACTGAGATAAAGAGATGTTGAATATCTCAGTGAACACAGGAGCTAGCTGGTATGCGCAGTCTCTTAGAATACGACCTGGGATGCCGTCTGGTCCTGCTGCTTTCCTGGTGTTCACTCTCTTGAAGGCTCTCCTTACTTCATGCTCGGAGATAACGAGCACGTTTCCGGTGCTGGCAGTATCTTCCTGTCTGCAGCTGTTAGCGCCGCTAGTACTAGCATTGTTGGAGACCTTAGCTGCAGCCTCGAAGCGAGCATAGAAAGTGTTCAGCTCGTCTGCCAGAGTCACGGCCGCGTTCGTCATACCGGTTGTTGGTGCTTTATAGTCCGTTATTGTCCTTAGTCCCCGCCACAGGCTCCTAGAGTCACTCTGTTGGAGTTGTGACTCTAGTTTCCTCCCGTAGCGCTGCTTCGCTTCTTTCACCGCCCTCCACAAACATCCTCCACTGCAACCACTGAACATCCGAGGTATGGACATCGAGGCTGTGGACAGCTACAGGTACCTTGGTGTTCATCTGAACAACAAACTGGACTGGACTCATAACTCAGATGCCCTCTACAGGAAAGGGCAGAGCAGGCTGTACCTGCTGTGGAGACTCAGGTTGTTTGGAGTGGAGGGCCCACTCCTGAATCAGAATCAGAATCAGAATACTTTATTGATCCCTGGGGGAAATTATTTTTTGTTACAGTGCTCCATTTTAAACCAACATTAAGACAAGACAGACAATACGCTAACTAAGAATAGTACAATATATACATATATATACATACATACATACATAAGTCACTTATAAATAAATAGTTGGAAAAGAAACATGTGTAGTTGTAGCAGCAAACAGTGTGTTAAGTGGATGCGTTGTACAGGGAGATGGCCACAGGCAGGAATGATTTCCTGTGTCGTTCAGTGGTGCTTTTCGGTAATCTCAGTCTCTCACTGAACGAGCTCCTGTGACTGACCAACATGTCATGGAGTGGGTGGGAGGTGTTATCCAACATTGTCTTTATCTTGGACAGCATCTGCCTCTCCGACACCACCTTGAGGGAGTCCAGCTCCATCCCCACAACATTGCTGGCCTTACGGATCAGTTTATTAAGTCTGTTGGCATCTGCGACCCTCAGCCTGCTCCCCCAGCATGCAACAGCATAGAGGATCGCACTGGCCACAACAGACTCATAGAAAATCCTGAGCATTTTCTGGCAGATGTTGAAGGACCTCAGTCGCCTCAAAAAATAGAGACGACTCTGGCCCTTCCTGTAAAGTGCTGTGGTGTTTTTAGCCCAGTTCAGTTTATTGTCAATGTGTACTCCAAGGTATTTATAGTCCTCCACAATGTCAACACTGACCCCCTGGATTGAAACAGGGGTCAAGTGTTTCCTGGTCTTCCTGAAGTCCACGATCAGTTCCTTGGTCTTTGCCACGTTGAGCTGCAGATGATTCTGCTCACACCACGTGACAAAGGAGTCGACCACAGCCCGGTACTCTGTCTCATCATCCCTGCTGATGCATCCAACCACCGCAGAGTCATCAGAAAACTTCTGAAGATGGCAGGTCTCTGTGCAGTGGCTGAAGTCTGTGGTGTAGAGGGTGAAGAGGAAGGGGGAGAGGACAGTCCCCTGTGGTGCCCCTGTGTTGCTAATCACCTTGTCAGACACACACTGTGGGAGACGTACATATTGTGGTCTTCCTGTCAGGTAATCAACAATCCAGGACACCAGAGAAGCATCCACCTGCATCGCTGCTAACTTATCACCCAGGAGGGTCGGCCTGATGGTGTTGAAAGCACTGGAAAAGTCAAAAAACATGACCCTCACAGTGCTCGCCGGCTGGTCCAGATGGGTGTAGACACGATTGAGCAGGTAGATGATGGCGTCCTCTGTTCCGAGACGAGGCTGATAAGCGAACTGAAGGGGATCCAGATGTTGTCTTACTATGGGTCGCAGCTGGTCCAGGATGAGCCTTTCCAGGGTCTTCATGATGTGGGAGGTCAGTGCCACGGGCCTGTAATCCTGGGGGCCACTGGGACGAGGCGTCTTTGGTACAGGGACGAGGCATGATGTCTTCCACATCACCGGGACCCTCTGCAGACTCAGACTCAGCATAAACAGTTTATGAAAGACTCCACACAGCTGGGGGGCACAGGCCTTGAGGACAAGGGGACTCACTCCGTCTGGTCCAGCAGACTTGCCTGAGTGAAGTCTCCTCATTTGCATCTCAACAGGGTATTGAGTGAAGGTGATGGGTGGGGGAGGGGTGTCAGGAATCTCACAGGAGGCAACATGTGAAGAGAGAGGCTGGCACAGTGGTGTGGCTCTGGATTCCAGGCTGACTGCAGGTGAGGTTGTGGGGGTGGGAGCAGACACTGTGGTGTCGAATCTATTGAAAAACAGATTCAACTCATTGGCTCTATTCTCACCTCCCTCAGCTCCCCTGCTGTTGGTTGGCCTGAATCCAGTGATGGTCAGGCCAACCAACAGCAGGGGAGCTGAGGGAGGTGAGAATAGAGCCAATGAGTTGAATCTGTTTTTCAATAGATTCGACACCACAGTGTCTGCTCCCACCCCCACAACCTCACCTGCAGTCAGCCTGGAATCCAGAGCCACACCACTGTGCCAGCCTCTCTCTTCACATGTTGCCTCCTGTGAGATTCCTGACACCCCTCCACAGAAGACCTATGACTCTGTGGTGGCCTCAGCCATCTTCTATGGTGTGGTCTGCTGGGGCGGCAGCATCTCTGCTGGGGACAGGAAGAGACTGAACAGGCTGATCAGAAGGGCCAGCTCTGTTCTGGGATGCCCTCTGGACCCAGTGGAGGTGGTGAGTGACAGCTGGTGGTTAAGCTGTCATCCCTCTTGGACAACATCTCCCACCCCATGCAAGAGACTGTGACAGAACTGAGCAGCTCCTTCAGTGGGAGACTGTGGCACCCACGGTGTGGGACGGAGAGATTTCGCAGGTCTTTCCTCCCCACTGCTGTCAGACTCCACAACAAAGACTTTTGCAGCTGATCAACAAACCCACATATGTGCAATAGACTGCTATATGTGCAATTCTTCTGATGAAGTTGTATTTTTGTATTGTCCTACTCCGTTGTATATAGTATTTGTATTTCTATTTTATTCTATTGTATATATTATTCTATTCTATTTTATTCTATTGTATATAGTATTTTATTCTATTGTATTTTATTGCATTCCAGTGTTTTCTAATTTCTGCTACATAACTTTGCACTTTTGCTGTAACAAAACAAATTCCCCACCTGTGGGACTAATAAAGGTCATCTTATCTTAAGTCCTTTCCCACTGGGTTCACCCAAAAACAGCTATACTAGTTTTGTTTTAATTACAACATGCTGAGGTCGCCTGCTGACATCAGTTTTCATGGATCATTTGTGTTGATATCAATATGGAAATCTAGTGTTGTATATAAATCTTTGTGAAGTCATAATGTTGCACTGAAAAAAATGTTTTAAAGCAGGGATGTACCCCAAGGACTAACACATTGTTGTGAAGTTGAGAGATGACTCAGTATAAACTAAAGCGTTTACTTAATCGCTGATTACATGCTAACCTGTGTATTTTATTATCTGTACACATATGACAGGAGCACATTGGCTGAAATCTTTGGTTCCTATAAGCTGTAAAAACACAGATTTTTAAAAAAAGAAATAAGGCGTGCTGTTCAGCTCTCTCAGTGTCCTTTCATGATATTACTCAGTGTGGTTTCTTGGAACTTTTTTCAAGGTGAACTTTGAAACAATGGTCAAATGCTTAGCCAACCTAATGAAAAATGAAATCAGCTGCAGCTCTTACCATGTCTGCCATGTGAAAATAATTACTGCAGACACCAGACTGCTAGCAAACAGAGCAGATTACATCCTGCATCCATTCAGGGAGAAAATGAAGAGTCATTTAAATCGTGTGGGGTTTTTTGTACGTGTGAATCCTGAATGTGCTCATCGATGTCAGATGGCACACTGATGAGGCACGAGCATCAGACAGGTCTGAGATTTATCCTCCATGCTTTCAGACTCTGCCAACGGCATTAAGGTGCAAACTTTCTGAGAAAAACCTACTAACATCAAAGTTAAAGAAAAACCAAAGAAAATAAGAATAAACTGAAATAAGAAAACAGGAACCTGTAATCACTGATTTGGTTCATGCAGATAGAAACATCCAATTCGGACATTTCAGTTCTGGTCCAATAAACACACAGAGGGTGATAAACTTAAGAAACAACAGATTTATTAAACATAATGAAGAGCAGAGGAGACACCCTGCCTCACTCCTGACAGTCACTAAAATCTCAGAAACACTGACGTTTATGTTTTATTACAACAACACCTGTTTCTGCTTCTTATTAAAGGCTCATTCCAGTTTATTTCAGCCTGCTGCACCTCCCACGCCGAGGGGAAATCAGCCGCTCAGAGGTGACATGAGGAAGGTAAAGCTGGTCCCAGCACCACACTGAAGGGGGTGATCAGGATTGACTTCTCATTCATCCTCATTTTTCTTCCATGAAACTCTTTGACATGAAATTCTGTTTGCATCTACATGATACAGGGAAATGCTCACTGATTTGAAGCAGGTATAATGAAAAATAAGACCAAGAGTAGATCCTTGAGGAACATCACAGAGCTCAGGAGCTGCACTGAGGCCTAGTTTGTGATGAAGGTTTTTTTTTTTATGAACTGTCAGTGATGCAAAGAATAGGTCCCCTTTAAAATATACTATATACAATCCTCAACCACAAACCTGCGTTACATTTACAAAAAATAAATAAAATTAAGAAATACTGCACGCATCAGAACTTCAGACGTGTCTGAAAATGCTGAAATAAAGCTGACGTTATGAGCAGCCACAACATTCAAGCCTCTGCAAAACACCGAACATCTCACTGGGATCCAACGGGTCCTGGTGTTCAGGTGGACGTTTCTGACACGGTCCACTCGCCCAAGCATCACAGTAAGCCAAGCATGGCACGCCCCTGGTGGCAGCAGTTTCCCACAACAACATCAAACTGCTCAGCAGCAGCTAAGAGAACAAAGAGCCTAAACTGGGTTTAAGGAGGTTAAAGCAGAACGAAGAGGAGCCACCGCCTGTGAAGAAGCTTCAGAGTAGGAACAGCAGGTTTTAATTTTGTGGCTCACCCACTTTTTTGGGTCGAGAGCAGAAAAAAAAAAGTTTGGCATTCAATGGTCGGTGTGGCACTGTGAGTGTACATGGTTATGGAAAACGGGTTCACCGCACGCTCTGAGACATGTGTAGAGGCGTAAGCATCTCCTCAAAGATGGCACCCTTCACGTTGGAGCCCCGCAGGTTCGCCTCCTGAAGGTCGCAGCCGGACAGGTCGCAGTTCTGCAGGAACAAGAGAGAAAATGAACCTGAAAGCATCACGGACAGCCCGTGCATTTCTGGAGCTCATTGAAGTTTTTATGCATTTGTGTCTCCTCCACCTCCTGAAGATTTCTTAAGTTGAATAAATGGAGCCAATTAAATTATATTAGTCATGCTTCTCTCCAGGTACTCCGGCTTCCTCCCACAGTCCAACGGTGTGCAGTTAGTGGGGTTAGGTTAACTGTAGAGCTGGGCAATAGAACGATGATATGTATTGCAAAATAACTTTTTCTCGATAGAAAAATTAAACTATTGCGATAGACCTCACCGCTCGTCCTCTTAACAAAAAAAAAAAAAAAAAAAGGAAGAACAGCCAATCCAAATAAACTAGCGCAGAGCCAAACCAATCACAGCCGCAGCGTCACATCAGGTGACTTGTTATGTACAGCACAAGTGCCAAGCCGCACATGTGTATTTGTTTGGGAAGCAGCCAGCCGCCGTGCCGCCCGGGTAACTGAGGAAATGATTGTGCCGACTAGAGAAAAATCAACCGAGAGCGTGACCGAAGGTTACCGAAGAGGAAACATGATGGTTCCAAGGCCGGAGAGATTGTCGAACGGAAGAGCCATAGAAGTTCCGTAGTGTGAAGGTATTTCGGCTATTTCAAGTCTGACAAAAAAAACCAGTAGCGTGCACTGTAAATTGTGCCGAAAGCAAGTCTGGAAATACAATAAACCGGTGCATGCTCAATCTCTGACTGGAAGCGCTAATTCGTCATTCGGCTTTTGTCAGACTAAAGTAACTGTTAAAACTGTTTGAAAAGCTCAGCTATACAACAAGGAGAGATCGAGAATTTCCTTTTAGTTCTCAGTTTATTTGATATTGACAAAAGTTAGTCAGTTTTGTCTGTTCTTCTGTAAAACAAACTAAGATTTATTTTTAGAATTAATATTTTGTTTCTAAGTGGAATTGACAATTTAGTCTGTTTCGTTTGTTCTATTTTGAAACTTAAACGCTTTAGCGGCTGCCTTTTGTGTAGTTTGCAATATTTGCCTTTATTTATCTGAAAAAGTCTCATGTTCCTTAAGTACATCTACCCTGTTGAACTTATTATGGGAAATGAATATTTAAATCAAAACAATACTCGTGAGCAACGGTACATTTAAATCTTACAAATATAGTTATTTGGCTGATATCGTGATAGATATCGTTATCGCCTGAAATGAAAAAACATATCGTGATATGAAAAAACCTTATATCGCCCAGCTCTATTTAACTGGTGATTATAAATTGCCCATAGATGTGAATGGTTGTCTGTCTCTGTGTTAGACTGGCAACCTGTCCAGGGCATACCCCGCCTCTCTCTCCAAGACAGCTGGGATAGGCTGCCCCCCGTAACCCTCAGTGGGATCATTAGAAGAGAATGGAAGTGATCATGTCTGACTGAAGCTGCGTCATCAGCTTTTTAATGTTACAGGTCAGATTAAATCACATCTTTAGCATTTGGACCGAGCACGAGTCCATGGCTCAGTCAGTCTTCCCGCACAGAAAATACATCTGATTCAGCGTGGCACAGGCACTTGCACAGTGTGATGTGTTTAGGAAGCGAGACATTTATCAAGCTCATCAATGTGAACAGGACACACAGGTCAGATCTGTTTTGAACTCCAGCCTCACGTGTGAGTGTGCGTGTGCATGTCTGTACGGACCTCGAGGTCAGTCCCAGCCAGAGTCGCCCCCCGCAGGTTACAGTTCTTCAATTTGGCATTCTTTAGCGTGGCGACTCTCAGGTTGATGCCCGTCATCTGACTTCCCTCCATGTCCACACCCTTCAGGTTGGCCCCTGACCCAACACACACACAAAAATATAAATCTCTCTCTCTCTCTCTCCACGACAACCAGTGTCTGTGCGTTTATCTATAGATGGTTTGTGATTGGCTGCTTCACCCTCCAGGTTGGCCTTGACTCCTGCAGGATCCTCAAAGTTGCAGCCTCGCAACGACGCTCCTTCAGCGTTGGTGCACAGCATCTTCACGCCCTGCAGGTTGGCGCCCTGCACACACACACACACACACACACACGATTCTGACAGAGGAATCAAAGCCAGATACAGCAGACACCTGTCCCACCTGCCGATCTGAACCCAGAAGAGTGATCAGAAACAAGTGTCAAAGTGCTGCAGGTCATTCAGACTGTGACAAATGATCACCCAGGTGCTCAGACACCAGGTTGAATCATCAGATTGTGAAAATTAAACTGATCTGGGTTCAGTTTCTAACAGAGCTGTGGAGATCTCCTGGGCTGTTGAAACTTTGAGGGCTCAGAGTTATTGTACACGACAATTAGGTGATGGTGGGCGGCGACTCACGTCAAGGCAGGCCGCGGACAGGTCGGCTCGCTCCAGGTTGGCCCCGCTCAGGTTAGCGTGGGTCAGGTTGGCTCCTCTCAGGTTGGCCATCTTAAAGTTAATGTAACGCAAATCCAGACGAGAAAGGTCGGCACCGGTGAAGTTCAGACCCTGAAACAAAACCCACAGAGCGCCCACTGTTACTCAAGTTACCTGTGGTGTCTTCAAATGCCTGACCAAGCCAAGATAATCTGAGCACAGGTGATCACGCCCCCTCACCTGTCAGGTAGCTGCTGTGGGTAACCAGCAGGTAGGGAGTGTTAACTCGACCAAACACAGAATGGCCGATTCACAGAGGAACTGTTTGGTTCCCAGGGGTTAATCTCAGCTAATGCTGTTGTTACCATGACAACCAGGTACACAGACACACAGTGCTCACCTGACAGCGCAGCTCGGACTTTGTGGTCGTGGCCAACAGGAACCTGATGAACTCTTTCCGGGTCAAAGGTGAGTGATCGTCAGGAGGCTGAGAGGACTGAACACAAAATACCAATCACAGCAGAGTACGCGCACGCGCACACACGCACGCACGCACGCACGCACACCCACCTTTATAAGGGCCTCCAGCTGTTCGGCAAGCTGCTCGATCCCAAAGAAGCGGGCTTCCTCGAGCACACCTGCACAGGTAAGAACACTGTTAGCAGGCTGTGTCTATGGGCTGAACGGGCGCTGTGAATTTATGTGGCGTACCGAGGGGGTTGATCCCCTCGTTGATGATGAGCTGTCCGTGCCGCAGGTAGTTCAGGATGGGCTCGAAGTAGTCCGGGCTGCGGTCGATCAGGTATGCGCCCTGGCGGTCACGCTTGTTCGCCCACACGTCTGAAACGTGCGCATGATTAAAGCACGCTGCACATGCACCACTTCCTGCTGAAGTGAAGCTGTGCTCACCTTTCTCTCTGAACATGTGGGCCAGCATACTCTCCGGCTCCTTACTGACTAACGTGCTCCTGAGCAAGCAAACACACACAAGATACAGATTAACAATGACCTTTAACCCTCCACGTCAGGGAGGTTCAGCTTCACAGAAACAAAATCATGAAATTTGTAATAAAGCTCAGGACAAGCTGATCAGCAGCCTCTGATCACCATCAGCAGCCTTCAGGTGAGTGACAGAATAATCTGGATATTCTGCATCGCTGTGGAACAACAGCGGCCCCAGCATGTCACTCTGCACATTACAGCACCTCCAACTCCACTTTTAAAGATTTTGACTTTGACAGCTGAGCGTCATTAAAGACTGATTATTAAGGTCATCACGAAAACAAAAACAGCCGATTTAAATCAGTGTAAAACCTGCCGTGACGACGGTTATGCTTACCGCGTCGTCGTAAAGCAGCGTCCACCGACGTTGAGAGTCAGCCAATCAGTGTGAGTCTGATCCTTATCAGGGCCTCTGGGGTCATCCTGAGGATCTGGACAGGTGAGCGCACAAGTAGCATTAGTGCAATAAACATGAGTCCAATCAGCTCTTTTACCAGCAGACACCAACAGGAAGTCTGCACAAAAGGTGGGTGGGGCTTATGTGTCAGATTAGGGACATCATTTGGATGTCAGAGTAGAAAAGAAAAAAAAAAAAAAAAAACAACAAACAAAAAAAAAAAAAAAAAAAAAAAACCCCAAAACAAATCAAATCACTTTTATTGTCACATCACATGTGCAGGCACACTGGCACAGCACATGCGAGCGAAATTCTTGTGTGCAAGCCCCACAAGCAACAGAGATGTGCAAACACAACAACACAAACGAGCAAAATACAAGAATGGCCAACCTGAAACTAATAAATATATGTACAATATATAATAGTGTATGCATTTCTGGATGTGTATACTAAATATTTTCCTACGTGTGTGTACATATACACATATACACATATATATACACACACACACACACACACACACACACACACACACTTTTACAAATTAAATAGTAAAAAAATAAAAATAAAAAATAATAATAATAATAATAATAATAATAATAATAATAATAATAATAAAATATATAAAACATACAGAGTTGAATATGTGCAAAACAAGTGGCATTTATATACAGTGTGGAGTGCATAATGTTGAAGTTCCAGTAGTGAAGCTGAGGTGTCTATGACGTGTTCAGCAGTCTGATGGCCTGATGGAAAAAGCTGTCTCTCAGTCTGCTGGTACGGGACCGGGTGCTGCAGAACCTCCTTCCTGATGGAAGCAGTCTGAACAGTTTATGGCTGGGGTGACTGGAGTCCTTGATGATCCTCCCCGCTTTCCTCAGGCACCGCTTCCTGTAGATGTCTTGGAGGGAGGGAAGCTCACCTCCAATTATCCGTTCAGAGCACCGCACTACTCGCTGGAGAGCTTTGCAGTTGTAGGCGGTGCTGTTGCCATACCAGGTGGTGATGCATCCAGTGAGGATGCTCTCAATGGCACAGTGATAGAAGGTCCTGAGGATGCGGGGGCTCATGCCGAATCTTTTCAGTCTCCTGAGAAAGAAGAGGCGCTGCTGCGCCTTCTTCACTGTTTTGTTTGTGTGTACAAGTTCAGAGCATGTGCAGGAACTTCTGCACACTCTGAGCTCAGAGTCAAAAACACCCCAGCAGCACACCTCTGACCCCTGGGCTGCAGGTCATCACACTCACCTTCAAATGAGTCTCCCTCAGAAACGTAGAGCACATCATCGTCTCTGCACACACAAACATAGGAAACAGTGATGGTCGGGCTGTCTCAAAACAAACAAACACACAAAAAAGGCAGGCATATACTTGCATATTAAATAAACATAGAAAAATAAGGTATAAATAAACAAAAGTGTGGAATCATTAAAATGATCTAAAATTAAAAAGGGATTATATCTATGTGCCCGGTTTTTATTGTCACTTGCGTCACTTTTTGCCCTCCACAGGAACATTTCACCGCTCACAGGTGGAAACACCTTGAACGCCTCTGCAGTTCCGTGGATTCACTGTTACACCTGCACAGGCCCCTCACCTGATCAGCGCGATGTCGTCGATGAGACCGCCGTTCCCGTTGTACACATTGGAGGCTCGAATCCCCAGCTTGGAGCCGGCCACACACAGCAGGTCCTCCAGCGATCCGTACACGGCCACCACCTGCGCGCTCGCGGACAAAACGCACCGTTACCGCTTCCGCCCGCCGAGAGATCCGGGGGCGTGCTGGAGCGGGAACAGGCCATTTTTGTCCCCGCCAGCACACAGACTCCCGCCTCACGGTTATAGCTTACCTTCCCGTTCGTGCACGTGCCGTTAACGAACAGCGTGACTCTCCTCATAGCGAACAGCTTCAGTCGAACCGGCCGCTCCCGCCCGGGAAAGGAGCTCCTTCGGCCACAGCAACAAGCGCTCTCCCTTTCCTCTTCCACAATCCGCTCAGACACCCAGCGAGCCAATCAGCGGGCCAGACTGGAGACCGACAGCCAATCAGTGAACAGGGGGCGGGGCCCGTGAGTTTCCGTAAAGAAACTCACGGATTGAGGGACAATTAAAGTATATTTTATCTTAAAGATTTAAAAAAAAAAAAAAAAAGTATCCAACTAACAAATTAAAAGTAACAGAATTTATATTTAGAATCAATATTTAGAATCAAATAGAAAAAAGTGAAGCAAATAACTGAACACGAAAAATAAAACAAAGTTAGAAATGTATCAAATGATTAAAATAAAAGCAATGCAGACCTACACAATTTAAAAGTGAAAGCAGAAGCAACACCCCTCAGACACTTCGCTGATACTGGTTTGAACTTCTAAGTTTAATTCTTCAGCATGCTGCTGGAAACTGGTTGACTTTGACATTACATCATTATGACATAGTCATACAGCTGCTGCATGTGTCAGCTGCCTCCATGCCAACAGTAAAAATGTGACTGGAGGCCACCTGAGTGCAGCTTACTCCCCATCATGTTTGAGATCTGAGCTCAGTGAAATCAGAAGATGGGTCACTGAGGCCATAGAGGGATGGCGTTGTCAGCCACAACCCTCAGGTAGGCTGCGAGCCCCCTCCCCCCCGAACACGGTGCTTTCAAGTGTCACGTTAAAGTTTTGAAAGGGTCAATTTGAAGCACACAAGCTCTTTAGAGTTGCATGTGATGTAATATTACTGAGTGGAGGTTTTCATTATACCTGTATAAATAATAATAAATCAAAGGCTGTGAATAAAGATGACAGACATCCCTGATTTAAAGAAAAAGCTTTATTAAAAATAATCCATATGGAGCTGCTGACAGACTGCAATCAGAGCAATCAGCTAGTTAAAATACACCAGAAACACCATAGTCCAGTTACAGTCTAGTTCTGACCCACTGGGTTCCATAACGGTGTGAGCAGTTCAGCTTGAGGTCGTATTGCAGATCATTTGAGCAGTGTGAGGCAAGACGCAGTATCAGTGTTCACACTATCTGGTAAAGACAGTTTAAACTCCTCCAGGATTTAGTTAAAAACAATTCTGCACCATCATCTCCGCCTCTAATTGCCGCTGCCATCCCTGTGGCGCTCTGCTCTCTGAACGTCACCATAGTTGAGGATGCGCCTGCCGGCATGCATGATGAACAGCTGCTTTGTGAAGTACACCTTCAGCACACCTTTGAGCAGCACGTAAGCACTGCCACCCTGTGGAGCAGACACCAGTAAACCAGTCAGTACCACCGGCTTCTTAGCCAACCAATAATCTCAAAGCGTGTTACAGAGCACATCATTCTCCAATCAGAGGTCAGAGTACATTCACCAGCAAAGCGCGCTGCAGGTGAGAGGTCACAGACGGGAACAGTAGCTGCCCAGTTAGAACAGCAATGGAGGGAAACATGAGTGCGCCACAAAGCATCCTGGAGGTCAGGAACTGACGCTTCCCTCTGGGCTCATCCACGGGAATGGGGGGCAGGTACTGCTGATTATCTGTGGGGAGGGGCAGACTCACCTTTAAACAACAAGCTCTGACAGAGCAATTCCTCATGATAGCGAGCAGAGTCAAACAGTAACACTGACGTTGCAGCGACAGATGTCTAAACTAGGACAAGAACATCAGCACAGCACCCCCCTCTGACTGCCTGCAGTACTGCACATGCCATTTACAGCAAACCTTGACGGACTTTACAAGGTCATTTGTCCCGTGGCAGCAAATATGGCACAACTTAGAATTCAGTTTTATTTATAACCAGTGAATAACAAGGAAATTTTATACCATAAAGAATATAAATTCATGAGTTAATCAGCACACCTGAAAGAATATAAAAGGTCTTAAAACATTTAACTTTAAGTGAAACTGCTCATGCATCTGCACTGCGACATATTCCGGGTGTGCATGTACCTGACGGCAGCTTTGGTTCGTAGCAGCATTTCTGCCACAGCTTCAAGACGCAGTCATTCCAGCGGACGGTCTTCCCAAGAATGAGCAGTACAGGGATGGCGGGCAGGCCGGAGAGCAGGAGCACAGGCCTTGCTCCCCGTATAGCCATCATACCATTTGCCCGTCCCATAACCTGCAGAACACGAGGTGTTGAGGACTCTGCCAATGTGATGCCCTTACAAGACGTTCCCTCTGTGTACCTGCACGACAGTCACAGCGCCGTAGCTCAGAGCTGTCCAGTACGCCGTCCCAACCAGCAACCCAAGGGTCCCATATGGACCGATGGCTGTCAACGTTCTGTCCACCACTCGCAGAAAGTCCACCAGTGGGCCTGAGGAGACACAACCCAGGATCAACGTTAACCCACTACGCATTCTCCACTGACAGGACACACCACCCTTCCTACACCTGTTAAACACCATGTGTTCAGTTTCTCCTTTTGCCTGAAGGGGTAGTAGAGAGCTCCACCACACCTCTGAGGACCTATGATATGACCCTGAATAAGTTGACACTCACCCATCTGTGGGAAGATGACAGAGTACGCCACCTCACACAGCTGACATCTGATTGGCTGCTGGCTCACTCTCAGTCTAGTGTCCAGCCAGTACTGCAAGCAGGTCAGGTGCACCCACTTAGTGCTTCCTCTGCACCTGCAGGGACTCAGCCACTCAGCACCGGGGTCATCCTGCTCTGTGGCAAAACACACCCAGCAGTGCCTGAAATGAGACATGAATGAACCTCAGCTTCAAGTTCGCTCATGAAACAGTTAAAAGGTGTTAAAACACACAAGGCCTCACTGCAGCTGCACGACTTGTACACAAGACGGCAGTATAGCCCCTAAATTACCCAGAGTCACCACACATGAAAGAGTTCAGCCTGAAAATGAGCCGAGCAGCAGAACAAAAATAAAATTAGAAAAAGTTAAAATTTTACAAAAATGTCTTCATAACAATTCTCAAGGAAAACAAAATGTATTAAAATTTAGAATTACAATCAGCATCTTAATTGCAACAACTGAAAGAAAGTTACTGGAACATCTGCATACACAAAAAAGTGAAAGAGTTATTTTAACTTCTTTCAGCTTTGTGGAATTAAAGTTCATTCTGAGGATAAATCTTACTTCTCAGATGGCTGCAGAGCCATGATGTTACCAGGCATAGTCTGAACCACAGCAGGCTGCTCCACTCAGTCTGGAGTTAAAGGTGACATCGTTAAACAGATAAGGGAAATTTAAAAAAAAAAAAAAATTTAAAGAAAAAGCTGCGACTGTCAAAAGATTTAAACTTAGGCATCATTTTAATGACGCAGGAGAGAAACAGACAATGCTACAGAAATACTCAAGAAAACTGCTAACATGCATTTAACCTACATCTTAATTGTAATCGGTTGGAGTAAACTTCTTTAAACTGCAAGGGGGGAGGCAATAACACAAACCTTTAACACTTCCAAAGAAACCATCAGAGAAGCAGCACAGAGTGAAAACACGCTCTAATCAAAAACTGATGATCAGGCAAACTCCAAAAACACGGCAGTGTCAGGGCGTGACACGTTTGCAAATAATCAGAGTTCAAAACCCACACCTGCGTCTAAAAACAGACCACCATGTCCATCCATCTATATTAAACGTGCCAGCGTGAGGTGGTAGCGAGTACATTAGAAAATGAAATACAATGAAACTTTAAAAAAAAAAAAAAAAAGTACCGACACGGAGAATGCGTTTTGTTTATTTGGACACGGAGAAAGTACGTTCAAATTAAATGTCTGATGTTTAAAAAAGTGACAGCAAAGCCCCTTAGCCTCGGACTGCGGCTAAGCTAATGGCAGGATGTGGGTCAACGAGTGCCCAGATTTCTGACAGGGATCCGAACCACCAACCCCGAGGTCCGTCAGAACCTCACACCTATGCTCAATCACATCTCCACTGTCTGTGAGCACTCATCCAGCCAGCAGCATCACGCCTCCTCCTCCCCACTCTCCAAAACTCGTTTGAAAGCCGTTTACAGAATTCAACCTTCACTTTGTAAAAAGAGCTCTGGCGGGAAGTTACGACTATATCACACCGGAAGCAGCCTTCACACTTTTGTTTCATTAAACCTGTACTCTCTAGGAACATAAACACACTTAAGAGTTTTTATTAGTGATGGCCCGCTTGAAGCTGACGCTCCGGAGCGTGTGTCGAAAAAAAAAAAAACAACACACTGGTTCAGAAGCACTGTGTCGAGGCTTGCTTCGTTTGGCAAAAGTCACGTGACCAGTGACGTCCGAAGCTTCATTACGCACGTAACTGCTTCGGTACCTGATTCAAACGGATATAAGGAAGTGAATCATCCACGGGATTCGTGGAGTGTGTTGATGGTGACAGATAGCGACGAGGTGATCATTCCACTGACAGATATGGAGCCAGCGAGGAAGAGAGGACGTTCTGGCGTGTGGGAATATTTTGAGTTGATTTTGCTCAATTCATTTTATCTGCCGAAGTGAAAAACTTGAAATGTCCAAAATCATGTTTTCATACTGTAAATATCATTACAGCATATGACTTTAGGAACACTTCCATGTGAATTAAAGCTGATGAAGACTACAAAAATGTATTTGACACTATACGTACATTACATTGCTACACAGTTTAGAAAATCATTTTGTTTATTGTTTTTAGGTGATAGTCTGCACGACCCAGGAATGCCTGCATATCTACCAGCTTGCAGTGTAGTTCCTGCACTCCACAGCCTCTTCTGTTCCATGCAAGTGGATTTTCTCCAGGGCAGGAGAAACTATTTCTAAGAAAAGAAACAGACTCAGCCAGCGCACAGTAACACTAATCCTCTTTTTAACTGTAAATAACAAAAGGGCTACCTTACATTGATCATGTTTTTACTTTGCAAGTTCTTGATTAGGGGTGGGTTTTGATTATCGCTTTTCTGATTACAATCCATGCTAAAGTGAATAAAGTGATATTGATTCATTAAAATCCCGTGTCGATTTGTAAATTAACGTTATTATGCCTGAAACGCCAGCATCTCAGGTTAAACCTCACAACATGTCGTCAAACACCATGCAGCTAAAACAGTAACTGGGAGCAGGTTTACGGATTCTGCATACAAACGTAAACACAGAGCGCGGACCCGACGCGTCAGAGTCAGATTTTGGTGTGTCGTTGGGTCCGCGCTGTTTGCCTCTTTTTTTTTTTCGCTGGCTTCTGCAGCTGCAGGTTTCATAACTCTCTGTTTACATCTCT
The DNA here is from genome assembly GCF_057382275.1 of Copadichromis virginalis. Lineage (NCBI taxonomy): Eukaryota > Metazoa > Chordata > Actinopteri > Cichliformes > Cichlidae > Copadichromis > Copadichromis virginalis. The sequence goes on from NC_140624.1 coordinate 28,940,351, forward strand.
AATTAAGTCTCACATGTGTCAGCTTTCTTTTAATAGATACGAAATTATGGATATATACTGTTAAATGATCAGAATTGTAATATTTCTGACTGAGGCAAAACTTTCCAGATTCCAATCAAATTGAATCGGATCCTGTATCGAATCAAAATGATTCTACAAATCAGTGACGATGCAGCCGTACTCCGCTTCCTAAGCATTTTCCCTTTCCAGTTCACAATCAATCCCACCCCTAGGTCAAAAATATGTATAGGAATTGGCCTAATCTAATATTTTGTATGAACCTGTCCAGCTGTCCAGTGATTAAACGACAAGTAGATGGAGGCAGGACTTCACAGCAGGGGCATACTCCATAATGTGCTGTGCATTCTCATATGTATATTATATATATTGCTCACTTATTGTATTTACCAACACCACACCATAGTGCATGTTTAAATAGGGAAAGTTTATTGATCAAAATGTATTACGCAGATACGCATTACATTTTTTTCAGCCCCCAATCGAGAAAACAAAACCAATTACATGTTCAAAGCAACGGAACGGTGGCCCAATATCAGAGAGAACTCCACTCTTGAGTGAGCAGTGATAATTGAGCAGTCCGTTTTATTTTGCAGATTCAAGCTGCTCTTCAAAATTTTCACCACCAGATGTCACCGGAGAGGACTGTGTTGAAAAGCTTCGAGTAATGAACCGTTTTTCAATACAAGCTTCAGTGCTTCGGAAAGCTTCATTTGGCCATCACTAGTTTTTATAATTTAGCTAACAGCACCTTAGCTACTAACCTACATATCGCGCTGGCACAATACAGCACTTCTACAAAGCTTACCTGTTAAAACAGCGCGTGCCACTGCCGTAAACCCTCCACTCACCTGAGAAATGCATACCGCTCGAGCCCAGTGTCAGCTGTGTTTTTATCATTCCCCAGGCCCCGTGGACCCGCCCACTTTGGCTTTTTTCTAGCTTTCTGATTGGCTGGATCCCGTGACACTGGTAATGCCTTGAGGGTACCCGGAAAACGTATTTAAAGCTGCATTTGTCGACTTTTAGTGCAACTACTGGACTTTTTTTTTTTATTACGAGCAACATGAAGTGTTTATCTTTTATGTTGTCACTTTCGGTGAATATATTGTCATCCTTTTTACCGACTAATAAAATGTAAATGTAGATTAAATAAAATAATTTTTAGCTGATATTATCGTTAGAAAACACTGCTAAAAACCTCTGTGTAGTAAAGCGCTTTAATTGCATTATTTGTTAAATGTGATAGTTAACTGTGATCTGCCAGCAGACCAGCAGAAACGCTGCCACTCGTTGACAGCGTATAGACATGCTGATTGGCTCTCCGTGATGCCAGTCAGGATCTCTGGAGCTTGATTGGCTGTCTGCACCGTGAGCCCGCCTCGGTGCTGTGGTTGTTGTGGACGGGGCGGCAGCAGCGGCAGAGGAGCGTCGACAGGCGTAGAGCGGAGCTGCTAACCGGCGCTGATTTTTTACATGATTAAAACACTAAACGGGCACGAAGACTCACGCGGATCGATAGAAACACACCTGAAGCGCACGTGCGGTCATGGAGTCCTATGACATTTTAGCTAACCAACCGGTGGTGATTGATAATGTAAGTATGATGATGTCATTCATCCACACCCAGCCCGAGGCCGCGGGCTAACCGTTAGCCTGCCGCTATTGTGTCGGAGCTAATAGGTCGGTGCTCACCTTTCCTGGAGGTGCAGCGGGGTTCCTCTTTCCTCTATGTTCCCTCTATGACGCTGCCAGCTCGCCTCCTCTGGCCGGCTCACTTCTGCAGCTGTTAGCCGCTAGCCGGATCCGCTGCTAGCTCCGGGCAGCAGCAGGTTAGTGGAGCCGGATCCGGGGCGTGTTAGCTGTCCGTAGTGCTGTAGCGGCATCAGCTCACTCCTCCACCCGGCTCTGCTGCTAAATAACCAGCAGACAGGTTGCGGGAGTCACCCCGAAGCCCCACATGTAGTACAGCAGACGGCTGCTAGCATGTTAGCATGGCCGTGACACTGTCAATAACCGAGAGGAGCTTCATCATCACATAGAGCTAACCTTAATTCCGTCAATGAAAGTTAAAACCTGACTATTTTTTTTATTTCTCAGTGACGTGCCCTGTGACGTGCAGCTCTCAGCTGGAGCTGTGTCTGATTTAAACGTAATGAATCCAGTGTATGTTCCACTCATGCCTCTTCACCCGCTCAGGCCATCAGTCTGAGCAAAGATGTTTCAGCTCCTGTCTCTTTAAGCCTATTGTTTTCTCATTGGATGATCTCAAGAAGCCAGCTGAGGCGCTCTGAGCGTTGTCTACAAAGACTGCCTGACCTGTGAGCAGGAGTCTCAGTTTAGTGTGTTTCAGGTTCAGAGACTGAAGGTTTCTCATCTTGGGCTGATTCTGTGAATTTAGGGAGGACCCCCTCCTGGGGTCATGAAAGGAGGAGCCTCACAGACCTGCAGGTTGTACAAAGAGAGCAAGTTTACAGTCACTTACTCAGACTCACTCGAAATTGGCATATTTTGTCTACAAGAAGCGGAAAGGTGGCAACCAGGAAGGCAATGCTTTGGCAGCTGTTGTATTTCAAACCAAAACCAAAGGTGGGGTGCCTAAACTCCACCGGGTGTGAGATTAATGGTGGGACGAGCTCCACCCCAAGGCTTCCACCTGCAGGGATTATTTGCGATCTAAAAGTTAAAATAAGGTTTCATGTGCATGTGTGGGTGTGAGAGTGCGCTGATGAAGAGTTCAGAAACACAAATCAATAGGTCAAAGATCAAGCCTCAAACAGTAATCACAGTGAAGCTGATAGTTGGTGCGTCTAATGAACAGTTTTCAGTTCAGTTTATTTCAGTGTTGGTACGTTTCACAGATTTTACTTGGTTGTCTTTACTCAGGTTTTACTTCACTGAGAAGGTTTTGGTATCGAGCTTTAGACCGCTGAGCTTCTCTGAGTTCTTTGTGAGACATGGTTTCAGATCTTTGGGATAATTAAGCTGCCGCTGTCGGGGTTTGGCGTCTGGCACTCCTTCCTGTTCGCTCACTCACAGCAGGAACTGAAGATTTGTGCAGCAGAAACAACTTTTTTTTACTCGGAGGACAAAGTGTCTGTTGAAGCAGAGGAGCTGGGACTGCTTCCAGCCTCGGGCGGCATCTCATGACCTCTCAGCTTCTTTAACCCTGTGATGCTCAAACGTCATCTTTCTTTTCCTTGCAGGGGTCGGGGGTCATCAAGGCCGGCTTTGCGGGAGACCAGATCCCCAAGTACTGCTTCCCCAACTAGTAAGTTAACGGAGACTCCATGATCTCTGTTGCTGTTTAACCAAGCCTGCAGCTCACTCTCTCAGTGCTCTGTGTGTTTCATGTGCAGCGTTGGGCGTCCGAAGCATGTGCGCGTGATGGCGGGAGCCCTGGAGGGAGACCTCTTCATCGGGCCCAAGGCCGAGGTACCGCTGCTCCTCCTCACTGCCGATTAAACTACATCCCTGCTGACACTCACTGCCCTCTTATGATGCTGTTATTATTATTATTATTATTATTATTATTATCATTATCATTATCATCATCATCATTGTAATTATTATTATCATAATTATCATTTTTATTATCATTATTGTTGATGTTGTTGTTATTGTGTGGAGCTTCGATGGGCCACACCTTCATCACAAACGCTCCTTTAAAGTCGACTCTTTATTGTTCCTGCTGAGGTCGGTGCAGAGGCAATCAAACCTGAGCTTGCAGACCTTGGTGAGGCAGTGTCATCTTTACCGAAAGGCGTTTAATGTGTGAGAGCACGTAAATGTCATGTATTTAGTAACCTTATGATGGCGATTGAAGGTGATGAAGGATGTGATGTGTGGCCATGCTTGAGCTGCTCATCTCTAGCAGCTTCAGGAGGTCCAGCAGCTCTGCTCTCACTGGAGGAGGAACAGGAAGTTATTGCCCTGCAGGATCAATAAAGTTTCTTGTTTTGAATACAGGGTTTGTTTGTTTTGTTTTTTGTTTTGTTTTTTCCAGATAATTGTCACATGACCTTCTCACAGCATCTGCAGCTCTCTTTTTTCCATCAGATCAAAGCATGTGACTGTATCACATTTTCAGGGAATAATAAACTCTCCCCCTCCTCCTCCCGTCAGGAGCACAGGGGCCTGCTGTCGGTGCGGTACCCGATGGAGCATGGCATCGTGACCGACTGGAATGACATGGAGCGGATCTGGCAGTACGTTTACTCCAAGGAGCAGCTGCAGACATTCTCCGAGGAGGTGAGCTCCTCTCCGGCTCTCTCACTTCCACACACGAGCTTGTCGCGACACCGCTAACCCTGTGTTTTTTTTTTTAACCTTTCCCAGCATCCTGTGCTGCTCACAGAGGCTCCTCTGAACCCGAGCAAGAACAGGGAGAAGGCGGCTGAAGTGTTCTTCGAGACTTTCAACGTGCCGGCACTCTTCATCTCCATGCAGGCCGTGCTCAGTCTGTAAGAACTCACTTCCTGTTTGTGTCCTCCTGTTGCTGACTCAGCATTGAGCTGAGGGCTGCGTGAACCTCAGCCTCATGTTTGCTCAAGAAACAGTTAAAGGTGTTAAACACACATGAGGGCTCACTGAAGACTCTCTGCAGTTGCATGGCTCCCACACAAGGTGGCAGTATAGGCCCTAAATTACCCTGAGTCACTGCAAGCTCTCTCTCACTCAAACACACACACACACACACACACACACACACACACACACACACACACACACACACACACACACAGGGTTCTGTTCTGATTGTAGGTGTGTGTTCCTCATTTAAGGGGAGGACCCTGACCGCCATCTGTGACGGCTCACTGAGTCTTTGTGTGCTTTGAACCAATCAGATGTGACTTTGGGTCACATTATGATCTGAGCCCCTCTGTGATGGAAGGCCTTCACACACTGGGCAAGTAAAATCAGCATGAGTGTTTCTGTTCTTAAAGCAGCTGTCGAACTTCACAGAATGAATGTGTGACACTCAGAAGCTTGGAACATGCTCGATGTTTCAGAGTTTTGACCAAACGGATCGCTGCATTTGGCAACAAGTACGCTTGTAGCTCAAAGTGTACACTGGTACTGAATCTATGCTACATCAAAACCGTAAATAATCCATTTTGACGTTACAACTAGCTGCTGCTGCCTCCTCAGGTGTTGTCTCAACTCTGCCAAGGAGCTCAAACTGCCCACTGTCATGAAACATGGCCAAAGCTTCGACCCTGGATCACAACAGGAAATCCTCCTGCTGCTGCCTGCATATAAACCAGAATCTGGTTCTTCCCTTTCTTGTTCAGAAATGCCAGTACCAGCTCATCATTGCTTCATGTCCACTCCATTTTTTTTTTGTTTGTTTGTTTGATTTTTTTCACGGTGCGCATTGTGAGGTCAAATTTTCGTCAAAAATGTTCAGATCTGAAAAACGTGCCAACCCCGGAACAGAGTCTGTGCAGGATGCAGACGGTCGATTATTAAACACGTGAAGCCTGAATTTAACATGTTGCTGGGCTGAGAAACGTCCTGATGTTAACATGACTGGATCTGATGGGGTTTTGATGGTTATCCTGTTGTGTCTGTGTGTTGATGACATTTTAATTGTCTCTCTAAGTTAGAGAAAAGTGCGTGTGATGCATGTTGCGTCGTCTGCGCGTCTGTTCACCAGACAGAATCAGAGCAGGCTAGAAGGCGTTTGCTGAGTCTCTATCATAACCGTGATGGCCTCTGTTTTCCTACAGGTACGCCACAGGCCGCACCACCGGCGTAGTGCTGGACTCGGGCGACGGCGTGACCCACGTGGTGCCCATATACGAAGGCTTCGCCATCCCACACTCTATCATGCGTGTGGACATCGCTGGCAGAGATGTGTCGCGGTACCTGCGACTGCTGCTGCGTAAGGAAGGATACAACTTCAACACGTCGGCCGAGTTTGAGGTCGTTCGCACCATTAAAGAGGTGAGGCGGTGGCGGCGCTGAAATGTGAGTCAGGTGTTATGAGCGTTTCTAATATTCTCATGTCCCTGCAGAGAGCCTGCTACCTCTCCCTGAACCCTCAGAAGGACGAGACCTTAGAGACCGAGAAGGCTCAGTACGTCCTCCCTGACGGAAGCACTTTAAATGTAAGTCCTGTTCCTACTGATTGGTCGTTCCTGTGTAGCGTTCCTCCCCATTCCCCTGACATGTGATCTCGCCGTTTTCAGATCGGCCCCGCCAGGTTCCGCGCCCCGGAGCTGCTGTTCAGACCCGACCTGATCGGAGACGAGAGCTCAGGCATCCACGAAGTCCTGGCCTACGCCATCCAGAAGTCCGACATGGACCTGCGGCGCACGCTCTTCTCCACCATCGTACTGTGTGGCGGCTCCACGCTCATCAAAGGTCAGTGCATGCACTGCAGTCCGTAAAACTTCCTGTTCGCAGCGGCGAGTAACACGGTACTGTCCTCACTCAGGCTTCGGCGAACGGTTACTGACTGAAGTGAAGAAGCTCGCACCCAAAGACGTAAAGATCAAGGTAAGCTCTGACTGGGACACACCCACAGTAACCTCTGACCTCCTTCTCCTGCTCACTGAAGTACTCGCAGCACAGGGGCATCCCGAGCCTGTTTCTCATGAAAATGCTCGGGAGGAGGAGGAGAGCAGAGATGAATACATTTAAAAGAAATATATTTATGTATTCACAAAGAAAATAAAATGCTTTGTAAACCGTGAAGAAGTCTTGGAGAGGAGCACTCGGTGAGGAGATGTCATTTAGGAGGTGTGAGTGAGGAGGTCTCAGCAGGAGGTGTCAGTGACCTCTGGTTTCTCTTTGGCAGATCTCGGCCCCCCAGGAGAGGCTGTACTCCACGTGGATTGGGTAAGTCTTTGATTCACTCGTGTGTCACTGTGTGTCTTTGTGGCTATCCCCTCTGATTGGTCCTTCCTCTGACCTCACTTCTTGATGCAGTGGCTCCATCTTAGCGTCGTTGGACACCTTTAAGAAGATGTGGGTGTCGAAGCGGGAATATGAAGAAGACAGAGCACGTGCCATCCACAGGAAGACCTTCTAGGCCAATAGCCCCTCAGAACTGTCCTCATTGCTCCCCCCCCCACCATCAAACGCTAGAGGCTCCCTGACATCAGTGGGTCCCTCCTCCCCCTCCTCCTACCTACATCCACCTGCTTCTAACCCACCGTTGACCTCCTGCTCCTCAACCTGCACACACACACCTTTATGTGTGCTCGTCTCCATATTTACCTCCTCTGACCCCCTCCCCTCCATGTTCTTCCTGCTGTCAGGTGGTGGTGACAGCACGCTCTGAACGTGACACGCACACCCACACACGCACCCACACACACATGCACACACACTCGCACACAAACACACACTTGCATGTGCACACACAGACGTGTGCGCACACACACACAGGGCTGTGGGGCGTGCTGGAGGTTGCGGGTGGAGCTGTGGATGCTCTGAGCTCCACACTGAAGCCTGTGAGGCATGATGACATCATAAACCTGAATGTTTTGTTTGCTGATGTTCAGATTTGATTTCATGTCTGTTTGTAGCTTCTCTGACATGAAGCTCTGTGCTATTAAACTGTATTATAGATCTGATCTGCACATGTATTCTGTCAGCACGGTTCATTTATCGTCGCCGCTCATGATCTTCTTTACCAATGAAATGTTTTTTAGGTGAACATGGCATCACGAGTTTGTGTGGAGGAAAATGTTCAGCAATGTCTTTATGTCGGCTTTTTGTCCGAGCTGACAGATTAAAACAAAATTTGGGAAAAGCTTCACTCAGTTTTCTTTTTCTTTGCTTTAGAATTTATTTTATCATGAAATATTTAATTACAAAGTCGTCATCATGGTAATTTATTATAAATTAATTTTTCATGAAATATTTCATCATAAAATTATCGTAAATTAATTTACCTCCAAGTAATCTATTAATTCATCAAATTCATTATCATAGTCATTTGTCTATGTGTAATCTATGATAACACAATCACAAAGGGTTTAATCATAAATTAAATCAAAAAATAAAGTCATTATAGTAATTAAAGTAAATTAAAGTAAGCCACGATCAGGTCTTCATTAAGTGATTTATTACAAAGTAATTCATCATGAATAATTATTAATAATAATAAATAAATGTAAAAGATTTTAAATCAAAGTAGTTCATCATAAAGTATGTTGATCGGTTTTTATTACCGCTAATCATTTTAAAGCTCAGTTTTTAAAACCTTACGATGTAACTACAGCTCAGTCCATGCAGCAGTATATTAACCCTTTAAGACCTACCATAGAACCAAGTCCGCCAGAGCTTATATTATATTTTTACATGCTGTAGTGCAATTTTGGGAGTATTTCAAGTTGCTATATATCAATACAACCATTATAGCCCAATTTTTAATAATATGTATGCATTAAGTGCATAGTAATTAAATAAATTGCAACAAAGTGCAATAAACTACAAAAAGTTTGAAAACCATTTTTGTTTTTTTAACATATATTTCTAGTTGAAGGAATTTAAGAGGCTTATCCCGCAAAACTGTAAATACAAAAAAGTTGCATAAAATAGTTTCCCACCACAGGAAATTTATTTTGAATGTCTTCATAGTTTCATAGTTTCATTTTTGAAATACACCAATTTTTATATACTGCAGGAAAAACGAAAATAAATATTATAATGCAGATTTGCAAAAAAACAGCATATGCATCAAATAAACAATTTCCAACAGTGCAATTTGAGTTCTAAGTATCCCAGAAACTATTCAGAAAAGCATAAAGTCAAACATAACTTTTAAAAATACCAGTATAGGCTCATAAGGTAAAAAACTACATTTCCGCGAAAATGACGTCACTTCCGGTTTCATATGCAAAAAAAATTATTGCGCTAGCTTACATGGTTCCGGTTCTACAGGGATTTAAAAATAGTTATGCAAAACGGAGCGTCCCCGCTTCGACCGGTTTTAAAGGGTTAATGACTAACCTCGTATTGTGGATGGATTATCTCAGTTGTTCTCCTGACTGAAGTTTAGTCCGTTTACAGCATCCTGCCATGCTATTGCATTTGTCCCTAACCATCGTGAATCCTCTTGTTAACTTTTATCAAGTGGAAAAAAGCTAGCGTTCATCCTCCGACTTCACTGTGTTTATGTTATGCTAACATAGGTGTGTCGCTAGCGATCATGTAGCACATCATTATATACCAGCTAGCCCAACTTCAGTAACCCTAAGAACGTCACTGCTGTTTAGTTTCCTGTCTTCATTTATGTTGGAAGTGATAGCAGAGCTGTACGTTTTAATTTTTTTGAAATCCCTCAGCCAGAACATGCTATATTATTTAATCTGGAGACTTCCCACGTACCACTAGAGGGAGCCCAAGTACCACCAGTGGTACACGTACCCCAGTTTGCGAACCACTGCTTTTCAGAAAGCTAATTTCCGGTGCTTGTATCTGCAATCTTGTTCTTTCTGTCACTACCCAAAGCTTGTGACTATAGATGAGGGTAGTGACGTAGGCCAATCGGTAAATTAAGAATTTCGCTTTCACGCATGGCTCTCTTCACCACAACGGACCGGTACAACATCCGCAATACTGCAGCCGGAGCACCAATGCATCAATCCCGCCCCCTTCTCCACTTACTCGTGCACAAGACCCCCGAGATACTCCTCTATTTGGGGCAGAACTCGTCCCTGACCCAGAGAGGGCACCTCAACGCACGCCTTGGGTGCGTTGAGGTGAGCCAGACTATGTCTATCCTGTATCTCTCAACTTCAAACACTAACTCAGGCTACCGGAGAGGTGACATTCCATTGGTTGTCTCGGTAACTGGGGATTGGTCCGCAGGGTCTCCACCCATGGCTGCTGCCCAGCCCACGTTGCACCCAACTCCTACGACGCCTCCTTCAGGTGATGGGCCTACAGGAAGGTGGACCCATGTCCCTTTTTTGAGCTGTGCCCAGCTAGGCTCAATGGATTAAGGCCCAGCCACCAGACTATCGTCCTCGGGCACCTTCCCTGGCCCTGGCTTCAGGGCGGGGTGAATGGTTCCCTTGGTCTTCTGTTCATGGGGTTTTTTGAATTGCTCTTTGTCTGGTCCCTCTCCCAGGACCAATTTGCAATGGGAGACCTTACCAGGGCACAAAAAGCCCCTGACAACATAGCCCCTGGGACTCCAGGGACACACAAACCCATTCACCATGATAAGGTACCGATTGATAATCCATCATAAAGTCTTAATTCTTTTTTCATAAAGTATTTCATCTTAAAGTAACTTTGACTGTACCCATGCACAGCCAGCTGGTCATGTCATGTTATACAGTGATACAGTCAGTGTTGGGAAGGTTACTTTTAAAATGTATTCCATTACAGATTACAGAATACATCAGAGGTGGGACCAAGTCATTGTTTTGCAAGTCTCAAGTAAGTCTCAAGTCTTTATCCTCAAGTCAAGTCTCAAGTAATGTCAGGCAAGTCAGAGTCGAGTCTCAAGTCACTGGTGTAAAAGTCCGAGTAAAGTCACAAGTCTGAAATTTTGAATTTCAAGTCCTTTCGAGTCTTTAAAAAAAAAAAAAACGAAAAAAGCATGTTGCAGTTATGCTAAATGTAAATATTAGACTGTGGTGGACCACTAGAGGGCTCCACTCACACCCAGTGTAGAGGAAGTGTGTTCCTGTGTTTTGTGGCGCGATATGCGCAGTTGATGTTGGAGACGAATAAAGAAGGAGTGAGAACTGAGAGCTGTGTCGTTGATGCTTATCTCCACATTGGTGACCCCTGACTCGAGCATGCAACGGGCCGTAGATAACGCACACTCCGCTATGGATGCATCAGCGGCCGCCGGACCTCCGCCTCCTGTTGCAGCTACGTTCGCTGTGGCGCTGAAACTGCCGGACTTTTGGCTCCATGACCCCCCGTCATGGTTCGTACACGTGGAGGCTCAGTTCGCCCTTCGCGGCATCTCGGCTGACGACACGAAGTATCACCATGTGGTGGCCTCGCTCGACCCGCTGGCCACCCGTCGCGCGATGGCGCTCCTCCGGGACCCACCCGCCCAAGGGAAATACGCCGCCCTCAAAGAGCTGCTTCTTCAGCGCTATGCCCTCTCCGACGCCGAACGAGCCGAAAAGCTCCTCAACCTGTCAGGCTTGGGTGGCGGTACCGCGCTTGAGCTCATGGAGAACATGCTATCGTTGCTCGGGCCGGATGACGGTGGTTTCCTCTTCGTGCACCTCTTCCTTCGCCAACTACCGGCCGCCGTGAGAGCTGTCCTCGCGAACTCTCCGCTTCTGCCTGCGAAGGATTATCGCTCCCTGGCTGAAGAAGCGGATCGCATTCTCCTGGCTAGCCGCACTTTCGACGTTCACGCCCTGGCTACGGACACGCCGGCGGCACCTTCCACGCCTCCACCTGCCTCCCCCGGAGCATCCGCCCCCTTGCTGACGGCAGGGATTGCTACACGCCGGCACCGCGGAAAGAGCATCTGTTTCTACCATCAGCGTTTTGGCGACAGAGCGCGTCGCTGCCTGCTGCCTTGCGCTTTCACGGCCCAGGGAAACGGACCCGCCAGCGCGCCGTAGCAGCCGCGACCGCTGGCAATACAGAAAGGCTGCTCTTCATAGAGGACTCGCGCTCCGGGAGACGTTTTCTCCCAGAAGAGCCTCCTTCCCCCTACCGCTGCCGACGGACTAGCAGCGAACTGTGGGCCGCAGCTCATTGCAGCTAACGGCTCTCCCATCAAAACGTTTGGGGAAAGGTTGGTGACTGTTTGTTTTCATGGCCGGGATTTCCAGTGGAACTTTGTTGTTGCTGCTAGCTCTGTACCTATTTTGGGTGCTGATTTCCTGTGTGCTCATGGACTACTTGTCGATGTCGCTAACAGACGTTTAATTGATGCTCTCTCATTTTCTTCGCTACCCTGTTTTACTCGGGCCGCCGAGCCCCTGATTCGGGCTAATGTAGTGACCTCCGGGGATGCTTTTCAGCGTTTGCTTTTAGAGTTTCCATCGCTGTCTGTCCCTAATTTCTCTAGCACGGTAACGAAGCATGGGGTTGAGCATTATATTCCCACGGTCGGGCCCCCGGTGTTCGCGCGCGCGCGCCGCCTCGACCCCGCGAAATTGTCCGTCGCTCGGGAAGAGTTTGCAGCCATGGAGCGCCTTGGCATTGTACAGCGTTCGAACAGTGCATGGGCCTCTCCGCTTCACATGGTGCCCAAATCGGACGGTCGGTGGCGGCCATGCGGAGATTTCCGCCGTTTAAATAATGCCACGGAGAATGACCGTTACCCCATCCCCCACATTCAGGATTTTTCTGCCAATCTCGCTGGAACGTCGATTTTTTCTAAAATTGACTTGGTGCGGGGGTATCACCAGGTTCCCGTGCGCCCCGAAGACGTTCCTAAAACTGCTGTCATTACCCCCTTCGGCTTGTTCGAGTTTTTGCGCATGCCGTTTGGCCTGAAAGGTGCCGCCCAGACCTTTCAGCGGCTGATGGACTCAGTTTTGCGTGGGCTGCCGTTCGTTTTTGTTTATCTGGACGATATATTGGTGGCCAGCTGCTCAGCGAGCCAGCACGAGTCCCATCTGCGCCAGGTTTTCCAGCGTTTGGAAGCGCACGGCCTGATCATCAACCCTTCCAAGTGCCAGTCTGGGTTGCCTGTTCTGGATTTCCTCGGGCACCGCATTTCCGCTGAAGGTGTGGTTCCGTTGCCCAACAGAGTCCAGGCCGTTTCGGCTTTCCCGCGTCCCACGTCGGTTAAAGCGTTGCAGGAGTTCTTGGGGATGATAAATTTTTACAACCGCTTTCTCCCCAGAGCTGCCCACCTGCTACAGCCACTCTATGCTGCCTTAAAAGGTAAAACAGCCAAAGATCCGGTTGACTGGCTGCCTGAACGCGTCCGTGCGTTTTCCGCAGCCAAGTCTGCGCTGGCTGACGCCGCCCTGCTGGCCCACCCGCTTCCGTCGGCGGAGATCGCGTTGACCACCGACGCCTCGGACGTGGCAGTGGGCGGAGTGTTGGAACAGCGGGTTTCAGGTCTCTGGCAACCGCTCGCCTTTTTCAGTCGTACGCTCCGGGATGCTGAACGCAAGTACAGTGTTTTTGACAGGGAGTTGCTGGCCCTGCACCTCGCAACACGGCATTTTCGTTTTTTCCTCGAGGGTCGCAACTTTGCTGCATACGTTGACCACAAACCTTTGACGTTTGCGATGTCCAAGGTCTCTGACCCATGGAGCGCACGCCAGCAGCGCCAGTTGGCGGCCATTTCTGAGTTTACCACAGACATTCAGCATGTGGCTGGTAAGTCAAATCACGTCGCTGACTGTCTCTCACGTGTGTTGGTTTCTCCAGTGTATGTCAGCATCGACTACGCTGCCATGGCCGCCGAGCAACGTGCTGACCCGGACGTCCTTGCCCTTCAGTCAACAAAAACGGGCCTCGTGCTGGAGGACACCCCGGTGTGGGACGGCGGTCCGCGCCTTCTTTGCGACGTTTCCACCGGCCGCCCCCGCCCGGTGGTTCCCCTTTCGTGGCGTCGTCGTGTTTTTGACTCGGTGCATGCCCTCTCTCATCCCGGCGTCCGGGCCTCGGTCAAGCTGGTCAGCGCTAGGTTTGTTTGGCCGGGCCTTCGCAAGACGGTGAAAGAATGGGCGGCGGTTTGTATCCCATGCCAATGCTCGAAAATCCACCGGCACACACAGGCACCCCTCGAGCCTTTCCGTGTCCCGGGTAGGCGTTTCGATCACGTTCATGTGGACCTGGTTGGTCCCTTGCCGCAGTCACAGGGTTTCACGCACCTTTTGACTGTGGTGGACCGCACAACCAGGTGGCCGGAGGCGGTACCCCTGGCGTCCACGACAGCGGCGACGGTGGCCAGGGCATTTTTGTCAACGTGGGTTTCACGTTTCGGCCCCCCTGCTGACATTACCTCGGACAGGGGCCCCCAGTTTGTTTCCGAGCTTTGGTCTGCTATGGCTGACGGCCTGGGAGTCAAGGTCCACCGCACCACAGCATACCACCCGCAAGCTAATGGGATGTGCGAACGGTTTCACCGGTCACTTAAGGCCGCGCTCCGTGCTTCCTTGACAAGTGGCGACTGGGTCGAACGTCTTCCGTGGGTTTTGCTGGGTTTGCGTAGCGCGGTTAAAGAAGACCTCGGGGTTTCCCCGGCTGAACTGGTCCTCGGCCAGCCTCTCCGGGTCCCCGGGGAATTCTTACCTGAGAGCCCTCCCCCATGTTTCGATACCTCTTTGTTGCCTTTTCGCCCCCCAAGAAACTCATTTCCTGTTCCTGGTCCTGTGCACCACTGCCTGCCTGACACCTTTGTTCCGAGTTCATTGGACTCTGCTCGTTTCGTTTTCGTCAGGCACGATGCCCATAGGACTCCGCTGCGTCCACCATATGACGGGCCATTCAGGGTTCTTAAACCAGGCAACAAACATTTCGTTTTGGACTTTGGCGGTCGGCAGGAAGTTGTCTCTGTTGACAGACTTAAGCCTGCACATGTTATGCAAGAGGATCAGGTGGTCCCGGCCCAGGCCCCTCGCCGCGGCCGCCCACCTGCCACCGGGCTGATGGATTCTGTTTTTTCCCCCAGGAGCGACCCGAAATCAACGGAGTCCGAGTCGTCTTCAGCTTTTTCTGACCGCCAGTGCCAGCCTCGCTCCCGGGCTGGGTTGCCCTCTGTCAGTTCCCCACCCCCCCAGTTCAGCCGCTCCGGCCGTTTGCTTAAGCCCCGGGTCCTGGACTAGTTCTGCTGGGTGTTCGGGGGGGGGGCATGTGTGGTGGACCACTAGAGGGCTCCACTCACACCCAGTGTAGAGGAAGTGTGTTCCTGTGTTTTGTGGCGCGATATGCGCAGTTGATGTTGGAGACGAATAAAGAAGGAGTGAGAACTGAGAGCTGTGTCGTTGATGCTTACCTCCACAAGACCATGTAATTTTTAAATCTGTGTTTTTCTCAACACATGACAAAATAGTGAACTTAGAAAATATACACAAATTGTGAAATTGCACCTCTTTAAAATGCAGCTCAATTAAACCTAGCTCCAAGAATAATTTTCACCGACAGTTCTGAGATAAGCTGCATGTTATTCTTGGATGCGGTTGTAGGACCGGCTTTAAAATCGCATGACAAAGATATCATACATATTAAAAAAAACTGCATCACCAACGTAGCCTGGACAACATTTGCTAGTTAGATGAAGTCAGCTATCTCATCGTAGCATATTTATATGCATATTTATAATCATACGGTTCTTGGAGTGAGTGCATACACTCATGAAGTTTAGTAACTTCAGGTCACTGCAACAAGCCCAGGTACAGTTTACCGACGGATGGGTGCAGGACCTTGAAACGCACCGTGTAGAACAAAAGACCATCGTACATATCATAAGTTTACCAGTCTCACAAATTGTCTTCATAAATACACATTCGTTAACCGTTTATTAATAGGACCTTTGAGCTCAATGGTAATTAATTAGTAGTGGAAATAATTTCTGGTTCGCATTACAGAAATGTAGCAGTGAC
This sequence comes from Copadichromis virginalis, assembly GCF_057382275.1. Taxonomy (NCBI): domain Eukaryota; kingdom Metazoa; phylum Chordata; class Actinopteri; order Cichliformes; family Cichlidae; genus Copadichromis; species Copadichromis virginalis. The sequence goes on from NC_140624.1 coordinate 28,955,878, forward strand.
AATAATACTGTATGCTGTAATCGTACTGGGCAATTAGTGATACAAAACAACTGTTTTATCCTGTGAATAAAAGTATATGTTTTTGTCAATGTACCATAATAACAGAAGCGAAACGCAATATTGTGTCAGGACAATTCACTATTTATGCACAATAAACAAAGGAGCATAGCGCGACAATTTCTGTTCAGCGCCAGACTTGCTTGTAACCTATATCACCAATTATGTTATGAAAATGACGCATTAACTACTACAGAAGACTTGCCTTCGTGTAAATGCTTGGAGCAGACTAACCTGTGAGCTGGAGTGTTCTGGGACGTTATATTTGGTCTTTGAATGGCTGCAATCCAGTCGCCTCTTTGTTACTTCGGAAACATGGCTCGAACAATTTCTCTTCAGCGATGTAATCCGATAACAACCGATCTCTTTACCCGTCGGCTTCCCGTGGTTGTCATGTGACCGGCTATTGCAGTTAATAATACAACAGCTTCTTGACATTTTTGTGTTTCTTTTTATCGCTGTGTGACTGATTTTAATTGAAAGCCTGCGTGCGCTAGTACCTCTTGCCACGAGTTCCCAGAATCCTTTGCGGTTTAACCCCTGAATGACGTCACATTTTCAATCTCTATATAATATGCATGTTAAATTTTATATTTGGGGTGAAATATCAAGTCTTTTCAAGTAAACCGGTTCAAGTCCAATTCAAGTCCCAAGTCATTGGTGTAAAAGTCCAAGTCAAGTCACAAGTCTTAGAACATTTTTTCAAGTCAAGTCTAAAGTCATAAAATTAATGACTCGAGTCTGACTCGAGTCCAAGTCATGTGACTCCAGTCCACACCTCTGGAATACATGCCCCAAAATGTATTCTGTAACGTATTCCGTTACGTTACTCAATGAGAGTAACGTATTCTGAATACTTTCGATTACTTAATATATTATCATGCTGTTTACAACGAATGTACTATTGCTGTGATTTATTACTGTTACTGAAAGTCCGCGGCTCCGAACCGTAGTAAAGGGACCTCTGGCTAATACCGTGGGTTCCGTGTTGGGCTCGTAGCCGAAAAATAGCTTTACTTTGCTGTGTGGGTCAACTTTGCTTGCGAGAGACAGAGAGAGGCGTTGAAAGGTTCCAACGGAACTTATTGTTTTTGTAGGAAAACATGAACACGGTGTACAGTCGAGTCTTAATAGCTTACTTACAGCTGGGCTCGTCAGGCACTCTTCTTGGCTGCAGTGGTTATTATTATATTTACATGTTTCCAGCTCCCGTTTCTGTTCGATGACATCTCGTACTTTTCCTTTTTCTCCCTCTCTTGCTCACAGACACATAACAAGTATGGCAGTGCATTCTCCCTGCAGCACGGACTACACTGCCCATGATGCTACATTCTTTAGAGCTATGCTTGTAGCATTCTGCCTATTAGCTTAGCACAACAACAACAAAAAGGCGCTCTCTCACCCAGGAAACACGCAGAGAGCAAGCGTCACCCTGTAACCATGGCAACCGTAACGCTGCCGCCTGGAACAACAGAACATAGCTGTCAAACAAAACCCAAACAGTCCTGACCTGTGACAATATGAAACAGGGAAGTACCGCCGTGTAATCCATTTATTTCAACAAAGTAACTGTATTCTAAATACCATCTTTTTAAACAGTAACTGCACCGGAATACAGTTACTCATATCTTGTATTTTAAATACGTAACGGCGGTACATGTATTCCGTTACTCCCCAACACTGAATACAGTCGACCATCAGAGTGAAGTGAATCACGATTGTGATGTTTACAGAACTTTTATTTTGAAAGGTCGAATGTAAGGCGGAAGGAAGGGATTAAAAAAAGGGAAACAACGAAAAACGGTAGATTAATAAGTTAACGCTGCAGACTGTGTTGCCGCTGCAAGCCTGAGAATTAAAGAATGGAACTGAGAAATACTGAAGGTGTCATCATTAATGTTTGAGGCATGCAAACATTACATTGGCGACGAGGATGGGATGATCGCAGATGCAACTCGTCGCGCCAGACCACACACACTAAGTCTGGGTGACACAGTGCTGCATCGCCAACCCAAGCACAACAAATTATCCACACCATACAATGCAAAACCCTACAAAGTGACTAAGGTTAAGGGTTCTGAAATTACAGCTACAAGGGATGGACACTCAATTGTCAGGAATGCCTCATTCTTCAAGAAAATCAGACATGGACTTGAAGATGCCCCACCTGGACGGCATGTCGACCCCGCCTTAACAGACAAGCCCAGATACCCAGTCAGATCAAACAGGCGCGCACCTATGCATCTGTCTGATTACATCAGATCTAAGACTTGAATATCTGAGTGACCAGTTAAAGGTTATGCTGCGTGTAACATGTTTGTTGTTCCTGAATCTAACACTGTAACCAGTATTATAGTGTTGAATGTTGATAGTGTTTAGTCAGAGATCTGTGCAAATACAGTGCTGTTTAAGTGATGTTTAGGTGTGGAGAAACTCAAGTAATAAGAACGTTCAGTAATTTTATTAGGTGTCGTAGTCATAGGTTCAGATTAATAATTCACCTCACTGAGCACCTAAGTTTGTTAAAGAAAAAAAAAGGAGGTGATTGTGATGTTTACAGAACTTTTATTTTGAAAGGTCGAATATAAGGAGGAAGGAAGGGATAAAAAAAAGTGAAACAACGAAAAACGGTAGATTAACAAGTTAGCGCTGCAGACTGTGTTGCTGCTGCAAGCCTGAAAATTAAAGAATGGAACTGAGAAATACTGAAGGTGTCATCATTAATGTTTGAGGCATGCAAACATTACAACGATGTCAGCAGCTGATGACCTTCTCTGTTCCCCTCAGGGAATGAAAATCAAACATTCAGTTTTTTCTTAAGGTCTGAAAGGATGAAGGGTCATCTCAGGAACTGGTACTTACTTACAATGTTTGAATTTAGCCTGACTCTGTTAAGTTGTAATTCCAAATGTCCATCTTGGAACTTTCTGACCTGTGCATTAAAAATACATTATGCATTGCATATGCATTTAAAATAAAGCCAGAGGAGTACACAAGAGAAGACAGGAATACAGAGAAGTATACAGGTGAACAGAGGAGAACACAGGAGTACACAGGAGAACTGAGGTGTACACATGGGGTACAGAGGAGAACTTAGGAGTACAGAGGTCCTGCCCCTCGTTTATCTGTTGCCTGTGCACTGTCAGGGTGTAACGGTGCAAACATATGCAAACTTCTTCGCCATACTCCCCCCTCAATGCTTCAACGTTGGCATTGTTGTCCAGGTCAAAGGTCACTTTTCACTTTCATATCAGGGTTTGGTCAATGTGCAGGGAAGGTATTGAGACTTTTACCCTGAATTTCATGTTTTCTTTAAATAAAACATGTCTGTTAGAGTTGAGTAAACAACCCCTGACTCACTTAAAGGACCCACCTCAGGGTTGGTCCTTAAGATGAGCCACAGAAATTTGTCCATGAATGGAAAACTCTAGATTTGATTTTGGCCGGTTTGGGGAAAGGCTGTCACTGCTCCACAGACCCGTTCTCTCCTGGAAGGTCCTGTGTAGTTGGGATCAGTGCTTTAAGTGGCCCAAAAGAGGTGCCGGTACTCTATTTTTTTTCCGCCTCCCCTGAGGTAACAACAACTATTGAATGGGTTTTATATACAACAGTCAACAGACAACCTTATACAAAATAATAAATCATTTTATTAGTTTGTGGATTTGCTTGAGCTAGAAAGAGCTACTGAACATAAATAAAATGTGCAAAAAGGTATTGAAATTTCTTTTTAACAAAATGCACATAAAATAAATTATAAACTAATTTGTATTTTGCTCTCTCTTGAGTCCCTGCTGGTATCAGCAGCAGCACTTGTAAAGTGTACCTGCAGAGCTTGGTAGTTCTCCCATACTGCTTTCACTGTTCTCTCACTTGAAGCAACCCAACGCACTGATAAAACACGGCCTATCACAAGGAGACGTTGTCCAACATTGTGAGCACTCTCGGTTAACTCCCTTTGGTTTTTTGGTGATGCATGGTAGAGGGAGTAAAGCTGATCTAAGAATATTTTAGTGGTTGATTCCTCCTACCTCTTTCAAAACATCACAAACTGCCAGTTCCAGTCTGTGATTGGAACAATGCCAGACAAACAGGTAAGGGAATTTGGAACAAAGCTGCGCAGCAACTCCTGCTTTCCTCCCAAGCATCACTGAGGCTCCATCACAAGCAAATGCCAACAAATGTTCCTGTAGGTAGTGAGGGTCAAAGCCATCATTATGAAGACATCCTAACAGTGCTTCAGTGATGTCCTTTGCTGTGGTCCCCTGCAGCTCAATCAGTTCAAAAAATATTGTGTCTGGATTTTCACTGGAAATAGCTGACCGCAGGCACACGACAAGCACAGACTTTCCACTTATTGTAGTGGATTCATCAGTGAGCACACACAATTTTCTTTCATTCATCACTATGTCATTGACTACCTTCTTTTTAATTTCAGCTGCAATGTGATCCAGTATATTTGCACATGAGTTATTAGAGTGCAAAACTCTGCCCATCTTGACACCATTTAAGACTTGCAACTGGACATCTATTGGCATGTCTGTAAAGGGACGCCCATGCTTGCCAATCTTATAAGCTGTTCTAAACACATTGCAAGTTGAAGCGTAGTCAGCCTTTCTCATATCTTCAATGTGTTTTTGCATTGTATTTTGTGTTGCCTTCTCTTTTATTTCAACTGCTTTCTTGTGATAAATTGAGTCTCTGTGCTCTTTTATTTTCTTTCGTAGTGAGTTTTGTTGTGCAGCCTTGTCCCTTCCAAAAGACGAGATTAAGCACCCACTCCACTCCTGCGACACTCTCTGCCCTTGCTGCATGTCCACGCGAGCACAAACTTGACTACACACACTACAACCCAACTTTTGATTTCTGCTGATCAGCCACTTGTAATTTGTGGAGAAATACCGGACTTGTGCTTGGGACCAACATTCTGGCCACTCGTGCTCGCTAACGCGGCTGTTGTCATCGGTAGAAATGGTGTCATTCTCGTCCTCGTGGTCGCAAAAAGTGCCGTCGTCCGCGGCACTAGTGCAGCTTTCATTAGCTTGCGCCTGACCTGCAGCGATATCATTCTGGCTTGGTGGGGTGTCAGCCAGCGAGTCCTCTGATTCTGACCTTGTTCTTTTACTACTCAGAGTCTGAAGCCAGGAGAGCATATTAAGTGTTCATTGTTTTTGTATTTTAACCGAGCAGCTGTTTGCGCGTTTTACACACCCTCTCCGGACCACGTTGAGTTGTTGACATGACAACGGCAAAAGCGACGCATGCGCTTTTCACTTGTAAAACACATTGGTGTATGGGTAATGTAGTCTCTGCTCTCGGTGGGACGAATTAGGAAGCGTGCTTGTGAAGGGCGCTCTGAAATGCGGCAGCGCAGCCAAACGATTATAACAGATGTGCAAATGAGAGTACCGGTACGCTAAAAGCACGTTCTGGGCGCATGGAGAGGTGGCGGTACTCTCAAGAGCTATATTTAGAAGTGGCGGTACTGAGTACCGGCGCTTACCGGCCCACTTAAAGCACTGGTTGGGATTCATTGAACTATCAGCCATCCACCTGAGCCAGAGCTGCTGTTACTGACTGTATTAAGAGACTCGGAGCAGCACGGATATACATCAGTGAGGACTGATGTTTATTTGTTTCCTTCATACAGAGTGAAGTAAAGAGCAAAAAACGGTGTCAGCCCACCTGCTCCCAAGTGTGTCACAATTTCGGAAGCTTTGAGAACTTGTAACAGAAGTTGTGGGTCTTCATTTTCTGTCTTCGGATTCGCCCGGGATGTTCGGATCTGAGCTGAGTGCATCTGTGACAGGAACCAATCAGACATCTGCTGATGCTGATGGAGAATCTGAAGCACTTAAGCTGAAACATGACCAGCAGGTGTCAGTGTGACATCACTGCACCTTCTCTCCATCAGTCTGGTGATATTTGTTCAGGTGTGTTTTACCTCAGGTCGGAGCTGTAAAAGTCTCGATTGACCACAAATAGAAAATAAGCAGGTCTGTGTCTCTCAAACTTCTGACTGCCTTTTTTGTTTGACACTGAGGAGAAGTAATCCAGGATCAACGTAAGGCGGAAGGTCCGACTTGTGATAGGGCTCCCACACCCAGCCTGAACACAGTCCGGCCTGTAGTACATGTGTCTGACCTGGATTCATGTTCTTATATGTAATAAAATTTAAAATAAAAAAACAGTGAATATGAGTAACATTTAGGCTAGTAAAATATTTTACAGCATTACGATTATATCCCCATAAAAGGTGAGAATATGTGAAAGAAATGATCTGCTGAGTGAAGCAGAGTGAAGATGAGTGTGAAAACTGTAACAATAATAACCCCTGGTGCGACTGATTATTGGCAATAAACAATAAAAGTATCAGTATTATGTCTCAGCTAACACGAGGAGCTTCATGTTTTGCCTCGTGTATCTGGTGGAGGTGAGTGCATGAATTATGGATGAGGTGATCATATCTGCCTTCCTCGTATGGAGCAGAGACAAGGCAGCAGGAAGTCAGCAGGTGATGGAGCGAGCAGTGCAATCAGCCTCCTGTGTCTGTGAGATATTTACAGCCTGCCCTGAAGACACTGCTCTGCTCAGCACCACGCGTCAGACCCCCACAGAGTCTCCTCAGGATGTTTCTTGATGGAGGACAAACACGCTCCACCTGTCAGTCAAAGAGGCCATGCCCCTAATGATGCAAACAGGTGAGTTCTAAAAACCTCCCTCGTTCAGGTGTTACGAAGCGGGGGCATTATCTGTCCTTCTCCATGTTTTGCTCACTTTGTGGGCTGGATCAGTGAAAGTCGCATTTCTGTCCGTGATCACCTGCCGCATCAAATCTGTGAAACAGGCTGAAAACAGGCTGAAAACGGAAGATGCCACACCTATGCTTTCATACAGGTGACCCCACCCACTGACTGTCAGCAGTACCTGCAGCTCCGTTTGCTCAGTATGTGCATAACCACACATGCGCATGAACACTTGTTTTCATATCTTAGTGAGGACATCTAATTGACATAAAGCTTTTCCTTAGCCGCTTACCCGAACCACAGCCATCAAAACACCTAACCCTAACCCTTAAAACCACATTTTGAACCTCAAAAATACCTTCAAACTTGTAGGGATGGGAGCTTTGTCCCCATAAGTGACGGTTGGTCCCCACAAGTATAGTAACATTCCAATTTTTGGTCCCCACAAAGATGTGTAAACATGATGCAAACACACACACTCACACAGACACACACACACACTTAAGCTGATCTGAAATCACTGTGGATGCTCTGGGTTACCGTAGCAACAGCTTTCCCTCCTGAGATGTCTTTGATGCGGTTATGATCTGAGCTGCCTCGCAGCGGCTAATGAGGCTGTGGGTAAAGTTTGAGCATGTGCACAGCGGGGGGCGAGAAGGTGAGATGAAGTTGGGAAGTGTGGGCTGAGTGTCGGGAACAGCCTCATCTTTTCATCTCCCTCTGTTCTCTCCTCTGCTTCTCACTTTGGAGAAAAGAGCAGTGAGCTCACAGAGCACTAATGAGCTAATGTGACAGAGACATGTTTGACTGGCTAAAGTAGCACGAATAACAGCGGTCAGTTCACCACATGGGCAGAAAGAGCCAGAGTGGTACTTCAATCCCACCAGCATTGTTTGATTCATACGTTAGACATTTAGGTTTGAACTGTTTAGGAGAGGATAAAGTGGCGGCTCTGATCTGCTAACTTCCTGCTTTGTTCCCTGTGTAAAAAGACCAGGCACATACAGAGGTATCCAGGCAGTCAGTGAGACAAAGAACCACTTGAGAGGCAGAAGGGAGACCAAAAAGCTGCATGGAAAGTCACATGAGGATCAAGAAACAAAAAAACCCAACACGTTTCTGTCCTTACCTGCGTCCTCTTCCCTTAATACTGATCTGTGTATTTATTTATTTTCGTTTTACAGCCTTGCTGTAAAACAGTAAGGCCTTGCTTTTTGTATTTACAGTGTGTTTTTTTGTGTATTTATAGTCCCGTCTAGTTTTTGGAGTTCTCACAGCTTGATGAAGCAACAGAGTGTCCTGCTTTTATTCAGTCTGATGCCTTCGTGCAGTGATAAAAGCCACAGAAGTATAATCTCAGAGATATTTTATCATTAAATGCACTTTTCCTTCAACATTTTGCATTTCTTTGAAACTTCTCATTTCTGATTTCCTTTACACATTTTGAGGCTGTGTCCATCACTGAGTACAGTTACACAGCCAGTCCTTATTTCCTCCTTACTAACAGTAGAGCAGAGGTCTGCGTTACTCTTTTTCCTGATCTTTTCTTTTCTCTGCTTCCTGTGAGTCTCACTGATCCAAACGTGAAGCACCCGTTTCAAAGAATCTCCAGTTGCCTCATTTTTCTCCACACAACAAGACGTCATCAGAGACAAAAGCTGCTGTGAATATGTCATTATATTCAGGAAATAATTAATTAAATGGCTGAAAAGCTGCAGCTACAGATGTACCACACAAAGCCACATTTCTTTGTTTGCCTGACGTAACTGAAGCTAATTAAAAGTACAGTTGGTTCTGTAAAGGAACGTCAGAACGAGACGTCAGGAGAACAATTGGACTGAACCTGCAGCTTTTATTTCAGCTAATGGAGGTCTATTACAGTTCACGCCCCTTTCTTTCAGTCTTTTCTTTTGTGAGAAAGAACAAAAGGATGTTCTGTTCTCTGTATGTGGTTCCGATCATAAAGCATAATCTTTTTTTTTTTTTAATCATGCTTTTATGTAAACGTTAAAGCTTCAGACTGCCGTGACTAGTTTGGGTAACTTCAGGGGTAATTCTGAGTTTTATGAATTACGATGCTTATTGCCAAGGTATATCGTCGTGGTAACTGACGCTGCAAACCTTACCAGCTCCAGAACAGGTTATGATGATTAGAAATCATCAGAATTCTTGAAAGATCTTTCCTCAATTTCTCAGAGATGTGCTGAAAGGGCCTTAATAAGTGTTTGTATAAGTGTGTTTGTATCTTGTTCTATTTAATCTGAACAGGCCCCTAAAAAAGTCAGTGATCACTGTCGGCTTCTCTCGGTTTTTATTATCACTATTCATTTTAAAGCTCAGTTTTTAAAACCTCACAATGTAACTACAGCCCAGCCCATGCAGCAGTATATTAATTGTATATATATATGGAGAGAGTGAGAGAGAGAGAGAGTGAGAGAGAGAGAGAGAGAGAGTGAGAGAGAGAGAGAGAGAGAGAGACTGATAGATAGATATTTTTTCGTATTCCTGCACAGTTGCTTTTGAGTTCCCTCGGAGCTGCCGTCCTTTCTTCATACTAATCCTGCCAGCTGGTCAATGATGTGTTTATTAAACTGTCTGTTTGGGTCAACAGGATCTATCCACCGTCCATGAAACCACTGCAGTTACACAAACTCCCATCATCCTCTTCTCTCTGAGTCATGGTTATCTCTCTCAGACAAGCTTTTACCTTCGGAGAGCCCTGACATTATTAGTGATGGACCTTTTCAAACCGTCCTTGACATTATCACAAATGGCCCGTTGCTCGCCCGCTTTTTGTATTTTTGATGTCAGAGTTTCAGTTTGCTGGCAGTCTGCGGGGATCAAGCTCAAGGAAAAAGCAAAGCTTTGTTGCCATGACTGCGGGTGGGGCGTGAAAGAAACTGTGAGTTATTCATCAGTGTAGAACCACGCCACGCCGATCAGTATGAGGCGGAAAACAGTGATTGGTGATGGCATTTTCTGTAATGGTGATGACATTCTGTTTGTGTGAGCATGGGTGTCACTGCAGGTGGCTGTCAAAGACTGCAGAGGTGTGTGACGGAGGACATACCTGCCTCATGTTTTCATGTGCTCAGAGATTCTCATGTTTTTGTTCCCAGAAAAAACTTTGTGTGAGCAGAAGAGTTCACACTTATTCATAAATAATAGATCAAAATTAGCCCCAGCTTATTCTGAGCCATGGATGAATCATAGAAAGTTTGGTGCTTGTCCTGTTTTTACTTTTGATTTCATGTTTAGGTCATCTTTGGCCTTTCTGAAAATTAACCCTCTCTCTTCATTTCCTCCTGAAGTCTCCTTTTCTGTCTTCTCGTGTTGACTTCTCTGAAAAGCTTGTCTCCTTTTGATCCGGCCCTTGTGCTGCTAACCAAGGGTCAAGTTTATTCATATAGCACCAGGTCACATCAGCAGTCACTTCCAAACAAATTATATTGTGAGGTAAAGTCCCTAAAATAATACATACAGAGAAAAACTCAACAATCACATGACCCCCTATGAGCCAGCACTTTAGCGACAGTGGGAAAGAAAAAAATCTCTTTTAAAAGGAAGAAAACTCCAGCAGAGCCAGGCTCAGGGAGGGGCGGGGCCATCTGCTGAGGGGCGGAAGACAGGACAAAGAGACACTGTGGAAGAGAGCCAGAGATTAATAACAAGTATGATTCAATGCAGAGAGATCTATTAACACATAGTGAGTGAGAAAGGTGACTGAAGAAGAAATACCCAATGCATCATGGGAATCCCCCAGCAGCCTAGACCTATTGCAACATAACTACGGGAGAATTCAGGGTCACCTGATCCAGTCCTAACTAAACAGACTGGCGACCTGTCCAGGGTGTACCCCGCCTTTCGCCCTATGACAGCTGGGATAGGCTCCAGCGCCCCCCGCGACCCTGAAAAGGATAAGCGGAAGCGAATGGATGGATGGATGGATGGACTGATCCAGTCCTAACTAAACGGTTTAGCAAAAAAGAAACTTTGAAGCCTAATCTTAAAAGTAGAGATAGTGTCTGTCTCCTAAATCCAAACTGGAAGCTGGTTCCACAGAAGAGGGGCCTGAAAACTGAAGGCTCTGCCTCCCATTCTACTTTTAAATACTCTAGGAACAACAAGTAGGCCTGCAGAGCGAGAGCGAAGTGCTCTAATAGGGTGATATGGTACAAAAGGTCATTAGGTTAAGATGGGGCCTGATTATTCATGACCTTGTATGTGAGGAGCAGGATTTTTTAAATTTAATTCTGGATTTAACAGGAAGCCAATGAATCTGCCAATGGTCTGACATGGGATGTGGCTGTACTGTGGAATATGTGAATGGCTTACTTGTGACAATGGTGAGCAGCACTGCAGGGGGAGCCAGACAAGGTCTGGGGTATCGACAAGTCGAGGGAGGAGCGTGCTTCCAAGTGGGGCAGTGATACGGAACAGGAGGGCAGGCAGGTGAGTGTGATCTTCTTTTTGCACAGGTAGAAAGCAGCTGATGTCCTCACTGGCGAGCAGCTGGGAGAAGCGAGTGGAGTAACGATGGAGGTAACCAGGTGAGCACGGTGAGAGAGTGTGGAAGATGAGCCAGGAAGTCTGTTACTGCAAACATAGCACAAAGTTACTATGAAAATAACTCAGGGAAAACACAAGGGATTCAGAGCTGATTTACTGCCGTTGTAAGGCAGACGATCTGGTGAAAGAGTGGAAGTGCATGCTGCTTAATACTTAATTTCTCTTTGCTACTTGGGCTGATTGGGACCGGATAATGTAATTTTGCTCTACCAGGGCCTGATATCCACATATCTAGACATTCATTTTAAATTTCAATAGAACAGTGGCAGTATAACGTAGAGAAAAATGTAGAGCAAAATTTAGTATTGTGGTCTAGACAACCCAAAATATGATGTCCCCATATGTGGATGCCAGGTCCTATGAGGTTAAGTCATTTTTTGCTAATTTTTAGTTTTGTTTGTTGTCTGTTTGGGAGCTGAAACAGTCTCTAAGGGGGTGGGGTTTTAGGGGGATAACAGGAGGCGAAAGGCTGCAGAGAGGGGTGTAAGGCTGCAACTCAGAAAAGCCAACTATGAGGTCGAAGGGTGACAGGGTGAATGAGACTCAGGAGGTTTTCACACCTATAGATGGTTTACTCTGGTCCAAATCAGCTCATGAGTTTGTAAACTTGTGTGCGAGAGTGTGTGTGTGTTTGTGTGTGAGTGCTACGATCTCTGCTCAGTCACACTGGGACTTAGCTGCTGTGTTAATAAAGTTTTTTTGAAGAGGAAGACCAAAGCTCAGTGACGGAGAGACGGATGTCATGGTTGTGGGTTTTTGGATTCATGTTTACGACACTTTCTGTTTAAAGTGTTTCCTGTTTGGCCTCACTGCTCCTCCACTGCTTTCATTGTGTGGTGGTGGTCGGCTGAGTTTTTGATTCCTGCTGTGATCTCTAGATTATTCTTGGATAATCTGAGCCTCTGCTTTCTGTTTCTGAGATGAGTTATCTTTCGAAACTCCTGTTTGTCCTCATGTTGGTCAGCTCTGCTTCCTGTTTCCTGTTTCCCGTTGTCTCTCTTTCTTCATCTCTATCAGAAGGCTGATGAATGGGTTTCTGGCCTCAATATTGGGGACAGAGAAGCAAGGTCAGGTCAAGAAGCAGAATGTGCTGAATGATTAGCTGCTGAAGGTCAGAGTGAGGGCTGATGAATGAAGAGGTTAAAGCATGAAATAATGGTTATGGATTCTTGGCTGGCCGGCTGGGGTCAGACCGGGTGAGGCGTCACGTCAGTTATCAGGATGAATCATCGCTGCCTGTTTAGGAACACAAACATGTGCTCCATCAACATCAGCCTGAGTAATAGACAGCACTCTTAGCATCAGCTGATATGCGGCTGTCATAGCAACCCAGGAGGAGATGGTGAGGACCCAGGACCCGCGATGGAGTGCAGGCTGACCTGCTTCATCTCTGACTATTAATCACTGCTGTTTTGAGTGTTTATCCATCACAATGAAATTTACTTGAGAGTCCAATTCGGCTGTGAACCATTAGGTATCATTCTGAGGGTGGACGGTGACCTGCGACACTGACCACTCTGGAGTCAGACGGGATTGGTCCGCCCCTCTGAAAACGCTTTAGGTCCTGTTTATTGGTTGAAGTTTGAGGTTTTCTGATTGGGACTAGATAGACAGATAGATAGATTGACTAGCTCGGCCCACGTCCTCATTTTAGGTTTGACAACATTTTAGTAGGTAAAGGTGAATGCTTTGACATGAGTTGAGCTGCGATTTGGGGAAGGCCTCAAAGGGGACTGGCGACGGCTCCCGGGCCTGGCAAATCCCCATGTACTAAATAGGAGTGAAGAAGTTAAAGAATTGAGAACAAGGAGGGAGGGAGGGTGGGACATGTAAACGAAAATGAACAGTTTGCAGAATTGGGGGGGAACCTATATAGATGACAACCAGAAAGAGCGTGTTTGGAGGCGTGGTCCCGCTCCTGAAATTCCGATACATAATCTCCAAATAATTTATTTCGAACTTGTAAATATAAGTGAAAAAACAAGAGAAAAGAAAAACTTAAAAACATCAAGTTTCATGAATATCTCTATGTCTACACAATCTTCATATTCAAAAAGGAGTAGGATGAAGTTTACACTTTTTCTGTTCCTACTGAACTTCTCAACCTGTCTCTAAGGGAGAGGCCAGCCACCCTTCAGAAGATGCTCATTTTTGCCGCTTGTATCCGTGATCTCATTCTTTCAGTCACTACCCACAGCTCGTGAACATAGGTGAGGGTAGATTAATAGGTACGTAGATTAACCGGTAAATTGAGAGCTTCGCTGTTACACTCAGCTCTCTCTTCTCCACGACAGACCCATACAGCATCCGCATCACTGCAGCCGCAGCACCAATCCTTCTGTCGATCTCTTGCTCCCTTCTCCCGTCACTCATGAATTAGACCCCAAGACACTTAAAATCCTTCACTTGGGGCAGGAACTCGTCTCTGACCCAGAGTGGGCACTCTACCCTTTTCCGGCTGAGGACCATGGCCTCAGATTTGGAGGTCCTGATTCTCATTCCCACTGCTTCACACTCGGCTGTGAACCGTTCCACTGCGAGCTGGAGGCCATCACATGATGAGCCAACAGAACCACATCATCCGTTTTTCAGAGACAAGGCTGAAACACTTAGAAATCAGGTAACTCCCTCCTCTGTCACGGTTTGTGGAGACAGACCGATGGCGCAACAGTCCAGGATCTAACAACTCAGGGGGACGACCACGGAAAAAGTGGTGGCGGCTGAGGAGGTCCGGAGGGCAGCCACGTGGAAAACTGCGGCGATTCCGGCAACAACTTTCAGGAGGCCTGCCATGGGCACGGCGGTTGCTAAAGAGGTCAGGGGGCCGCCCATGCCGGCGAAGCCGTCCAGCCAGTGGCCCGGAAAGTGGCCGGCGAAGGCCCAGTTGCGGACGTAGCTTGGCAGGCGCTGGTGGTGGCACTGCAGCGGCATGACCAGGCGAGGCAGGACCAGGCGACGCAGAAGCTGAGGCCGCGGCTGGACCAGGCGAAGCAGAAGCTGAGGCCGCGGCTGGACCAGGCGAAGCAGAAGCTGAGGCCGCGGCTGGACCAGGCGACCGTGAGGCAGCCGCAGGTGGTGGCTGGACGGGCTCCTTGGGCCCTCCAGCTGACGTGGCAAGAGGCTGGCTGCGTTCACATGACATCTTACAGTTATCAGTCCAGAAGCAAACAGGTGTTAGATGTCCATAGGCAGAGACCAGCTCATTCACTTCAAGACTCATGTTGGCTGTCATAATAGGCTCTAAAACAGAAAGCCCTGTTTCTACATTCCTCCTTTCAGCCTCAATCAATGACATATCATTATGGCCCAGATAAGCTGGGTCAGCCACAGGGAAAACAAGGATTACAATATTACCCACAAAAACATGACTTAAACCTTCATGGATAAGCTCCTGGGCAAACATGAAATATTCAGGTATGGATCTGGTCCATGAGAACTGACCAGCATGATAGCGGTAAGTGGTACATTGACTTGGAACCACGCTTGAGGTGGACTGTAACTCAAGGGTGTTATGTAGAGTGTATGGTGAAATGGGTACGGATAATGCTGTGCTAGCACCCATAGCTGAGACAGGTGACATTTCAGGCTGTGTGCTGGTGGTAACATTATCCTTGGAACTCAAAACCTTGTCTAATGTGCTCACAGAAACACAGGAGAATTGTGTCAAGTTAACTCCGTGAGGGGACACCACATGTTCATTAACAGTAGAATTGTATCCCCTGGTCTCAGCCTCAATCTTCTGATTGGAGGTGGCAGTGCTGGAGGTAAACAGTCCAAAAACACCCTGCTCACGATTGTGAGGAAAACAGAATTCAGGTTGGGACATCTCACAGTTCATGTTACCCTGATCTGAATCCATGTTGTCATCTTTCAGTTCCAACGTGAGTTCATGATCAGCATTCTCAGTTTTAAGTTCATTGAAAATAGGAGCAGCAGGCAAAACATGATCACACATCATCTCACACTCAGTCCTTTTATACCTTACGTCATGACCCTCCTCTAAAAAATCCTTACTTGCTATGAAAGCACAGGGACCTACTTTAAGTAGCTTGTTGGTGAGCAGAGCAGGAAGGGAGGCGTTAGCCACAGGTAACTCAGTCTTTGATGGGACCCCAGGCACATTAAAGGACACAGGAGAAAACGCCTCCCCCCCTCCCCCCACACAATCAGCATTTAGGTCTGTGGAGGTCTCTTTCAATCTAAGTGTAGCGTCAGAGGTCCCTGCAAGATTACTAGGTTTGTCCATGGTTGTTTTTGGGAAAAAATCTCTAGGCTGTGGCTCGGTTAGCACTGCATTACTCAGCCTACAGTTAGCACTGAAACAGTATTTTTATTTTCGCTATAAGAAAAACACAAAACGGTCGGCTCAGAGGCTGGACAGTCAAACTCCTGTTCGGGTGGCGGTGACAAGAACACAGGCAGAAACTCTCCAGTGCTGGAATTTACCGTCTGTGTGGGTCTTACTCCTTGTTCGTGGAAACCAGACAAAACAACCACACCATTCACAGTACTAGAGTCAGCCATCTTGACACTATGTGTCTCTTTTAACTTTGACCCTTGAATCTGTAATTCTGCATCTAGTTCATCTTCTAAGGTTTCAATGGAGGCTGGTGATGAAAGACTGCATTCACTCACCTCCGGTCGTCGCGCAGCGCGATGGGGACGCGAATGCCGTTTCTTCTTGATTGTAGTTTCCGATGAACCAGACAGCGGCGCCTCATGAGTGCCAGGCGGCGTCGCAGAGGCTGGGGAACTGGGTGCTGATGGAGCGTTAGGTGAGAGTTCCTGGACGCTCAGGGGACCCCTGAGAGCCAGGCGAGTTCCCCGGAAGATCTCTTCATAGTTAGGAGCGACCCACGGCTTCAACTGGAGCTCTTCCTCCAGTTGAGCGCATGCAGCGCGCTGCCGCTCCTCGAGGTTGAAATTCATGACCTCCACAGCATCCTCGTGTTGCTCAGTGGAGGGCGAGCAATGAGCGACGGCGACGTGAACGCCGCTTCCTTTTTGAAGTGGTCGTGGACGAAACTTGAATTTCTGTGGCGACCGGCTCCTCGTCTTCCGACCACATCCGTCCCAGATACGAAGCGGGAGACGGGTAGGTCAGTCGAGGCGGCGAGGGTGAACGACTGAGCTGTGATAGCGAACTGGAAACCGGTGAGCTGAGGGGTGGCGCCGGCGCAGAAGAGTGTGGCGCCGTGGTGAACTTCAGCGTGCCGACTCACACGCTCACAGCAGGCGGAGGGGAGGCTGCGCGGCCGCGGGGCTGTGGTGATGCAGCCCACACACCGGGCCGCGCAGCCTCCCGTGGACGGGGTTGGAGGATGGTGCGGAGGTGCGGAGGTAGCCCCCTCTGATCTTGCTCCGAGATCAGAGGGGGTAGCGCTTCCCATAACCAGGGAAAAACCTTGACGCTTACCCGCAACGAGTGAAGTAACTCCTCCCTCTCCTCCTCTCTAGAGCTTTGCCTCCACTGGCAGCATAACGACTCCACTGCCTGGATTACGTCTCTACTATGTGTCACTGGGTCCGACATGGTTCGCATTGTACTGTCACGGTTTGTGGAGACAGACCGTGCGGAGATGTGTGTGGTGGACCCAGGTGCGAACACAAGTGAGGATACGGGAGTGAACTTAAACAAAAGCGAGCCTTTTATTGTGGCTGATGATCACGAAAGAAACAAACAAGAATGAGGGCAGCACAAGAGCAGTAACTAAACAGGAACCTAAACTGGGAACAAACTATGGTAAGGCTATGGCTGGGGATACAAAAGACTGGGCATGGAACCACGGAGGGTGGGAACACAGACGACGCAACACAGACTGTATGAAACACAGAGACTAAATACACATGAAGGATGATTAGGGGAAGTGGCCACACATGGGAGCACAGCTGACACACATGAACCTAATGACGGGACAGGAGAAGTGAAACTGAATACACTGACATTGAATACAGACTTTCAAAGTAAAACAGAAAACATGGAGATTAGACATGACATGAACTTGAAAAACAAAGAAAACTTGGACATGAAACATGGCAGAATGTAACTAGATAAACCAAAATGAAACTAGACTAAAAAGAATAACAAAACACCAAGAAACTCAGAATACTGGGTCACATGACCCAGGGCCATGACATCCTCAAGCTGTTCATTAGACTACTCGGCTGCTTTGCCTGTTGGTGTTGATAAACTGTTCTCTGACTTCAAGGTTATTTCTCTGTCTGGATTAACTAAGGTTGTAAAAGCAGCTCGATGTACAACCTGTTCTTTGGATCCTCTACCAGCCTGGGCTATAAAGGAACTGTGGTCAGCATTAGGACCCTACATTCTGTTTCTTTTAAATACTTCATTGACAACTGGAGTCTTCCCTGAATGTTTTAAATCAGCTGTGGTAGTGCCTATCTTGAAAAAGCCTGGACTGGATGTTGACATGGTCGCAAACTATAGACCCATCTCACATCTGTCTTTTTTATCTAAAGTCTTTGAAAAAGTGGTTTTTAAGCAGCTCACTGAGCATTTGTCAACAAGCAATCTGTTCGAACCATTTCAGTCTGCTTTTAGACCAAATCACTCCACAGAAACAGCTTTAGTAAAAGTGGTACATGTAAATGATCTGCTGGTAAATGCAGGCAATGATCGCACTTCAGTTTTATTACTGCTGGATCTAAGTGCTGCGTTTGACACTGTGGATCACTGCATTTTATTAGATAGGCTTGAACATTTTATTGGAATTACAGGAAATGTTTTATCATGGCTGAGATCTTACCTGTCTGGGAGGTCTCAGACTGTTAGTTTTAAAAATGATCTCTCCGAGACTTGTGCAGTGAGGCATGGGGTCCCTCAGGGCTCTGTACTTGGACCATTGCTGTTTTCTATGTACCTGCTGCCTCTTCTTCTACGTTCTTTTAATGTAACCTTTCATTGTTACGCTGATGACCTGCAGCTTTATGTTCCTTTAACCATTGAAAATTGTGCTGAAGTCTTTAAACTAGAATCTTGTCTATCTGCAATTAAGGGCTGGTTATCAGATAATTTCTTGCTCCTAAATATTGATTTCAGCACTTGTCCCAAAATTTCATCTTGAAAATTGATGACAGTGTCATAAATTGCAGGAACAAGGTAAAACTTGGGCGTGTGGTTCGACATGGTGCTCTCCTTTGAATCTCATGTAAAAGAGATAACAAAGACCGCCTTTTATCATTTGAGGAACATAGCCAGAATCAGACAAGGTTTGTCAAGCGACACTGCAGAGGTTCTTGTCCATGCATTTGTGTCCTCACGTATTGATTATTGTAACGCTCTTCTTTCTGGGCTACCAAAGAAAGGTTTTAGAGGTCTACAGATGGTGCAAAATGCAGCTGCTCGCATTTTAACAAGAACTGGGAAATTTGAGCACATTAGCCCTGTACTGAACTCTCTTCATTGGCTACCTTGTCAGGTTCGAGCAGATTTTAAGGTCCTGCTGCTCATCTACAAGGCTTTAAACGGATTGGCACCTTCATACCTCTCCGACCTTTTACATCTTTACGTTCCATCCCGTGCTCTTCGATCTCAGGACTCTGGCCTTCTAAAGGTTCCTAGAGCCAGAAAAAAGACAATTGGAGAGCGTGCTTTTTCTTTTCGTGCCCCGTTTCTGTGGAACACCCTCCCTCAAGATATTAGGCAGGCATGCTCTGTGGAGGTTTTTAAAACTAAGCTGAAGACACATTTGTTCACCCCATCTTACATGTCAATTCTATGGCTTTTAGTTTTTAAATTTTTATTATTTTTAACTTGTATTGTGTCTTTTACCTGTATTGCTATGTATCGCTTTTATTTTATTTATCTCTTTAGTTGTACAGCACTTTGTTTGTAAACTTTATAAATAAAGTTATTATTACAGGGAATGCAGAATTATTAGGCAAGTTGTATTTTTGAGGAATAATTTTATTATTGAACAACAACCATGTTCTCAATGAACCCAAAAAACTCATTAATATCAAAGCTGAATGTTTTTGGAAGTAGTTTTTAGTTTGTTTTTAGTTTTAGCTATTTTAGGAGGATATCTGTGTGCAGATGACTATTACTGTGCATAATTATTAGGCAACTTAACAAAAACCAAATATATACCCATTTCAATTATTTATTTTTACCAGTGAAACCAATATAACATCTCCACATTCATAAATATACATTTCTGACTTTCAAAAACAAAACAAAAACAAATCAGCGACCAATATAGCCACCTTTCTTTGCAAGGACACTCAAAAGCCTGCCATCCATGGATTCTGTCAGTGTTTTCATCTGTTCACCATCAACATTGCGTGCAGCAGCAACCACAGCCTCCCAGACACTGTTCAGAGAGGTGTACTGTTTTCCCTCCTTGTAAATCTCACATTTGATGATGGACCACAGGTTCTCAATGGGGTTCAGATCAGGTGAACAAGGTGGCCATGTCATTAGTTTTTCTTCTTTTATACCCTTTCTTGCCAGCCATGCTGTGGAGTACTTGGACGTGTGTGATGGAGCATTGTCCTGCATGGAAATCATGTTTTTCTTGAAGGATGCAGACTTCTTCCTGTACCACTGCTTGAAGAAGGTGTCTTCCAGAAACTGGCAGTAGGACTGGGAGTTGAGCTTGACTCCATCCTCAACCCGAAAAGGCCCCACAAGCTCATCTTTGATGATACCAGCCCAAACCAGTACTCCACCTCCACCTTGCTGGCGTCTGAGTCGGACTGGAGCTCTCTGCCCTTTACCAATCCAGCCACGGGCCCATCCATCTGGCCCATCAAGACTCACTCTCATTTCATCAGTCCATAAAACCTTAGAAAAACCAGTCTTGAGATATTTCTTGGCCCAGTCTTGACGTTTCAGCTTGTGTGTCTTGTTCAGTGGTGGTCGTCTTTCAGCCTTTCTTACCTTGGCCATGTCTCTGAGTATTGCACACCTTGTGCTTTTGGGCACTCCAGTGATGTTGCAGCTCTGAAATATGGCCAAACTGGTGGCAAGTGGCATCTTGGCAGCTGCACGCTTGACTTTTCTCAGTTCATGGGCAGTTATTTTGCGCCTTGGTTTTTCCACACGCTTCTTGCGACCCTGTTGACTATTTTGAATGAAACGCTTGATTGTTCGATGATCACGCTTCAGAAGCTTTGCAATTTTGAGACTGCTGCATCCCTCTGCAAGATATCTCACTATTTTTGACTTTTCTGAGCCTGTCAAGTCCTTCTTTTGACCCATTTTGCCAAAGGAAAGGACGTTGCCTAATAATTATGCACACCTGATATAGGGTGTTGATGTCATTAGACCACACCCCTTCTCATTACAGAGATGCACATCACCTAATATGCTTAATTGGTAGTAGGCTTTCGAGCCTATACAGCTTGGAGTAAGACAACATGCATGAAGAGGATGATGTGGACAAAATACTCATTTGCCTAATAATTCTGCACTCCCTGTATTATTATTATTATTATCTCCATGCAACATTGTAGAAGTGTGTCAACCAGGACAGCCCTACAACATCCAGAGCCTTCAGGAACTCACGGTAGACCTCATACACCCCAGGGGCTCTGCCACCAAGAAATTATTTAATTGCCTCAGTGACCTCCCCCCCACGGAGAGTGGGAGGTCATCCCTCTTGTCCCCAGACTCTGCTTCCTCCACGGAAGATGTGCTAGTGGGATTAAGGAGGTCCTTGAAGTATTCCTTCCACCGCCTGACAATTTTCTTAGTCAAAGTCAGCAGCGCTCCACCTGCACTGTACACAGTGCAGGTGGAGCACCGCTTTCACCTCCTGAGTTGCCTGACGGTTTGCCAGAATCTCTTCGAGGTAGTCCAAAAGTCTTTTTCCATGGCCTTTCCGAACTCCTCCCACACCTGAGTTTTTGCTTCAGCTACTGCCTGCGCCATGTTTCGCTTGGCCCGTTGATACCTATTAGCTGACTCTGAGGTCCCACAGGCTAACCAAGCCCGATAGGACTCCTTCAGCCTGGTGGCTCCCTTCACCTCTGATTTTCACCATTTGGCTCAGGGGTTACCACCACGTCAGGCACCAACCACCTTGTGGCCACAGCTCAGTGCAGCGTTTTTGGCAATGGAGTAGCTGAAACATTTGAACTCAAAGTCCCTAGTCTCCCTTGGAATGCTGTTGAAGCTCTGCCGGAGGTGTTCACTGAAGATCTCACAGACTTGGGCCTCTGCCAGGCGTTCCCAGTGCACCCTTAGTATACATTTAGGCACGCCAGGTCTTTCCAGCGTCCTCTCCTGCCACTGATCAAACTCACCACCAGGTGGTGATCAGTTGACAGCTCAGTCCCTCTCTTTACCTGAACATCCAGAACATATCCTTAGGTCTCATGATACAATTACAAAATTGATAATCGACCTGCGGCCTAGAGCATCCTGGTGCCACGTGCACTTATGGACACTCTTATGTTCGAACATGGTGTTTGTTATGTCCAAACTGTGGTTTGCAGAGAAGTCCAACAATAAAACACTGCTTGGGTTCAGATCTGGGAGGCTATTCCTCCCAGTAACGCCCCTCCAGGTCTCACTGTCATTGCATTGAAGTCTCCCAGTAGCACAACAGAGTCCCCAGGTGGAGCACCCTCCAGCACCCCACCCAGGGACTCCAAGAAAGCTGAGTATTCTGAACTGCCACTCAGTGCATACGCGTCAGGACATGTACCCCTACCTGAAGGCGCAGGATACAAACCCTCTCGTCGCCTCTCGCCAAGGGCAAGGGAGTCCAGCCCCTCTCAAGGAGAAGGGCTCCAGAGCCCAAGAAGTGCGTTGAGGTGAGCCTGACTATATCTAGCTGGTACCTCTCAACCAGACGCTCACTCAGGCTCCTTCCCCAAAAGAGAGGTGACATTCCATGTCCCAATTGCCAATCTTGGTAGCTGGGGATCAGTCATCCAGGGCCTCCGCTCCTGGCCTCCGCCCGGCACACAATGCACCTGACTCCCTACACCGCCTCCTGTGGGTGGTGGGCCTGCAAGAAGATGGGCCCATGTCTCTTTTTCAGGCTGTGCTAGGTCGGGCGCCATGGACTTAGGCCCGGCCATGAGAGGCTCGCCAGGCCTGGGGAATATTGAGAATATTCAATTTAATAAAAAGTGGATTAGTTGGTTCTCTTGAAGTGGTTTTATTTATAATCCTTTATTGCTCTTTTGTTGCATAATGTAAGTTTGATTTATGCAATCCTTAACCTTGTAGAGAATTGGCAGAGACTTTAATTTAAGTAATGTGGGGAATCCAGGATATATTGTGATGTATTATCACACCAAGGAATTTTCTTGGTTTAGGTTAGTTCTCACCTGTACCACCTTAAAGACTGAATGTCTTTGCTTTGAAGTGGTAGGCTGTGACTGGAGTTTTGGGTCACAGCACATTCATTCATGGACAAACACACCAGTCGCTGGTTTCTACGACCCTGCTGAGGCCTCAGTTCTAATGTCTCAACTGCCTCCAGAATGACCACATGGTCTGGGGAGGCCTACGGGAGCATCACTCACAGGCTGGGGACACACAGTGTCACGCTGTGGCATTAGGAAATAACAGCTTATTATATGAGCACATTTATTACATACATCAGTGTCAGTACTGATCAGCAGATACAACAACCAAAAAGGATTTGATTATCAGTGTGAATGAGGAACAGCAGAGCAAAGTAGACGTGATTAAGGCCGTCGGGAGGCTTCTATTTATTTTTCTAATGAGAGATTATTACATCGGATCACTGCAGTCCTGGGGCGCACACAGGGCAGCACAGGAAATTGGTTTACAGGTAAAAATCTCTGAAGTTTCTATTAAAGCTGCTCGATTTTATCTGCAGACTGATTCAGTGCAGCTGTCCCATCAGTCCTCATTAAAAGTTTCATAATCAGCTCAGCAGTCTGCATCATAAATATTTGTCAGTGTGAGCTCTGTACGAGGATGCTTGCAGCCATTTCGAGGTTTCCTCCATCATTTGCAAAACTTTACTATCTGAGTTCACAACAGCCAGAGACATATTTTATTCTCCTGATCCTGAGCAGGAGTCGCTGCTGCATCATAGCTTCACTGTTAACTAACTGCACAGTTCATGGAAACCTGCTGGTTTCATTCAGTTAGTTGTTCTCCACCCGTCCATCCACCTGGCAACCTCCCTTTGCCTGAGCCTCACAGCTTCATCAGTCCAGCAGATCTCCACATGAAACTTTCAGGCCTGAAACACTCGGTTCAGCTCTGTTAGAAACTGAACTTAGATCAGTTTAATGTTCACAGTCTGAGTGGACAAACCCACTCACTTATACACTTATACCCACTTTTACAGTGCCAAA
Organism: Copadichromis virginalis; assembly: GCF_057382275.1. Lineage (NCBI taxonomy): Eukaryota > Metazoa > Chordata > Actinopteri > Cichliformes > Cichlidae > Copadichromis > Copadichromis virginalis. The sequence continues at coordinate 28,979,556 of NC_140624.1, forward strand.
TCACAACAGCAGCCGCCTCAAGAATCATGCTATATTTAACTCTCATGCCTGCAACTCACCTGCTTCACCTGACAGGCTGGACTGATCAAAGAGCTTCAGGTCCTCGCAGTTTTTATAAATCCTGTTAGGATGTCTCTGCGTTCTTTCATAACCTTTAATATAAACAGTGTTGGGGAGGAACGAGAAACATGTATCGGCGTTAAGTATTTAACATACAAAATCTGAGTAACTGTAATCTGTTACAGTTACTTTTTAAATGGGTGGTAATCAGAATACAGTTACTTTGATGAAATAAATAGAATACACGGTGGTCATTTCATGTTTCATATGTTAGGCTCTCTCCCTCTCTATGCCTTTTCCAGTTTTGATGATTAAATGCAGTCTTAGTCAAGAATGCATGTCTTCCGACACCAAATTCCGACACCACTTCATAAGAAGAATGAGATGGATGAAACTTCAGTATCTTTGATGTACTATTGCTGTGTGATTTTTATTACTATTAATGAAGGCTACTCACCACAGAACTAACTTTGTTAGCTGATATTAGCTGATGTTAGACTGCAGACTGTTAGGCCATTTCTCAATGCTCAAGTACGCGAGCCCATTCTCGCAGGTCCCGACTTCGTAAGTTCAGACGAGAGTCCGGAGAATCCACCGCGATTGTTCTACAATTGGAATGGCAGTGTACTTGATGACATCACAGCTCTGAAGTTCACTGTTTTTACCATCCCCTCTTAATTTAACTGTGATTAATATTTGCAATGAAAATGACACATGACATAAAAAATTACACATGAGGTAGTAGATTTCTTTAAGAAGAAGAAAAAAAAGCTCATTTAAAAAAAGTATCTTAAGCACTTTGGCAAAATTAGCTTTTACGTATCATCTACCACTGCTGCTCCTTTTGCGGCGGTGGCCATTCCCACCCTGCCTGCCTCCACAACCCCACCAAGCTATGACGAGCTCTGTCAGCCTCCACACCCATCCAAATTCCGGCACTAGAAGACGCCTTAAATGAAAAAAAAAAAAATCACCCTAACCCGTTAGTACATGGGGTTCTGCCCGGCCCGAGAGCCGTCGCCAGTCCCCTTCAAGGCCTTCCCCAAACCGCAGCACTATTCACACTTCCTCATCCCTCATTGCCCATCATCACTAAGGAAGTGGTCCCTGCTAGTGAAATAATAATGAAAACCAAAACCACTGAGTCCACAGACTCAGGACCATGAAACTACTGTTACTCATTTTATATTAAGATTTAAAAATCTAGTTGGTATTGCTATAGCGAGTAACCTTCAGTAATAGTAATAAATCACACAGCAATAATACATTTGTACCATTTGCAATAACTTCAACGACTCCGGCTGTTCCTTGTCTCAATGCCGCTATCTTCACTGCTGCTCCTTTTGCGACGGCGGCCATTCCCGCCCCGCATGCCCCCACAACCCCACCATGCCATGACGAGCTCTGTCAGCCTCCACACCCATCCACATTCCGGCACTAGAAGATGCCTTATATGAAAAAAAAAATCACCCTAACTCAGACTTTGTCAACTTCTTAGTAAAAGGTTTCTCACAAAGCTTCCACCGAGGGATCGTCGCCCAGCCATCGGTTTCTTGCACTCGCAAAAACCTGCAGTCAAAGAACCAAAACAAAACAAGAGAAAGAAAGAAGAAGAACAAAAAAAAGAAAAAGAAAAGAGAGAGTGAGATAAAAGAGAGAGAAAAGAAGAAAGAGAGAAAAAAATAGATGGTTCACCTCCTTGATGACTTCCTAGTAATCCCCCCCTCCCACGTCACCGCCAGCTCACAGATTATCAATCCCGAGGGCAGTCTTCTCCGAACTCGGCGTCCCTTTGTCGGAAGAGAAAACGGAGGGATCTTCAACATCCCTGGAGTTCCTCGGGATAACCCTTGACACTGAACGTTTCCAGGCCTCCCTGCCCATCGAAAAGCTCAATTCTCCATCCAAAACATTTTGCACCACTTGCGCCAAACGACAGCTGCTCTCCCTGTTGGGACACTTAAACTTATCTCTCACTTGCTTTCACTCGCTGCACCCAAACCGTCACTCCTTAACTCCGCCATGCTGGATAGCTCTTCCAGGGCCGAATTGCGTTTCTGCCAACTTCTGCTCACTAACTGGAATGGCATCACCTTCTTCTACAACGATCAGCTGTCCCACCCCGACGGCGTTCAGCTCTTCATAGATGCCGCCCCTTCTGTCGGCTTTGGGGGCTATTATGGCCGAAGACATTCATAGCCTTGGCGCCCTACGCAGAGGCAGCTCCGACTCCAGTTCCTCCATTTTCAGCTACAACGTTCGAGACCTAAACCCCAGCATCGCAGAACTTATCAGCATCTCCCAAGAAGCGATTATAAATAGCCTTGCAGCAAGCACATTGTCCTCATATTGGACAGTTTGGAACATGTTCCGTTCATTCCATCCCTCAGTGGCATCAACTTCTTTATCAAACTGCTCACAGGTTCACCATGCTTAACCATTACGTCATCCCAGATATCACCACTCACCAAAGGTTTCCAGCGTTAGTCACCTGCCACGACCCTACACCGCTTACCCCTAACTTCAGATCTTCTACATCGCTGCATTTCTACCCTCCGGCTGAAGTATAGCAACTACTTCCTGGCACGCACACTCAAACCCATGTTCCTACTCGCCTTCTTTGGCTTCTTACGCTGTTCCGAATTCACCTCCTCATCTTTGAAGTCCCATTCGACTCTTCACCTGTGCTTTAGTGACATCCACCCAGTCTCCAAAGACTGCCTCATTTTCATCCTCAAACGAAGCAAAACCAGTCAATCGGGCAGCCCCACGCCTATATACTATTTCAAAATAAACTCACCATCGCCAGTCCCCTTCAAGGCTTTCCCCAAACCGCAGCACTATTCACACTTCCTCATCCCTCATTGCCCATCATCACTAAGGAAGTGGTCCCTGCTAGTGACATAATACCAAAACCACTGAGTCCACAGACTCAGGACCATGATACTACTGTTACTCATTTTATATTAAGATTTAAAAATCTAGTTGGTATTGGTATAGCGAGTAACCTTCAGTAATAGTAATAAATCACACAACAATAGTACATTTGTTATTACAGTTGTAAAAAGCATGAAAATATATATCTAGTAATCCAAAGTATTCAGAATACGTTAATCTCATTGAGTAACTTAATGGAATACATTGCAAAATACATTTTGGGCCATGTATTCTGTAATCTGTAGAGGAATACATTTTAAAAGTAACCTTCCCAACACTGAATATAACATCATAAATTTTGCACTTGTGGCTCTTACATTAAACGTGACGCTCACTCACTGCTTTGAGGTATTTTTGTCCTTGACTCTCAGACCTTTAACACCACTTCTCGTTTTATCTGGACTGTGTCGCACCTGTCCAGTCTCACTGACCAATCACAGCACCTCCAGCACCACCATGTGACCCCTGAGAGACTGCTGGTGGTCAAAGATATGGGTGTATTCAGTAGAGGTCACATGATCAGGCAGTTGAAATCTCAGCTGTCTGTCCTGCAGATGCTGCCTGGATGTTTTCTAAAGTCCAAACTCCTGCTTCTCCCTCAGACCTTCGTCACTGCTTCTCCATCCAAAACATTTTGCACTGTTAGCTTGCCTGAGTGCAGAGGAAAGCTGCCTGAATGGCAGTCGTGAGCAGCTGGAAGTGTCTGCACAGCTAGACGAGGATGTTATGCAGATGTTGTGGCAGCGTGTGGGTCAGCAGGACCCTGTGCTTAAGAACAGCTGTTTTTTCAAATAAGATATACAACAAATGGCATGAATGTGCAGGTAATCCTTTCCTTCCAGAGAATGACCAGCAGCTCGCTCCCATATTTCCTGCGTTACCACAGTAGCAGATGAGACTGTAGTTTTGTTTAAATTCAAATCTTTCATAAGTTCATGTTAGCAGCAGATTTCTTTCACCTGCAGCAGGTGTTTCTGTGACGAGCCTCCGTGATCAGAGGATTTTTATCACCTTCAACCATTCACGAGGTGTGAGGCAGCAGTGGTCCTGCTGAGGTCTGAGTTGGTAGGTTTTCGGCGAGATATAGTCAGTGAGATACACTCTGTGGAAGTGTGTGTGTGTATGCGCCTGTGTGTGTGTGTGTGTGTGTGTGTGTGTGTGTGTGTGTGTGTGTGTGTGTGTGTGTGTGTGTGTGTGTGTGTGTGTGTGTGCACCCTGCAGTCATCACACAGCTTCTTCATGCTGGGAGTTTTTGGGTGAGGAGCTCTCACAAACCTGAAACCTCAATTACTCTATGCTTGGTGTGAAACACTGAAGGATTCATCTTCAGGAGATCTCAGGGACACATATACATGTTTCTTCAAGCTGAGCTCACACAGCAGTTCCACCTCTTCATGTTCTGCTCATCCTTCTCTGAGGTGAGGTTGTGGTGATGTCACAGCAGCTCCCGGACTCTACATACATGTTTGTGGAGGTGATATTACTCCACACATGACTCGTGGGCCCTGATGTCACCAGAGCTGTATGTGTGTAAAAACCAAAACCAACCAAATGTGATTGATTGATTGATCGATCAATCGGTTGGTCAGTTGATCCGTTGGTCGGTTGATTGATGGGATGTTTGGTTGGGTGATTGATTTGTTGGTTGGTTGGTTCAAGCTGAATGAACTCAGATATTCTCTGAAAAGCATCAGGGTAGAGTAGAAACTACAGGAGGAGGGAGTTCAGCTGTATTACCACAGCAGGAGGTAAATAATTAACAATGTGGAGTCCAGACGAGGCTGTTTCATCAGCTCCCCTCCATGTACAGACATAAGTCCTGCCCCTTCAGAGAAAGTAAATGCTATTTCCTCCTCATGTCAGAGGGCGGTAGGCTGATTTCCCTCCTGTGCATCACAATCAGCAGCTTTAACAAACTTGTGAGGGCAGCGGGACTTTAACAACTGTGAGCCGGCCCACCGACCTGGTGCAATCACTCTGCTTTCTGATGCACATCAGAGTGTTTTTAACCCTTGTTCCTCCCCCAGTTCAGCGTAAGTGTCCTGAACTCACTGCCCAGCTGACATCATTCCAACAGCCACACAGATCCCAGCTCACTGCAGACCCCTGGCCGCTTGGCTCCAGTTTAATTATCACACACCTCACATTACTTACTGCTTTGTTTGTCATAGCTGTGATGAATCTTTGATGACTCAGTTTGATTTTCCTACCACTCCTTTAAAATGAAGTGCTGTCCTTTAAACAATTCACCAGAACGTGTGTGTTCTGGCATGAAGAATATCACAGAATGGACCACAGAACCACTGCTCCGGGCCCCGATCACATGTCTGAAGAGCTTTCAGGTGCAAAACAGAGGGGGGGGAGGTGAAGTAGGGTGGATGTGACCACAGGGAAGTTTAAGGACCCTCAAGCACAGAAGTCTGAGTTTGACTGAACTTCAGTTTGGATTACTGAGCAACACCACAGAAAAAAGGGCAGCTTTCATGGAGCTGATGGATGATATCCAGTCAAAATGGTGTGGACAGAAGAAAAATGAATCGTTCCTCTCAGCAGAGGAAAGATTTAGGGTGGAGGAACAAGAAGAAGGGCAGGCTGAGCAATGTGAAAGTAATTGTGGTGCACAGTTTGGACTCTGTCCTTGTTTTTGGTTCAAGATTTGGATGCTGATTGATGCTGAAGGTCAGAAGTCAAACAACGACTCATTAGTGCCCTGGAGAAGCGGAGGAACACTCTGACCCCTGCTCGTTTTTTTCCAGAGACTTTCAAACTCTTTATAACAGTAAAGGCCTCTGAGCCAGTCAGAGCGAAGCCAAGCAGCAGTCCTGTCTGGTGTCGCTGTGAGTCGAGTTTCTCACGCTGGTACCTGATTTGGGTTTACATGAGCCAAGAATAACAGGCTTTTTATGAAAACACTGATGGTGTACCTGCAGTCGCCGGAAATGCCAACATGCGTTAGCCACTGTGCTTCTTATTCTTTGTATTTAATGAATGTACTGGACAGCTGCTGCCTCTAGGCCAGGACTCAGGTGGGAAATCCACCGCCACTTCGTTTAACACCTGCAATCCATTGAGGGCAGGCGAGGGAAACAAAGACAGGAAACAATGGGGGTGGGGGGATTATGCAAAACCATATCAGAGAGATGAGTAGCAACACAAATGACTGGATATTTAGCCTGTGAAGCAGGGTTCTCATACAGTTGCTCAGTCTCTGCACCTGTTAGCGTGCTGGACGATCTGTGTGTCTAACCCTAACCCTTACCTGTCCTGCATTTCTCCTGCTCTCTGACACTCTCTGTGCAATGCTCCATCAGTTTAGAGTCTTTCTCCCCTCGTGGAGGTGGAGCCTGGTTTTCTCTCTGTGCTCTCTGCAGAAAAACATCCTTTTTATTTTCACAGAGAAATTCCTCCTGATCTTCACACAGACATCAGTGGGAGGTCCTATTCTTCTTCTCTTTCATTAATCTGCAGCTCTCAGTGGGAGCACTCACAGACTGCAGAGCTCAGAGATGCTCCTGACTCCACCATCCGTGCAAAGCATGAGGAAAACACCAAAGCTGCCTCAGTGCACGGAGTAATCTGAATAAAGAAATAAAACATTTAGTTTGTTTCACATCTTCATTGTTTCCTTTTTAACTGACTTATTTACAGAAATGAAATCATTGTTTGAAAAATCTTTGATTCTTTGATTCATATTTGATCACAGACGCTGTAAAATATGATGAACCCACCATGAGAAGCCATTAAAAGGTGGGAAGTAACAAAGTACAGATACTTTATAGTTTAGCAGACAGGTACAACAGGTATGTCAGATATAACAGGTATATCAGAGGTCCAGAGGATGGGACCAGGACCACCAGGAGTTACCCAGAATGCACTGTGCTTAAAACAGCCATGGTTGTCTGACGGGTTTTAAAGACTGACTGTTTAAAAAAAAAAAAGATGCTTAATCTTCACTCAGGCTTCCTGTGTTGTTGTTTCCACAGCGATGTAACCACAGCAACAAGAATCAATGATAATTTATGACTTGAGCCTCATTTCCGTATCTGAGCTTCTTCTGCAAGTGAAACCGTTGCAGACCCAGCCAAAGATAATCTGACCACCACTTCCTGCAAATGTTTCACAATAAAAGCCTTGCCAATAATTGACAGGACCTTTAATATGAAATAGATACAGGAAATGTTGAGCCTGTGAACCTTAAAACTTCAACTGACCAATTACCTGACAGCTCAATGTTCCCGTGGCAACCTGCAGGAGGTCAGATACAAGCCAATTCAAATGGTTTGTTTTCCCAGAGCTGCACTCTCCTCTTGATGGATCTTCCTCAGCCGGTCCAGCTGGGCTGGGTGTTGTTACTTCCTGTGTTCCTGCAGGTAATCAGCTGAGACACCTGGGATGCATCAGCTCCCTGGTGCCTCCCTTGCTTATAAGAGGGGACTGGGTGCTGAAAGGCATTGTTGTTGGTGGTGTGTGCCACTCACGGCTGACAGCTGGAAAGCTGAAGCCGTAAGTGTAACGAACAAGCAACCGTGATAAAATGTTAAAGAGTGTTGAAACATGGTGGAGTCCATCATTGTTGTCACCTCCTGAATCCCAGGTGGTGGCATGGTGGAATCACAAGAATAAACCAGATACTTGCACAAATAAACCACATATTGTGAGAATGGTCTTCTAAACATATTAAACACATTGTAGTCCTTTTAAAAGGAATTCTACAACATTTTCTAAGTACTTCATCATTATTTTACATATTAACATGGATTTCAACATTTTTAATATTTCAACACATTTTAATAACTTATAGTTTAACCTGGTTACAAACAAATAAGGTTATTAATTCAAATAAATAAACTAGGTAAAGAAAAACGTACTCAGTCCAAAGTTACTCAGCTGGAAATTTTGCTTCTCAGTGTGGAAGGACAAAACAATATGGTTTGAAAATGCCATTTCACTGCTTTCCTCCTCTCTCAGTCGGCATGTTCATGGTGCCCACATTTTCTTCTGGAATATGTTGAGCAAACCTGGAGAAGCTTCAGCTCAAGAGATCATTATTGGCATTGCTGTCATTTGTTACTGTTAGGATGCCTGGGTCGTCGACCCAGGGTTTTTGAGTTTATAATATTATGTATACTTTCTAGTTTTTGGTTTCTTTGAGTTCTGTCTTATGGCTTATGTCTTTGTCTTCTTTAGTTGCTCTGTCTCCCCTATCACCTGCATCCCCTTGTCTAGTTCGCGTATATATGTATCTTAAGTTCCTATATCCCCGTGTTCAGTCAGTGTTTGTGTCTGCCCTGTTCCCACGTCTCTGTTCCCTTTGTTATAGTGCCTGCCCGTGAGTCTGTGTTATGTTTCCTGTTTTACTTTGAAAATCCATGTCTGTTGTTAATGTGTCTGGTTTTGCTTCCCCTTGTCTCGTTAGGCCTGATTTGCCCCAGCTGTGTTTCCCTCCTGTTACCCATTCCCTGATTGCTCCCTCTGTGTATTTAAGCCCTGTGTTTCTTAGTGTCTGTGTTGTGATCTACTGTTTATTTTGCTGTGTGTTTTGTCAATCCGCCGGTGTTAGTTTATTTTTGACCTTTTTCCCCCCAGTTATGTTATGTTTGAGTTCAGCATTAAAGCTGTTTTGGTTTAAGTTCTGTGTCCGGAGTCTGCACCTTGGGTCCTATTCCTGTCTGCACACAGCCACACCTAACAGTTACGTGATACACTGATTTGGTGAGTAAATGTTTTCTTTTATTCAAACTGTTTTTGTGCCTTCTCTCAGTTTAACACCAGGTTTATAAACTTGCCAGCTAGCCAGTGTTAGACTAGCTTTTGTGTTACCAATGGGTGCATGCTGCTGCCTCTTGGCTCATGTTACTTAAAAATTAACACCACAGTTTTAAAAGTCTAATACAAAAATCTCTCCGTGAAATTTTCTGTTGATTATTTGAAATAGAAAAATGAGCCCAGACGTGACTTTTTCGGAAGGTGCAGTCGTTAAAGGTGGGGGCTTGTTTTCAATCCATATGAACTCCTATAACATATGAACTGTATATTCTTAACCTCTGTATTTATTTTAATGCTTTGTGGTTGCTTTTAAACATCTGTGACATCTATTAATGTCAAATCTAGCCTTTCTTTGATTTAATGAACATTTCTGGTTAATTACATTATTATTATTATTATTATTATTATTATTATTATTATTATTATTATAATAATTTTGTTTTGTTGTGTTTAGACGGGTTTTATTGTGAAAGTCCAAAACCATAAACCAGAATAGTGGCCTGTTAAACTGTTAAAGCTTAGGTTGGCTTGATAGTTGAAAATAAAATAATTTAGCTTGTCCGTCTAAACAAATAAGTTGAATTACACAGTTGAATCATAAGAAACATTTTGGGGTTGGCTATGTTACTTATAAACTAGTGCTGTCAGAGTTAATCTCATTAAAATGACGTTAACCACATTAATGTGGCAAATCTCCGTTAGCGAGTTAACACAGATCGCCCCGTGTGAATGGCTGCATGGCGCTAATGCGTTAACGAGCTAACTGCGTTAACTTAAGTTTACACTTAAGTTTCAGAAGAGCTACCCCGTCAGGCCAGGGCTCTGCAGTCTATTCACACCTACAGGCCAGTGGATACTCTGTCAATGATGAGGATGTGCACATCCTGGACAGGGAGGAACGCTGGTTTGAGCGCGGAGTCAAGGAAGCTATGTACGTGGAAGGGGAAAGACCATTTCTGAATCGAGGAGGGGGCCTAAGGATACATCTTTCGCCATCTCACAGCCATTCCCCAACTCTCTGTGAATGGTACTCATGGCCATTGATCAGTGGTTGTTGATCAGTGGTTGTTGATCAATGGTCATGAGAATTTGCATAATCATGATGAAGAAACTGACCTCCCAGCCCATTGTTCCTTCAGTGGGCTGGTTTCAGTCATTATGCAAATGTGCTGTTTATAAGATTGGGCAAACCTGCAGTCAGCTGAGACTGAAGAAGTCACTTGGATGAGTGAGGAAACGTTTCTCCCACAAAACGCTACATCCAGATGAACAGAATCAATTTTTGGAGATTTACACTTAAGTTAAATTAGCTTAAGTTTAAACTTAAGTTTCAACCCCACGTTGCTTTCTGGATTTTATCCTTATTTATTTTTACTGGCTACATAAAATCAAAATTCACATGTTTTATGTAACTAAAATGTTTAATTATCTGGGCTAAAGAAAATAAAGTTATAGACTATAATATTTTATATGCATATTACAGGATGTAACACTAGCATGAGTAAAAACATGGCTTTGATTTTGCCACACCATTTGATTTCCATGCTACCCTAGGAAATTTTCACTAGATCCGCCCCTGCCAGGGCTCAAACTACCGACCCTCCAATTAATAGATAGCCTTCTCTACCTCCTGACCTACAGCCACCCTGTGTGCTAGCATGCTAAGCTTTGTGTGCCTCAAGTTTATATTGTAATTATGAGACAGTGTTTCAGGTCATTTTATGGAGTAATGTAAATATCAACACTTCACTGAGTTCTTTTGATTCCTCAGAGGCATCTGATGGAAGACAAAACATTGCTCAGTAGACCATTTAACCCTTTATTTCTCTTTTATATTACTTCTAGACGGGAGATGCGTCCTGCATGACACGTTGCCGCGGATCTCAAAATGGTGGTGTACCCCTAACAGTTTTATTACAGACGCTCTCTCATTCTAGTCTAAACAACAGTGTCTCCGTAACTTTCCACTAGAGATGGTCCCCTTGTATCTACTTTTCCCAGGCAAGCGTGAGTGAGAGTCTACAGCTTTCTACTCCCCAAGGACACATGGTCTCATGCCTTTATTTTTCAGGGCTGTGTCCACTTAATACTACACTATATAACTTTATAACACTTATTAATAAAAAGGGAGGCACTGCAAATTATTTAATCCCAACGGTAATGAGAAAGTAAGCTATTGCAGAAGTGTAACTAATTACTTCCCTGCCAAGTAATTAAGTAATATGGTGCATTACTTTAGGAAAGGTGATGGATTACTTAACGTCCCCAGCACTGTAGATGGGTTGAAACTGACTGTGGTGTGTGGAGTGAGTGTTTTACTGACGGGGTGGGTAAAGGAAACATGCCTTCAGATCATGTGTTCCAGTTTTTTCAGAATAAAGTTTGTGTATTTGTCAGGGTAGTAAAATGTGGGATTAATCCATGAAATGACTGCATGGATGCCGTGAATGTTCGGCTTCCCCCTCAGCATCTGGTCCTGGTGTTTGGATGCTGAGGGGCCCCCTCAGACTCAGGCCTCCTTAAACGTGTTTACGACCCTGGGTAAAGCTGCTCTGTTGTCACTGCTCCCTCCCTCCCTCTGACTCCGCACTGGTTGGAGCTCCTCCTGCTCACTCTCCGAGCGGCCGCCTCTCCGTGCGGAGCTCACAGGCGCCTCTCCGCAGATGGGTGACTGCTCCACTTCTCCCGCTCTTCTCCTCCCAAACACGGCGGCAGCTTCTTTCAGCTGTGTACCGCAGGCAGCAGCAGCCCCTGCGCCGAGCACAGAGGCAGGACTGACGGGAACCGCGCTCCAGGTGTAAGCTCAGCTCAGGTGAGGATCTTTGACGCTTTGTGTCTCTGTGCAGGACTGCAGCTGCGTCCATTTAAATGTGAGTCATGTGAACGTGTTGGCATTTCGCGCGTGCACCCAGAGAAGTGATCTCAGAGATGTGCTGTGTGTTCACCTTCCGATCAAAGCGTGAGACATAAAGGCTCACGTGCACGGACAGAAATTCATCTCAAAAGTTAAAATATGGAAGACCGAAAGTGCCCCCAAAAATCATGACGTCAACAAATTACTGATTAAAATGGTTAAAATGCTTTTACAGGCACCAGAAACCACACTGAAAATAACCATAACATCCACTGTAAAATGTGACACAAATGAAGAATAAAGTTTATGTAGTGACATCCCTGTAGTTCACTCACTGAAGGAGGAAACAGACAAACAAACAAACTAATTAATTAATTAATAGTGAGCAAACAGTGACTACAGTACAAAACAGACATTTTTCATAATGAATAAATTATTAAAATAGAAGGTTAAAGGGAAGGTAAAACAACATCGCTTCAGTCCCATTTCATACATTCAGTGCCTGCACTTCATTTCTGCCTTTGTTCTTTGGTGTGTATTTTATAAGATTTAAAAATGTATTTAATATTTACTGGCATCAGCATCCTTGTCATAATAGTCAGTTGGAGAGGATCTTAAATGGCTCAAACAATAATTATTTATTTATTATACTTGTAAATATGCGACACGTTGATAGGCTTCTTTCTCTTTTTTGTCTCTTAATGATGACATTTAATTTTATGTGTTTGTGTGCCGAACGCATTTGTGCTTCCACATTAAAGGCATTGATGTCTGTGGAGTGCTTCCCACATCTTGTTAACATAATCAGCATCATTTTAATCATCAGTTCAATGTCACGGTTTGATTTCGAGAGAACGCTGGACCTGTGTGAGGAAATGAAACAGCGACCAGACTGATCCACACGTTTGTTCTGCACACTTCATTCAGTTTTATTTATACAACGCCAAATTACAACAGCACTCCCCACAGGGCACTTTGCACTGTAAAGACTGCAATCATACAGAGAACACAGAGAAAACCCTGACAGTCATGTGACCTCCTATGAGCCTATGACCGCCTACCTCACTCTACTTTTCTTCCACACTCTTCAGTTTAAAAACAGTCACACTTCTTATTTACATGAAGCCGAGGTTCGAAACACCCTTGGTTCAGGTGGGTGAAGCTGGAGGGTGGTGTCAGGCTTCTGTCTTCAGGCTGGAAGCGATTGGTAAAGTCCTGCCTGTCAGGGCAGCAGACTCCAAGAGGGACGGGGAGCGTGAAGCTCCGGCTGGCTTGGACTCGTTGACGTCTTTCTGCACTTTTCTAAGTTTGTAGCATCAGTAGCAGAACAGCACCACTGTAGAGTCCATAATAATCACAGCTGGAAGGTGATCCTGGACTTTAAATGACTTTTGACCTGCTCCCACCAGAGCTGACACCTGTCCCACCTGCTGATCTGACCCTGAAGGTTTACCCAGAATGCACGCTGTGAGTGATCAGAAACGGGTCAAAGTGCTGCAGGTCGTTCCGACTCGGACAGATGATAACACATTTGTTCAGAGACCAGGTTCAGTCCTCAAACTGAGTATTTAACCCTTTAAAACCGGTCAGCGCGGACACGCTCCGTTTTGCGCAACTACTTTTAAATCCTTGTAGCACTGCAACCACGTGAGCTAGCGCAATAATTTTTTTGCATATGAAACCGGAGGAGTTGTACTTACATCTAGGTCACAGTTTCCTTCCACATATAGCTTTGCAAAAACTGCATAAAAAGCACTTGCAGCAACAAAAACATAATATTCCAGAAACGCGCTTTGCCGATCCGATCAGCTGTTCGTAACACTTCCTACATTAGAATAGACGTCAGCGTGAGCTATCGCATGTCCTCCATTACCTGCCCAAAACCGGAAGTGACGTCATTTTCGCGGAAATGTAGTTTTTTTTTTTTTTTTTTTTAAAGTTATGTTTGACTTTATGACTTTCTGTGTCTTTTCTGGGATGCTCAGGACTCATATTGCACTGCTGGAAATAGTTTATTTTGATGCATATGCTGCTTTTTTGCAAATTTGCATTATAATATTTATTTTCGTTTTTCCTGCAGTATATAAAAATTGGTGTATTTCAAAAATAAAAATATGAAGACACTCAAAATAAATTTCCTGTGGTGGGAAACTATTTTGTGCAACTTTTTTGTATTTACAGTTTTGAGGGATAAGCCTCTTAAATTTCTCTAACTAGAAATATATGTTAAAAAAACAAAAACAATTTTCAATTTTTTTGTAGTTTATTGCACTTTCTTGCAATTTAGGTAATTTCTATGCACTTAATGCATGCATATTATTAAAATTTGGGCTATAATGGTTGTATTGATGTATAGCAACTTGAAATGCTCCCAAAAATGGCACTACAACATGTAAAAATATAATATAAGCTCTGGCAGACTTGGTTCTATGGTAGGTCTTAAAGGGTTAACTGATCTGGGTTCAGTTTCTATCAGAGCTGAACAGAGTGTTTCAGGCCTGAAAGTTTGATGTGGAGATCTGCTGGACTGATGAAGCTGCGAGGCTCAGACAGAGGGAGGCTGCCGAGCGGATGGACGGGTGGAGAACAACGGACTGACTGCCGTTAAACTCCTTGCTGTGAATGAGGACTTGTAATCCACTCTACCACAGTATTGTACACTGTATTCAAGTCTACAACATTAGGGGCGTGGCCTCTTTCACTGACAGGTGGATGGTGACACAGGCGGCTGTAGCTGCTAGCTGTCTGCTAACAGGATCTCTGGACTGTGTTTCTGTTGTTGGAGAATTTTAGAGTAATATTAATGACATCATGGGACCAATAATATGACTGCTGTGAGGTTACTGTACTAACAGAGCGTTCAAGAAGGTGGAGCTCCATGTCAGATTTAAATTCTAGGGTTTTATGTGGATGTTACTGAGCACTCAGTAGTGATGGTCTTTGGGTTTTATGATTTCAGTTTCTGATCATCTGTTCAGAGTCTGTGAGTACTTTAGTTTCCTTGGTTTTTCACATTTTACTTTGGTAGTTTTTGTCTGCTATGTCTAGGTTGAACTTTTACTTACTGTTCAGCAGTGGTTCATTCATTTCCTGTTTGCCCATCCACCGATCGGCCCTTGGTGTGTATGAATAGTCCTGTCCTCCTGTCGATCATCCGCATGTGCTCTTTGAGTTCAGTTTCTGTGTTTTCAGATTTCTCTTCTTTGGACTGATTAAGTAAAAATGTTCATGTTTGAATTTCAGTCCTGGTCCTGCAAAACATGAACAGTAAGGTGTGTGTGTGTGTGTGTGTGTGTGTTTTGCAGTTTTTGCAGCATTATCCTTACAGCTGTGGATCGCCTGTTTGTCCCATTGAGCTGCATCCGTCTTCTTGGCGAGCATTCACCATGTTAGGAACTTCAGCTGCTCGGTCGCTGCAACAGATTCTATTTGACCTTTGAACTGCAGCACAGCAGTGATTATGAATGAAGGAAGACCTTAAACATGGCATCAGACTGACAAAGCGGAAACAAACATCCAGGGCGCGGTGTGACGCCTGGCTTCACCTGAGCTCATGAAGCTCAGCAATGAGCGTTTGCACTTGATCTCCACGACTTCCTGTTCCTGTCTCGGAGCTCCTGTCCCTATGAAGAGTTTGGAGCTGACCAAATGATTTGATTTGGATCGAAAAGCAAAACGAAAGACAGACTATGTAAATGATTTTAACAGTTTTCCTACAGGGAAGGATGTGACATCACAGTGATGCAGTGAGTTTATCACAGAAGTGAATTCTCCAGAAATAAATTGAAAGAATGTTCTGCACACAGCGATAGAGTCAGGGCAGCCTGAGCGTCAGCGAGTGCTCTGAGCGTTACATCCTCCTGTCAGCTGACATCAGCGTCAGCTTGGCCCGCTGGACTGGTGTTTTACGCCGGCCCACGGCCACTCACCGATGACACAAAGAAAACAGGCATGAAATCTGTTAGAAGCCACAGTCTGCTCACTGCTGAGTCACTCAGGGCTGCTCAGGAACATCTGAGCCCCCCGAGCTCCTCAGACCTGCAGCTGTCTGAGGTCTACGGAAATTTGTGGTTCTCAGCTGAATGTGCTGTGGTGATTTGTCTGTTCTGCTTTTATTTTGGAGGTCAGGTTTAAATGTGGTGTAGAGAGGACCTGAACACTGGAGGCTTATCATTGGCTTATTTGAAAGTCCAGAGGATAAAGTCCAAACTACAACTGCATGTCCTCAACAAAAGACAGCTGTGAAACATGATTCAGAGGAAATATCACAGAAAAAAACAACTCTAACGAGAAGCTCAAAACACTAAAGAAACCAAACTCACCAAAAAACCAGGAAGTATCAACCAGGAAGTGAAATCCAGGAAGTGAAAATGTCTTCTAGTTACATTTTCAGAAAAGCAGACTTCCTGTTATCCTGCCATGTGACTGGTGACAGGTGAGCTTCCATGACTTCGTTGTCATGGTCGGTCTGTTGGGGTGCTGTCACAGCTGGGGGATCTTCTCGTTCTCTTGTAAGTAAAAGTGATCGTTTCTCAGCCGGCCATCTTTACATCAGTGAAATGTCGCTGAACGATGATGTGGTGGCATCAACATCGCCTCAATAAAACACAATTGTGTTTACAGACATCTTCAGTGAAAAACACGTGAAACATGCCTCGCACTCCTGATTCACTCACTAATGGTTTTAGTGATGAGATCCCCCATGGGTGTTCTGTCCGGCTCTGGAGGATCTGTCTTTGGTTTCTGAGGATTTATGCCTCCGGGATAACACCTGATGTAGATCACCTCACTGTGAGGTGTCTGTGAGAGCTGAGCCACATGCTGTGAGTCAGTGGAACATGGCACTTGATGGAAACACCATTAATCATCCTGCCCCTCGTCCCTCGGTAACCAGGATGCCATCGGGCTTGTTAATCACGCCGTCGTCCCAAAATGAGAAGCTGAAGAAAATAAAAACGGTCTTCAAAGTCTGAACACCTGCGTGGATTTCAGCATGATAGAGGTGTGTCTGCTATCCAACAGGGGGCGCCTGCTTTGATTTATTTTTAATTTCTAAGTGATTAAGATGAATCATCACGTCTTGATGCATTATCCAGGTAAGTAAATCCCTAAAAGTTGATTCTGTTCAGTGATCACTCTTACTGTGTGCACGCTGAGCTGTTGAGAGTAGGATCGTTCGTTCGGGATGAGAACATCTCTGGAATCATTTTCATCATCATGCTAATTGTATTTATCTCACAGCTGCTGGAGGAAGTGAGCAGATTAGCTCCTTCCTGCTGCCTTTAGGGGTGTAATGGTCACCCTCGCCACCCCTCAGCCTAAACCAAGACGTAATTACAGCAGTGAATGAGAAAGCAGTGGGCTGTCTTTGTGTCTTTTAGCATCCCTGTTCCTGAATTGTTCTGTTATAAAAGCATTAGAGGGGCTGGACCAACGGGTGTTGGCTCTGGAATTGGGCTTGACTAGAAATCTTCTGTTGGGGGGGATTACCAACAGAGTGCCGTGCTGATTCTCAGCCATGAGCACGACCCGCGGGCTGCAGGACATGTTCACCTACTCATCACCGGTATGTGGAACCTCCACTTGTCTGTCCATCCATTCATCCATTTGGTGCTGCAGAGCTCTCAATTCAGCTCAATTCAGTTTTATTTATATAGCACCAAATCACAGCAACAGCTGCCTCAAGGTACTTTATATTGTAAGGTAGACCCTACAATAATACATGCAGAGAAAAACCCAACAATCATGACGCCCTATGAGCAAGCACTTTGGCTACAGTGGGAAGGAAAAACTCCCCTTCAAAAAGAAGAAACCTCCGGTAGAACCAGGCTCAGGAAGGGGCAGCCAACTGCTGCGACCGGTTGGGGTGAAAGAAGGAAGACAAGATAAATACATTCTGTGAAAGAGAGACAGAGATTAATAACAACTAATGATTCAATGCAGAGAGGTCTATTAATGCATAGTGAGTGAGAAAGGTGACCTAAGAAGAAATACTCAATGCATTATGGGAATCCCCCAGCAACCTAAACCTACTGCAGCATAACTAAAGGAAGGATTCAGGGTCACCTGCCTTTTAAGCGTAATCTAAAACTAACTCTTTCGCGCTACGTCCACACCTACATGGGTATTTTTGAAAACGCAGCTGTTTCGTCCACGCGTAAACGGCGTTTCGAATCACCGAAAACTAAGATTTTTTTTTAAAACTCATTTTTTGCGTTTACGTGTGGACGAGGAATACAAAGTTCGTCATGCAACGTCAAAGGTATGTGCCTTTTTTCACGTCAGCTGTGCGCCACGTCATTGCTTACATGAGAGGAATTGCAGAATGGCAGATAGTCAGAGTAACAGTATTTTGTCTCTATCTTCAGGTTTTACACACTTGCATATAAACACGCAGTTACTGTCCCTCTATTTAGAAAGGCAGAGGCATCACGGTGTGATTATTTTACATGTAGTTGTGTTTTTTCCTGTGTAATAATATTCAACATTGCTATCAATACATTTTTCAAAAAAATGCCTCTCTGTGGAAAATGGGTTTAAAAACATAAACAACTGTGGGATACTGTTTGTCCGTGATTTGAAGAGCCCAGCGCTGCTCCCGATGAAGGGAAAACCAATTCTGCAGGGAGACCTACCTCGGCACTTGTGCAGGTGAAAGCAAGGGTAAGATTTGCTTCACCATATTTTCTAGTCTTTGGCTTAGAATGAAGTTGGTTTGGAAACATATTCAGCGATGCTTCATCTCCTGCTTTGCATTTGTGTAGGCGCCCCGCTCTAGCAGTGTCCAAGAGTTGTTGGTTTTTTTTTTTCCCTTTTCATGCTGCCCCCCCCCCCCCCTGCAATGGCTCTGCACCCCCCTAGGGGGCGGGCCCCACACTTTGGGAAGGTCTGTATTAACTGAAGGCTTTTCATAGAGTTTTTAGGACATCCTAGCAGCAGGGAATTACAGTAGAAGTAATAAATGCATGAACTGGTCAAAAATGACTCCAGGGTTTCTCATGGTGTTATTGGAGGCCAAGGTAATGCCATCTAAAGTAAGAGTTTGTTTAGATACCATATTTCTAAGATTTTCAGGGCCGAGTCCAATAACCTCAGTTTTATCTGAATTTAGAAGCAGAAAATTAGAGGTCATCCAGGTCTTTAAAACTTTCCTGCAGTTTAACTAATTGGTGTGTGTTATCTGGCTTCATGGATAGATAAAGTTGGGTGTCATAAGCATAGCAGTGTATGTATGTGTGCTAGACCTTCTGATGATACTGCCTAAGGGAAGCATGTATAATGTAAACAGAATTGGTCCTAGCACCTACAGCGTGCTCTAATCATTCTAATAGAATATTATGGTCAACAGTATTGAACACGGCACTGAGGTCTAGCAGGACAAGCACAGGGATGAGTCCACTGTCAGAGGCCATAAGAAGATCATTTGTAACCTTCACTAAAGGTGTTTCTGTGCTGTGATGAGCTCTGAAACCTGACTGACACTTTTCAAATAAGAAAGTCTGCGGGTCTCCGTGTAATCGGTTTACTGTTCCAATACTTTTAGCCCTCACTGTACTTCCATCTGTGACTTCATCAAACATGTAAGAATAACCAGGAAGTGTGAGTACGCCATCTGTAATAGTGTGGTGAGCACATGAGCAGAGATTTCCTCCTCTTTGTGTGTCCTTGAATTGCATCCCGCCCTTCCCTTCCCAGCTTCATATTCATTATGAGAAGTTTTTCCCCTTAGCTTTAAAGACACTTTCAATCCTAACAGACATTAAACCTGAAGGATCATTTCACCCCCACTGACCGCCCGGTCATGCCAACAATCTGAGCTCTGCGACGTGGCGGAGACAGACAGCTCGCCGGCCCGCAGGCACCACCGTCTGCATACATGCAAACTCGATGGCACGAAGCTGGCGCTAAGACGAAAGCGTCAGCCCTCTGGAATCATCTGCCACATCGAACTGATATCAAACATCAGGATGTGACCTCTGTGATGGCTGTCCTCACCCGCCTCCGCACAAAGGAAACCTTCATAGCTTAATCCAGCTCAGATTTCATGGCTCTGCTGCATGGCTGTTCCACTTCCACACTCAGAGAAACACAAGTTATTTATATCCGTGCAGCCAGAACACACTCTTCCAGCAGAAAGCAGCCGCAGAGCGCCGAGAGCTCCCAGCCAACACGAACGTCTCAGTGCTGAACATTCGAAGCTCAAACACATTCAAGTTGTTGGTTTAATGTGTGCGTGCTCCCCCTCTGCTGCACAGACCACAAACATGACGGGCTCGACGCTGTGCTGCAGGTGACCTCCTTCCTGCAAGACGTTCCCTCTCACATCGACACACAGTGAGCTGCAGCTTCTGCAACTGTTCCGGTATTTTTTTTTTTCCCATGATGAGAGCAACAAACCAAACAGAACCTGCAGTTCCTCTGACGTCCAGCAGAGGCAGCAGTGAGACCGTCCTCATAGACTTCCATGTTAAAACAAACCTGTTTGGTCTCTGTAGATAATTTAAACCTTCATTATATTCGTTTAAGGAAGATATTTTTGTAACTCACCTGTTTGCATTACGAGGAGTGTGGCCTCTCTGACTGACAGGTGGATGATGACACAGGTGCTGTAGCTGCAAGCTGTCTGCTAGCTTCACCTGAACTGGACCTTTGGACCATGATTGTGCTTTTAGACATCATGTGACTAATAATATCGCTGCTGTGAGGTTACTGTACTAACAGACCATCTCAAAGAAATTCTAGGATCCTCATTGGATGTTCCTGATTAGCTGGTGTCTATCTGATAGCTAAGCATTAACTGATAACTCAGCACCTTCTGGTTGAACTATGGTCATGGCGTGGCTGTAAGCTGTACTAACCAGTGACATAGAACATGAAGATAAATAATCTCAGTCACACAAACCTGTCATGCACATTTTGAATATTTTACAGAATGTCAGCCCTAAAAAAACGTTGATATTTTTTCCAGCGTTTTTGATTCTCACCACTTCTTTAGTTCGTGAAATGTTTGGAATTGATGAACAAATTTCAGCTGTTTTTATGGAGATCATCACTCCTATAACAAACAGATTTAAGTCTTCAGACTGTGACGCCTGCAGTGGTAGTAAAACTGATCTGGGTTCAGTTTCTCACAAAGCTTTAATGTGTTTTTTAACCCAGAGTTTCAAGTGGAGATCTGCTGGACTGATGAAGCTCAAACATGCAGCAAAAAGCCCAAAATGTGGACCTATGCAAGTGTACCTGAAGGGTCTGTGAGGCTGAACATGTTCACAGTGTGAAGGGGACATAATGCATCATTGATTAAACAAAGAGCAGCTGACTGTGATTAGTGTCTGATGGAACAACCCTGTTGCACAGCTTTCCTCTGCAGCCCACAGATTACACTGTGCACATTCAGTAAACTCAGAGTCTGAGTGCTCTGATTCTCTGCGCAGCTGCCGCTCGGTCAGGTCGGCTTAGGTAATGTGTTCTGAGGAAAGAGAAAAGGAAGAAGAAATGAAATATCAAAGATCAGCAAGGTCATCGGGGGTAAATGGGCAACTGCAGGCGGAGTAGCAGCACCTCCACGTCTTCAGATTCTGGTCATGCACTTCATAACTTCACCGAAGGTTCAGGCATGCGCTCAGAAACAGCACATGCATGGCCCGAGTGGAATTCTGGTTCTCCTTCTTAAATTCACCACGATGATGTCACCCCGATCTTCCATCATGCTTTAAAAAGTGCACACTATGAGCGTCTCAGGCTGTCCTAAACTTGAGCCCCATCAGCTTCACGCCTGCAGGAGTCCAGCTGAAGTAGCTGAAGTACTAACAGCAGCCAGATGAACCCACTTGTGCCTTTTTCTGGACTGAGTTACCCAACATGTTTGATCCTGTGTGTGGACAGATGAACCAGAGCCACCAGGCTTCTTTTATCTCCATGGACCAGCTCTTCATAGTCACATGAAGGCATGTGTGATGGAGATGGTGATCAGGTTGAAATTTTACTGCAGAATCTGCTCTGAATCTGTGCTGTGGGATACGACAGAGCCGCCTCTCACACTGTTCCCATTAACAGTGTTTCATAGAGGAGTTCAAAGCAGTGGGTGAACGTCAGCCTGTCGGCTGCAGAAAGTGAGCTGTCAGTCACAGATGGGAAGATGTGGGAGGAAGGAAGTTCAGACATTGTTCAGCCATCTGACGAGTGTGTTGGAGGACTTGTTTTAAGTTGGCACTCAAATCAACACGCTTTCATTTATGGGTAGAAATGAGGCAGAAATTTATCATAAAGCCTGAAAAATCTAATTTCAGTTGCTGTAGGAAACTTGAACCAGAGCTGAAAGATGCAGTCTTTTATTTTGAATCCCTTTTTCCTTTCAGAGTTGGAGCCATTAAGCTCTGCTTTTGCACTGAAAAACTGCTGGACTCTTACTGTGAAAACAGAGTCCAGCAAGCTGTTCTGCAATTAACTTCAATTCAGTTTCATTTATACTTAGTTCATTTACATTTATATATATTTATATAAATCACAATATTAATACTGTGAGGTAAAGATACTACAATAATACAGAGAAACTCCAGCAGTCACATGATTCTCCCCACCCACATCTAAAAAACCCTCCCTTTTAACAGGAAGAAAAGTCAGACAGAACCAGGCTCAGAGAGAGGTGGCCATTTTTTCACATCCATGACAGACTGTGTGGGAAACATGGATGCAGCCACCACAATGCCACTGGATTCTGGACTCTGTGACCTGAAGCCTTAGGCCCGGGGTGGCCAACTCCGGGCCTCAAGAGCTGGTGTCCTGCAGGTTTTAGATGGGTCCTTGATCCAACACAGCTGATTTAAATGGCTAAATTACCTCCTCAACATGTCTTGAAGTTCTCCAGAGGCCTGGTAATGAACTAATCATTTGATTCAGGTGTATTGACCCAGGGTGATATCTAAAACCTGCAGGACACCGGCTCTCGAGGCCTGGAGTTGGCCACCCCAGTCTTAGGCTGTGTCGAAATTCAGGGGCCACATCCTTCGGAGGTCACATTTGTAGGCCGATTACATGGTGACAAAGGCTGTCCAAATTCGAAGGTTGCTCCAAATGTGGCCCAGAAATGCATCCTCCTTTTCCCCAGATTTGACGCATGGGCCGGGTGTATCGTTCGTGGCCCACCATATCCCAGGATTCATTGCGAATAAGGGTTGAAGAAAATCTTTTGAGAAAAACGGCAGGTGGTTGAAGTGAAGCAATCCAGAAATAAACTTTTAAAAGTAAGTACTGTTTTTTTTTTTTAAAAATTTTTTTTATCTCATTAAAAATATCCAGCGGAACAAATTTAGCATAATGAAAAGTCTTAAAAAATTCAATGTAGCTAACATTCGGTTGTTTTAGGACAAACCAACCAAAAGTCTGGCCCGTGAGCTGTGGTAAGGAAGCAGACTCAACCATGCTGTGCTGAAGTTTATGGTTAAATGAGCTCTCATCCTGTATAAACCACTAATAAATAAGACAGGCAATAAATGGAGAAGTCCTCCTCCTGTGTCTGTGCTGTTTGTTATGCTTATATCATACAATTTGAGCATGTCACTTTTGTTATAAAGCCCAACATTTCTGCAGGATCATATGTCCTGTTTCTCCTTTCTCTTTTTTTCCCTCTTAAATTTCTCTTTAATTGTCCCACACAGGGAAATTTGATTGTAACAGCAGCCAGAAAGACACATATACAAACAAACAGGACACAGAACAGAAACATACACAATTTTCTTTCTTACATATTTACATCAAGGACAATGGTTACTATAAACGGAGTAGTGTACAGTTATTAAATAAAATTAACTACCGATAAGAAGCAAACCCAGGTTGTGGTGCGAATTGGTTGATTAAATTATTGCAGTTACAGCGCAGATGTAAACATCTATGATTGTTGGGAGCAGTTTTGATTGTACAGTCTGACAGCTGCAGGGAGGAAGGACCTGCGGAAACACTCCTTCATGCATTGGTGCATGAAGGATTTTAAATGATTGTGTGATTTTAAATACATAAAATATGTCCATGTGATTCTATTAGAAAACTTTGTTTTCATCTTGCAAGTTAACAGATATTTGATAAACTTCTCCTGCTTTTGTTGTTAACTGCCATGGCTGATTTTCTTCTGCAAGCGTCCAGAGTAAGGAGAGACTGAGAAGGGACAGAGGCTCTTCATCCCTGATGAAACACCAGCACAGGTTCAGCAGTGTGTGAGGAAGAGGAGGAGAAAAAGGAGCCAGCAGCAGCTGAGAGATGAAGAGGAGAACAGGGGGAGAACAGGCAGCTGTTCTCTGTACATGAAGGATGGCTGAAAATATTTAAAACAGTTTTCAGATATTTGCTTCGTGTATTTGCAACACAAACTATAACAGCTGCATATAGGGAACCACTGACTGATGTTTATCCTGCAGGACAGGATCTGACAGGGAAAGAAGAGAAAATAAAAGTAACCATAGACAACTTTGATAATGATCTGATTTATCCAGAATGTATTTAGTCAAAATATTGTTTTCATCACAATGGGATTGTACTGGTTTCAGTGGGAAAAGTATGCAAGTAAGAGGTTCAAAGAGCTGTGAAAAGCTGTACATTCATAAAGTATGTATGTAAAATACAATATTTTATAACGATGTTGTTTCTGTGTCATCTCTATTCCTTGAGACTCTTTTTTTTTTTTTTTTTATAACTCTTTATTTTGTACTTTTTCCTTTGTATTACATACGGACAAGACAATAATAATAATAACACAACAACAAACACACACAAAAAAAAAAAAAAAAAAAAAACCACGAGAGGTCCCGCCCTATAAGGCTGACTGAGACTTATAAATTATCCATTTTGTCCACTGTTTTCGGTGTTTGTCAGATTTCAGTCTCAGAGTGTAAGTCATTTTTTCCATTGTATATATGTCCTCGATTACGTCCATCCAGTCTTCCAGTTTTAAAGGATCGCTTTTCAGCCAATTCTTTGTTATCACCTTTTTGCTTGACAACAACATAATCTTAAACAAATACCAGTCCTCCTTTTTTACATTTTCCCATATTCCAAAATACATTACTCGTGCCTCACACAGTACTTCATACCCCAGCACCTTCGTCATTGTTGCCGCGATTCTTTCCCAATATGATTTAATATATTTACACTTCCAAAACACATGTGAGTGATTGGCGTTCCAGTCTCCACATAATCTCCAGCATTGTTGGGGTGTTTTCAACTGCTTGCTTTTGATATATGGAGTAATAAAAAACCTAATCACATTTTTCCAGCCATATTCTCTCCATCGTCTAGAGCTAGTGGAGTTATGCTGTGTGAGACATAAGGATCGCCAATCATCCTCTGACAACTCAATTTGTAGTTCCGATTCCCACTTTTGTTTAATATATAATGTTTCATTCCTATTCGAATTTTGTAGGCCATCATATAATTTCGACAGAATTCCTGATGGAAGATTTTTATATGCACCTGTTATTGTTCCTATTATACGATTTCTTTCTCTCGAGAGCTTCTTTCTAATTTCTGTATTGTAAAAGTGTCTTAATTGAAAGTACCTAAATAAATCTGATTTATCCAATCCGAATTGTTTCTGTAGATTCTCAAAAGATTTAAATGTTGTCCCATCTATTAATGTACACATTGCTGTAATTCCTTTATTGACCCATCTTAAAAATGTACTATCCCATTGTCCACTTTGGAATTTTCGAGAGTATGCAGGCCAAATCAGCAATTTACAATCTTCTGTAATTCTATATTTCTTCATTATTGTCCACCAGAGTTTAATAGTAAATTCAGTGATGAGATTTTTGTTCGTGGGCTGGGTAGTTTCTTCTCCCAATCTTGCTTGTGGATGACATGATAGGCAATAATTTAACTCTATATGCTTCCATTTTGAAGTATATTCTGATGAACACCAGTAAACAGTATATCTCAGCTGGGCTGCATAGAAATATTCCTTGAAATTCGGGAGGGCAAGTCCTCCTTTTTCTTTTCCTGATTGGAGTATTTTAAATCTTATTCTTGGCTTTGTCCCTTTCCAAATAAATCTACTAACTAATTTATCCCATTTACCAAACTGTGCATCTGTTATTTGGACTGGTAATGAGGTGAATAGGTACAATAACCGGGGAAGCACATTCATTTTTATTACCTCTATTCTTGAGCTAAGGTCCTTGACAAGCGGAGCCCATTTAATCAGATCTTTTTGGATTGTATTACTAAACTTCACATAGTTTGCCTCGTATAAAGTACTTGTATCACTAGTTAAATAGACACCTAAGTATTTGATCTTATTTGAATCCCATTTTAGTTTAAGTTCATTTTGTAATAATTCTTTGGGGAAATAATTCAGACAGAGTACTTGAGTCTTTACGATGTTTAGTTTATATCCTGCGTTTTTACCAAAATATTTTAATGCTTTAAACAGCCAAGGAAAGGTCGTATCAGGATCCTGTAGATATATAATTATATCATCTGCAAAAAGACCTATTCGTTGTTCAAGTTTGGAAACAAAAACCCCTTTTAAGTCTGTACTTTGCCGTATATACTGAGCCAAAGGCTCAATATACAAAGCAAAAAGAGCTGGACTCAAGCAGCAACCTTGCCTAGTTCCTCTAAAGAGCTCAAAGCTGTCTGTCAAGTCCCCATTTATTTTAACTCTAGCCATTGGCCTATGATACAGGGATTGTATACACTTGATGAAGATACTGTCAAAGCCCATTCTCTTCAAAACAGCAAAAAGAAATATCCAAGAGACTCTGTCAAAAGCCTTTTCAGCATCTAAACTCACTAAGGCTGTTGGGATTTTTTCTCTATTAACTTCATTAATTATATGCAATGTGCGTCGTATATTGTCTTGTGTCTGTCGCCCCTTAATGAACCCTGTCTGGTCTTCATCCACCAGGTCAGGAAGGAACAGCTCTAGGCGTCTTGTGATTATAGATGTAAATAGTTTATAATCAACATTTAAGATGGAGATTGGGCGATAAGAATCACAGTTTTCCTTGTTTTTACCTTCTTTCGGTAAGACTGAGATGATGGCCTCTTTCCAGGAAGGTGGAATTTTAGCGTGTTTTATTGTCCAATTAAAAGAATCTATCAAAATAGGGGCCAAAACCTCTTTGAAAGTCTTATACCACTCATTGGGGTACCCATCACTCCCTGGACTTTTATTCGTCTTCAATCTCCTTATTGCCTTATCCAGTTCTTCCTTTGTAATTGGTTTGGTTAATAGTTCATTTTGAGTTGTCCCTATTGAAGGGAGGTCTAACTGATCCAAAAACTCTACAATTTCTGGTCCATTTTTCTGATCCAGTTGACTATACAATGTTTTATAATATTCTTGAAAGGTGTTTTTTATCTGTGTTGGTTCATATAGTAGTTCCTTGGTATTTGGATCTCTAATCTTGTTGACTGCATTAGTTATTTGCATTAATTTTAACCGTTTAGCCAATACTTTAGTTGCTTTGGAGCCAGACTCATAGAATGTTTGTTTTGTGAATCTCAGTTTCTTTTCTATTTCCTCCATAGTCAAATCACTTAGTTGTTTTCTTACGTTTTTGATTTTTTCGGCCAAATCAGGACTCAAATCTGTATGCTTTTTTTTTTCCAAATCCCTTAATTGTTGTTCTAATTTGGACTGTGTAAGCTTCTTCATTTTTTTGAGGTAGCTGGTCCTTGATATCAAATACCCCCGAGTTACTACTTTCACAGTATCCCAAATTATTGTTGGGTCTATCTGATCATCCTTATTGTGGGCAATACAGGTTTGTATTTCTTTTTTGATCTCTTTTACCTCAGATTCATTATTGAGAATACCAATGTTCAATTTCCATAATAATTTCTTTTTCTGATTATGTAGGTGAATGGTCAAATGAATGGCGTTGTGATCCGACAAGTCGGCTATACCGATATTGCATTCTGTGACTCTATGTTTATCACTTCTATTTATCAAAAAAAAATCTATCCTAGAGTGAACCTTATGGGCTGCTGAGAAATGGGTATAATCCTTCTCCAGAGGGTGTAATTCTCTCCATACATCACAGAGATCCGCTTCCTTTATTAATGAGTTAAGAGATTTAGATTTATTATCTTTGCGTCTTTTTTTGCTTGTAGTATCTTTAGTATGATTTAATATACAGTTCCAGTCGCCCCCACATATCAAGGTCCCTTCACTAAAGCTTATAATTTTTTCAGATAGTTTTTGATAGAATTTTGAGTTGTCCTCTGGAGGGGCATACACATTTATCAGGGACACCACTTCATTATTAATCCTCCCTTTGACAGCAACATATCTACCCTCCTTGTCACGGATTTCCTCTAACTTTTCAAAATTTACCGTGTTAGCTAATAAAATTATAACTCCTCTTCGTCTGCTATTCTTACATGAGCTATAAAAAGAATTTACATAGCCAAGCTTTTTAAATTTTTCATGTTCTTCTTTTGACATATGAGTTTCTTGAATGAATATAATCTGTGCCTTGTGTCGTTTCAATTTAGATAGCAATCTACTCCTTTTAACTGGATTCCCCAGACCATTGATATTGATTGAAATAATTTTTATTTTACCTACACCACTCATAATTCGTACAGTGTGCAATGATCATCCCCTCTAGTTTAAGAAAATAAAATAAAACAATATTACTAGACATTAAACAAAAATTAAACACAAACTTGCGACTCCCAATTAGTAGGAAGAAACTGTCTCCCACCATGACCCCGTTGGTAGATCTAGGGTAAAAAACCTCCGTAAAGGAGGGCCCTATGAAATATTTGAGAACTGAAGAAGTAGTTCCCAAAT
Source organism: Copadichromis virginalis (assembly GCF_057382275.1). Lineage (NCBI taxonomy): Eukaryota > Metazoa > Chordata > Actinopteri > Cichliformes > Cichlidae > Copadichromis > Copadichromis virginalis. The sequence goes on from NC_140624.1 coordinate 29,007,965, forward strand.
TATAGTCCAACGTATTTACCTCCATCCGGTGTTGCTCCTCCAGAACTTTGAATTTAAGAGGCCTATAATTTTCTGATCAGTAACAGGGGGAAGATATCCCCCGAACTAATCAGCATTTCTCTGAAATTCCTCCAATTTTTTTTTAACTCTCTGCCTCGGGGAAGAAATTTGCTCTCGATGGGAGATTGAGGCCCGTTTCCACTCTCGACACCTTCTGCTTAGCGCATCGTCCTCCTCAGATGCTGCCGGGATCTGGACATCGTATCCCCTCCTCTGCATCTCCATAGCCGCCTCTCGTACGTTACCGTAGTTTCTGACTCCGTCCTGCCAGTGGATCCGAATGCTCGTGTAGGGAGTTTGGAAGCGCACTCCCGCTTCCTTTAGTATCCGCTTAACTTCTCTGTATTGTTTGCGCTTTTGAACAATATCTGATGCATAGTCATGATCAAAGTAGATCGTCTTGCCATTCACCTGGATTTGCTTCTTTTTCCAAACTTCTCGAAGTATGAGTTCTTTCGTTGTGAATTCCTGGAAATTAATAAGAATCGGACGTGGGAATTCTCCAGGGCGCGGTTTCTGTACAGAGATACGATGGGCCCGCTGGATCTTAAGTTCTAGCCCGGCCGGTATAGGTATCTCGTGCTGTAGCAGCTCCGAGACAAAGTCTTGGACAGATCTCCCCTCGGAGCCTTCCTCCACTCCAACCAGGCGTATATTATTTCTGCGAGATCTTGACTCCAGGTCCACCAGCTTGTTCTGAATAAATTTCTGTGTTTTCAAGCTTTGGAGGAGCGCTTCAATTAACTCCATTGTCACATCTTCTATATTTCCCACTCGATCCTCGGCTTCCCCCACTCTCTTCGACAGAGTTTTTATGTCCTCCTTTATCTTGTCGAGCTTACCGCCCAATTCCCGCTGTAGCGTGTTAATGCCTTCTCTCAGCCTTTCATTATCTTGTTTCATTTCTGATTTCAATGATTCGATGGCTTTTAGTAATTCGCCAGCCGAATCTCTAATTATGCCATCGGGGCTCGTGCAGTCTTGTCCTGTTGCGTTATTGGTATTTATTTTTGCGGCTTTATCATGTCCCCTTGGCATTTTGGCCTCCTTTTGCCTTATTCCTCACCAATTATATTCGTTTTGCTCAATTGAATTGTCTGTTGACGAGTTTTCGGTGTTTTAAATTCCTGATAGGGAGCTACCACCAAACGCGTCCACTCAATCCGCCATGACACCCGGAAGTCTCCTTGAGACTCTTTTACCCAAATATCGGCCTCTTTAATGCTCTGATATCTTCAACATCTTAAATTATATTGCCCAGTTTTCTCATCAATAAAAGAATATTTACTGCATCAGTCTGATTTCCATTTTATGTGAAATGTACAAGGATCAAATCTTTGTAGTTAATTTTTGGGATTTTTTGGGATATTGCCCTTTAATATAACTAAAGATTTCAGCCAGTGGTCACTGTATATTAATATTTGTCTGTTAGACAGTCACAAGTTATAAATGATATGAAATAGAAATATATATACCTTGAATTTTAACTGAAATATAATATTTGAGACAACTGAGTTAAATTTCACCTCTGAGGATTTTTTTTTTCAAAAAATGAAGTATATATAGTAAAATATCAATAATGGAAATCATTTTACATTTATACCATCAAAATGAAATGAGACATTTCAAGAGCTACACTAGCAAACTATTTTACTAGCTAAACTTAGCATAATTGGCTCAGCACATGGCTGTAATGTTCACCCAGATACATCACACGGAGATGAAACAACACAATTTTCTTCAGTAAAAGTAAAAAAAATGACATAAAATAAAGATTTTCTCTATTTCTGTCAAACCACAGCTGTAGCTGGTTTTGGACACATGTAGTAGCATACCAGCTGAGCAGACAGTGGGCGGAGTCAAGTTGAGACATTGCAAAATTCATTGTTGGAACATTAACAGTAACCTTGTCGGGTTTTCTGATAACCTCCTGCATGAAATCCGCAGAGACCTGTGGGCACTGTCTTTGCCGAACTGACATCCAGCAGATGTCAGAGGAACTGATTGATCTGGGTTGCACCTTTTGGATGTTTTCAGCTCTTGGGTCTCTGTTGGGCTTTTTCTATATGACCAACTACATTTTGCAGCCAGACGAGTCGCCCCCTGCTGGCCATTAGACAGAATGACCGAACACCTGCCTGGAGACAGAAGATTTGTTGTCAGGCGATGATGTAGTAAACATGCCATGTTTTGTGATGTTTTTCTGCACAGCAGAGGAAACACATTGTTTCCAGATGTTACTGGTGTTGTCTCGTCAACATCTGTCAAGCTGCTGTCCTGTGTTGGAGCTTTACGTGTGCATATTTTAAAAACAGTGTGGATCTCTGAGTGTTCTTGTGCAGGAGCGAGGGAGCAGCAGATATGGAGCTGTGTGATGGCTGCCATGACAAGCGGGTGGCTGCTGCGAGTGAGTCAGAGCGTGGCTGTGCACAAACACCTGTGAGTGTGTCTCATTTGGTGGCAGTTCAGTCCCTCAGGGCTGATGAAGGCTGTCAGTGGAGGGCGAAATGAAAGAGTGGGCGAGGCAGACAGCTGATGGTGTCGATGTGCATGTGATCAGAGGATGCGCGCTGCCTGCAGCAGCTGATGGTCTAAAAGCTGTATCTTAATTAAACCGTTAAGTCAGCACGTCGCAGATAAGTGAGAACACGGGTCGTTAAAACGATACTGAGTGTGGGTGTGTGTATAGTTTGTGCACATGTGTAAGAACATTACATATATCATACATGACAGTTCAAACTCTGATATTCTTTAAAACCACAGAGGGCTACAGTGTATCAGCAGCTGATCTCAGCTTATAGTTGTTAGCATCAGAACCTTTCTAGACTCCCTGCTCCACAGGGGGTGCTCTCGAGCTGCTCCGGAATGAGAGGGGCTTTGTGGAGCTGCAGAACAGAGCGGATCATCATTGTTTTCTGTCATCTGATCAGTATCTCTGAAATTAGAAATATCCTGTCTCAGATTGACACTGAAAAAGTAGTTCATGCATTTAGTACTTCTAGGCTAGACTACTATGATTCGTTATTATCAGGATGTCCAAACAACTCCCTGGAAATCCTTCAGTTAATCCAAAATGCTGCAGCAAGAGTACTGACAGGGACTAGAAAGAGAGAGCAGATTTCTCCTATACGGACTTCCCTTCATTGGCTCCCTGTTAAATCCAGAATTGAATTTAAAATCCTGCTCTTTTCATACAAGAATAATCAATAAATAATTAGGCCCCATCTTATCTTAAAGACCTTATAGTACTGTATCACCCCATTAGAGCGCTTCACTCGCAGACTGTTAGTTGTTGTTTCTAGAGTATTTAAAAGTAGAATGGGAGGCAGAGCCTTCAGCTTTCCATCCCCTCTACTGTAGAACCAGCTTCTAGTTTGGATTCAGGAGACAGACACTATCTCTACTTTTAAAATTAGGCTTTAAAGTTTCTTTTTTACTAAAGCATATAGTTAGGGCTGTATCAGGTGACCCTGAGTCCTTTCCTTAGTTATGCTGTTATTGGTCGGTCAGTGCACATGGCTGCCCGTCCCTGAGACTGGTTTTGCCGGAGGGTTCTTCTTGTGATTCGATGCCATACAAATAAAACTGAATTAAATTAAATCGTTGCATGAGTTATGGTGAGAGCAAACTACAGTCTGATGATTTGGAAGGTCTGACTGTTGGAGAGCTGAGCTAGGATTTGTTTTTTTTCTGCTACTTGTGCACATGGAGCGACTGTCGGGCTGTGAGGAGTGTTTTTAGGCTTCCTGTTTGAAGTGCAGCCCTCACGCTGCAACGTTTTAGCAAACGCCGACAGTCAGATAGTTGGAGAGTGGTTTTTCTGCCGAGTGTGTCCCAGTGAGCTGGGCTGCATAATGTGCCATTACACCCACGCTGGCAGTGTACGCTAACGAGTGTCTCTGGACGATGGAGTGCAGCTCAGCATGAGATAGCAGCATGTGCTGATGTATTCATTCACTCCTCCTCTTCACCTTTCTCCTCCTCTGCCTGTCCGCTGAGAGCTCCTCATCTCCATCTTATTACTCGCTGCTGTTTTGTGTTCTTTGCAGAAAACGCTGCTGCAGAGCTGATCCCCGGGGAAAGAAACACAGGACGCCATATTTGAGTCCATCATCCAACTCCTCACAGCACGTAGCTGGGTGCTGTTCTCCTCCTCCTCCTCTTCCTCCTCGCCCCTCATTGTGTTCTGATCCTCTTTATTGTTGGAAGTTGAGTCGCCACCGCTGGGTTGCCCGCTCCCTACTTCCTCCTCCTCTCCCTTCCTGCCATGTCCAACGACAGCGGCGTCCTCCACGTCTGGGAGGCCTCCGATTGGGCAGACACCTCTCAGTGCCCTCCCTCAGTAGGCGGGGCAACATTCCTCATCGTGGCATACAGCGCTGTCATTGCCATTGGGTTGCTAGGCAACGCAGGTCTGGTGTTCATCATTGCCCGGCAACAGGAGTTGCGCAACGTCACCAACATCCTGATCGCCAACCTGTCGTGCTCCGACATCCTTATGTGCATCGTTTGTCTGCCCGTCACCGTCATCTACACGCTGATGGATCGTTGGGTGCTGGGGGAGGCCCTGTGCAAGGTCAGTGTGCCGTGCACGCTCACCGCTGCTGGGACAACAGCACTCACCAGTGTGCAATCATCACCTTTTCCTTCAAAAACAATAAAGAGACGACAGTGAGAAGCTGTCTGCAGGGCTGTGTTGTCAGCCTGAGCACAGTTTCACACCGAGCCTGCAGCTCCTTCCTCCTGGAGTCAGCTGCAGGAGTATCTGAAGGAGCTGCTCTTCTTCAGGCAGCTGTAAAGGACTTGAATACCTGAATATTATCCGCTTCATTTCTGGCACTAGATGCTTACTTTTACTAAGATAATCATTCTTTGTTGACATGGAGTTTCTAAGTTATGATTGTTTCTTTTATTTTAACTACTGTAAGTGCTGCTAGCTTATGACTGCACTGCTGAACACTGAATTAATGAGTGTTCAGAACACAGGACGTGCTTTTAAAAGAGATTTTAAATCTCAAGTGTGTTTTTCCTGGTTAAATAAAAAATAAAACCATAACCTTCACATTGGCAGAACCTCACTCTGGGCCACCGGCCTGATAAGCTACCACTGAGGCACCTTAGACAGGAACGGTCCAGGCTCACTGGCCAGCACTTTCCAGTGACTTTCAAAATAAGAGTCATCCAGCATTGTCAGACAGATGTAAAATTAAAAACGAGCCGGGGGGGGCAATCCAGGTGCTGACTCTGCCCACCCTGAACATGGATTGCATACTCCTTTTATCCTCCAAAGTTGTGTTGATAAATGAAGACCGTTAGCTTTCCACTGCTTAGTGATGCAGATGAGTCAGGTACGCAGGTGAGACCAGAGGATGATACAAGCCTGTGTTTGTGCTTCCTCTGGAAGCATGTCTATGGGAGCAGAGGGATAAGTGGTGGTCTGCTCCACACAGGAACGTAATGCTTCTCAGTCTGAGTGACCGACCACCTGAAAGCCTGAGCAGCCTCTGGCTTCACAGATAACAGATCGGTTTTAATTACAAGTTTGTGTCACCTCATTTAATAAAAATCTGAAATTAGACAGCAAACAGCAGCAACTCAGAGCTGCTGACGTTACAGATCTAGAAGTTCAGTAGCACCAGATCTGATGGAGCAGAGATGAAGAACAATGCTGACACGGAAGTGAGTGCCATCCATGGCAGTGTTTCATGTGCCCAGCAGGCCGAGCAGCACTTTACCTGCAGACCAGGTACCGCCTGCCCTGCTCACCTGTAGGTGTGTTCATTCACATTTTAAAAGAGAAAAAAAAACTTGCCTTCATTTGCTCACTGTGAGGTCATCATGAAGCTGTCAGCTGATGTAACAGGGGAAACTGAATACATTTGGATGAATGGATAAAAGTGTGATGTCACAGCGTGAAGGTGGAGCTGGTCATGACCATGGGGCCGCGCTCTCACAGTGTACCGCGAGCTCGATAACCACACCTTCAGTTTGTCCTCTGCTGTGTTTCGTGCCCGTCCAGGTGACGCCCTTTGTTCAGTGCATGTCGGTGACAGTGTCGGTCTTCTCCCTGGTGTTGATCGCTTTGGAGCGCCATCAGCTGATCCTCCATCCCACTGGCTGGTCCCCCGCCGCGGGACACTCCTATCTGGCTGTGGGGCTGACATGGCTGGTTGCCTGCTTCATTTCACTGCCTTTCCTCTCCTTCAACATCCTCACCAATGACCCATTCCAGAACATCAGCCTCCCTGCCAACCCCTTCAGGTGAGATCTGGGATACAGGTGTTTCTTAGCTTCAGTCCAGAGATGCTGTTTCATTTTAAACTGAAGCTGAGCTGAGCTATGAGGACACATAACTGATTTTCTCAAAGCCCAGAGTTTATTTTTATTCTTTGGAAATGTTCGGTATTTGTCACACAGCCCAAAACGCCTTGGGCTTGTTTTGCATTTAGCTAAAAGCAGCGTAGCCCTAAGATGTTCAGCAGCAGAACTCATCAGGGGAATAAAGTCTGCTGCAGCACAATAAATGAACCTGAATGTGTCTCAATCCGACCGTCTGGACATTAGCCTGTCAGAAATACTTAATGAACACTTTAAGAAAGACCTTTTATCCTCGGAGGTTCCTGTACCAACTGAAGTCTTTAGAACCGGTTCAGGGCCATCAGAGTCACTGAAGGAGGTGTTTATTTACAGTTCTGATTTTGTGGAAGAAGAATGTCAGCATTTGTTGGAGTTTCTTTAAATTCCGCTCTGGTGCCTGGTGATAGAGACGCAGAGAGTGTTTCATCCACAGAGCCTGACGCTGTCTGAGACTTCAGGGTTCATATCTGGATACTGAAGAGTTTGTATTTACTTCATTTAACAAGAAAAATGAAGATGCATTTCTGTTGGCTCAGACAGTCAGGGAACAGCACTGTATCTGCTTATCAGCACATCTAAAACCTGAAAACGTTAATGCAAGAAGGTAAGTGGACCTGCCGATTTCAGACTCTGATAACAGGACTGAGACAAAGACAGCTTTGCTCTAAGGTCAGAGAGAGTATGATTTAGATATGAAGGGACCTGGTTTTATTGATTCTGGTGTGCAAGCAGGTAAAAATTCAAAAAAAGCCACTAATGTAGTACCAGTAAACCCCTGTACATCCTCAGTACGTTCCCAAACATGTATGTTCCAGAGAAGCAAGCGGTTCATACGAGGTTCAGTCAACAAACTGAAAAAGCCTCTTTTTCAGAGCCTTCCTCTCATGAACCTCTGGGCAGTTTCATCTGTTAGTTTCTGATCTCTAAGTGAAAATTCTGTTACATATTTATACCTCTGAGATTAGCGCTGGATGCCAAGCAGGTGAAAATGCCATCAAATGGGTCAGACATAGACTTAGACTTAGAGCTTTTTATTGTCATTGTGCAGTTTCTTTCACAGCGAAATTGGGTAAACTTCTGGGTCAGGAGTGAAGTAATGTTCAGAACTGTCACCAGAGGTTGGACACCAGCCTCAGTAAAGTTGTGCTCAGTGGGATATTACATCGAGGCACAGATGTTTTGGGATATTGCTTAGTGCAGAAGTTACATGAAATCTTCAACTTCCTAAATCAGTGCTTCTAAAAGTTAAATAAGTGTTTCCGTTTTCATTATCCATGTCTGTCTTGTTTAAGGGATCATTTGATCTGTATGGAGCTGTGGCCGTCAGACAAGCATCGCCTAGCCTACACGACCTCGCTGCTTATCTTCCAGTACTGCCTGCCCCTTCTGCTGGTGCTCCTCTGCTACCTCCGGATCTTTCTACGCCTGAGACGTCGCAGGTCACACAGCTTTCCGTTCACTCACTCTGTGATAACTCGGTTCATCCACATCATCTTTAACTGTTCGTGTTATCGTGTCAGATTAGAGCTCTGTGTGGACACTGTGTGTGGTTACGCTGTGAGTTAATGCTTCTTGAGGTTTGCTGTGACATTTCCTGGTGGATTGTCTGATGATGGATGTCATGCTGTGTTGTGCAGGGACATGCTGGAGCGCAGCAGGAGGACTCGAGGAGCCCAGAGGATAAACGTAATGCTGCTAGCCATCGTCATAGCCTTTGCTCTGTGCTGGCTGCCACTGAATGTCTTCAACACTCTGTTTGATTGGCACCACCAGGCCCTCCCAGACTGTCAGCACGACACAGTCTTCTCTGCCTGTCACCTGACGGCGATGGCCTCTACCTGCATTAACCCCATCGTTTACGGCTTCCTCAACAGCAACTTCCAGAGGGAGCTGAAGTTGACACTGCAACGCTGCCAGTGCGGCAACCGGGCTACAGAGAGCTACGAGAGCTTCCCCCTATCCACCGTGGGCAGTGAGGGCATGACCAAAGCAACGTCACTCAACAGGATGGGCTCGATGTGCATCCCCTCACCAAGACCTGAGATTGGTTCAGCAATACTTGCCAAGACATTACCAGCTGCCACCTAAAATCAAGGATTATGAGAACTGTCTTCTGACAGGTGGTTCATCAGCGGTTCACAGCTGGAGGCAGTGTGCTAACAGCTGGCTGGGATGGCTGTGTAATCAAATGCTGCTTCATCTTGGCTTGGGTTCCATCACTTCACTGCCAGAGATAAACAGCTGATTTGACCTGTCACCAAATGTTTGGTGACAGGAATGAATGAAGAGGCTGAACGATGCTGCTTTGAGTCCCGAACACGAGCAGGAATCCTTGTTTAGAGTAACTCTACTGAGTGACAGAAGAGAGAGGAGGCAGGAGAGCTGGTAGCAGGGACTTTTCAGTAAGACACGCCCCTTAGTTACTATAACTAGGGCTATTAGTTTTAGCTTTTCTCGAATGTTGTTTGAGTGCTGCAACCAGCCATTCTACAGCATGTCAAAATGGCAACATTCTAACGACATTCTAGTGTCATAGACACAATGGTGGGTTCTGTTGGTCAGTCTGTTGGTTGGACAGTCTGTCCACCAACAGACTGACTGACAGAACAAGCAGCTAACCAAAAGACCATACAACCAACAGACTAACAAACCAGCTGACCAAAAGACCATACAACCAACAGACCAACCAATGGACGGAGCAGCTGATCCACAGACCGTCCACCCGACAGACCGACAAGCTGACCTACAGACTGTCCACCCAACAGACCAACACACTGACCAGCTGACCGACAGACCATCCACCCAACAGACCGAACAACAGACCAAAAAGCTGACCCACAGACGGTCTAACCAACAGATGGACTGACCAATAGACCGACCAGCTGTTCAAAAGATCGTCCAACCAAAGACTCTGGTGTTGAAAGAAGTGAAATCAGCTCACCTAACAGAGTGTCAGCAGCTGCAGCGCCATATTTTCTTCAAATTTTTCTACAGACAGAACCAGTGGCCCCTCCCACTCTGCAATGAAGCAGGGGATGTTGGTGGAACCAGGTTACACTGCTTTGAAGTTTTTTTGTGTGCAAAGAGCTCAGCAGGAGCACAGACTGTTACTGCTGCTGAAAAATGTACTAAAAACTGAAGGAAACTAACAAAATCAAGTTTAAAAAATGGTTCTATTACCGAAGCCAATGTGAGATCTCTGGCTATCTCTGCCAACATTTACTGCCAAAATTCTTTTGCAGTTCTTCAGTTTACTTTCAGACACAAATTATTTAGTGTTGCACACAGGTGTTGATTTGATGAGATGAAATGACGACTGTGACTGACAGTTGTATAAAATCACCTAGCAATCGGGTTAACATTTGAGACCATTTTAAGTAGCTGAGTAAAAGCTGTAAAAGTTAGTAGTAGGTCCCAGGTAAAGTGTCAGCATTTTTATTAATCCTTTATTTATCCAGGTAAAAAATCTCATTGAGATTAAAAATCTCATTTCCAAGAGAGACCTGGCATCATAGCAACAAAATAGGTATGTGGTATGTGACTTTTTCTATCTTGAACAGCATAGAAATAAAACCAGAGCTCTGTCACAGCATGCCAGTGTTGCAGGCTGTTTTAAAGCAGTTAAAGTAGATCTGTCCCGTTCTCTCTTATTGTCTGTCACATATATCCTTTTCATTTTAAACATCACCAAAATTTCAAATATTGTGCTCAGAGTATGTAGAAATAATCACTGAGGCTGTGCACAGCTCTAAATTAATTTAATCTTTTTTCTCTATTCTTAGAACTGTATTTGATGCCACAGACAGAGATGATGTCCTTGAATAGTCATCTCATTTCACCCACTTCTGCTAAAGGGGGGGCAGAAATTAAATGAATGTTGGTTTACATTACAGGGAATGAAGTGAAGGCCTAATGTTTAATTAATAGTGGTTCATTTGAGCTACTCTGGCTCAAGATTAATAATACATAACTCAGAATTAGGATAAGAGGACCCTTTCAACACAGAAGTCATTTTAATCTCTTAGTATAGACATGCCTTGTATTAATGGTTTGGGGTTTAGTTGAGTTACGTTAGGTTAGGTTCAGTTGAGTTCAGTTGATGAGTTCAGTGAGGTGGGGTGTGGTTGGGCGAGGTTGAATTGATGAGTTGGGTTGAAGTGAGTTTGGTTGAGTTGGGTTAGGTTAGTGTAAACGATGTGCAACAGACCCGACCACATCTCAGCGCTTTTCTGTGTACACTTTTCTTTATTGCGATTACTGTTCATAACAATACTCACACTGCAGCTTTCCAGCTCACAGGAGAAGATTAGTAACTTACATGCAGTGGAAAACAATATGGTTGCAGGTTATATGGTCATATGGTTAACAATTGCAGAAGTTGTTAATAAAATCCACTGAGTGAGTGACTCTGTGCTAATGTTAGCGTTTATATACTTGAGCCGATTTTGTCCTAATTTCAGTGACTGCATCTTAAATAACATTTTTTAAAGATGTTGTTTAGCCTTATTCTGTGCTGAATGAAAAGAAATGTTTCACACTCAGTTTGTAGCAGCTTCACACACTCTTACACTATTCTACTGTTCATGTCAGATGTACTGTTATAGTTACAGTTACTACACTTACAGTTATCCATCCCTGTCTTTCTTCCTTTTTGTTAAAGCATAATTTTTATTTCTTATATCTCTAAAATCTCCTCCTGTCTTTTGCAGATGGAAAATAATGCAGTTTTTGGGATTCTTTCCAGTACGGGTTTTCAATTTGATCAACATTTGAGCAATTTTAGAAGCTATAAATTTTCCATACATCCGAATGATAACAAATGTTAAAAGACCCAGTTTCTAATCTCCTTCTTAAAAAATAAAACCTATCTGGCTGTGCATGTTTGTTCTCTCTGTGGAGTCATTTCTGTTTTAAACTTATTTCGTTTTTGGTTCAAATGACCAAACGTGGGACCAAACTCTTCTTTCTCATATAACTGGGGATGAGTTTCCTCTGTCAGCTTCTTCATGCCATTTAAGTGAGAAAGGTGTAGTCTGTGTGGGGCTGTTGGGTAATGTAGTGCAGAATGTTTTCATTAAAAACACTAAGTTTAAAGTTGAAAAGTGTCTTTGTTGTTCTTTCCTTCTCAGGCAAGAAACTTTTGTGGGATCCTGCCCATAGAAAACATAGAACACTTTTTGCCAATCTCCCTTCAAGACCTTCTGCACCTCTGAATGGCTGTCAATATGCTTCTTCTTCTTAAAGGGCTTCATATAAATCCCAATATTACTACCAGAAGAGCATGAGAAGAGTCTTGAAGGTCTTGACTGCCCAAATTAAAAACAGGAAAGGTTTCATTCTAGCTCACATACCTTCTTCCTGTTCCAGGATTAGTTCAAGAAAATGCTGAATTTCTCAAAACTGCGGTTTTCCTCAACATAACAATCCAGGTGGATGTTTTCAGATTTTTACAGAATGGATTTTGGAAGAGGAAGCGAGCTGCTCGCTAGCAACACTAACACTAACCTAACAGTAACAACACAATCTGCACCCAGATGGATTGGTCCAGAGGGAATGAGAGTGGATGGCTGGCAGAACTGGATGGGGTAATGATTGATTGAAGAGGCTTTTTACAGGTTAGAGTTATTAGTATTTGCTCTTTTAACTGCTCAGGCATCAGTCTCTATGGCTGAAGAACACTGCAGGTCTTCTGCTGTCCAGCAGAGGCAGCAGGGTTTACAGTCTGATACACAAACGTTATAGATAATTTCCTCCTTCATAACAGCTGTATGGTTGGAAGCTTTTTATAACTCACTTGTTTAATGTGTTTATTGTTAGGGGCATTGCCAGTTGTGCGAATTTTTCTAATTACAAGTCATATTTATGTTCATGTCTTATTTTTTTAAGCTGAGCTGCAGTCTGTGCACAAGACAAATAAATTCAAAACTTGACTTTTTTCCCCAGAGACAGTGTTAGAAAAATATCTGTGTAATCTGATGACTGATAAATAATGAAGTCATTAGCTGTAAAGTTCCAGACTGTGGCCACACTGGTGACCATTCTTATGTTTTGATCTAAGTTGAACTTGTAACCTGCAGTGAAATCAAAGCGCACAGCTCCCTCAGAATGCTCACACCTCTGCTCGGTGGATCTCAGAGAGAAGAAATGAGCCAGGTCTCCTGCTGAGCGGGCCCCTTCAGGAGGCCGAGGAGGTGGCATTGGAGGCTAGAGAGCTCTCTCGTTTATCCCCACACAGCTCACTGCTGTGCAGTCAGGCTGCTGCCATCAGACACTGAAGGAAACCTGCACAGGTGAGCTCACCTGAAGTTCACATAGTGACCACCGGTGTCAGTAACAACAGTGATGTCCTGGAAGCTGTGCAGAACTCTTTAACATTTGCATCTTAAACCTTTTTTTAAGTGAACAGCACAGACAGCAGGAAGACCCCAAACACCACAAGAAAGGGAGCGCGCACACACACAAACACTTTCACAAACACAGACAGACACATACACACACATGTTGGTATTACAGCAGCACCGGAGCGAAGAGAGCGGCTGTATCCCAATTCAGGTTCTGCAGCCTTAAAGTAAGCAGCCTTAACGGTCCCCAAGGGCCGCGAACTCAAAGAACGCTAAGGCCGGAAGTGCGAGGCTTGTAGGCTTGTGAAATGGGACGGTCTAGCCTCCGTCGCGCTGCCCAGGTTGCCTAGCAACCATGATACTAACTGCTGGAAACATTTCATACAGCTTTGTATGACAGAAATGAAGGAGAATATATTTTGTTCATTTGTTTCTACAAGCGCTTTGTGTGATTTGATAAGTATCTGAGGCTGAGACCACAGGACTGTAAACATAATTGTTGGGCTTCATTTCTGTGCTGAACAGTCATTTTAAGATTAGCTAGTAAATAACAATTAGCTAATGTTGTTCATGAGACTAAAATCATCTCACTTTGGTAATGTAACTATAATATGGTCAATATTATAGTTATTATATTAATCATTATTAGTTATTACAGCAATGAGTTTGAACTCTGTGTCAAATACTGAGCTTCCGTAAAGATTCAAGTTGCATTTATTTATATTTCCTGTCACCTTAAATCTTCACTCAAAGACACTCAAGTATCTTTGACAGTGTATATATAGATGTATCATATAGTAGGGCTGCACGATTTTGCATAAAATGAGAATCACGATTTTTTGGCTTAGAATTGAGATCACGATTCTCTCACGATTTTCTTTTCCAGTATAAATATTTATTGTATACAGTATAAATTCCAGTATAATAATTCCAGTATACAGTATAAATTCCAGTACACAGCAAATTCAAAAGTGTTAAATGTTTTGGTGTTAATAGTCTTCTTGCAAAAGTAGAGTTAATTTTACTCTAAGCAGAGTCACATTCTTTTAATGTAACTCTGAGGTCTAAAATGATAGTAGTTAAAATCGAGTGTTAAAAATGAGTGTTTCTCTGTCAAATCTGGAGGTGTTACAATGGAAACATTAACTCTTGACCTCTTAACTCTGAACTCCTACAGGGGCTATGACACCAACAGAGTAAATTCACAGACTCCGCCCCCAGCACGGCTCCAATCGAAGCTGAAGTGAAGCCGTTTCAGAACATTTTGCTCTACATATTTGAGTTGTTTGCCATGCTTGGTAAGTCATTTTTTCAATGATTGTTTCAATTATTATTATGAGCTTTTACTTCTGTGGCTCTTTGGAGTTGAGACAAAGCTGTGTGAAAGGCATTAGCCATGTTGCTCGGTGATAGCATAATATTCTGTTTTAGCTAGCTGAAAGGTATTGTTTGCGGGCAAATACCACAGCCTTGAAAAAAAGCTTGCATGTGAATTTTCAGTCAAACTTTTGGTCAAATACACCTAAAACAATGTCTAGAATGTGAAATGTTGGTATAATGGTGCTACTTGAAGCCTGAAAACGATCGCCCATAAAAAAAAACAAACGAGCAAACAGCAGTAGCAGACGTCCTGACTGGATTCTACGTTAGCATTTAGATCCCTCCAGAGTTTTGTGCACACGGTTTAGGTAAAAATGAAAAAGGTTGAGGTTTTACATTTAGTTCAGTATTACCTGTTGCCTGTGTCCTTGTCTTTTGGGAAAATACTTTACACAAGTAATGGCTCAAAAAGGATTCCTTGGTTTTTTTTTTACTGTGCTGCAATTGTTTACTGGATTATTTGTGCCATTAATTAGTGTCAACTAATTTTTATTCGATCTCCGCACAGGATATGCTTGTGAAGATGGAATATGGGGGAGAGCAGAAGTGCGTTGAAGTTCCACAAAGGGATGAATGAAGGACATGCATATTGTATTGAAGAAATAAGTGATGAGAATGCTGTTATTTGCATTTACCATGTCAGACCTTTTGATAAACAAAATTCTAATGAAAGTGAGAACATGTATATTTCCAGTATAAATATTTATTGCACTTATTAACTGCACATCAACTTCGTAACAGTTGAGACTGAACATAAAAACAATAAATGTCTCAGGTTTTGTTGTTGCCGCAAAATGTTGTACTGCTTGAAATTCCGTCTCCACCGTTGCTCGACGCTGCGTGTATAGAGCAGGTAGTGCAACAATAGAAAAATAGTTGCGGGACGGCACTGTGTAGCGTTTGTCTAGGGTGTTGATCATTTTCCTAAATCCCTCGTTTTGCACAGTGTTGATGGGAGCCATATCTTTGGTCAGGTGATAAGTGATAGCCTCCGTAATTTCTTTGTGCCTGCGGAAGTTCGACGTGTATAGGGAAGCGCTGTATAAGGTTTCCGTTATTGATGTTTGGGTGGTTGACCGGGACGGATTTTTTCCTGTCACGTTCTCGTCATCCCTGACTTGCTCTCCGTTGTTTTTTCCCTGCTAATTTTAGCATCACACGGCACAGCTTCTGTATCACGTGGTATAAGGCTCCGCCCTTGTTATTTGTTGAGCAGGAAGAGTGAGCGCTTGTTTTCATGCAGATTACGTCCCGGATCAAAATGCGGTACAATCGTCGTCATCTTTTTTTGTTTTTCTTTTTTTTTTTTTTTAAATCGTTGTTATTTGGAAATGAGATCACACGTAAGTATGAATCGAGATCGTGATTTTCTAACGATTAATCGTGAAGCCCTATCATATAGAAGAGACAAATATTGTTCTTTCAGTATATTGGCATTACTAAATTTGGCTCAATACTTACATATATGTGTAAAAAGCAAAATGTACGAGCTGTGAAAACTGTGTCTGATAGAATGAAGAGTAGACTGATATATAAAATATTCCTTTAATGGGTGAGAAAATCAGACCCTGTCATAACTGCTTTAAGTCATACAGAATAGATATCAGAGCCTTAAACAGGCTGACTTCTGCTAAATGGGTCAAACTGGGCAGAAAGTACACAAACACATATGATGTAACACTATAGATCAACTTACTTCAGAATATATAAAGCATATAAACAATTACAGCAATATGATGCAACAAACACAGCAGTGCAACTGATCCAAAATACTCAAAGCTTCATAGAACTGAAACAAACATTTATTTTTAGCTCCATTCTGCTGCTGATACATACTTTAGGTTTCTGAATATTAAACTTGTTGCTGCCTTTCATAGTGTGTAACTTGAAGGCCCTGAGTACTTTCTCCCACACTGAAAACACTGGAATGATCAAATTATTTTAACATTACCTAATAAGACTGATTCAGGACAGACAATTAGTTATAACTTTCCTAGCAGTCCTTCACAAACAGGGAACAGTCTGTCTATTCTCTCCATCTGTCAGCTGCTGCTGGCTCTTTCTCCTCCTCTTCCTCACACACTGCTGAGTTTGTCCTGGTGGATCATCAGGGGTGCAAAGCCTCACAGATGATGTGCCGCAGTGTGTCCCTCAGTCTGTCCTCACTCTGGACACTTGCAGTTGGGACACGTGGAAATCAAATGTGTGATAAGCTGCAGGATTCAAACACAAGTGTGACTTATAAACACATGTTCATACTTTTATTACACAATCAGAGAGAAAGAAACAGAGAGAGAGTGCAGGACAGACAGACAGGTGTCTCAGGTGTATACACTGCTACAAACAGGAGGATTTAGTGTTTGTGTTATTACGAGTGCTAAACAAGAAGAGTTCCCAGATGGTACAGTGGACACATGTGTGACTGCTGTGATTAAAGCATCTTTCTTTCAGCTTAACGAGTGAACCGTCAGCTCGTTCAAACACACGTTAACTGACTTTAATTATCCATAAAATCGTCACATTCTCTGTAAGATTAAGGCCAACTATTGAACGGCGTATATTTTGAAGTAGAGGCTTTAAAACCAAGTAAACGCTGAAAGTACAAACATCACTAATTGTAGAAAACCCCTGTGATTTGTGCATATAGACTGTTCCACGGACCCCCTCTAACCACTGCTAAGATGGTACATTCCTCCCATCCTTTGTTTGTGTTTGCGCTGGTTCACCGTGATAGCGCTGGTGGAGCTGGGCTGTTGAACTGAACATGTGTCGTGTGTGTGCGTGAATGATAAGTAAGTGCCTTGTATTTGTTTGTTCTATGGTTGTAACTTATCATACACTTGCCTATGTACATTGTGTGATGCCTTTATAGAGTTTTCCAGCGGTTTGTGTAGCCACGAGACACTGTATATTCACGCTGATTTGACCAAAATGGCGCTACCCTTGTGAACTGAGCTGCCCAAAGTAAAGATGGAGTCTATCCCTGTGCAGCAGCACATTTGTGTCCACCAGGGGGTGGTGTTTAGTCATTTCTGTTCAACCCTTTCTGTATTATTTAGACCAACTTAGTTGACTTTAATTGTTCGCTAATTGTAATTTCTGTTATTTTACAGAACCACACACACACATACATATACTCACACGAATTCACTTCTGGAGATGTTTTGGATTAAAGGCAGAGGTGTGGACTCGAGTCATTCATTTTATGACTTTAGACTTGACTTGAAAAAATGTTCTAAGACTTGTGACTTGACTTGGACTTTTACACCAATGACTTGGGACTTGAATTGGACTTGAACCGGTTTACTTGAAAAGACTTGATATTTTACCCCAAATATAAAATTTTACATGCACATTATATAGAGATTGAAAATGTGACGTCATTCACGGGTAGAACCGCAAAGGATTCTGGGAACTCGTGGCAAGCGGTACTAGCGCACGCAGGCTTTCAATTAAAATCAGTTATACAGCGATAAAAAGAAACACAAAAATGTCAAGAAGCTGTTGTATTATTAACTGCAATAGCCGGTCGCATGACAGCCACGGGAAGCCGACGGGTAAAGAGATCGGTTGTTATCGGATTACGTCGTTAAAGAGAAATTGTTCATGTTTCCGAAGTAACAAAGAGGCGACGGATGGCCTGGATTGCAGCCATTCAAAGAGCAAATATAACGTCCCAGAACACTCCAGCTCACAGGTTAGTCTGCTCCAAGCATTTCCACAAAGGTCAGTCTGCTGTTGTAGTTAATGCGTCATTTTTCTTAACATAATTGGTGATATAGGTTACAAGCAAGTCTGGCGCTGAACAGAAATTGTCGCGCTATGCTCCTTTGTTTATTGTGCATAAATAGTGAATTGTCCTGACACAATATTGTGTTTCGCTTCTGTTATTATGGTACATTGACAAAAACATATACTTTTATTCACAGGGTAAAACAGTTGTTTTGTATCACTAATTGTCCAGTACGATTACAGCATACAATATTGTTGTCACTGCTACATTTCTGTAACGCGTACCAGAAATTATTTCCACTGCTAATTAATTACCATTGAGCTCAAAGGTTATATTAATATACTGTTAACGAATGTGTATTTATGACGACGATTTGTGAGACTGGTAAACTTATGACACGTACGATGGTCTTTACTTTCTACACGGTGCATTTCAAGGTCCTGCACCCATCCGTCGGTAAACTGTACCTGGGCTTGTTGCAGTGACCGGAAGTTACTAAACTTCATGAGTGTATGCACTCACTCCAAGAAGCGTATAATTATAAATATGCATATAAATATGCTAAGATGAGATAGCTGACTTCATCTAACTAGGCTACGTTGGTGATGCAGTTTTTTTTAATGTGTATGTCCTACAACCGCATCCAAGAACAACATGCAGCTTATCTCAGAACTGTCGGTGAAAACTATTCTTGGAGCTAGGTTTAATTGAGCTGCATTTTAAAGAGGTGCAATTTCACAATTTGTGTATATTTTCTAAGTTCACTATTTTGTCATGTGTTGAGAAAAACACAGGTTTAAAAATTACATGGTCTAATATTTACATTTAGCATAACTGCAACATGCTTTTTTTCGTTTTTTTTTAAAGACTCAAAAGGACTTGAAATTCAAAATTTCAGACTTGTGACTTTACTTGGACTTTTACACCAGTGACTTGAGACTCGACTCTGACTTGCCTGACATTACTTGAGACTTGACTTGAGACTTGAGGATAAAGACTTGAGACTTAATTGAGACTTGCAAAACAATGACTTGGTCCCACCTCTGATTAAAGGAACCCTAATTCTCATTGCTGTGGACCCTCTCTTTCATCATATAAGTCACCTGTGCCTTCTGACCGAGGATAGGAAAATCCTGCTGTAATTTGCCAGTTTATTAAGCACACACATGTCCAGTTCACTAATGTCACATAACTTTGCCGACATGTGGCCAACAGTAATGTTTTAATGTTCTTCATTATTAAACATTTGCATATAAATAAGTGACATATTATTCCGTACTTAAGTTACTCTTCGTCCGCCCCTCTTCCGCCGTTTTTTTCGGCAAAATTATCCACTCCCACTGCCGCGCTATACATTCTGGGATATGTTGGGCCACGAAGTCTACACCGCCACATCCTTAAAATTCAGGGAAATGAAGGACGCATTTGAAGGCCGCATTTCGAGCAGCCTTTGAATTGGGACAGCCTTCGTCGCGTCGCTGTGACGTAATCGGCCTTAAAATGCAGCCTTTAAGGCTGCAGACCCTCGTTCTAAACTTAGTTCTGTTCGGAGACTTAATATTGGCGGTATTATAACTGATGACCTCTGAAAAGTCTCCACCTGTTGCTCCAATTTTTATAAATATTTATACAAGTCAGAGTTTGATGAGAGTGCTGCTCTGAACTTTATGGAAAAAATCCCTGATGTGCAAACAGTTAAAGAAGATCAGATGAGTTTCTGTGATAGGCCGATATCTATTAGTGAAGTGCTACCTGCTATTCCACGTCTTAAACGTAATAAATCCCCAGGAACCGATGGCTTAACCTCTGAATTTTACATTACTTTTGCAGATCAACTGGCTCCATTTCTTCTTAATGTATACATTGAAAGTCTTATAAATCAGTCTCTTCCCCCCACTTTATCACAAGGTCTGTTAACCCTAATCCCAAAGCCAAAGAAAGATCCCACTTATATGGACAATTGGAGGCCAATTTGCCTCCTTAATAATGATTATAAAATCCTAGCTCAGATCTTTGCCAAAAGATTGCTGTTTTGAATGATATTATTGATGAAACTCAGTCTGGCTTTATGGCTAACAAACACATATCCAACAACATTAGACTTGTTTTTGACCTAATTGATTATGCAGATTTGTGTAGGGCTGATAGGTTTATCTTATTTGTAGATTTCTGCAAAGCGTTTGATACGATTGAACATGGTTTTATTTTTCAGGCTTTGGACAAATTTGGCTTTGGCCCTTATTTTCAGAATGCAATTAAAACAATGTACAAAAATGTAAATTGCTCCATCAAACTACAAGCAGGTACATCAGTTAGGTTTAACTTGAACCGTGGTATCAGGCAAGGCTGCCCCATCTCCCCATACTTATTTCTCATCTGCTCAACTCCTCTCTGATTATCTTAAACGCAGTCCTCTGAAAGGTATAAGAATTGCGGATGAAGAAATATTCATTAGTCAACTTGCTGATGATACCACTCTCTTTTTAAAAAATGCTTCACAGGTGCAGATGGCTATTAACACAATTAATGCCTTTTCTTTAGCTTCAGGACTCCACCTAAACATTGGTGAATGTGAACTGCTTGCCCTTAGAAATTGTACCAGTCTATCTATCGCTGGCATCCCAGTGAAAGAGTCTGTCACTTACCTTGGTATCGTCATTACAGTTTTTTACAGCCGCTAGGACACATGTCACAATACTTAGGTCACTTTTGCAAAACTCTTCACACAATCCTCCTAACTGACCTTCAGCTTGGCAAAGCAGTTCATTTCACATTCAAAATGCACTACAACTACCAAAACACTTTATTCAGGTCTCAAATAAACTCATTCTTCCAGAACACTAGCAAAGGTTGACAGCCGACAAACACACTTTGTCACCCACAAAACAATGACCTAAAAAACACTAACAACATGTAGCATGACACAGTGTTTTCTTGTGTAAACCAAGGACACATCTCTGTTTATAATTTCAATATATGTTACTGGAATGAATCAGACATCATGCAGAATTTGTTAATATTTGTTTATGTATTTTTAATTTTTTGCACTAAGTAATCCCAAAATACAAGAATTTGTATACACACCATCCACTGATACACATACAATAGTAATGCTAATCTACTCGGTCTTCTCCATTTGGCCACAGGTTCTCATCCACATCACATCTTATGTCATCTAGGCCAATACACCTAGGAAATAATCTTCTGGCTGCCAGAATTGAAGGAGTTGAAAAATTGAAGGAGTAACACCTGTGTAGATGTTCATCTACAATGAGAATCAGCTGTGGCTGGTTAAACTGGATTTTTAGATTTAAAATATGTTTCAATAAAATATTGTTGTTGAATTTTGCTGTCTTTTCAAGTTTTGCATTGTGTTATTGTTTTGGCCATAAGTTTAACAGTTTTGAAAACAGTATGTAAGCACATGCAAAATGTCCTGTCCGTACAAAGATTTTTGGCAGTTGTTGTGTCTGAGTGAGAAGATAATTCATGAAATTTGAGAGATGTAGTCATTGAATGCATTTTGTGCCAAAACAATGATAACTGGTCCTCAGTTTAGCCCACATAGACTTCTGTTGTGCTCACTGTGTGAGGAGTTTTGCAAAAGTGACCTAAGTATTGAGAAATGTGTCCTAGCGTCTGTAAAAAACTGTAATAAAAATCAATCCACCAGGTGCTCCCTTAATTTCACTCCAATTTTGGACAAAACACAACAAAAGCTTAATGCTTGGCTGCAGCAGGATTTATCCATTAAAGGGAGTTTTACTCATGAAAGCAGAGGGTTTATCTCTAACTTGTGCTTTGTCTCTTGATGTAAATAAAGAAACCCTGGAAGATATTGACAGATTTATTTATAATTTCATATGGAAGAATAGAATTCATTATATTAAAAGATCAGTTTTATCCAACTCATACCAACATGGTGGAGTAAACTTTCTTGACTTCTCCTCATTAAGCAGTGTGTTTAAAATAAACTGTATTAAACAATTTTTCAGGAACCCAACCTCAATTTGGAACTTAATTCCCAATTATATTTTCTCAAAAATTGGTGGTCTTAACTTTCTGTCACGGCGAGTGAGATGAGCCGTGTGGAAAATAAAGGAGGATCCAAACGCAGGCACTTGTAAAGGTGTGATGGTGGTTTATTAAACACATAATAAAAATGGACAAAAGGCGAACCGAACAAGGACTAAACTAGACTGGGGACAAACTGACTACAGAACACGAACCCGAACATGAATGAAAGCGAGCAGAAACACTTGGCGGTTGACAGCAGGGAAACACACAGATGAAGCAGGGTGGAATACACAGACGGACCAGCAACTACAATGACAGAGGACACGACTTAAATACACACAGAGAAACGCAGGGGAATTACACACAGGTGGTGGACACAGCTGGGAATAATCAACAAGACGAGACAGAGGTAATACTGAACACACTCACATGAGACGCAGACCTTCACAATAAAACAGGAAACGAGAACACTACACCAAGAAGCCGACCTGACACTGAGACAGACAGAATGACACATGGAACCTGAACTAAACTAAACGTGAGATACAACCGAGAACAAATCCTTAAACATGAATAAACAGAAACATAGAATTCTAATAATAATAATCATTTTAATAATAATACTCATAGCGCCCAAAACCACAACAAACACTCAAAAATAAACTAATCAATCAAAATTCAAAATACTGGGTCGAAACTGACCCAGAACCATGACACTTTCTTTTGCTTTGTAATTACAATATCAATAAAATCCCTTTAAAACTATCCAACTTTCATAAACAAATGCTTCTTTCCTGGTCATTGATTTATAAACACAACTTTTCTCCACATAGATACTATATTTGGAACAATAGAGACATTTTATACAAACATAAGTCTGTGTTTTTAAGTAATTGGTTTGATAATGGGATTCATCGTGTTGCACAACTTATAAATCCTGTTGGAGGTTTACTCTCTTACTCAGAATTTTTGAATACATATGGTCTTCCTGTTCCACCAAAGGAATATGCCATAGTGTTTGATGCTATCCCTGCTGGGGTCTTAATGTTGTTTGGAAATCCTGTTGTTAATGATTTGATACCACTGTATCCTGCTATTACTTATGTCGGTCAGGTGTGTTTCCCCTCTGTAAAGAGGAAAAACAACCGTGAAATACGAACTCCGTTTCAAAAAGACAGAACTTGTGTCCCAACGGCTGTCGCCTACTGGAATAACTGATACCAGGACCTGGAATGGGAGAAGATTTGGACCTTACCGTCAAAATTTCTATTAAATAACAAAGTATAGGAAATATCTTTTAAAGTAATTCATCGTTTTTACCCAACCAGATCTTTTCTTGTACGTTATAAAAAGGACATTGATGTTAACTATACATTTTGTAATTGTGTGAAGGAAGATATTTCTCATTTATTTTGGTCATGCTTATACACAAATCTTTTCTGGCAAGAATTTTGTGTTTTTGTTGTTTCCTTTATCTTTTCTGAGTTCTCTTTTTGTTACGAGAAAATATTGTTTGGTTTCTTTAAGTACCACATGCACAGGGCAAACAAATTTTATTTGATTAATTTATTGATATTATTGGCTAAATTTCATATACATAAGTTGAAATTTTCTAACGCAAAACCATCCTTTCAGTGCTTTTTAAATGAAACCAAACAATATGTTGAAACCATACAACATTCTCAAAATGTAAAAGCTGTCAAAACCATAAACTTATGTTCCCTGTTCAATATCATGTGATTCTTTAATAGTCTGTGTCTATTTTGCTTTTTTATACGAACCCCCTGACATTGTGTTTGCTATTTTGTATTTGTATATCTGTATTTTGTGCTTTGTCAATAAAGCGTATTTAAAAAAAAAAAAAAAAAAAAAGAAGGCTGCAGACCCTGAACTGGGATACAACCAGTGTGTGTGTGTGTGTGTGTGTGTGTGTGTGTGTGTGTGTGTGTGTGTGCACCATTACAGGTAACCAAGGAAACAGCAGATGTATGGAGACGATGCTGCTTGTTTGCACAGGCAGGAGGAGAGAAGGGTTTTTTTGTTTTTTGTTTTTTTTTAATGTGTATGTGTGTATGGAGCCCTGTCTTTGACCCTCAACAATAAAATGTAACTATTAATCTCAATTTTGCTAAAGAAAAGGATCTGGCTTGCATCAGTCACATGACTACCATTAACCAATGCTCGCCCTTGAGGGCAGAGCGCGTTCGTTACGAGCAGATTGCCTGTAGTGATGGGATTTCCGGCTCTTTTTAGAGAACCGGCTCTTTCGGCTCGACTCACTAAAAAGAGCCAGCTCTTTCAGCTCCGAACCAGCTCCTCAGGTTGTTTTAATTAATTTATTATTAACAATAATATAAAATTATACACAAAAGGAATTACTAATGTAAAAAAAAGTGGTTTTATTTATATATGTTTATATATATAAATATATACGATGGCCACTAGAGACAAAACACGTACAAACTCCAAAACACATTTCTAGTTTTAACTGAACTTCCAAAACAGAGCTACCTAGATCACTTAAATTACACAACTAAAAGCATGTGTGTATTGTTTGTGTATTTATACACAAGCACTCATATATATTCAAATAATTAAAAAAAAAAAGTTCATTTACCTGTTACTACCACACACCAAATCTGGTCGTTGGTACTTCCTGGCTTGTGTAGCCACTACACTGCGCCTAGCATCCTGGAGCACTTCTGTTGTCTTTTGTACGCGTTTTGGAGTTTTTACATGCTTTGTCTCTAGGGTACCGTAAATATACTTTTATTTATTCACTCCACATAAAATGTAATAAATAAATCATATAATACAAAAACCAACTATTTATATTTTAACTTTTAACTATTTAAATTTTCAGCTTTTTCCTTTTAAACAATTTTAAAGTGAAACAACACAAAACACTGCAAACCACAACACAATTAAATAGAAATTATAATATGAAAACAAAAAGAACATGCATATTCTGTGTCATATGGACCTGCATGAATAAACTTTCTGAATCCTTTATCATCCGCAACTGATTATAGTTGTGGATGATTACTATACCTTTCTAATGTGACGTTGTTGTCCCTGGCTCTCTTTCTCTCTCTCTCTTCCTGCCGCTCTGTTCCTGTGCTGAGAGTGTAACTACCGTCCCTTCCCCCTCCTCCCAGCGCAAAGCACAAGGCTTGCGTGCGTAGTGAAGCGGAAAAAAGTGCAATAGAGAGGGTGAGAGAAAGAAAAAGAAAAAAACCCACGGCTCGCGATAAGGAGCCGGCTCGCGTCGTTCACGTCAAAGATCGGGCTCTAAGAGCCGTTTCGTTCGCGACCGACCCATCACTAATTGCCTGCCAAAAGCTGATTTCCAAAGTTTCCGTGTGTTTTTTTTATGTGTAATATTGTTCCGTATGTTGCTAAATAGACTTTGGTGAACAGGTATTACAAAGGGGTTATATATAAAATTTTAAAAATTACCTGTTTCTGTAACTGTGTTATTGTACTTAAAATATGTTTACAGAACTATTTTTTTGCATTTGTTGCAATTTCAGCTGTCCTCGTGGCCAGATTACTCTTAAAAGAGACATTTTCAAAGTCAACAAGAATAAAGGATACATAAAAGTCAGTGCCAAAAACTGATTGCGGCTTCTACCTTGTTACAGGAATGTTGTTTGTTGCTCAAGATGACTTGGTATCATTCATGAGGGATACATTTGACATATGTTTCACATATTATAGACCAACAAGTTATTTATAGCAGTTTAAATACAAGCAGTCAGTTTTTGGCAAATACCGGAAACCACTTTTTGGCAGACAACCACTTTTTGGCACAACACCTGGAATGAGCTCGCAAAGTACATGCGCATTTTCTACAGGCTAGGTGGTGGAGGAGAAGCAGGCAAATTAATTGGAAGGTGCAGACTGAAACAAAAACAGTAAGTAGGGTGTACAGCGCACACTATAGTCTATAAAAACTAATGAACTGAAATAAATGAACGTGCTGTTTGTGCAACAGCATGACAAACATACATGTCCTTTTATGAACTGCACAAGTAGTGGTGGTCATTAACTGCTAGCTAACTGGGTAGGGGTGTTACAAGGGGGTCTGTAGCTCTGTCCACCGTTTTAGGAAACATGTTTTGTTTTAAAGTAAGTTACAGGACTTTTCCCTTCTTTTCTGGAGGACTTTTATTTCACTAAAAACGATCTAATATGGATATCCACATAATTATGGATTATTATAATTATGATTTTCAAAAAAAAACCCACTGTTTTTAAAGAAAATATATTAGGTAACAGATGATATTAGGTTTATATTTCAAATTAGATAAAATGCTGATTTTACAGCAGTAAAATTATTGTATCTCTACAGTTTAAACATTTAATAAGCACTGCATGTGCATGTGTGTGTGTTTTATGTGTATAGATTTTTAAAAATTATTACTAACAATATAAAAAATATTCCAGACATGCCTCGTAAGGAGAGGAGAAAGAAACAGCTACAAGATTCTGTCTGGGTTCATTTGGAACAAAAAAAACCCCTAGAATACGCAAGACATATCTTCAAAGACCGAAAAAGATGGGGGGGATGGCTTTACCAAACCTTATGTTCTATTATTGGGCATGTAATATTCGTATTCTCAGGTACTGGCTACAGGGGGAAGGCATGAATAATGCCCCAGCCTGGCTGAGTTTGGAGACTTCTTCTTGTGCCTCATCCTCTTTACCAGCCCTGATTTATGCCCAAAAGCAGCCTCCGAGTGCAGGTTCTTATAATAACTCTATTGTCAAAGTTACCTTGAAAATATGGTATCAATTTCGTCGTTATTTTAAGTTGACCTTTTTTTCCCTTCAGTCACCCATTTTGAAAAATCCCTCTTTTCAGCCTTCATTAGTTGATGGTGCTTTTTATTTGTGGGCCTCCTTGGGTATCAGGTCTTTTTCTGATCTGTACATTCAGAATACATTTGCCTCCTTTGAACAGCTCTCATTGAAATTTGGCCTTCCAAAAAGTCACTTTTTTCGCTACTTACAAATCCGGAGTTTTGTTAAGGAGAAATCCTCTCAGTTCCCATCTAGACCTCCTTGTCATGACTTTGATAACCTTCTATCGCCTCCCCCTTCATCACAGGGCCTGATCTCTTGTTTGTATGGGAGAATATGTTCCTTTGGCAACTCCTCAACCTCGGCTATTAAAATGGCATGGGAGCAGGATTTGGGGTGTGTGATTCAGGATGACTCTTGGGATAAAATTCTTTACCGGGTCCATGGCTCCTCATTATGTGCCAAACACGGGCTGATTCAATGTAAGATTTTGCACCGTGTACACTGGACTAAAGTCAGACTAGCTCAAATATACCCCAACCTTAGCCCTGATTGCGACCGTTGTCATCAAACACCTGCCTCTCTAATACATATGTTTTGGTCATGTCCATCCCTCAAACAATACTGGATTAATATTTTTCTGACTTTATCAAAGATCATCCAGCTAACCCTCCAACCTGTGCCCTTAACTGCTTTGTTTGGGGTTCTTCCTGATACAGTTGCCTTGCCGACGCTCCAAGCGGATCTGGTAGCATTTCTCACCTTATTGGCAAGACGCAGAATATGGGAAGTCCCATATTTATATGGGATATTGGAAGTCCCCTTCTCCCCCATCCTGGGAAATCTGGATCAGAGACGCTTTGCATTTTAGCAAACTTGAAAAGATTAAATTCACCCTGCGTGGGTCTATGGCCAAATTTTTTAAGACCTGGCAACCCTTTTTTGACCATGTTCAGACTTTGCGGTCTCGCAACGCTCCCAATTAGCCAGCTCAGACTTTATTATATTTTATTTTATCTTATGTTTAAGTAAGATGTTTAAGTTTAAGTATATGGACTCTATTGTGCCTGCACCTTATGATGGCATTTACTTACCTACTTTATACATATTTCTTTTCTCTTACAGAATTGACTTATCTCTACAACTAAGCTGACCACTCATTATGTTTGTGTTTTGTTTTTGTCTTTTTGTTTTGTTTTTTCTTGGTTTGTGTGTTTTGTTTTCTCTGTGTCTGTGTGGGGGTGTGGGCTTTGAAACTCTCCACATCTCTCTTGTACACTCAGGAACTGTTATCTTGTACTCCAGGGTTTGCTACTTGTATTATTAGATTGGACCCTTTCTTTTTTCTTTTTGTACACCCACTGGTACTCCTATAATTATGAGGTGGGAGTGTATGTTTCATATTGTTTTATGTTCTTCAAAAAGAAAACGGTATATTGTTCGATTTGTCTTTTGTAAAAATGGATGCAGAAACTTTAATAAAAATATCTGAAAAAAAAAAAAAAGAAACAGCTACAAAAGAAGCTGTGTGAGGCTGCTAAAGGCAGTGGATCCCTCACCAGATGGATTAAAAAGAGCACAGGTAAAAATAACACATGTACCAGTTGTTGTAGACGTATTCAAGGATAAAAACTATCACTTCTACCTCTTCTTAAAGTCATTAAAGAGTTCTTTTACTGATGGCATGAAGTTGGCTTTAATGTTAGTTGTAAGGTCTTGGGGTTGTTACAGCTTCACCTTGATCACAAACTACGCCACCGTCGAACTAAAACATAACATAAAATTCAATGAAATAGTAAGACGAGTGAAATAAAAACATAAAATGATCTATATAACATACAAACATACCTCGCTGGCTGACCCATGCTTTGAGGCAGAAATGAGCACTTTACAGATACTTTTAAGAAACAACTTTCTCTGAATTAAATTGACTTCTCTTGCTTCAACTTGCCATGCTCACACATCAACATGGGCGTGCATCTCCCTCAGGTGCACCAGTGGAACCAACATGCAGTACAATAGTTCCTACATGAGAATTTTCACAATAAATGACCTAATGGGATATAAAATATGCATAGTGAAAAACAAAATACATTGACTGAAAGTAAGGCAGTAAAAAAAACAATAATAACAGTTGCAGTGTTTTGGTTCTACAACATTTTCTATCATTACTTTACCATGGACTAGGTGCAAAAGTTGTTAAGTGTAGATAATTAAATAATAGATTAATGCGATATTAAATTGTGTGTTGTTCTTAGATAAACAGCAAGTGGAGGGTGATAGTTCAGATGAGGAGATGGAAGGAGGAAGCGAGGCAAAGCCTGAGTCACAGACAGAGCCTAGAGAGAATGTAGAGGAAAGGGCAAGCCAGGAGAAAGAGACTGGAGTGAGAAAGTCAGAGAGTGAGACAGAGCTCAGAGAGTAGAAGAGTGAAGCCATAGAGAGGACATTCTCAAACCTACTTGGACACACCCAACTGATCCTGCCCATGTCATAAAATTCCACATACAGTATGATGAGGCCTTTATTCAAATGTGTGACAATATTGGACCCTGCCAACCAGTACTGTCATCATATCCAAAGAATGAAGAGGGACGATCGTTTCAAAAGAAGTGGTATGAGAATAATCCATGGCTAGAGTATTCTCCAAGTGCTGATGCCATGGTTTGTTTCAGCTGCCGTCTTTTCTTAAATGATGAAAAGTACACAAGTCACAAAACCTGGAAAACGGAAGGGTTCAGTCGGTGGAGAAGGGCTTTAGAAAGGATTAAAGAGCACATACAGTGGGGCAAAAAAGTATTTAGTCAGCCACCGATTGTGCAAGTTCCTCCACCTAAAATGATGACAGAGGTCAGTAATTTGCACCAGAGGTACACTTCAACTGTGAGAGACAGAATGTGAAAGAAAAATCCATGAATCCACATGGTAGGATTTGTAAAGAATTTATTCGTAAATCAGGGTGGAAAATAAGTATTTGGTCAATAACAAAAATACAACTCAATACTTTGTAACATAACCTTTGTTGGCAATAACAGAGGTCAAACGTTTACTATAGGTCTTTACCAGGTTTGCACACACAGTAGCTGGTATTTTGGCCCATTCCTCCATGCAGATCTTCTCGAGAGCAGTGATGTTTTGCGGCTGTCGCCGAGCAACACGGACTTTCAACTCCCGCCACAGATTTTCTATGGGGTTGAGGTCTGGAGACTGGCTAGGCCACTCCAGGACTTTCAAATGCTTCTTACGGAGCCACTCCTTTGTTGCCCGGGCGGTGTGTTTTGGATCATTGTCATGTTGGAAGACCTAGCCTCGTTTCATCTTCAAAGTTCTCACTGATGGAAGGAGGTTTTGGCTCAAAATCTCACGATACATGGCCCCATTCATTCTGTCCTTAACACGGATCAGTCGTCCTGTCCCCTTGGCAGAAAAACAGCCCCATAGCATGATGTTTCCACCCCCATGCTTCACAGTAGGTATGGTGTTCTTGGGATGCAACTCAGTATTCTTCTTCCTCCAAACACGACGAGTTGAGTTTATACCAAAAAGTTCTACTTTGGTTTCATCTGACCACATGACATTCTCCCAATCCTCTGCTGTATCATCCATGTGCTCTCTGGCAAACTTCAGACGGGCCTGGACATGCACTGGCTTCAGCAGCGGAACACGTCTGGCACTGCGGGATTTGATTCCCTGCCCTTGTAGTGTGTTACTGATGGTGACCTTTGTTACTTTGGTCCCAGCTCTCTGCAGGTCATTCACCAGGTCCCCCCGTGTGGTTCTGGGATCTTTGCTCACCGTTCTCATGATCATTTTGACCCCACGGGATGAGATCTTGCGTGGAGCCCCAGATCGAGGGAGATTATCAGTGGTCTTGTATGTCTTCCATTTTCTGATGATTGCTCCCACAGTTGATTTTTTCACACCAAGCTGCTTGCCTATTGTAGATTCACTCTTCCCAGTCTGGTGCAGGTCTACAATACTTTTCCTGGTGTCCTTCGAAAGCTCTTTGGTCTTGGCCATGGCGGAGTTTGGAGTCTGACTGTTTGAGGCTGTGGACAGGTGTCTTTTATACAGATGATGAGTTCAAACAGGTGCCATTCATACAGGTAACGAGTGGGGGACAGAAAAGCTTCTTACAGAAGACGTTACAGGTCTGTGAGAGCCAGAGATTTTCCTTGTTTGAGGTGACCAAATACTTATTTTCCACCCTGATTTACAAATTAATTCTTTACAAATCCTACCATGTGGATTCATGGATTTTTTTTTCACATTCTGTCTCTCACAGTTGAAGTGTACCTCTGGTGCAAATTACTGACCTCTGTCATCATTTTAGGTGGGGGAACTTGCACAATCGGTGGCTGACTAAATAAATCGTAGTCTAAGGAGCTTGGAGAGAAAAGCGTCTGGACTTGGACGTGGAGAGCCACCTCCACAGGACAAGACTCAGCAGTCCATTACAGTAACGCGTTAACGCGTTACTGTAATCCAATTACTTTTGCAAGTAACGAGTAAAGTAAGGGATTACTATTGCAAAAACGGTAATTAGATTACTGTTACTTCCCGTAGGAACGCTGCGTTACTGCATTACTAAAACCGTGATTTTTTTGCGAGAATGTCTCATGACAGTGACGTAAGCGAGTGCGACGTTCGTGGCAACAGCTGTGTGCAGATCAACAGTGGATCATATATCGAGTGCCGGAGAGAGTATGAGTGTGCAGTGTTTAAAGCGTGGAAGTACTGACCTTACTTTGAGTTTGATTCCATAAAAAGTGACAAAAACATTAGCGTCCGTTGTGCGTGGGAAGAAAAATTCTTTTTACAGCAAAAAAACCCCTAAACTTCCAAACAAGCACCGAGTACGCTACGACGTAATGGGAAATTCAGAGAAACTCGGGGATTCTTCAAATGACCGCTGCGGCACACCTACACCAGGGTAAACCTCCGCCTACCCCACTCCTGCTTTACAGGTGAAAATAGAGCAACAGGACCGCTGAGTGTTTGACTTTATTTATTTTGTGCTGTGATTTACTTGCATCTATTTGAAAGAGTGACTGTAAACACACACACACACACACAAAAATGTATTTTATGTGCTGGAATGTGCAGAAAATAGGTTTAAATATTAAACAAATTTCTTCCAGTCAGAGAATGTTGCATATAATTAAATTTTTGCTTGATGCATAAAGTTAAAAGATTAAAACTAATAAAACAAGTTTTAAAAAGAGACTTTTCCATTTGATTACATTTTGTATGATGGATTATGCAGAAAAAGTAGAATTGGGCTGAAAGATCTATCACTTTATCACCTCTTCAGGTTGTAAATCGTGTTTTTAAAAAGTAACTAAGTAATTAATTACTTTACTCAGTAAAGTAACAGGATTACTTTTTTGGGAAGTAATCAGTAATTTGTTACTGATTAGTTTTTTCAAGTAACTTGACCAACACTGGAGAGTACAGATGGTTTGAAAGAGGAGTGAAAGAAGCCATCTATGTCCACTGTGAGCGACCATCTTTGAACAGAGGCGCTGGTTTACGACACCAACTGTCTGCCATCTATAATCCAGTTTTGAGATCCCTTCCCAGACCCCTTAACACCCACTCACATCCTGGGCCATCTGACCTCAGGAAATCACATGATAGGGTGGGGCCAGGTTTCACAATGAGCTCACCAGAAACCCTGGCTGACTGTGACCCACACCAGTTTTCACGCCTTGGCTCATGTGACTAGGTAGAGGATTAATCAGGGGGTCCTTTTGTCCCTCTTTGGGGGGTTACTCCCACAGGGACTCTCCACCATTTGACCCTCGAACTTAAGAAGCTTCTCGGATGAGAGGTGAAACGTCTTCAAGCAACTTAAAGAAGTCCAGACGCTTTTCTCTCCAAGCTCCTTAGATTAAAGCGCACAGTGCCTCAGAGTCTCACATGTGTGGTATGGTGAGGTAGAACTCATTAAAAAAAATCTTGGAGGCAGCCTTTGAAGTAGCTGACCAAGTGTCACAAGCTGTAAAAGACAAAGAGAGACAAACAGAAATTTTGTCTTGTTTTATAGACATCACTCTTTACCTGGCAAGACAGGGTATGCCTTTCAGGGGAGATGATGAGACCTTGTCAAGTCAAAATCAAGGAAATTTCTCAGAGTTAGTTGAGTTGTTCAGCAAGTATGGCAGTGTAATTAAATTACACCTTAATGCCATAAAAGAGCGACAGGGAGCTGGAAAAAGACCTCTCGTTTCGCTTCTCTCTAACAGAAGTCAGAACAAAGTCAGAATCAAAGTTTTGGCCACATCAGTAAGACGTGTCATCCAAGCAGAAATGCAATAATCTGAAGATTGACAACATCTGGGGTCAAGGTTATGATGGGGCTGTCAGACACTAGGTGAGCCTGCAGAGAAGCTGCCCTCAAGACAATGAGGAAGATCCTCCCAGCTGAAATACTACAGCAAGATCCTCCAGACTCTTCAGCAGGTGATGCAATGATCCTTCTCAAAAGCATCAGTTTTGAATTCATCCTGTGTCTGGAGATCACCTGTCCCATCTTCCAAGTGACTGCTACTGCATCTGATGCATTGCAGAAGAAAGACTTTGACCTGGCTGCAGCATACAAGATTGTTGATGATGTTTTGCAGAGCCTGGAACACAGTAAAACAGAGGAAGAGTTTGAGAAAATTTATGAACAGGCTAGAGAGAAGACGGCATCAGTGGGTCTGGACACTCCATCTGAGGTCCCTGGACAAGCTCGGAGGAGGAAAGTGCCAGCAAAGTTTAAGTTTGCTGCCACAACAGCTACTGCTGATGACCATGCTTTCACAACTCCCCAAGCATACTACTGTGTTAAAGAGTTCTGTGTTTTTGTTGACACAATGACACAGGAGCTTCTGAGACATGTTAGGAGGAGGAGATAATTCCACATGGGAAATCTTGAATGCCTTGCATACCCTGACAGTCCCAGAGAACTGGAAAAAAAAAACACCAGTCAGTGTGGCATCCATTCTTTCAGTGGTCAAAGAAAACAATGACATCTGATCTTCCCCAACATGACTGAGCTGCTGAAGACATATGGAACACTCCTGGTGTCCACAGCAACTGGGGAGCATTCTTTCTCAAAACTAAAACTAGTTAAAAACAAACTGCACCCTTTGCTCAGAGGAGAGGTTGTCAGACCTTCTTTCATTGGCAGTTGAGAAGGATGTTCCAGTCAACCACAGTGATGTCATTGACATTTTTTGGGACATGGCAAACAGAAAGTTACTGTTATCATTTGGGACAGGACATGAAAAGCATCTTATTTCTTCCTGCTCTTTCCAAAACATACCCTGTGTTTGTTTTTGTTTTCTGATTAATAAAATGTTTGATTTATCCTCCTGTTGGTTTATTTTCTTTACTGTTGTATTGTTAATTTTAATATTTGAAAGAAAGAAAGAAAGAAAGAAAGAAAGAAAGAAAGAAAGAAAGAAAGAAAGAAAGAAAGAAAGAAAGAAAGAAAGAAAGAAAGAAAGAAGATTTTACGGTTCTACAATCTAATCCTTCCCATGGTAAAGTTGATGGTGTGATGTTCTGTGCTCTGTGATGTTTAGAAGGTGTTAACAGGACTCACACACTGTATGTATATATTTTTTTAAATACATGTTCATCCTACCATGACCACCCCTGTCTTTTGTACTACTAATATTCTGGTTTCAGTTTATTTCCCAGTTTTTAAAAAAAAAAATCTGTTGCCTTATGGTTCCAAGCATTGTCATCAGAATCAGAATCAGAATCAGAAAGGGTTTTATTGCCAAATGTCATCAATCTTTTTACATTTTATTTTTTATCTCAAAGCACTTGTTTACTTAACTACCTATGGACCTTTTAATGTCTAGTTTCCTGTGAACTTTAAAGCTTCACCTGAAATCTGCCTGAGCTCTCAGGAGCCAACATGGAGGACGAGATCTCCTGAACTGAGCTCCTCACTGTGGAACTGCTGTATTACCAACATTTATGCCTGCTCTACCACATCAGGCATTTAATGTGTTCCTCCACATTCATCCCACAGCTCCAGGTGTTACCTGTATGCTCTTCTTGACCTCATCTCACTTGTATCATCCTCTCAGACTCGAGTCAGGAGGCTGACACACCTCTGATCCATTAATCAATTAGGAAATGAAATGAAAACTCATTGAAAAGTAAAATACCCAGAATCACTGAGCGAGGGAGCACAGCATCGAGGGCAGGGGGACACTCACAGCAGATATACGTGCACCGAAAAAGAGGACCAGGACGACAGTTGACATGAATCCAGGAAAGAAACACAGGAAGTAAAAGAAAAACTTGTCACCAAAATAAAAGGGGAAGAGCTGACACACACCAACACAGCAGCTTTGCTCTTACAGAAATGGAGATCATCGTTAACAAAGTTCTGAGTGAGCTCCTTGGGCTCTTTCAGTCCCTTTCAGCTCCTTTTCTTATTCGTGTGCAGCTCTGAGCGGAAACTAAAGGAAGCAAAGCAGGGGTCACATGATGCGTGCTTTAAAAAGCTGTGATGACAGTTTTAAGAAACTGTGTGAACCATTTCACGGCATCTATCTATGAAGCTACACTACTGTCACAGGAAGCTGCAGACAGCTGTTTCCTCCTGTGGTGGCGGGGTGACTTCACCTGTGACAAGACTCGCCAGTGACTGCGCTGACGTCTCAGACCAAACAGACCTTTCACCTCCTCGCCTCACGCCAGCAGGCTCCTTAATCCACTTCATCACTACTGTGAACTGGTCTCAGTGTCTTCATCGCATCATGTACGAAACACTTTAGATTCTATTAGCAAGAAGCGCCCCCTGCTGCCAGAGGCTCAGCAGTGACTACAGACTTTTGAGATTACATTTCAATTACATTTAATCAATCTATAAACTATATTTAATCTATAATCCATCTATAATCTGTACTTTATCCATCTACAATGCATATCACCTGTAAGAAAATGATCAGCAACACAGTAAATCAGATGATCAACACAAACTGTAAATAATCTATAATTTCAAAGTTCATCCTAAACTTCATTAATCCCACTGAGCAGTTTTGAATGATTCTGATAAAATTGTTTGTGATCTGGCTTCCATCATCTGAGGTCTCCAGTTCATGTGACATAAATAAGTCAAATTACCTCTGACCTCTCTGTCAGGTTCAACAGATTGATCTGAAGGTCAGAGTGATGCTGATGCTGTTTAAAACTGTTTCTTGATGGATGCCTTGTCAACATTTAGGAAATTATATACTGGTATAAGGGGATTATGAATGTCTGATTATGGTGATGTCGTATCTGACCTCTCTTTTACATTTCACATCTGCCTCTCTGGCAAGTTGTCCCCAGCATGCATGACATCTTTCAGAAGTCTTTTTCAGAAATACACTGCAGATTGATCTAATCATCATCCATGTTGTCATTACACATCACCGTGTGATCAAACATTTCTGATTCCTACTTCACTACAAACCTTCTACACTACATTTCGATAAGATAATAATAGAGCGAGCTGAACACTGAAGGTTTATGCTCTCACTGCTTCATGTTCACTCAGTTTTTCATTTTCAAGTTAACCCTTTATTTAAAAGACTCATTTACTAATCCCAGCTGAGCTGGAATAAACTAAATTCAAATTTTGATGTAAACAGTCTGATGTATTCTAGTTTTATGTACATCATATTTAGCACCAATAACTTTCATTTTCTTCATTTCTTGATATATTCAGGAGCTGTGGTCCAAAAATAAAACGCTAACACTGTAATTAACCTGTGTGTAATATGACACATTCATTAATGTGATAACACAGAAACAACCAGAGACGTCTGTTAATATTTCAATTGTATAAATAAACTAGGAGCTGACAGTGAATACAGATACACTTCATTCTTTCATCCTCAGTTTGCTATTCTGATGCTGGGTGAGAACTTCACAGCTACACTTCCACGTTCAGGTGGAACAGATGACACAGACAGCGGGTTGACAGGAAGTTAAAGTTTATTGCTGCTCCTGGGAGGTGGGAGGAGTGTAACGTGTGCAGTACAATTGTGTGTGTAAACTGACTGAATGGAAATGTCTGAAGAAACTCTTTGTTCCCCGAACGTGTCTGATCCCGAGTACATGTAACGTGTAAGCAACGACTGATGAGGTCAGCAGGTATGTCAAGTAGAAGAAGGTGGGAAGCAGACAGCGCCGCTTCCTCTGCAGGAGGAAGAGGAGGCAGGTCAGTGGGGGAGCTCATGGGGAACCAGCTTGTAGTGGGCGCCGCAGGACGGGCAGCGCTGGGCCTCACCCTCATGGAGCCAGAACCAGACCACGGCTGTGTTGTCCTCCTCACCTGCACACAGGAAACTGGGTGAGAACCCTAACCTGCAGCTCACATGCATGCTCAGGTTTCCCAGTGAAGAATAAGCCCCACCCCCTTTAAGCCCGGAGGCGAGTTTAACCCTCGTCTGAGAAAGCTGCCGCTGCTCACATACGCGCTTTCACACAGGAAACAACAACAACAACTCACACACGCATCCCACAATCCTCTTGTTCGTGATGGAGGGAACCAGGTGGGGGTCGGCCTTGGAGCCTGCATAGTGCTTTGGCTTCATCATGTTGAAGGGGTCCTACAGGAGGGGGAGGAGTCAGATGAGTCAGGGCGTGACAGTATTCAACATCAGTTTCACCTCAAAGTTTATCTTTCATCATCTTCATGTGCAGGAGGAGGACAGCTTAGGCTACGTTCACACTGCAGGTCTTAATGCTCAATTCTGGTTTTTTGATCAAATCCGATTTTTTGTCTGCTCGTTCACACTACAAATAAAATGTGACAGCAAACGCGCTCTAGTGTGAACCCTCAAAGCGGCCCGCATGCGCAAAAGAAGAGGTCACACACAACGCGCTCTGTATAGACCCAGACCCAACAGTACTGTTTGACTGATGGCCGTTAATATAAAGACCTGTTTCGGACTTTACGTTTCCCAAATTTTCTTTAAGTCATACAGTTGTTTTGTTATTTACATATGGCCTAATGATTATCCTTATTGCTGTTTAAGAGAGGAGCTGTACTTCAAAGGATAGCTGCAGATTTCTGTCAGAATCTGATGCCTGCAGTGTGAACGTAGCCTGAGATACCCCAGAGACCCGTCAGGTCAAACGGGGCTGAATGAACTCAACGATCTTACCTCGCCATGCTTCATGGCCTTCATGATGACTTTCTCCAGCCCTGTGGCCTGCTCTTCATCAGTGGGAATCCCTGTGAACACAAAATCAGCTTTCATCTTCACCTCATCTTCATTCATACACATAAACCAATACTTTGTTTAAAAGAAAAACAGGATTTTTTTTTTTTAAAAATGTTTACATTTACGTCGTTTCACAAGATACTGACAAAAATGAGAAAGAAAGCATCAAACGTTCCTCACAGCGTGCCAAGAAAACCATTAATGGCTGGTGGAGAAAATTCAGATTATACTTTACTTATGAGGAAAAATTCAAAGTTTAAATGTTTCTGCTTTATTTTATTTAGAAAATAATAACATACTTTATTGTTCATTTTGATCTGAGTTTACAGTAAGCTCATGCTGCTGCACACACACAGGTGGGAAAACACATGGCTGTCTGCAGACTTCATGCTCTGAAACACAATGACTTCTTTAAACATCTTGATGCATGCTCAATCATCCAGGTAAGTAAATTCCCAAAGTTTGATTCTGTTCATCTGGACGTAGCGTTTTCAGTGGGAGAAACGTTTAGTCACTCATCCAAGTGCATTTGCATAATGACCGTTTCAGTCATTATGCAAATGCACTGTTTATAAGACTGGGGAAACCTGCACTCAGCTGAGACTGAAGAAGTCACTTGGACGAGTGACGAAGCGTTTCTCCCACTGACAACGCTACGTCCAGATGAACAGAATCAAACTTTGGGGACTTCTTTAAACATTTAATTTAAGCCAGTCTGAGCTCTTCTCGTCCTGTTCATGTCTTCTTTACATTTCATATTTAGTGAGATTCTGTCTTCGGTGAAAGTTTACTTTGTTTTTTGGTCATTTATTAAAATCATCACAGAGCAGATTTTTTTCCGAATAAAAGATCAATCAATAATCAACCAGATTAGATAATTATAACCAGAGAAAATATTCATTACTATCCGAAAGCAGTAATGTAATCGATTAACCGAGCGTTTTGTGTAATTGAATAACTGACTAATAATTAACTGTTAAATTGAACTCTGACCTCCCGAAGCTAACAAACTGCTAACGCTGCTAAGCTATTAACAGCCAATTGTCTTATTTCCGGTGTTCCGTCCTTTAAAGTGTGCCGATCTGAACATGGGTTTATTAAAATCTACTGATTGGACCGTTTAATCGTTTTAAAATGAGCCGATCCATCATTTATATTTGTTCTGAATGAAATCTTGTCTAAGCGGCGCTGTCACCGGGACAGGAAGCGATTGGCGTTCTCAGTCTTTCCCGCGGATTAAACCCTCTCTAAGCCGCCTGTTCCCGCCGAGTTCCAGGTGTTCTGTGCCGGCTTGGAGCTCACCTCCTGCTGCCATGCTGCGGCTCAGAGCGGGGGTCCGGACGGAGCGGCAAGCCGCCGCGGCTCTGACGGCGGAGCGGAGCAGTAACCTTGAAGCCATTTCTCCTTCTTCAGCGATTACTTAGGTCGATCGGTGATGACGTCATATTTGTGGACAGGTTCTTCTTCTTCTTCTTTGTTTATTGGCAGCTTTGAGGTGCACTAGCGCCACCTGTGGATCTCCAGATTCAGGAGGTTACAATATGTGACAGCATCAGTTCATAATGTGACGTGTGAATGAAAACAAACGCTGTTGTGACAGTGATGTACACAGTCTTGTTGGTATATATGTATGATTTCTATACATTTTACATCAGATGAAAACTTTAGTTGTAAGATCCAGATTATTTATTAAAAGCTAGACATTTTAAATGAGAATAAGAAAGAAAAGTATTTCTTTGTGCCCCCCTTTCCCTGTTAATATCCTACCTGGCCCCCCTGGGAAAACTTTGCTAGACCCGCCCCTGCACAGTTACCAGCTGTCAGCTACTTAGAAAAGGATCCTGGTGTTATTTGTTTCTCAGAAACAGTTCATAACTTCCCTTCAACTCATTCATGTCACCTCAAAGGTAAACCTGTTTGTCCATCACCTGTTCAACTCTGATGATCCAGTAAGGACATCTCCGGGTTTCATCTTCATGTTTCCCTCTCACCACATATCCAAACCGATATCATGACCAGCAGTTTTACAGCTGTGGCTCCAGCAAACATCAGCTGATACTAGAAATTAATATTAAATAACTTCTAACAACAGCTGATCAAGCTTAAACGTATCGGATTGCAATACCCTACAATGGATAGTAAGAACTGCTGAGAAGATGAACGGAACCACTGTTCCCTCCATCACAGACACTTATTGCACCCGCTGCATCCGCAAACGGTTGATCTGATATCCTCGTGTTGGTGTTGTTCCCACCCACCAGCATTGTGGAGGACCCCACGCACTCCTCACACACACTCTTCAGGCAGCAGGGCAGTCGGGCCCTCACTGCCAGACTGCAAAACAGTGTCTTCTACCAAGCCGCCAGACTTGGTAGACAGAGGCAGAGCCAGACATTTGAAACACCCGGGGCTTAGCCCTAAAGGGTAGTATGCATGTGGGATTTTTATTTTTTTTGGGCGGGGGGGGGGGGGGGGGGGGGTTAGAAATGACTGAGATCAATAGGCTCTGTTTTGAGTTTTGTTCAAAGAAGAATGACTTCATATAGGAAAGAAATATATCACATATGCAGGACACCTTAAACTAGGTTTTTAATTAAGCAGCAAGGCAGAACAAAGTTGGGCTGTATCAAGACACGAGGACTAAACCCCAATTCAACCAGACCCAGAACTGATCCGGAATTAAAACAGGACTACAACAGTTCAAATTCAGGACTACTTAGGACTTAACCAAGACAGAACCAGAATCAGAACTAGATGATAGTAGCACTAAAAATCATCATAGACCTGCACTACACTTATTGTTTAATTCTACCAAAGTCCACTATTTAGATTCAGAAAAGTTTATATAATTATTTAGCCTTGTTGTGCAAACAAGCCTGCAAAACTTAATAAATATAGAATTTGAAAAATAACAAACCTAAAAAGAAACACTCGGTACGAGATACATGAGTACCTATGATACGGTGATACTTTTGGTAAACAACCATTTGACTAACATGTGTGTCTCACCTGCTCTTGTTCCATCTCTACTAACCTATCAGAAGCTTCTTCAGCTCAGAATGGAATCATCCGGAGTTTTCTTATTAATTAACAATAAACTTAGTGTATATGTACTCCTAAATTTGATGAAAGTGATAAAAAATAGACAGCTCTGTCTCTCTTTATTCTGACATTTAACTAATTCAAAAGATATTTCAATATTTATTTAACCAAAACAAAACAAGTTTACTCTAAATTGATGTTGTACAGTAAAAAAATGTTCTTGTGTTTTCCATAAAGTGTGTGTAAATATCTGGTTTAAACTGTGAATATACTGCTGTGTAAATGCTGTTAAAATGTTCTGTGTAGATTTCATGATGTAGATGACTGATTTATAATAAGTTAGTTACATAATTTCATGAATATATATAGTTTGTGTTGAAATGTCTTTATTTGAAATGTACATGTGTAAAGTGTAAGAGCTAGTGTCTCGTGAGAATACCCTTAACGAGAGTACACGAGACTCTTCATGGACTGCGAGGGAGCAGATGTCTCTCATGAAGCGATTTTAAGCTAAAAGTTTGCTAAAAGAAAAGGCAATACAAGGACTTAAGGACGTCTTTTCAGGACAAGCAGCCAACGAGGTATTTGTCATTTGAGAAATGTTTTTTATTTGTGTTTGGACTTAATATGTGTACTGTAAAGTTGCTAATTGGTTTGTACTGTTCGCTCGTGACCAGTTCTCACGGCGTATCGGCGTACTGGTGATGGTGAAGCTGAGGAGAGAAGGTCCAAGTAATAAACGCCCATTTCAAAGAACCGACCTGTGTCTGTGTTGTCATGAAGAGAGCTACATGCTGTGTATTGAACTTCCTCTTGTTTTGCATAGAAATATACTGAACAACATACAAAGCACAATATATAAAATACTACCAGAGTTTTTTCTTTGAAAGAAGCTCCTTATGTCCATTCTTGTATATCAGTGCATTACTGAAACCGATTTATTTAGCCGTGGAGGGAAACAACTGAAAATATGAAATAAACACACATGTAAGCTAAGACTCTCTAAAGAAACAGCATTGTTGTTGTTTGGCTTTTCATTTCGCCATTTGTTGATTCACTCGAAGAGCAAGTAACGTAATATGGGTCAAGTGATCAGTTTGACATCAATCTTTCGTGATACACCGTCATATTTACATTATTTCTACAGTACGAATGACTTGCTTTGGTAACTGGTCGAACTTCAGTTCTCCTCTGTCTGCCTGGCTGCGCTTCTCCAACAGCGCACTCGCAGGCAGCAGCTGCCCCGCCCCATCTGAGCTCGGATCATACCAATATTAGGGGGGATTTACGCACAGTTGTAAATTCCCACAGTGTGCTCTATGTGCTTTTTTCAGGTCGGGTTGTTGAACTGCATAAGCAGGGTCTCTCGCAGCACGCCATCGCTGCTGAGGTGATACACAGTAAGACAGTCATTTGGAATTTCTTAAATGATCCTGAGTGTTACTGAACAAAAAAGTCAAGTGGAAGACCAAAATAATTTCACCAGCACTGAGCTCCAGTTGGCTGTCAGTCAAGAAACTGGGTGATCCTCGACTCAAATTAAGGCCGTTACTGGTGCCAACTGCAGCCCCATAACCACCAGACAGCAAGCTAAGACCGAAGAGCTTGAAAAACAAAAATCGTCTTCAAGACCTCTTCTCCAAGAGAGGACCAAACATTGGACAATATAAGTGTGGAAGAAAGTTTTATTCTTTGATGAAAAATATTTAACAAGTAGATCCCACCTGAGACGTTTTCTATGTGCCACAGAGGAAGGGGAGCCATGATGATCTGGGGTGCTTTTACCTTCAGTGGAACAATGGAGCAGGGAGGTGCAGGGCCGTCAAATGGCCGCTGGCTATGTCCAAGTGTTGCAGAGAGCATCCCTCATGACTGAGGGTCTGAGGGATCCAGTCGTCATCTGTGTGGTGACGACTGGATTTTTCAACAGGACAACACTACAGTCTACAATGCCTGCAGGACAAGGGACTTCTGCCAGGTGAATAATATCACTCTTTTGGACCATCCTGCATGTTCTAAATCCAATTGAGAACTTTTGTGGATGGATAGCAAGGGAAGTTTACAAAAATGGACAACAGTTCCAGATAGTAGGTACCCCTCGTGCGACCGTCTTCACCACCTCATAAAAACTTTTGTATCAAGCATGCCGCAACAAATTTTTGAAGTGATCAACAATAATGGTGGAGCTACTCATTACTGAGTTGATGTTTGGAACGTTGAATTGTATTTTGGGGGGTTTACAGGTTTCTTTGGAGGTGTGGTCTTAAAAATTTGATCAGCTGTAAAACAGCCTGTTTCAATTTATTTCAATAAACTGTATGCTGAAAAAAATGTTTTGTCTCACTCCCATTTCTTCTTGTTGCATGTTGAAGTTCTACTTGAAACCTTGTTAAGATCCAACAGGTGTCCCTGCAGGTTTTAGATCTCACCCTGGGTCAACGCACCTGAATCACATGATTAGTTCTTTACCAGGTCTCTGGAGAACTTCAAGACATGTTAGCTGTGTCCCAATTCAGGGTCTGCACGCTTGAAGTACTGATTTCAAGTGCGGTTACGTCACCGCCACGCGACGAAGGCTGTCCCAATTCGAAGTGTACTTCAAATGCATACTCCAAATGCGCCGTCGATTTCCCTCAAATTGAGTTTTGAAATTTACATTTATGTATGTGGAATTTCCCTAATAAGATGGTGCGGCCGAAGAGTGAACTGTGAAACGTACTGAATATGACGTCACTTATTTATGTGCGAAGGTTTAATAATTAAAGTCAGTCATATATCCACAAACACAACAAGCTGAAAGTCAGTGATATATGTATATGTGTGTGTATATATGGTTGATCTGATATCCTTGTGTTGGTGTTGTTCCCAGATCATCATACTAAATGTTGTTCCAGGATCAACATTGCAAGTGACCAATCAGAATGTTGTGACGTCATACTTTTGCAACTTTGGGAAAAACCGGCATAAACTGTTCTAAAGCTGCGTGAAACCGCCTCTGTCCACCGATCAACGGACCCTGACCCTAACCCTAACCGTAACCCTTTAATAAACAGTAAGCAGAATTGATATTGTCCTTGCAACATTGGAATTTCATAAATGCACGAATGGCTTTGCGCGCAAAAGAATAACGTCACAACAATGTGATTGGTCACTTGCAATGTTGAACCTGGAACAACATTTTCATGATGGTCTGGGAACAACACCAACACGATGATATCGGATCATCCGTGTATATATATATATATATATATATATATATATATATATATATATATATATATATATATATATATACATATATCATAATAATCTGACAATACTATGATATTGGCCATATTATATTTACATTATCAAAGTGAGATGATTTTAGTCTCATGAACAACGTTAACTAATTGTTATTTACTAACTAATCTTAAATGACTGTTCAGCACAGAAATGAAGCCCAACAATCATGTTTACAGTCCCGTGGTCTCAGCCTCAGATACTCAACTAATCAAAGTGATGTCATGAATGACCAATAAAACATTTTTCTCCTTCATTTCTGTCAAACAAAGCTGTATGTAACGTGTCTCGCGGTTAGTATCATGGTTGCTAGGCAACCTGAACAGCGCGACGAAGCGTATACTGTCCCATTTCACAAGCCTCTCACTTCCGCACTTCTCGTACTTATAGTACGTAGTACGCGTAGTGCGCGTACTTCAAGCGTGCAGACCCTGAATTGGGACACAGCCGTTGAGAAGGTAATTTATCCATTTAAATCAGCTGTGATGGATCAAGGACACATCTAAAACCAAATATCAGAGAATAAATGTCAAAAAGCTTTTCTGTTCACTGAAAACTGATAAGACAGGA
Organism: Copadichromis virginalis; assembly: GCF_057382275.1. NCBI lineage: Eukaryota > Metazoa > Chordata > Actinopteri > Cichliformes > Cichlidae > Copadichromis > Copadichromis virginalis. The sequence goes on from NC_140624.1 coordinate 29,052,778, forward strand.
TAATATTCAAAGAACTTTGTAAATATTCATACATCCATGTTCTTCACCTCTTCTCCAGCTGAGCTCTTCAGAGTTTCCACTATGGAAATAAGATGACTGTTATGAATTCTCTATGATGCTCACTGCATGTCCAGCATCATGCTCTTCATTTTTACATGTTTAACCTGTGATATGTGATGGGATGAAATAAATCATACACACACCTGTTGTTTTCTCCTCTCTCCCTCCTGCCTCTGTTCCTTTTATTTGCTGAAAAAATGTAAAAGAATTCAGGCTAAACAGAAATATTTAATTCACTTTTATTTATATATCACAAAACCACAACAACAGTCACCTCAAGGTGCTTTATACTGTAAGGTAAAGACTGTACAATAATACACAGAAAACCCAACAATCATATGACCCCCTATGAGCAAGCACTTGAACAGCGACAGTGGGAAGTCCCTATTAACAGGAATAAACCTCCAGCAGAACCAAGTGCAGCTGCGACTGGTTGGTAGTGAGGGGAGGAAGACAGGACAAAGACATGCTCTGGAAGGGAGCCAGAGATTAATAATAACTAATGATTAAATGCAGAGAGGTGTCTAAACAACAGTGAGTGAAGAACAAACACTCCCAGTGCATTATGGGAATCACCCAGCAGCCTACACCTATTGCAGCATAACTAAGGGAGGATTCAGGGTCACCTGGTCCAGCCCTAACTATATGCTTTATGAAAAAGTAAAGTTTGAAGTCTAATCTTAAAAGTAGAGATAGTGTCTGTCTCCTGAATCCAAACTGGAAGCTGGTTCCACAGAAGAGGGGCCTGAAAACTGAAGGCTCTGCCTCCCATTCTACTTTTAAATACTCTAGGAACAACAAGTAAGGCTGCAGTCTGAGAGTGAAGTGCTCTAATGGGGCAATGTGGTACTATAAGGTCTGTGTTTAAACGTTAAACCCCTCACACTAAAAGGTCAAAGGTCATCAGTGTGTTCAGGCAGGCCTGATGAAGAGCTCATGAACATCACTGATCAGTTTTCTGACCTGTCAGTCAGCTGCATTTTAGAGAACCAGTGTGAACCTCAGTCACCACTCGCAACAAGTGTGCTTGTTAACCGCTTTAACTGTTGATCAGTACAGCTTTCCAACTGTCTCCATATCACACAGCACAGGAAAGGCGTGAAGAAGCTGCAGCTGGCATGCCAGCCTCCCTGGAATTGCCCCTCAAGACTGCTGATCCAGACTACACCTCCACCACCGCCAGACATGTTTGCATCAGTAGCTCTGAACATCCACCATCAGTGACATCATCCACACAGGTGGAGCTTCAGTTTTTAATATTTCCGTGTTTTAATCTTTTAATTATTGTTGTATGAAGCACATGGGTGGGGGGGACACACAGAATTTCAGTGTGTTTTGAAATTACAGTGTGATGATGTCACATCATTAAAGATAGACTCGCAGGAATAACATGGCCACATTTTTACAGGAAGAAAAGAAATAATTATGTAAGTGCAGGGCGTATGTGAGGTTATAATGATGGAGGCAAGTCTGACTGAATCTTCCACAATCACCATCACTGTTACCTTTCAAAAGGCATGTACAGCAAAGTAAAGCACCTGGAAGTTGGGCCAGGTTAATCCACTGATATGGCCCACACCCTGAAAAACACAGCTTACTTATGAAGTAATATCTAAAAGCTGTGTTTCTGTAAACATGCTGAAAGTATGCACTGCTTAAATATACTTAGTGTAATGATGAATTTCCTGTGTAACCTGACTGCTCACCTCCTTATTCTAGTATTAAGTATTTGTAGGTAAATATGATTACACAGTTACTTAATATAAAATAAGTTTCTTATTTAATCAGAGGAATTAGGCCTTCAGTCATGTGCTGCATTATATAGTGTGACCTTGTTTTTCAGGCTCAGTGGGACGTACCGGACGTACACTGCAGTCCCGTCATCTCAGCGTCATCACTGCCACACGCTGCCGTTCTGGTCATTATTATGACAGCATGTCGATTACAAACAGCTGCTGCTACTGTATCCGTGACATCATAAATATGGTAACACGTAGACATTGAGGGCTAGCAGGAGGGACCATGCGCTTACCTGCTGCTCTCTGGCAGGTAGCTCCATGCCCTCCTGGGTTTTAAATGCACCTTAAAACACACATGCATCAACACTACAATGAGCGGGTGGAGGGAGGTTTGGAGTCTTCTCTCACCCCCGTTCTCTGCGGCCTGCTGGAGCGGGGGGGCTAGGAGGAGGAGTTGGCCGTCCGACTGCGGTCTGGGGTGTGGGGCCTCCCTGCTGCTGCGGAGTCGGGGCGGTCTGCCTCTCCCCAGCGCAGGGAAAAGGGTAACACCACCTGGGTCTGGGTGCAGTTCCCCCCTCCAGGGGCAAGGGTACCTAGACCCGGTTTGTAGAGTACGCTTGGGGAGTGTGATCGTGTGTACAGCGTCTCTTTATGTCTGTCTCCACGTTGGTTGAGTGTGGAGTAAGTGCATATGAGAGCATGAGGGTGGGAATGGATGTTTGTATCTGTGTGTGCCTGTATTTCTGTGTCTATATGTCAGGTTGGGTGTCAGGCGCCACCTCTCTGGGGACATCTCAGGCCCTCCAAGGTTTGGAGGCCTATCTCCCCCTACCACCACTTCCCCTGCCAGTGGCGGACTCCCTCAGACATCGGTGCGTTGGTGGTTCTTTGTGTCCTGGGATGGGCGTCCAGGTACACACCGGCTCACTCCTTGATGGCCGCTTATCAGGGCCTGGAGCCTGGGGCTCGCTCGGGCCACTTCGGAGGTGGGGTGCCCCCGGCCTCTCGGCCTGGGGCTCGGTCACTCAGGCGCGGCTGGCTGCCGGCGGAGCTCACGGGCGCGTCACTGCAACTCCCCCTGGCTTCTGCTCCGCGGCTGCTGAGTGAGCCCTCATCTGGGACTCTCCTCAGCTCTTTCCGGGACAGTGGCGCGGCTGCCCCTCTGTTGGTCTTCCTTGGTCTCTTGTGTTCTGGGGGCCTCTGGATGTCTGGAGTTTTGATCTCCTCCATACCTGCTTCATGCCCTGGAGGATGGGGCTGTGGCCCCCCCACACCCTCTAGCAGATCATTACATGAAGGAACCTTTTAAAAACAAGCGCGTCCATGCTCACAGGTGTACACACGGGTGATCACACCCACAAACTACACCCTTTTTGGCTCCTACCTCAAAGCACACTGTGTTCTGTTGATCTTATGTGCTGCAAAATAATGTTTAACATTTAGTATTTACTGTCATATTCCCATATATCATTGTGATGTTGTTTATTCTATTACTCTTCTCTTCTGCTTGTTTTCTTTTTTCTTTCTCAGCAGGTGATCCAGGTGATCGATATATGCATTTTTTTTTCTCTGCCCGTTCTGGTGGTTTTTGTCTTTTGCCCTTCTCCCCCGTCCCTCTTCTCAGCTGTTTCTCTTTCCCTCTTTCTTTCTCCCCTTCTTTCTTCCATTCAAGTCTGTCCCGTATTCAGCAAGTGAAAATAAAATAAACAATAAAAGGTGAATCAAATGGACCATTATGGCAAGGCTGGGATGGTCAATTTGGTAAAGTAAATCCGTTGGGCATCTTTCTTTGCCTTTAGACAATAATTCTGATGGCAAAAGAGCCAAACGGGACAGGCGCAAAATAAATAAATAAATAAATATGGTAATAAAAAGACTGAGTCAGCTGATTCAGGATAAACAGATCTTTATTGTTAAAGGAACAGTTCACTCAAACTACAAGAACAAGTCTAGAAGTTCGATGTAAAACACATTAATCATGGTTAACTATGAAAAACAGGAAGAAGACTCAGAGACGCACACAAACAGGAAGTTACGTTTATTGCTGCTCCTGGGAGGTGGGAGGAGTGTAACGTGTGCAGTACAATTGTGTGTGTAAACTGACTGAATGGAAATGTCTGAAGAAACTCTTTGTTCCCCGAACGTGTTTGATCCCGAGTACATGTAACGTGTAAGCAACGACTGATGAGGTCAGCAGGTATGTCAAGTAGGAGACAGCGAGAAGCGGACAGTGCCGCTTGCTCCGCAGGAGGAGGTGGTGGTGAGTCAATGGGGGAGTTCGTGGGGAACCAGTTTGTAGTGGGAGCCGCAAGATGGACAGCGCTGGGCCTCACCCTCGTGGAGCCAGAACCAGACCACGGCCGTGTTGTCCTCCTCACCTGCACACAGGAAACTGGGTGAGAGCGGTGCCACCTGTACGTCACACGCACGCTCAGGTTTCCCCAGTGAGGATTATGCCCCGCCCATCTTTGAGCCTGGGGCAAAGTTTAACCCTCGCCTGAGAAAGCCGTGGCCGACACTCACACACGCTTACAAACAGGAAACAACAACTCACACACGCATCCCACAATCCTTTTGTTCGTGATGGAGGGAACCAGGTGGGGGTCAGCCTTGGAGCCTGCATAGTGCTTTGGCTTCATCATGTTGAAGGGGTCCTACAGGAGGGGGAGGAGTCAGGTGAGTCGGGGCGTGACAGTATTCAACATCAGTTTCATTTCAAAATTCATTGTTCATCAAGAACGATTCACACGACTCAGAGGCTGACCTCAGATCAGCTGAGGCTGAGCTGCAGACAGAATAATTTATATTAATATTTGAAAATGAGCCGAGCAGCGAATATACCACAAAATAATTATTAATCATTAATAAAAAGGCAAAACATAGAAAACTAATGTTAATCAAATAACTGCTATATGAAAAACAAATAATCGAGAATACATTAACAAATATTAATACAAACTTAAACAAGCCCAAAAATACTAAAAATAAATATTATGAGTAACAAAATCAGTAACTACTCAAAATAAAAATGTTTTATAGTTTTGCTGAAATATGTCGACACACCGACAGCTTGAGTCTTCTCGTTTCTCCTCAGATTTGATGTTTAATGATTTTAATCTTGATTTAATTTCTGGTCTGTGTGAAATAGTGTTAAGATGAATCCACATCACGCTCTTCTTTTTCTACTGCTGTTTTTTTTTTTTTAAAAACACTATGTTTTTCATGTTTCTGGAGCACATGATGTCAGAATTCCTGTGCGTCGGTCTTACCTCGCCCTGTTTCATGGCCTTCATGATGACCTTTTCCAGCCCGGTGGCCTGCTCCTCATCAGTGGGAATCCCTGTGAACAGCACAGTGTGATTAAGAGCTTCAAAGCAAACACTGTTCATCAGAACTGGCTAATGTGTGGACTCCCTGTGGGTCACATGACTACAGTACACGTTATTACAGGTTCTTATGACCTCAGTGAGTTGCTGAGTTTGTGAAACCTAAAGCAGCACGGGTTTCTCTCACAGACATGAAAACATCTCAGTGTAAAACTGAAATGTTTGATCTGATGTTTTCATTCACGTCACTCTGATTCACTTCATTGATCATCGTCAGTCATGGTCACGCACAGCAACTTAAAAATGCATTGATCACTGCCTTTAGCTGTTCCAGACTACATACAAATTATTCAGGTTTCTGGGAAACTCTGCAAGTTAAAATGCTATGTTTATCGATACCATTACAATCTTACTGATCACATCGATCGGCAAACCAGACCAATGACAACTTCCGTTACTCTCTCATGTGTTTAATCTTCATACCGACGAGACGTTCAAGGACCTTCATGGAGAAGGTTAAAATATGACACGTTAATTGTTTCAGATATAAAATATATTTTAGGTTTTAAATCTCACCGTATTGACCGTCGTGATTACTAAATTCTGATATATTAAGACTTTTTAAATCTACAAGTCAAACAATCAGCCAACACACGGTTTTTAATAAATCGCAGGATATTAACATGAAGTCTGATCCGAGAGGAGCCGTCACCAGGACAGGAAGCGCTCGGCGTCCTCCGACCTCCCCGCGGATTAGACCCTCTCTAAGCCGCCTGTTCCGGTGGGTTCCGGGTGTTCTGTGCCGGCTCGTGGCTCACCTCCTGCCGCCATGCCGCGGCTCAGAGCGGGGGTCCGGGCGGAGCGGCAGGCTGCCGCGGCTCTAACGGCGGAGCGGAGCAGTAACCTTGCAGCCATTTCTCCTTCTTCACTGTCAGGGAGGCCGGGCGCACGGAAATGACGTCAGAGCAGCAGCGTGCTGCTTTAAAAAACAAACAAACAAACTTTATTCAGCACAAATAAAGTAACAAGGAAACAGCTGGTCGTGGACAGATGGCAAACATGGCAGTTTGTCTTGAAACAACAATGATCATCTCCACATTTCAACTTTATTCTCAAAACACTTGACTTTTCTTTTCTTAATGTGGCCCTGATACTCCTTCCTACAGTACAGTCTGCTCAAATCAGGTAATAAAACACAAGACAGATATTATGAAACATGACAACATTAAAACTAAGGACGGACATTAAAAAAACAATACATGAATATTGTAATAAATATAAAATAATATAATAAACTTAATTAACATTGACATAGATATTTAAAAGAGGTACGGAAATAAAATAATTAAAAAACCAGGGAACTGAAGAACTTTTCTGACAAAGACAGTTTTTATATTTGAAACTCTGCTGACTGGAGAGCAGTTTTTCCCCACATTTTCAGAGACTCCAAACTATCTGGACAAATTAACTTTTTTTTTTTTTTTTTTTTTAAATATAAGAACTGTTTTGTAAGAAAGTCAGTGACTGCCTGAAGAACACAGGAGCATCACCACATGCTGTGTGTCCTCCTTGAGATGCTCTGCAGGCCCCCTCTGAGGTCCATAGTCCCAGTCTCGGCTGAAATGCCACCTGTTCACTGAGGCATTTGAGTTTTGTGCGTAAAGCAACCTTGAGTTTATTAAAAGGCTCTATATGAACCTAATTTATACTTCTTATTAATTACGGTAGTAAGACTGGCCAAATAGGACAAAAGAAAAATAAGAGCAATATCCAAACTGCACTTGAAAATGACTGTATTTATTGTTTACTGGTTTTTACAAAGGTTTATTAATTCAGTGATACTGAACAAGTTAATGTGAGTAAAATATCCATCTGAAACACCCACAGCTTTATTAAAATTAACAGGACAATGAGCCAATGACAACTAGATAAGCTCCACATAGTTAGCCGGGAACATGCCGTATTCCCCATCAGGTCCAACACCTCTCCACCAACCCTCATCCAGCATTTCTATCTGAGTAATAATGTCATCGGGGTCAAAGGTGATCTCAGTGTCATCCGCTGTGAGGAAGAGAGAAAACTCAGTTAAACTAAAGGTTTATCTAGAAACACCTTTCAAGAGTTTCAAGTTTAAAATTACAAGCATTTAAAAAAAAGAAATGAAAGAAACTGTTCTGTATACTCGACTTTAGATCTGTATGTAAAACAACAACATTTCAGTGTTTCATCAGGTAAATGTGATAAATAATAACCAAACTGGATGGCTTACTGCACTGTTGAGGTACAACAGCTCTTTCCAAATGTAAGACCACTGCAAGCTTATTTTACAGCCAATAAAAAGCATTATAATAATAATAATAATAATAATAATGGATACTTTATTGATCCCCATGGGGAAATTACTTGTTTTTCTCTGCATTTGACCCATTCACTCAGTGAAGCAGTGGGCAGCCCACTAAGCAGGCGCCCGGGGAGCAGTGTGTAGGGACGGTACCTTGCTCAGGGGTACCTCAGGGTAGCCGTTAAGTGGATTCGAACCGCCGACCTTCCGATCATGGGGCGACCACTTTACCTACTGAGCTATCCTGTTTTTACAGATTTGATTTACAGATTTGATCTTCTTGATTCATTTATTGAGATTCATCCTTCTTTAACAGCTTTTCCCCTGTGACAGTCAATGGTTCATTTAAACACTTTTCCTCAATTGAAGAATACAGAATACATTTTGGTCAAATATTTGCAGGTAAATTTATAAAAAAATGTGGAAACTCAACTAGTTAAGCATTTAATCATTAATATTCAATAACTGATAATTATTTGATAATCAAACCAAATAAATGGATAAATAAAAACATGTCATTTACTGTGAATGATCTGCTGTACCTTCACAGGCCACTAGAGGCCCCAGTGCAAACTCAATTACAATAATGTTGTTGTGATATCACAGAAGTCTTATTTTCATGATATCAGTATGGTGAACAACACTCTGGACTCTTTCCAATTTCATTCAGACATGTTAGACCACAAGACACGATGGTCCTCAGTAGTCACAGAGAAGATGGCAGACCCCACAACTACCAAAAACATGAGTGTGTGTGTGTGTGTGTGTGTGTGTGTGTGTGTGTGTGTGTGTGTGTGTGTGTGTGTGTGTGTGCGCGCGCGTACGTACCGGCCTGGTAGTCGTACAGAGCTCTGGCACAGATACCTTGTCCACTGCCATCCCAATTAATACCATCAGCCTGAAATTCAAAAACAGCTAATTAACATTTAAACAGTATTTTAAATCATTTCATTCAATAACTTTTTACTCAAACACTGGAGGACCAAATCTGCCAGAAGAGATTAAATAAATACATGAATCACCTCAATAAATACACTCAACAAAAATATAAACGCAACACCTTTGTTACTGCTCCCATTCCCCATGGGATGGACGTAGAGACCTAAAATTCATTCCAGATACACAATATAACCATCCCTCCCAAACAGTGGTCACAAATCAGTCCAAATGTGTGGTAGTGGGCACATCTGCTATATTGAGATAATCCATCCCACCTCACAGGTGTGCCACATCAGGATGCTGATCTGACATCATGAGTAGTGCACAGGTGTACCTCAGACTGCCCACAACAAAAGGCCACCCTGGAATGTGCAGTTTTGTCTCACAGCAAAATGCCACAGATGCCACAAGCAATGAGGGAGCGTGCAATTGGCATGCTGACAGCAGGAATGTCAACCAGATCTGTCGCCCGTGCATTGAATGTTCATTTCTCAACCATAAGCCGTCTCCACAGGCGTTTCAGAGAATATGGCAGCACATCCAACCGGCCTCACAACCGCAGACCTCGTGTAACCACACCAGCCCAGGACCTCCACATCCAGCAGGTTCACCTCCAAGATCGTCTGAGACCAGCCACCCAGACAGCTGCTGGAACAATTGGTTTGCACAACAAAACAATTTCTGCACAAACTGTCAGAAACCGTCTCAGGGACGCTCAACTGCATGCCCGTCGTCCTCATCGGGGTCTTGACCTGACTCCAGCTCGTCGCCGTAACAGACTTGTGTGGGCAAATGCTCACATTCGATGGCGTCTGGCACGTTGGAGAGGTGTGCGCTTCACGGATGAATCATGGTTCACATTGTTCAGGGCAGATGGCAGCTGAGAATGTCCCAGTTCTTGCATGGCCAGCATACTCACCGGACATGTCACCCATTGAGCATGTTCGGGATGTGCTTGACCGGCGTATACGACAGCGTGTACCAGTTCCCACGAATATCCAACAACCTCGCACAGCCATTGAAGTGGAGTGGACCAACATTCCACAGGCCACAATTGACAATCTGATAGACTCCATGCGACGATGTGTTGCACTGCATGAGGCAAATGGTGGTCACACCAGATACTGACCGGTTCTGGGTCCCCAGACCCCCAATAGCGCAAAAAACTGCACATTCCAGGGTGGCCTTTTGTTGTGGGCAGTCTGAGGTACACCTGTGCACTACTCATGATGTCAGATCAGCATCCTGATGTGGCACACCTGTGAGGTGGGATGGATTATCTCAATATAGCAGATGTGCCCACTACCACACATTTGGACTGATTTGTGACCACTGTTTGGGAGGGATGGTTATATTGTGTATCTGGAATGAATTTTAGGTCTCTACGTCCATCCCATGGGGAATGGGAGCAGTAACAAAGGTGTTGCGTTTATATTTTTGTTGAGTGTAGGTCTACAAATATAGGTATTCATTAACTTAGAAGCCAAGAACTTACAGTGGTTTGCAAAAGTATTCGACCCCCTTGAACTTTTCCACATTTTGTCACATTACAGCCACAAACATGAATCAATTTTATTGGAATTTGTCGAGGAGGGAAATTATTTTACTGCTATTGTTAAATAATTGTCATTGCATTAATAATATAATCTGCAGCATGGATATTGCATTCCAAGGTTTAAACAGTGTCTCTTTCAGAAAGACTGAGTTGCAGGCTGACAGGAAGTTGTATGTAGAAAGAAGCAGGAAGTTATTTTGAGCCGCAGGCTAAGACGAGGCTTTAACAATGTAACAGATAGCTTTAAGAAGGCCTTAAGCAGTTATGACTATTTTATACACAATGCATATCTGTGCTTATTAAAGAGTTGGAGCTCGGTCAATTAATTGGGGGTCGGAAGCTTTGTTCGGCGCGATGTTCGGACAATCTATTGTGCAAGTGACTTGGAGCCATAGAAGGAATCGCAATACATGCTTACAAAACACTTATATATCAGATCATTTTATATTAAGGTTTTAGTAGAAGTTCTTGATTAAAACATTTATTTAGTAGAAGACATACACATAGTCTCAGTGAGCTTCTGGTCTGGTAAAAGGTCAGAAGTGCAACAGGTGAATTGAGAAAGAGCATTTGAGGACGAGACACAGACAGTAGGTGAAGAGGTGACACAAAGAGCATGTGAGGTCAACACACACACACACACACACACACACACTTTAAATTAGATTTATTTAGAGGAGAGGTTGGTTATGTTTGGCTGTAACTGCAAAATTGTCTTGGTAAAAGAGGAACCGTTTCTTGGTGTCTCGGCAAGAAAGAGGAACAAGACAAGAACTGAAAGGTAGACAGGAAGGGCTAGCCATGAAAATAGAAGATGATTTTCTAGGTGAAAAGTCATGATGATGTTGATCTGATCTATGTATAAAATGTATCTGTGACGCATGAAGGGGCGTCAGTAAACAAACCCTGATGCTATAAAATATCTGTTCATGCTTTGATTAAGTCGAAGACTACTTCCTGTCTGCGTACAGAGTTGTCTTCCCACGCGTGTATTCATTAAAATCATCGTTTGACTTCACCCGGCCGGATCGGTGTGGTTATTCTTCGATCACCTCTTGTACCCTTCCTCAATATTGAATCTTAACATTTGGGGGCTTCGTCCGGTTATTGAGGAGGGAGAGTTGGAGGTTTGGACGGAGAAATCCGGGGTCTTGGGTGGTCTGACGGGCAGACATGAATTCCAGTGGTCTAAGTGAGTGGGCATAAGCCGGCTTATCCAAAAGGTAAGGCACTACCTGTTGAATTATTTCCAAAGTGTGCCAAATTGGACATGATAAAATTTAAGTCCACTCACTGAAATTACTGGTGGATGTCTGTTTTGATTTTGATAAGAATCTGAGGATTTAAAGCAGTTGGACTGCTGGTAAGGATTTAATACGGTTGGACCGTGGGAAGCAGTGGACTGCTTAATGATTTTAGTATGTTAGGGAATTTGCTTATTTTTTGGTTATAAGGGTGGACCTGCTTCAGTTATACACTTGTTTCGGGTGTTGATTGTTGTTTCAAAGTATTATAAATTATTTTAGAACGGAACCGTGGGGGTTCTAGGAAGCGCAGTTCTCGGAGGTAACGCTCCCTCCCGGCCAAGGACGCTTGGCCCTGACCTATCGGTGAATAGGGTTAGTACGGTTGGCAACCGGGGAGAACTTGGGAACCTCCAAAATAGCTAGGAGCTAGAGTCTCCTTACCGTTTGAAACGGTATCTGCGCTTTTTTGGCCAGCAGAAGTGGACTTCGGGCGTGTAACTTTAACCTAAAACTTCAAAAAAGTTTGGGTTGGTTGACGCTTTTAAATTGAGTTAGGGATTTTAGAAATGAGGCCAGAAACAGTTAAAGCCTTGATACTGGTTAATTGATCGCAAAAACGGTTATGTTAAATTTGTCGAAATTCGATAGGTGTTAAAAGGTTTAAAATCTGTGCAGTTGTAAATATAAGACGTCTCTGTAATAAAAAAGATCTCTGTGGGTCGAGTCAGCAATGCACTGACTGCCTGCTGCTATTCTTAGATGAAGAGTGTGTGTGCATGCAAATGAGGCAGCTGATGCAGAGCGCATGAGAGGACTATGCTTTCGGTTTTGTGTGTCATTCAGCTCTATAACTATTGTTTGCAAATGTGGATAAATGTCTGCAATTAAAATGCTGGCTTAGTAAATAACAACATTGTAAATATATGAATGGTGACAGCGTTTCAAAATAGAATATAAGAATTGTTTGTGTTTAAAACCAACTTTTAGGTAAAGAAGATTTAAGGTGGATTTGAAGGCATAAACAAAAAATAAAAGGGTTACAGTCTGCAAGGGTTGTTAATTCATGAGCTGACTGGATGCAGAGTAAGTGGAGTGGTCATCCTGAGAGGATTGAATGATGCTCTAACTCTGTGGTCAAGTCAGACATAGGCTTTAAGCAACCATGAGCCACTAATAAGCGTGACAAATTAATGAGTATGTGTAAATTGAACTTGTTAAATAGCTTTGATAGGAGTGACTCAATGAGCACGCAATAAAGTGGACTTTTTAGGGGCAGTTTATCACTGACACCATAAAAAGCAACTTAATTAGTAGTTCAATAACAAATTGTAAAGATAACCTTTGTTATTTGATAAGAGAGAGAAAATTCAGGTTACATATAGTGAATAACTAAGGAAATGTTAATCTCTGCGTCATTCCACACTGAAATTTCAATTGTAGGGGATCATTTGGAGGTGAATTGTGTAGGACACGGGGAGACAGAAGAATCTCCCCATGAGTTTTCGGTGTGCATAGAAATTGAGGAGGCTGAACTGGAAGCCTGCCTGGGTCGTTGTTTTTGTTTATTTGAGGGTCTGCTGGAAGTTTGTGAAAACGACCACCTTGATATGTGGGAGCCTTCTCGGGCAGCGATTTTTTGTTAAACCTGTGGCAGGCTGTGCAACATGGAGAAAGCTTTGACATAATAACATAAAGGTGATTTCGTGGTTTTAGATTTATTAGTACGGGATGCTTGAGGGTGTGTTGCTGTAAAGTATATAAGGGACGCGCAGCGCCGTTAATGGGTTCAAAATAAATGAAAAGACACTAATCCGAGGAACTATTGGAGAGGTAAGTATACGGAGGTGAGCGCGTTGCGCATAAGGGTTGCTGGTGTCATATATTAACACTTTGAGGGCGAATAATTTTGATTGAGTGTCAACGCTTGAGAACGCGAGGACAGCGTCTAAAGTGCTGGGTTAAACTTTGTGTATCACCGAGCAGGGGAAGAGGAGCCAGTGGTTGCGAGAACAGCGAGACGAAGACTGAAACCGAAAGTTAAGCGTGTCTGGGTGACCTAGACCAAGAAGGTGGAGTCGACCAACGCCATTGGAAGAGGTAAGTCTGTGTTTCAGAGAATGGCTGACAGCTCGGGTGCGACACCTAGTAGGAAAAGGGGATGCAAACCTCTGAAGGATCAGCTCGAACAGCGTAAGAAAGCTGTTCGCTTGGCTTCCCCTGGAGTATTAAAATCAGCAGAGAAAGAGTGCCAAGCGATGGAGGTTGAGGTAAGTAAACCTATTATATCCCAACAGAAAGGGCTGGGTGATAAAATACCTCTGAGCTTGGTGTTAAAAACTGAAGGAGAAGTGTATGGACAAATGCATGAGGCCCTACGTGCGTCCATAGAGGCATTAACGGCATTGGAGGTTATAAAGCAGAGAGTAATGCAGGGAGGGCCAGAAGAGGAGAATGAAGGCCGTGCGACGTCATCAGGAGAAGAAGACGATGAGGAGGACGAAGATGGAGGAGCTGAACCTCAACCAAGTACAAGCCTAATTTTGAGGAAAAGGAGTGTGAAGAGAGACCAAGCACAGAGACGGCCCATATTTAAGAGCTCAAAGAGTAGAAAAGTGAGTTTTGAACAAGGAGCTCCTGACCCTGGTTTAAGTCTGCCTCTAATAGCAGGTCCAAAGAACGAACCAGTTTATCGCGCCTATAAGGTGAGAGATTTGGAAGCATTGGTTAAACAACTTCCACCAATAACCAAGGGAGAACATTGGGAAGGAGAAGAATTAGCGCTGGGCGACTTTCGCACTTTGGCCGGACGTTGTATGCTGGGTGGTGGGTTAGCAGATGTAGAGCAGATAGCTCAAACAACCAGATATGCAAATGACCTACAATACCATGAGGTGCAGAATGACTTAGCAGATGCAGTCCGGGAGAAGTACCCAACTCCTAACTCTGGAGCCATTCCAAAAATTATTTGGGATCCCAAAAAGAAACCCAGAGAGTGTTTAGCTAAAGCAAAGGAACAATGGTTGTTAGAAACAGGAATACATCCGGGGAAGGAGGGTGAAAGTAGAGCGTGGTTTCGTTCGGCGGTGCTGGCAGGGCTGCCCAACCAGGTTGCAGTTGACTTGGAAAAGAACCCAGATTTTGCCGTTGCAGACTCGGTGCAGTGGGAGAGACATGTGACCCACAGACTTCAGCAGGAACAGGATTTGACGAACAAACAAAAGAAAGAGTTAGATGAAGTACAGGCGCAGCTGCTTAGGCTGCAGCTGGGTGAGGCTCGCGAAAAATATAATGCGAAGAAAAAAGAACCGAAAGAACTAAATAAGACTATAATGGTGGCAAGGCCTCAGCCCGATCCTGTGCCTGACTGGCCAGATCAGGATCCGGGTCTCTACCCTGATGATCGTTGGCCCGCCAATGCACCAAGGCAGCGTCAACCCGTAGGGAATTGGGGGACCGGTGGACCGCAGAGAGGGCGTGGTGGATCCGTGAGGGGAGGACAAAGGGCTCGGAATCCGGGGAATCCTGGCAGGGTGTCTTGGACTGTGTGTCTGAGATGTGGAGCAGAAGGACACTGGGCCCGAGACTGCCCTGAACCGCCGCAGAACTATCAGGGGCGAGGCTATCGATCCCAGGCACGAGGAGGCCCAAGACAAAGAGCTGCTTACAGGGGAGCACATCAAGCTCCAAACCCGAATGCAGCACCAGCCGCCCAGTACCCAGTAGCTGACTGGGGCTGGGAGGGGGAGCAATACTGACGGAGCCCGGAGAAACCGAACAGCGTGGGAACGGCAGAACCCATACTGTCGATGACCGTGGAAGGCACTGAATTGCCCTTCCTGGTGGATACTGGAGCAACATACTCAACATTGAAAGACACACCAGACAGTGCAACACTCTCCTGTCACACAGTTAATGTGGTAGGCTTTTCCGGGATTCCAATGACACTGCCATTGACGGATCCAGCATTGACAAAGCTGGGAAAACAGACTTTGAAGCACCAATATGTGGTGTCCTCACAGGTGCCTGGAAAATCTCATGGGCAGGGACCTGCTTGTGAAACTGGGATCACCTTCAAAGACTCAATATTTAGTCCAGAACTCTGAACAACCCACTGCCGAAATCTACTGGGGGAGGCTAGTGGAAGAAGGCATTCTGAGACATTATCAGCTGTGGAAACCCTGGATAATGAGTCTGGCCGTCTATTCCCTCCCGCGAGATCCTTTCCACGTTACACTCTTTTATGATAGGGAAGATAATGATATCTATCGGGAACAGTTCCAGTCTGATCTTGAGGGACAGACGTGGAATGTGCAAACACATAACATTTATGTTGGACCAGAAGGTGTGGCCGCGGCTGTGAAATTTACTGATGAACAACTGCCTTGGTACAATGTGGGAGAGGATTCAGCCCCTCACATTACATTGGCGGTCCACGAGGGTCATGGGCCAAGAGATCTGGGACCAATGGTCAAGCGGGCGCTGGACAACGCATGCTGGCAAAGCACCCAAATTCCAAACGTCTGGTATGCACCAAAATGTAAAATATATCGCATAACTTGTTTGTCCAACGATGCAGTGATCTTAGAACATAAAGAAATCTCCAGAATACATGGCAGGGAAAGAATGGATCATCCTGATGCAGTAGCTGAGCTCTCAAAATTGCCTGGTACTTTGTGGTCCGCAGGGCCCACAGATGTGGGTCTAGCTAACTGTTCGCCTGTCCTGTTCCGGCTGAAGTCTGACATACCATTTAACAGACCATAATAGAAGCACAAAACTGAAGACCAAAAGTGGTTCACATGTATTGACCTAGCGAATGCATTCTTTTGTCTCCCACTGCACGAGTCACTCAGAGACATTTTCTCATTTACATACAGAGGCCGCAAATTTAGGTACACACGCCTACCACAAGGCTTTGCACTCTCACCAGGAATTTTTAATCAGGTGTTGAAAGAGGCATTGTCCCCATGTCAACTGCCAGGGGGCTGTACATTAATAGAGTATGTTGATGGTCTTCTTATTGCAGCCCCGTCAGCAGCGGCCTGTACGGCAGCATCGCTCGTGGTGTTGAACAGATTGGCGGAGTGTGGCTTCAAAGTGAGCAAAGAAAAACTGCAGTTGGTCCGGCCAGAGGTAACATTCCTGGGCCGGGTGATCGCACACAGATCAGTGGGGTTAATGAACACACACAGAGACCAAATTCTGACACATCCAAAACCAAGAACTGTGAAGGAGTTGCTTTCCTTTCTTGGCTTGACAGGTTACAGCAGGCAGTTCATTCCGAACTATGCGGGTAAAACGGCCCCTTTAAGGGACCTGATCAAGAAAGTTGGTGTTCGAAATCTGAAGGCTGAATTGCCTTGGACGCCGGACACAGAGACAGCGTTCATTTCACTAAAACAGGATTTGTCAAGAGCCACAGATCTGGCCACACCTAACTATGATGAGGCATTTTATCTTGATGTTTCAGAAACAAAGGGAGTTGTGAATGGTGTGTTGTTTCAGAAAAAAGGGGGAGGTAGGGATGTACTTATGTATGTTAGCATAAGATTAAATTCAACAGAAGCAAGGCATCCCACATGCACACAACACGCAGCAGGAGTAGCAAAGATAATTCAGAAAACAGCACATATAGTGAGGGAACACCCACTGAAAGTGCTTACTACACACAGTGTAGTGGCCTATGTGAACTCACAGGCATTCACAATGACTCCACTGACGCAACAAAGGTTGAGCAAAATTTTAGAGGCGCCAAATTTGATATTCACACATGAAGGAATAAATATGGCAGACCTAATGGGGTCAGGAGAACCACATGACTGTATTAAGAAAGCCCAGGTTGAAGGAAAAATCGAGGGACAACAGTCGGCCCAGAGAGCTGAAGTGATAGCCCTAACTCGAGCCCTGAGGTTGGCTAAAAACATGAGAGTGAACATCTACACTGACTCAGCATATGCGTTTGGAGCAGCTCATGTGGAACTGGCTCAGTGGAAGAGAGCCGGGTTCAGAACGGCCACTAATGCACCCATCTGTCACAAAAAGGCCCTGGAGGACCCAGACGAGGTAAGTATTATAAAATGCAAAGGCCACTCACAAGCAGACAGTATGGTGGCAAGAGGAAATCAGAAAGCTGACGAAGCCGCAAAGGAAGCAGCGGGCTACAAAGGACAGAGACAACTGGTGCAGGTAACCCCAGAAGAGGAGGTTAGCACTAACAGCATGGAAGAAGCTAGACAGGCTCAGGAGGAGACATCCCCAGAGGAAAAGGGGGTGTGGGAAAACAAAGGAGCCTGGCAAGATGGCGGTTTGTGGAGGGGGCCAGATGGGCGTCTCGCTTTAACGGCCAAAATGGCGGAACAAAAGGTGAATGAGGCTCACGGGCTTGGTCACGTGGGAGTGAAACAGATGGAGAGAAATTTGTGCCGATGGTGGCATCCTGATTTGAGAAGGATGATACTGGAAAAGGCCAGAACGTGCCTAATTTGTGGGGCACACAACCCAAAGCCAGCAGTAAAACCTGAAGCTGGTAAGTTTCTCATGCCAGAAAGGCCAGGAGAAGAGGTCGTGATTGATTATACCGACATGATTGATACAGGCCCAGGTGGGGTGAGGTATTTGTTGGTGTGTGTGGATGTTTTGACTGGATGGCCCGAAGCATGGGCGACCAAATGTGAAGACGCGAAAAGCGTGATTAAGTGCTTAATCAATCATTACATTCCAAGGCATGGGTTTCCCAAGAGAATTAGATCAGACAATGGTACTCACTTCAAGAATAAAGATTTGCAAGAGGTAGAGAGGATGTTGGGAGTGCAACATAAGTTCGGGACGGTCTTTCATCCTCAATCTCAAGGAAAGGTAGAGAGGATGAACCTAAATTTGAAAAACAAGTTGGCTAAAATTTGTGCGCAGACAGGGCTAAATTGGGTCGCAGCCCTGCCCATTGCTTTGATGACCATAAGATGTTTATGATGATGTTAACTTTGTATTTCAGGTGCAGTTATAACTATTTTATACATATTGCATTTTGTGCTTTTAAAGGAGTTGTGGCTCAAATTTGTCTCTGGAGGGTCACGAGCCTTTGGCTAGCGCTATGATTAGCCAATCTACTGTGAGGATAATATGAGTTCATGAAGGATTGCACACGCTTACAGACACAGAGTTAAGAAACACACATGACAGTATTGATTCCAGGCAAAAGGCCCTAAATTCATTTAGCTTTTAACTGAACTTAAAGAAGGACCAAAGAGGAAGGAAAGCATATATTTTGGTTAAGTCTGATACATTAGAATTAGAAGGTATTGTTACATTAAGGGAGCAAAATGAAATAAAAAGGTTATACCAAAACAGGTGATAACATAGGAAATGTGAGGTTTTAAAATGAAGTTAGTGTTAACACATAGGAGTTGTTTCAAGGCAGCATTTAGCTATGATGAAATGTATACAGGAGTAATTGCTTATATGCTTAAACTTAATTGATTAAAGTGGTTGTTTTCTTTTGGAGTAGATTAACTTGCAGCAGCGACAACTTGTGCACAGGATGTTGATGATCAGATAAGGGAAAGTAGAGCGAGCAACTGGACGTGAAACCAGCGCTTAAAGAATTTTAAAGTGATGAGTAACGTTGAAGAGTATACATAAATACAAGTCAATAAGTTAAGAAGATAATTAGGATCAGGCTTTTGATTAAAGAGTCCCAGATAGGATAAGTTAGGGAGATGCAAGAAAAGGTGTTTTGTTTCCTTTGCAGAAGATCGATCTCGGCGACCACAGGAGGGGCGAGGATCCTGGAGATCTCGAGGTTCGAGACCACCAGAGAAGGGTCTGCGTGAGGACACAATGTATTGTGACCTCTGGTGTTCCAGAGGTCAAAAGGGGGAGTGTCGAGGAGGGAAATTATTTTACTGCTATTGTTAAATAATTGTCATTGCATTAATAATATAATCTGCAGCATGGATATTGCATTCCAAGGTTTAAACAGTGTCTCTTTCAGAAAGACTGAGTTGCAGGCTGACAGGAAGTTGTATGTAGAAAGAAGCAGGAAGTTATTTTGAGCCGCAGGCTAAGACGAGGCTTTAACAATGTAACAGATAGCTTTAAGAAGGCCTTAAGCAGTTATGACTATTTTATACACAATGCATATCTGTGCTTATTAAAGAGTTGGAGCTCGGTCAATTAATTGGGGGTCGGAAGCTTTGTTCGGCGCGATGTTCGGACAATCTATTGTGCAAGTGACTTGGAGCCATAGAAGGAATCGCAATACATGCTTACAAAACACTTATATATCAGATCATTTTATATTAAGGTTTTAGTAGAAGTTCTTGATTAAAACATTTATTTAGTAGAAGACATACACATAGTCTCAGTGAGCTTCTGGTCTGGTAAAAGGTCAGAAGTGCAACAGGTGAATTGAGAAAGAGCATTTGAGGACGAGACACAGACAGTAGGTGAAGAGGTGACACAAAGAGCATGTGAGGTCAACACACACACACACACACACACACACACTTTAAATTAGATTTATTTAGAGGAGAGGTTGGTTATGTTTGGCTGTAACTGCAAAATTGTCTTGGTAAAAGAGGAACCGTTTCTTGGTGTCTCGGCAAGAAAGAGGAACAAGACAAGAACTGAAAGGTAGACAGGAAGGGCTAGCCATGAAAATAGAAGATGATTTTCTAGGTGAAAAGTCATGATGATGTTGATCTGATCTATGTATAAAATGTATCTGTGACGCATGAAGGGGCGTCAGTAAACAAACCCTGATGCTATAAAATATCTGTTCATGCTTTGATTAAGTCGAAGACTACTTCCTGTCTGCGTACAGAGTTGTCTTCCCACGCGTGTATTCATTAAAATCATCGTTTGACTTCACCCGGCCGGATCGGTGTGGTTATTCTTCGATCACCTCTTGTACCCTTCCTCAATATTGAATCTTAACAAATTCCACGTGAAAGACCAACACAAAGTGGTGTACACGTGAGAAGTGGAACAAAAATCATACATGATTCCAAACATCTTTTACAAATAAATAACTGCAAAGTGGGGTGTGTGTAATTATTCAGCCCCCTGAGTCAATACTTTGTTGAACCACCTTTTGCTGCAATTACACCTGCCAGTCTTTTAGGGTATGTCTCTACCAGCTTTGCACATCTACAGACTGAAATCCTTGCCCATTCTTCTTTGCAAAACAGCTCCAGCTCAGTCAGATTAGATGGACAGCGTTTGTGAACAGCAGTTTTCAGATCTTGCCACAGGTTCTCGATTGGATTTAGATCTGGACTTTGACTGGGCCATTCTAACACATGGATATGTTTTGTTTTAAACCATTCCATTGTTGCCCTGGCTTTATGTTTAGGGTCGTTGTCCTGCTGGAAGGTGAACCTCTGCCCCAGTCTCAAGTCTTTTGCAGACTCCAAGAGGTTTTCTTCCAAGATTGCCCTGTATTTGGCTCCATCCATCTTCCCATCAACTCTGACCAGCTTCCCTGTCCCTGCTGAAGAGAAGCACCCCCAGAGCATGATGCTGCCACCACCATATTTGACAGTGGGGATGGTGTGTTCAGAGTGATGTGCAGTGTTAGTTTTCTGGCACACATAGCGTTTTGTATTTTGGGCAAAAAGTTCCATTTTGGTCTCATCTGACCAGAGCACCTTCTTCCACATGTTTGCTGTGTCCCCCACATGGCTTGTGGCAAACTGCAAACGGCACTTCTTATGGTTTTCTGTTAACAATGGCTTTGTTCTTGCCACTCTTCCATAAAGGCCAACTTTGTGCAGTGCACGACTAATAGTTGTCCTATGGACAGATTCCCCCACCTGAGCTGTAGATCTCTGCAGCTCGTCCAGAGTCACCATGGGCCTCTTGGCTGCATTTCTGATCAGCGCTCTCCTTGTTCGGCCTGTGAGTTTAGGTGGACGGCCTTGTCTTGGTAGGTTTACAGTTGTGCCATACTCCTTCCATTTCTGAACGATTGCTTGAACAGTGCTCCGTGGGATGTTCAAGGCTTGGGAAATCTTTCTGTAGCCTAAGCCTGCTTTACATTTCTCAATAACTTTATCCCTGACCTGTCTGGTGTGTTCATGGTGTTGTTGCTCCCAATATTCTCTTAGACAACCTCTGAGGCCGTCACAGAGCAGCTGTATTTGTACTGACATTAGATCACACACAGGTGCACTCTATTTAGTCATTAGCACTCATCAGGCAATGTCTATGGGCAACTGACTGCACTCAGACCAAAGGGGGCTGAATAATTACGCACACCCCACTTTTCAGTTATTTATTTGTAAGAAATGTTTAGAATCATGTAGAGATGGCACGATACCACTTTTTTATGTCCGATACCGATACCGATATCATAAATTTGGATATCTGCCGATACCGATATGAATCCGATATAGTGTTTTTTAATCAACAAAACTGTTTTTTAAAATATCTTGCTGCATTTTGCAAGTCTGCAAGTTCATACTCAAGTTTAAAACAACAACTACACTAAAGCTATTCTGTTATACCTGTATACAAAAAAAATATTTCATAGTTCAGCAATACTGATCAATCTAATAAACTTAGACCTACACCATCCTCCCTATTCTGGTATTTTAAAGAGTACTTAGCGTAAATATTAAGCAACCTAACTAATAGGGTTCCAACTCCCAGCAACAACAAAAATAAATAAATAAAAAATAGGGAACCACCCCTCACGCGCCACCTCATGATGCTTAATCGACGTAATCAACCTTAATTTGATGCAGTGTGAAAAAAAATGCACAGAAATCAATTATTTTTCAAGAAATATTAAATAGATTCAACATCTTTCTTCAACAAAATTGCAGACTGCACAGATGGTACCTTCCCAAAGGAAAAAGTACTATAGCTTACTAGGGTATATATATTAGACTTAATAGTCACTATATACAGTAATTGACTTCTATTCGTTTTACATCAAATTAAAACTTTGGGTGTCAGATAATTATTTATTAAAAGCTAGACATTTTAAATGAGAATAAGAAAGAAAAGTATGTCTTTGTGCCCCCTTTTCCCTGTTAATGCCCTATCGGCCCCCCTGGCTAAACTTTGCTAGATCCGCCCCTGCACAGTTACCAGCGTCAGCTACGTAGAAAAAGATCCTGGTGTAGAAAGTAATATTAAATAAATTCTAACAACAGCTTATCAAGCTTAAACGTGCTGCTGTTGTTCAGCCGCTGGTTTCCTCTTTCTGGTGCAAAGTGGGCCAAAAACAAAGACGGACTCGCAACAGAAAAGCCGATCAGCTGATCATTTAAGCAGTTTCACGATTGAAGTAGCAGCCGGAGAGCGAGAGGCAGTCGCTCGTTAAGCTTAACGCAGGAATGCTTTACAAACATTCAGAGATGGACTTACACACTTGCTTTACTTCTCTCGGGGATAACTTTGTCGGAGATGAAATGCCAGGTTGCTAGCGAAGCTCCAAATGCTATCCAGACCACCGACAGGTCCCACATGCCACAACCGCTCTATCACGTAATGCATACTGCTCCGACATGCTAACGTTCTGAGGTGAGTTACGGCGTGTTGCAAGTTTTGTGAGGTGCTTTCGTGATATTTAATGGATCGGATTACATTTTTTATTTTTCTCCGATATCCGATCCAGTCATTTAGGTCAGTATCGGACCGATACCGATACGTAATATCGGATCGGTCCATCTCTAGAATCATGTATAATTTTCATTCCACTTCTCACGTGTACACCACTTTGTATTGGTCTTTCACGTGGAATTCCAATAAAATTGATTCAGGTTTGTGGCTGTAATGTGACAAAATGTGGAAAAGTTCAAGGGGGCCAAATACTTTTGCAAGCCACTGTATGTGTATTTTATTTCATGACAAATATGAGCTCATTCTGAATCTAATGGTACCAATATATCTGAAAAAAGTTGGAATGAGAAAACAAACGTCTGGAAAAGTAAACAGAAACAGCTGGAAGAGTATTTATTTAAACAGTGCTTCACTGGAAATTCAGAATTATTTCTTATGCTAAATGAAACATTTTCTGATTGAGGCATGGTCACAGTATGTTTCCCATTTCAAGGTTCTTTTTTTGCCATTTGTGCATAAAACTAGCAGTCAAGGCACACTGGAATTCTTGTGCAGTCATAGTAAGCAAATTTTAGGGATTTTGCATTATTTTACAAAACACAATCCTGTTTATGATTTCTTTGGTTGAGGTGGGACACATTAAAAGGAATGACTGAAGGTTCAATCTTGGTGTCAGGGTTAAACATAAAATTAGATGCTGTGGTTTAGGTTAGTGTTTTGCTATGATTAAACTTGGGTATAACATCTTCAGAAAATGATCAGAACAAACACGCCTCCCTCTGTATCAGTTTATTCTAACAGAGAACAAATTTTAGCCAAAGTCTGAGATCTAGTCATCCAAACAACCTCAAACTCAGCACTGCACTTACTCGAGACCACAGAGATACACCCACTAAGTCTCAGGTCTATTGGTCAGTTTTTGAGTCAGACACATTTCTCAAACTGTTAGTAAGACGTTAAGGGAGGAATCAGAATCAAAATACGTTGTTAATTTCTAAGGAAAATATTTACTGGGAGTGTTGTACATGTAAATGTACTTATGATGAAGAGGACTTACTGCTGGTGCATGCTGGGAAACGTTTTGATACAGGTCCTCGTTACTCCAGGCTGAATGCGGTGCCATGTATGGATCATCTTGAGCTGGACTTCCCTCTGCACATTATAAAAATCACAAGTTTTAAATACCAGAGATGAAAAAGTGTTCTTTGTTTTCCAGGACAGCGAGAAAAGACACAAAAGTACCAACAGGATAAAGTATTAATACTCCAATTCCAGGAAAAGTACTAAGTATCACCACACTACAACCCTCAAAAAACAGAAGTTACAGAAATGTCACTATGAATTATGTTACATAGTCTGAGATTCTGATATAGCCAGTGAACAAATCTATCTATCTAACCAGCGCTGTGCTACAATCGTGGTGTAACAGCTTTACAAACATGAAGGCCAACGAAACAAAAACCAAGCTGTGAGCTGTAAACATGATGGAGCAAACACAGAATAACCACAAATTATTTCAGCTAACGTCCATCATTTGCTGCTGCAAACTCAAAAATTCACTGACTCGCCAACTCTGACAGTGACTCTTAATATGTAAAATAGTTCAAATTAATTAATTTTATTAACCAAAAAATTTGAAAATATAGCAAAGTTTAAACTTTAAACTGCTAAGTTTCCAGTATTTAACATATTTAATTACTTTTGTTTTTTTGTCTTTAATGTTTCAAACGTAAAAGCACCACTGAGGAAAAATTCATTAGTATTCACTTCACAGTGTTATAGATTTAATTTAAAATGGATAAAAGTGACATTTTCAACTCTAATGTTTTCTAATGTGGTTTCAGATTGTTTTAGGTTTATTTTGTTTGCTTTATTATTATTGAGATGTCTGTTATTTTTAAATTTACTGAACATTAGATTCATTGACTAATTAATTGAATTAAATTGATATGGTGTTGTTCTGCAGCTATTTGTAATTCATGTGTTTAAATCTCAGCTGCAGTTATAAGACTAAGAAAACTCTGAAATGTAGCATACTAGAAGTATAAAGTATTGTGTAAATGTACTCGGAGTGATTTTTGTGGGTGTTGATGTTAGTGACAAACTGATCATCATATAAAATATGGTCTTATAGGAAGAAAAAGATTAAAAAAAAACCTAATTCAAACAACTCTGATTATTGATAAATGATCAAAATTGCACAAAACAAAAGTTTAAATGAAATGACGTTAAAGTTCACACCTTGTGCAGCTTCATCTTCATCAAAATCATCTGACCACTCGTCTTCGTCACCATAACCAGCGTCTGTGTTTGCAGGAGGGACGTCTTACTTCATGTCATACACACAACACGCGGGTATTTCACAGTTCAGGTCACTAATCAGTTAAATTAATACATAAAAAAAGGTTTCCAGACTCAACTTTTTCAGCTGATTCAGCATATCCAAAGAAAATATCAGTGTTATGTGAACACAAGTTTTCTACTCATCACACAAATCCACTCCTAAATTTGAAAGTATTTTTAACAAAGCTTAATATTTAAAAATAAAAAGCCACCTTGGTTCTGACTGGCTAACTTCTGGACGCCTGCTGAAGGCCAGCAGTTTTGTGAGAACTGTGAGAACAACAGTTACTCCACAAAACTTACTTTATTTTTTATTTCTGTTCTACACCAAAGAACTGTGGTTCCTTCTGGGAACCTCCTGCAGTTGAAAAGCTGCCTCAATATGTCTCACCTGCAGGCTGCACAGGTGAGTGTGACCTCTCTGGTGCTGTAGTGGAGGCAGGTGCAGCATGTGAGACAGGCAGCACAGGTGAAGCAGATGTAATCAGAGACAGGGGGGTCACTGCTGGAGGAGAGGATGGTGGAAACCGAGGCTGAACCGGGACGTCTCGCTCAAACGATTTCTGCGATAGAAACGGACTCTGCAGCCTCCCTGCAGGGGGAAACTTTAAGGTGAACCACCATCATCATCATCATCCTCATCATTATCATCATCGTGTTTCTTACCGGGTCTGGAGGCAGCAGGTGTGTCGCCAGCATCAAAGCTCTGCTCCTTCTGCTTGAAGATGTCTCTGGGATTAAACGCTCTCTGAGAAATCAGAGATTTCGCCTCCTGTGAATAAAACTGGGTGACATTAAAGTAAAGAGGCAGGATCCTACACTTCTCTCAATGCAACTCTTCAGCCTTTGTAATTCAGCTCTTCCTGTTCATTTCAATTTGGCTTACAGTAAAAAAATGTAAAGGCTTCCAGGCTGTAGAACTAAACATGTGAAGCAGACTACAGTTCCCATGATACGTCTTGGTGGGCAACATCCAATCACAGAGCCAAACAAATGTGAACAAATCACCAAGAAAATCCTCATTTCTCTAGTTTTAACATCTGCTCAGAGCCATCCACCCAGCTGATCAAAAATGAAACTGGAATAACAAAAAAGTTAAACCTGTGTGATCATTTTTTTTATGTTTCTGATGCTGTGTGAAAATAAATAATGAACATTTAGAGGAAGAAACAGGAGCAGATATTACGTTACAAGAATTTATGGTCAAAATTGCGCTCACGTTAGCTTTCTGCACCGAGGCAGCAGCGGAAATTCCCGTCATCTTCATGTTCTCCAGCTGCTCATTCTGAAACACAGAAATTATTCATACATGACGTTAAATATAATTTTAACATCACACAACACAGACTTCCCTGCCTCAGTGATTTGCCAAAAGGATTTAAAATCAAGTTTCAATAAAGAAATGACTCATAATCCAGTATTTTTTACTTTCTTAATATGTTTTTTTATTTATTTATGAATTAAATACACAAGTTAGCTCATCCTTTAAAAGTTAAAAACATCTTTCTCTTACCCTCAAAATCAATTAATTAACTAATATCTATGTCATTATTATTGGGTAATTTAAAACATGTTACCCTTTCCATTATTTCCTGTTTATTTACTTTTCATTATCTGAAATAGTTTTCAGTTTAATAACTTCTTTTATGTTTGCTTTTATGTTTGAATTTATTCATGTGTACTTCAGGATTTTTGCCCCTTTATATTTCTGTTTATGTTTATAACTTTTTTTAAAAGGGGTTAAATAGTAATGTTGAATATTGTTTTTTATATTGTTTGTGATCAAATAAACTGTTGTTTTCCAAATTTGATTTATTTTTAATCTATCAGGAGCAGTAATGTGATGCTGGCTGGGCTCATAAACTCAACCGAATCAGGATCAGTGAGCTGAAGCTGAGCTCACCCGACGCTGCTGTTCCTGCTCTCGCTCCTCGTCCTCCTGCTGCTTCTGCCGGAGCCTGAAACACAAAATACTTGAAGTGTCTTCTTCATGAGTTTCTGTGATTTTGTGTTTTGTGTGTCTGACTCACTTCTCCTGTTCGATCTGCTGAGCTCTCTCTCTCGCTATCCTCTCCCTCTCCTTCGACTGTCTCTCCTCCATGTCCCTCCTCTCCCTCTCCGCCTCCTGCCTCTCCTGTTCCACTCGAATGCTTTCCTCCTTTTGACGCATTTCTTCATCCCGCTGAAGGAGAAGAAGAAGAAATAGAGAGTCGTGTGACTTTGCTGACTGAAACCTGTGGTACAATCTTGGAGGACTCGGAGTTGAAACCGAACCTGAGCTTTGACCCAGAAGTCGTCCTTGTTGATTTGTTGGATTTCCTCGACAGCATTGACTTTGCGGTACACAGAACCCTGACGAGAGAAAAGGCTCAGGGATTATAACAGAAATGTCCTGTTTTTCTTCTTTGTGCGCAACCCTGATTATTTATTCTTTATTTCAGCATTCTCTCTCTGTAGACAGAAGTGTTTGAGCTGAAGAAGATCTACATTAATGTTCATGCAGGGGTAGGAGTGCACTGTGAGATGAAATATTGGTAAAACGAGGCTGTGCTGCCGATTCAGGCGGCGTGATCTCACCACGGGTCCTCTGGGAACGTCTCTGTACTCCTGCGTTTGCTTGTGGAAGTTAAAGTTAGCGCCGGACGCTTTGGCCACTTTGGCCAAGATGGTCTCTGGGTCCACGTCGTCCTCCGCACGGGCGTTTACAGTCACATGGGCTCCCTGTGATGTCACACATGTTAATGATGCAGCTCTTCACACACATTAACAGGAAAAAGAGGCCAGACTCACCTTCAGGAAACCTGCTATGGTGCTCACGTGATTGGCACACTGTCCTTTCCGAGAGTCCTTCACACCTTCACCTGTCTTAGAAAACAAAAATCATCCATTCAATCCTGTGAATATGGCATCCTTCTATCACTCGACACTCATAGAAAGTAAAGTCTGCAGAGCTCTCTACAGGATCTCAGAACTGGATATGGACTGTTTAGCCTCGCAGACTCTGCCAGACTTTAGGAGGAAGTCGGAGGGCTAGTTTCCATCTAACGATGACATGCCATGTTCTGACTGTAGGATCGAAGATGGAGTGAAGTGGGCATATAACGATGACCTACTCGGTGGCTAGGCTAATATGAACACATCAGCAGGCTGAAGATGGAGGATGGGGGTTAAAAAAAAGTACATGTTGAGGGGCTTCCTGTCATGTGACTGGAAGATGCTGAAACCAGCCAAACTTCACTCCAGAGGTCTGAGATGATCCGTCCACAGCATGAGATCACTTATTAATGGTCTGGATTACTCACTGTGAAAAAGTCCTGAGCTTCACATCCACACTGAAATCTTCAGATATTTGTGGTTTTCAGAAAAAAGAAAAACTTCAGGAAAAAAAGCTTTGAGTTAAAGTTGGTCTTACCCAGTTTATGAGGATGTATTTGGGCAGTCCAGAGTTCGGGTCCCTGACTCGACAGAAAGCGTACATCACCTTCCCGCTGTTCAGCTCCTCCACCATCTCCTCCAACCCTCCATCTACACAAAACACAAAGGAGAACATGATCTCATTTAGATCAGACCGCAGACACCTGAAGGCCAGACTGGAGATCAGAAGGTTATGAGGGTGGCTTACGCTGGTGTTCCTGCGCGCACGTCCTGTGTAACACATAAAGAGGTCAAGTGCTGCACGAAAAACCCTCCACAGCTTGTTTGAGACGTTCCTCTGACACTCTTAATGCCGGTGATGTCATTGCATCATTTCTCAGCTGCACAAACCAGTTTGGAGCGCTGAGCAACTTTTTCTTTCTTTCCCACCTGAGAGCAGCACATTCTTATCTGTGTGCTTCAACACACCAGCTGTACCAGCGTTCACAGACCTGAGCCCAGTGGTTTTCTTTGCTTTCACTTGCAGCCTTTGCTCCATTCTGCTGAAACTTATTGGTACATCACAAGATGTAGCCGTGGCTCAGCTGTGGAAGCTGAATGCTTGTAATAACCACGCTGTTAATGTTTGCTTCATATTTAATAATAAGTTTTAAGTGTATTAGGGCAAACACCACTCTGCATGTGGTCGGTATGCTCCTGGATTTTAACATGAAACCCTCAGAAACAGAAAACACTCTGGGAGCAGACCAGAGGAGTCAAACATAAGGCCTGGGGGCCAGAATCAGCCCAGTAAAGCCTTCATTCCGGTCCCCAGGAGGAGATAAATGTTTTTTGCTGCTGACGCTAGAAATGTCTGTTTTTACAGTTGGTCCAAACAAAAGGACATTTTCTGTGATGAACACAACTTTGTTTTATACTTTCGGACAGTCTGGATGAGTGTATTTCTTACAGTCATGATGATCATCACGTGGAAAAAGCTGAACTTGGTTGTCTTACATTAGGAAGTCTTAGGGTTTACATGTGCACAGAGGGACAGACTGCAGCACTGCTGAAAAAAGTCAAACTGAGGTCAAGAAACAGGGTGGAGTGCAAGAACACCTCAAACATCTCCTCAGGTCCAAAAACAGCAGGAAACCAGCAGAGAGAAGAGTCAGAGAGGAAGGACAGCAAAGAACACAGGACCTGACCTTCAAAATAAAACAGGAAGTGAGGGGAAATCCACAGGAAATAAATTCGGAGGGATCAAAAGTTTGGATCCAAGTACTTACCTCCTTTCTGTGCCACTCGGAGGTTGTTGGTGTTTCCTTCGTAGGTGAACAGTGCCCTGAAACAGACAGACAGGTGTGGGTGTGCAGCAGATGTAGGTGTGGACAGACACACAGGTGAACTTTATCTCACCAGTCTGTGTTAGACTTGCCGCTCACCACCTCCTCGTAGGCGGCCATCAGCACGGCTCCATTCTTGCTCAGATTAACAGACATGTTCCTCCACAGCACGGCAGCAACGACCCAGCAGTACTGTGGCAAACCTCCCACAGGCACCAACTCAGCTCAGGTCTGAGGAGACTAACCGGGCGGGTCGAAGGACCCAAACCTGACTGACCGCATTCTCCCCAGGTGACTCCTCCCACCTACACACCTGTGCTCAGCAGCAACAGGACACAGGTGAGTGTATCATGTGACCCTCTGCAGCAGGGAGTGTGTGTGTGTGTGTTACAGTGAACAGGGTGTGATCTGTGTTATTGTTGGCTTATTAGGGGCGGAGCTTGCCATACCTGCTCACCTGAGTTTCTGTTTTGTTTTTTTACAGAAAGGAAAAAAACTTGAAAACCTTCAAAAAGCACAAAAACAAGTGAAACCAGAAGGAACGTGATAAATGTTCTTCAAAAAAACCCAAACAAACCCACTGCTCCGTCTTTCTGTTTCTATAGCCTCACCCGTACGACCCCTCCCACCTCAGAGGCAGACAGCAGGTTAACGAGACTATGAAAGCCACGATCAATGGAGCTCTGACACCAGTATTCACCATGGCAACAGGTAAACACCGAGCAGCTCCTCGTTTGAATCGGGTGGCATTTATCTCACAAACAGGAGACTGAAGACAGAAACGTGGACGACTGTCCACAGTTCAGTGAGCTCACAGACGCCCGACAGAGCGCTCAAGTCACACCACTTCATACCAGTTTATAATTTACTGACACACAACATTTTCAGCTTTCATTTAATAAAACAAGCACACAAACAACATGTTTCATTTTCTTCTTATTCACTCATGAAAACATGAAACTTTAAATCACTCTCCACTCTTCACCTTGAACTCTGACCTTCAGACATGTGGCACACACACACGCACATCAAATGTCAGTCTTGGAAGCTAGAGCGAGGTTATCAAAGTAATAATGACGACATTTGAACTGCGCTGTGATTGGCTGAAGTGGACTTCAGCAGCGTTAATTTTAATTCCTGTTTAAATATTCTCATTCAAACACTAACATCCTTAAAAGGCCACATCACCTCAGTCCATTCTTCTTCTATCAAATAAAATCTAGTGGTCGTATCCGCTTGCTCTGCCTCCCCGTATGTGTCTGCTGTCGCTGTGTCTCATTTGTGGCCCCGCCCACTCTTCCTCAGGCACTCCATAGCCTTCAGCAGTCCAGCGTGGTGAGTAGCGAGGGAGGATCGGAGGAGGAGGAGTTCTCCACGTGTCCAGCGTTGTGGCGCCTGGCCTCCACTGAGGGTTCCCCACACGGCTATCCTCCAAGTGTGGCGGTCTCCTCCAATGATTATCCGCCTGAGGACGTGTCCATCGATACGGGTTGAGCGATGGTGGAGGAGGGGGGAGAAAGTCACCCTGAGGAGGGCGGTGATGAAGGTGGACGTTCCCTTGTCGTGGAGGTCTTTTTTCATTTGAAAAAAAAAGAAAATATTTTTATTCATATTTTTAAATATATGGAAAATTGATAATTTTTTTGTTTTATTTAAGAATATACACACACACACACACACACATACACACACACACACACACACACACACACACAAGATTATATTTCAATCATTTAACCCTTTAAGACCTACCATAGAACCAAGTCCGCCAGAGCTAATATTATATTTTTACATGTTGTAGTGCCATTTTTGGGAACATTTCAAGTTGATATACATCAATACAACCATTATAGCCCAAATTTCAATAATATGTATGCATTAAGTGCATAGTAATTACATAAATTGCAGAAAAGTGCAATAAACTACAAAAAAATTAAAATCGTTTTTGTTTTTTTAACATATATTTCTAGTTAGAGAAATTTAAGAGGCTTATCCCTCAAAACTGTAAATACAAAAAAGTTGCACAAAATAGTTTCCCACCACAGGAAATTTATTTTGAGTGTCTTCATAGTTTTATTTTTGAAATACACCAATTTTTATATACTGCAGGAAAAACGAAAATAAATATTATAGTGTAAATTTGCAAAAAAAACAAAACACCATATGCATCAAAATAAACTATTTCCAGCAGTGTAATATGAGTCCTAAGCATCCCAGAAACGATACAGAAAGTCATAAAGTCAAACACAACTTTTAAAAACACCAGTATAGGCTCATGAGGCCCTGATGGTAAAAAAACTACATTTCCGCAAAATGACGTCACGTCCGGTTTCGGGCAGGTCATGGCGGACATGCGATAGTTCGCGCTGATGGACGTAGGTAGTGTTATGAACAGCTGATCGGATCGGCAAAACGTGTTTCTGGAATATTATGTTTTTGTTGCTGCAAGTGCTTTTTATGCAGTCTTTGCAAAGCTATACGTGGAAGGAAACTGTGACCTAGATGTAAGTACAACTCCTCCGCTTCGACCGGCTTTAAAGGGTTAAAAAACTTTATTCACTTCTGTAATGAGTGAATTTGAAAGCAGCAGGATGTAATGATGATTCTCTGACGTTTATTAAACTTGGTTCCTTCCTTCTATGACTGATGAACATATTCAGGTGTGTCGTCCTACCTGTGGTGCCGGGACTTTTGAGCGTGTTCGCGCCTCTTCTGATCGCAGTCATCGCTTGGCAAGCTGGAAAGCGGGCGATGAACAGCTTGACCTCTCATTGGCTCCTGCTCCACCTCCTCCATCCCTTCGTTACTGTGACAATGGACCAGAAAGAGTCAGGAACCAATCAGAGCGCAGCAGTTAGTCGGCATGACGACTCAGAGCAAGACGAAAATGACAACTGTAAATACAATTTCTAAAGGCGAGCTTAGACTGTGGTTAAAATATATCAGATATGTATTTCTAATATTTTATTTGTACTGTAATAAATAACCAAATAAAATTGAAGAACATTCGTTTTTCCTCAAAAGAAACTTTCACAAACATTTTGAGTATGGAAATGTGTTGATTGTTCTTTGATGAGTAATTTGAGATATTTACATTTTTAAATGTTTTTGTCGTGTTTTAGTATTTTTTCTCTTCATTTTTAATATTTTTATTATTTCATAGCATCCATCCATCCATTCACTTCCGCTTATCCTTTTCAGGGTCGCGGGGGGCGCTGGAGCCTATCCCAGCTGTCATAGGGACAGAGGCGGGGTACACCCTGGACAGGTCGCCACTCTGTCACAGGGCCAACACACAGGGACAGACAACCATTCACGCTCACACTCACTCCCACATTCACTCCTATGGGCAATTTAGATTTTTCAAATAACCTATCCCCACTAACTGCATGTCTTTGGACTGTGGGAAGAAGCCGGAGTACCCGGAGGGAACCCATGCAAACGCATAGCAGTTAAACACAAATATTTTAAAATATTCTATGAAAACTTCCGCACCATTTAAATATTTTGAATTCATTCTGATTATGAAAACACATGAAGGGAATTTCTGTTGATATTTTACAACATTTTAAACTTCCTTTAACCCTTATATTCATAATTTATACTGTAAAACAGTCCAAGTCCAACTTTTTTTGCGCCCTGTACCAGTTTATGTCCGACAATATTTTCACGGATTGGCCTTTAAGGTGTCACAGACAAATACAACAAAATGAAACTAGTACTGGTATTAAAAAAAAAAAAGATTTATTCGTAACAGACGGGAAAAGACCCAGAGAAACCGAGTTAACGATAAAAACAACTTAAAAAATAACGATAAAGACCCCCAAAAATCCCAAAAAAACATACATTTCACACCCGAGCCTCAACTCTCGCGGCCTGATACCAAACGCCTCATGGACCAGCCCCGGGGCTGGGGACTGCTGCTGTAAAATATTTGAGACTGTTTAATATTCTTTTTTTTTTGGCTGTTATTTGATTTTTTTGTTTGCTACAAAAAAATTAAAGTTGAAATATTTTTGTCTTTAGGATATTTCTAAAGAGTCTATCTGTTGATTTTGAATAATTCGTGTGGGTGCAGTGAGTGGGGGGGAGCCTCACCTCCTCCTGCGCCCGTGCTGCAGGTCATGCAGGTAGTTCTGCCTCTCGATGGCGTGACCGCGGGACAAGTTAAACACTGCAGAGAGAGACGATGCTTACACATGCTTCACACGTGAAATATGAACAGTGTTGGGAAGGTTACTCTTCAAATGTATTTCACTACAGATTACAGGATACATGGCCCAAAATGTATTTTGTAACGTATTCAGTTACGTTACTCAATGAGAGTAACGTATTCTGAATACTTTAGATTACTTAATATATTATTATGCTTTTTACAACTACATGAATGTACTATTGCTGTGTGATTTATTACTATTACTGAAGGTTAGTCGCCATACCAATACCGACTAGATTTTTAAATCTTAATACAAAATGAGTAACAGTAGGTGGACATTAGGTAAGGCTGCACTTTTTGCAGCGATCTCGTAAAACTATTCCACGCGTATATAAAACAGGTCCGTGGCTCCGAACCGTAGTAAAGGGACCTCTGGCTAATACGTCGGGTTCGTGTCGGGCTCGTAGCCGAAAAATAGCTTTACCGTATTTCCCGGACTACAAAGCACACCTGAATATTAGCCGCACAAGCTAAAATCAGGGGAAAATCCTGTTTTGTACATACATTAGCCGCACCTGACTAAAAGCCGCAGGTGTTTCAATGTTGACTTATCATATGTAAGAGAATATGCACAAAGGGAATTGTCAGGAAAGAGATGGCTGTTTGGAGACACACCCCTTTTATTAATATTTTGAAAAACAAGTTATGGGTACATATTTGCATAACTTTTTAGGTATATGTACAAGTAGCGGTAATTACAAGTACGAAACATGTACTGTGCTTCATAAATGAGTAACAAATGTAGTACATAACAATAACCTACAGCACACCAGAAAAATAGACTCAGGTGCAGTGACATGGCTTTAACAAGAAGAAAAGTCAGTCATTCACCATCTTCCTGCGCACTAAAACCACCAAAGTCCTCTTCTCCAGTGTCGGATACAAACAGGCTCAGGATGGCTACGTCATCCACTCTCAGCTTCTTTCCTTCGTTGTCACTTTCAAAACCAAAGAAATCCTCGTTGTCAGTGTCGGAGTCGAACACCCTCTGAAGGGCCGTGGCGGTGTCCTCCTCTCCATCATGCAGCAGTCCAGCCCTTCGAAATCCGTTGGTGATCGTGGATGTTTTCACACTTTTCCACGCTGTCAGAATCCACCGGTGGAGTTGAGCATAACTTGCTTTTCGCAAGTTTATCGCCGCTCGTCATCCACGACTCCCGCTGAACGCGTAGCGTTAATTTGAAGTTTGTTTT
The DNA here is from genome assembly GCF_057382275.1 of Copadichromis virginalis. Classification (NCBI taxonomy): domain Eukaryota; kingdom Metazoa; phylum Chordata; class Actinopteri; order Cichliformes; family Cichlidae; genus Copadichromis; species Copadichromis virginalis. The sequence goes on from NC_140624.1 coordinate 29,088,005, forward strand.
TCGCGTTACTTGTATGGCACTATGTTGCCTGGCGGATGGACACGTGACCAACATACCACTCTTGAACCCCGATCCTTCCGCCAGGCAACGTAGTGGCGTACAACAGCGGAACAAACAAAACAAATCGTCTTACGATATGACAAAAATCATGGACAATCCATAGAAAAGCTGCACCTGACTAAAAGCCGCAGGGTTCAAAGCTTGTGCAAAAAGTAGCGGCTTATAGCCCGACAATAACGGTACTTTGTTGTCTGGGTCAACTTTGCTAGTGAGAGACAGAGAGAGGCGTTGAAAGGCTGCTCCAACGGAACTTATTGTTTCGGAGGAAAACACGAGCACAGCGTACAGTCGAGTCGAGTCCACGGCCTCTCTGTGTGAGGATCTAAACGTATTCTACGCTAGATTCGACACAGCGAACACCATGAGACCGGACAGTGTGCGCACCGCGGATGACGTCAGTGCGCACACTGTGTCTGAGGAGGATGTGCGGAAGTGCTTCAGGAAGGTGAACGCACGCAAAGCTACTGGTCCGGACGGGATTCCCGGCCGCGTCCTCAAGTCATGCGCGGCTCAGCTGGCTGGAGTGTTCACACACATCTTCAACCTTTCCCTCTCTCTGTCTGTAGTCCCAGCCTGCTTCAAAATGGCCACCGTCGTCCCTGTACCCAAATCCTCCACCATCTCCTCATTGAACGACTGGCGACCTGTAGCCCTGACCCCCATCGTAAGCAAATGCTTCGAGAAGCTGGTCAGGGACTTCATCTGCTCTGCACTACCCGACTCACTGGACCCTCTACAGTTCGCATACCGCCACAACAGGTCCACTGATGATGCCATAGCCCTGACACTACACACTGCCCTGTCACACCTGGAGAAGAGAGACACGTATGTGAGGATGCTGTTTGTAGATTACAGCTCAGCATTCAATACCATCGTTCCCTCGAAGCTGGACAGGAAACTGCAGGATCTAGGACTGAGCAGCTCCCTCTGCAGCTGGATCCTTAGCTTCCTGTCTGACAGACGCCAGGTGGTCAGACTGGGCAGCATCACCTCATCCCCCATCACACTGAACACTGGTGCTCCACAGGGGTGTGTACTGAGCCCTCTCCTGTACTCACTCTACACCTACGACTGCACAGCCACTAACAGCTCCAACATCATTGTGAAGTTTGCGGACGACACTACAGTGGTGGGTCTTATCACCAACGGTGATGAGACGGCTTACAGGGAGGAGGTCAGCGCCCTGACCCACTGGTGTCAAGACAACCATCTCACCCTCAACGTCGCAAAGACAAAGGAGTTGATAGTGGACTTCCGGAGGTGCAGAGAAGTACACACCCCCATCACCATCAACGGCGCTGCTGTGGAGAGAGTGAGCAGCTTCCGCTTCCTTGGCGTACACCTGGCTGAGGATCTTACGTGGTCAGTACACACAAACAAAACAGTGAAGAAGGCGCAGCAGCGCCTCTTCTTTCTCAGGAGACTGAAAAGATTCGGCATGAGCCCCCGCATCCTCAGGACCTTCTATCACTGTGCCATTGAGAGCATCCTCACTGGATGCATCACCACCTGGTATGGCAACAGCACCGCCTACAACTGCAAAGCTCTCCAGCGAGTAGTGTGGTGCTCTGAACGGATAATTGGAGGTGAGCTTCCCTCCCTCCAAGACATCTACAGGAAGCGCTGCCTGAGGAAAGCGGGGAGGATCATCAAGGACTCCAGTCACCCCAGCCATAAACTGTTCAGACTGCTTCCATCAGGAAGGAGGTTCTGCAGCATCCGGTCCCGTACCAGCAGACTGAGAGACAGCTTCTTCCATCAGGCCATCAGACTGCTGAACACGTCATAGACACCTCAGCTTCACTACTGGAACTTCAACATTATGCACTCCACACTGTATATAAATGCCACTTGTTTTGCACATATTCAACTCTGTATATTTTTATATATTTTATTATTATTATTATTATTATTATTTTTTTTTTTACTATTTAATTTGTAAAAATGTGTATATACACACACACACACACACACACACACACACACACACACACACACACGTAGGAAAATATTTAGTATACACATCCAGAAATGCATACACTATTATATATTGTACATATATTTATTAGTTTCAGGTTGGCCATTCTTGTATTTTGCTCGTTTGTGTTGTTGTGTTTGCACATCTCTGTTGCTTGTGGGGCTCGCACACAAGAATTTCACTCGCATGTGCTGTGCCAGTGTGCCTGCACATGTGATGTGACAATAAAAAGTGATTTGATTTGATTTGATTTGAGTCTTAACAGCTTACTTACAACTGGGCTCGTCAGGCACTCTTCTTGGCTGCGGTGGTTATTATTCTATTTACATGCTTCCAGCTCTCGTTTCTGGTGGGTCATTTGTTGAATAATAATTTTAAAAAATATTTCTTCACGTCATTATGCGGCTGCAAGTAGTGGTGACATGGGCCGTGAGATTGAGAAACAGGCATTTGAGCCTCTTAATGTATTCATGTACTCATATGTTGTATTTTAAATACGTAACGCCGATACATGTATTCCATTACTCCCCAACACTGAATATGAAATATGGACACAAGAAGCCGACTCACGCTGCACCGCCTCCCTGGGGTCCATCCCATCCACGTCAATCAGATACCTGCAGGTGACACGTGGCAGTTAGATCCCGCCCACACCCTTGAGTCCAGCCAACCAGCAGGCTTAAGTTTGTACATACCTGCAGATCAGGTACCCGGTACGGTTCAGGCCGTGGGTGCAGTGCACGCCGATCAGCTTATCTGCAGGAGACACAAGCCACAGTTAGAGCTCAGATCGCACTTCTTCTACTGTGGTTTCCTATTAAAGGACACAATGCCAATCGCACACGATCTCATTCATGCAAAGCCTAAAAGTCATGTGACCACAGCCAGCATGACGGGTTTGATTGAAGTAGGAAACCAGCAGCTCCTCATCATGTGACTGCTTGAAATCTGACCAATCAGCTGCCTGCGAGCCTGAAGTCCCAGCAGACTTCCTCCTCCTCCTCATCGGAAGAGGAGGAGAGCTCCTGTGAGACAGCAGCTGATTAAAATGCTCAGAGCTGATTTTCTTCCCAAAAGTCCCCAAATCTAAAATCTGAGCAGCCTCAAATCTGCAAAACATGGCAGTCATGCAGGAGCAGCAGAGCAGCAGGAGGTGAAGGAGGAGATCAGACTTAAACCTGTGTCAGCGAGGGAGGTTCACAGTAGCTTGCTCTCACCGTTCTCCTTATTCTCCCGCAGGAAGCTGCAGACGGCGCGTTTGAAGCTCAGGATGGTGTCATCACTGGGAACCTCGTGACCTCGCGTGAAGATCTTCACACACAGCAGGGACCTGGGAATGTCCTACACACACACACACACACACAGTTTACTTTATCATCATCAGAAAGCTGCAGTTCCTCAAATGTCCAGATAAGGCTCTGAAAGAGAATGAACGCCTGGAGAAAATCCATCTTTTATATACATTCTGTGGGATAAGCAGTGCGTCTGTCTGTGTGTTCGTGTGTGTCTGTGGTCAGGTGGAATAATAGCAGCATAATCAATAACACTGATCAGTAAACACAGACTTGATCGATTTGTCTATAAATGCAAGATCTTGTGCTCACCTCGAGCCTGTAGTAACGTGTGGTGAAAGTGAGGTCGATGATCAGCCCAAGCTCCTCCTCCTCGCTGCTCACAGCATCTAGCAGCTCCCAGGGGCCAAACACATCAGAGTGCGGCAGCTGGCGGTTCAGAGACTGCACAGAAGAAGAAGAAGATGATGATCATGATCATGAGTGACGCTGAGCGAGGCATTTGTGGGGAGGAAGCTCAGATGACACACTGACCTGCTTCAGAGGAACTTTGAAGGCGATGAATCGAGTCCCGCGGAGGCGTTTTCCAACTGGCGAGTAATCGAGCCACCTGCAGGACACGAACAGTCAGTCAGCATTGTCATGGAAACCTGAAGATGCCCGATTCTTACTTCTACTGCCGTTACTCTCACCTGAGAGAGAACTTTCACATTAACATCTCAGTTTAAAGATACGGTTATAGATGTTCAAAGACGTTCCCAAAATAACAGTGAACTTCCATGTAGCTTTCCTGTAGCTCTTTTAAATAACTCTTTATTTACTTATTTCACACACAGCTGAATTTTTTAAAATAATCTTTAGAAATAATCCACTCGTGTTTCCTTTGCAGGCGTGGCTGCTTGATGATCACAGATTACACATGAACGCTCAGTGTAAAACCCTTTAAACGTCACATCGGTGACGTCATTATGATCATGCGCTAGATGTTTATTTTTTATATTTACCTGCGGGTCATTATTTGTTTACGTGTGTGATGATGTAATCGCGGTTACTCGTAAGACCGTGCGCTGGTCATGAGGTCACACAGCAGCAGACTGGAGGCTCTCAGGTTCATGAAGCTGTTATTAATAACCGTCTTTGTAATAAACCCCGGACTCTTAGTTATACCTGTGCATGCGCGGAGCTGTAGGCTGACACGCACCTGTCAGGTATGCCGTTCTTCTTCGCGGATCTGGACATGTCTCCACTGCTAGACGTTAGAAATAAAAGAGTAAAAGCTTGAACCCAGCGGAAGTCCGTCTCTGACCACGTGTCTCTGCCACGGCGACTCGGAGCCGGACCACAGCTCCTCCGCCGCTGTGTCGCTCCGCTCGGGGGTAAAAAGGCGGATTAGGTTATGCTGTGCTCTGGACGGTGTGCGGTGTCACGGAAAGTTGGAGCAGTGTCGCAGCACCAATACTGCCGGCGCACACGGATGACGCAATGACAGCCGCTCTGGCGCCTACCTGCCGCCAGACGTCGCACCTGAGAGACTAATCACAGACAGAGGATACGAAAAATAAATGATCTCAGATCAATCCAGGTTATTCCGGATGAAAACAATAAGATTTACTCTTTTAAAAAAGAAATGTGGAACAGCTGTTTTCAGAGGAATATTTCTAGTGCTTGTCCTTTGTTAACAAAGACGGAAATATTGTAATCTCAGAATAAATTTTGACACACTTCATCAGACAACATTATTAAAAATTATAGCAAATTCATTATACTTTTTGGAACATTATATTATATTATATTTTTACATTAATAAACATCTCATCCAGGAAAAAAAAACAAAAACAAAAAAACAAAAGCAAATAGTAGAAACAGGAGTTCTGATGTGATCTTTGTGGTTTTGAAGTAAAGACAGTGTTGAAACAGTTTCAGGCATTTATAGAAAATAAGCAGCAGTTATGGTTTAGTTTCCCGGATTAGTCTTTCCTAAAATCTGGTGTCTTAAAATTTTGGCTGAGGCGTCATTTTGACTCCTAAAAGTTTCTGATGATCATGTGCATCTATCAAAGTGTCACTGTGGTACACACCAGGGGCTATTGTAGGATCAGAGCTTTGGGGGTGCTGAGCACCCAGACGGCTTGTGAAATGGGACGGTCTAGCCTCCGTTGCGCTGCCCAGGTTGCCTAGCAACCATAACACTAACAACTGGAAACGTTTCATACAGCTTTATTTGACAGAAATGAAGGAGAAAATCTTTTGTTCGTGTGTTTGTTTGTTTCTACATGAGCTTTGATTTGATAAGTATCAGAGGCTGAGACCACGGGACTGTGAAATCATGATTATTGGGCTTCACTTCTGTACTGAACAGTCATTTAAGTTTAGCTAGTAAATAACAATTAGCTGATGTTGTTCATGAGACTCAAAGTCATCTCACTTTGGTAATGTAAATATAATATGGCCAATATTAAAGTTATAATTTCAATCATTATTAGTTATTACAGCAGTAAATGAACTCTGTGTCAAATACTGAGCTTCAGTAAAGATTCAAGCTGCATTTGTTTATATTATTTATATTTTCTGTCACCTTAAATCTTCACTCAAAGACAGGTTTCTTTGACACTGTATATATATAACTGTGTTATATATATGAGAGACAAATATTGTTCTTTTAATATGTTGGCATTACTAAATTTGTCTCAGTGCTTACTTTAAATATCCATAAAATCATCACATTCTCTGTAAGATTAACGTCAACTATTGAACCAAATTAGTACAAACATCGCTAATGTCACATAACTTTGCCGACATGTGGCTAACAGTAATGTTTTAATGTTCTTCGTTATTAAACATTCACACATAAATAAGTGACATAATATTCAGTACTTACTTTTAAAAGTTTACTCTTCGGCTGCCCCTCTTCCGCCGTTTTTTTTCCGGCAAAACTATCCACACCAGGGGCGATTTTAGCCCATTTTTGGGGTTGCTTCAGCATCTCCAAAAATGAATCAAAGCACCCCCAAAGATTTCTTACTTTTTTTGACAATATTTGCTGTTTGTGTGACACACTGCTAAAAATATAAAAAGCATACAGTACGTAATTGAGATGGAACATTTTAACAACAAAAGTATGTATAAACCCCCCCCCCCCCCCTCCCAAAATGGTTTGTTCCAGCTCTCCCCTGTTCTGGCTCTAGCGCCGTTGCTGCCAGAGCGATGGTGGCTGAGACGCAGCGGAGCAGAGGTGTGAGTGCCTGGCTTAAAACAGGACATATTAGCTGCATTTAACCTTCTGTTACTCTTTATATAGTTGGTAGGAGTCAGACCATGTTTCTTTTTACTGAAAAACATTACACCAGGTAACCAGGGTGTAAAAAAACTTGTTTTCCAGCGATGTTTGCTACCCTACAATTTGTCCTACACTGCAGTAAAATCAGTGACTGTTCTGAAGGCAGGACTGTGATGCAGTTTTCTGCCTCGCCACTAGAGGGCGCGGCCGTTTTGTGAGTAATGTTTGACTGGGATGGAAAATGGTGTTCATGAAGGCAGTGTGAATCACAAGTTATGCTCGGGAGCAGTTTATGTGGGTTCAATGAGAGTGTGCGTCCATAAGACTGAACCACACACACACACATACCCACACCCACGCTAAATCTGCCATTAAAGAGCTGAACGATCATCCCCTGTCCTCGTTAATTTCTGGAGGGTCATAGTGGCACTTGACCTGTGCACACCCTGCGATCACCACCGTAGAACTGAACCTCATATCAGAAATCATCATAACAAAATTGGTCCTTCGAGCCGGATAGGTGATTACAGAGTGAAGATGGATTATGACCCCCAGAGAGCAGGTGCACGTCCACGGAGGGCTGTGCGACCACCAGGATGGATGACTCAGTATGAAGGCTACACACTGCCACCCACTGCTACATTGGAGCAACAGCAGACTAGAGAGGGATACGCCAAGATGACGCCCCCTCACCCAGACTCCTGGTTCTATTGGAGCTGCAGGACAGACTCCAGTGGCTACCAGCCATTGCACAAGAGCTTAGCCAACGCTTACAAGAGCTACAGTTACAGCAACCCTCAGCCACTGAAGCTCCTGAGTTTCAGCCTCGTGCGCCACAGTCCACCCCCTTATCTCAATCACTAGCTGGACCTAGTTTCGACGCGAACATGCTCCCCCCAGAACAAATGCTGGCTCCCACTACAGCCATAGGTGTAAAGGAGAAGACCTACAGAGGACCATCGCCCTCCATCCCAGAGTTCACGCAGGGTGATCCCAGGCAGTTTGCTAGATTAAGGCTTGCCCTAGACAATATTCTCCCCTTTGATGCAACGGAGAGGTTCAAATATCAGGTCTTATGTGACCACCTTAAATTTGAGGAAGCTCTTTTAATTGCTGACTCCTACAGTAACTCACCTCACCCCTACTCTGACACGATGGCCTCGCTCATTAAACATTACGGTCAGCCGCACCAGCTGTCACTGCAGAGGATAGCAGAGCTTATGGATGAGCCCAGCATCCGCCCAGGTGACACAACTGGATTCAGAAGGTTTGCACTGAGAGTCCGTGCTCTGGTCGGCATGTTAGAGCAACTTGGGGAAGATGGACACATAGAGCTGCAATGCGGGTCTCATGTTGCTAGACTGACACGAAAGCTACCCCAAGACCTACGTGCTGCTTTCCGCCGCTACCTTTACCCACAGAAAGATGGAATACCATCATTGAGAGACTTTGCAGAGTGGCTGGAGTATGAGCTGGTCATTCAAGAGGGCGGAGATCACACAGAGAAGGTAGAGGAGAGCTCGAGAGACAGGAGCAGCATGAAAAGAGATAAACGAGCCACCAAAAGGACTACCACCGTGCTGCATGGTGCAACACACAACACTGCCCCCCAAAGGTCCTCAGCCACAACCCCTTCCACTTCTGAGGTCCAAGACAAGCACACAGCTTATTGTCCATATTGTAATAACACTCTGCACTTCCTAGATCAATGTGTCAACTTCAAGATGCTGACTAAGGAGCAGAAATCAACTTGGATTAAGTCCAACAATCGCTGCTGGCGTTGTGGGCGGCACCACCAGGCCGCTCAGTGTCGACTTAAAGTGCAGTGTAAGACATGCAGGGGAAAACACCTAGAGGCCCTGCATGAAGTGAATCTCAGACCTGCTGCACCCAATCCACCAATGGAACACGTCGCTGAGCTGGGGAGTAAACCATCTACTGAGGTACTTTATCTAGACCGGCGTGCTGGCTGTAGCCAAGTACTTCTGAAAATAACCAAAGTGCTGCTGCAGAACGGTGAGCACACCCTGGAGACATTCGCCATATTGGATGATGGATCTGAGAGGACGATCCTTCTCCCTGAGGCCACTCAAAGACTGCAGTTACAGGGCACGGCAGAGAGTCTTACTCTACGTACGGTGAGACAAGGATTGAGAACCTTGCATGGCGCATCAGTGACAGTCAAAGTCTCCCCTGCCAGCCAACCATCCAGAACATTCACCATTGAGAGAGCCTTCACAGCAGATGACCTAGGCTTGGCTGAACATTCCTACCCTGTGAAGGCACTTCAACAGAAATATAGACACTTGAGAAGGCTTCCCTTGCAGCCCTTCACAAATGCCCAGCCACTCCTTCTGATCGGCTCTGACTGTCCTCACCTAGTAACGCCCATCAAACCTGTGCGCCTAGGCTTACCTGGAGGACCAGCTGCAGTCAAGACTAGACTTGGTTGGGTACTACAGGGACCAATCCCCTCCCTTAAGCACTCTGCTCAACCACAACAGTGCCTCTCCTCTCAACTGCCTCTCCTCAATCAGAGCTTCATAGTCAAGTAGAGAGGCTTTGGCAACTTGACACTCTCCCATATCGAAGTGAGAAACTAGTGACACGGTCTCGGAGGGAAGAGCAAGCTATGAGGCTTTTGGAGGCAAAGACGACAAGACTGAATGTCGAGGGAGTAAACAGATGTTCAACTCCCCTTCTGCGTGTCAGTGATATGCCTACACTCCGGGTGCCACCTGAAGCAGTACTCCCCAATCTACGTGGCACGGAGAAGCGCCTCAGTCGAGACCCAGAGAAGGCTAAAGCTTATCAAGCGGAGATGGCAAAGTTGATAGCAGCAGGCTATGTCAGAGAAATCAGTGAGGAGGAAATGAGGGCCTCCACAGAATCATGGTTCATCCACCACATGGTGACACACAACGGAAAGAACCGTGTGGTGTTTAATTGCTCATTCACCTATAGGGATCAGAACCTCAACGAGCTGCTTTTACCAGGCCCGAACCTGGGGGCCTCTCTTCTTGGTGTGCTGCTACGCTTCAGAGAACGCTCCATCGCAGTTAGCAGTGATATCAAGGGGATGTTCCACCAGGTGAGACTACTGCCTGAGGACCGGCCACTACTACGTTTCCTCTGGCGCGATCTGCAAAGAGACACCCATCCCAAGGTGTATGAATGGCAGGTGCTCCCCTTTGGGACAACATGCTCACCGTGCTGTGCAATTTATGCACTCCAGCGACACGTCCATGACCACAGTGACCAGGGAGATGACGTGCGTGACTCCATTGAGAAGTATTTTTATGTTGACAACTGGTTACAGAGCTTCTCTTCTCCAGATGTGGCCACAGAGGTTGTGGACAAACTACGGTCACTATTATCGGAGGGAGGATTTGAGCTCAGACAGTGGGCCAGCAGCACCCCAGATCTCATCAGCCATCTACCAAAGGAAATAAGATCGGAGAGCAGCGTACAGTGGCTGAATCAAACTGATATGGACCCTCAAGAACCTGCTCTAGGTTTGCGCTGGATGTGCTGCTCTGACACTCTGCACTACAAGTCCATGCAGTTGGAGAGGAATCTTCCTACCATGAGAAACATCTACCGGGTTCTGGCGAGTCAGTATGACCCACTAGGGTTTCTCGTCCCCTTCACAACGAGGGCGAAGGTACTAGTCCAGCAGCTGTGGGACAAAAAGCGTGAGTGGGATGACCCCCTGTTACCAAGTGACCTGCTCTCGGCATGGAACGAATGGGAGGGTGAGCTGCAACATCTGGACGACATTAGTCTACAACGTTGTTATGTAAGCCCAGAGCTGGACAAATCTGACAGTAGGCGTGAGTTGCACATCTTCTGCGATGCATCTCAACAGGCATATGGAAGCGTTGCCTACCTACGGACGGAAGATGCTGCTGGAAAGGTGGAAGTTGCTTTCCTGACTGCCCGCTCTAGGGTGGCCCCTAAACGGCAGATGTCCATGCCACGTCTGGAACTATGTGCAGCCTTGACTGGAGCTCAACTTGCTAGCCTGCTGACCAAAGAGCTCACCCTACCACTATGCAGAGTGGTGTTATGGACAGACTCCACCACTGTCCTAACATGGATCCAGTCAGAGTCCTGTCATTTCAAGGTGTTCGTGGGAACTCGGATAGCTGAAATCCAGGAACTGACAGACAGCCAGTCTTGGCGTTATGTGACAACATATGACAATCCGGCAGATGATCTAACTAGGGGTAAAAGGCTACAAGACCTCACAGTCCAGTCATGTGGGCCCCCGTTTCTGCAGCTACATCGAGACCAGTGGCCAGAGCACCCAGCCACACCATGTACAGACTTTGCTGAGGAGCAGCGTAAACCAATAACTTGCTTAGCTGTGTCTACTGACTCTATCTCCCTGCCTGATGCACAGCAGTTTACCAGTTTTAGCAAGCTTTTGGAAGAAACAGCCAGGTGCCTTCACGGGGCGGCTGGTGACAATCTCACATCAGAGAACTACAAGGAGGCTGAGCTTATTCTGCTGAGAGCTGCTCAGAAAGACAGTTTCCCTGATGAGATCCAGTGCCTGACCACTGGGAAACCAGTTCTCTCATCCAGCCGTCTGTTTTGCCTAGACCCGGAATTTGATAAGTCGCTTCAACTCATAAGAGTAGGTGGTCGTCTCAGACGATGCCATGATTTGGAAGCTGCTGTGATACATCCAGTAGTGTTGGACCCTAAACATCCAGTCACCAGACTACTCATCCGACAGGCTGACAGTGATTTGAAACACCCAGGAGCAGAGAGATTGTTTGCAGAGTTGAGAAGGAAATACTGGATTCTTCGCGGCCGTGAAGCCGTAAGAAGCGAACAGCGCTCCTGCCCTGAGTGCCAAAAATGGAGAGCCCAACCTGCCAACCCAAAGATGGCTGACCTTCCCCTTGCACGCCTACGATTACATCAGCCAGCCTTCTTCTCAACAGGCATCGACTGCTTTGGGCCAATGCAGGTGAAAGTTGGTCGGAGAAATGAAAAACGCTGGGGCCTGCTCTTCAAATGCTTGACGACTCGTGCCATTCATATTGAGGTGTTGTCTAGTATCAACACCGACTCATTTCTAATGGCATTAAGAAGATTTGTCTCTCGTCGTGGGAAACCAGCTGAGATACTGTGTGACCAGGGAACAAATTTCCGAGGTGGGGATCGGGAGCTCCAGGAAACTTTCAAAGCCCTGCATCCCTCTTTACAAGGCAAGTTAGCAGAGCAGCAGATCAAGTTTCGATTTAACCCTCCCAGTTCTCCCCACTTTGGAGGATCCTGGGAGCGAGAGATCAGGTCCATAAAGGCAGCTCTGGCCTCCACATTGGGCTCACAGGTTGTAAAAGAGGAAATACTCCAAACAGTGTTGATCGAGATCGAGGGAATACTCAACTCGAAACCTTTGGGGTACGTGTCATCAGACGTGGCTGACCCAGACCCCATTACCCCAAATTTGTTGCTGATGGGGCGGCTAGACCCTTCCCTACCCCAAGTGATATACCACGACTCAGAGCTCATTGGACGACGATCATGGAGGACCTGTAAGGTGTTATCCGATCGCTTCTGGACACAGTTCATACGCCACTACCTGCCTACACTGCAGACACGGTCAAAGTGGCAGAAAGACACTGCTCCGATCCAGCTGGGCACTGTGGTGATGATAGTGGATCCCCATCTTCCCAGAGCATCATGGCCTGTTGGGAAGATCAACAGGGTATTCCCCGGAGCTGATGGTTTGATCCGATCTGCAGAAGTGGACGTAAAGGACCGTACCTACGTACGCCCAGTGAGCCGCCTTATTCGACTACCTGCAGTACCAGAACAAAATGGACAGTAAATGACATTCTGCAAACTTGCGAGGGCAAGTTTGGGGGCGGCTGTTCTGAAGGCAGGACTGTGATGCAGTTTTCTGCCTCAGTGACATTTGAAAACCTAAAACTTAAAATTGTCCGTAGCCTGCTGTTGTTACCACTGTCCTGTTTTAAATCGATACTAACTAGCTAACTGACCGAATGCCCATTAACCTTAGAACTCCTGTTGTGTGTGTGTGTGTGTGTGCGTGCGTGTGTGTTTTGGGGCCACCCTGGGGCGCACACATGTCAGTGCGCCCCAGGGTGGCTGTGACTACAATGTAGCTTGCCAGCACCAGTGTGTGAATGTGTGGATGACTGGATGCGTAAAGCGCTTTGGGGTCCTTAGGGACTAGTAAAGCGCTATACAAATACAGGCCATTTACCATTTTTTTTGTACAGAGAGACAGCCAGGTTCATAATGGATATAAGGAAGTTGTTTTTGTTTTTTGTTTTGTTTTTTTTTAAAAGGAGCCACATTCAGGTAAAAGTGTAAAATCAAACGATCCGTCAATCAAGAATAATGTTGGATCAGTGTTTCAATATTTATATCTTTTATTAGATATTCATGTGGTTTGGTTATTTTCCTTTTGGTTGAAAGTAGACTGAGAGAGGACTTTGTGTTAGCGATTTTAATAGTATTTTTTCATATTAATGTAATTTATCATCTAACTGAATACAATCTATTTGTGTATGATTGTCAGTCCAAAGAGGGAGAGAGGAAAGAGGAGAACGTGAGGAGAAAGTACAAGGTCAGGAAGAACCAGGTAAGAAAACAGACAGGGAACAGTGACAGGCAAAACAGAAACTGTTAAACTGACAAAGAGAAAAAACCAGATTTTACTCAAACAATCTGGAAGTTGTGTCCTCCCTATATTAAAGCTGCTGTACAGAATCTGCAAAACAAACTGGGTTGAAACATTTGACCCTCTTTAACAACATTCCAATATAACATTATAATTGATTGGGGAGATTAAAATTAATAATATATTTTTATGTGGTTCAACCACAACTCTACTAAAACCTCAGCCAGTAATAGGTAGGCCAACTTTTGGACTGTCCAGTTGTCTGTATGACTGCTGCAGTACGTGCGCCACATTTGCGCACTATCAGAAAGAGCCAAACGGCCCTGGTGGAGTGAGGAGCTGTAAAGAGAAGTGCTCTGTTTCTAAAAATGTTAAACTTTTTACAGTGTGTACCACCTGAAAGTACCACTATGAAAGCATGAAACCCATAAATCTTACAACACAAAATTTGTATTATTAAATTAGATTTTTATTTGTAATAATTTATTCTGTTTTGGGAGTGTTTTTTATGTATCTGTATTATATTATACATACACATTAAAAGTGAATCTCTGTCCAAACAATGCACTCAGTTTACTTTTTACTCACTATGAGCATCACTCATTATTCTCCCCCAGTAATTAAGGTTAGGATATGTTTTCTTTTTTATTCCAATCCATTCTTCTTTTGCAGCATTTAAATAACCTTGATCAGATTTGATGGTTTTGTTACAGACTTTTCAGAAAAGTGTTTTGCTTTTCTTTCACAAATATGGGGATTAAATTGTGTTAAAATGTACAAAACAGTGATGTCATGTTTTGAGACGAGGACCCAGGCACAGAGAGACTTGATGAATTTAAGAATCTTATGATTTATCTTGCCAGGCTGGGCAGCTCTCTGGGTGAAAAGCTCTAATCCTAGAATCGCCCCTGGTTAAGCGACTGGAAAAGAAAAATTTAATTTAATATATTTATTTATGTTTTTTTGTTCATTATTTGTTTGTATAATTGAAGACTGTTAAATGAAATTAATGAGTGGATTAATCCCAGATTATCCCAGATTAAGAAATTACATCATCAAAGCAGTGAAACATAATAACACATGCATAACAAATAATAAAGGAATTCAAGGATCAATAAAAAATGGAAACAATAAAACTACCTGAATAAATGAGTAAATAAAGAAATATTTTAAATAAATAAATACTTGAATAAATGAATGATAAAACGTTATAAATGTAATACAAATAATTGCAAATATGTAAATAAAGCAAATCAAGATATGAATCTTTTTCTTCTTCTTCCAAGTGCTTCCTTTAGGTGGTGCCACAGTGGATCATCTGCCTCCATCAATCCTTTCTGTTTGATTTATTTTGCCTGAAACAAATATTTAAATAAAATCAGAATAACAAATAGATGGTTAAATTGATACATTTAAATATCTAAGGATTCCCAGAGTGTGGACCAAAGGTGCTGCAGGTGGGCTGCAGTAATAACTGAAGGTCATTGTAGTATTAATCATTTATCGCCAGCAGTGTGTGATTTTTATGTCATTTTAAATAAAAAATGTGTAATCACTGTGACAGAATTAAGATCTTTGATTGGGTCATAAATGTGTGGGACAGCAGCATTCTTGACTTTAGGAATGAGTGATCTAATTAAATAGTGAGGAATAGATAAATAGATAGAGGCCATGATGGAGGGGTCAATCAAATTAGATGTGTGGATGTTGGAGGATGAGATTCCCACAGAGGATCAGTTTGGAAATCAAGGCGGGAATTAAAAGAAAGACATACAGAGAGAAAGAAGGAAGAAGAAGACATAGAGTGAATATCTACATAAATTAAACAATAAATAATTTTTTACTTAAATATTTTGGAGGGATATGCAAATGTCTATTTTTTTTAATTATTTGTAAGGACTACATTTTGTATTTATAAATGATCAACTTCTTGTTTTTTCTACTGAATTAATGTTTTTTTCTGTTGTGTGTGGGAGCAGCCGACCTCATCGAGAATTTCCTTTGGGATGAAGTCTGATGAATTAAAATGAAATAAAGACGGGTGTTCGTGCACATATGTGAGCGTGTTCAAGGATTCCTGGAATGCTTTGATTTGTTTACGTGTTATTTTTTATGGACACCTTGTTCCCGTGTGCGGCAGGAAAAGCAGGTTTCCTCTGAGGCATGAGATGCTGATAGGTCAGGCGTGTGACCTGTGATCAAAGTTTACGAGCAGCTGACAGATTAATTCATGAGTGTGACTACAGCAGACAGCACAGCGCAAACAGCTACGTTCCTCACTCACTTCAATCTCTGCAGCAGTCAACCTTGTCCAGACTCCACCACATTACATCTGCATGAGTCAGTCTGTTCTTTATTTATAGAGTGTGTCTCATTACATGCAAACTCAACAAGCTTAAAAAATTAAATCATTGTTTTAATATAGTGCAAAATGACAACAACAGTCACATCAAGGTGCTTTACACTGTAAGCTAGAGACCCTACAACAATACAGAGAAAACCTATCAATCACACAACCCCCTGTGAGCAAGACTTTGGTGACAGTGGGAAGGAAAAAAATCCCTTTAAAGTGGAATAAACCTCTGGGAGAACCAGACTCAGAGAGGACTCTGCTGTAACTGGGGGTGAGGGGAGGAAGACAGGACAAAGACGCAGAACATAAAACCAAAAACCCCTTGTTATCTCGTAGAGACACTTTAACTTCCCCTCAGTTCATCTGCTGCCTGAAACATGAAGCTCAGATAGTCAGCAGTCAGTCAGTCCCGTCAGACACCCATAGACACTTCTTGACCGTGTTTGTGCTGCTGGAGCATTTTTAATGACTTCATCTGACCAATAATATGTCCGCTAGGGCTATGACCAAAATCTCATATCCTGATATAAAACATTTATCATCCCGACAATGATATATATGACAAAAATGTTAAATTTTCTTTAAATTCTGTGAATCCCGGGCAATTCAACTTGTGTGAAGTGTTTTCAGGTGGGCATCATGCACCCGGAGTTGAGTGTATCGACCGATGCGTGAAACAATGCATTTTTAGACATAGGTTGTAACGGCTCCAATTTTCTTTGTGATTATTTATTGCACGGGGAAAAGCCTGTTGTAACGTTTGAGTCTAAGGTTTATTTTCAGCACCAGACGGCTGTGTTTTGCTTCTCATCCATAAACTCTCCATACTCTTTCACATGATTCTTGCGTAGTGTCAGGGTTCTCGGTCGGTTCGACCCAGCATTTTGAGTTTATCATGTTTTGGTTTATTTTTGAATGATCGTTTTGTTACTCTTGTGCTTTGTTGATTATTATTAGAATTCTATCTTTCTGTTTATTCGTTTTCAAGGATTTGTTGTCTCATGTATAGTTTGAGTTCCATGTGTTATTTTCTGTCTGCCTCTCAGTGTTGAGTCTGTGTCTTTGTGTAGTGATTTCGTGTTTCCTGTTTTATTGTGAAGGTCTGCGTCTCATGTGAGTGTATTCAGTTTTACCTCCCTTGTCTCGTCTCGTTAATTACTTCCAGCTGTGTCCCCCACCTGTGTGTAATCGCCCTGTGTTTCTCTGAGTGTATTTAAGTTGTGTATTCTGTTGTAATAGTTGCTGGTCCGTCTGTCCATCCACCGTGTTTCATCTGTGTGTTCTCCCTGCTGTCCATCGTCATTTACCTCTACCAATCCTCCTTCATGTTTGTGTTCATGTTCAGTAGATTAGTTCTTTCCAGTATAGTTTAGCTTAATCTCTGTTTGCCATTTTTTCCCCTGTGCTTTGTGTTTCAATAAACCGCCTTCACATCTTCACGAGTGCCTGCAATTGGATCCTCCTTTATTTTTCCCCACACAGCTCATCTCACTCGCCGTGACACATAGGTGGTAGAAGAGGTTTGCCGTGTTTGAGTCTGAGGTGGGGACCAGTTTCATGCATAATTTGCATAGTACAGTTTTCTGGTCCGTGTCAGACTTTTCATAACCAAACCATGTCAATGCTACAGAGGGAGCCCCTCGTTTAGAAATAAGGTCCTCGATTTGTTTTGAATGGTCCTTCTGCTTGTCATCATTTCAGTTTATTATTTTTTATAAATCTCAACAGGATCTTCAGCTTCATTGTGAAAGGTTTATGTGGAAAACAAACAAATGGAAGGCGGAGCCACACAGTGGGTTTACCATCATTGTTGCTAACGACAACGCGTAAAAACAGTTGCGTAGTGTGGTTATTTTAAATATAAGAGAAAGAGAGAACTTAATATAGCCACTACAGGGACCTGATTTTAAACCATCTGTCTGGAGTTTTCAGGATCACTGAAAGATTCAGACGACCAAACAAACCCCACAGCCAGTGAAGTAGAATAAGGCAGAATAAAGTGGAAACACTCACTTTTATTTAGGTTTTTACTCACAGGGGTGGCAAAAGTCTTGCTTGGAGTGAAACAAACTTTATTTGTAAAGATGACAAACACAAACTTCACATTTTTAGTAAAGTGTTTTTATTAAAATCAAAAATCATAAAAGGCTTTAAAAACTCCTCGATTGTTTTCTGTTACTGCAGGAAAATGTTTGTGTGCCGTGAAATGATGACATGTCATCCGTGAGTGGAACACACCTGGATATCTGGCACAGCGAGAAAAAACATGAAGTTGTGTAAGACTTGAGCACATAAGGCTGATAAGGCAGCAGAGGAAGTTCCAGGTAAGGTAAAGAGGTGTGGTCACACCTTTACAGCTCAGGGGCTCTTAAAATACTTTCAGTGCAGAGCCAGGAGCTTAAATCTGACAGACACTCACAGAGACAGAGCTCAGCGGACCTCAGCTACATCACCATGTCCCAGCAGAGACGACCAGTGGGTGGGAAGGCTGAGGTGAACCGGGCAGTGGTGGTGTCCGTGGCCGAGTTTTACCCCGGGGTGAAGATGGGGAACAGGGCCGGAGCCAAGAGGGATGCCAAGAGGCTCCACAGTACCCTCAGCAGGCGGGGCTTTAAGGTGGAGTTGCACAGCGACCTGAGCGGCGCCGAAATCTACGAGCTGTTTGAGAAAGGTAACCAATCGCATCACCCCGAAAAGCCCACTTCCAACAATAAAAACAGGACGCAAAACATTCTAACTTTATTTAAACACAGCACAGAGACAAAATCTTTAAATTGAGAGAGCTTTCAGCCAAGAACTCATTCATTTAAAAAAACAGCTGATGTCACAGAAACTCAGAGGGGGCGGGGCATCAGTGCCCACAGCAGGGCCTGCGTCTGTGAGCCCAGATAAGGAAACATTTGCAGCTCCATCTCCCTGACAGACACGCAGCTTTAACATTACAGTCTCTGTGTGTGGACACACACACTGAGACAGACACACCTCTGTTCTATTTACAGGTAAAGGTGAGGCTTACACTGCCCTGACACTCATTGGTGACATGCCAGCGCTGACTGATACATTTGTAATTATATAACATGTGAGGATGTGATTATATGAGTGTGTTTTACAGTGATGGTGATTAAACACTGTTACAACTGATTTCCACTCATAGATCAAACATAGGTCATAAAGTTTCATTAGTTTGAATCTTCTGCATGTGAACGTAAACACAGGCTGGCATACCTGCTGCCATGTATCCAGTGGTATGGCTGCTGTGAGAATGCTGACTGAGGGTCACTGACAGCACTACTGTCTGTTTGTGTCTGTTCTGCAGAGAGCAGGCGGCCCGTGAAGGACTGCTTCCTGGCTGTCTTGTCGTCTCACGGGGAGGAGGACTGCGTGTTCGGAGCCGACGGCAAACCCGTCCGGCTGTCTCGGATCTTCGCATATTTTGACAACGAGTGCATGGAGAATAAGGCCAAAGTGTTCCTCATACAGGTAGGTGGCAGAAGGGTGAGGACAACATGAGTTTAGGTCGTGTCGAGGGAATCAAATGATCTGTTTTCTTCTGTGATGCTGAGGTCATCCTCTTGATGCTGTCTCTGCAGGCGTGTCGCGGAGACGCTCTGGATGATGGAGTGGAGGTGGACTCGGCCGGTGACGCCACCGACTGCAGCTTCTCCCTCCACCTCTCAGTTCCTGTAGATACAGCTGTGATGTATGCCACGCCCCCAGGTAAACACCAAGCCTTCAACAGACCACCACCACTACCCTCTAAACCTCCTCAGCGGCCACTCAGACCTCCTAAACTACCCTTCAAACCTCCTGACAGGCAGCATAACCATTTTATCCATCCCTAGAACCTCCACAGTTACCATGAAACATAGAAATTAAACCATCTTTATGACAACTGCAACACTTGCAATATGATCACATCTCTTCAGGGACTTTTAAGACCTACCAAAGGACTTCTAAACCTCCTTAGTAACCAGAGAAATCTTCTATACTACCCATTAACCTCCTCTATGACTACTGAAATCATTTTAACTGTTCATGGAATCTCCTCACCTGCCACAAAAGTGCCCAACTACCTGTAGACTCTCCCCAATTACTGCAGACCTCTAACTTCCTCTGAGGCCCGCATACCTTTCCAGCTGATCCTGGAGAACCTCCTTCATGACGCACAAACACATTAAAAAAAAAACCTCAGAGCTTTTTTGGTTGGCAGAAACCTTTATATGATGGTTGATACAACAACACAAGTCCGACTCCGGATACTAATAAATCGTGATTTTCTTTCTCAGTTATGTCCTCAGGAGCTCTCAGAATTCTTCAGAGGTTGTACGTGTTTAACCATGTCAGATTTCTCTGTTTACCTCCTCCTCTCTCCATCAGGTTACGGAGCCTTCATGAGCCCGCTTGGATCCGTCTTCCTTCAGACGTTCTGCACTTTGTTGGAGGACGAGGCCCATCAGAACCTGGAGCTGACTCGCCTGATGACCCGCCTCTCCCACAGGGTGGCCTACACCTTCCAGGCCAAAGGTCGTGAGCTGGGCGGGAAGAAAGAGATGCCGTGCTTCCTGACACGACTGACCAGAGAGGTGTTCCTGTCCTCAGAGTCAGAGAGAGCCGGAAAAGCAGAGGGAATCTCAGCCACATTACTGGTTGGTACTGAGAGCACCAGAACACGGACACCTTCCATCAGTTAGACCAAATCACGGCAGAGCACATGGAGGAATGGAAATGATCTTGTTTTTGTGTGGTGTCGTTCTAAAACTGTGTGAAGAAAATGTTTAGCATGTCCTGTACATATGTATGTATGCACTTTATTATTTATCTGCAAATACACAATGTTTGATACAGTCACGGGTCTGCTTGGTCTATTTCCTGAACATCTGTCAGTAACAGGCGTAAATCATCATGCCTGACCAGGTAAACGTGTTTATAGGACGATGCAGACATCGTAAACACACTGGAGCCTGAGCTGGAAACCCTGCACGTTCTTTTTTACAGAGCGGTTGGTGAGATGCAGGGGTAACTTCTGCGAGGCTCATTAATGCTGAATATATCTGCAGGTCAGGGAAGCTCTTTCTGACATCTGAAAACATCTGGACTCTGTGAAGCAGAAACAGGTCAGGAGAGCTGAAAAGCATGAGAGTTTGATCTGCCGTCTGTAGCTCTGCACTGACCTGCGGATGATTTTGTGGAGAGGTCTGTGAACTTGCTCTGTCTTTCCAAGCTTGTGACGTTAGAGAACGAGGATGATGATGTTTGTTTCACGCCTTCAGATTTTAATCATGTGGTCAGAATAAACTCAGTTTGTGACAGGAGCTTCTGTTTTTTTACCTTTGTGAATGTAACACTGGAACTATTTTGCTTCTAGAGCACCACTGAATATCCATGTAACGTGTCTAAGCTGTGAATGAAGAGGGTGTAGTGATGTGATGGAGCAGTTGTGGGGAAGTGAAACAGCTGAGTTCTGGGAAATGTCGTGCTGTGTGTCAGACATGAATCATAAATGTGTTGCAGGTACTAAACTGAAAGTAGATGAAGGAAGGCCTCAGGACAAAACCGCTCCCACACCTCTGTGAGCGTAAACTTCCCGACCTGCTGACTGCTCATTCCACGTCACATGATCTGCTTTATTACATATTCAGTGATAACAGGTGTGGACTCTGTAAGTTCTGGTTCACGTCCAGACAGGAAGTACTCAAACCCAGACAGACTGACTTTATGTGATCCCACACGTGTCTCTGTATGAACACACACCTGCTGACTCAAGGAGATGACTCAGAAACATCTCCACCTAAGATTCTCACAACTCCTGTAAGAGGACAAAATATGTGAAATGTAAATCCAGCCTGACCCTGCAGGTTGATTGGTCACCTGTTAACAGATGTAAAGTTCAAACCCTCACCTGGTTTCTGGTTTAAATGCTTAAACATGTGACTCATCCACAGCTGTACCTTCACACTGCTGATGAAGAGGTTAAAACTTTTAAATTACTGTTTATACCGACCTGTTAGACTCACATATGCAGTAAATCTTACATTTTATTGTTAAACATGTGACGGTGTTCTTCAGACTGACACTTTAGTTTAGGAATAATCTTTTTCTTCAACCAACAATTCAAGATTTAT
Organism: Copadichromis virginalis; assembly: GCF_057382275.1. NCBI lineage: Eukaryota > Metazoa > Chordata > Actinopteri > Cichliformes > Cichlidae > Copadichromis > Copadichromis virginalis. Next base: position 29,109,754 of record NC_140624.1, read on the forward strand.
TTGTAATGTCTTAATACAGGAGTAGAAATTTTTAAGCACTATAAAAGATTTCTGCACCTACTCCAAATTACTGTTTTTTATTATTAAAAACTACCTGCTGTTAATTTCTGATACTCAGTTATTTGTTCATATTCAGATGTATTTATCAAAGGAAAAATAAATGCAGATATAAAAATGTGTGACTACGTGGATAATGAGTGAATAAGTGAAGAAATAACCTTCATAAATGAGAAAATAAGCTCCAGTTTATTGCAGTCGCATTAAAGTGGATCAATGAACAGCTGAAGTTTGTGAAACTTCTCAAAAAATGGTGACACAACATCTTCAAGAACTTTAGGAAAACCTTTCCCAGGATCAGAGATCTTCTCTCTCTGACTCTGAGGACAGGAACACCTCTCTGGTCAGTCGTGTCAGGAAGCACGGCATCTCTTTCTTCCCGCCCAGCTCACGACCTTTGGCCTGGAAGGTGTAGGCCACCCTGTGGGAGAGGCGGGTCATCAGGCGAGTCAGCTCCAGGTTCTGATGGGCCTCGTCCTCCAACAAAGTGCAGAACGTCTGAAGGAAGACGGATCCAAGCGGGCTCATGAAGGCTCCGTAACCTGATGGAGAGAGGAGGTGGTAAACAGAGATACTGGTCTCTGGACCGTGGTGAAAAATCTGCAGATTATTGATTCAGACAAATGTCACCACCAGGTGTCAAAAATGAAGAGGTTCTGTGGTCTCTTCAAAGGTGTTAGAGTTTTCAGAGAGGGTTCTGTAGGATTTGGACAACACTACTAAAACACTACTTGAGTTGTCAGGAAAAGGTTCTAGAGGTCCTCACAAAGTTGTAGGACTCACTGAGGAAGTTGCACTGGTATTTTAAGTTTAAGGGATCCTGGAGAAAGGGAGCCTTGAGGAGATTAGACTGGTCAGTGAGAAGGTTCAAGGTTCTCTGGTAGGCTGGTTATGGCCAGAGAGATTTAAACAGCTGTTTGAAAAGTGAACTTAATATTTAGGATGAAGAAGGTCACCTAGATTCAGTTAGGAATGTGCAGTGGTCATTACAGAGGTTCAAGGGCTTTGTAGTCATTGTGGAGCCTCTAAGCGTAGTTCACGAGGTTTCAGTTGTCAATAAAATGTTTGAGGGGTCTTTAGGATGCTGTAGCAGTCACTGGGGAAGTTTTATGATCACAAAAAAGGTTCAACAGATTCTTTAGAAGATAGAGGTCTGCAGTAATTGGGGAGAGTCTACAGGTAGTTGGGCACTTTTGTGGCAGGTGAGGAGATTCCATGAACAGTTAAAATGATTTCAGTAGTCATAGAGGAGGTTAATGGGTAGCAGGGGCGATTCTAGGATTAGAGCTTTGGAGGTGCTGAGCACCCAGAGAGCTGCCCAGCCAGGCAAGATAAATCATAAGATTCTTAAATTCATCAAGTCTCTCTGTCCCTGGGTCCTCGTCTCAAAACATGACATCACTGTTTTGTACATTTTAACACAATTTAATCCCCATATTTGTGAAAGAAAAGCAAAAAACTTTTCTGAAAAGTCTGTAACAAAACCATCAAATCTGATCAAGGTTATTTAAATGCTGCAAAAGAAGAATGGATTGGAATAAAAAAGAAAACATATCCTAACCTTCATTACTGGGGGAGAATAATGAGTGATGCTCATAGTGAGTAAAAAGTAAACTGAGTGCATTGTTTGGACAGAGATTCACTTTTAATGTGTATGTATAATATAATACATATACATAAAGAAAACACTCCCAAAACAGAATAAATTATTACAAATAAAAATCTAATTTAATAATACAAATTTTGTGTTGTAAGATTTATGGGTTTCATGCTTTCATAGTGGTACTTTCAGGTGGTACACACTGTAAAAAGTTTAACATTTTTAGAAACAGAGCACTTCTCTTTACAGCTCCTCACTCCACCAGGGCCGTTTGGCTCTTTCTGATAGTGCGCAAATGTGGCGCACGTACTGCAGCAGTCATACAGACAACTGGACAGTCCAAAAGTTGGCCTACCTATTACTGGCTGAGGTTTTAGTAGAGTTGTGGTTGAACCACATAAAAATATATTATTAATTTTAATCTCCCCAATCAATTATAATGTTATATTGGAATGTTGTTAAAGAGGGTCAAATGTTTCAACCCAGTTTGTTTTGCAGATTCTGTACAGCAGCTTTAATATAGGGAGGACACAACTTCCAGATTGTTTGAGTAAAATCTGGTTTTTTCTCTTTGTCAGTTTAACAGTTTCTGTTTTGCCTGTCACTGTTCCCTGTCTGTTTTCTTACCTGGTTCTTCCTGACCTTGTACTTTCTCCTCACGTTCTCCTCTTTCCTCTCTCCCTCTTTGGACTGACAATCATACACAAATAGATTGTATTCAATTAGATGATAAATTACATTAATATGAAAAAATACTATTAAAATCGCTAACACAAAGTCCTCTCTCAGTCTACTTTCAACCAAAAGGAAAATAACCAAACCACATGAATATCTAATAAAAGATATAAATATTGAAACACTGATCCAACATTATTCTTGATTGACGGATCGTTTGATTTTACACTTTTACCTGAATGTGGCTCCTTTTAAAAAAAAAACAAAACAAAAAACAAAAACAACTTCCTTATATCCATTATGAACCTGGCTGTCTCTCTGTACAAAAAAAATGGTAAATGGCCTGTATTTGTATAGCGCTTTACTAGTCCCTAAGGACCCCAAAGCGCTTTATGCATCCAGTCATCCACACACTGGTGCTGGCAAGCTACATTGTAGCCACAGCCACCCTGGGGCGCACTGACATGTGTGCGCCCCAGGGTGGTCCCAAAACACACACACACGCACGCACACACACACACACACACACGCAACAGGAGTTCTAAGGTTAATGGGCATTCGGTCAGTTAGCTAGTTAGTATCGATTTAAAACAGGACAGTGGTAACAACAGCAGGCTACGGACAATTTTAAGTTTTAGGTTTTCAAATGTCACTGATTTTACTGCAGTGTAGGACAAATTGTAGGGTAGCAAACATCGCTGGAAAACAAGTTTTTTTACACCCTGGTTACCTGGTGTAATGTTTTTCAGTAAAAAGAAACATGGTCTGACTCCTACCAACTATATAAAGAGTAACAGAAGGTTAAATGCAGCTAATATGTCCTGTTTTAAGCCAGGCACTCACACCTCTGCTCCGCTGCGTCTCAGCCACCATCGCTCTGGCAGCAACGGCGCTAGAGCCAGAACAGGGGAGAGCTGGAACAAACCATTTTTGGGGGGGGTTTATACATACTTTTGTTGTTAAAATGTTCCATCTCAATTACGTACTGTATGCTTTTTATATTTTTAGCAGTGTGTCACACAAACAGCAAATATTGTCAAAAAAGTAAGAAATCTTTGGGGGTGCTTTGATTTGTGACATCTAAAATCTTTGGGGGGCTAAAATCGCCCCTGATGGGTAGTGTAGAAGATTTCTCTGGTTACTAAGGAGGTTTAGAAGTCCTTTGGTAGGTCTTAAAAGTCCCTAAAGAGATGTGATCATATTGCAAGTGTTGCAGTTGTCATAAAGATGGTTTAAGTTCTATGTTTCACGGTAACTGTGGAGGTTCTAGGGATGGATAAAATGGTTATGCTGCCTGTCAGGAGGTTTGAAGGGTAGTTTAGGAGGTCTGAGTGGCCGCTGAGGAGGTTTAGAGGGTAGTGGTGGTGGTCTGTTGAAGGCTTGGCGTTTACCTGGGGGCGTGGCATACATCACAGCTGTATCTACAGGAACTGAGAGGTGGAGGGAGAAGCTGCAGTCGGTGGCGTCACCGGCCGAGTCCACCTCCACTCCATCATCCAGAGCGTCTCCGCGACACGCCTGCAGAGACAGCATCAAGAGGATGACCTCAGCATCACAGAAGAAAACAGATCATTTGATTCCCTCGACACGACCTAAACTCATGTTGTCCTCGCCCTTCTGCCACCTACCTGTATGAGGAACACTTTGGCCTTATTCTCCATGCACTCGTTGTCAAAATATGCGAAGATCCGAGACAGCCGGACGGGTTTGCCGTCGGCTCCGAACACGCAGTCCTCCTCCCCGTGAGACGACAAGACAGCCAGGAAGCAGTCCTTCACGGGCCGCCTGCTCTCTGCAGAACAGACACAAACAGTTGTGCCGTCAGCAGAGATGGGCAGTAACTCGTTACTGTAATCCGATTACTTTTTCGAGTAACGAGTAAAGTAAGGGATTACTATTGCAAAAAAGATAATTAGATTACTGTTACTTTCCCATAAGTACGCTGCATTACTGCGTTAATAAAACCGTGATTTATTTGCGAGAGTGTCTCATGACAATGACGTAAGTGCGACGTTCGTGGCAACAGCTGTGTGCAGATCAACAATGGATAATATAACGAGTGCAGGAGAGAGTATGAGCGTGCAGCGTTTAAAGCGTGGAAGTACTGACCTTACATTGAGTTTGATTCCGTAATAAGTGACAAAAACATTAGCGTCTGTTGTGTGTGGGAAGAAAAGTTCTTTTTACAGCGAAAAAACCCCTAAATGTCCGAGCAAGCACCAAATACGCTGCTGCTGGAATCTGAAATTCACAGAGAAACTCCCAGATCCTTCCACTGACATGATGGCTGCGGCACACCTGCACCAGGGCAAACCTCCGCCTGCCCCACTTCTGCTATATAGGTTAAAATAGAGCAACAGGACCGCTGAGACTTTGATTTTATTTATTTTCTTCTGTGTTTTACTTGCATCTATTTGAAAGAGAGAGTGTAAACACAAAAAATATTTTATTTTATGTGCTGGAATGTGCAGACAATAGGTTTAAATGTTAAACAAATTTCTTCCAGTCAGAGAATGTTGCATATAATTTAATGTTTGCTTGATGCATAAAGTTAAAAGATTAAAACTGATAAAACAAGTATTAAAAAGAGACTTTTCCATTTGATTACATTTTGTATGATGGATTATGCAGAAAAAGTAGAAATGGGCTGAAAGATCTATCGCTTTATCACCTATTTAGGGGATAAATCATGTTTTAAAAAGTAACTAAGTAACTAATTACTTTTGAAAATAAGTAATCAGTAAAGTAACTGGATTACTTTTTTCGGGAAGTAACCAGTAATTAGTTACTAATTACTTTTTTCAAGTAACTTGACCAACTTTGGCCGTCAGTGACCCTCAGTCAGCATTCTCGCAGCAGCCATAACACTGGATACAGTGGGGCAAAAAGTATTTAGTCAGCCACCGATTGTGCAAGTTCCCCCACCTAAAATGATGTCAGAGGTCAGTAATTTGCACCAGAGGTACACTTCAACTGTGAGAGACAGAATGTGAAAAAAAAAATCCATGAATCCACATGGTAGGATTTGTAAAGAATTTATTCGTAAATCAGGGTGGAAAATAAGTATTTGGTCAATAACAAAAATACAACTCAATACTTTGTAACATAACCTTTGTTGGCAATAACAGAGGTCAAACGTTTACTATAGGTCTTTACCAGGTTTGCACACACAGTAGCTGGTATTTTGGCCCATTCCTCCATGCAGATCTTCTCGAGAGCAGTGATGTTTTGGGGCTGTCGCCGAGCAACACGGACTTTCAACTCCCGCCACAGATTTTCTATGGGGTTGAGGTCTGGAGACTGGCTAGGCCACTCTAGGACTTTCAAATGCTTCTTACGGAGCCACTCCTTTGTTGCCCGGGCGGTGTGTTTTGGATCATTGTCATGTTGGAAGACCCAGCCTCGTTTCATCTTCAAAGTTCTCACTGATGGAAGGAGGTTTTGGCTCAAAATCTCACGATACATGGCCCCATTCATTCTGTCCTTAACACGGATCAGTCGTCCTGTCCCCTTGGCAGAAAAACAGCCCCATAGCATGATGTTTCCACCCCCATGCTTCACAGTGGTGTTCTTGGGATGCAACTCAGTATTCTTCTTCCTCCAAACACGACGAGTTGAGTTTATACCAAAAAGTTCTACTTTGGTTTCATCTGACCACATGACATTCTCCCAATCCTCTGCTGTATCATCCATGTGCTCTCTGGCAAACTTCAGACGGGCCTGGACATGCACTGGCTTCAGCAGCGGAACACGTCTGGCACTGCGGGATTTGATTCCCTGCCGTTGTAGTGTGTTACTGATGGTGACCTTTGTTACTTTGGTCCCAGCTCTCTGCAGGTCATTCACCAGGTCCCCCCGTGTGGTTCTGGGATCTTTGCTCACCGTTCTCATGATCATTTTGACCCCACGGGATGAGATCTCGCGTGGAGCCCCAGATCGAGGGAGATTATCAGTGGTCTTGTATGTCTTCCATTTTCTGATGATTGCTCCCACAGTTGATTTTTTCACACCAAGCTGCTTGCCTATTGTAGATTCACTCTTCCCAGTCTGGTGCAGGTCTACAATACTTTTCCTGGTGTCCTTCGAAAGCTGTTTGGTCTTGGCCATGGCGGAGTTTGGAGTCTGACTGTTTGAGGCTGTGGACAGGTGTCTTTTATACAGATGATGAGTTCAAACAGGTGCCATTCATACAGGTAACGAGTGGGGGACAGAAAAGCTTCTTACAGAAGACGTTACAGGTCTGTGAGAGCCAGGGATTTTCCTTGTTTGAGGTGACCAAATACTTATTTTCCACCCTAATTTACGAATAAATTCTTTACAAATCCTACCATGTGGATTCATGGATTTTTTTTCACATTCTGTCTCTCACAGTTGAAGTGTACCTCTGTTGCAAATTACTGACCTCTGTCATCATTTTAGGTGGGGGAACTTGCACAATCGGTGGCTGACTAAATACTTTTTTGCCCCACTGTACATGGCAGCAGGTATGCACGTGCTCAATGCACATGCGCCTCGTCTGCAGAGTGGTTACTCATGAGAAACAGGAACACTGAAGCAAAAGCCAGCCTGTCTTTATTTTTTATTACCATCTAATAAGTTGTTAGTAATTAAATAGGTGTTACACTGCAGTTCCTCTGACATCCAGCAGAGGCAGCAGGGAGTCTGTCCCCATGTTCTTCCATGTTAAAACTAGTAAACATCTTTACAGTCTGATACACAAACTGTTTGGTCTCTCCACATAATTTCTTAACCCATACCTGTTTAAACTGGATTAAGGCTTAAAGTGTGCATTATTAGGGCCGTGGCCTCTTTGACAAACAGGTGGATGGTGACACAGGTGGCTGTTGCTGCTAGCTATCTGCTAGCTTCACCTCAGCTAACTGAAGTGCAAAAGCAGCCCAGCATAGCCAGGCTTTCTCTGTTTTAGCTGGATTAAATCCAGTCTGAGTTGACCGGCATCACGATGGTGGTTACTGGTTAAGGCATGCATGATGTGACTCTGCGCAAAGCAAACATTATCAGTGGTGAAAGAGCTCTGAAGATTATAAAAATACAGCACCAAATACAGAGCTGGTGCTACTATAAGATCAGTGATTAGATACTTTATTGATCCCACATGGGAAATTGTTAAATGAGCCAACACACCTGGGCTACGTGACCAGTAGTCAGTCATGTGATCGTTCAGATAAGATAAACTTACGATGAACTTTTGTTTTGATGTTGGAGCGAATAAATGACGCACCTCGCCTGTCCTGTGAGAAGCAGGTTCTAGCCTGGAGCTGCTGAATGGCACAGTGAGCTGCTCACAGACACTCTACAGTCAGCTGATCATTCACCTCATCACGCTATGATTCAATTTGCCCTCCGGCCTGCAGCTGTTTGGGTCTTTAATATGTAATAATAGAAATAATATACAACATGGAAGCATCCATCAGTATATTCTTCTTCTTTCTTTAATGTATTAGAGCTAATCAGCACTCGTCTCATGGTGCTCAGAGCTGAAAGTCAATAAATCCATAAATCCATAGAGCAATACATAAATGTCCAGAGCTCACTGTTCCAGAGTCAGATGCAGGTTTGCACACCTAAGCTGCGCTGTCACAGAGAAAAGAGGCTTTTTCCTTTAGACCGCTGCTGCCGTGAACTTTAACCTTTGACCTGATGGCATGCAGGGACAATAAGCATCTGACTGAGATGACTTTGCTGGGAAGTTTGTACGTGTGCAAGCTGCAGACCTGCTCAGAGCTCTGCATTTACACAGGCGGTCTCACCTGCTGATCAGCAGCACCTGGTTACCTGTGAGATGAGTGAGGCTGGACATGTTCACGCCCACCTGCACATGAGCCCATGCCCGCTGCAGGTGATTTATCCTTCAAACCACACGATGCTTCCATGGAAATGTTACCTTGCACAAACAGCTCGTAGATTTCGTCACCGCTCAGGTCGCTGTGCAGCTCCACCTCGAAGCCTCGCCTGCTGAGGGTGCCGTGAAGCCTCTTGGCGTCTTTCTGGGCTCCGGCCCTGTCCCCCAGACTCACGCCGGGGTCAAACTGGGCCACGGACACTACCACAGCCCGGTTACTCCCTGCTCTGGCATCCATCACGCATCTGTTAGCTCTCCACCTGCAGCAGATGTGAAGGTTCAACCCCGCCTTCTGGCACACCTGACAGTGTGGTGGACTGCCCTGGACAGGTGTTGCACAACTATGTTTTTTCCTTTCCTGCAGGTAACACTGGTCACAATGCCCTCAGCTGTTTGAGTTTCACAATGAGTCAACACTCACCTGCAGACCATAAATCCAGCAGTTTGACAGCAGTGACGTGGCCCAGCACACTGCTAGGAATCAGCAACAACTGCAGGTCAAAGGTCAAGATGTGTCCTTCGGCCTGTGAGCAGCTCAGCTCACACATGAAAGGCGTGAGCTGAGTGCCTTTGATGTGTGAGATGAGAATAGCAGATTAGCTGTGTTTCACTGTAATCTGAGATTAGCAGAAATGAAAATCTCAGTACAATTTATCATCTCTCCCCAGAGATTTATGATATTATAAACTTTAAATTAAACTTTAATATAAACTTTAATCCAAATTTTAAGGTTTTTTTTTTTAATCACTGACTGATAAACAATGGTTTAATTTTTAACAGTTTTATCATCTAAGACAAAAAATTAAAAAACAGCAATTTTTCTGTATTCTTACACTGAACTGACAGTTTATTCTTTTTGGAAATGTGCATAAACTGCCATAAATCACTGGGACACAGTCAGGTTTTTTAAGTGATTTTTACTTTTATTTACTTAAAAAAAATTTTTTATGAAATCTTTAATCTTAGAAAGTATCTGGGGTTATTTCTTGATACAATACTCAACAAAAGACTCAAAAACAACACAAACTTCCACAAATCTACTACAAACTGGAACTGGGAACAACATGCTTTTTTGCACTTTTTGCATCTTGCACGTGTCTTCGTCCTGTTTTGTCTACAATATCCTGAACATAACTTTGTATTGTCTCTGTCCAGTCTTTGTGTATTGTTCATAGATATAGTTCGTAATAGTACCTTTTTAGCTCCTAATTTTACCTCAAAATAAAATTATTTTTATTTGTAATTTCTGGTTTTATATCTCTTCGAGATATACTTCTTATATAATTATAATGAACGAGGGGGCTTGGGGTGAAACGGCATTTTGGTATGCTGTATATTGTGTATATTGTTGTACTGACAATAAAGACCTTAAATCTTGAATCTACATGCCATATCAGTGGGAGAAATGTTTCATCATTATCCAGGTGACTTCTACAGTCTCAGCTAACTGCAGATTTCCAACCTTATAAACAGGACATCTGCATAATGACTGAAACTAGCACACTAACAATATGAGGTCAATTTATGATCATTCATATGCAAATTGTCATGACCATTGTTACAAAATCAATTCTTTTTTATTCCTCGAGGCATCCAGAGACAGCACCGGACTCAGTAGTCATTTTCACAAAACCTTTATTCATCTTCATTCATCTTCATTTAAGCATCTTCTAGAAGGGGAGACGTGCAAGGCTGGTGTCCCTCTGCAGATCTTCCACTCCTTTGTTTGTTACAGTCAGCTTTATAGAAGCGACCCCATGGTGTGTTGCAAACTCTGTGTTTGTGTGCGTATGCATGAGCACGTGAGTGCCTGTGTGTGCACGTATCCGTATGTCTATGTAAGTGCACGTAAGTGAATGTGTGCGCGTACCTGTGTGTATGTGTGAGTGTAACAGTTTAAGCACTGTGTGTGTGTGTCTCTGTGTACATGACATCCTGCCGGTCATAAAAGTAATCTCACCCAAGCTACACCAAATTCCTCTACACAACATAGAAAACAGAGTTAACATATTTCAAACACTGAGACCCCCACTCTGCATCTACTGGGCCAGTGGCCTCTTGTTGTCTTACACTTACAGATCATGTGGAGAGTCTCCTGCAAACCTACTTCTAAGTTATAACAATTATGAGTTTTTATTAAAGGTACAAGCATCAGCATCAGCAACCCCCAACTGTAGCTTCCTGTCTCCTTTTATGACAGCAGACCTCCAGTGTTAATAAATTTATTTCCCTCTAAACAATTACACACACTCTCAGGCCTAAAGCTAAGCCAAACTGAAACACAGACAAATCCTTCCCTATTCCTCTGATCTAAGCAAATTTAAAACATTATATTGTAATAATGATTTTTTTTGTACTCACACCATTGATCATTGGTCATGAGTACATTCACAGAGAGTTGGCTGCAATCACAGCATTGTAAGAAAAATGAACCCTTAGGCCCCCTTCTCGGTTCAGAGATGGTCTTTTCCTTGAAAGAAAAAGTGAAAGTCAGTTTCAGTCTAGCAGAATCAGGTTTACTGCTATCAGGACGTCTTTGATCTCTCACCAGGACGTCTGCACATCTTTGTTCTCCTCCAGAGGTCAGGTGATGGAAGAGCTTCATTAACTTACATTAAGGCCTCAAGACCTTACCCCCTCAACTCTCCATGATTGTGCTTCGGGTGGAGGCCTCTTGCTGTTTAAATCAACCTCTTCCTCGTTGTCAAGTGTAGCTAATATGGGTTTTCCTGTCCATGATCACAGGGTTTTTACCTGACAGCATGAAGCAGCATGAAGCAGCATGATGCGGCTGATGTACCTTCAGCTGTGTGAATTGTGTTCAGTGTTCAGGCCCAGATTAGAGTCAAGGTCTTTCCTTCGAGCTCCTCTGCCGGGTCTTTGTCGGAACAGGGTGACACAGGAAACTCTTACCTGCTCAGAGAGCACTGGGCACCTTCCAGAGCACAACTGCACCTAAAACGGCAGAAACTCAAACCTCTGAAATATTTGGTGAGTGATGTTCATGTAATGGTCCAGCAGCGGCTCTGAGTTTGGAGGAAATGTAATGAACAAGTTTATCATGGTTGGTTTCAGTCCAGCAGGTTCAGGTATTCATGACTGGACTCCTGGTTGAGCTTTTGAATCTGGAAGTGCTGTGCAACACTGCAAACATTGGTATTGATCCAATACCAAGCAAACTAAGAGCAGTATTTCTGGTTCTAATACTTTTAACCAGCTGATGTAGGGGAGAGCAGTGTGTCATTATTTATGAGCTTTTTTTTTCTTTTACATTTGCCAAATTCTGAACACATTTTAATTAACACTAAACAACGACAGCATTGTGATTTTTACTACTTATGATGATTAGTTAACAGTTTTCTTACATATTGATGCTGTGTGTTTTGTAGAGCTGGGGTGTAAATGTGCCCGTTTTTAAAGGCCAGCGTCTGTTGTTTAAATGTGCTAAAGACTGTAAACGACTGACGTTTATTCTTTCATAAAAAGATTAAAACATTAATTTAACACAGCTCAGTGGGATACAGTGTGGTTGGGTTAATTGGTGATTCTAAATGCATGTAGGTGTGAATGTAAGTGATTGGTTCACGCCCCACCCCCATGACCATGACCTGCAGAAGACAATGTAGGTATGGGTGGGCGGTGGGATACATACTGGACTTTGAGAAACAAAGCATGGATCCGATACTGGCACCAGTGTTGGTATCGATATGCTGCCCACCTCTAACCAAACACGGATTTTCAGGAATCTTACCTTCAGGAAGGGTCCATGTTTTTCCTTACAACCTCACGGAGAGGAGCCACACTTCTAAAGAACATTCAGGACCTTTTTTACCTTCCTGTGAACGCAGTTACAGATATGTTAATGTTTTAATGACTTTAATCTCAGAACACAGCAGAGCTCTTTAAATTTGAGTTTCTGTACAGATTATAATTTTACAAGGAAAACTTGGATCATCTCTACACATTATCCAAGGTTTTAACTTTTGATGACTTTAATCTACCTTTTTTGTCACCTGCCACACTTTAACAGCCACTGTTAAAATGTGGCACAGATTATTGGGGCCCCCTCACCGTTACTTCCTGAGAGAGTCGCCCTTTTTTGTGATAAATTTCTGTATTTAAATGTTGGATTTTCCAAGTATATTTTCTTTTGCTGAGTGTTTCTCAAAACCTTTTTCCTAAATCTTTCCAAGACATTAACGTCAGTGGAATCAAGGCTATGACCACATGTACACGAGTTTATTATTTTTCCCAAATTAGTTTTGGAAAATGTTTTTGTCCTCATAAAACCAAAACAAAAAAATAACCTCAAGGTCTGTGGAGCTGGACAGAGCAGTAGGTGGTGACATAACCATATCCAACAAATAATTCAGCTTGATCCAAAAACACGGCACAGAGGCCAAGTTTTCTTTTTCCTTCGTCTACACATAAAACACTGAAACTCGGGAAGCAACAAAGAAAAAGCCTGCGTGTAGTAAAGTACCGTGTATGTGTGCACCTTTATTTTTCTTGTTTAGTCTCAGAGATGAAGCTCGTTTTCTTTATAATTCATGACGTCAATGTCGGACATTATCTAGGCTTGATTCTTTCAAAATATTCCTGACTCTGATTCCATAGGGACTCGGATAATCTGCTGCAAACAGTAAACGAGATAAAAACAATGGGGCGTGATGTTTCGATGATGATCTTTGACCCCAGAGTCAGAGCCTGTCGGACGCTGCACACAGAGAGCTCTGAAACTTCAGGTGAGAGCTGAGTGAAGGTTTATTGACAAAGAGGAGGAAACAGGAAATCTGTTTACACTCAAAACTACCAGGTAAAAAAAGCATGTTAAACAAACTAAGCCCCGCCCCCTCACCGTTACTTCCTGAAAAAGTGTAAAAATAGTTCCTTGGAGTCCGAGGTGCAGTCAAATATTGACCAATTACACGTCCTTTTATTCTCGTACAAACATGACACGGATAGAAAAGAGCATAAAAAACAGTGGTGGTAAAAACGAGGTCAGAATTTATATTTTTCTCACGCCGTTCGTCACGGCTGATTGGTTCTTCGGAGCTGCTGAGTTAAGGCACCATGAGAGCTCGAAGAGGTAGGAGGCGGGGCCAGGAAAGGCTGAGAGCGTAGAGGAGGGGGCCGTTGTGGAGGGGACGAGGCGGTGTTGGAGGAGGGCGTGGAGGGGCCCGTGGTGATGGTGACGCGGTTCAGGGACAGTGGTGGCCGCTGGGGCTTGGTGGTAAGGGAGAGCGGCTGCAGCTGCTCGGGGTACGGTGACGTGTGCCCACTGAAGGACGACGAGTGTGTGTGCTCCGTGTGCGTCGGCGCCGGGGCAGCGGGCGAGGCCAGCGACGTGGTGGGAGTCGCGGGAGAGTCCAAGGAGGAGGCGGGGCTCGCCTGTGACAGGTGGGTGTGTGTCAGGTGAGAGACGGTGTGCGGCTGCGTCAGGTGATGGCGCGCGTGTGCAGTCTGTGTGTGCGGTGGAGGCGGCGGTGGGTCCTCGGCTCCCACGGAGACACGAGGCCTCTTCAGCTGCGGGGGGAAGTTGTCTGACGGTGCCGCCGCGGCAACTGAGGAGCAGACGCACAAAAGTGACATCATTGTGACATTTTCTACATCGTCACAAAGAAAACAGCAAACATTGCCTCACCTTCGAGCTTCATCTCCATCCTCGCCCTCTTCCTCTTCTTCTTCTTCCCCTGCAGGAAACGAGCCGTGAGCACGTCAGCTGACACGAACATGTGACACATGATCACGCGACTTTCATACTCACATAGTTGTCTCTGGCCGACCAGCCGGGGTAAAGCTTGGAGTGCAGGAGCCTCTCTTGGCGTGCCAGCTCGTAGTATTTGGCCTGCTCGTCCTTCGTCAGTGAGTGCCACTGAGGACGGAAAAAACACAGCACACACGTGAAAAATGACGAATCCACGAACACGGAAAACAAACAAACAAACAACCCACCAATCCGATTCAATCTAAACTTATTTATATATACTTATATTTATTTACAGCCCTGCAGGACTCGGCCACAGTGAGGAGGAAGAACCCTCTTTTAACAGGAAGTAGGATCAAGAAGGGACAATCTACCTCATCACATTATTTTAGCTGTGATGAAATGATTTCATCATAACTTTGAATGTTTGATGATTCAGAGAATCTTACAACTTTCCTTTATGTAATTTTGATAAAGTTTAAATCTCAAACATGAAACTGATTTGATCCTTTCTGAACTTCAGTTTCTTCAATTCATCCCGACGGCTTTATGACGCTACACCTGACATCACTTTCTCCATAATGTCACTAAGAGTGACCTCTGACCTCCAACTTTCTGTCCAAATGACAACTTAATTATTAAAATTTATTTTATTCATAATTGTCTTGATTTATGAATCAAGAATAAAAACTTGATTTATTCTGAAAACATCACAGCTGTCAATCATTTTACATTTTAAATGTGAAATAAATGTAAATATGAAAACATGAATATTTGAACATGAATATGTGAATAAAATGTGTCTGGTACGTTAAAATGCGTAAAGACATTAGACTAAAAATTAAGCTCCGCCCCCTGGTGCAGTACCCTCTGTCCGAGGATCTGGTTGATGGACGAGCTCTCCTTCACTTTGCACATGGCGACCACTTTGGGCCGCTCCTCCCTCATGTACAGCATAAAGGCGTTCAGCGGCTTCTTGATGTGCAGCTTTTTGTCCTCGTCGCCCTCGCGCTTTGTTTCAGGCGTCGCCTTCCTGTGGGGACACAGGCGTGAGACGGGTGAGTGTAACCTTGGTGACAAAATGGGTGGGAGGAGCAGCTGCTGGAATTAAACTGTGAGGCCATTTATTTTTACCTTGGCTGAACGCTGCTGGCCCCGCCTTCGTCGCAGCTATCACTTTCAGGCTCCTGCTTGACTCTGGTGCGGACGATGGCGGGGTGGGGGACGGACAACTGAGGGGTGGGCACCAAGCGAGGAGAGAAGCTGCTCGACACCAGACTGAACAGAACAGGGAAAGGTTAAATACTACTGGATCATTAACAAAGCAACAATTCAAGGAGTGCTGCTACGTCCCATATCTGAGCATGTACTAATAAAAGCGTCACACAGACAGAATGGTTTATGAATGGTATACAGTTGGTATATTGTTGAATTCCAACAGTGAAATAAAGCACGCAGAATAGAAAATGAGACGACAACAAAGAAAATGCTATTTTCCATTAACTTTCATGCTGAACTGAGGAAATATGAACCACATATTTTGAATACCACAAAAAACAAGAAACTGCATTAAATATGGACATGTTTATTTTAACACCTACTTTGCCCTGAAGAGTCCAGGATAATATATGTTAATTAAATCAGCTTGAGCTATAACACTTTCAACAATGTGAGAAAACTGGCCTGGCTCACCTGTTTTTAAAATATGAATCTGGATTTTTTTTCTTTAGGTTTTGTTTTATTTTGTTTATTTGTCATTTTAACAAAATAAACCCACAATAATCCAAACTGACTCGAAATGTAAAGCTTTTACTTTGCTAACACAACATCGTGATCCCTCAAGGTGTCCTGAAGCCTGAGGAGTAATACGAGGAACTCTGACATGAGGCGATAAGGTGCGAGGATCACGCTTCACTTCAGCCGCAGTGAGCAGGTGGAGCTGATTCAAAATACACATGAGCATCAAAACGGCGTGTTTAGTCTCGGTCACTTACCTCGACATGGAGGCGTTCATGGCGAGTGCTGCCGGCGAGAAGCCCCCGGCCATGGGGTACATATGCTGGCCCTGCCTGCAGACAGAAACACGAGCAGATGTGAGGACTTCTTGTTAGCTGACAGCCGTGTAACGTGTGCAGAAACCTCTCGCCAGCCCCACGACTGGATCTGCCGATGAGGACGGCCGAGGAGGTGGGCGTGTCCCCTCAGTGTTTAAGGCCGGGGCTTTTCCTGGAAGCATTGCTCTGATTCTCCAGCTTTTACCAGTTTTAGGTAAACACGAGCCTGTGTTATTCAGCAGCTGATTGTACAGGTACGGCAGGTTTCACATGAATCGTCGTGATGCCGTGTTTTTATGACTTCCTGGTCGGTGGGAGCCTTCAGGTTGAACTGGATCAACAAACAGAAAGTTCAGCTCCTCGCACTCGCTCTGTCGCTTCCTCATTCATAACTGTGCCAGAAGAGCTCAGCTCTGATTGGCTGAAAGGGTCACTGCAGAGCATCAGTGATCCATGTCAGCAGTGGTACTTCAGTACATTTCCTCTGTGCTTCCATGTGACTGAGTTTTTTTCTCTGCCCTCAGAAACAGCATCATTGTTTCCTCTGAGGGCTGTGATGTAATTGTGAGATTACCATGGAAACCCTGAACCGTGTGTGTGTGTATGTGTGTGTTTGTGTGTGTGTGTGTGTGGTACTCACAGCCATCCCAGAGGGTGTGGGATCTGAGGCATGGCTCCGGGGGAGACCGGGTAGCAGGAGGCGTGAGGAGACCGGGACACCCCTGCTGCAGAGACAACTCAGCTTCATGCTTCAGCTTCACCATCATGCCCACAGGATTAAAGATGGAGGCAGGGATGCCGCTTACCTGCTTCAGGAGAGAAGCCAGGTGAGGTCCTCGGTGGGGAGAAGGCCTCGGGGCTATAGGACAGCAGTGGGTGGAGGTGGGACACGTGGGGATGCTGCACTATCGGCACACTGCTGGACTGCAAATGGACAGAGACAGCAGCTAAGAGGCAAAGATGAATATGAGATTATAATCTCAGGGTTCTGGATTATTGTATCAGAGGAAGGACAGATTATTTTCTTATAAACAGCTCTTCGTGTTACTGATGCTTCAGGGCGACTCCCCGACCCAGGCCTTGGTCTGACTCTACCTGTGACATTACTGTAATACTGCTATGTGAGGGTGACTCAGTAATAGGGAAGCAGTTAGCGGGATTAGCGCAGAGCTGGAAGAACAGAATGATCGGATTAAAGCTTTCTGACGGCTCTTCTGTATGCAGATCCACCAGGATATCATTAAAACTGCAACATCAGAAGAATGAAACTCAAAGAAGTGAAGAAGAGATGGATGAAATGGCTGTGTTTGTCCACCAGAGGGCGCACTACAACTACAAAGGCCGAGCAGCTGATCGGGGCAGTAAATAAATAAGTGCACTCTCCATAAGAGGCTGTGCACATCGCCCTGATTTACAGCGTGGTGATGGTGAGGATGAGAAGGAGCACAGTCCGGCTTGTTTTAACCTCACATGTTGAATCAGTGACCATCTCCATGACAACATGATAAACTGGAGAAACATCATCCTCCACCTGCCTGAGAACCAATCAGGATGGAGCTGATGTTAGTTTCATCTCTAAGCTCTTACCAGGTGTGAGGGAGTCGCTGTGTCTCTGACGGATGCTCTTCCTGGGACGTCGAGCAGCGGCCACTGAAAGGGCAGGTACTGTGGACACACACACACACACACACACACACATACACACACACACACACACACACACACACACGTTGGTCATGATTTCTCTGCAATATTTACCAGTAATCCCAGCACTGACACAAATCTGGATGAAGGGATTAAAGCCCGAAGGAAATCATCTTCCTCAGCCTAATAAAGTCTTTGCTGAAGGCCACGTCTGAGTTTCCTCCCAGCAGGTCGGACTAATCCACAGAACGCCCACAGGAGCAGCCTCCGGCCTCAAACTCACCGTGAAATGTAAACTCATCACCGAGGTCGCCCATCTTATGAAAACGAAGCAAACTTATTGGTGGAGGAACTGAAAGGTCAGACTTTTGCAGACTTTAGCTAAGCTGGCTGAGCACCGCGTGTTCCAGCAGCTCTGTCATAACTGACCAAACTCCATCAATGCTGGAACGAAAGCTGCTCAGACACGTTTCACCTAAGCCTCGTCTGAGCAACGCCACACAGGGAGAACCCGACACTCCCACTTCTGTTTTCATCCAAGTGAAGCTTCAACACGTGTGTCCAAGAACACGTTCACAGATCAGGTTCATGTCTGCAGGAGAACAGCTCACAGGAAGTCATATTACACCATCTGGACACCTCGTTTCCTCACATCAGGATGAACAAACTCACTGCTGCAGCGGCACCAAAGTGTGTGTGTGTCCGGGCTCTGAACACACACGGTGCATCTTTACTTTAACAGCTGCACTGAAACACTCTGACCCACCTGGATGTTCAGGTGAATGCTGATAATGTGCAGTGATGGAGGTGATGGTGTGACCTGTCCAGGTGTGTTGATCTGAAGCTCTGTGTGTCAGTGTTGCAGGAAACACTGACACCAAGATGAGACAACGCACTTTGTGACGCATGTTTACATTCCTGCACACCAGAAACACCAACACAGGGCCACACCCACTGATGAATGGACCAATGACCTGGCTTACACAGGAGGAAGAAGAGGGACAGATTAGATCTAAACCAAAGTTGTTCTGACCCCACCCCTTCCACAAACTCACACCCCCATCCCCCTCACTTTATCAAATGTAAACAGACCCCAGGTGCTCAGTCCTCCAATCAGCTGTGATCCCTGACCCTTAACCACAGGACCACTGTGACTGATGTGCCTTCTGGACTGCAGTGACATCACCACCAAGCACCTGAGCAGGTGAGCAGTACGTGCTCAAAGTCCACAAAACACCATGAACCACCAATAAGAACACAGCTCTTATCTGCTCCCACGCTCTGTAACAAGCATGTAAACACACACACACACACACACACACACACACACACACACACACACACACACACACACACACACACACACACACACACACACACACACACACACACACACTGCAGTGAGATGACTTCCTTTGCATCGTCTCACTTTCCGCCTCGCTTGTTTACACAGAGCGGTGCAACACCTAGTGGTAGGCAGTGTCATAACATAACAGGAAGTTACTGAGTAGGACTTTCTGTTGCAGACTAGCCAGAGCAGTAGAGTCTGAACATCTCCATGACTTGCTGCGATCTCCGGGTAGAAGAATGACGGCAGCTTCCTTCCAGAGTCCAACCTCAGGGTTACCGAGGCACTCCAAAATAAACAAAGCAGACCCCTCCCCCTCTCAGGGAAGTAGTGCTGCGTAACCCTGAGTGAAAAAGAGGCGTGCTGATGGTGGCAGGATGCCCTGGGTGGATTCAGAAGCGTTGGCTCACGGCGCACAGCAGACATGTTTGGCCTGACTTACGTCCACAGCTCAGCTGCGTCAGTTGCTTAGTCATCCAGCTGCTTTTAGGGTCCTGAAGATGCTCCACCTCAACCTGCAATTCCAGCCTGAATGGAGCTCCTTTCTGTAGGTCTCTGGGGGTCCACCTACACCGTGCTGTGGGATGGAGGAGGCAGTGATTGTGGTCGAGGTGGTTTTCGCTGTCCAGCTGTTGGAGGTTATTCTGGAGCGATGATTGGCTGAAGCAGAACCATGGTGCTGTGGTCTTTTCTTATGGATGTAATGGCCTTCGTTTCCTGGAGGGCGAGGTTGGGAGGAGCAGTCCACCCTGACTGCTGATCTGAGTCTGGGAGGTGAAGACACCTATCAAGCTGCTGCCTTGTCTTCCTGTTCTGGTCCTGATGGTCCGGGTTCTGCCTCGGGATCAGATGAAGGAGACGCCTTCAGTTTGATGATGTCAGAGCGTGTGTCATGAACCATCAGTCTGACCCAGATCTGCAGCGAGCAGCAAGAACTTCCTGTTTCCTCCACGTTTGGGAATAAACTGTTTCTGTTCTGTGTACAGGAACACAGTGAAGAAAGCAGAACTGTGTGTGTGTGACTGTGTCTTAGTGTGCGTTAGTGTGTGTGTCCCTCTGTGTGTGAGGGTGTTTAAACAGGTTGTCCTCCTGGTATTTTAAGACTCTGCAGACAATATGAAGGAAAACAAAGGAGCTGTGGGACTGTCTGGCCTGCTGAGAGGGACCAACTTTAACTAAACACACACACACACACACACACACACACACACACACACACGGCCGGCTTTATCAACAACCTTTTAAAGCCCAGCCCCCTCGGTCCTCCTGCTTCCATTCACTACAGCTCAGGTGTGACTGACTGCAAGCCATCTCAGCCAATCAGTCAGATGCTGATTACAGCACTGCAAACAGACGAGAAGCTCTGTGTGTAAAATAAGAATCACCAACACTTCACCAGCGTGTCCCCACAGGTCTGAGATTCAACTCAAAACAGAGACACTGAAAACAGCACATCAGACTGGTTAAACTGGTTCAAGTTGGGATTAAATCCAAAGCTCACACAAAAATATAGATATAATAAAAATATAATCATCGTGTTGTTTTCTGTTCTGCAGAGGCTTCTATGCAGACATTCAGACACCACCCCACAGAGCAGGTGGAGAACCAGCTGTAACCTCAGGCTAAAAGATTAAAGTCGGAAAGCTGCAGTTCCTCTGACGGCCAGCAGGCGAGGCCCACACTGAAATGTCCAACTTTGGGAGAAATGATTGGTCACTTGGATGAGTGACTGAAAATTCATGTGTAGATGAACACATTCACTTTTTTGGGACTGGCTGACTGAACATCATCAAGACAGTACAGCAGACATGAACATGCTTCCAAACCTGCTCTCCTGTCACGCGTTTATAAATCCATCCATCCTCTTCTGCTTATCCGGGACCAGTTGCGTGGACAGCAGCACAACAGCACAAGCAGAGAAAGCCCAGACCTCCCTCTCCCCAGCCACCTCCTCCAGCTTGTCCGGGAGAACACCAAGGCGTTCCCAGGCCAGCTGAGAGATATAATCTCTCCAGCGTGTCCTGTGTCTGCCAGGTGGTGTTTATAAATCACCAGTTTAAACACCAATGATGATGTCACAGTGCCCCATCAATCTTTTGTATACAGTCTATGCACTAACCTGCAAAGGGCCTGAGTGTGTGGGCAGCTTTAAATGGAGATATTCGCATGTATCAACATGCACGTGTTACCAAAAAACAGGACTGACACGCTCAAATTACCCCACACACACACACACACACACACACACACACACACACACCTTCTTTCAGATCCTTGAAGCTAGTGTATTTGCAGTGTCTATGTATGCAGTGTGTGTGTGTGTGTGTGTGTGTGTGTGTGTGTGTGTGTGTGTGCGCGCACATGCGCATGTTTGCAGTGCCCGATTAATGACAGCCTCTGACCCGCCCTCAGACTGCCAGGCACACCTCCTCCTCCTGCTCCTCCAAAACACTGAGGCTACGTCCACACTAATGCGTTTTTGTTTGAAAACACATCGTTTTCTCTCCGTTTCGGCCTCCTGTCCACACTGAGACGGCGTTTTCCTCAAGGAAAAATGCAGCGTTTTGAAAACGCTCTCGAAAACGCATACATTTCAAAACGGAGCTGTCCAGTCGCAGTGTGGAGACTCGAAAACGCAGACTTTCTAAAACGATGACGCATTTTAGTCATGTGACCAACTAAACAAAGATAGCGGAGGGCATTATACAGCAGTTGCTTTGATTGCTCTCAATTTTGACAGCCCTAAAAAAAGATTAATATCAGTTTGTACATGCTCCAGGTAGCTTTTCTTCAAATTCTTTAATTCTCACTCACTTTTGCGAATGCGCAGGACTGGAACATAAGCGTTTTGGGCCGTTTCAATGTGGACGCACAACTCTGTGAAAACGACTGAAAACGCAAGTGTAGACGCGAAGCGTTTTCAGACGAAAACGCTGTTTTCAAATCTATCTGTGCTAGTGTGGACGTAGCCTGAGAGGGGTGCAGGAGGTCTGAACTGTGAGCAGAGCAGCGATACCTGTGCTCTTTCACACCTGAGCAGCATCACCAGACTGCAGGTGTGGCTCGTACCCGACACCTGGACCCGGCTCTGGTCTTTCAGCAGCTGCATAAAGGCTTCCTTTGCTGTCTTGTGTAATCTCAACAATGAACATAACCCACTTTTGGTTATCACACATGTAAAATAATTTGAAGAGAAATTACAAAAATGAAATTTTTCTGAACCTGAAATCCACTGCGGAGTCAGTTTTATCCTGATGCTCTTTTCTCAGTGTTTCTGTCAAAAGACGTTTCAGTAGCCGGAGGCCGAACTGCGACTTAGCTAACCAGCTCTCGGGTAATGATAACAATAACAAACCCACCTGAGAGCTTTCAGACTTTAAACACACAGGAGAAGGAAAGAAACCCCAGACCTGGGTTCCTGGGAATACTCGGCTGTAAAACTGACATGAAATGTGGCCTCAGGGGGAAAATGATTTATTTGTGACAACCTCAGGGAGTGGCACCAATCATCCTCCACCTCTGGTGCCAGGATAACAACTGGACAACTCTGCCCTCCCAACACAGTGGTCCCTAAAACAGCATCCATCTTTCCTCCAGTCTGTCATATCGACTCTTTTTAAACCGCATCACAAACTTCCAGATCAGGCTGAACAACCGTAAAACCACCTTCTCGTCATCATCCACTTTGCTCTGTAACCACGGTTTGCTTTAAGCCCCGCCTCTACCCAAGAGCAGCCTTCAGATCAGAGCCCCTCACCGTCACACTGCATTAACCTCTAATCCCAGCTCGCCAACCCCAAGCTACAGCAGCTAATCTGCAGCTCGTCACTGAGCTCGACCTGCCCAACCACACACGCGCGCGCACACACACGCTCGTGCACGCAGCCTTCAGGTGAGTCAGCGTGATTTTCGTCTCTGCTGCGGCCTTCTGTCGTGTTAAAGTGTGTCACGTGAATGGCTTCATGTGCATGAGCGTGACTGAGCTGTACCAACTGTAAGTACACATCTAAAAATAAATCACCTAAAAAAGTAAATAAATAAATAAACAAATAAATAAAAATGCTCAAATTGATAAAATATTTGAAAAACAGAAAATCTATTTAAAAAAATTCAATAATAAAATTTAAAATTCTATAGATAACATTTTATGTTTTTCAGATAGCATTGACAAAAATCAAAAAAAAAAAAAAATGTAATTAAAATCTGAATGAAAATGAAAAATGAAAGCCAAATGAAAAAACACTTTCAGCATCTCTGTGTCTGCGTCTTACCGTTCGGGCACCTGCCGTCAGGGCTCCATTGGCGAGGTACGGGCTGCAGAGGTTCCCGAGGTCAGGGAACATGAAGAACGGGTACCCGACGTAGGGCGAGGGCTGGAGGACGCCTCCATCACGCTGCTGCTTCCTCAGAGCTGAGAAATAGATAAAAAGGATCAACAGTGCACGCTGACCTGAGACCAGTTCAAGTTCAGGCTCACATTCAGTTCAGCTTTTACAGCCCAAGACCTGAATCAGATTATTAATCAGCTGCATCTCCAGTGAAACCCTCATTCTGATTAAGATCAGGAATTTACGACGCCAAACACCCTCTGACTTCACCGCACTGCTGGAAGCAGGAAGCTTACACGTGTAAGCACAAAAATGTCGGCTAAAATAAATCAATACCAAAAACAAAATTTAAATCAAGCTAATGAAAAATTTCTTTTAAGTAATTTATCATTACTAAAATATCTAATTAAAATAAATAAAGTGTTCTAAAAGAGCCAATGAGAGAGATATAAAATACTGAATATTTGTAGCAAAAATTTAAATCCCCCCAAAATGATTAATATTTAAAAAAATAAACAAACATTATATGACAGAAATATGCATGAGAAATAATATTAATATTTAAATATAAAACAATAATTTTAATTAATATTAATATTTATTATTTTGTATATATTACATTAAATTTAATATAAAATGTTACATTCCAAATGTACTTAAATGTCTAAAAGACATGAAACACACTCAATATAATTAAAATAAGATTCCAACAAAGTCAGGAGCAAATACATGAAGACAAGTCAAGTTGTCCAAGAAATTACATTAACCCAGTAAAATTTTCTAAAACAATTAAAATAGTCAAAATATTTGCAATGAACTAAAATATATAGCAAATAAACATAATAAGTGTTTGTAAATATAACTGCTAATAGCTCTCTGAGACACCCAGAAATATTTATATAAATAATGTAAACATAAATGTGGCATTATCCTTTAAATGCAGAAAAAATGTGCTTAAAATATTAATAAGAAAGGTCAGACATGTTTACAAATACAGAAACATGGGTGTAAAATAGGGCTAGAAATAAAACAAATCTAAATGACAATAGAGGATTATGTCAATAAAGTACCCAGAAACACCTGGACTCTTACAGGTGTGTCTCTTGGAGGTTTCACCTGGTCTCAGGTACACAGAGCTCCGTGTCCAGGTGTTCTGCTGCTGGAGACCATCTCCCTCCCAGCGGGCTCATAAACTTCATAAAGCAGCACTGTGGCTCTTACCTTCCTCGCTCAGCTGGCTCTGCCTGCCCCTGCTCACCACACCTGGACGGGGCTCGGGGCGCCGGTCTGCCTGCACAGAGGAGCACACGGGGAGGGTAAACACAGCGCCGATAGCCCGCTGGGGTCCCGGCTGCCCCGCTGTGGCCCCGCTTTGACTCACCTCTGAGTCCGAGCTGCTGTTGGTCTCTGACTCGTTGACCAGGGAGGACTTGACGTCGTCCAGATCTCGCTCGGCGGACACGTTGCGCTTCTCCTCCTGCTCACCTTCGTCTTTGAAGGCGATGAGCTCGTCGCTGGCTCCCAGGTCGTCGCCGTCCTCCCGGCTCAGCTGCGGCATGGCTGGACGCTAACGACGGCTAACACTAGAAGCGACTTAAGGGCTAACTCGCAGTTAGTACACAAAAGTCCCGGAACACCGAAGCCCTCTCCCAGGAAAGTAGTTAGCTAAGGTCAACTGTGCGGGACCTCCTCAAAGTCAGCGTTAACGCCAACTTAACGGCTTTTTCTATCCGTTTAAACCGTTAAATAAACAGAAAACTCCCCCAACAGCTAGCTTACATGCTAGCTAGCTCCGTGCGGCGTTCACGGACACTTCAGCTTCAGGCGTCGAATTCCTGAGGAGCGCGGTCCTCCTTCAGCCGAGCTCCTCCAAGAAAAACCTCCTTACAAAAGCAAAGTCTCAGCCACAGATGCTTCAATGATTTTAAAACACCCCGTCCCACCAAACATGAAACTAGAATTTTAAATCCTTCACGGACGGACCGTCGACATCTTAATAAGCAAGCCCGAAAAGTTCATGTCCCCCTGTGTGCAGTTACTGCTCCAGCGGAGAAAGTGGAAGGCCTGCCCACGGTGATCCCTGCATCGTTAGTCCGCTCTGAAACGTGCATAATTCCGCACACCGCTGCGGTTTTACTCTGCTCGTTTCCGCATATCGCGCAGTTTGCTGATTCAAGACGATCACTGGAGGCGTGGGAACGGAGACGGGCTGCACTCAAGTGGAGTGGAAGGAAAAGACTGCGGGGGTGGAGGCTGGAGGAGCAGGGGACCTGCACTGGCCCCGGATCAGTTGACCGGAGCCGGGTGCACGGGGCCGCGGGCTGAGCTGATCCTGGATCAGGCACAACAGGTTGATCCTATCTGCGCGCAGAGGAGGAGGAGTTCACACGGAGAAAAGGAGACTTTCAGAGTTTAAAGGAGCAGTTCGACACTTTGTGCCCTCACGGACTGAAACGGGACACACTTCCACCGCAGATGCCGAGCACAGACCCCGGGCCTCAAATTCCGCACTCTGCAGCTCCTCCAGTGGCCAGCAGGGGCGCCAGCGGCGGGTCAGCCCCCATACACTCCCGTGTTAATGTGTCCGACATTTACAGCAGAAATAAACGCGTTTACAGCAAACATACATATATACACACACACTTGTTTTCATATCATAACCCCAATACTAAGACCACATTTTGAGTCTCAAAAATATATTTTTCTTGTTTGTCTGCCAATATTCACTAACTACTACCTAAGTAGTAGCAAAACTGTAAAAAATGGGATGTAAACTGGAAATAGAGAAAGTTCACCTTCAAAGTAAAAGTCAGGGTTGCAGTTAACATCTTTCATAAGGCAAAACTTTTATGTTGAAGTCTCCATATCCACTTTATGTCCCGCTCAGGTAGTAGTTTGATTTTGATTTTGATTTGATTTTTATTGATTAGTATTCAAATATCTCAGTGAAGACAGAACAAAGATCTACCACAAAGCACGAAAGCATGAGACAAGGCTAATCAAAAGGTAGTGATTATTTGCGGACAAAAACTACAAACATTTAATACTACAGACACAGGCGGCTGTGGCTGCTAGCTGTCTGCTGTCTTCATCTCAGCAGGTATCTGTATAAACAATATTGGGAGCAGACTTTCCAGAGAGTCTGAAATCCGGGTTGGATGAGTGAAAGTCTGTTAATTAGAGCTGTACCTGTCCAAATGTCGCCCCCACATATATAAAAGTGTTATGAGCCCAGCGGGAGCTCTTGGATGGTCTGTTAGTACAGTAACTTCACAGCAGCCATTTTATTGGCCTCATGATGTCATTAAAAATGCTCCAAAAGGCTCCGAGAGCCACAAACATGGTCCAGAGGTCCAGTTAGCAGACAGCTAGCAGCTAGAGCCACCTGTGTCACCATCAACCTGCCAAAGGGGCCACGGCTGTAGTAATGCAAACTTTAAGCCTTAATCCAATTTAAACAGGTGAGTGTAGGAATAATAAATTGGTGAATGGCGCAAGTTGTATAAATGCTTTAAAATTATTGTCTCTGCTGGACGGAAGAGGAGCTGCAGCTCACAGGTCTCTGTTTCAGTGGGATCGTGTGGATCTGGCTCTGGATTGGAGGAAACGAGGTAAAAACAGCTGGCACACCGATACCGTCTGTCCGGTATCAGTTTCTGCTGCACATGAGCACAGTGATGGGTTGTGGTTCTAGAAGGCAGAACCGTTTTGGCCCGAGCGCTGCGTGTGTGTTTGTGAAACGTTGGGATGCGTTTAGGGCCGGTTTGGAGCTTCGGGTTTGATGGGGAAAAGAAAATAAGCTATCATCAGCAGAGCCGGGCTGAGGAGCTGATTATTGTTTCCAGCCTGTCTGTCTGTGCTGATGAAGCAGAGCAGGAGGCATGTACTATCCCCTCCCAAAAAACTGAACACACTCATTACTGCCCACTCACAGTTCTGCTGTGCTCCCTGTGGAGAGCAGCATGGTGGCCCCACTGCCCCCACCCCTTCCCCTCCCCCTCTGTCTTTTTGTTTGTTTTTTCCTCATTTTCTAGGCTCTCTTTGTCCCCCCTCCTCGCACCATGCAGATTACGGTCATGCATGTTGAGATTACAGCAGCTCTCTGCAGAGGAAGTCTGAGGACCAAGCAGAGACACACTGAGTATGTGAGTGATACAGAGGCCTCACAGAGACTACCTTCACGTTAATGACAGGCTGCCTCTGTTAAATCAGCTCTCATTAAAGACAAAGAGCCTGTTTCCATCATAAACACATCCCTGAGTCTGGACACACACACACACACACACACACACACACACACACACACACACACACACACACACACACACACACACACACACACACACACACACTGAGGAGACTTAACAACGCATGCTGGGATTCTTCTCTTCTTTAAATAGTTTAAACTCCCAAACAGGACTCTGAACCACACATATCCCTCCGTCTGCATCCTTCTGACTACAGGCGAATCGCTCAAAATTCCCGACTTTGACTGGACACGTTAATACTGTGTGATGTTAACCACGAGCAGAGTGTTGAATACTGAGTTCAGTGTGTGTTCAGGAGTCCCAGTGAGGCTGCAGTGATCCAAACACTCAGCTTATCACAGAGATGCTCAGCATGTAAAATTACCTGTAGTAGTGAAACCATACATTTAATGTTGGCTTGTATACATTCAGTTTATATGAAGCATGCATGCATAAATTAATAATCTATGACTTTGCATTTCACTCAGAATTTTTGCTTCTTGTTTGAAGGTGCAGAATAATGCAAAGAAGAATTATTTTGAACTGTGAATCATGCAAAGCTGAGCAGCTCCTGTTGTTTTTGATTTCATCTTTTTCTTAATCACTGGATTATTATAATAATAATTTTATCACTTAGAACACACACAAGCAGACACTCACTCACACACACACTCACACACACACACACACACACACACACACACACACACACACACACACACACACACACACACACAGACAGACACTCACAGTCACACAGACACACACACGCACACGCAGGCAGCCACTCACACACACACACACACACACACACACACACACACACACACACACACACACACACACACACACACACACACACACACAGCTGGTCCTGAGCCTGTTGACAGAATCACACCGATTCATCGAATGTTCAATAAATAATCGATAAATATTTAAGAGTCCTTGTGTGTGTGTGTGTTAAAGCTGTGCTTGTGAGGATATGCTAACACAGTAGTGAACATGTGTTCATCATCTAACATAACTCAGATTAAGCCTCTCGTCCTCACTGAGTGAGCCTGCTTGTGCCAGAGGAAGTGGCTGCTTTCTCAGAGCGCAGCTCGTTATTGAGCGTCTCTCGGCCACACTTCACCCTCCTTCACACACAGCACACACTCCACTTCCTTGGAAACAAAAGAGGGATTTCCTCCTCACCGAGACGCTCTGGAAGCTCAGCACACACCCACGACCGTGTAGAGTTAGACATATGTGTCTGGTCCCGGTCCTCGGGGTCACCGGGTTCACGACGCGGGCTGCAGTGGGAGGCAGCCTCTGTGGTTACGACTGAGCGGCGGTATGCGGGCCTGGAGAGCCCTGGGGAGCCTCGCTGTGATCCTCCTGCTGATGCACAGCTGCTCGAGTTTCAGCTGCTACAGCCAAACAGGCCCAGGAATCAGACCTGAACCCTTACAGGGCTTCAGGTCCGTAACCCCGCTTCCTGCTGATGAAAGCAGACACCCCGGTGTATCCTCCCCCCTTCAGATGTGCTCATGCTCTCTGACTTCTTCCTCAGAGAAAGAAGACTCTGAAAGTGTTGGAGCTTAGTGAGGACATGCAGTGAAGGAAGTGTCTGCTGCTATTTCAAACTAAAGCTCTCGATCAGATCCACAGATGATGGATCCTAACAGGCTGAAAACATCTGCTGAGGTTTCTCACTCAAACTCATTGTTTTACCAGCTGCAGCTTTCAGCAGAGAGCCCAAAAACTCCAGATTACAGATTACTCTGACAAACAGAGCTGAAGTTTAACTCAACCACAAGACAAACCAGCAGCTTCAGAGAGCAGCCCACAGCTGGAAGGCACAGCTGTTAGGAGAGGGAGAGGCTCTGCGCACATGCAGCTCATGGTTTCCGTTTGTGAGTGGCGGCCAATCAAAAGAAAGTTGAGTTTAAGAGGGTGGAGTCTAAACAGCTTGTTTTAAACCAGAGCTACACCAAGAGCCAGAATGAGAGATTTGAGGTGTGCATGATTCACAGGTGCTCTGTGAGAGAGTCTGGAGCTGTGCACTTTAATCTGACAGTCACTTTAAATAAAAGAATAAAACTTTCCAGACATTTGAGGTCAAATGTGGAAGCAGCACATTTTGACTTTTACTGAAAGCCAGAAAAAGAACAGCGTGGAGTGTCATGATACAAACCCACAAATAAAGCTAAAGGTTTCTCACACAGAGATGAGCTCATCCTGATGGTGCTCTGAGGACAAATGTTAAATTTGGGAAGTCTGAGTGTGCATGTGGGTGAAAATACAGAAGTGAAACTGAAAAAGGTCAAAGCCATTGAATTTGGTATTGCAAATATGTTTTCCTAAACCTCAAGCAGCCACAGCGTTCATCACTGACAGCAGAATGCATGTTTGCTCTCAGGCTCCTCAGGGCAGCTTTGCATGATCACAGCTCAAAATAATTCTTTTTTATGTGATCCTGGGCCTCAGTGCAGCCTGTCTTACACTAGCTGTTTTAGCTCCTCCCCCTATCTTTTGACTGGCTCCCCCTCACAAACAGAGGGTTGGACTGCAGGTGGGGCTTCATGGCCGTGAGCATGTCACAATAAGTGAAGCAGCATTGATCCAGGAGAAGAAAACGAGAGAGAAAGTTTCTATGGAAGTTTTCTGCAGAAGGTTTCCAGCAGGGCAGAACCTCTGTAACCTCTGAGCTCCTCACATACTGCCGAGATGGTGGCCAAGACAGACACAACCGCAGAGCTCTATCTTCAGCTGTGATGTCACTTCTGGTGTTTGTGAGGCCGCTGGCATAAAGCAGGTGTAGCAGGTGAGGGGAAACCTCACTTTATATAGGGATATCCTGTCTGTGTGACATCATACTGAGCCAAGAGTTGAAAAAAACACCTGAACCCTGAGTGTCTGCCTCGCAGGGAGCAGATTAAAAACAGCTAGGGAACATCAACACGTGGAGATTTAGCTTCATCCTATTTATTACACAGCTCTTTAAATTCACAGCTGTGGGCTTTGACATTTTTCCAAAGTTTAAGTCTAAACATCTACTCCTCCTCCCTCGGACTCAGGGGGTAAGTGGGCTCCCGTTCCCTCTGTCAGCCGTCTGCAGATTAAACTGCAGCAGATTGAGGACGTCTGGCAGAGCTCAGGTGAGTTTATCAGCTCATCTGTGAGTGTTTGTGCTGCTCTGAGCTCGTCACAGCCCAGAAACAGAGGAATCGTAACAGCCGAACTCCAGCCGTTTCATCACCCCCTGGACTAATTTACTGTGAAAGTCAGAAACTTCCTCTCTGAGGGTTTCTCTAAGTGGCTGCATGGAAGCCTCAGACACCACGCTGAGCAGCATTTGTGTGTGTGCGCGCGTGTGTATGAAGTGTCTGAGAAATGATGTCATCGACAGCGGGGCGCAGAGGAGGAAACAGCTGCCAGTTGAGTCTGCAGCTGGAGCTCTTTCTTTCCTCCGTTCTGCTGGACCCCAGATCAGGCTCCCCAGTGACTGCAGCCATGCTGAAGGTCAGAGTTCAGGGTTGAAGCACATAACTTTTAAATGACAGATGCAGTGAGCTCAACTCTCAGTGACTTCTCTCCTGACTCCACTCACTGGTTTTGGAAGTATCTTTGAGCCTTGGTGTTAGCGTTCTGCCCAGAAACAAGCTCATTCTTGTTTGTGGAGGTGTTCACATGAGAATCTGCACCCACAGACCTGCTGATCAATCACATCCGATCACAGTCCTCAAATTTAACAGCACACCAAAGCTGGAGCTAAGCCAGCTTGGAGGCTCTGATAGTGCAGTTAACAGGACAGCAGCCATATCGTCAGGTGACTGTGTTGGCCTCCAGGCTGTTAATGTTTGAAGGTTTGCTGTCAGGTGTTCATTGTTTTCAAGGCCAATATTCACTCTAGAAAAAAAGAGCATTTAAAAAAAAAGCCTGTCAGCATGAAAAGAAAGCTGACTCCTACTCAGGAGCTTGTTTTAGACAGAGGATCATAAAGAACGATTATTCTCGACTCTAAATCATGTAAAGCTTCTCCAGTGAGGTCCAAGAATCAGAATCAGTCAGCTAGTTTAATAAATGTTGACAGCAAACTTTTGTCTAAAATATTGTCCAGCAGACTAGAGAATTATATACCTAAGCTTATTAAGGCAGATCAGACGGGCTTTATCAAGAATAGAGAATCAATTACAAACATGAGAAAATTACTGAATATTATAGAACACTCCAATGTAACCAAAACACAAGGACTTGTTGTATCACTTGATGCGGAAAAAGCTTTTGACCGCGTTGAGTGGACTTATATGTTTGCTTTAATGGAGAAATATGGCTTGGGCAAGGGGTTTATAGACATGATCAGATTGTTATATCTCACCCCAAGAGCATGTCTTGTAGTTAATGGTATTAAATCATCAGAATTCTGTTTACAGAGATCAACAAGACAGGGGGACCCGATTTCCCCATTAATTTTCGCTTTAGTAATTGAACCACTGGCTGAGGCCATTAGAAATAATCAAAGTATATCTGGATACCTAATTCAAGGATTTGAATTTAAAATGTTACTATACGCAGACGATGTTCTGCTGTTTGTCACCAATCCCCAGGATTCTATACCCTCTGTATTATCTATTACAGAAACTTTTGGATATTTGTCCGGGTATAAGGTTAATATGACCAAAACTATTGCTATGCCACTGGGAAATTTGCCTATGACATGCAACATCCCATTTACCTGGTCGGGTTCTTGATTTAAGTACTTGGGGATACACATTTCACCTAATATAAAAAGTGTATTGAAACAGTGTCAAACAAGATTTTTCTAGATGGATGGATCTCCTGGTCTCCTGGATGGGGAGAATAAATTAAATTAAAATGAATGTGTTGCCACGGCTTTTATATCCTTTACAAATGCTCCCGATAACTCTTACCAAAAAAATTGTAAAAGAAATTGAAAAAGATCTGTCAAGGTTTATTTGGAGGGGAAAACGTTACAGCTGCCCAAAGATAAAGGGGGTCTTGCCTTTCCTAACATTTTGCTGTATAACTGGTCATGTCATAGTAGAGTTATACATGAATGGATCCACGCATATCTAAAAGAGACAGAGAACCCCCTAGAAGCCTGGACATGTTCGCCATTTAATCTCCTAAGCGAACTAGTGAGTAAATATATTAAAAAACATAACAAAGTAATGATTGATACTTACTTAAAAACATGGCGTGATATGAACAAATACATTGAAAGTAATCCTATACTGAGTTATTTAACACCTTTTATAAATAATCGGCACTTTACACCGGGAATGAAAAGTGCAGTATTTCAGAGATGGTTTGGTGCAGGAATACATGTGGTGGGCAATGTTCCCTCTAATTTTTCATGTGTCTGAGCGAACACACAAACTCCCTGAGCGGTCTCCTGGACCACTGTGAGCAACAGCAGACGTGTGCACTGTGGTCACGCCGGCATCTAATCCATCCAAGTTACATGGTTTATTAAAATAATCAAATTACAGCCTTTACACTTATGTTAGACTACTTTTAATTAACTGCCTTAGCCCACTTACAATGAAAATGTAGGAAAAAAATCTATTCATTGACCTGTGTAGGATGTTAACACTATTGGAAGTAAAAATAACTTGAACTCCAATTTTGAAAACATAACTTTCTTTTTAAAAAAAGCTCTGACTGGTATTATGAGTCTGTGGTCTGGGAGAGAGTCCTGTAGCTCTCTGTCTGCAAAATATAGTATATAATCACCAAAGCTGGGCAATTAATTATATAGTTACTTCAAAAAAAAAGTGACTCAGTTTGGCAAACAACAAAGTTTTTTTGCAGCTATTTTTTTAAATGCAGCCAAGGCGTTTTTAAATAAACATTTCAAACTATTTACAGAACAATCAGCTGTTCTGCATCAAATTTGATGCCACACAAATTATTTGTGCCACTCCAAAAAATCATTTCTGTCCACTATGAGATAAAGGAGAACAACAGCCTGATACCTGCAGGCCTGGCAACAGGAGATGTATCACTCCTGTAACACCTGTAACATTCAGCAGTCGCCTCATTGTTCTGACACACACAACAAAACTACACTACACACTAACTACACAAGATTTGCGCTAAACGTCTCAAATCTCTCACATCTCAAAGCTTCCCCCCGTTTCTTAACAACTAGATGCCACGTTGCCATATCATTTTTTGATTGGTCGACATGGTACTTTTTTGGACGAATAGGAAAGGGAGAGGGGGTGGAGTTTGTTTTTGCTCACAGGCTTTCGAGCTTTTTTTTTCTTATAAAACGCCGTTTTTACCGTTTCTCCCCGCAGTAAATATAAACAACGACAGTATTCAGGAAGAAAACCAAACATTGCAGATATTTTTATCATAACTCTGGTTTTACGTGGCCTATCAACAGAATTTAAAAACTGGTATAAAGTCCACACCTTTTCCGTCAATTGTTCCGTCTGTCCTGCTCACATCTCCAATGGTTGTACACGTTGTCATTAATGTGGCTTCACTCCACATCAGCCGCTTTGCTAGCTAAAACACCGGCGTCGGCACATAAGGACGCTGTCACAGCCTGTCAACGACGTTGATTAGCTGCGTATATACGAATGTTAATCGCGTGATTGGCTGAACTATGGGATAAGGTGGCATCGTTCTAATCCCATACGGGAGCAGCCAGTCACTCACTGACTAACACTGCAAAACAGAATTGTTTTGTATTAAAAAGTATTAATTTTAATTTCAATTCAGGTTAGATTTTTTTGTGCGCAACACAGATTTTCTGTGTGCAGAGACCGTGCCAGCAGTGCGCAGCTTAGAGGGAACATTGGTGGTGGGTGATCTGTTTAATGGGAATGTTTGTATGTCTTTTGAGCAGGTCCAAAAAAAATATGGAATACATCAAATTAATTTTTTTTTTTTTGCATTTTTGCAGGCTCGTCACCTAATTACTTCAAATTTTGATACTTTGCACAATACAATGCAACTAGGACCCATGGAAAATTTCTTTTTAACTTAAATGCAGATAATAGAACTATAAGACAGTTTCACAATACACTACAAGGTTATAACAAACATAATATTGGAAAACTTATTAGGAGTTGGGAGGGTGACCTCCAGTGTCATTGTGATGATCTTGCCTGGAGTGAGTACATACAATCTGTGCATTCTTTATTTCTTAGTAACAGATTTAAAGAAACACAATATAAAATTTTACATAGACAGTATAGAACGCCTATTTTTCTGGATAAAATTGATCCGAGCAGGTCAGCACAATGTACTAAATGTAAATCTGTGGCAGGGTCCTACTTGCACTGTCTTTGGACTTGCTCAAAAATTTAAAAATTCTGTCTCTGTGTAACAAAAGAATTAAAAGGTATATTTAGAAGCAGAATACAAAAAGATCCAGCTCAGTATTTATTGGGGCTGCCAATTCTGAACAAATTTCCAGATAAAAACAAATATAAACTATTATGTAAATTATTGTTTTTGGCTGGGAGGTGGCTGGGGAGAGGGAGGTCTGGGCCTCTTTGCTTAGGCTGCTGCCCCCACGACCCGGCCTCGGATAAAGCGGATGAAGATGGATGGATGGATTGTTTTGGCAAGAAAATGTATTGTTTTCAATTGGATTAATGAAAAACCACCAACAATAACTCAGTGGTATAAAGAAATCTTTTGAGTTTTACCAATGGAAAGACTGAGTGCAAAATTAAGTGGCAATGATGATATTTTTTTGGATATATGGCGTCTGCTATTGGATTAAAAAGAGTGCTTATCTCAAAGTTCAGCTCCTCTTCTCAAACTTTGACAAGTGCAGCAGCTCTAATCTGAGTGCTGTGCTAAACAATGAATGAGCCAGGCTTAAAGCTGGTTTTAATATCACATCAGGTTTAAAGCAGGGTTTAATATTATATCAGGCTTAAAGCTAGGTTTAAATCTGATATAAAGGATTAAAGGGGGCAAGTTTGGATTGAGTCTCAGGATGTTCCTCAGCAGCAGATATGAAGAGACAGGTCTGATATTTGTAACATAAAGCTAATGTTCTCAGCTGTCTTTGGGACAGTGAAGAACCTGCAGTTCCTGTGACATCCAGCAGAGGCAGCAGCGAGTTAGCCCCATGCTACAACTTTACAGCAGAAATAAACATGTTTACAGCCTGATACACAAACTGATTGGTCCCTGTGGTTAATTTAAACCTTCATAACACCTTTATGGGGGAAGGAGGTTTCTATAACTCACCTGTTTCCATTATTAGGGGCGTGGCCTCTGTGACTGACAGGTGGATGATTACCTAGGTGGCTGCAGCTGCTAGCTGTCTGCTAGCTTCACCTGAACTGGACCTGTGGACCGTGTTTGTGCTCTCGGAGCCTTTTGGAGCATTTTTAATTACATCATATGACCAATAAAAATGGCTGCTGTGAGGTTACTGGATTAACACACCGTCCAATAAGGCAAAGCTTCAGATTTGCTGAGTGAAACCTGAGAGTTCTGATTGGATGTCACTAATTAGCAGGTATCTGTGAGTGTGAGAGATGCTTGCTGAAAGTGAAAGCTGCGAGCGGGTGTTTATTTCTGAACATAGTTCACAGATTTGTGACCTGAGATAGTTTTAACGCTCTTAGTGTCCAATCAGAGCACAGGAAGAGGAACAAACCACAACAACCTATTTGTGTGGACTCAGCAGCTTTGTAATGAAGACGAGGAGGAACACAGTGCTGCATGCAGCTGAGCGTGTTATTGACCTTGTGCTTCAGAGATGTCACATGACGCCTCTGTGAGGTCATGCATCATCTGACGTGTTCTTGTCCTTCTAACTCCTCTGATGAGAGCCTGTCCAGCTGCCGGTCAATCCAGCTAATGAGCATAAAGTTGTCCATCATTTGACCTCTGACCCTGCAGTATCGCTGCAGAGTCTGACAGGACAGATTCTCCTGCTGCACTTCCTGCAGAGCTCCATCTACACATGAATCACTCCAGGCGCTGTCACAGCACTGAAACATTTAACACATGATAATCACATCTGGATCCGCTTTAATGAAACAGGAGGACAAACGTGTTCTCAGCATGGTTTCAGTGACTTCAAGAGTCTGGGAGTCCTTCTGTTCATGCTGTGATTATTGTTCCGCATACTCACATGATGATGTTATTTTCATTGATACATTCAAAAACAGGAATTCACCATGGTGAACAGACCAATCACAGCAGCTGCAGCTCCTTTGGCCTGACGTGTCACGGCATTCCCAGGAGGTAAAAGATCAGATTACAGTTTTCATGCTGAAGCATAAATCCTCTGTGAGCATCAGGGACAGTTTATGGCTCTGCGGGATTTAGTGACCACGAAGGAGATGACCACAAAGAAACTGAACCAGTGGTTTATTCTAAGAATACTCATTTTTCACACATGAGGACACTGAAAAACATGAAGCAGTAAATCTGAGAGAAACTAAACTGAAATATGTAAAATGAAATGTTTATTTATGAGGCTCTAGTCTTTTTCTCCAATTGATCTCTCTGAGTTAACTTCAGTAATTACTTGACTCAAAGAAGTGCTGCCATTAATTAATGCTTCAATCTTAAATATGATCAACCTCTCTCTAATAATCGGCTACGTACTACAGGCCTTCAAGCTGGCTGTAGTTACTTAAAAAGCCATCTGTAGCTAATTACAGGCCATTCTCTCACCTTCCTTTCATATCAAAAATTCTTGAAAGAGTAGCTGTCAAACAGCTAACAGATCATCTGCAGATGCAATTCAAGGACACACAAAGAGGAGGAAATCTCTGCTCATGTGCTCACCACACTATTACAGATGGCGTACTCACACTTCCGGGTTATTCTTACATGTTGGTGAAGTCACAGATGGAAGTACAGTGAGGGCTAAAAGTATTGGAACAGTAAACCGATTACACGGAGACCCGCAGACTTTCTCATTTGAAGAGTGTCAGTCAGGTTTCAGAGCTCATCACAGCACAGAAACAGCTTTAGGTTAAGGTTAAAGGTTAAAACTGATCTTCTTATGGCCTCTGACAGTGGACTCATCTCTGTGCTTGTCCCGCTAGACCTCAGTGCAGCGTTCGATACTGTTGACCATAATATTCTATTAGAATGATTAGAGCATGCTGTAGGTGCTAGGACCAATTCTGTTTACATTATACATGCTTCCCTTAGGCAGTATCATCAGAAGGTCTAGCACACATTTGACTGCTATGCTTATGACACCCAACTTTATCTATCCATGAAGCCAGATAACACACACCAATTAGTTAAACTGCAGGAAAGTTTTAAAGACCTGGATGACCTCTAATTTTCTGCTTCTAAATTGAGATAAAACTGAGGTTATTGTACTCGGCCCTGAAAATCTTAGAAATATGGTATCTAACCAGATTCTTACTCTGGATGGCATTACCTTGGCCTCCAGTAACACTGTGAGGAACCTTGGAGTCATTTTTGACCAGGACATGTCCTTCAACGCACATATTAAACAAATATGTAAGACTGCGTTCTTCCATTTGCGCAACATCTCAAAAATTAGAAACATCCTGTCTCAGAGTGACGCTGAAAAACTAGTTCATGCATTTATTACTTCCAGGCTGGACGACTGTAATTCATTATTATCAGGATGTCCAAAAACTCGCTGAAAAGCCTTCAGTTAATCCAAAATGCTGCAGCAAGAGTCCTGACAGGGACTAGAAAGAGAGAGCACATTTCTCCTGTTTTGGCTTCCCTTCATTGGCTTCCTGTTAAATCCAGAATTGAATTCAAAATCCTGCTCCTCACATACAAGGTCTTAAATAATCAGGCCCCATCTTATCTTAATGACCTTGTAGTACCATATCACCCTATTAGAGCACTTCGCTCTCGCTCTGCAGGCCTACTTGTTGTTCCTAGAGTATTTAAAAGTAGACTGGCAGGCATAGCCTTCAGTTTTCAGGCCCCTCTTCTGTGGAACCAGCTTCCAGTTTGGATTCAGGAGACAGACACTATCTCTACTTTTAAGATTACTTTTTGTTAAATCATATAGTCAGGGCTGGATAAGGTGACCCTGAATCCTCCCTTAGTTATGCTGCAATAGTTGTAGGCTGCTGGGGGATTCCCATGATGCACTGGGTATTTCTTTTTCAGTCACCTTTCTCACTCACTATGTATTAACAGACCTCTCTGCATTGAATCATATCTGTTATTAACCTCTGTCTCTCTTACACAGCATGTGTTTTATCCTGTCTTCCTTCTTTCACCCCAACGGGTCGCAGCAGATGGCCGCCCCTCCCTGAGCCTGGTTCTGCCGGAGGTTTCTTCCTGTTAAAAGGGAGTTTTTTCTATCCACCGTCACCAGAGTACTTGCTCTAAGGGGGTCATATGATTGTTGTGTTTTTGTCTGTATGTATTATTGTAGGGCCTACCTTACAATATAAAGTGCCTTGAGGCGTCTGTTGTTGTGATTTGGTGCTAAATAAATAAAATTGAATTGAATTGAAATTGAACTGAATTTGTCCAAATAATCAATCATTAAGAAAAATGTGCTCACATTAAACTGAACATTTAGTACTCATCTAATTCGATTAAATTTAATGTTTTACAAAATTTGAACATTAAAAAGGTTCAAATTTGGACTCGAGTCAATTTCATGTTTCCTTCAGTCAGACTGAAAAACGTTTAAGCGCGTCGTTTTTCATCCCTAAGGACACGCTGTGAGCGGGCTGTGCGAGCCAGACTCAGACACAGCAGGCTGAAGTTAGCTGGGATTATTCACCTTGCAGTCAGACTCTGCCCCACGATGTCAGCACCACTGTGCTGTCACACACAGGAAACACTCTTACATACTCTGACCGCCTGCCCCAGGAGACCCATATACACCCGCCACCTAAAATAGTCCACGGCAGCTGCGCGTCTGGTCTGTTCACCACAGAGCAGTTTTTCAGGAAGTGACATCAGACATGTTTCAGGCGTTCAGAGGATACGCTGGGTTCTGAGCTCAGAGACGCAGACACAGCGCAGGAAATGTTGAAGTTGATGGTTTGATTCCCACAGCAACAGGGCAAGACATCAGGTTACATCACTGATGCTCCAGCTCCCCCTGGTGGCCAAACATGTGCATAAACAGTCAGTTCCATGACATCTGTGGCTGTAGCACCTGAACAGGTAGAAGAAATCTCTGCATCTGTCTGTGAAGAAGAAAGCTGTCAGCGTGTGCGAAACATTTATTGTGTCCCACTTTGAATAAACTCATTTAATAATTTGTTGCGTAATAATCCATCTGTCTGATGGAGAAATGTCTGTCTGTGTGATCATGTTAAAATTCTGAGTGAAGACTGTAAAACTGGACAAAACGTAGTTTAGGCTAACTTTTAAAGCAGGGTGAGACAGTCTGAAGCTGTTCTGAGGGCAAAGTTTCCATCCACTCATCAACATCAGGGTCATTTTGGGCTTTTAATGATTTCTTTGAGTGGCTATGTTTCCAGGTTGGAATGATTGTCCAACATCTTTACTGACTTTAAAGAACAAGTTTGACTTTATTTGGGATTTTCAAAATAAAGTTCACAATTCAGTTTTATCGATATATTTAGCATGAAATCACAGCAGCAGTCACCTGAAGGCACTTTATATGAGCAAGCGCTTTGGTGACAGTGGGAAAGAACACCCTTTTCAACAGGAAGGGAATTAGGCTCAGCTCCGACTGGTTGGGAGTGAGGGGAGGAAGACAGGACAAAGATAATTGTTTAGTTTCATGGCACAGACCTAGCTTTTAACCAGAGTCCACAAACTTTCCACAGGGTTGAGGTCGGAGCTTTGAGAAGAACTTTCCAGAAGCTTAATGTTATCCTGCTTTATCCAAAACCAGTTCGGATGTGCGTTTGGGATCATTGTTCTGCTGGAACACAGTGGGGGTGTCCAAATGGTAAATGCTCTGTATTTGTATAGCGCTTTACTTGGTCCTAAGGACCCCAAAGCGCTTTACACTATACACAGTCATCCACCCATTCACACACTGGTGATGGCAAGCTACAGTGTAGCCACAGACGCCCTCGGCCCCACTGACAGAGGCGAGGCTGCCGGACACTGGCGCCACCGGGCCCTCCGACCACCACCAGTAGGCAACGGGTGAAGTGTCTTGGCCAAGGGGACACAACGACCGAGACTGTCGGAGCTCGAACCGGCAACCTTCCAATTACAAGACGAACGCCCAACTCTTGAGCCACGATCGCCCCAAATTCATAGTCTAGCCTTCAGTTTTTGTGTCTTGGTAGAGTTTAATAAAAACTCAGCTGCCTGCTCCTTGCTATGTAAAATATAACAGGACACTGGCGTAAATTCTCGATCATGTCACACTTCTGTTTAATCAGTTTTCTGTTTGACATTTATTCAGCTGTGTGAAAACTATAACTATAATCTCAGCCAAACTGATTTACTCACGAACAAATAAAACAGAAAAAAGCCAAACAAAAACATTTTCAAATTATCTAAGTGACTTATGTATCATGTTTAACCTGAGTAGCGAAAGACCGCGGGGATGGTGGCTGAAAACAATAGTTCACTGTTCTCACCCCGGCTAGCTATTGAGCAGGTGGGTAACAGATGTCTCAGAAAAAGTGGAGGACTTTTGCAAATATGTGATGGCTTGATAAACCAAGCAGATATTTGAAATTTACACACCTACATTCTCGCCTTAAAAGTTTATTTTGTAACCCAGAAAAAGTAATAAGAGCAAAATTAAAACTAAGTAACTGCCACCATTGTTGGAAACTGGAATTGGCTGGGCTGTGCTGTGAATTCTGGGATATGGTGGGCCAGCAAGGATACACCCGACCCATCCTTCAAATCTGGGGAAAAGGAGGACGCATTTGTTGGCCGCATTTGGAGGAGTCTATGAATTTGG
This sequence comes from Copadichromis virginalis, assembly GCF_057382275.1. Lineage (NCBI taxonomy): Eukaryota > Metazoa > Chordata > Actinopteri > Cichliformes > Cichlidae > Copadichromis > Copadichromis virginalis. The sequence continues at coordinate 29,151,138 of NC_140624.1, forward strand.
ACAGCCTTCGTCACGTCGCTGTAACATAATCGGCCTACAAATGTAGTCTCAGGAGGATGCAGCCTATGAATTTGGACACCCTTAGTGTCCAAGTTTCAAACATCTAGCTGTTGATTTGAGGTGAAGTTGATGAATTTGAAGGCAGTCCTCCTCCTTCATTATTCAAGCCACTGACTGCAAAACAGCCCAGAGCATGATGCTACCAACACCATGCTTCAGTGCTCTTCGGTTTGGAAGCCTCACCTTTACTCCTCCAAATATACCTCTTATCATCGTATCTTATAAATTCATACATTTATATGTATTCTAATTATAACATTATTGTTTTTATTCTAATGAGAAGTTTAGATAAAAAGTGCAATATTATTACAAAAATAATTTATTGACAAAAAGCTCAGTTAAATGTAATATTTTCAAACATCAGCTTTTCTTTTATTCATTCACATTGTTATATAATAATAATAATAATAATAATAATAATAATAATAATAATAATAATAATGTTGTTTTAGCATCACTGAGGTTCCATAGACACATTCCTCGGCGTCCTTTCTGATGCAGCTGAAGTTTCGTGCGCATGCGCCGCTGCTGTCACGACTCGGACGCCGCTGCGGGGAAACATGGCGATGAAGGCGCTCAGAGGGATGGTGAACGGGGCGATGAGCGAGCTGTCCTCGGCCGTCAGCGGGAGCAGAGCCCCGGCCGCCGCTCCTACCTCCGCCACCGCTGCCGCCCGGGAACATGTGATGGCCGTCAAACGGGATTACATCTCCCAGCCGCGCCTCAGTGAGTCCCACCACCACCACCATCATTATCATCATCATCATTATCAGGCAGACTGAGGTCCGCAGCAGGAGGAGGAGGATGAGGGTTAATGGAATAAACCAGGCGATGATGGAGGCTGAAAAAAACTCTCAGGTGCTGGCGTTGTAATCTCTTACTTTTGTCGGCTTGTAAATTACATGCTGAGCATTAAAAATGTTCCTGACAGCTCACCTATATATCTGTTTCTGCACTCTTTCACAGCAGTTCACAGTCACAGTTCAGAATAATGCTCCTGTGTCTGATCCTGGGAGTGTTTAGAGCAGGATTAAAGTGTTAGCGATGAGGCTCACCTGCACAGGTGAACATGTGCGAGCTCATTACACCCGTTCTTTCAGTGTGATGTGATTTAAAGTGAGAGGGAAACGCTCTTCAGAGGCTCGTGTTGAACAGAAACTTTTTTATTCATATTTAGGTTCTGCACACTGCAGAGTCTCTAAGGCTCGTATCTCCCGTCAGACTGTGGTTCATGTGACTTCCAGCAGGTGGAGACTTTGAGCTTATAAAAGAAGATTTCACATGTTGGAGAAACGGTGCTGTCATGTGGAGATCTGCAGCTGTGCAGCGCTCCACCTGTGCTCCACCTGTGCTCCACCCACGCTGTACTGACTTGTGCTGTTTTTGTCTCCTCAGCCTACAAAACAGTGTCTGGAGTCAACGGGCCGCTGGTGATCCTGGACCAGGTTAAGGTAAGAGGAAAACCTCCTCAGCTGTTTGTCTCAGCGTCCTCTTTACTAAGCGTCTCTCAATAAAACCAGCAGATCCTGCAGTCGGAGCGTCCTCACACCACGTTTAAATCCGTTTATGTAGTTTCCCTCAAATAAATGGTGAACTGTGCTATGTTTTCTGACACGTGTATAGTGGAGGTTGGTAACTCTCGTGGTCTCCCTTCACACCGACAGTTCCCAAGGTACGCCGAGATCGTCCACCTCACGCTGCCGGATGGAACCAGGAGGAGCGGCCAGGTGCTGGAAGTCACCGGCTCCAAAGCTGTGGTGCAGGTATTCACATCAGTCTGACACAATGTGGGCACTTCCAGAAGGACCCCGATGAACTGTTTCCTCCTCCGCTCTGCCTTCTGCAGGTGTTTGAGGGGACTGCAGGCATCGATGCCAAGAAGACCAGCTGCGAGTTCACAGGTGACATATTACGGACGCCGGTCTCAGAGGACATGCTGGGTACGTCACGTGACAGAATGAGGTTCACAAAGGTCCTCATGAATCCCCGTCCGCTGTTGAATGTGTGATGAGGTCCTCAGATGTGTGCTGAGGCGTGTTTTTGTGTTTGCAGGTCGTGTGTTTAACGGGTCGGGTAAACCCATCGACCGAGGACCCGCTGTCCTGGCCGAAGACTTCCTGGACATCATGGGTATGTCTCTGCTTCGAGGAGACTTGCCATGATCTGATTGGTGCAGCAGTCTGATGCAAACATCTGAAACAGGCAGTAAAGTTTCTTCGACTTGTTCGGAGGAAAAATGTCAGAAATGAGAGAAAACACAGCAGATTTAACCTGATCTCAGTTTTAATGTTTTATAGAGACACACGTGGTCAAAATCAGGCTCTGTCTGTATGTTTGACTCGCAGTCACAGTAACGCCCACCTTCTCATTAATACCTCACCTCAGTGTGGAACATGTGGTTACACACTGACGTCACTCAGGGTTCGAGCTGGGCTTGATCGCGTGGACTCACATGCGGTTCAGGTCAAAGAACGACCCACAGAATCAAAAGTTTGGAGGTTTAATCGGAGAAAAGTCAGATTTCAGAAGGAGGGAAACGATAAAAACAGCTTTCTATGAGTTTTTAAGTAAAATGTGATTAGAATAAATTTAAAGGATGTGTTTTAGGACGTAGAGTTGTGGGCAGAGTCTCTTGTGCTGTGGGTCATGATGAGTTTATTTTTAGGAACTTTATTTCGCTAAACCGTGGCTCAGGGGGCTGGGAATCGCATCTGTAACCGGAAGGTCGCCGGTTCGATCCCTGGGCTCTCTGTCCTGGTCGTTGTGTCCCTGGGCAAGACACTTTACCCTACTTGCCTACTGGTGTTGGTCAGAGGGGCCGATGGCGCGATATGGCAGCCTCGCTTCTGTCAGTCTGCCCCAGGGCAGCTGTGGCTACAACTGTAGCTTGCCTCCACCAGTGTATGAATGTGAGAGTGAATGAATAGTGGTATTGTAAAGCGCTTTGGGTGCCTTGAAAAGCGCTATATAAATCCAATCCATTATAATTGTAGTTTTGAAATAGAAAAATACATTCAGTTTTCAGCTTTCATGTTGACTTCCTCGAGTCCTCATAAACTGCACCTGTGAATCTCCGTGTACTTGTCTCTGACTTCTTGGAGTTGTTATTATCTGCTGCAGTGGATCACGTGTTCAGTTCCTTCATACATGTGTTTGTAACCACGTTCTCCTCAGGACAGCCCATAAACCCTCAGTGCCGCATTTACCCTGAGGAGATGATCCAGACTGGCATCTCTGCCATCGATGGCATGAACAGCATCGCCAGAGGGCAGAAAATCCCCATTTTCTCTGCTGCCGGGCTGCCGCACAACGAGGTACTCGCACCCTACTCCGAGAGGCGGCAGGGTCGGTAAACACATCACCTCCTCTTCATTATTGTGATGTAATGACTGAAAAGGAAATCAGATCCCTCTTCTTCTGTCTCAGATTGCAGCTCAGATCTGCCGGCAGGCCGGTTTGGTGAAGAAGTCAAAGGACGTGATGGACTACAGCGAGGACAACTTTGCCATTGTTTTTGCCGCCATGGGGGTGAGTTCTTCAGATGCTTCCTCATCAGAAGCCTCTGAATATGAGAGCAAGTTTATTGATGTCTTAAAGCTGCCCCACACACTCAGCACCTGCAAACTCCCACTCACAGAGCTCAGTGATCTACTCTCCGCCCTCAGGTGAACATGGAGACAGCCAGGTTCTTCAAGTCGGACTTCGAGGAGAACGGCTCCATGGACAATGTCTGCTTGTTCCTCAACCTGGCCAATGACCCGACGTAGGACAAAACATTAAGAACAAAGCTCACACACACACACACACACACACACACACACACACACACACACACACACACACACACACACACAGACAAACAGACAGAGCTGAAGGCAGATTTCCAGGTGTTTCATAGATGATGTCAGATTTGCTGTATGGGCCGTGGGAGTGGGTCAAGTGTTTGGGGGTTCACCTTCAGGCGCTCAAACAGCAGTTTTGTAACGTTGCAGGAACACACAGGTGTGCTCTGCAGGTCGAGCTGTGTTCTTCTAAGAGTTAGTGATGGCTGAGGCTAACCTGCACCGGGGGTCGGCCCACATTCACAGATTATCGGGCCATTGTGTTGCAGAATCGAGCGGATCATCACCCCCCGCTTGGCACTGACGGCGGCCGAGTACTTGGCCTATCAGTGTGAGAAGCACGTGCTTGTCATCCTCACCGATATGAGCTCGTACGCAGAGGCGCTCAGAGAGGTCAGCTGCTCTTTCACTCTCACTTACCGTAACCCCAAATCGCTGCAGGAAACTGGAAATGATCATGTGATTGCTCCCCGCCACCAGGTGTCCGCAGCCAGAGAGGAAGTGCCAGGACGCCGAGGTTTCCCCGGATACATGTACACCGACCTGGCAACCATCTATGAGAGAGCCGGCAGGGTTGAGGGACGCAGCGGCTCCATCACCCAGATCCCCATCCTCACCATGCCCAACGACGGTACACACACATACTCAGACACACACGTGCTCATCTCACATACAAAGGATTGGAATTTTGTGGATTTCACAGCAAGTTCTCATCTCTCGCAGACATCACCCATCCCATCCCTGACCTGACCGGGTACATCACTGAGGGACAGATCTACGTGGACAGACAGCTTCACAACAGACAGGTAACAAAGCTCCGCCTTCAGACGTCACCTGTGGAGCTCTGAGCTCTGTAGCCGGCCTCAGGTAGAGGAATGCCAGGCTCTGTCAGTCAACCTGGCATACGTCAGAGCCATCAGGTGACCCTGACCTGTCCTCCCCGTCTTCCTCCACTCAGATCTATCCTCCCATCAATGTGCTTCCGTCTCTCTCCCGTCTCATGAAGTCCGCCATCGGGGAGGGAATGACCCGCAGAGACCACTCTGACGTCTCCAACCAGCTCGTACGTATACACCTGCTCCAGGCTGCACGCTCCTGTCTTCCTGCTTAATCTAAGTGTGTGTATGTCTGTGTGTGTGCAGTATGCCTGTTATGCTATAGGGAAGGATGTCCAGGCCATGAAGGCAGTGGTGGGAGAGGAGGCTCTGACGGCCGATGATCTGCTGTACCTGGAGTTCCTCACCAAGTTTGAGAAAAACTTCATCTCTCAAGGTGCCATTGGACTCTTTGTTTGCTTGTTTGTTCACCTTTATGTAACTACGTTGAACATATCCAGCTTTCTTTGGAAAGCTGGTTAGGATTTATTAATTGCTTTAATCAAAATCAAATCAAATCAAATCAAAATGTATTTATATAGCACATATTAAAACAACAGTGTTGACCATAGTGCTTCACAGTCAATAAAAACATGAGACAGTTAAAACAAACAATAAAAGAGGACAACAAACAATAGGTAACAACACAACAAGCTAAAACAGCCAACTAGTTAGAATCAAAAGCCAAAGTAAAACGATACGTTTTAAGATGTGATTTAAAAGACTGGATAGACTCGGCAGTACGAATATGAACAGGGAGGTTATTCCAAAGTCTGGGTGCCACGGTTGCCAAGGCCCGGTCGCCTCTCGACTTCATTCGAGACCTAGGTTGTGCTAGGAGCCTGTGGTTGGATGATCTAAGTGCTCTGTTGGGATTGTATGAATGGAGTAAATCAGAAAGATAACTGGGCGCAAAATTATTCAAAATATTAAAAGTGAACAAAAGAATTTTAAAATCTATGAGATATTTAACAGGGAGCCAATGTAATTTGGCTAAAATAGGAGTTATGTGTTCATGAATTCTCGTACCTGTTAAAAGATGCGCAGCTGCATTTTGAATTAACTGGAGCCGGCAAAGAGAGGAGTGTTGGAGGCCTGAGTAGAGGGAGTTACAGTAGTCCAATCTGGATGTGATAAATGCGTGGATAAGCTTTTCAAGGTCCTTTAAAGGAAGGAACGGCTTTGCTTTGGAAATCTGACGCAACTGGTAAAAGCTGTTTTTTACCACAGTGGAGACCTGTTTCTCGAGTTTAAAAGAGCCATCCAGGAACACTCCGAGGTTTCTTACAGTGGACGAAAGATGGCTAGCGAGAGGGCCTAGGGCATCAGCTAACTGGTCTAGTGATTTTGGTCTTCGTTCAATGTAAGAAAATTATGTGATAAACAAATTTTAACTTCATGCAAACAGTTGAACAGAGGTTGCAAAGAAGCAGACACATCGGATTTCAAAGGTGAATAAATCTGGATATCATCGGCATAACAGTGAAAGGAGATGTTGTATTTACTAAAAATTAATCCCAAGGGCAACATGTACAAAGAGAAAAGAGCAGGACCAAGCACGGACCCTTGAGGCACACCACAATAAATAGGGGCAGAAGCCGAGGAGTGTTGCTGTAGTTAGTGAGACCATTAGGGTCAAGATTTTGCTTTTTCATAATAGGTTGCACAACAGCATGCTTAAAGACAGACGGTACACAACCTGATGACAATGATGCATTCAGCAGAGATAAGATACAAGGACCAATAACATGTAAAGCTTCCTTAAAGAAACGAGAAGGAAGAATATCATGCAGGGAACCAGAGATTTTGAGATGATCAATCATATCTTTTAAAGCAGAATAAAACACTGGCTCAAACTGTTGAAAGACAGTCAAGCATTCAGAAGCTGGAACTGGGTCTAAAACTGATGATGGATGAGATGGATGAGAAGCCCTTAGAGCTGAGATTTTATCAGAGAAATACTTTAAGAATTTATCACAAAGAGCAGGGGAAGCATCCCTATAAGTGGTAGTGCGAGGGTTTATCACAGAATTAAAAGTATTAAAAAGTGCTCGGGGGTTGTGGCTATTAGTCATAATAATGCTAGACAAAAAGGCAGATTTGGCAGCTTTAACAGACTTTTGATACTTAAATAAACTTTAATAAATCCTAACTCCCAGTCAGAGATGACAGGTACGATGATGATGGTTATCAGCTTTCTCTGTTAACCCGGGTTATCTGCTTCAGGCTCTGAGTGCCCTCACATTAGGAGGAGCATTTCACGGGTCATGTGACTCTTTGTCCACCCGATACCCACATCAAACTGCTGTGATGTCAGACACTGGTGTTCACCTGTCCGTGTGTTTGTGTTTAGGTGCCTATGAGAATCGCAGCGTGTTTGAGACTCTGGACATTGGCTGGCAGCTCATGAGGATCTTCCCCAAAGAGATGCTTAAGAGGATCCCCCAGAGCACACTGGCCGAGTTCTACCCCCGAGAGGCCAAACACTAACTAGACACACACACAGACACACACACACTGCTTCCTGCCCTCGCTGTGTTCGTACAGTGTAGTGATGTGATGCTGTGACGTTCTCACACTCATGACCTTCATGTCCTGCTTCCACTCAGAGAGGAAGGAGACGAGGAGGAGGAGCCTGCACATCAGCGTGTTCATGATGATGATGATTTGCACTCTGTGGTCAGTTTAACGTCAGAGGTTATTTTATGAGGACCTGCAGAACTTCAGCAGAGACAGATGTTGAATCCAGATGTTCTGTCGTGCTCATTTCATGCCGCATTAGAAATGCTGATGTCTTCTGATCAAGGTCAAAATAATAATTCAAACACATCCAAAGAAAAGTGTAAATTCCATTTTTATTGTGTCTTTAAATCAGGTGTGAGGTTCTGTGCGTTCTGTGCGGTTCTTGTGGTTCCTTTAGATTCAGTGTACTCTTTTTTTTTTTTTTTTCTCATGCCAAAAGCTTGATGTGACGATGAATGTGTGTGTTCTTTGTAGGCACTGCGTGCTCATTGGTGGATGTACAAACTGCATGCATCGCCGCTGAATGTTTCCTGTTGGTGCCTGAAGTGCAGTCTGAAATAAAAGCTGCTGTGTCATCATTCCTGAGCGGTCGTGTGTTTAATGCCGTGTATGAACACAGCTGTGGGTTAACATGAAGGAGTCTGAGCAGCAAGGAGGTCGTGGTGGATGGACGGCTGGAGCACGGGATGGTGTGACATGGAAACACCTACACCCTCTTAAAAACATCCTTAAACTCATGAATCTTCTTCCAGAAAACTCCTCTCACTACATATGTGTGTGTATCCACACAAACGCAGCTCAGCTCAACCACCGGGTGAGCACAGGTAGCTGGGAGGAAGTTTACACGAGGACAGCCCAGTGCTGCTACCAGCTGCTCCCCAGGTGAGTCTGTTTCCCACATACCTGCGTCAGCTGCAGCCAGAGTGAGAGCAGGATGGGCTACAGGTGTGCTTTATAACCCAGTACACTAAGTGAATTATAGTTCAGTCTGCTGAGACACCTGAGTCACCTTTCCTGTGGATGCGTCACTCATGGGTCCACACAGCTGCACATTATTAATGCTGCAGATTCACAGAAATCTGTAAAGTGCATGAAAACACAAAGGGCATAGCAGCAGCTCAGAGCCCAGACCTCCACCAAAACAGAGCTCCATCAACATCCATCAAACTGTTTTTACATCTTACTGATGAACTGAAGCTCCTGAGACTCATTACATCACTTATTCACTAATAAATATCCATCAGTGAGCTCACAATAAGTCACAATAAGTTACCTAGGGAGCGACAGGTGAACTCCTTTAATTAAAGGAGTCCAACAGATGCTTGAACCTGTTATTGGAAGTGTCTGGGAAAGTTATGAATCCATAAAAGTTAATTTATCTCTCTTAATGAATGAGAATCACCTGCTGTGTTGCTTATTTCATTATAATTTAGGATTTTATCAAAGCGCCCAGATGGTTTGTTGAACTTAAACCTCAGTCTCAGCACAGCCTGAACAGGAACTTTATGCTTTGCACTGCTTGAAGCTGCCGTGGAGGACTGTGTGGGGAACAGCTGGAGCTTCATGCAGAGCTCTGTGAGCACGCGCACGACAAACACACAGCTTGAAGTGCAGGAACAAAAATGCTGCAAAATTGTAAAAGAGTCAGAGCAGAAGATTCCAGTTAAAGCCTAAAAAAATCCACACCGAGTCCCCGTGGACGCCGACCAGCTACAGGAGAGGTCGATGACGTCACGGCAGCAAACACCCACGTTAAAAACAGTGACAGACACGAATCAACTGCTGGTGCTCCACTCAGTCCCTGCAGTTCTTCAGGGGTCCACAGGGAGGTGCTGTTGGCCTGTACGTGATCCTCCAGTATCACTGCCTGCATCCCTCTGAGAGCATCACCTTAAACCACCACAAGCTGCTGCTGCTTCTGACCACACTGCACTTCCTGTGGTGAAGAAACAGGCGTCCTAACTGACCAATCACAACACATTACAGCACACATGCTGACATTTGTCCGAATGGGGAAATATGCAGGCGAGAGAGAGCAGTGACTGTATTTTCCACGTTCAGCATGGAGAGAAAGTAATATACACAGACTGTATATAAAAGACGGCACTGTGACATCACCAATCAGTTAGCACTTTAACTGCTGTGTGTTGGGGTTAAGAAGCTGGATATGATGGTTAACAGACCTCAACAACGTCAGACTTCAGAGGAGGCGCCCCCTGATGGTCATTAGAAAACATTTCAGGCACCTGGAAGCTACCTACATATACATATCTTTCATATACAGTCTATAGTGGCCATCTCTTGGCCCTGCCCCTTTAGTATATTTAAATCTAAGTCAATCATCCTTCTTGTCCTCGGTCTCCATCTTTCTCCATCCTCCTGCAGCCAGACAAAGAGTGGTTTGTGTTTTCCTCCCACACCTGTGCGCTCTCTCAGCTTTCACAGGACAAACAGTCATTAACATCAACATGATGGCAACCATTGTTCCTGCGTTAGTTCCTGTGAGTGGCTTTAAGGCTTTTATAAAAACATCTTTGTCTTTTTTTTTTTCACCTGAAGTTTCCTGCTGCTCTGCTCCATCTCCTTGTTTTATATGTTTACCACCAAATCAGTGAGAAATAATCATGTCTTTAGAAGTTTGGGAATTTAAAATCAGCTTGTGTGTTTGTAGGCGTGTTTGTGGCCCTGCAGGTCTGCAGATGTCCAGGAGGACAGCCTGAGCAGAGGGTTAGAGGGTAGGGTTTTTTCTTTATGCAGACTCACACGTGCCTTTGCATGACCGCTGCATATCTTCAGTTTCCCATCCTCCAGGCACAAACCAGCTTTGTTCTGATGAAAGGAACTCGCTGTTATCTTCTGTTACTTCACATGCTTTGATTTAACAGAATAATCAAACTGAGGGCTAGAGGAGGAGGAAGTCCAGGCGGGGGGTGGGGGGTGGGAGGGCAGAGGCTGGAGAAACTGCACGATCTGATATCCTCGTGTTGATGTTGTTCCCAGATCATCATACTAGATGTTGTTCCAGGATCAACAAGTGACCAATCAGAATGTTGTGACGTCATACTTTTGCGACTCCGGGAAAAACCGCCTTAAAACAAAAAACTGTACTTAAGCTGCGAGAAATTGCTTCTGTCCGCCGATCAACGGACCCTGACCCTAACCGTAACCGTAACCCTTTAATAAACGAACTGATATTGTCCTTGCAACATTGGAATTTCATAAATGCACAAATGGCTTGGCGCGCAAAAGAATAACGTCAGAACAATGTGATTGGTCACTTGCAATGTTGAACCTGGAACAACATTTTCATGATGATCTGGGAACAACACCAACACGATGATATCGGATCATCCACTAATACATACAGCAGGTCTGGGGCTCACTGATCCACAACACTTTTGTTTCTCTGTGTGAAACTCAAAAGTGTCTTTAGTATTTTTATCTGACTCTGAACCATATCAAATATCCAGATATTTTACCACAGTTAAAGTACTTATACTTCAATGCACTTTTAACAAGTAAGTCATAAAAAAAGTTATATCCTCCTACAGGTGTTATGAAGGTTTAAATTATCCACAGAGACCAAACAGTTTGTTTATCAGGCTGTAAACATGTTTATTTCTGCTGTAAAGATTTAAAATGTAGTCTATGGGCACTGACTCCCTGCCGTTTAACGTGTGCTCTGTATTTTCACAGAGAGATAAATGCAGCGCTGACAGAGATGATATTTTGTGTCTCTGCCTGCAGTTATTTGCATGTTTCTTTGTCAAAGCGAAGACTCGACTGACCTCAGGGACGAGGAAGCCGGCCTGTTAAAATGTCAGCCCAAAGACTCAGGCTTATTTACATGCAGCTCCCCGTGGGACTAAGCTGACACCTCCCAGTGCCGCAGACAGACGGGAAATCCTCTCCTTGTTATTTACTTATGAATTATATTCTTCTTTGTCAAACTAATGTTTCCTCCTTCATAACAGTGCTATGGAGGGAGGATGTTTTTATAACTCACCTGTTTAAATTGCATTAATGCTTAGAGGTTGCATCATTAGGGGCGTGCCTTCTGTGACTGACAGGTGGATGCTGACACAGGCAGCTGTTGCTGCTAGCTGTCTGCTAGCTTCACCTGAACTGGACCTCTGGAGCGTTTTGGAGCATCTTTTAAATGACGTCATGTGACCAGCACTATGGCTGCTGTGAGGTTACTGTACTAACAGAGCGTTTTGACCTGTGTGCTTACACCAGGCAGGATAGTTTCTTCTCTATTTAGCCTGAAGAGTGTGGGACGGTCTCCACTCAGCCTCATCTGACATGACCTCAGAGAAAGGGGGCAGCGTTTCTGGGGGTCTGTTTGTTCTTTGCATGGTGGGGTTTGAACTTCCTGTGTGGATGCAGTAATGAGCTGCGATGGTTTTCAAAAGCATTTCTGAGCACCTGCAGTGATTTCCAGCACAGAATGAGGCCTGCTTGTAATCCTGGTGCTTTTAACAAAACTGGGTTTATTATTTTTCCACTACAATATCAGATTTTGCTACAAGAGTTCCTGTTTAAATTACCACATTTTTATTAAAGTGCTTCATGGTTTCAGTTTGACTCTCCTCTTCTCTTCTCTTCTCTTCTCTTCTGCTGTTGACATGAATTTAAATGGACAAGTGTGAGGCTGTGATGTTGATGGATGGTGGCAGGTATGTGGCATCTCTGTCTCTGCACACTGCTCTGATTGCTCACAGTGACTGGTAACCCTGCCACCCTGTCACTGTGTGTGTGTGTATGTGTGTCTGTACGTGTGTGTGTCTGTACGTGTGTGTGTCAGTGTGTGTGTGGCGGCGGTGTTGGAGGGTCGGGCGTCTCCTCAGAGCATCTCTGTGCTTCGTGGTGCCCTCGGCTGAGTGTTTTACTGACCGCAGCAGTTTATGGAAACTTTAACACAAAAAACACAACAAAGGATGTTTGCAGATCAGATACAAATGACTTTTCATGACACTTCTTCAGCCGCGAGACAAAAAGCTGCTTTCGGCCGCTCTGTTATTCACTAGAGATCCCCACGGCAGGGGTGTGTATTCGATTTACACCACTTGAGATCATTGTCTCCTCCTGGGATCAAACAGGAATCTCTGGCACTTTACACAACAACAGTAATAACAGAAATAAACCAATGACTGATTTAAAAATGAATCCATGATGATTATTGATGTCAACAAAATCACTAAATAAAAATCACTAATAGGAAAGACAGTTTCTTCTCTGTTTTATAGGCTTTATATCCAAAGCATGATCCGCTCAATCACCCACCCACCGGTTTCTGGACATCAGTGTTTTGGAGATGTGAGTGCTGGGTAAGGCTGGCTGTTATATGTTAAAGCACACTTTGCTACTTTCATGTAACTAAACCCTGTTTGGGCCACACAGCATGTGTAAGGGGGGAGGGGTGAACAGAGTATTCACATGGTGATGTCACAGTGGGACGGTGGGACTGGAGAGGCGGGGCCTTTCTCAATATGCGTACTTGTGCGTACTTGCGTTCTTGTGTACTCGTGATACGTCATCAGTCGGAGACCAAGTACTGTTCCAATTCAAAGTACGCATCAAGCCGAGAACGCGAAAAAGTCCCGGATGTGTTCTCGCTCCGCCCGTTTTATCGAACATGCATCAGTGGTAACTTGTGTGGACTTGGTACAGCTAAATATCCCAGAATGCATTTCGTCCAAAACCCAAACGCGGCAATGATGGAGGAGCGCGGCTAAAAACTTTTAAATATTACTCTTTCTGGGTCACAAAATAAACTTTTAAGTTATTTTCAAGCGAGAATGTAGCTGTGTAAACTTCAAATATCTGCTCGATTTATCAAGATATCATATATTTCCAAACGCGCTCCGACGTTTTTGGAGACGTCTGTGACCTGCCAGCTCCAAAGAAAACAGCGAGGTCGAGGATCATTAGAGCCGGCGAGAACAGCGGACTCTCGGCACATCGTTTTCAACCCCCCCGCGGTCTTTTCGCTACTCAGGTTAAACAAACCCCAAACCCCAGCAGCTGTCTATTGTACTAAAATAAAAATAAAAAGCGTTCTAACATCTCACCTGCTTGTTTTTATTAAGGTATGTACATGTATGTACATGTACACTATTTTTATTAATAAAGATTTCACTACTGAGGTTAAACATGATATATAAGTAACTTAGATCACTTCTAAATGTTAATGTTTGGTTTATTTCAGTGTTTTATTTGTTCCTGAGTAAATCGGTTTGCCTGTGATTAAAGTTAAGCTTCATAACATATTACTCACAGTTAAATTAAGAGGGGACGGAAGTAAAAACTCCGGACCTGTGACATCATCAAGTACGCTGGTGTTCCAGTTGTACAAATCACGAGTCCGTGCTCGCGTACTTGACCCCCGTCACCTGCGAGGCCTCTGTTGTTCAATCTGAGCTTGTCGCAGATGCACAAACAAAGAATTTTTTTTTCTGAACAGAAACGCAGCCTCAAAGAGGAAAGTGGATTCAAACTTCATTGTGAACAGGATGTCAGTGAATGCATCAGGCAGTAAACTGACACTGACTGCAGTGAAACCACCCTGTTAATCTTCAGGAGCATCACTCTGACTTCTCTTTGTTAGCCCGTCTGATAAATGTCTGCAGCACTCCCACCCGGCCGCCTCAGCGTGTTTATTCTGATGTATTTCTGTGTGTGTGTGTGTGTTTGTGTCAATAAGCAGTCTAAAGGGTAGATAAACACACGCTTCCTGCACGGGGGGGAATTATTCATGAGCTGTCACTGTGTATTCCCCACCACACACACACACGTATAATTGAAATAACGATGTGAAATGAAAATACCTGTGCATGCTCTCTCTCTCTCTCTCTCTCTCTCTCTCTCTCTCTCACACACACACACACACACACACACACACACACACACACACACACGCACACACACACACACAGAGAGTAGTAAACAGAGTTTACTGGCTGATCTTCTGCTCATGATTGTTGAGCTGCAGTAATAGCAGCATAATGTGGTCCAATCAGTGTATGGCATCTGTCTGTCACTCCTTCACTCCTCTGTCAGTTTAAGGATGTAACAGGAAAGAGCAGGTATTTTTTATTATTCCAACAATCTTATAAGAGTTGGTAATTGTTTCACAAGTTAAAAGCTCGCCACATCTGTGAAATGTGAAAAGTGCTCACTGCAGAGAATAAAGAGCCTGAAGAACTCGACCGCTGCAGAATTTCTGCCAGACTTGAAACATGAAAAGTATGATAATCACAGACCTGCCACCATGAGTTTCACTGATGTCGCAGTCTGAAGCTTCAGCATTAGCATTTTCAACAGTCTGTTAGTACAGTAACCTCGTAGCAGCCATGTTATTGGTCACATGAAGTCATTAAAAATGCTCCAAAAGGCTCCAACAGGACAAACATGGTCCAGAGGCCCAGTTCAGGTGAAACTAGCAGCTGCAACCATCTGTGTCATCATCCACCTATCAGTCTGAGAGGCCACACCCTTAATAATGCAAACTGTTTTCAGACCTGCAGGTTGCTGCAGTGCTCCACTGCTTCCACTCTGCTGCAACCCTGTTGCTGTTCAGCTTGGATAAATGGGATTTGAACCCAATGAAGATTAAAGAATAAAAAAAGGGACACCTCAAAGAGTAGAAACAGCTCAGATGACGTCAGTAGTTGTCACGAAGCTTTCAGAGCGTTTCCATGGGAACAAATCCTACCGCACCTCCTGTCAGAGTCCATACGTTTAACCAGAATGCCGTGTTTTTCTTCACTATGCATTAGGCTGATGATCTGAAGTGGGAGTGTGTGTAAGTTATTAACCTGCACTCAAGGCCAGGCACTTCAGAGGAATCCCCCCTCACGGTGAAGTGTCGGGATTTTAAAAACAGCACTTCACATCAGATATCGGTCTGAGATTACAGAACAGAACAAAAAAAACATTTCAGACTACTTTTCTGCTCCATCACTTGATTTCAGAGGAAAATGCTGCAGAGCATTTATGGTTTACGGCATATTTGATGAGTTTAAATAACTCATCATGATGTGCTGCTACAGACTATCTTAACTGAGATTAATGCGACTGGAATGGCTCATTTAGAATAAGAAGTACTTTTAGTGTTTACTGGCAGCTTCATATCAGGAGCAGCTGTTCCCAAACTTTAATCTTCTGTGGCTTGTTATGATGTTGGTTAAAAGCTTGACAGTCACTTCTTTATTTCTGTTCTTTTGTCCTTTTCACAGGATAAAAAGGAGGTGAGGGTGAAAATCGATCAGGAAATTTGGCTTTTCCCACAGCTGTCAATAATTTAGAGTTTAGGAGCGACCTTAGCTTATTGCATCTTAGCTTAAGGAGGATTCAGTGTCAAATGGAAGAATGCAGTCCTATATTTTTTTTAATATGTTCATTGAAGGACAGAAATGACTCCAAGATTCCTTACATTGTTACTGGTAATGCCATCCAGAGTAAGAATCTGGTTAGATACCATATTTCTAAGATTTCCAGGGCCGAGTACAATAACCTCAGTTTTATCTGAATTTAGAAGCAGAAAATTAGAGGCCATCCAGGTCTTTATGCCTTTGAGAAATTCCTGCACTTTAACTGATTGGTGTGTGCTATCTGGCCTCATAGATAGAGAAATTTGTGTGTCATCTGCATAGCAGTGAAAGTGTATGCTATGTCTTCTAATGAACTGCCAAAGAGAAGCAGAATTGGTCCTAGCACTGACCCCAGTGGAACTTTTACATGAACAAACTGACGTCTGTTGCACAGTTACGATTCTTTCATATCTGGTCGAAGTGTAGATGTTGATGTTTTCATGTAGAATCCAGGTCCAGTTAGACTGTCTCTTACAGTGCGAGAAATATCAATCAGGTATTTATTATTTAATGGATGAATTACATACGTGTTTCTTTCTAATGTGGTTAGAGTAGGGGTAGGCAACTCCAGGCCTCGAGTGCCGGTGTCCTGCAGGTTTTAGATCGCACCCTGGGTTAACACACCTGAATCAAATGATTAGTTCATTACCAGGCCTCTGCTGGAGAACTTCAAGAAATGCTGAGGAGTCATTTAGCCCTTTAAATCAGCTGTGATGGATCAAGTCAAGTCAAGTCAAGTTTATTTATAGAGCACATTTAAAAACAACCAAGGCTGACCAAAGTGCTGTACAGTAAATACAGATAAAAATACAATAGAACACAATTTCGTAAAACACCTCGCTGATCAAATAAAAAATAAATAAACAAATAAATTAAACCTTTCTAAAAGCCAATGAAAAGAGGTGAGTTTTAAGAGCAGTTTTAAAAGTTTCTAGGCTTTTGGAGAATCTGACGTGAGGAGGTAAACTGTTCCACAGTCTGGGTGCAGCCACAGCAAACGCCCTCTCTCCCTTTGTCTTTAATTTATACCTGGGAACATCTAAAAGCATCAGATCGGCTGACCTCAAAGATCTCCTGGGGCGATACGTACTAAGGAGTTCTGACAGGTAAGAAGGTGCAGTGCCATTTAAAACCTTAAAAGCCAGCAGTAAGATTTTAAAATCAATCCTAAAAGCAACTGGGAGCCAGTGGAGAGAGCAGAGAACCGGAGTGATGTGGTCTCTTTTTTTTGAACCGGTCAACAGGCGAGCGGCAGCGTTCTGCACCAGTTGAAGGCGATGTAGACAGGAACGATCTAGGCCAGCATAGAGGGAATTACAGTAGTCCAGCCGTGAAGTAATAAAAGCATGGACCACTCTTTCTAGATCGTTCCTGCAAAGGTAAGACTTGACTTTGGCTAAAATCCGTAAATGATAAAAAGATCCCTTAACTACAGAGCTGATTTGTTTGGACACATCTAAAACCTCCAGGACACCGGCACTCGAGGCCTGGAGTTGCCTACCCCTGGGTTAGAGCATGGTTGCAAACAGCTACATGACAGCTTCTTACAGTATAAAGTGCATTCAGGTGATTTGGGACTATAAATCTATCTGTGCTGACATACAGCTAATAAATGAGAATATGAATAAGAAGACAGGAAACAAAGAGAGGAAAGAACAAAAAATGAAATGAGTACATGAGATGAGTGAACAAGGATAGGAATGGAGCACTGGAACCTAGGAAAGCAAACAAGTAGCCTTCAAGAAATAAGGAAAAGAAACAAGGCGAGGAACAGAGGAAAAACATGAGAATAGAAAGAAGTACTGGAAAGAAAAAAGAAATGGTGGTAGTAGTACAAAGGAAGCCAGGATAGAAAAGGAATAAGCAAAAGAAATCAGGGTAACAAATGAGGAGGGGAAAGAAGTCAAATATAGGAAAGGAGAAAAGAAAATAAGGTGAAGGAGAAAGAAGATAGGAATAAAATCAGGACAGGAGAAGAGAGAGCTTGTCCTGATTCATTGAGGGATCTTTGATATTACACTGCTCGACCCGCCTCCCTCTGCTCCTCACTCGCCTCTTTCCTGTCAGTTTGTTCAGCTAACGAACTCTCGTTTGCATTTGGTACCCGAGGACACGGGCCTGTAACAAACAATAACGAGCAGCACTTTCAGGAAGACATCTACTTTGATGAAATCTACTCCCCACTGCTGCGGAATCCATTATTGTAAATTTAAATGTTATTAGGAAATAATCAGACAAGAGAGAGTTTTCAGGAAACGCTGTTACATGTTCAGTTTCTATGTCATATGTTAAAGCAAGATCTAGATTAAAGTGGTGGGTGGGTTCTTTACATTTTGAGAGAAGCCAATTGAGTCTAATAACAGATTAAATGCCGTGTTGAGGCTGTCATTTTTAGCATCTACATGGATGTTAAAATCACCCATAATAATTATTTCATCAGAGTTGAGCACTAAATCATATAAAAGGTCTGAGAAATCAGACAGAAACTCTGTGTAAGGCCCAGCTGACTGATAGATGATAACAAATAAGACTGTTTTTTTAAATTTCCAGCTAGGGTGGACAAGGCTAAGCATCAGGCTTTCAAATGAATTAAAAGTCTGTCTTGGTCTCTGGTTGATTAATAAACTGGAGTGGAAGATTGCTGCCACACCCGCTCCTCTGCCTGTGCTTTGAGGATTCTGACAGTAGTTTAAACGAATCAGTATCGTGTTGCTGCTGTAACCTTGTTTCAATAAGGCAGAGCACATTTGTTTGTTGATCAATTTTTACAATTTTCCAAAGTTTTAAATTTCCCTCAATTTTGCCTGCTCTGGCTCCTGGAAGACAATTGACTATGGAGTTTGATACCCTGCGGATGTGGTGAAAGTGGTGAAAAACACTTGGAGACAGATGAATGGGTTGGTAATGTACTGGGATGTACAGGGGTATGGCTAGCTACGGGTTTTTCGAGGGTGTGAAGCAGACTCTCCAATTCAGTTATCCCAGCCTCCAGAGCTGCAAATAGGCTAAATTTATTACAAGCACCATTGCTGCTAAAGGAGGCAGAGGGTTAACTTAACACCTGTCACAATGAGCAGGAAAGTGCAAGAGGGACAGGTGAAGAGGCCATGCTGCTAGTGAGTTAACTATGAGCTAAGCTAACCTAAGCTAGCGAATCCCTAAAGACGCAGAGGGAATACTGTGAATATAATTAGCGAGGGAATCAACAGATAATGTGCTTTGGATAAAGCATGTGAAGATTACACTACAGGGAGTGCAGAATTATTAGGCAAATGAGTATTTTGTCCACATCATCCTCTTCATGCATGTTGTCCTACTCCAAGCTGTATAGGCTCGAAAGCCTACTACCAATTAAGCATATTAGGTGATGTGCATCTCTGTAATGAGAAGGGGTGTGGTCTAATGACATCAACACCCTATATCAGGTGTGCATAATTATTAGGCAACGTCCTTTCCTTTGGCAAAATGGGTCAAAAGAAGGACTTGACAGGCTCAGAAAAGTCAAAAATAGTGAGATATCTTGCAGAGGGATGCAACGGTCTCAAAATTGCAAAGCTTCTGAAGCGTGATCATCGAACAATCAAGCGTTTCATTCAAAATAGTCAACAGGGTCGCAAGAAGCGTGTGGAAAAACCAAGGCGCCAAATAACTGCCCATGAACTGAGAAAAGTCAAGCGTGCAGCTGCCAAGATGCCACTTGCCACCAGTTTGGCCATATTTCAGAGCTGCAACATCACTGGAGTGCCCAAAAGCACAAGGTGTGCAATACTCAGAGACATGGCCAAGGTAAGAAAGGCTGAAAGACGACCACCACTGAACAAGACACACAAGCTGAAACGTCAAGACTGGGCCGAGAAATATCTCAAGACTGGTTTTTCTAAGGTTTTATGGACTGATGAAATGAGAGTGAGTCTTGATGGGCCAGATGGATGGGCCCGTGGCTGGATTGGTAAAGGGCAGAGAGCTCCAGTCCGACTCAGACGCCAGCAAGGTGGAGGTGGAGTACTGGTTTGGGCTGGTATCATCAAAGATGAGCTTGTGGGGCCTTTTCGGGTTGAGGATGGAGTCAAGCTCAACTCCCAGTCCTACTGCCAGTTTCTGGAAGACACCTTCTTCAAGCAGTGGTACAGGAAGAAGTCTGCATCCTTCAAGAAAAACATGATTTTCATGCAGGACAATGCTCCATCACACGCGTCCAAGTACTCCACAGCGTGGCTGGCAAGAAAGGGTATAAAAGAAGAAAAACTAATGACATGGCCTCCTTGTTCACCTGATCTGAACCCCATTGAGAACCTGTGGTCCATCATCAAATGTGAGATTTACAAGGAGGGAAAACAGTACACCTCTCTGAACAGTGTCTGGGAGGCTGTGGTTGCTGCTGCACGCAATGTTGATGGTGAACAGATCAAAACACTGACAGAATCCATGGATGGCAGGCTTTTGAGTGTCCTTGCAAAGAAAGGTGGCTATATTGGTCACTGATTTGTTTTTGTTTTGTTTTTGAATGTCAGAAATGTATATTTGTGAATGTGGAGATGTTATATTGGTTTCACTGGTAAAAATAAATAATTTAAATGGGTATATATTTGTTTTTTTGTTAAGTTGCCTAATAATTATGCACAGTAATAGTCACCTGCACACACAGATATCCCCCTAAAATAGCTAAAACTAAAAACAAACTAAAAACTACTTCCAAAAACATTCAGCTTTGATATTAATGAGTTTTTTGGGTTCATTGAGAACATGGTTGTTGTTCAATAATAAAATTATTCCTCAAAAATACAACTTGCCTAATAATTCTGCACTCCCTGTATGAAACTAGAGAATACATTTCCTGAAGAAAATGTAATGTGAATGCTAACAGCTGAATGGTTTGAGTTGAATTTTTATAATTGTTTAATTTTGTACACTGGTGTGTATATTAAATACGCCGAATCATTCACCTGAAAGACAAAGTGAAGAACTGTTGAAAGTTAAAGTTCACACAGCAGAAGAAATTTCAAAGTTGGATAGTAGCTGAACATCTTTAAATATACATTAGAAAAAATTGACTAATGACAAAAGAAAATTTAGAATCAGCAAAAAAATCTGAATGGATATTGAAAGCTCATATTCTTTATATCACTTGAAGAGTGGAATTAAGTATTTTAAATATCTAAACTCAAGAATCTCAAATGAAAAATCTGAATATTTGCTGTGTGTGTGAGTGTTTGTGTGTGTGCTACAGTATCAGTGAGTAAGTGGCATAAAGAGAAAGAGGGGAACTGGCATCAAATGAGCAGGTAAAATAGTTTTTAATCTTTAACTGTTTGATTTTTTTTTTGAGTTTTATTTTGAGACTAACTGTGTGATAGTGGGGAGATAAACTATACAGATTAAAAATAGGGACATGAAATTAGGCTAGATGAGTTGAAATGTGGGAGAATCCACTAGACATGTAAAGTTTCAGTTCTAATCATCCTGTCACAAAAGATGATTCTAAAAGTCATCAACTGACTCCAATTGCTCAGATTTGACAAATGCGCCAATTTGCCTCAGTGCACCTGTTTAAAAACTGCTGACTAAATCCAAGACCGTAACTCCTATGAAAATACTTGTTCTGTACAACAATGTGTTTTTCATGTTCCTGGTGTCAAAAATGTGGTCACTGGGGCAACCAACCTAAGTCGTGTGTGTCTCCTCCCAGGATCAAACCTGGAAGATTTCACTTGTTAGCCGAGTGTGTTGATTTCTGGAGATGGCTACACGTTGACAAAAAAACACCAGCCCATCCAGATGTTCGCTGGGCTAGCATGGGTCTATTCTAATAAGTATTCAGCTCCGGGTCACAGAGGAAAACTGAGGATGAAACTGCATTTGTTTGGTACTGCCATGTTGTCTTCATATATAGGAAGCACTGACCTTTGATATGTGTCAGGTCCAACCTCCAGATTCAACCTTAATATGAAGCAAAGAGCACAGCCAGCCTATCCTTTCAGAGACACCTGAATCAGTCCTGATGATGTTCTGGCACACTGTGAGGCGTTTCTGTTTTTCCTCACTGATAGATTACAGCTGCACATACATCCAAACTGACAGCTATCATCAGTATCACTCCACTGTTCCCACTGCTGGTCTCAGAAGCTGAATTATTTCTGAAGTCCTGTGACAGACGCAGTAATAATTTATGTCGTCTGCATGCTGTGAAAACATCATTTATGAAAACTAATGGATAGAAGATGCTGAAGGCACTAAGGGAACTGAACAAAACTCTAAAGGTTTTTTAAAAATTTTTTTATGTTTATTTCTGCTGTAAAGTTGGACATTTAACATGTGACTCTATCGGGGACCGACTCAATGCTGGAGCCCCTGGTGGTTGTAAGAGGAACCGCAGGTGCTTGTGCATCAGTGCCAGTTTACTTTCTCCTTCCTCTGTTACTCTGTATGGTTTGGTCATTTGTCACCTATCTGCATGCAGCAACAGAAAAACATACACACTCACTGCATTTACTAACCTGCAACACTGCATTTACTAAGCTTACATTAAGGGTTTTTTGAAAGGACCCTGAGATATGCCAGTGCATCTGCTCAGCTGTTTAAAAGAATATCAGTGAGGCAGAAAAAGTAGAGCTGTGGGTCTGTAGATATTTCACTGTCTGTAATAACAGTGGGAAGGTCGAAATGAAGCCTAAATTCTCCATCCTGCTCAAATTTCCTTATTCTCTATTCACGGAGTGATCTCACTGTCTTTCCCCACAGGTCTGTAGGATTTTTGCATTTCCTGTGTGTCTGTGAGAGAGAGATCCAGCAGGGGAATGTGGGTGATGCTTGGCCTTAGCGTGAACCACAAGGGACCAAGTGCAGCATTTCTATGAGCAGGATTGTCAGAAGCTGTCAAAGAGCTCTGTGAGCAGGTGATGTGTGGAATATAAAGGAGACCCGCTGAGGGCCGGGAGCAAGGACAGAAAACAAGGACAGGAAACAGGAAATGGAAGCAAACTATCAGAGGAAGAAAGAGGGGACAAGAAGAGAAAGAGAAACTGAGATTATACCAGAGGGTCTGCTGTGAAGCAATTTATACATGTCCATTATCAACTGGCTTTAAAAAAAAACCTAAATCCCCAGCCAGAGATGGTGGGTGTCCTTCAACGAGGCAGTTCCTCTGACGTCCAGCAGAGGCAGCAATGAGTCAGTCCCCATAGACTCCCATGTTAAAATCAGAAATAAAAATGTTTCCAGCCTGATACAAAAACTGTTTGGTCTTTATGGATAATTTGTAGATGTCCTCCTTTATAACACCTTTAGGGGGACAATGTTTTTATAAGTCACCTGTTTAAACTGGACTAAAGTTTGAGACCTTAGAGGCGGGGCCTCTTTGATTGTTAGGTGGACAGTATGCAGCGATGTGATTTTAAACAAAATTGAAAGTGAAAGTCTTTCTGCCGTGTACACAGCTGATAACTGAGCATTCCTCTGAATCTGAAGATGGGAAACAAGGAGAAGAAAGTCAAAGGAGCTTGCAAAGAAAAGCGTCTGGACTTTTTTTCAAGTAACTTAAAGAAGTCCAGACGCTTTTCTTTGCAAGCTCCTTTGACTACGATGACCTGGTTGACTGAGAACCTTCACAGACAAGGAGAAGAAAGAAATCAACAAAAGGAGATGAGGCAAGGGAACAAGGAGGGGAATGGAGGAGAGGAACTGAGCGAACAGGACGCAAGGATGGGGAAAACATCAGAATCAGAATACTATATTAATTATGTGGTTGGAGTCGCTTTGACAATAAGAACAGTAACAGACTGAACTGAATAAAATAATACATAATATTACAAAGTTTACAAAATATAAGAAACAATTCTAATATATAGAAACAGCTCAATTACAAATATACAGAATATTTCAGAGATTAAATATATTTCAGTAAACTTTATTATTTTCTCCACAGTGGGTGTGTAAATGGTGTAACTGTTGCACTGTGTACTGTGCTTTAGATGGAGGAGGTGTACAGAGATGTCCACAGGTGGGAATGATTTAAGCAAAGGAAACCAGGCTAGGACATAAGGAGAAGAAAGATACAAGGATAGTGTCGTGATCCTGGGTCGTTGACCCAGCGTTTTGTGTTTCTTTTTGGGTTCATCTTGTGTTTGGTGTTTATTCTGATTCTGTATTAATTCTTTGGGTTGGTTGTCGTGTTTATTATCCCTACCTGTGTCTCCCCTCTGTGCTCCGTTCAGGTCCCTGTGTTTTTGTTGCAAAACAGTCTGGGTGTTTCCGGTTTTACTTTGTAGGTCTGCCTCTCATCATGTCCATTAGTGTCAGCTGTGTCCACCCCTGCATGTCATCTCCTCATTACCTAGTGTGTATTTATAGTGTGTGTTGGCTTCTGTTCATCGTCGGATCGTCTGTGTTTCTTGGTGTAACTACGTCTCTCTGCAGTCTCCGCTCCCCGTTTCATGCTTAGGTTTGTTTTTTAGTTTTCCCAGTCTAGGTTTTTTCAGTCATTCGTCTTGTCTCACTACCTGTTCAGTCGCTCCACTTCTGCAAATAAAACTTCATTCTCATCACCAGTCAACTGCCTGCATTTTGGGTCCTTTTCCTCCTACACCACACGGCTCACGCCGGCAGCCGTGACAGATAGGAAAGGAGGAGAGGAACAAAAGAGTAAAGAGTTAAACACGTAAAGGAAAGAAAAAGAAACTAGAAGAGGAAAGAAGACAAGGAAAGGAAAGAAAAGTAGAGGTAAATGAAGGAGATGAGAGAAAGTTTAGAGAGGATAGGAAGCAAGAATAGGAAAGGAAGAAATGAGGCGAGAGTCATTCATCAAGGGGTCCTGGACGCGATGCCGGCCTCCCTCTGCTCTTCGCTCGCCTCCATCCTGTAGGTTTGTTCTGCTAACGAGGTCTCTTTTACAGCTCGTCCCCAAGGACCTGGTCCGCTGTTTGTGCACTTGGACTTCCTGTCACGTGCAGATGCTTCAAGAAATTGATGAGGTGAAGGCGGCAGCAGAGTGTGACAGGAAGTACAAACGAATTTCAGAGGCTGTCACAACAAACAGCCCTTTTCTACTGGAGGCTCACAGGAGGACCGCCAGAGGGGAGTGGAGATGATGGAGGCGCCGAGCTCCCTGTTACTTCTCCACTTCTCAGTCTGTGAGCCTCACATGCTGCACGAACGCTCGCCAACCATCAGAGCTCACTCTGAGGAGTCGCACGCTTGCATCACTGCTGCCATAACCACGTCCAGTCACTATCACCTCACACGGGCTTCATGCTGCCTGAAGAGACCACCAACCACGGTGCCAGCAGGGGGCACTGTGGGGTCAGCCTGCAGTTTCACAGCTCATTGAAAACAGAAACTAAAAGCATGCGTTTCAGGTTGAAGGAAAAATCATCAGTAAAAACTGCTCTGACATTTCATTAATTAATTTATCCATTCATTTATGATCATGTCCTCAGGAAGACACACATTGTATATAAAAGATGGAAAGAGCCTCTGTCATGTCACTTATTTGTCTGCATGTCTCCTTTACATGGAAGGAGCAGAGCAAACAAAGAGAGCAAACGAGAAAAGGAAACCAGAGGGAGAAAAAAAGAAGAGATAAGGAAGCTAGAAAAGGACACGAGGAGAGGAAACAAATAGAGTGCAGACAAGTAAAGGAACCAAGGAAATAAAGAAATACCAATTAACATGTGGGGAGAGGACATGTTTAGGTCATGGGCTGTACATAAAACAGGGGCTTTGTGACATCACCAGTCAACCAGTCATCATGTGACTGGCTGATGAAAGTTTCAGGTGAGTCCAGGTGTGTAACATGATGTAATGCTGTAACATGCTCCCTCTGTTTTTGTGAAATGGTTTGCAGCAGATGGTTTCTTCCTCTTAAAAGGCAGTTTTTTCTTCCTACAGTTGCCAAAGCACTTGCTCATAGGGGGTCATGTGATTGTTGGGGTTTTCTTTGTTGTATAACTGTAGGGTCTTTATCTTACAGTATAAAACTGACTGTTGTTGTGATTTGGCGCTTTATAAATGATGGCGAACCCCTGAGACTAAAGACCTGAACTCTTTTGTGTTTCTGCCTTTAATAAGACAGCCGTTGCCCTAATTGTTGCCACATTTTGTCACATGTCACTGATGCTGCATGGTGGCAGCAGTTGTGTATAGATGCACTTCCCTGATGAATGTTTGGTCGGCATGACACGTCAGTCGGCGCGGCGTGAAGCCTGTGGTTACTGCAAAGCTCTCCTAAAGTGTTTGTTTGTTCCTGGCTGTCGCTTTCCAGGTGACCAAACTGTGAATAAAACATAAATGGAGAACACTCACTGTCAAAGCCGGTCACGGCTCACTCTGAGAGGGCTAACAGGCGTAAGAGTGAAGGTGTGCGCGCACTCAGACGAACCTCTACGCCGGCGTGTGTCTGCACGCTGCGAGCGTTTGTGTCATTTGCTCAAACAGCAGCTTCCAGAGAGCGCAACATGTTTGGATGAATCAGTGCATGCCTGTGTGGGCCTGTAAGTAGTAAATGGACTGGTTCTAACACTATTCTACTCTGAACACTCAAAGCACCTCATTCACACCAGCACTTTTTTCTATGCTGTTTCTATTCACACATTCATACTCTGATGGATGCATTGGAGACACACACACACACACACACACACACACACACACACACACACACACACACAGTTCTTAAAACCAGGAAATATTCTGTATGTTAGAGTTTGGGACTATTTAAAAACACAATAATGTAAAAGCGCAATGAAGATTTTGTGCTTTTCGGGATCAGCAGGTGAGCTTCAGTGAGGTTACTTCCTCCTGTGAGGGAGTCATGACCAGTGTTGGTCAAGTTACTTGAAAAAAGTAATCAGTAACTAATTACAGATTACTTCCCCCCAAAAGTAATCCCGTTACTTTACTGATTACTTATTTTCAAAAGCAATTAATTACTTAATTACTTAGTTACTTAGTTACTTTTTAAAAACACGATTTACAACCTGAAGAGGTGATAAAGCGATAGATCTTTCAGCCCAATTCTACTTTTTCTGCATAATCCATCATACAAAATGTAATCAAATGGAAAGGTCCCCTTTTAAAACTTGTTTTATTAGTTTTAATCTTTTAACTTTATGCATCAAGCAAAAGTTTAATTATATGCAACATTCTCTGACTGGAAGAAATTTGTTTAACATTTAAACCTATTTTCTGCACATTCCAGCACATAAAATAAAATATTTTTTGTGTTTACACTCTCTCTTTCAAATAGATGCAAGTAAAACACAGCAGAACATAAATAAAATCAAAGACTAGCGGTCCTGTTGCTCTATTTTCACCTGTAAAGCAGGTGTGGGGTAGGCGGAGGTTTACCCTGTTGCAGGTGTGCTGCAGCGGTCAGTTGAAGAATCCGCGAGTTTCTCTGTGAATTTCCCATTACGTCGTAGCGCACTCGGTGCTTGCTTGGAAGTTTAGGGTTTTTTCTTTTCGCTGTAAAAATAAGTTTCCTTCCCACGCACAGCGGACACTAATGTTTTTGTCACTTTTTATGGAATCAAACTCAAAGTAAGGTCAGTACTTCCACGCTTTAAACGCTGCACGCTCATACTCTCTCCCGCACTTGATATATGATCCATTGTTGATCTGCACACAGCTGTTGCCACGAACGTCGCACTCGCTTACGTCACTGTCTTGAGACATTCTCGCAAAAAAATGACGGTTTTAGTAACGCAGTAACGCAGCGTTCCTACGGGAAAGTAACGGTAATCTAATTACCGTTTTTGCAATAGTAATCCCTTACTTTACTCGTTACTTGAAAAAAGTAATCAGATTACAGTAACATGTTTTAACGCGTTACTGCCCATCTCTGGTCATGACTTCCTGAAACATGCTGTATGGAGTGCTTTGAGTGCTTGAGTGGAGTAGGAAGGTGTTGCTGATTGACGTGTTGCACACGCTGTAATATTTAAGAAAACCCCACAAAGCCCTGCTTGGACCACCTTAGTGACGTGGCAGCAGTGGAGAGGGCATCCTGCTGCAGTGTTCAGGTCGTACAGATGGCTCTGTGTGAGACAGGAGGTCCCCTATTATTAAAGACAGTAAGCGGATCCAGGTGTTAGTGATCAGTGATCAGCTGTGAGAGTTTAAAGAGTCATAAGCATGAGTTTGTCTGTTTAAATGATCCACTCATGACAGAGCGACCTGCTGTGGACATTTTGCTGTGATTGGACATGTGCTTGATGGATGTGTTTGTGTGCAGCACCAGGGGCGAGCCATAGATAACCCACCTCTGGCGATCTGTCCACTGAGGAGAGGTGGGGGACACCTGGACCCTGAATGGATGACCGTTAGGAGAACAGATGAAACAGAGGAATTTACCTGAGTTAGCAGGTCCTTGTTCATGTCTATAGAGCAGCTGTTCTGTTAGCTGTGCGTTTAACCAGCACAGACGAAGACGCTGGGCTCAGACCGTCGGTCCTTCTGGGCTGCCATGGCGAGCATGTGTGGCTGGTTAGTACAGTTGGATGTCTCGAGACCACTTTTACGTGATCTTGGTCTCGACGGACTTTGGTCTTGTCTTGGTCACGTCTTGGTCTCGCTGTCTCGGTCTTGCTTTCTCAGATCGACATAGTGGTTGGGAGATTTGGAGTCAAACATCGGCGGAGCGGGGTGGGGGGGTGGCTTACTGGGCTTAAGCCCGCGTCGTTTTTTCAGAAGCATGGGGTCTTTTGGAGTGTTTCATAGTTAGATGCCTGACTGACAACTGTATAAAACAAAAACTACACATATTATTCGAAGCACATAGCGCACAGTCATAAATTCCCCCTCAATTTGGTATGATCCGAGCTCAGACACTAGGTGACTGAGCTCAGCACTTACACATGTGAACGAGGGGGGAGAAGCTGCTGCCTGTGAGTTTACTGTAGGAGAAGCACAGCCAGGCAGACAGAGGAGAACTGAAGTTCGAGCAGGTACCAAAGCAAATCATTCGTACTGTACAAATAATGTAAATATGACGGTGTATCACGAAAGATTGATGTCAAACTGATCACTTGACCCATATTACGTTACTTGTTCTTCGAGTGAATCAACAAATGGCGAAATGAAAAACTGAACAACAACAATGCTGTTTTTTAGAGTCTTAGCTTACATGTGTGTTTATTTCATATTTTCAGTTGTTTCCCTCCACGGCTAAATAAATCGGTTTCATTAATGCACTGATATACAGGAATGGACATAAGGAGCTTCTCTCAAAGAAAAAACTCTGGTAGTATTTTATATATTATGCTTTGTATGTTGTTCAGTATATTTCTATGCAAAACAAGAGGAATTTCAATACACAGCATTCACAGTTTAAACCAGATATTTACATAGGCTTTATGGAAAAATACATTTTTCTACTGTTAAACATCAATTTAGAGTAAACTTGTTTGGTTTTAGATAAATAAATATTGAAATATCTTTTGAATTAGTTAAATGTCAGAATAAAGAGAGACAGAGCTGTTTATTTTTTATCACTTTCATCAGATTTAGGAGTACATATACACTAAGTTTATTGTTAATTAATAAGAAACTCCAGACGATTCCATTCTGAGCTGAAGAAGCTTCTGATAGGTTAGTAGAGTCCATGTGAGTAAACTGGTGGCACACCTGTGGATGCATATAAGGCAAAACACAGAGCCTGTTTCTGTGACATGGGAAAATTAAGAGATATCAACCAAAACACCAGGAAAAGAATTGTGGAGCTCCATAAGTGTGGCTCACTTTTGAATACAATTTGGTGCCATTTGCAATTAAGAAATACAGACAGTTTCTCTCTTTACTCTTACAGTTAACAAATATGTTTTTTATATTTATCAATCTAAAACAAAATTAAACATTTAGTCTGATTTGATGTTACAATTAAAAAAGTGTTTTTATCTGAAGAGTAAATATCTGGTTTCAACTGTATATTTGATGATTGTCAGCACAAAGAGGGAGAGAGAGGAACAGAGAGGGAGAGAGAGGGAACAAGAGCAGGTGAGACACACATGTTAGTCAAAACTCATGAGAACATGAATCCAGTACCTAGTGTTCCTCTATGCTGTTGCATGCTGGGGGAGCAGGCTGAGGGTCGCAGATGCCAACAGACTTAATAAACTAATCCGTAAGGCCAGCAATGTTGTGGGGATGGAGCTGGACTCCCTCAAGGTGGTGTCGGAGAGGCGGATGCTGTCCAAGATAAAGACAATGTTGGATAACACCTCCCACCCACTCCATGACATGCTGGTCAGTCACAGGAGCTCGTTCAGTGAGAGACTGAGATTACCGAAAAGCACCACTGAACGACACAGGAAATCATTCCTGCCTGTGGCCATCTCCCTGTACAACGCATCCACTTAACACACTGTTTGCTGCTACAACTACACATGTTTCTTTTCCAACTATTTATTTATGAGTGGCTTATGTATGTATGTATGTATATATATGTATAATGTATATATTTT
Source organism: Copadichromis virginalis (assembly GCF_057382275.1). Classification (NCBI taxonomy): domain Eukaryota; kingdom Metazoa; phylum Chordata; class Actinopteri; order Cichliformes; family Cichlidae; genus Copadichromis; species Copadichromis virginalis. The sequence goes on from NC_140624.1 coordinate 29,181,266, forward strand.
AGTTAGTGTATTGTCTGTCTTGTCTTAATGTTGGTTTAAAATGGAGCACTGTAACAAAAAATAATTTCCCCCAGGGATCAATAAAGTATTCTGATTCTGATTCTGATTCTTTTTAGATACCATTTGTTACTTTTCAAATTCTACATTTATTAAGTTTTGCAGGCTTGTTTGCACAACAAGGCTAAATAATTATATAAACTTTTCTGAATCTAAATAGTGGACTTTGGTAGAATTAAACAATAAGTGTAGTGCAGGTATATGATGATTTTTAGTGCTACTATCATCTAGTTCTGATTCTGGTTCTGTCTTGGTTACTGTTGTAGTCCTGTTTTAATTCCGGATCAGTTCTGGGTCTGGTTGAATCGGAGTTTAGTCCTCGTGTCTTGATACAGCCCAACTTTGTTCTGCCTTGCTGCTTAATTAAAAAAAATAGTTTAAAGTGTCCTGCATATGTCATATATATATTTTTTCCTATATGAAGTCATTCTTTTTTGAACAAAACTCAAAACACAGCCTAATAAATCTTTCAGTCATTTCAAAAGCATCAGCTCTAAGAGCCGTGCTTTGAGAGTGCTTTGTAGTGAATCAGAAGAGTCGACTCCCATTGAGCGAGAGCCGGCTCCTCACTTAATTTCCTTTCGCTGCTCAGCTCTCACACAGTGGCTCAACCATGCTCCAATCCCTCCATATTGTGGCCAATCACATGCGAGGATATAGGATAATATCATTATGTGGAAAACAGAGAGGGTGAGAGACACAACAGTCAAGTGGAGCGTGTGTCTGTCCTCTCAGTAAGTGAGTGAGACAGCGGTGAGGAGGGCTGTGCGAGTGCATCGCAAAAACACATAAATATGCCCGACACCCATAAACGAAGCAGCACCTGGCTGCAGTTTAAAGACTTTTTTGTCTCGGTCTTGGTCTCCTCTTGACTTGGTCTCGGTCTTGGTCTCGTCTCCACTTGGTCTCGGCCAACCCTCACACTTCTCACCATACATTACCACAAGCATTCACTCATTCATCCAACTCGCTGAACTCAGGTGTTCCAATCACTTCCACAGCCACAGGTAGACTGCTTCTACCAACATGGCTCCCTCTCAGGAGCTCAGTGAGTTCCAGCATTGATACTGTGATAGGATGTTACCCGTGCAACAAGTTCGGCCGTGAAATTTCCTCTGCTAAATATTCTACAGTCAGCTGTTAGTGGAATTAAAACAGAGTGGAAGTGAGTGGGAATGACAGCAACTTGGCCATGAAGCAGTAAAACCACAGAGCGGGGTCAGCTGAGGCGCAGCTTCAATCACATGTGCAGTGGTGTTAGAAATATTAGGCACACTGATTACTGTTAGCATAACCGTACATCGAAAATGTAAATGAACACGTCTAATGTGAATGAACATAAAAAACCTGTAACAGGGAATAAAATGCATTTCTAAAATCTGATGCATTGAGTGAAAGTGACAAATAGCAAAAGGATTGTGAAATTCACACTGATCTGTGTGTTAATTAACACATATGTTGTGTAACTATGGAAGTTTTTTAATACCTGTGTAAGTACATAACATCTGAAATTATGTCAAAGATGTAATTTTACAGTGGTTGTGTAACTTGTAGGATTATTGACCAAAACTGGTTAAATGAAAGATAATAATAGAAATGAATAGTTATTATTTACATATTCACAGATTTAATGACTTTGAACAATAAATGTTAAATGCCTGTAAAATTAAATGCTTGCATCATTAAAATTCAGTGAATATCATTAAATATAATTTCACAAAAACCTGTTTTAAAATAAAGTTTATAAGAGTGACATTCAGAAATATTTTGTTTCATTATTCAGTTTTTTCTAATATAGAAATATCAGTAGGAGTTAAATCAGGAACCGTTCTGCAGAAACTCAGAAAAATGGAAATGCGGGTGGTGGTGATGCGGTGGTGTTGGGGTGGTGGTGCGGGGTGGCCTCTCTGAGTTAGCAGAGGGAGTGCATGGAGTTTTCTTTGGATGAGGAGGTGATGACTTTTATCAAATAGGAAAATCAGTGGGAGGAAAACTAAAGATCATCAGCTTCCACATATAATACACTGGATCTAAATCTATAAGAACAGATGTTTCACCTTTTAAGCTGCCGGCACACAACAGCTAGTATTCAGTATTCAGTCAGTCACATCATTACACGTGATTTTATGTGGAGTCATATCTGATACTCGACGAGATCTGTAATTAGCAGTATGAAATAATTACAAAAACATCTTCTGGCTGTTTAAAAAAAGCTTCCTTAAGTTAGAAAACCATTTTAAAAGTAAAGATTTATTAAATATCTGATGGTTTTCTGTACAGCTGATGTCATCAGTAGAACAGTAGATGTGTGTAGTTATATACCTGTGTACTGCTTTTACTGCAGTATTTGACCTTTTATGGGTGGTATATCATTTTATGACATGAACTATAGATTAAATGTGCAACATGTTTCACATAAACTGTCATGGTCCGGGTGTGTCCTGTCTCCCTCCGAGTTGGCATCTCCACCCCTGGGAGGGGCCTCAGTGTTCTGCTGATTGCTCACACCTGTGGGTAATTAAGCCGGGGACTCATAAGGCCAGCGCACTCAACCTCTCTTCGCCAGATTCTCAGCTAACCCTGGTTAGTGCAGGCCACCACTATGAGGTCACACACACGCTTTGTAAACTGCCTTGTCTCATTGTGTGTTTCTCTCACAGCCACGCACCAAGTTGCCAGACACAAATCTCCGCCGAAGAGCTCCAATCCGGACGCTGGACCACCTGACAGTCCCACTGGCTGTTCACCCGACTCACCTGCCTGCCTCCCTGCTTCAACGGCAGGAATTTCGGACCACTCACCCAGACCACCCACCCCTCCACGCCACTACAGACCACCCGCGGCAAGTACGCAGTGCTAAGGAAAATTCAGAACGAACAGTTTGCCCATATTCCTCCTGAACCATACCTGAACGTCTGTACTCTATTTACAGTGACTCTGACCCTAACCCCGGACCCAGTTTGACTCTCCCTCCAGCCCAACCCCCGGAACTCCTGTTTCCACTGACCAACACCAGATTGCTTACTTAGCCCAGGCTGCTTAAAACCCCTTTGGTTTAGTTGTGGCATTTTGCACTTGTTAAACGCACATTCCAGTTTCCTGTTTATGAACACTTATTGACAAAATAAACGTTGTCTCTAAAACTACTTACGTGCTGTTCGGCTTCCAGCATTTGAGTCCTTTCTCTTTTGAGGCGGCCTCGGCCGTGACATAAACTCTCATAATAAATCAAAATAATAACAGTATTTTTCTGTTATTTTAAGCCTGAATAAAATAAAGTTAACAGTGTTCTGTTATGGTCTGTTTAACCCTCCCCAGCCACGCTGGCCCCCCCTCCGGGGTCTCAAACAGACCCTGGAGCATCCTCTGTTTAACCGTCATGCAGTCAGAATTACACGAGGTCCAGGTTCAACCTTTGAGTCCTTGGTGTTGGTGTTGTTGGAGGTTTCTGTGTCTCTGTGAAGTTGTGGACGTGCCAGTGAGCTGATGTTTGCCTGTTTATTCAGACTCTCTTTGCACAGCCAATCACAGCAGCCGTCTGCAGGCCCAGACAGACAGTGTGATGGATGGCCCCCCGCTCTATCTTTAGAAGCACTAAGAAGGCCAAAAGCCATATAATTGCAGTCCAATTAACATGGACAGAATGACTAATATGGACCTACTCCCATTTCCACCTTCCTCTCCTCCCCCTCCATCAACCTCTTCTTTCCTCCCTCACCTTTAATTTTTTCAAACATCCTTTCACTGTCCTCTCTCCGTTCGGTGTGTCTGTCGCTCCTTTGACCTCATCTTCTACTTCACACTGATGAGCAGGATAAGGCCAGTTACCCTAGTGTGTCTGTTTGTGGGTTTCTCGTGTGCCTGTTTGCTGCCTCGGCTCTCAGCCTGCTGATTTTGCTATTTCTTCTTGTAAATGCAGATGCTAGTCTTTCCCTTGAATAACCACTCAGAGAGTGGGAGTACATGCTGATAACACAAAGGAGTGATAAAAAAAAGTGGTACTGTTTTTTACTTTGGGATAACTGGAAAACCCTCTGACCTGTAAATTGTTTCAGAAGAAGTAGAAGAAGAAGAAGCCTTTAATTGTCCCACAAGGGGAAATTCGTGTGTAACAGCAGCAAGAAAGACACATATACAAACAGTACACAAGACAGAACAGAAACATGCACAATTTTTACATATTGACATCAAGGACAATGGTTGCCAAAAACAGAGTACTGTACCGTTAATAAGTTAAATAAAATTAAATACAGATAAGATGCAAACCCTGGTTATAGTGTGAATTGGTTGATAAAATAGTGCAAGTTACAGCGCTGATGTAAACATCTATGTTTGTTGGGAGCAGTTTTGATTGTACAGTCTGACAGCTGCAGGCAGGAAGGACCTGTGGAAACGCTCTTTTATGCATCGAGGATGCAGCAGTCTGTCACACAAGGAGAGCTCCTTGTGTGGCAGATGACCATGTTAGAAAGATCAGGAGTAATAAACAAATGATGGAATTTGTGGTTTTGCACTCATTGGCATCCAGAGGGAAGTTTGGATGATGGAAGGGGTTTCAGATCGTGACTAAAGCACACAGAGCCCGTTAACCCTGGCAGTGCAGACGGACGCCCACCTGAGACATCGAACTGACTGCTGCTCGCTGATACAGTGAGAGTAGCCTTTAGAGTTACTCATATTTCTGTACACTTAATGTGACTCACACTCACCTGACTTAAACCAGGTCAGCAGAAACCTGTCTTGGATCACATTTGGGGTTTGTTGTAGCCAAAGAAATGAGAATTTATCTTTCAAAGGAAGCTCATACATTTTTTATCACTGCAGTGTTTCAAAAAGGCCTGACTTTTATAATGATGGCATACACGCAAGTTTAACAGTCACTCTGGATGGTTTGAGCCATGGTTCATAATAAATTTACAAGATTATAGCAGGAGGTTTATAAGGATGCAAAAGCTGGAAAAAGTTATTCCAAACAAGTTAGTAAAACACACACACAGACACACACACACTGTTATAAAAGAAACAATGAAACAGACTGAAAAAGAGCAGCTGGATATCGTGCACTTGAACAACATTATGTGTGAAGAAAGGAGAAAAACTCACATATTAGGTTCAAGGTTCTTTATTTGTCACATGCATAGTTATACAAGTATAACACACAGTGAAATGTAGCCTGACACGCTCCTCGACATGTGCAAAAATTGGGGGGGTGTGTAGAGGAAGAACATTATATATATATATATATACAGACATATAGTATATACACTGGGTGAATGTGCAGTAGTAGCAGCAAGCAGGTGAATTCTGTACATTAATATGAATAGACATCTGACTATTTTACAGGATAGACAATATAAACATATTTAAAATTAAAGGAATTGAAATGTACATTGTGCCTTGGTTTAGTGTCTGGAAGAGAGTCCTGTCTCAGTCAATTATAGATGATGTGAGAGGGCGGGTGTGTGTGTTTAGTTCAATGACACCAAAAAGTTTTCGCACCTCCTCCACAGTACAGAAAGAATGAGGGGTTGTGCTCTGAGCAGTTACTGCTGGGAAAAGGAATCCAGACGTGGATGAAAATGTTTTTGGGAGGAAAGTCTGGCAGCTGAAGCTCAGAGAGGGTGGCTGATGTCACAAGCACATGAGGAAATCATCAGCAGACTAGCTGAAGAAGAAATTTCAGGTTCTGGACCGATTCAGATTCCTGAGATTGTCTGATCTGATGACTGCTGATGCTCCCAGAATGCACTGCTGTCTCTGGACTTCCTGTCTAATCGCATCTCTGCTTCTGAGTTACTGACAGTTTCTGTGCGGACCGGCAGGTATTTGTAGTTTAAGATCTGCTGTGTGACGAACCCTCCTTCAGATGCTTGGGTACATACGCACCTCTGCATTCAACTCTCCCCTGCAACTCAGACATGAGGTGGCAGTGAAAACTCTCAGATCCATTAATACAGGAGAGCAACTTTGCAAGACATCTTCTTCTCTGAAACAGAACTACAGAGTCTATGCCCAGCCGTAGAAATATCAGCACATCCTTCCAGGGATAAACACACCTCCTGAGGTCATCCAGCTACCTGTGAGCACCTGCTTGGAGAGCCGGAGTGGTGACTCATTGTTCACCTGTACAAATATCATTCGTCACCCTTAGACCCAATCGCACATCGATATTTCAAAGGTAAGTTTTACATTTAGGTGCAGAACAGAGTACAGCACAGAGCTTTAAGACTGTCCTCCAGCAGGTAGAGATCATACGGGTACAGGTAAGTCCCCATAGTGACAGATGTCCTTTTCACATTTGTAGTTTGACCTTCGGATCATCTGCAGCAGGTCCAGAACTCAATTCCGGTCCACACTGCACTCTGTGGCGTTTTCACTCCCTGCTCAACTCAGCTCCATTCAAGATGCCTGACAAGCTTCTGTGTGGACTGGCAGCTTTTTGATGTTTGTTTGGGCTTCTGTCATTTACGATCAGTCACGCACAGAGCCCTCCTGCAGTTGCTTGGTTACATGTGCAGCTCTGCAGTCATGCAGCTGATGGATGGGAACAGATGTTGATAGATGTGACGCTCACTGATGAATGATGATGAAACCTTAAAATAGGGTAAATTTGAGGTCGCTGGGGACTCTGCGTTGGTGTTGTAAGATCACTTCTGCTTTGGATTTTCTTTTGTCACGTTGTCAAAGCCGACTCGTGTTTCCTGCATGGCAGCATGGCTGAGTCACCTTCAAACGTGCACAAAGAGGGAATCTAATTCTTCATTCAGCACAGAGGGAGAGACCTCTGGGTAATTATCAGTGTGCCTGGCCGTCTCTTCCTCAGTGAGGTGGATGTTCATGATGGATCTAAGGGGGTCTGTGAAGCGTCATTTGTTCTGTTTGGGTAAGGGATGACTATGACGGTCAGCAGTAACTTTCTCACCCCAGTGCCTCAGCTACTGAGAGCAATGCTCTCTTTTTCAGGAAGGACCTGGTTTTCAGACACATTCACACATGTGAAAGCTTCTCGAGACAAAAGAGCACTTCAAGCTATATCGGTGTAACGAACAGTGACAACCTGAGAGCAAGAGGGCAGAGCTGGCCTCAAGGTTAGGAAAGAGACGGGCAGGTCGAGGTTTGATCGGCAGGCAGAATGTGGGAGGTACAGTGCAGCATCTTCCTCAGGGGCTAAGGGTTGTGTTCAAACCCCTCTTAACCCAAAGAACCCAAAGAAGTGCTTTCTACTCAGACAGCCGATCAAACTGACCTCTGAGACACAAGTGCCTCTCACAGTTTGGACGTTGGTTTAAATGTTGGTTTGAACTTTGTTTTTTTGGTGAATTTGTTTGTTGGTCTTTCTTTAGAGACTCATTTAAAAACGTTGCCATGCTGTGCAGTCTTGTTGGCACTATGAATTTAGTCAAACCTTTCAGACCAACCGGAGGATTTCTGCTTTGATGGCTCATCAAAGAGCGGGATTTGTGTCACTGAGTCTTGCGTGATTGTTTTCTTAAGTTTTCTACTTGCTTGTTTAGACTCTAAACCACAAAGGTACATGGGGCAGAAATGGACATCATTGGTTTGTCCAGTTTGTTTAGTCAATTGTCTGGTTGTGTCCTGTATGCTGAGCTGAACCTTAAACACTGCTACTCCATGTCTACAAACTATAAATCCTTCTAGAGGAAAGTCTCACTGCTCTGCAGCTTCTGGGCTTTTATTTTGAAGCTCCTGTGTGAATGAATGGAGAAAAAGCCAAGCATTGCTCAGCATGACATGAAAACTGCACGAACAGAATCATCAGTCAAATCTGAAAAAAACAAACAAACAAACAAACAAAAAACACTCAGTTACAAGTGACCTTTTCTCTACATGCAACAAATATAAAGATCATTGTAACTACACTGACTTCATCATTCACTGACTATATTTTTTCTTTCAGAAAGTCAGGTTTCAGTTAACAGGCTAACAAGAGTATCACAGACATCCTTCTGCCAGGCCTTGTCATCCCAATCTTCTTCCTTGGGAATCCTGACAAGAAGGGGTGTAGATAAGAAATATAATCCCTCAAGTCTATCTCGGAGTTCCACCAGGACGCTGCAGCTCCTCAGCCCTTCTCTCGAAGGCTCAGTTCATCCACATGTGCCTACAGTCCTTCTCTTTAGATCCAGACTCAGAGCTCATTAACATACGTGATGCATCAATGATAAACAACAAGAGATAATCAGTTACAACAACAACACAATCAATCCCACAACTGCCCTCCTCTCCATTCCCCACTCCGTCCCAGCCTTCATGAAGAAGACCCCAAGTTTCCCAACCGCATTTGGTCAGGGGAGCAACTCATCCTCTAACTATGAGGAGCAAGGAGCAGTTAGGAGCCGTGCTGCAGCGTTTTGAACTAGCTGCAGTCAGCCAATTGATGAAGAGGTGACACCAGAGTAGAGACTATTACAGAAGTCGAGGTGAGATGAGATGAAGGCATGGATCGCTTTCTCAAAATCTCTGAAACAGAGAAAGGGCTTAACTTTTGAAATTAGGCGAATATGAAAGAAACTGGTTTTGACTACATTTATCTATTTGTCAAATGTTAAATTGCTGTCAAAAATCACCCCTAAATTTCTTGCAAATGGTTTTTTATAATTTCCTAAGGGGCCAAGGTCATAATGGTCAGAAGGACCAAAGAGAATGACCTCAGTTTTCTGTTCATTTAGATTTTGAAAATTTAGAGCCATCCATGCCTTGACATCTTTTAGACAATCAAACAGTCCCTTCAGAGGATTCACAGATTTTCGTTTTAGTTGAAGGTTAATCTGAGAGTCATCTGCGTAAAAGTGAAACAAAATTCCATATTTTTCAAAAATAGATCACATTGGGAGCATATACATTGAAAAAAAGACTGGACCAAGGATAGAGCCCTGGGGGACTCCGCAAAAAAGGGTCGTCTTTGGAGACAATTTATCCCTGAATCTAACAGAGAAAGTATGATTAGATAAGTAGGATTTAAACCATTCCAAAGCAAGCCCTTTAACTCCGGCACATTGTTCCAGTCGAGAGATAAGAATCCTGTGATCTACTGTGCCAAAAGCAGCACTGAGGTCTAATAATATTAAAATAACAGAGTCTCCCGAGTCGGTAAAAGTTAAAAGGTAATTAGAAACTTTTGAAAGAGCGGTTTCAGTGCTGTGGTGCGTTTTAAAACCAGATTGGAATAGTTCAATCAATCAATCAAAATTTATTTATATAGCACATTTTTAAGACCGAAGTACACCAAAGTGCTTTCCATTAAAATCGCAGTACAAGTAAAATCACAATAAAATATAAATTACAAATATATAAAATATAAGATAATTACAAAATCTAAATACAGAGCCAGATGTAAATTGCCCTAATTTGCCTTAAATGCTAGATCAAACAAATACGTTTTTAAACGTGATTTAAAAGACTGAATGGAATCTGACGCGCGAATATGAGGAGGGAGAGTATTCCATAGCCTGGGTGCAGCAACGGCAAAGGCACGGTCTCCTCTGGTCTTCAGCCGAGACCTAGGTTGCACCAAGAGCAGTTGGCCCGATGATCTTAGTGCTCTCTGAGGGCTGTACAGACAGAGGAGATCAGCTAAGTAGTCAGGTGCCATATTGTTCAAAATTTTATAAGTAAACAATAGAATTTTAAAATCAATTCGATATCTGATAGGAAGCCAGTGTAAATTTTTCAGAACAGGGGTGATAGAGTCAAACTTTCTAGTGCCGGTCAAGAGACGTGCTGCGGCATTCTGGACCAGCTGCAGACGCTGCAGAAGGGAAGATTGTAGACCCAAGTAGAGAGAATTACAATAGTCCAGTCTTGACATAATGAAAGCATGAATGAGTTTCTCCATATCTTTGTGTGGTATGTAGGGTTTAGCCTTAGAGATTAGGCGTAGTTGATGGAAGCTAGTTTTTACCACAGTAGAGACCTGTTTGTCAAGTTTGAAGGAACTATCCATGAAAACTCCAAGATTCCTGGCAGTATCAGTAAGGTGGTTAGCAACAGGCCCAAATGTGTCAGTCAATTGTCCCAGAGGCATATTTTGGTCAAAAACAATAATTTCTGTCTTCTTTCCATTTAAAGTAAGAAAGTTACGTGATAACCAGTCCTTGACATCACTCAGACAATCAAACAGAGGATGTGGTGAGGATAAAGCATCCCCAGTCAGGTGAAGGTAGATTTGAATATCATCAGCGTAACAGTGAAAAGAGACATTGTGTTTTTCAAAAATGGAGCTCAAGGGCAACATATACAGAGAAAACAACACAGGACCCAGTACCGAGCCCTGGGGCACACCACAGCGGAAACGGGCAGAAGAAGAGGAATATTTTCCCATCGAGACGGAGAACGACCTCTCAGAAAAATATGATTTAAACCAAGATAAAACATTTCCTTTGAGGCCTACTACATGTTCCAGTCTTGCCAAGAGGATATCATGATCAACCGTATCAAAGGCTGAGGTCAAATCCAATAGTACTAAGACCGCAGAGCGCCCAGAGTCAGCAATTAAGAGAAGGTCATTAAAGACTCTTAGTAGGGCAGTTTCGGTGCTGTGACGCGGTCTAAATCCAGACTGAAATTTATCACTTATACCATTGCTCTCTAAATAGGTCTGTAGTTGCCGAAGCACTATTTTCTCTAAGACTTTTGACATAAAAGGAAGTTTAGAAATCGGCCTGTAATTTGCTAGAATGTTACGATCAAGGGAACTTTTCTTAATGACAGGTTGCACGACTGCATGTTTAAAGACAGTCGGAACATAGCCAGATGACAGTGAGAAGTTCATTAGAAATAAAATACAAGACCCGATTGTATTCAATGCATCCTTAATGATACGAGAGGGAATAATGTCGTGCAAAGAATTTGAGCTTCTCAGATTATTAATTATTTCCTTTAAAGTCAAAAATGACACAGGTTCGAACTGTTGGAAAACCGTTGAACATTCAGAAGCTGGGGCTAGTTCACCAATGTCGTGTTGGTCTAAAAAGGTCTGGAGCTGCAGAAGGACAATTTTCTCCAGAACTTTTGACAAAAAAGACAATTTAGAGATTGGGCGGTAATTTGATAGAACTGTTGAGTCCAGACTCTGCTTTTTAAGGATGGGTTCCACCACAGCATGTTTAAAATCAGAGGGAACAGACCCAGACTGAAGACTGCTTTTGACAATAGAAAGCAGACATGTACCAACAGTGTCAAAAACAGCTTTCAGTAACCTAGGTGGAATGATATCCAGGGTACATTTTGAAGGGCTACTTCATTAAGTAATGAAAGGGATACTGGCTCGAAGAGATCAAAAACAGCCAAGGTTGGAGCATAAAAACCTGGGTCAGAAATGGGAGGAATAATGTGGGATCTAGTATCTACAATTTTATTAATGAAGAATTTCATTAGATTCTCACATGTTCACTGCTATATGAGGATCAGCAGTGGGAGGATTAAAAACTGAGTTTATAATACCAAATAAAAGGTTTATGACAGTTGTTGGACACGATCTTGGAAAAGTATTTTGTTTTGCTGCTCTTACAGCTTTCTGGTAACTTGACAGGGATTCTCTAAGTGCCTCAAATGACACTTGGAGACGGTCCTTTTTCCACTGTCTTTCCGCTTTTCTACATGTCCGTCTGCGTTCTGTCATGGTCCTGGGTCGTGCGACCCAGTGTTTTGTGTTTAGTCTATTTTGATGTTTATTGATTGTTTAGGTTCATTAAGTTAGTCCAGCCATCTGTATATACCACCCTTGCATTACGTCTCCCTTGCCCTTCGTGTGTTTATGTCTGTGTGTCTTGTACTGTCAAGTTCATGCTGTCAGTTATGTCACCTCCCCCTGTACTACGTCTCCCCGGTTCATGTCTCATGTTTCCTGTTTTACTTTGAAGGCCTGCATTCACTGTCAGTGTATTCAGTTTCACTCCTCCTGTCCTGTCGTTAAGTTCATGTGTGTCAGCTGCGTTCCCATGTGTGGCCACTTCCCCTGATCATTCCTCATGTGTATTTAGTCTCTGTGTTTCATGTAGTCTGCGTCGCGTCGTCTGTGTTCCCACCCTCCATGTTTCCATGCCCGGTCTGTTGTATTCATAGCCTTACCTTAGTTCATTCCCAGTTTAGGTTTCTGTTTAGTTATTGCTTTTGAGCTGCCCTTATTCTTGTTTGTTTCTCTTGCGTTACCAGCCACAATAAAAGGCTCGCTTTTGTTTAAAGTTTACTCCCGTGTCACTCGTGTCTGCACCTGAGTCCTCCACGCACTCTCCACACAGTCTGTCACAGCGGACCGTGACAGTACGACGCGACCATGTCGGACTCAGCGGACATTTCAGAGGAGGTAGGGGAGGAGCTGAACCGGCTCTGCCGCATTATGGATCGCATCATCGGATGCGCGGATCCAAGTGTGGTTTCCACAGGATTGGCGGCCGTGGACGCCGTTTTGTTGCGGGAGCCACGGTTGCGACAGCTCCCCCACCTCGTCAAGGCGTTTGACTCCCTGGGCCCCCTTAAGGAGGAGCTTCGTGCCCGTGCGCTGGCCCAGAGGGTCCTGAATGCCGCCTCAGCACCCACACCTCCGTCCCGTGAACGGGTGTCATCGCCGCTGCCTCATGAGCCAGAGGCTGTGAGAGGTGGGACGCTGAGGTCCACTTCCACTCAGCCATCGCCTCACCGTGGATCGGCTTCCTCGTTTCCGCCACAGTCAAGCTGCACTGACCAGCACACGGAGGCGATGGAGGCCATAGATTTTGGTGACGATGAGCGTCAGCAGGTGTTGCGGGCTTATCGGGAGGAGGAGCTCCGTTGGAAGCCCTGGCTCATCCCCGAGGAGGAGTTCTCGCCAACTGCCCCGCCTCGCACCTGCCGCCCGCCCTCGCCGCCCCGATCGGACTACTCGTCCCCTGCTGTCTTTCTAGCACGGATGTGGTTGGAGGACGAGGAGCCGGTCGCCAGGGACAGTCAGGTTTTGTCCACAGCCGCTTCAAGGGGAAAGCGGCGTTCTCGCCGCCGTCGCGCACTGCTACGTCCTGTCTCGCCCTCCACGAAGCATCCCGCGGACGCTGTGGGGGTCCTGGACGTCGATCACGTGGGGCAGCAGCACGCCGCAGGCGCACAGCTAGTGGAAGAGTTCGGGAGGGAGCCGTGGCTCGCTCCTGATCGTGACGAGCGCTCTTTCCGGGGAACTCGACTGGCTCTTGGGGGTCCCCGGAGCTGCCAGGGACTTCCACCGCTCACCCCGCCCGCTTCCACGGATAGAAAGAAGCGGCACTCTCGCCGCCGGCGCTCTGAGCCTCAGCCCAAGGAGGTCCCTCGGTTATTGCCATCTGAGGCTTTGACTTCCATCAGCCATCCAGTCGTGAGTACCACTGCCTCAGTTTCTGACATTGTATCTAGCCCCATAGCCAAAGACCTTAAGTCAAAGGAGAGTGTTTCAGGGGCTGCTGTGAATAAAGACTTCTTGTCTGACTGTGACCCGGCTGATTCGGCAGGTTACAGCATCGATGAACCAGTTAACAATCCTAACAGCAATAAAGATGACTGTGTCCTCAGCGTCATGACTTCTGAACCTAAATGTTGTGCTGATGCAAACAATAACTGTCTTGTTCTTGAGTTGTTTAACCCTGGTACTATGAGCAACAGTTCTAATGTTGCCGTTAATGAAGATGTGTCTGTGCCCGCCGGCACTAACCTAGCACCCAGCTCTACACAGGTTTTTAGCGCAGTACAGGACAGATCGTCTGTAAAGTGCAACGCTGTAATAACCAACCCACCATTGTTTACAGCCACCAACCATTGTACTTCTGTGTTATGTCTTCCTACCACGTCAGAGGGGTTTACTGAGTTAACTAGTGATGAGGACGTTAAGTCTCACACAGCGAACCTGCAGTCGGTGGATTTCTCTGAAATAATGTCGGATGCTGGGAGTAAAGGTTCAGACTCGAAGTATTCTGTGTCATGTGACTTTCGAATTAATGTGTTGAAACCATCAGCGAGCAGCCCTAGTTGTGTGGGTGATCGAGAAGTAACTTCTGTTACCTCTGACAATTTAACAAATGCTACGCCACCTCATGCCAGGTTTGAAACGTTGTGTGAACAAGTTACCGGGTCTGAAGAGAGACTGCCTAGCTTTCCTCAGGGAGCGACTAAGGACTGTCTGTACTGCGCTGAGGTCTCTGGAGAGGAGGGGGCAGCAGCTGTCCAGTCCGCACCCGTCCTAGTTCTGTCCCAGACTCCTCCTATGACGGAGGTGAGTGACTGTGCTTTCTCATCTCATGAGCCTGTCATAGTGGAGTGTACTGGGTTACCCTTTTTTGGGCCCAGCTACGAAGAAACTGGTGCCAAAGACCGCTCCACCATTAACCATGATTTCATAAACATCCATGCTGTGGCCGACCTACCTCTGGTTAAGACTAAGGGCCAGTCAGAGTCGGGTTGTGATAATGAAAGGATTGTGTGTAACAGTTTTTATGAAGCGCACAATGAAATCACAAACCATATTCCTGACTCTGTAGGATCCAGGATTTTTTCTAGCGTTGCTCTCACAGTCGCGCCACATGAAGCCCAGGTTCAGGAGACGGCGAAAGGGGACCACACGTCTGCTGTACAGGTTGCTTCTCAGCCTGCTAGGAATGGCGTGAGCTTTCTCTCCGCCTCAGACTGCCTTCTGCTTCAGCCGTCTCTTCCAGCTGGAGGGCCCGAGGAGCCCGTTCAGCCTCATGCCACGTCTGCTGTACAGGTTGCTTCTCAGCCTGCTAGGAATGGCGTGAGCTTTCTCTCCGCCTCAGACTGCCTTCTGCTTCAGCCGTCTCTTCCTGCTGGAGGGCCCGAGGAGCCCGTCCAGCCTCATGCCTCGTCAGCTGGAGGGCCCGAGGAGCCCGTCCAGCCTCAAGCCATATCAGCTGGAGGGCCCAAGGAGCCCGTCCGGCCTCATGCCTCGTCAGCTGGAGGGCCCGAGGAGCCCATCCGGCCTCAAGCCACGTCAGCCGGAGGGCCCGAGGAGCCCATCCGGCCTCCTTCCACGTCAGCTGGAGGGCCCGAGGAGCCCGTCCGGCCTCCTTCCACGTCAGCTGGAGGGCCCGAGGAGCCCGTTCAGCTTCCTTCCACGTCAGCTGGGGGTTCAGGAGAACCGCACCAGCTTCATGCCTCGTCAACTGGAGGGTCCGAGGGGCCCGTCCGGCCGCCTGTCTCCGCTGGAGGGCCCGAGCCGCCCATCCAGCCTCACGCCTCGTCAGCTGGAGGGCCCGAGCCGCCCATCCAGCCTCACGCCTCGTCTGCTGGGGGGCCCAAGCCGCCCATCCAGCCACCTTCTGCTTCTGCTACGCCTGGTCCAGCCTCAGCACCAGCTCAGAGTCTTCGCCTGGCCCAGCCTCAGAGTCGTCGCCTGGCCCCGCCTCAGCCTGTGCTTCGTCTGGTCCCGCCTCAGCCTGTGCTTCGTCTGGTCCCGCCTTGACTGGTCCCGCCTCGACTGGTCCTGTGCCCACCGGGCCTCGGCCAGTACGCCTGACACTGGAGAGCCGCCGCTGCCTTCCGCGCGGCCGGCCTCCTGAACTGCTCCGTCGTCGCCTTCGCCGCCGCCGCTGCCTTGCGCACTGCCGGCCCCCTGAACTGCTCCGCCGTCGCCGCCGCCGCTGCCTTGCGCTGTGCCGGCCCCCTGAACTGCTCCGCCTTCGCCGCCGCCGCTGCCTTGCGCACTGCCGACCCCCTGAACTGCTCCGCCTTCGCCGCCGCCGCTGCCTTGCGCACTGCCGGCCCCCTGAACTGCTCCGCCTTCGCCGCCGCCGCCGCTGCCTTCCGCGCGGCCGGCCTCCGGATCTGTTCTGTCACCGTGGCCACCTTTCCCATGGCCGGCCTCCGGAACGGTTGGACTGGACTTTTGTGTTGTCGCCTCTCGGGTTGGCCTTCGGGCCTCTTTGGACATTCGCCTTCCTGTTCTGGACTCTTTTGTGTATTTGTGGACTCAGTTTTGTTCTCGTGCTCCTTGTTTTTGGTTCGTTTTGTTCCCTCCGTCCTGGTCCCCCGCCTCCCGCCCTGGGTGGGGTGTTTTCTGTTTTGCTTGTGTTTTGGTTCCTGGGTTTGGGCTGTCAGGAGCCAGCCCTTGTGGGGGGGGGGGGGGGGTACTGTCATGGTCCTGGGTCGTGCGACCCAGTGTTTTGTGTTTAGTCTATTTTGATGTTTATTGATTGTTTAGGTTCATTAAGTTAGTCCAGCCATCTGTATATACCACCCTTGCATTACGTCTCCCTTGCCCTTCGTGTGTTTATGTCTGTGTGTCTTGTACTGTCAAGTTCATGCTGTCAGTTATGTCACCTCCCCCTGTACTACGTCTCCCCGGTTCATGTCTCATGTTTCCTGTTTTACTTTGAAGGCCTGCATTCACTGTCAGTGTATTCAGTTTCACTCCTCCTGTCCTGTCGTTAAGTTCATGTGTGTCAGCTGCGTTCCCATGTGTGGCCACTTCCCCTGATCATTCCTCATGTGTATTTAGTCTCTGTGTTTCATGTAGTCTGCGTCGCGTCGTCTGTGTTCCCACCCTCCATGTTTCCATGCCCGGTCTGTTGTATTCATAGCCTTACCTTAGTTCATTCCCAGTTTAGGTTTCTGTTTAGTTATTGCTTTTGAGCTGCCCTTATTCTTGTTTGTTTCTCTTGCGTTACCAGCCACAATAAAAGGCTCGCTTTTGTTTAAAGTTTACTCCCGTGTCACTCGTGTCTGCACCTGAGTCCTCCACGCACTCTCCACACGGTCTGTCACAGCGGACCGTGACACGTTCCCTGGTGTCATTATTTAACCACGGTTGGGTTTTAGGTTTTAGATACCTAGTGGTGCAAGGAGCAATGGAATCCAGTATTTCCAGACAAGCTGAGTTGAACAGAGAAAGACTATCAGTGGTCGAATGAGTGGTACTGTTAGTCGGTAATGCCTGATTTGATTTTTGTAGAAACAAGTCCTCTACAGCTACACTAAGAGCTAAAAGTCCGGGTAACTAAAGAACCAGTGCCAGGTGCCAAAGGACAACAATAAAATATAAAATAACACTAGTAACAGGAAACATGAGCTTAAATTACTTTTCAAAACATTTTCATACAAAAACTTGAAACCCTGAGTCCAAGACCAGAGATCTGTTTTCCATCAGAGCCATGGGCACACAGGTAATAACATGCTTCAGTATTTGAGTTGCTCATTGTATTCTAAGCGCCAGTCTAGCCTCCCTTTTTGGAGGAACTCATTTCAGCCTCTTGTATCTGGAGTCTCATTCTTTCAGTCGGAGGAGCTTGTCTCTGTAAGTGAAGTTTGGCATATTTACTGACCCGTGAATCAAAACCTTTGCCTTCCTGTTTACCCAAATTATTTGGTAAAGTTGCACCGCCCTGTCGGTCAATCTAAGGCTCCATTTTATCAAGACGATATTTAAACTGTCACTCTCCTTGAACCCAAATGCAATAAAGCAGTTCTTCTTTGCAGTCGTACCACCATCACACCTTTGTACTCCACAGTTTAAGCTCCACAGGAGAAGCAGATCTTAGATTTTAGCATAGTTGTTGAACGTGGATTGGTATAATCTGAGGAAATAAGCATGACGTTTCTTCATTCCAGGCCCAGAGCAGCTCCTTCCTCATGTTTGACTTTGTTCTGTTGTGCTTGAAATGACTCAGAGCTTCCTAAAAGTTTTATCTTAAACCTTGTGTGCTGGGTACATCCTCATTTTGTCCACCCCTGCATAAACGCAGAAACTGTGTGAGATCTAATAAAACAAGGATGAAAAGAGACAGAAAGTAACTCTCAGGCTTTGATGTGGCAGTCTGAGTACTGACATTATTGTATGTGTGCTCAGTGTCACTCCAGCCTACGGGAAACACTGTGGATGACAGTACGTGGGCTGTGAGATGGGGAACTAATATATTTGAAACGCAAATGTGTGTATAAAAATATAACAAGGGCCACTTATCAGGAGAAACCAGGAACATGACGGCTGATATCTGACACTCGGTCTGCAGCCTGCTCTGCTCCTTCTGCTTCTTTAGCCCATCAGTCAAACAGTCAGAGCCACAGGGACATTCATGTTAAACATGTCTGTAGTTTCTAATAATGAGCTCAGTGTGTGTACAATAACCCTTTATCACAGTTTTATTTCCCTGCTCTGTATGATGTCACAGAGAGGGGACCGGCCATGCATGAACCACACCTACCAGCTGCTTGAATTGTCTGTTTGGGAGCAAGAACCAATCACGCACTAGATGGACACGGGGGGTTAGCACTGACAGGTGATGTGAATAGTACTGATTACCTCTACATCATAGCACCTGTTACTTGGGGCGGGATCTATCAGGGAGCAGGTGAACATGTCCACAGAGGTGATGTGAGAATCAGGAAAATGAGCGAGCATGAGGATTTCAGTGACTTTGAAAACTTGTAGTTCTGTTCCTGGTTCTGCTGGAGGTTTCTTCCTGTTAAAAGAGAATTTTTCCGTTATTGCTGGCATAAAACAAAAGATGAAACTGAGCAATGGTACTGAACATAAACTGACACAAAAACACACGGGCATGATCTGATGGTATGACGCGACACCGAGCACGGGAAAACACAGGGCTTATAGACACAGGGTAGTAATGAGGGAGTGGGCAACAGGAGGGAGACACAGCTGGGAGAGATCAGGGCTAACGAGACAGGGGGAACAAAGCTGCACACACTAACATAAGACAAAGACTTTCACAATAAAACAGGAAACATGAATCACTACTCAAAGACACAGACTCGACACAGAGGGGCGGACAGAAAATAATACATGAAACTCAAACAATACATGAAACCACAATTCCTAAAACATGGATAAACAAACATGAAACTCTAATAATAAACATCATCATCATCACAACAAGAGAATGAGAAAACAATCCAAAACACCAAGATAACTGAAACACAAAGTACCAGAGAAAGATAAAGAATAATCCATGATGCAAAAGTAAACCAAAACATAATAAACTCAAATTACTGGGTCTAACGTTTGATCATAACTGGTCATATGGTTGTTTTTGTTTTCTCTGTATTATTGTAGGGTCTTTACCTTACAGTATAAAGCAACTTCAGACGACTGCTGTTGTCATTTGGTGCTGTATAAATAAAATTGAACTGAATGTAACACACGACTGGATCAGAAAATCTCCAGTTCTGTAGGTCTGTGGGCGTTCTCAGTCTGCAGGGGGAGGGAACTATCAGAGCCATCCAAGGAAGGGGCGGCACTGACACAGCGACAGTGTCATGTGTGTTGAAGAGCGCTGCGTACAAAGCAGGAGAGACATTTTGTCAGGTCACCACTAGGGATGGGTATTGATAAGATTTTCACGATTCCGATTCCATTTTCGATTCTGTTTAACGATTCGATTCTCTTATCGATTCTTTTTAAAAAAGGAGAACACTAAGGTAGATTAGTTTAGAACTTTGTGTTATAGTTTCTCTTTGAACAAGATAGAAATTTAGGAGTAACATGGCCTTACAAACCCAACAGTGAGATCTTAAGAGATCCACAGCCTATGGCTCTTCAATGGGGTGTCAAAGGGGCCCCAGGAAAAAAACATTGTAAATGTAAAATAATAAAATAAATATTCTTCTGTAGCAATAACAGAGTATAACATAAATTATTCTGTAGCAATTACACAAGAATATCCAGTAATGTCCCTGCCTACAATTAAACACATTCACTTACCAAAAATCGGGGCATCTGCTGTGGCAAATGGGTGCAAGCCTTTTACCACAAACTGAGTCACTGCTCGGTGACATTCGTCTATCCTGGACTAAAAGGAGATGCTACCGGTAGACTGCAGTGAGAACTGATAGCATCTGAGCCAGACTCTGTCTGTCTCTCTCATCATGGTCACCTAAATGCACAATAATGGCAGGTTTTGTAATAAGGCAGATCGGACTAACATAATATGCACTGTTAGTTTGATTATTTACCTGCCGCATTCCGGACTTTTACTTGTAGTTGTGAAAGTGTGTTATCAGAACTGAGCAGAGGGGGCGCTGTGATCTTTATGTTCCTGTGTGTCCAAACACAGCTTCATAACATCATTAGTTAAATGTGGGTTTAAATTTTTGAATTTCAGAATTCATTTTCTTTAAAAGATGAAAGATGAGAAATGAAATTTGCTACTGCTACTCAGCTGATTTATATCCTTATTCTTTCTGCTGCAGCAGCTGGCCAATCAGAGCTCCAGCTGCTGATCGGCAGGAATTTTTCGTCACATCTCTTAATTAAAGACGGCCGTCTCTGGATCAAAACATCACAAACAGGGAACTGAGCGTGATGTTGGAGGAAGAGTTGAATGAATGGTGACACAGAGTCACACATCACACATTTGATCTAATTGCGATATGTTTGTAAACACATCTGAGGGCTCGATTGTACCTGAGGAGACACTGGACAGCTTTGTCCTGGTTAATGCTGAGAACCTTCAGAAGGTTTTCTCCACAGTGAGACCCACCACATGTCTTTTAGATCCAATCCCTTCTTCACTCTTTAAAACACTTTATGGATTTTTTGAGGCTGAGCTTTTATACATGATGAATTGCTCTCTTCAGTTGGATGTCTTCCCTGCTGCCTTTAAAACGGCGGTGGTGAGGCCCCTTCTGAAGAAGAGCAATTTGGATTGTAATGATTTTAATAACTACAGACCTGTATCCAACTTTCCATTTTTAAGTAAAATCTTAGAAAAACTTGTTTTTACTCAGATTACTGATTTTCTAAATGATAGACAGATCCTGGAGATATTCCAGTCTGGATTTAGGGTGAACCACAGCACAGAGGCGGCTCTCCTAAAGGTTTTAAATGATCTTAGATGTAACTGGGACGCCCAAAAGCTCTCAGTCCTGGTGCTACTGGATCTAAGCGCAGCCTTTGATACAGTAGACCACGCTATTCTTTTAAACAGACTGAAACACATGGTGGGCCTCTCTGGTGCTGTACACAACTGGTTCACTTCCTATCTCTCTGACAGAACTTTTATGGTGAGTATGGATACATGCTCCTCTAAGATCCATAAAATGACATGTGGTGTGCCTCAAGGGTCGGTTCTAGGCCCTGTACTTTTTAATTTGTATATGCTCCCTCTCGGCGGTGTCATCAGGAGGCATGGAGTGAACTTTCACAGTTACGCTGATGACACACAGCTGTACATCTCTGTGTCTCCTGATGACACCAGACCAATGGATGCCCTTTTTAACTGTATTTTAGATATAAGATCTTGGATGGCAGAAAACTTTTTACAGCTTAACCAGGACAAAACTGAAGTTTTAATCGTCGGTCCTGAGGCTCAGAGAGAGAAACTCTTGTCTAAATTAGAGGCATTTTCACTATGTCCTTCGCTACAAGTGAAAAACCTGGGTGTTATTTTTGACTCTGAGCTTGGTTTTATCCCACATATTAAACATGTAACCAAAATTGGATTTTATCATCTAAAAAATATAGCCAGAGTCCGCCCAATTCTCTCTCGGGCCAACACGGAGATGCTGATGCATGCTTTTATTACCAGTCGCATTGATTACTGTAATGCCCTGCTCTCTGGTCTTCCTAAGAAGAATATTTCAACTTTACAACTTTTGCAAAACTCGGCAGCTCGTGTGCTGACGAAGACCAGAGGGCGGGCCCACATTACACCGGTTTTAGAATCGCTGCATTGGCTCCCCGTGTGTTTCAGGATCGATTTTAAAGTTCTTTTATTGGTTTTTAAATGTCTTAATGGTCTTGGGCCTTCTTATCTCTCAGATCTGCTTTTACCATACGAACCCTCGCGGACCCTGAGGTCCTCTGGTACTGGCCTTTTGATTGTCCCTAAAGTCAGGGCACATACTCACGGAGAGGCAGCTTTTCAGTGGTATTGTCACAGTCTGGCGAGGGCAGACTGTATGAATTGAAAAAGGACCCAAAATGCAGACTCCAAGGAACAGGGAACAAAACTTGAATGTTAACAAAAAGCGAGCCGTTTAATATGGCTGGAAAAAAAGGTACAAACAAAGGGCAAGGCAAACTGAAGCAAAATTAACACAAACCTAAACTGGGAAATCTAAACAAACAATAAGAAAAACCTAGACAAGAAACTTGGAAGCATGGCATAGGAAACATGGCGTGGACAACAGACGACCTGACAATCACACACTGAAAACAGAGGACTTAAATACACAGGAGGTGATTAGGGGAAGTGGAGACACATGAGGAAACAGCTGGCACACATGAACATAATGACGTCACAGTGGGAGAGTAAAACTGAACATGATGAACACAGAACACCAGACCTCTTCACAATAAAACAGGAAACATAATGAGACATAGACATGACAACCCGAACTTGACAACGTAAGACACAGACATGAAACACATGAAGAGCAGGGGAGATTTAACATGGTTGGAAACACGAGGGGAAAATAATAACTAGAAACACTTAGGCATAATAATACAAACTTGATAACATAAGACACGCAGCATGAAACACAAAGGGTGAGGGGAAGCTTAAATACAGGGGAAGAAAACACAAGGAGTCTAATAACCAAATGAACTTAGATAACCTAATGAACAAAATAAACTCAAACTTAAAACGCTGGGTCAAAAGACCCAGGACCATGACAGGTATGGTCCTCGTCTGTGGAACAGCCTGCCGGAGGAGCTCAGGGCCGCAGAGAACGTACATGTTTTTAAGAACAGGCTCAAGACCCACCTTTTTAATTTAGCTTTTACTTAGCGTTTATTTATTTTATGCTTATTTATTCTATCCTGTTATTTTATTATTAATTTAGGCTTTACCTAATATTTATTGATTTTAGTCTTATCCATTTTTTTAATCTTCTTACTCTATTTATATTTATATTTATATTGTATCCCGTTCTTATTTATTTTATCATTTTACCCTGTATATAGCCTATTGTGTCATATCTCCAGTGTTTCCTCGGAGGGGGCTCTCTGCACCGGGGCTGTGATCGACCGTGGCTGCTGGGTCTCTGGGGGTCCTCTCAGCCTGGCTGGGGGGCTTCTTTTTTTTTCAAATTCAAATTCAAATTTTATTTGTCACGTACACAGTCATACACAGTACGATATGTAGTGAAATGCTTGGACAACTACTCGTGACCTAAAGAAAACAAAAAAGGAAAAGGCTATGAATAAGATAGGAAATAAATATGAAAATTAAAAAGGGTAAATTTAACTAGGAAGGAATAAAATATAAATTAAGGTTAAAAATGAAATAATTGTACAACACAAATTAGAATGAAGGGTAAATTTAACTGGGAAGAATAAGATAAAGACAAATATATAAATTAAAGTTGAAAATAAAATAACTGTACAACAAAATACACAATATAGAACTATATAAGAATGTATGAAGAAATCTAAATATAAATAAATATATACACAATAACAGCAGCTGTACAAGTATTAACCGGAAATGAAGAATATAGTGACCAGTGTTGTGCAAAACCAAAGTCCAGAAAGTCCAGTGTGTGTGTAAGAACTGTATGTGTGGGTCAGTACTGTGTGGTGGTGTGATTGAGAGACCGTATCGCCTGCGGGAAGAAGCTCCTCCTCAGTCTCTCTGTGTTGGTCTTCAGGGAGCGGAATCGCTTTCCTGACCTCAACAGAGAGAACAGTCTGTTGTTGGGATGGCTGAGGTCCTTCACGATCTTCCTGGCCTTGGTCCAGCACCGCCTGCTGTAGATTGAGTGCAGGTCAGGGAGCTCGGAGCGGATGGTGCGCTCAGCTGACCGCACAACCCTCTGTAGAGCTCGTCTGTCCTGCATGGTGCTGTTCCCGAACCAGGTTAAGATGTTTCCCTCCTGTTTGCCTCCCTCCTGCTGTGTGCCCAGCCTGGAGGCTGCGGTCTGTGACCAGCTCCCGGTGCAGACGGCTCCCTGTTATAGTGTTTCCTCACTTAGCTCATGTGAACCCAGCCCAATTTTTACTCTTTAAGTGCGTGTGTGTGTGTGTGTGTGTGTGGGGGGGAGATATGTGTGCATTCACATCATTTATGTTAATGAGAGTGTGGGGAGTGAGTTGGAGGGTGGGGTGGGCTGCTTTTAACTATGTAAAGCACTTTGTGCTACATTTTTTGTATGAAAAGTGCTTTATAAATAAAGATTGATTGATTGAGGAGGAGGTAAACACGAGAGAAACCCCATGAAATCAGAAACCTGACGTTAGCGCTCGTGTTTGGCAGGTCTGCATTCGGTGAAGCATAGTCTGTGTTTTTCTTATTTGAACTCAATGTTGGTTCATGTAATGACTCAGAGGATAAAAAGGAAGCTGTGTTTGCGTCACTGCTTTGATACCAGATTTATGAAATGTTTTTGGTATTTTTGTTTTCATGTTACTGTTGATGGAGAGTGCTCAGCTTGTCTCATACAGATGCTGCTCAGGAGCGCTCTGCCTCTTTTGTGAACACAATGAGCATTTAAGGGCCATTTTCATGTGGAAGGATTTTACCCCTGTTCACCGCACTGAGTAGTTTCATTTGGAAGCGATGGCTGTACTCCTGAGCTGACGGGCTCGTCCGGTCACTGCTGGTCACAGCCACACATCCACCGCTCATCAGCAGTGATAATTCTGGACGTAAAGGTCAGGTGACCTCGTGCCCTTTCAAGTGCTGCTCCTGGGCACAAACCTGAGGACACTCTGAACTGATCGTGTGACGATCCTGGGCCATTTGGCCCAGCGTTTTGAATGTTAATATATTTTGATGTTTATGGCTTATATTTAAGTTCTTCAGGTTATCTAAGTTCTTTCCTGCCATGCCTAGGTTGTTGCTATAGTTCATTGTTTCTTAGATTTCCCGTGTCTTCTCCTCTATGTTTAAGTCTCCCTCGCCCTTCATGCGTTTCATGTCTGTGTGTCTTATGTTGTCAAGTTCATATTGTCATGTCAAATCAAATCAAATCAAATCAAATCACTTTTATTGTCACATCACATGTGCAGGCACACTGGCACAGCACATGCGAGTGAAATTCTTGTGTGCGAGCCCCACAAGCAACAGAGATGTGCAAACACAACAACACAAACGAGCAAAATACAAGAATGGCCAACCTGAAACTAATAAATATATGTACAATATATAATAGTATATGCATTTCTGGATGTGTATACTAAATATTTTCCTACGTGTGTGTGTGTGTGTGTGTATACACATTTTTACAAATTAAATAGTAAAAAAAAAAAAAAAATAATAATAATAATAAAATATATAAAATATACAGAGTTGAATATGTGCAAAACAAGTGGCATTTATATACAGTGTGGAGTGCATAATGTTGAAGTTCCAGTAGTGAAGCTGAGGTGTCTATGACGTGTTCAGCAGTCTGATGGCCTGATGGAAAAAGCTGTCTCTCAGTCTGCTGGTACGGGACCGGATGCTGCAGAACCTCCTTCCTGATGGAAGCAGTCTGAACAGTTTATGGCTGGGGTGACTGGAGTCCTTGATGATCCTCCCCGCTTTCCTCAGGCAGCGCTTCCTGTAGATGTCTTGGAGGGAGGGAAGCTCACCTCCAATTATCCGTTCAGAGCACCGCACTACTCGCTGGAGAGCTTTGCAGTTGTAGGCGGTGCTGTTGCCATACCAGGTGGTGATGCATCCAGTGAGGATGCTCTCAATGGCACAGTGATAGAAGGTCCTGAGGATGCGGGGGCTCATGCCGAATCTTTTCAGTCTCCTGAGAAAGAAGAGGCGCTGCTGCGCCTTCTTCACTGTCTGCGTCTCATTATGTTTCCTGTTTTATTTTGAAGAGGTCTTGTGTTCTATGGTCAATGTGTTTAGTTTTACTCTTCCCCTGTGACATTGTTATGTTCATTTGTGTCAGCTGTTTCCCCATGTGTTTCCACTTACCCTGAACACCTCCTGTATGCATTTAGTCTGTGTGTTTACAGTCACTCGACGTCAGGTCACCTGTTGATTTGCATGTTCCTCGTCACTCCATACAGTCTGCCACAGTCAGACTGTGACAGATTGAACTGACACATTAAAATGCTGGCTGAACCTCTCCATCCTCAGTGAATCTATGAAGAAGCCTTCTGATTGGACACTCCTCTCCTTGTTTAGCATCGGTTACCATGGTGATTCAGCAGGTACAAAGAGAAAAGTCTGACACAGCTCAATAACGCATTAATCCCGTTGAGGGACCTTGTATGCATGTGTTTTTTTCAGTATTTGTATACTTTATGACTGGGAAGCGTTTTGGGTCAAATCCTGATGTTTTTAAATGTGCAACATTAATAAAATCACCTGAAAACAGCAGCAGGATGAAGCACAAGCAGTATGTAGAAACATTTTCACAGTGTGCACGTGCTTCTTTGTCGCTGAGGGTAAATATTATGTATTATAATAATGTCAGCACTACACAGACAGACTTCTCTGACTGAAAGACCTGAATAAAGTGAACGCTGTGCACATGTTCTTCCATTTTGTTTGTGTGTGTGCAAGATACATCTTTGGATGCGCTGGGACGCATCATCAATGATCTAACCTGGGGTCAATGGGTGTTTCTGATCTTTCAACATCGTCCAGGCGACCCAGCTAAGGTTGATCAGACCCAAGCACCAGCTGCCCATGGATCAGCCCTCTTTATCCACAGCCACCTTGTGGCCTTCTCTGTGGCTTCACATACAGACCAGATGGCCCTCTTCCTAGCCACTCCTGTTAGGCTCAGTTGGTTTGGTTTGCGTCCTGCAAAGCCACTGCAGCCCACCTCTATTGGCTCATAGTACGTCAGGGCTCTAGACTAGCTTTTTGCCATGGGCGTACCGGTACGCCTAACTTTAAAAAGTTAGGCGTACCGGCACAAAAGTTAGGCGCACACAAATTTTATAATAATTTATATAATATAATGTGTTTTTCTGGATACACTGTGCTTCTTCAGCATTCAAAGATTAATGACACCGTGTCAGAGCACTGGCTATGAATTTCAGAAGGATCAGGCCTTAACATAACAGAAAAGTTAGCAATAGTTCTTTTCCTATTGCAGCTACATCCACTTCTGTCGTGCCTAGGCTGCTCACTAGGGCTGGGTATCATCACTGATTTCTATAATCCATTCGATTCCGGTTTTCAAAGTCCCGATTCGATTCAACTTAGCCTCAGACAGTCAGAAATATTATAATTCTGATCATTTATCAGTACTGACTTCATCAGAATTGTGAACATCACAGCAGATGCCTTTGCGTGAAAGTAACTGAGAATAAAACACAGAAAAACATGAAGGAGACCTTCCTGGTCTGGCTTTTTATAGCAGATAACCTTAAAAATATTCTACAATGTTCTGCATATAAAGTTTAAATTTCTTCAGTATTGAATAACAGAAAAAATAGGCTTTCTTGTCCGAGGTCGTTTAAGTGAAAAAAAGAAAAGAAAAAGACAGCAGCCACAGCGCTGTAAACAACGGTAGACTGGTGGGTAATAAGTGAATGAATAATACAGAAAACAGAGATTGGAGACGGGAAACTGTTCTTGAAGTATAGAGAGAGATAGAGAGAGAGCTAGCTGTGCATGGAGTGTGATTTTAATAGTCGTGGAAGCAAAACAGCAAAATTCATGACAACATTGATCAAATGTGAAGCGCAGTTTGCTGCTTCTTTTGCTGCTGGCTCTGTGAATTTTGGTTGGAGAGACAAAACCTGCAGCTCAGAATCAGCGCAAAAAGACGTAAACACAGCGCGGACCGGACACATCAGAATCGCTAAGCTCCGACAGCGTGTCCGTCTACGGGCCGTCAGGTGAGAAAGCCAAGAAAGACAAAGTTGATTCTGATGCGTCGGTCCGTTCTGTGTTTACGTCTTTGTGTGCAATCCGTGTACCTGCTCTCATTTGCTGTTTGGTTGTTGTTGAAATGGTTTTGTGAGCTTTAATCTGACGTTTCTGGCAAAACACGGTTATATTTAAAAGTCGATTCAGGATTTAATGAATTGATATCGCTTTATTCAAGCTACTCACCTCCCACTTCCACCTGCACTTTCAACTGGACCACGGCCAATCAGAGAGGTCCCGCCCCTTATGATCTCTGATTGGTCTAGTCCACGATAGGGGCATAATGTGTGTCTGTTGTTGACCACAGGGAAGGTTGCAGATTTTTTTTTTTTTTTGCTACCCAAACAGTTGGTCGCACAGGTGCAACCAAAAAAATTTTTTAAGTCGCACCACTGAAAAATTTGGTCGCATTTGCGACCAAATTGGTCGCACTCTAGAGCCCTGTACGTCTTCCAGCCCCCTCCTCAGCACTTCTCTACTAACTCCTTGTACTTGGCATGTTTCCTTTCATTTGCTTCTTTCATATGCTCTTCCCAGGACACGGTGAGTTAGAGGACAATAAGCTGTTTTGCTGCCTCCAAGACAATAATTATGTCTGGCTGAAGTGATGTTTCAGCGATGTGCTGAGGGAATTTCAACTGCTTCCCTAGGTCAGCTTACAGCTGCTAGTCCGAGGTGTATAGAGGAGACCTGACCGTAATCTTCACTGCTGACAGGACCTCCTTTCCAGCTCTTGCCCCACACCTTACCAAGGCATCATATACAACCTGAACAAGGAAATGGAAACGATGGAAATCTGCCTTGATGATTTTTGTCCACGTAACTTTCCGCTGTAAGATATTCTCCCACTTTGTCCATACCTCCTTTTGCCTGAGCCCCACAGTCTTACTCGTTTGCTCTTCCTTCATGCCTGCTCGGACCTCTTCCTGAATTAGCTGGTGTCTCTCCTTCCCTTGGGCCTTCCCCACTTGGGTTTTTGGGAAAAGGCTTGGGTCTTTTCCCAAAGACTTCTCCCAAAGACCCAAGCCAGCTCTCCCAGTGGCCAACGTCCCCACCAGCTGCTCCTGCCTGAGGTGTGACTCTACCACCTCCACTTCTCTCTCCGCTCTCCACTTCCTCTCTGTTCTCACCTCAATACCACTTTCTGGTCCCTTGACTCACTATACTGAAGGACTTCTCTAGTGTGTGCCATCTTAAATTCTTCTGAGAGACTACTAAATGGGAGCTGTAAGGTGTTACTGGTTCCATAAAGGGCTGCACTGCTGAGGCAGCGGGGGAAGGCCAACCATTTGCGCAGAAAGCTAGTAATTCTCCTCTCGAGGGACTTCATAGCTGAGACTGGAACTGAGAAAACAAGTAGAGGCCACGGGACATGCGGTAGGATGGAGTGCAGGTAAATCCAGGTCTTGAATCTACCTGGCAGGCCTGACTTGTCAACCTTAGGGGGCCAGTTATCCAGCTCTTTGGTGGACTTGTGGAAGGCGGTGGAGTCTTTCAGAGATGCTTAAAAAAGCTTCCCCAAACTCTTCACTGGTTGCTCACTGATGGAAGGGATGATCGTTCTAGAGATGGACCGATCCGATATTACGTATCGGTATCGGTCTGATACTGACCTAAATTACTGGATCGGATATCGGAGAAAAATAAAAAATGTAATCTGATCCATTAAATATCACGAAAGCACCTCACAAAACTTGCAACACGCCGTAACTCACCTCAGAACGTTAGCACGTCGGAGCAGTGTGCATCACGTGATAGAGCGGTTGTGGCATGCGGGACCTGTCGGTGGTCTGGATAGCATGTGGAGCTTCGCTAGCAACCCGGCATTTCATCTCCGACAAAGTTATCCCCGAGAGAAGTAAAGCAAGTGTGTAAGTTCATCTCTGAATGTTTGTAAAGCATTCCTGCCTTAAGCTTAACAAGCGACTGCCAGGAGACCGAGGCCCTGTACAGGCTCTTGGTAAATGCATTGAGGAAATTAATGACTGGTTGTGCCACAATTTTCTCCAACTAAACAAAAACAAAACTGAAGTAATAGTCTTTGGCGCCAAAGAAAAACGATTACAGGTCACCAAAGAACTTCAATCAATACATCTAAAAACCACAAACCAGGCGAGAAATTTGGGTGTAGTGATGGATGCAGACCTAAACTTAGAAAAACACATTAAGACAATAACAAAGTCAGCTTACTATCACCTCAAGAATATTTCAAGGATAAAAGATCTGATGTCTCAACAGGACCTGGAAAAACTAGTCCATGCATTCATTTTTAGTAGGCTTGATTACTGTAACAGCATCTTTACAGGTCTACCTAAAAAATCAGTCAGACAACTACAGCTCATTCAGAACTCTGCTGCTCGAGTCCTCACTAAGACCAAAAAAGTGGACCACATCAGTCCAGCTCTGAGGTCTTTACACTGGCTGCCTGTCCGTCAGAGGATAGACTTTAAAGTTCTGATGCTGGCCTATAAAGCTCTGAATGGTTTAGGACCAAAATACATCAGTGACCTCCTGACCCAGTATGAACCTTCCAGATCCCTCAGGTCATCTGGATCCGGTCTTTTATCAGTTCCCAGAGTCAGAACCAGACACGGAGAAGCTGCATTCAGCTTTTATGCTCCTTATATCTGGAACAAAAACCCAGAAAGCCTCAGATCAGCTGAAACACTCAGTTTATTTAAATCCAGGTTGAAGACTCACCTATTCTCAGCTGCATTTGAATAAAGCACCAAATCCACACTTTTAAGCTTAAATTTCAAAACTTACACTAACTACTGATCTTATCTATTTCTGATTTTATCTGTTTTGATTTTATATACTGTTTTGTTTGTTTGTTAAGCTTAAATTTCAAAACTTACATTAACTACTGATTTTATCTATTGTTCTGATTTTATCTGTTTTGATTTTATATACTGTTTTGTTTGTTTGTTTGTTTGTTAAGTGGGTTTAGAGCTCTGGGTAGCTCCCCAGCTGGGTCTAGACTTGGTCTAGAGAGTATTTTAAATTCAGGGAATTTAAAATAGAAAGTAGCTCGTCCACAGAAGGACTGGTAGCTCCCCTTACGATAAGGGTTCAGATCGCGCGAACAGGTGTGAAATGTGTGTGTTTAGTTAGTTTGTTTGTTTGCTTGTTTTAATCAATTTTAAATCATGCTTTTTATTTGTTTTTGTTTCTAATGTCTCTGTAAAGCACTTTGAATCACCTTGTTGTTGAATTGTGCTATACAAATAAATTTGCCTTGCCTTGCCTTGCCTCTTCTTGCTGCTACTTCAATCATGAAACTGCTTAATGATCAGCTGATCTGCTGATCATCTGCTCTGCACTACCCGACTCACTGGACCCTCTACAGTTCGCATACCGCCACAACAGGTCCACTGATGATGCCATAGCCCTGACACTACACACTGCCCTGTCACACCTGGAGAAGAGAGACACGTATGTGAGAATGCTGTTTGTAGATTACAGCTCAGCATTCAATACCATCGTTCCCTCGAAGC
Organism: Copadichromis virginalis; assembly: GCF_057382275.1. Lineage (NCBI taxonomy): Eukaryota > Metazoa > Chordata > Actinopteri > Cichliformes > Cichlidae > Copadichromis > Copadichromis virginalis. Next base: position 29,212,575 of record NC_140624.1, read on the forward strand.
TAGATAGGAAACTGCAGGATCTAGGACTGAGCAGCTCCCTCTGCAGCTGGATCCTTAGCTTCCTGTCTGACAGACGCCAAGTGGTCAGACTGGGCAGCATCACCTCATCCCCCGTCACACTGAACACTGGTGCTCCACAGGGGTGTGTACTGAGCCCTCTCCTGTACTCACTCTACACCTACGACTGCACAGCCACTAACAACTCCAACATCATTGTGAAGTTTGCGGATGACACTACAGTGGTGGGTCTTATCACCAATGGTGATGAGACGGCTTACAGGGAGGAGGTCAGCGCCCTGACCCACTGGTGTCAAGACAACCATCTCACCCTCAACGTCGCAAAGACAAAGGAGTTGATAGTGGACTTCCGGAGGTGCAGAGAAGTACACACCCCCATCACCATCAGCGGCGCTGCTGTGGAGAGAGTGAGCAGCTTCCGGTTCCTTGGTGTACACCTGGCTGAGGATCTTACGTGGTCAGTACACACAAACAAAACAGTGAAGAAGGCGCAGCAGCGCCTCTTCTTTCTCAGGAGACTGAAAAGATTCGGCATGAGCCCCCGCATCCTCAGGACCTTCTATCACTGTGCCATTGAGAGCATCCTCACTGGATGCATCACCACCTGGTATGGTATTGTTTACGTTATTGTATTTTGCACAACTCTGTTGCTTGTGAAGCTCGCACACAAGAATTTCACTCACATGTGCTGTACCAATGTACCTGCACATGTGATGTGACAATAAAAGTGATTTGATTTGATCGGCTTTTCTGTCACGAGTACGTCTCTCTGGTTTGTTTTTGGCTCACTTTGCACCAGAAAGAGGAAACCAGCAGCTGAACAACAGCAGCACGTTTAAGCTTGATAAGCTGTTGTTAGAATTTATTTAATATTACTTTCTACTCGAGGATCTTTTTCTACGTAGCTGACGGCTGGTAACTGTGCAGGGGCGGATCTAGCAAAGTTTAGCCAGGGGGGCCGATAGGGCATTAACAGGGAAAAGGGGGCACAAAGACATACTTTTCTTTCTTATTCTCATTTAAAATGTCTAGCTTTTAATAAATAATTATCCGAATCTTACACCCAAAGTTTTAATTTGATGTAAAATGAATAGAAGTCAATTACTGTATATAGTGACTATTAAGTCTAATATATATACCCTAGTAAGCTATAGTACTTTTTCCTTTGGGAAGGTACCATCTGTGCAGTCTGCAATTTTGTTGAAGAAAGATGTTGAATCTATTTAATATTTCTTGAAAAATAATTGATTTCTGTGCATTTTTTTTTCACACTGCATCAAATTAAGGTTGATTACGTCGATTAAGCATCATGAGGTGGAGCGTGAGGGGTGGTTCCCTATTTTTTATTTATTTATTTTTGTTGTTGCTGGGAGTTGGAACCCTATTAGTTAGGTTGCTTAATATTTACGCTAAGTACTCTTTAAAATACCAGAATAGGGAGGATGGTGTAGGTTTAAGTTTATTAGATTGATCAGTATTGCTGAACTATGAAATATTTTTTTTTGCATACAGGTATAACAGAATAGCTTTAGTGTAGTTGTTGTTTTAAACTTGAGTATGAACTTATACAAAATGCAGCAAGATATTTAAAAAAACAGTTTTGTTGATTAAAAAACACTATATCGGATTCATATCGGTATCGGCAGATATCCAAATTTATGATATCGGAATCGGTATCGGACATAAAAAAGTGGTATCGTGCCATCTCTAGATCGTTCCAGCCAAGGAAAAACTGAATTGTCCTCCACTGTCCCTCTTTTTAACACCACAGATCTCGATTTGGAAGGTTTGAAACCCATCCTTGCCCAGGTGACAAGTTTTTAGAGACCTTGCAATATCCACCTTCCTCCTGGGACTGATGTTGTTGTAACATCCATAAGGGCTCTTCTGGGGGGCTGCAACACGTCAGACCTGGTTAGAGGACCACTGCATTCCACCTCAGCTGAATTGGCCACCATATTCATTGTCAGATCATCCCAAGGTCACATTAGAAAAACCAGAAAACATCCAAAACATGTGAAGAGAAACTCAGTGAGCCTCCAGGAAACGATGCTAAAAAACACCTTTCATTCCACTCAGTGGTGAGATGGACCGAAACTGACTAATGTGCCTTGAGTTTTCCTCTTTAGGGATCCACACTCCATCTGCATACCTCCACTGATCAACAATCCTCCCCCTTCGCCATATCACCTTCAAGATTTTCCAGAGGTGACGCCGGAGCTGAGGACAGCGTTTGTATATAATGTATGGCACACCACCGGGGCCTGGAGCAGAGGCTGAGTGAGCTGCCTTAACCACCTTCTAAGCCTCCTTCAGAATGTTTGGCAGATCAAACACTGATGTTGGGGAAGCTGGGTTAATGAGCGCTCTGTTGGATTTGAGCTCCTGTTCTCTCGATGGATTGCTTAATAAGTCATGCAGGAAAGCGTTAACTTACTCTGCTGAGCAGTCGAGCCGCCACTACGTTGATTGCCAAGCAGTTGTTTTCTACAACCAAAGGGGTTAACAATGAATGCAGTACACTTTCTTGACCTGTCTCCAGTTGCCAGTCTATTCCTTAGAATGTCACGAAGTTCAGCTAGGGCTTGTCTGTCCTCCTCAGTAGAACTTTGTATTTTTTCTTGAGAGTGCGGAGCTCTTGTCTCAGCTGGTGGATTTTAGCGGCTCTTTGGTTCATAGTCTAGTTGGGCTTGGTGTTACCTTTCATGACAAGGCCAAATCTCTCGGCAGTCAAAATCTCCTTTTGCTGTAGTTTGGATCAAGTTTATCATGTCTCTGTCAAACTGTAACCATTCGACTCCCTTACTGGCTGGGGCCAACTTTGTTGTGTTTACAAGCTTATATAGACTGAATCTGAATGTTATGTGCTTCTATGGTGCTATTACTTCTTCAGGCCAGAGGTGCCGCTGTGTAACAGGTAAATGAGGAGGAGAGAGAAGAAGTGGAAGTGTGCGATGTAAACAGTTTAACTAACATTAAAGTGTGCCTAAAAATGAGCCATCATCTCCAGTGTTACATAAAAACACAACACACTTGATCCGTTGTCGTTGCTGAACTATTCTGCTTGGATCTGGGGATTGCAGTGCGTGGAGGAACGAGCTCTGTGGGGTGACTCCTGGCCAGGCTGCACCACCTTCTCTTTCTCACTGCATTTCATTCTGGCCTGATGGACTTTAAGGCCATGTACGTTCTTACATAACTTGCAGCAGAAACATCTCATAGTCATGTCGTTAGCCTGGGTACATACCGCTTGGTCTGTCCAAGTGGCGATCTCATCCCCCGTCCCCCCTCGGGACCTCCTGGGGGTATCTTTCTGAGGACTGTTCTGTAGCTGGGGTGCTAGCCCATCCTGCCCTGGGTGCTGTCTTTCCGTACTGTCAGCTGTCTCTCTAGTAGTAACCAAACTATTCTTGGTTGTCACCTAGTCCCTTCCTAGGTGTCACTGATTATAACAGACTTCCATGTGCAAGTTACATATTTGGATGCTTTTGATTTAGATAAAGACAGCAACTATAGCTGGCTCAAGCCGCCTGTCACGATGCCCCAGGCTCACATTAGAAAAACCAGAAAACATTCAAAACGTGAAGAACCTCAGACCCGAGAGTCTGCCACTGACAGTGTTGGGAAGGTTACTTTTAAATGTATTCCACTACAGATTACAGATTACATGCCTCAAAATGTATTTTGTAACGTATTCATTTACGTTACTCAATGAGAGTAACGTATTCTGAATACTTTGGATTACTTAATATATTATCATGCTTTTACAACTACATGAATGTCCTATTGCTGTGTGATTTATTACTATTACAGAAGGTTACTCGCCATACCAATACCAACTAGATTTTTAAATCTTAATATAAATGAGTAATAGTAGGTGGACATTAGGTAAGGCTGCACTTTTTGCAGCGATATCGTATAGAAAACTATTCGGCGCGTATATAAAACAGGTCTGCGGCTCCGAACCGTAGTAAAGGGACCTCTGGCTAATACGTCGGGTTCTGTGTCCAGCTCGTAGCCGAAAACTAGCTTTACTTTGTTTTCTGTGTCAACTTTGCTAGCGAGAGACAGAGAGAGGCGTTGAAAGACTGCTCCAATGGAACTTATTGTTTCGGAGGAAAACACGAACACGGTGTACAGTCGAGTCTTAATAGCTTACTTACAACTGGGCTCGTCAGGCACTCCTTTTGGTTGCAGTGGCTATCATTATATTTCCAACTTGTACTTTTCAACTCTCCTTTTTTGTGTGTGCACATAACGGGTATAGGGCTATATGCCTGTAACACTCTGCCTATTGCCTTCATATTAAATAATTTTTTGAATAATAATTTTAAACAATATTTCTTCACGTCATAATGCGAGCCGCAAGTAGGGGTGACATGGGCGTGAGATTGAGAAACAGGCATTAGAGCCTGTGTGTTTTGTTTGGGTTTCCACTGGAGTGTGTCGAGGAAAACCTGTTATTTTACTGTTACTTGGTTATCATTTACAGGCACTGTCATTATTTCATCATTACTTCATTAGTCTGTATTACTTATCTTCAGTTTATCATGTATCATTTATTGTTTATTTCAGAGCACGTAGGATAAAACCCATTCTAGATGTAATACTCTATCATGTGGCGAAAGCACCTCTCGAGCTAGAGGGTCCAGTTGGGCCTCCTGCAGTCACTTGCAGGCTTACACAAACATGCACATACAGAGTTATGTAAAACACGCACGTTCACATACACACTTAATAAGAACAGAAAGGTCGTCTTAGGACAGTCTCTCTGAGAGCTACACTATCACAAAATGCACAATGTATTACACACTTGTTTTTCTCTAAAGTAGCAGTTGATGTCCATATAAGGAGAACTTTTTGAGTGCGAGGAACTGTTATCATTGCCAGTAAGGTCTAACTGTGTGACGTCATAATGACTATAAAGCTTTCTGTCTTTGTGCAAACGAAGAAGAAGTCCGGCTCTTCCCACACTGTAATGTGTGTTTTAATAAAATGATCTGTGCTGACCCAAACTATATCCCAGTCGTAGTCTCTTCCTCAAAATCCGAACCATGACAAGTGGAATTACCACAAATAGAAAGGGGACAGCTTAACATATGAAACAGGAAAATCCCGGAGTGTAATCCATTTATTTCAACAAAGTAACTGTATTCTGAATATTACCTTTTTAAACGGTAACTGTAATGGAATACAGTTACTAATATTTTGTATTTTAAATACGTAACGCCGGTACATGTATTCCGTTACTCCTAGAGATGGCACGATACCACTTTTTTATGTCCGATACCGATACCGATATCATAAATTTGGATATCTGCCGATACCGATATGAATCCGATATAGTGTTTTTTAATCAACAAAACTGTTTTTTAAATATCTTGCTGCATTTTGTATAAATTCATACTCAAGTTTAAAACAACAACTACACTAAAGCTATTCTGTTATACCTGTATGCAAAAAAAAAATATTTCATAGTTCAGCAATACTGATCAATCTAATAAACTTAAACCTACACCATCCTCCCTATTCTGGTATTTTAAAGAGTACTTAGCATAAATATTAAGCAACCTAACTAATAGGGTTCCAACTCCCAGCAACAACAAAAATAAATAAATAAAAAATAGGGAACCACCCCTCACGCTCCACCTCATGATGCTTAATCGACGTAATCAACCTTAATTTGATGCAGTTTGAAAAAAAAATGCACAGAAATCAATTATTTTTCAAGAAATATTAAATAGATTCAACATCTTTCTTCAACAAAATTGCAGACTGCACAGATGGTACCTTCCCAAAGGAAAAAGTACTATAGCTTACTAGGGTATATATATATTAGACTTAATAGTTACTATATCAGAATCAGAATCAGAATACTTTATTGATCCCTGGGGGAAATAATTTTTTGTTACAGTGCTCCATTTTAAACCAACATTAAGACAAGACAGACAATACACTAACTAAGAATAGTACAATATATACATATATATACATACATACATACATAAGTCACTCATAAATAAATAGTTGGAAAAGAAACATGTGTAGTTGTAGCAGCAAACAGTGTGTTAAGTGGATGCGTTGTACAGGGAGATGGCCACAGGCAGGAATGATTTCCTGTGTCGTTCAGTGGTGCTTTTCGGTAATCTCAGTCTCTCACTGAACGTGCTCCTGTGACTGACCAGCATGTCATGGAGTGGGTGGGAGGTGTTATCCAACATTGTCTTTATCTTGGACAGCATCCGCCTCTCCGACACCACCTTGAGGGAGTCCAGCTCCATCCCCACAACATTGCTGGCCTTACGGATTAGTTTATTAAGTCTGTATACAGTAATTGACTTCTATTCATTTTACATCAAATTAAAACTTTGGGTGTCAGATAATTATTTATTAAAAGCTAGACATTTTAAATGAGAATAAGAAAGAAAAGTATGTCTTTGTGCCCCCTTTTCCCTGTTATTGCCCTATCGGCCCCCCTGGCTAAACTTTGCTAGATCCACCCCTGCACAGTTACCAGCGTCAGCTACGTAGAAAAAGATCCTGGAGTAGAAAGTAATATTAAATACATTCTAACAACAGCTGATCAAGCTTAAACATGCTGCTGTTGTTCAGCCGCTGGTTTCCTCTTTCTGGTGCAAAGTGGGCCAAAAGCAAACTAGACTCGCGACAGAAAAGCCGATCAGCTGATCGTTAAGCAGTTTCATGATTGAAGTAGCAGCAGGAGAGGCAGTCGCTTGTTAAGCTTAACGCAGGAATGCTTTACAAACATTCAGAGATGGACTTACACACTTGCTTTACTTCTCTCGGGATAACTTTGTCGGAGATGAAATGCCGGGTTGCTAGCGAAGCTCCAAATGCTATCCAGACCACCGACAGGTCCCGCATGCCACAGCCGCTCTATCACGTGATGCATACTGCTCCGACGTGCTAACGTTCTGAGGTGAGTTACGGCGTGTTGCAAGTTTTGTGAGGTGCTTTCGTGATATTTAATGGATCGGATTACATTTTTTATTTTTCTCCGATATCCGATCCAGTAATTTAGGTCAGTATCGGACCGATACCGATACGTAATATCGGATCGGTCCATCTCTAGTTACTCCCCAACACTGGCCACTGAATAATATTACTTCATTTGTTTAAATGTGTAAAGGATACTTTGGATCAGTATATTTTCAGGGTAATACAATAATAAACTTGATGAAGGCGTGAATATTTCACTGAGGTTACAGGCCCTTCAAGTTGGGCAAAACATTAACAACTATGTTGTGTCCACTATGAGGTTCCAACTCTGAACCTCTAACACTGGAAGACTGAGCTGGTAATCTATCTGTACAGCCCCCTGAGTGCCTGCTGCTCAGTTTATAGACCGGACCAGACAGATCCTGCTTTCTGAGGTGATCAGCAATAAAAAGAACTGAATGTGTAGTTTTTCCATCACAGGATGGAGGTTTGAGTCTCAGACACCCTGGACAGGTGTGTTCCCACCTGAGCCACAGAGCTGCTCTCTGTTATATGTCATCATGTTTAGATCATCCTACAGTAAAGCTAAAACACCTATGAGGAAGCCATGAAGCCCACTGAACACCTGAGTTTGTGTTAGAGGCAGGAATTGAAGCCTCAGCCTCTCTCATTGTAAGACAGATCCTTATTAACAGGTGTTCTACCCATCAGCCTACAACCACACTTGGCTCCCCTCCTGAAGTTCAGCTTATAGCTATACCAAGATGCTTGAGAGGCCTGTGTGTGTGTGTGGTGTGTGTGTGTGTGTGTATCAATCCAATCAAGTGTGGGAAACATCAATTTGGGAAAAACACAAAAAGGTGAAACAACACAAATTACTTCACACAACAACGCATGTACTAAAGGTGAGTCCACATTATTTTGTGTCTCCGTCACTCAGTGTGCTCGGTTATAAAGCACACCTGTAGCCCATCCTCCTCTCACTCTGCCTGCAGGTGACACAGGTATGTGGGAAACAGACTCACCTGGGGAGCAGCTGGTAGCAGCACTGTGCTCTCCTGGTGGTTGAACTGCTGTTTTTAAACAGTTTTAATTGTGACTGCAGGTGTGATTTTACAAACATTCATACATTATATGTTCAAAAGGGTTCGCTGGTCTGCCTTCACACACACTTGAGCAACATCCATTCTTATTTCATTAACATATTATCAGCTCCCCATTGCAGCTATAGCATGCTTTTGTTTTGAAAAAGGAAACTAGCGCAAAATAGGAAAAAGGCTAGTTAGTAATGTGGGTTTTACTATACGGTAAAAGGTATGCCTTAAGCAGAGAGAAATGTAGTTTCCTGTGGTACCTGGATGACAGTGGCACAGGTTTGTTAATGTTTCCTTTACTGTAATAAGTTATGTGCGATCAAAATGCTGTTTAACAGAGTTTATGTGTCGTTGTAAGCTAGTGAGGTAATATAGTGAATGGGGTGAACTTTAGTAGTGTCATAACGGTGTTTTAGTTTTCCAGTGAATACTTTGCAGCCTCACCTGATTTATTATGTAGGGTTGAGATATGAAACATATTCTGCATAGATACATGATAAAAAGCGTACATTTGATGTGCATGTTATAGTTTATGTGTGTGCAGGAGAAATGTTTGTCACCTTAATATTTTAATTTTAAGGAAGTAATATTTTTGCGATTTGTTTTTTTGTTCCTAGCTCTGCTGGTGTTTTCATCAATAGTCTCAATGAACCACATCTCTAATAAAGTTTCTGTGAATCATCAGTTTAAGAGACCGTCATTCAGCCATGGATAGTACACTCTGTGTCAAGTTCTTCTGCATCAAACTGAGTCATCCAGGTCTTTATGGAGCTTCTTCGTGTATTGGTGTGCAGCCATGTGGGAACAGGATGGAACCATCCCCAAACTGTTCCCACGAAGTTGGGAACATGAAAATGTCTAAAATGTCTCGGTATGCTGAAGCATGAAGGGTTCCTTTCACCGGAACGAACTCCTGAAAAACACCCCACATCATAATCCCTCCTCCACCAAACTTTACACTTGGCTCAGTGCAGTCAGACAAGTATAGTTGTCCTGGCAACCGCCAAACCCAGACTTATCTATCAGAGTGCCGGATGGAGACGTGATTTGTCACATCAGAGAGTCCTGTGGTGGTGTGCTATACTCCATCGGATGCTTTGGCGATGTAAGGCTTGGATGTGGCCGCTCGCCATGAAAACCTGTTCCATGAAGGTCTTCTTAGACTGCTGTCCACAGAGGCCAGCAGGTGGATGAGGGAAGGGGAGGCAGGAGGAGAGACCCGAGGCAGCCACCAGTCCGAGTGTCAGGTGAACTGAACTTCAGGTAAGAAGTTATGACCTGCAGTCCATCTGGGTCAGATATAAACCAAGTTTAGGTGTAGTTTATTTTCGTTGTGCTGACTTTTTACCCTCAGTTGCAATAACTCATACTGCGTTCTAGCCAGCTTGACGGAGTTTTTATACAGGTGGGTGCTATGAAGTTACTGATAGTGAACTTTATTTTATTCATAAGGTTAGTTAGTAGAGTTGCCAACGGCTCCTTAAAAAATGGAATGGTCCCTCATTCAGAGAAAATATTACACGTTTCGTATTGAGCTGAGAAGAGACGCAGTTTGTCCCGGACTTTAGTTAGAATGGAAAAAGACACAAAGCTGGAGTTATTCTGTCGTTACGCTGCACTGCTGCCTCTTCTCTCATTCTCTACCCCTGCCTCTCCTTTTGCTACTTCAATCATCGGCTTTTCTCTCTTGTTTATTTATCGCCCACTTTGCGCCAGAAAGAGGAAACCAGCGGATGTCGCGGTAAACAACAGCAGCACGTTTAAGCTTGATCAGCTGTTGTTAGAATTTATTTAATATTAATTTCTAGTATCAGCTGATGTTTGCTGGAGCCACAGCTGTAAAGCTGCTGGTCATGATGTCGGTTTGGATATGTGGTGAGAGGGACACATGAAGATGAAACCCGGAGATGTCCTTACTGAATCATCAGAGCTGAACAGGTGATGGAGAAACAGGTTTACCTTTTAGGTGACATGAATGAGTTGAAGGGAAGTTATGAACTGTTTCTGAGAGACAAATAACACCAGGATCCTTTTTTATGTAGCTGACAGCTGGTAACTGTGCAGGGGTGGATCTAGGAAATTTTTGCCAAGGGGGCAGGTAGGGCATTAACAGGGAAAGGTGGGGCACAAAGAAATACTTTTCTTTCTTATTCTCATTTAAAATATCTCGCTTTTATTAAATAATTATCTAAATCTTACAACCAAAGTGTTTATCTGACGTAAAATGTATAGAAATCATACATATACCAACAAGACAGTGTACATATGGAAAAGATATATATAAATCTTATAAAGTTTGTACCTGTCTTGTGTGAAACTTGTATGAAAAGCATACAAGAGTAAAAACAGATATAAGATCCCTTGAAAAATTATATAATGAAACTTGTATGTTTTGGATACTTACTAAAACAATATATGAAAGTGATGAGAAAGTGGCCACTTTCATGAGTTAAGTCAGTTTTTACTATTTCTTTTCCATATGGGACTGTCACAACAGCATTTGTTTTCATTCAAAGTCTTTATGGTTTTAATACCTGGTGGGCCGGTCTGTAGTCAAAATGCCCGATTTTCCGTCCCAGTCCAGCCCTGCAGGTTAATACTGGCAGTGTCACCATGCCAGCTGACTGTATTTCATCATCAGCCAGTGTTGTTCTTTATCAATATTACCAAAGTTTACCATAAGGCAGCATAGAAAGTATTTACTTGCTTTCAGGTTTCATTCAAATGTTAGTCTTTTCAGTTGTTTCCCCACTTTTTTCCTGTTTCAAAATCAAACACCAGTTTGTGAGAAGATTATCTTCTTTTTTTAATAGGCAGATAAAGTTTTTACATTGGAACTGGCTAATTTATCAATTGTTTGTTACAAATCTTCATATTTTAATATTCAAAAATGTTTTTTCCCAAAACATATGTGCACTATATGTCAGTAAAAATACCATGCAAATATTGCTGTCCTTGAATGCTGAGTAAACACTGACTGATTGTATCTCTTGTACTTTATCAACGCAGTATCTAAAAACTTTGCACCGTAGTGGTTAAAATCTCATTCTAATAAGAGTTAAAAGCGCATTCGGTTATTAGGTTTATAGGGTTATTGAATTATGGTTAACGGTTGGTAGAATTTTTTTTAAACATTATCTGCCAATTACATCTGCCACCCTTCTCCAAATCTGTGCCCCTACCTGCCCCCCCAACAAAAATTTTCTAGACACGCCACTGACAGCAACAGGTATAACCTTAACCATATAGAACTGTTGTCCAATCAGAAGCTTGCAAACAATAACAGCACACAGTCTGGTGTCAAAAAAGGAGATAAAGGTTTTAGACTTTAAACTTTTGGAAAAATGTCTGTTTTCTTGTTGTTATGTAAAGGCAGAGACAGAGTTTTTGATCAACCTGGACAGAGTTTTTCAAACACTCGGTGTCACTGATCTAAATCACATGTTCTGTGTGGATGAAAAGCCAAAGCTTATAAAAAACAACATTTACTGAAATATCCGTGTACATGTGAAGACTGTACATGGAGTACACAGTACGCAAATGCGGACAGAAAGGCAAATACAGAGGACCTTTAATGTGCACCGGACTGTTGAGGCTGTCATGCTCATAGAGCTGAGTGGCAGCAGTCGTTTCTAGCTTACGTTGGTACTGTGCAGTGTTTGCTGTGCTGGTGAACATCACAGCGCGTGGAAGGTTAGAACTGTACACTCTGCCTCACCGTCTCTTCTTCTTTACTTTACGAATCCTCGGCTCCAGACGTGGAAGGTGAAACGAGGAGAGATGTGACGTTTGTATCTGTGGATACACAAGTCAGCGTGAGCCCCACACTGACACTGCATCACTCATTGTGTGTTAGTTTGTGAGTCTGTATGTTGGTGTTAGTGTGTGTCTTTGTGTGTCTGCAGTAAAAGTGTGTGTGGTGCTGGATTAGAGCCCAGCTGCTGATGTCAACTGTTGCGGCAGCCGAACACAGAACGCCGCACCACATCACAGCGTCGGAACAGCAACATTGCCACCACCATCCATACGGATAAATTCCCAGCGTTCCAAATAAATACAGATTGGAACAAACAGATTTTGACCTCAAGTTTGCATTCAGAGCAAAAAGACCTGCATTATTTCATCCAATGAGATTAGTACTGAAAGAGTGACATCATCATTTTTATAGTATATATGGTTAGTGGGTTAAAGCTGTTTATCATCAGTATTCCAGGCTGATACCAGTGCTTTGTCATGGATTTTTTATTTATACTATAAGAAGTAGCGAAATGTAAAGCTAAAGGCAGCAGGACCACAAAAGTCCTTCACTCTGATTGGCTGTCACTTCGATTGATTGCCTCGGGTTGAGGAAAGTTTAATCCAGGACCAGCGCAGTTTGTGTCGCTAACAGTATAGGTTGTTAAACTTTGTTGACATTCCAGGATCTCTGTCAGTACATCCCAGCTGGTTTCCTCCTGTACGGATGACCTGTGAGGAGCTTAGCTAGATTTAAATATGACTCCATTGACTGTCTTGCCAACACTTGCCGTCCATTCTTACCTCTTACTCCACTGTGTCAAAATTTCAAACCTGTGACTGAAACTTTGATTATCATAACGAGGACAAAGTCACATGAGTTTGGTGGATGTTGAATTAAAATAGTGTTTTCAGTGCTCTGTGAGAGAGCATATTAGCTTAGTGACACTCTCAGTTAGCTTCAGGTAACTGACCACATTACAGTTCAATTCCTTTGTGAACTCCTGACTGACTTATTTAAATTTTATGCACATATGTTATGATGGTGTACAAAGGATCAAAAGCCATATTCTCATAGGCCCTCCTGATGGTTTACTCATTCTTTTATTAGTACACCGTGACCTCATGTAAAACAGGCTGATTGTCAGTAAGTCCACCTCCAGTGTTGGGGAGTAACGGAATACATGTACCGCCGTTACGTATTTAAAATACAAAATATGAGTAACTGTATTCCGTTACAGTTACCGTTTAAAAAGGTGGTATTTAGAATACAGTTACTTTGTTGAAATAAATGGATTAAACTGCAGTATTTTCCTGTTTCATATTGTCGCTGGTCAGGATTGTTTGGGTTTTGTTTGACAGCTATGTTCTGTTGTTCCAGGCGGCAGTGTTACGGTTGCCATGGTTAAAGGGTGACACGGCTCTCTTTGTGACTGTGTTTCCTGGGTGAGAGAGCGCCTTTTTGTTGTTGTTGTGCTAAGCTTATAGGCAGAATGTTACAGACATAGCCCTAAAGAATGTAGCCTCATGGGCAGTGTAGTCTGTGCTGCAGGGAGAATGGTCTGCCGTTATGTGTCTGTGAGCGCGAGGAGGGAGAAAAAAGAGAGTGGAAAAGTATGAGTTGTCATCGAGCAGAAATGGGAGCTGGAAGCAGGCACGTGCAGAGGGGGGGGGGGGGGGGGGCTAGAGGGGCTTGAGCACCCGCCCCTTTCCTGATGGGTGCCCAAGGTGCCCTTTTGTTGAGGCAACTTTTTAAAAAAAAAAATTATTATTATTTTTTTAATGTGTGTGTGCGTGCGGAGTCCTGTCTGTGCCCCTCAACAATAATATTTAACTATTAATCACAGTTTTGCTAAATAAAAGGATCTGGCTTGCATCAGTCACATGATCACATTTAACCAATGATCGCCCTTGACGGCAGAACGCGCTGGTTACGAGCCGGGAACGAGCTCACAAAGAGCACGCGCATTTTTTCCGGTCCGGAGCTGTAGGAGAAACACAAGTTAACTCAGAGACACAGACTGATGCGACAAAACCAGTAAGTAGGTGTACAGCGTAAACTGTAGTGTATAGCACCCAGGAGTATTAGCTTATTACGTACACGTTGGTAAGCTGTCTTGTTGCAACTGACAAACTGAAACAAATGAGCGTGCTGTGTGTGCAACAGCGTGACAAACATTACCTGTCCTTTTATTAACTGCACAGGTAGTGCTGGTCATAGCTGCTGGCTACCTGTGTAAGGCTGTCATGGGTCTGTAGCTCTGTCACCGTTTTAGGGAACATATTTAGTTTTAAAGTATTTAGAAACATATTTAGTTTTAAAGCAAGTTACAGGGCTTTTCCTGCCTTTCTGGAGGGATTATATTTCACTAAAAAACGATCTAATATGCATGTCCACATAATTATGCATTATTATAATTATAATATATTAAAAACACGCTGTATTTTAAAGAACATACATTAAGAAGCAGATTATATTAGATTTATATTTTAAATAAGACAAAATGTGGATTTTACAGCAGTAAAATTATTGTATATCTACAGTTTAAAAATGTAATAAGCTTTGCCCCTGCACACAGTGGATAGTGAAACAAATGGAATCATCATAATGACATTATTTCATATTTATTACTTCCCTCTCCTCATTGCTTTATTATTGTAGCTCTAGTAATAATAAAAAAAGAAAAAAAGATTCTGGATCAGCACCATGATGCCCATAGTATATACAGTATTCTGAAGAAGGTCTAAAATGTCACTGTGTGTGCGTGCATGTGTGTGTGTTTTATTTAGATGAATTTAAAAAAAAAAATATTACTCATGATATAACATTGTCCAGACATGGCTGGTAAGGACATGAGGAGGAAACAGCAGGAGCTGTGTGAGGCTACTACAGGCAGTGCTATAACATTTTTCTGTCATCATTTTATTATAGATTAAGTGTAAGAGTTGTTAGGTGTGGATAATTAGATTATAGTTTATTGCAATAGCAAGTTGTGCCTTGTTCTCAGATAGACAGCAAGTGGAGAGTGATATATGAAATGATGGGATGGAAGGAAGAAGAGAAGCAAAGAGTGAATCACAGGCAGAGCCTAAATTATTTCTCACAGTTTTTTGCTGCCTTATGGTTCCAAGCGCTGTCACCAATCTTTGCATTTTGTTATTATCTCATGACACTTGTTTAATCAGCTACCATCTCTCCTATGGACTTTTTAATGTTTACAGTCTCAGATCAACACAGCCCTGCCCTCCAGCACTATCCACAGCAACCCCTCAAGAGCAACATTGTACCCATCAGGTGAAACATCGGCTACATTTGCTTTGCCTTGTTGCCCATATTAGATTCTTGATGAATGCGTGTTATTGTTATTCAGCCTGGTTCAATGTGCCCCTTTTTAACTTTGAGCACCCTCCCCTTTAAACCTCTCTAAACAGCCCTGGCTGGAAGCATGTAAATATAATAATAACCACTGCAGCCAAGAAGAGTGCCTGACAAGCCCAGTTGTAAGTAAGCTATTAAGACTAGTGATGGGTTGGTCGCGAACGAAATGGCTCTTAGAGCCGGGTCTTTGAAGTGAATGATGCGAGCCGGCTCCTTGGGAGCCGTGGGGTTTTTTTTTTCTTTTTCTTGCCCTCTCATTAACCTTTTTTCTAGCAGGAGGGAAAGGGAAAGAAATAGTGATGGGATTTCCGGCTCTTTTTAGAGAACCGGCTCTTTCGTTTCGGCTCACTAAAAAGAGCCGGCTCTTTCGGCTCCGAACCAGCTCTTCAGGTTGTTTTGTTGCTTTAATTAATTTATTATTAACAATAATAAAAAATTATGCACAAAAGGAATTACTAACGTAAAAAGTGGTTTTATTTATATATGTTTATATTGTGGAGGTAAGCATCAACGACACAGAGCTCTCAGTTCTCACTTTATTCGTCTCCAACATCAACTGCGCATATCGCGCCACAAAACACAGGAACACACTTCCTATACACTGGGTGTGAGTGGAGCCCTCTAGTGGTCCGCCACACATGCCCCCCCCGAACACCCAGCAGAACTAGTCCAGGACCCAGGGCTTAAGCAAACGGCCGGAACGGCTGAACTGGGGGGGTGGGGAAACGACAGAGGGCAACCCAGCCCGGGAGCGAGGCTGGCACTGGCGGCCAGAAAAAGCTGCAGACGACTCTGACTCCGTTGATTTTGGGTCGCTCCTGGGGAAAAAACAGAATCCATCAGCCCGGCGGCAGGTGGGCGGCCGCGGCGAGGGGCCTGGGCCGGGACCACCTGATCCTCTTTCATAACATGTGCAGGCTTAAGTCTGTCAACAGAGACAACTTCCTGCCGACCGCCAAAGTCCAAAATCAAATGTTTGTTGCCTGGTTTAAGAACCCTGTATGGCCCGTCATATGGTGGATGCAGCGGAGTCCTATGGGTATCGTGCCTGACGAAAACGAAACGAGCAGAGTCCAACGAACTCGGAACAAAAGTGTCAGGCAGGCAGTGGTGCACAGGACCAGGAACAGGAAATGAGTCTCTTGGGGGGCGAAAAGGCAACAAAGAGGTATCGAAACATGGGGGAGGGCTCTCAGGTAAGAATTCCCCAGGGACCCGGAGAGGCTGGCCGAGGACCAGTTCAGCCGGGGAAACCCCGAGGTCTTCTTTAACCGCGCTACGCAATCCCAGCAAAACCCACGGAAGGCGGTCGACCCAGTCGCCACTTGTTAAGGAAGCCCGGAGCGTGGCCTTAAGTGACCGGTGAAACCGTTCGCACATCCCATTAGCTTGCGGGTGGTATGCTGTGGTGCGGTGGACCTTGACTCCCAGGCCGTCAGCCATAGCAGACCAAAGCTCGGAAACAAACTGGGGGCCCCTGTCCGAGGTAATGTCGGCAGGGGGGCCGAAACATGAAACCCACGTTGACAAAAATGCCCTGGCCACCGTCGCCGCTGTCGTGGACGCCAGGGGTACCGCCTCCGGCCACCTGGTTGTGCGGTCCACCACAGTCAAAAGGTGCGTGAAACCCTGGGACTGCGGCAAGGGACCACCCAAATCCACATGAACGTGATCGAAACACCTACCCGGGACACGGAAAGGTTCGAGGGGTGCCTGTGTGTGCCGGTGGATTTTCGAGCGTTGGCATGGGATACAAACCGCCGCCCATTCTTTCACCGTCTTGCGAAGGCCCGGCCAAACAAACCTGGCACTGACCAGCTTGACCGAGGCCCGGACACCGGGATGAGAGAGGGCATGCACCGAGTCAAAAACACGACGACGCCACGAACGGGGAACCACCGGGCGAGGGCGGCCGGTGGAAATGTTGCAAAGAAGGTGTGGACCGCCGTCCCACACCGGGGTGTCCTCAAGCACGAGGCCCGTTTTTGTTGACTGAAGGGCAAGGACGTCCGGGTCAGCACGTTGCTCGGCGGCCATGTCAGCGTAGTCGATGCCAACATACACCGGAGAAACCAACACACGTGAGAGACAGTCAGCGACGTGATTGGACTTACCAGCCACATGCTGAATGTCTGTGGTAAACTCTGAAATGGCCGCCAACTGGCGCTGCTGGCGTGCGCTCCATGGGTCAGAGACCTTGGACATCGCAAACGTCAAAGGTTTGTGGTCAACGTACGCAGTAAAGTTGCGACCCTCGAGGAAAAAACGAAAATGTCGTGTCGCGAGGTGCAGGGCCAGCAACTCCCTGTCAAAAACACTGTACTTGCGTTCGGCATCCCGGAGCGTACGACTGAAAAAGGCGAGCGGTTGCCAGAGACCTGAAACCCGCTGTTCCAACACCCCACCCACTGCCACGTCAGAAGCGTCGGTGGTCAACGCGATCTCCGCCGACGGAAGCGGGTGGGCCAGCAGGGCGGCGTCAGCCAGCGCAGACTTGGCTGCGGAAAATGCACGGACGCGTTCTGGCAGCCAGTCAACCGGATCTTTGGCTGTTTTACCCTTTAAGGCAGCATAGAGTGGCTGTAGCAGGTGGGCAGCTCTGGGGAGAAAGCGGTTGTAAAAATTTATCATCCCCAAGAACTCCTGCAACGCTTTAACCGACGTGGGACGCGGAAAAACCGAAACGGCCTGGACTCTGTCAGGCAACGGAACCACACCTTCAGCGGAAATGCGGTGCCCGAGGAAATCCAGAACAGGCAACCCAAACTGGCACTTGGAAGGGTTGATGATCAGGCCGTGCGCAGCCAAACGCTGGAAAACCTGGCGCAGATGGGACTCGTGCTGGTTCGCTGAGCAGCTGGCCACCAATATATCGTCCAGATAAACAAAAACGAACGGCAGCCCACGCAAAACGGAGTCCATCAGCCGCTGAAAGGTCTGGGCGGCACCTTTCAGGCCAAACGGCATGCGCAAAAACTCGAACAAGCCGAAGGGGGTAATGACAGCGGTTTTAGGAACGTCTTCGGCGCGCACGGGAACCTGGTGATACCCCCGCACCAAGTCAATTTTAGAAAAAATCGATGTTCCGGCGAGATTGGCAGAAAAATCCTGAATGTGGGGGATGGGGTAACGGTCATTCTCCGTGGCATTATTTAAACGGCGGAAATCTCCGCATGGCCGCCACCGACCGTCCGATTTGGGCACCATGTGAAGCGGAGAGGCCCATGCACTGTTCGAACGCTGTACAATGCCAAGGCGCTCCATGGCTGCAAACTCTTCCCGAGCGACGGGAAGGAGGCTCTTCTGGGAGCCGGAGTCCACGAGAAAACGTCTCCCGGAGCGCGAGTCCTCTATGAAGAGCAGCCTTTCTGTATTGCCAGCGGTCGCGGCTGCTACGGCGCGCTGGCGGGTCCGTTTCCCTGGGCCGTGAAAGCGCAAGGCGGCAGGCAGCGACGCGCTCTGTCGCCAAAACGCTGATGGTAGAAACAGATGCCCTTTCCGCGGTGCCGGCGTGTAGCAATCCCTGCCGTCAGCAAGGGGGCGGATGCTCCGGGGGAGGCAGGTGGAGGCGTGGAAGGTGCCGCCGGCATGTCCGTAGCCAGGGCGTGAACGTCGAAAGTGTGGCTAGCCAGGAGAATGCGATCCGCTTCTTCAGCCAGGGAGCGATAATCCTTCGCAGGCAAAAGCGGAGAGTTCGCGAGGACAGCTCTCACGGCGGCCGGTAGTTGGCGGAGGAAGAGGTGGGCGAAGAGGAAACCACCGTCATCTGGCCCGAGCAACGATAGCATGTTCTCCATGAGCTCGAGCGCAGTACCCCCACCCAAGCCTGACAGGTTGAGGAGCTTTTCGGCTCGTTCAGCGTCGGAGAGGGCATAGCGCCGAAGAAGCAGCTCTTTGAGGGCGGCGTATTTCCCTTGGGCGGGTGGGTCCCGGAGGAGCGCCATCGCGCGACGGGTGGCCAGCGGGTCAAGCGAGGCCACCACATGGTGATACTTCGTGTCGTCAGCAGAGATGCCGCGAAGGGCGAACTGAGCCTCCACGTGTACAAACCATGACGGGGGGTCATGGAGCCAAAAGTCCGGCAGTTTCAGCGCCACAGCAAACGTACCTGTAACAGGAGGCGGAGGTCCGGCGGCCGCTGATGTATCCATAGCGGAGTCTGTGTTATCTGCGGCCCGTTGCATGCTCGAGTCAGGGGTCACCAATGTGGAGGTAAGCATCAACGACACAGAGCTCTCAGTTCTCACTCCTTCTTTATTCGTCTCCAACATCAACTGCGCATATCGCGCCACAAAACACAGGAACACACTTCCTATACACTGGGTGTGAGTGGAGCCCTCTAGTGGTCCGCCACAATATATAAATATATGCGGTGGCCCCTAGAGACAAAACACGTACAAACTCCAAAAAGTATGTACAAACTCCAAAACACATTTCTAGCATGAACTGAACTTCCAAAACAGAGCTACCTAGATCACTTAAATGACACAATTGAAAGCATGAAAGCATATGTGTATTGTTTGTGCATTTATACACAAGTATTCATATATAGTCAAATAATAAAAAAATAAATAAATGTTCATTTACCTGTTATTACCACACACCAAATCCGGTCGTTGGTACTTGCTGACTTGTGTAGCCACTAGGTAACAAAAGTTCAACACTGCGCCCTAGCATCCTGGAGCACTTCTGTTGTCTTTTGTACATGTTTTGGAGTTTGTACGTGCTTCGGAGTTTGTACGTGTTTTTTACGTGTGTTGGAGTTTTTACGTGTTTTGGAGTTTGTACGTGTTTTTAGGTGTTTTGGAGTTTGTACGTGCTTCAGGGTTTGTACGTGCTTCAGGGTTCGTAGGTGATTTGAAGTTTGTATGTGTCTGTAGGGGCCACCGTAAATATACTTTTATTTATTCACTCCACATAAAATGTAATAAATAAGTCATATAATACACAAATCAACTATTCACATTTCAACTTTTAACTATTTAAATTTTCAGCTTTTTCCTTTTACAAATTTAAAGTGAAACAACACAAAACAATGCAAACCACAACACAATCAAATATAAATTATAATATGAAAACAAAAAGAACATGCATATTCTCTGTCATATGGACCTGCATGAATAAAATTTCTGAATCCTTTATCATCTGCAACCGAATATAGTTGTGGATAATTACTATACCTTTCTAATGTGACGTTGTTGTCCCTGGCTCTCTTTCTCTCTCTCTTCCTCCCGCTCTCAGTGTTGCCAACTCCTCAGTAAGGAAAATCGCTATTGGTTGTCCTAAAAGTCGCTAGAAGTCGCTAAATGATGTCATCGCCTAATTTGCATAATTGGTCATACTTATCTAATTGTAACCTATGTTGTTGGAGAGAGAAATAACATCGTGGAAGAGACATAAAGTGAGTAAAAAACGTCCTAAATGCATTTAGAGTTTATTTAGAACTACAAATTAAATTTCTTTTAGCAATTATCTTTTTTTTTAATGTCACAATTCCAACCCTGCTCCAACCCTCCGGCAAAAGTGACCCGAAATAGGCACTCTGGTGGAGTTACTTTGTGTGTGTGTGTTTATAAGTAGTTTTAAACCTTGTGATCCACAAAACAGCATAAAAAGAGTAAAAGAAGAACTGACTGCGGTACAGCACCCGCTGCTTGTTGAGAGTAAAAGCCATACGCACTTTCACGTCTTTTTTTAGCGACTTTTTTTCTAAAAAAAAGTCGCTAAGGGGTCTGAAAACTCGCTAAATATAGCGACAAAGTCGTTAAGTTGGCAACACTGCCCGCTCTGTTCCTGTGCTACTGAGTGTAACTACCGCCCCTCCCCCCTCTTCCCAGCGTAAAGCACAAGGCTCGCATGCTGAGTGAAGCGAAAAAAAGTGAGAGAGAGAGGGTGAGAGAAACAAAAACAAAAACAAAACCCACGGCTCGCGATAAGGAGCCGGCTCCCGTCGTTCACGTCAAAGACCCGGCTCTAAGAGCCATTTCGTTCGCGACCGACCCATCACTAGAAAGAAAGAGAGCCAGGAGCAACAACAAGAGACAACATCGTCACATTGGAAAGGTACAGTAAAGAAAATGAGTGACACCAAGAAAAGTAGCAAAGTCTGTAACCATTTCAATGTTATTGACAAAACAAAGGCAGAGTGTAGAGTCTACAAGAAAAGGATATCATATAGAGCCGGCTCCACAAACAACATGCACAGGCACCTAAGAACTGTCCACCCATCAGTGCAATGGGAAGATAAAACGCAGTCAGTTGAGTGTGATATTAATATTTCTAACAAAAAATTTAATTAAGAGAAAGGTATTTCCAAACTTTCCCTTAATTAAAGATCTGGGCGTTCTTTTTTCCCCCATATTTTAAGTTATATTTTATTGTGTTGTGGTTTGCAGTGTTTTGTGTTGTTTCACTTTAAATTTGTTTAAAAGGAAAAAGCTGAAAATTTAAGTAGTTAAAAGCTGAAATATATGAAATGTAAATAGTTGGTTTTTGTACTTTATAATTTTTTTTTTTTTTTTATGTCGAGTGAATAAATAAAAGTATATTTACAGTGGCCCCTAGAGACAAAGCACGTACACACTCCAAAACACGTACAAACTCCGGAGCACGAGCAAGCTCCAAAACACAACAGAAGTGCTCCACGATGCTAGGGGCCGTGTTGAGCTTTTGTTACCTAGTGGCTACACAAGCCAGGATGTACCAACAATCGGATTGGGTGTGTGGTAGTAACAGGTAAATGAAGTTTTTTTTAAATTATTATTTGAATATATATATATATGAGTGTTTGTGTATTAATACAAAAACAATAGAAATATGAATTCGATTGTGTAATTTAAGTGATCTAGGTAGCTCTGTTTTGGAAGTTCAGTTCATGCTAGAATTGTGCTTTGGAGTTTCTAAGTGTTTTGTCTCTAGGGGTCCCCATAAATATTTATTTATGTAAACACACATAAAGAAAACCACGTTTTTTTTACATTATTAATTCCTTTTGTGCATGATTTTATATTGTTGTTGATAATTAATTAATTAAAGCAACAAAACAACCTGAAGAGCCGGTTCGGAGCTGAAAGAGCCGGTTCTTTTTAGTGAGCCGACCTGAAAGAGCCGGTTCTCTAAAAAGAGCCGGAAATCCCATCACTAATTAAGACTCGACTGTACACCGTGTTCGTGTTTTCCTCCGAAACAATAGTTCCGTTGGAGCAGCCTTTCAACGCCTCTCTCTGTCTCTCACTAGCAAAGTTGACCCAGACAACAAAGTAAAGCTATTTTTCGGCTACGAGCCCGACACGGAGCCCGACACGGAACCCGACGTATTAGCCAGAGGTCCCTTTACTATGGTTCGGAGCAGCGGACCTTCAGTAATAGTAATAAATCACATTCATGTAGTTGTAAACAGCATGATAATATATTAAGTAATCCAAAGTATTCAGAATACGTTACTCTCATTGAGTAACGTAACGGAATACGTTACAAAATTTGTTTTGTGGCATGTATTCTGTAATCTGTAATGGAATACATTTTAAAAGTAACCTTCCCAACACTGTCCACCTCAGTGTTTATCTGCAGTCCATCTGTCATTAGCATACTTGACACACTGAGTGACTTTTTATTGTGACCTTCAGATTATTTTGACTTTGTTTTAGTAACACCAGCGATGACAGGAGTCAGCTGAATGCCGTTTAATGGGACGGACAGGCAAACACAGGAACCTCTTCGTCTTCAGAGAAGACGCTAAATGTTCACAGCTTTAACACAGAAGTGTTTCTTTAGGGAACATCTGGAGGAAGATTTAATTTAATGCAGAGTGCTGACATTAATCCTGCCGCTGACTCACTAGCTCTGACAGCCACATGAAAGATGTGACGGCAGCTAACATTGATGCTGATTATTTTACATCAGCTAACTTCTTCATAAATGCTGACAGGCCGTCTGAATGGCTTTGGGTGTCAGGTGGTTCGGTGCTTCTGGTTTTCCAGAATGAACATATGATGCTTCTTGTTAACGGGAGGGCATCAGGGCGTGTAGATGGCCATTTCTGCTACTGACCACATTACGTGTTTATATTCAGAGAAGTATCTCATCCTTTTAAATTAATCATGGAAACAGGGTTTAAAAGGCACAGTGTAGCATGAATAACGAGCATGCCTTATTCGCTGTGACAGTTACTGTTATGACTGTTGGCTGACTTGGAGAGAGAGGGGGAGATATTATCAGCTCATTCCTGTTTCATGTTCGTGGACGTGATTTGTTTTCATGTAATACATTACTAGCGTTTAGAAACATGTCTTGGTTAAGGTTGTGCATTAAAAACCGCAGGTTTAGATCTGTGACAGAAAATTGTCACATGTGCGTTCAAATATACCTGCTGTCACGTCTTTCAAAGCTGTGTTTTCTCGGTTCATGCTGCCTTTTGAAATGCATCGCTGAGAAATTCATGAAAGCAAAAGAATGATTGAATTTGTGACTTTTTAAAGGGACCAGGCTTAATGAAGACACTCAGACACGGACTTTATGGTCTGTTCATAAACATTAATCGATGTAATATCGCCCATGCATGCATAGGTCGTGCATGACATAGAGCATGTGCACGCCGTAGCTGTGTATGTCTTACAGCTTCTGCTGGTGGAACAAACGGTCCTCTGTGAATATCTGTCTTTGTAGCTGGGATTAAAATGGAAAAGTAATGTCTGTGGGTTTGAAGAACTTGTGGGAGAATCTTGTTTCATCCTCCTGTGCTGTCTGTATCTAAAAAGGTTCCCAGTGTTCCCTTTTAATGAGCCCTCGCTATAACACGGGGGCTGATGGGATTAACTCTGATCTCTGGTTTGCATACACTCAGTGTGAATCAGATGAACATGGTCGACAGTTTGAGCTCCTCCTGATTGCATTCATTATTTCGCCCGGCTCTCATCTAATCCAATCTAATCTCTGTGGGATTTAGAAGCTAATCCCGAGACATGTGGCAGCTCAGAGAGTCCAGGTATAAAGCAACATGTTTAGCCATAAAGTTTGGTGAACGCGTCAGTTAATGTTATCCTCACACATGTCTGAGGGTCACTTCTGTGCACCTTTATGGTGAAAGTTGTCTGCAGACAGCTTAGTTCATGTATTCTGTTTGCTTTTTAGTTGCTTTTAATCAGCTCTTATTGACATTTTCCAGTTCTTTAAATTCTGATTTAATCTTGTATTTCTTAGTTTTTGCTTTATCATGTATTCTTCTTATCTAAAAAACCTCTGTACAAGGTGCTGTATAGATAAGACCTGACAGCACCGTGGTATTTCTAAAGTCATTGTGTCGCTCGGGCTCCTTAATATGTGACAGAGTCATGCTTGTTATGCAGAAACCATGCTGCTTACTCTGATCACATCTGAAAATCTGTTTGTTTGTTTTTTTGAGAGTACTGCAGGCCGGAAATGTTGTAATAACTAAATTAAAAGTGATCATAGGTATGGGCTTCATACAAAACTCAAATTAAATGTATTTATTTATGATATTTTCCTGAGATCTTAACTTTCTCTCATTTGGAATTGTACATTAGTTATTTCTGTTGTTCATCTTCAACATGTCTTGGAAGACAGGGGAGAGATTACACTATAGGTGAATGAAACAGAATAAAGATAAAAACCAGTGACCACGACTTCAGCCGAGAAACTGTGGCTTTGTCCTGTTTCTGCAGGACATCTGTGGTGAAATGGTTTGAGGAGCAGCCCCTTCAGTCCCATAAACACAGGAAGGAACCAGGATCTCCTGAACCACCTCCCAGAACAATCCAGCAGTGAGCTATGGATCCTGCTGCTCTGCAGAGCAGTCAGTGTCCCCTTTTATTGTTCAAACTGTAGCTGTGAACACATTGGGGCACCATCAGGTCATCATCAGGTAAGAGTCTTTCCATCCTGTCGTCTGTCCACACATCAGAGAGATCTATGTTGAAAATCTTCGGGCTCAAGGCTCAAGGGCACGACCAACCAACAAGCAGGAGTGGCATCACTGTGTGATCAGTACTTCCACAAAACTGAAAAAATGAAGCTCATGTGAGGTCACTCACATGCCTGCTTACCAAGTGTTAGTATGTGAGTGAAGTTGGCCCCCCCACCTTCTTCAAATCCAACAAAAGTGGTATCAAACGTTTGTGCTACGTTTGTGCTGGTTTGTGCTGCAAAAAGTTTCGTTTGTGCTACTATCATTTTAAAGATATTAATAAAAATTTCTAGAGGTCATCAGAGGTCAACCAGCCCCCCCACATTAATTAAATCAAGAAAAATGGGTGTCAATCAACTGTGCTACGTTTGTGCTGGTTTGTGCTGCAAAAATTGTCGTTTGTGCTGCTTCTGTTTTAAAGATATTAATGAAAATGTAAAGGTCAAAAGGTCAACCAGCCCCCCCACATTACCCATATCAAACAAAATTGATGTCAAACGTTTGTGCTGCTATCATTTTAAAGATATTAATAAAAATTTCTAGAGGTCATCAGAGGTCAACCAGCCCCCCCACATTACCCAAATCCAACAAAAGTGGTATCAAACGTTTGTGCTACGTTTGTGCTGGTTTGTGCTGCAAAAATTTTCGTTTGTGCTGCTTCTGTTTTAAAGATATTAATGAAAAGGTAAAGGTCAAAAGGTCAACCAGCCCCCCCACATTACCCAAATCAAACAAAATTGATGTCAAACGTTTGTGCTACGTTTGTGCTGCAGAAATTTTTGTTTGTGCCGCTATTATTTTAAAGATATTGACAAAAATTTCTAGAGGTCAACCAGCCCCCAGAGACCAGGACTATCACTGTCCGGGCCAATTAGAAACCATGGCTCACAGGTCAGGTTTAAATGCTCCTAAGGTTGAAAAATGCAAGCCTTCAGAGCCGGGAATTGGGTGAGTCTAAGAACAGCAAGGGCAAACCTGTCACGTGGCATCAGCTATAGCAAAGCTTCAGCGACAGCAGAGATACAGTACTTGAGGCAGTGGCAAGGAATACAAACCATCACAGACTACAAGCCCACTCTGCAGACCGTGGTGACACAATCCCCAGACAGTGTGTGGAGATCCCTTTCCAAAATCAGTACACGCAAAGCTCCAGGTCCTGATAACATCCTTGGACAAGCACTGTCAAACTCACCTCCATCATTATTAAGTTAAGTGCTTTGAACGGTTAGTCATGCATCAAATCAAATTATCGCTTTCCCCCAACCTGGATCCATTTCAGTTCGCATACCGGTCAAAACGCTCAACCGATGATGGAATTTCAACTGCCCCTCACTCAGCCCTCACACATCTGAACACTAGAGACTCATATGTCAGAGTGCTGTTCATAGACTTCAGTTCAGCATTCAGCACCATCATTCCCCAGCAACTCATTCACAAACTGGATCTGCTGGGGATCAGCACCTTGCTGTATAACGGGCTGCTAGATTTCTTGACAGGAAGACAGCAGACAGTACGGGTCGACAGCAACACCTCCAGCCCAAGAACACGGAATACGGGGGCTCCCCAAGGATGTGTGTTGAGCTCCCTTCTCTTCACTCTGCTGACCCACGACGAGATCTACTACAGGGGTGAAGTTAACCATCTGCCAGAGTGGTACAGCAACAACAACCTGTCCCTGAATGTGGAGAAGACCAACAGCGACTCTACTTCCTCTGCAAACTGAGAAGCACAAGAGATTCAACTCCCATTATGAGCACCTTTTAAAGAGGCACAGTTGAGAGTATCCTCACCAGCTGCATCACTGTGTGGTATGACTCCTGCATTGGGTTCTGCAGGAAAAAATGAAAATGGGTAGTAGGGCTGGGCGATATATCGAGTTTTTTAAAAATATCGATATATTTTTATACGAGATATAAGATGTGACAATATCTTTTATATCGATATAGTCTATGTTACATTATAATTATAGTTGTGGAGCCACAAGTTTGCCTCTCTTTCATCCGCTTTTGTCTTTACGCAACATTACTCGGCCTCGCCTCTCCTTCACTGAACACAGCTCCCCCTCCTCCCCCATTGCTTCACCTGCAGGCAGCGACAAGATGGACACGGCAAATCTCCGTTAACGAGTTACTGCGCATCGCCCCGTGCGTGGGGCTGGACGGCGTCAACGTGTTAATGAGCTAACCACGCTAACGAGCTAACCACGCTAACGCCATGCACGGCCTGAAATCCTTTCATTTTCTCAAAAATCGACAGCGCGCATTATGTATGAATCTGGTTGTGCTTGATGACCGCGAACCGATTTTATGTGCTACACGGCGCTCAGCAATCTGTCAAAAAATATTTTAGTACTTTGCTAAGCTACGGAGCTGCAGCGCTTGATGGATTGTCGGAGCATTACGGCTACCGAGGAGCCTCGCGGAGTGATACGTACTGTGCTTCAACGTAATATTACCGTATTGTGTGTGTATAAGGACCATAAATGGCACCTGTTAAGAGACATGGTTACGAAGCGGATTTCAAACTCCAGGCTGTCAGTCACGAACTTGGGAACAGAGCAGCTGTGAAATCTGCCCTTGTTATTATGCTCAGCGTCTTTTAGTTTACATTTTGGCTGCACAATTGTGAGCTCTTTGTTATGCACAAAAACAACATTGTTTTCTTTTATTTATGGAACATTATTATTTAATAAATGCTCATAATTTATTTTTGAGTAGTTTTTTTCATGTACATCTATGCTGTATGTTAATAAAAGTGCCCGTGTGACATCTGGGACACAGCTTTGACTAAGAACTCTCTTTTTGTTCTTACCTTCTGGCTTTAAAAAAACATATCGAGATATATATCTTATATCGCCATCCAGCTAAAAAATATCGAGATATGAATTTTGGGTCATATCGCCCAGCCCTAACGGGTAGTGAAAGCAGCCAAGAGCATTGTGGGGACCTCTCTTGCCTCCCTCCCCAGGAGATCTACTGCACCTGCCTCATCTGGAAGGTCCTCTCCATTACAGGTGACTCCACTCATCCCTTCAACAGCGTCTTCAGTTTGCTGAAGAGCCTCCGGGCCAGAACCAGCAGACTGAGAGACAGCTTCGTCCATTGGGCTGTCAGGATGCTGACCATCTCTGAATCGAGAAGGGGGGCCCAAGAGTACATCTTTTGCCATCTTACAATGCTGTGATTGTAGCCATTCCCCACTTTCTGTGAATGGTACTCATGGCCATTGATCGGTAGGCTTTGATTAGTTGTCATTGATCAATGGTCATAAGAATTTGCATAATAACAATCATGGAACTAACCCCCCAGCACATTGTTCATTCAGTGGCGCTAGTTTCCTTCACTATGCAAATGTACTGTTTATAAGGTTGGGGAAACCTACAGTCAGCTGAGACTGAAGAAGTCACTTGGATGAGTGACGAAACGTTTCTCCAACTGAAAATGTCCAGATGAACAGAATCAACCTTTTGGGATTTACTTACCTGGATGATTAAGCACGCATCAAGACGTTATTTTATTAAAAAATTTAAAATGTTAGCAGCACAAACAAACATTTTTGCAGCACAAACCAGAACAAACGTTTGACATCAATTTTGTTTGATTCCATTAATATGGGGGGGCTGGTTGACCTCTAGAAATTTTTGCTAATATCTTTAAAATAATAGCGGCACAAACAAAAATTTCTGCAGCACAAACCAGCACAAACGTAGCACAAACGTTTAACATCAGTTTTGTTGGATTTTGGTAATGTGGGGGGGCTGGTTGACCTTTTGACCTTTACCTTTTCATTCATATCTTTAAAACAGAGGCAGCACAAACGAAAATTTTAGCAGCACAAACCAGCACAAACGTAGCACAGTTGATTGACACCCATTTTGTTTGATTTGGGTAATGTGGGGGGGCTGGTTGACCTCTGATGACCTCTAGAAATTTCTATTAATATCTTTAAAATGATAGCAGCACAAACGAAAATTTTAGCAGCACAAACGTAGCACAAACGTAGCACAGTTGATTGACACCCATTTTGTTTGATTTGGGTAATGTGGGGGGGCTGGTTGACCTCTGATGACCTCTAGAAATTTCTATTAATATCTTTAAAATGATAGCAGCACAAACGAAAATTTTTGCAGCACAAACCAGCACAAACGTAGCACAAACGTTTGATACCACTTTTGTTTGATTTGGGGGGGGGGCTGGTTGACCTTTTGACCTTTACATTTTCATTAATATCTTTAAAACAGAAGCAGCACAAACGAAAATTTTAGCAGCACAAACCAGCACAAACGTAGCACAGTTGATTGACACCCATTTTGTTTGATTTAATTAATGTGGGGGGGCTGGTTGACCTCTGATGACCTCTAGAAATTTTTATTAATATCTTTAAAATAATAGCGGCACAAACGAAAATTTTTGCAGCACAAACCAGCACAAACGTAGCACAAACGTTTGATACCACTTTTGTTTGATTTGGGTAATGTGGGGGGGCTGGTTGACCTTTTGACCTTTACATTTTCATTAATATCTTTAAAACAGAAGCAGCACAAACGAAAATTTTAGCAGCACAAACCAGCACAAACGTAGCACAGTTGATTGACACCCATTTAGTTTGATTTAATTAATGTGGGGGGGCTGGTTGACCTCTGATGATCTCTAGAAATTTTTATTAATATCTTTAAAATGATAGCAGCACAAACGAAACTTTTTGCAGCACAAACCAGCACAAACGTAGCACAAACGTTTGATACCACTTTTGTTGGATTTGAAGAAGGTGGGGGGGCCAACTTCACTCACATAGTGTTAGTGGCTAATCTAAACTTCCTCTTTCCCACGCTGTCAAGCTGATTGTAACATCATGAGTCTAGTCCAATCAGCTTTCTGCCAGCCTTCTTCAGATCAATCAGCCTTAACTTTAAATCGTACTTTAAATCTCATTGTGCAGCTGTCTTTCTCCCTTACAGTTGCCTTCGTGCAACCCACCTCTTCCCCATCACCGCCTCTCATCACTCAGGCTCCATCCAAGCCTCCACCTTCATCTCCACCACCAGCGTCTAGACTCCGGGGGATCCTGCCCTAATCCCCATCACCGCTGGGATTTCGTTCTCCTGTGATGGGCTATCGGGCCAAATACCTCAAATTGAATTCTGTACGTCAGCAAATTATGTTTAGTTTGTTGTAATGATCTCGCTTCACATTACTGTGGACGGTGAATATAGCACTACTTGTAGTCTAGCAATATTCTACCAACAATGCTGTCCACTGTTGTGAAAGTGTCTCCACAAGTGGGGGCAGTACTCACTGATATGACAACAACAATATCGTATCTTTCTCAACACAAAAGTGTAAAATTAGCAATAAAAAATGTTTAAAATACAGACAAGTCGTTCTTTATGTTAAAGTCCAAACCTGTGTTTAATTAGCAGTGAGTGTGCTGTGATGATTAAAGATTTAAACTTGTAGAGGCACCAAACTCAGAAACATCAGATTTTCTACACAAACTTTCCTGATGGAGCTTGGGAGAGACCGGCAGTTTAATTCCATCTCATAGCCGGTTCTGTAGGACCTCATGGCTCCTGGATCGTAATAAAGAAAAGGCCGTTCACAGATTGTGAAAGATTGCATGTTGGCCGTCATGCATGATGTGATAAACGATGACAAAATTAAAATGAATATAACATGTGCTGTCAGAAACCTGAGACACTGGGATGGTTTGAACTGCAGATGTGTTTGAAATGCTGTTAGAGGACCTGCTGAAATCTGACGTCACGTAGCAGGAGATGACTGATAATGCTTGGTTGTGCATGTAAGTCTGTTTTTCTGATGGCAGATGCTTCTGAGAGGAACTGCTCAGCTAGCTGCAGCGTTTTCACACACAGTGGTCTGAATATGATGCATGTGATGGAGGTGCTCCATCCACGGCAGGCAGTTTCTTCTACTAACTCGACATCAAGCCTCCATCATCGTTTAATCTGCACGCTGCTGCGGTCTGCTGACCATCGCGACCATCAGACACACACTACATGCTTCATGGCTAACGTCTGCTTTCTGAGCAACATATTCCAACAGCTGAAGTCACAGATGTGGTGACACATTTGACTGCAGGGTTGTTGTGGACGTGTTCTGCTCACAGAAGAGATGAAAACATATTAGTGATGAGTCATGCTGTCTGAGTATGTCAGTAAACGACTCATTTACTAATATTACTTGTGTTTTATTCTCTGTGTTGCTGGGTGTTGAGTCTTCTTTGAGTGTTGCTGGAGAACGTGACGTTCTTGTTTTGCCAGGTTGTGTTTATCATTCAGACCTGGGCCACTTTTGGAATTATGATCCTTGCTTGTTGTGGCTCAGGCTGTGTGATAACAAAGAAATCCCGACTTCAAAGGTACCGAGTGTCCGGACTGAAAAAGGGAACAGGATCCATCAGCTGATGGTTTAAATCCCTTATAGCTGTAGTGGATCTATATCTGTGCCCCTCATGACATGTCAGTATTTTTTAAACTTCTCCACAACCTGTCCGTGATGTTCACCAAAACCAAACACAACATGGAAGAATGGAAGACATTCAAATGACAAACTAATGAGCAATCTGTTGCACCTAGAGATTTTACTGCCAACCCTCCTCTGCAGACCTCCTATTAAATACCTGAGCTCTCAGCATGAGTCCAGACACCCTTCAGAGGCCATTCATTACTGCTGCGTGTGTCAGTGATTATAATATTTCAGTCATTCTCTACATCTCAGCCAAAGGTGAGGGCAGGAATGTAGATCCATGAGTAACCTGACAGTGTCACCCTTATGCTCAGCTCCCTTTCAGGAACCTGAAGTCTCCCTGACCCAGAGTGGACAGTCCACCCTCTTCCACTGAGCCTCAGATTAGGATGTGCTCATTTTTATCCCAGTCATTCTCCCTGCTGAAGACCACCAGGCCAGGGGACACCTGTGAAGCTAATAATTCAAACCATCATAAGGGCCCCTTTGCATGTGGAGGCCCTAATTCTGCCATCTGTGCTTCCTTCTAACATTATTATGTAGATGCAGTCCAACATGCACAAAATGACCAGCAGCCTGAAACCACCGGACGAGTGCCAAATGCCCCGGGTAGTTTGGAGGACACAGTAAGGACTGTCAGACCTCATTCTTTATGAGCAACATGTCATTAATGCTTATTTTCTACATGCTTCCTGTTTGGTGATTGATCACCACGTCATATCAGTGAGAGGCTGTTCCATCATCATATGCTGCCCTGACACAGAAGCAGCGTTTCATAATGAGCAGCTCTTAGAGCATTGAATATTTATCTGATTTATTTGCACTGCTGAAGTTTGAATGTCAAAAACTCCAGAGAGACCTGGTCACCAAGGAGTCCACGCTGACGCCTTCCGCTCTGCGGAAAAGCTCGGCGATCATCTGTCCACCGGAGAGCTGGAGGCCCGAGAATGCACACCATTTACCCACAAATGAATTTGTCAGGACCGAGTGATGTTATTGATCGTTGGGCTGATGAAGAGGAGCTTTATTGAATGTGAATGTGATTCGGGGACAAGTAGCGAGAGAGTGAAGCCGAGGAGGAGGGGCGGTGCTGTCAGAGAAAGAGACATTAGTGACTCTGACAGCTCAGCGAGAGAGGAAGATGTGCAGAAAGAGACGGAGGGAAAGAGACGCGAGCCGAGCTGACAGCCCACAATCAGCTTCGGTGTGAAGCAGAGAGCATGCTGGGAGCCACAGCGCTGCGCAGACAGTACTCTGTCAACACAAACAAAACACGAGTCTGTCAGCTCACACAACACACTAATTTGTCTGTCACAGCAAATACATCAGCTTAATTACAAAGTTTACTGACAGCGAGTCAACAGGTGCAATGCTTCCACTGTCATGTCTGTTCATAACATTAAGAGCACTGCAGCTTATTTTACTCACGGCTCATAGAGGAAGATGCGCCTTCAATAAACAGTCACCCCGCCTCACTTTGGCCAAGAAGCTGATGGAAGACGTCTAGTCCCTGTCAGGACTCTTGCTGCAGCATTTTGGATTAACTGAAGGCTTTTCAGGGAGTTTTAGGACATCCTAATGATAATGAATTACAGTAGTCCAGCCTAGAAAGAATAAATGCATGAACTAGTTTTTCAGCGTCACTCTGAGACAGAATATTTCTAATTTTAGAGATACTGCGCAAATGGAAGAAAGCAGTCTTACATATTTCTTTAATATGTTTTCTCTGAGCTGAAATAATGCTTCCAGAGTATAATTGGCTGTTTTTGACTACTTTTGATTTGACCTCTATATTTCACCTTTAAAAACTGTTTATCTTGCCTTGTTTGGTATAATTCTTTTCAGCACAACCTCAAATATCTGAAATTTGAGTTATTTTTTCATTTTGACATACTGTATTAGCACAATTGATCTAAATTCAGACAAAAAACTTGAGTGGAAAAAAAAGTTATATTTTTTACTGTAAAACCCACAAACATGTTTAACAAAACATTTTCAGTACTTGAAATGCAAATAGAAATTGTACATTTCTAAAAGTTATGCGCAAGTTTTGCAAACAACAAAGTTATACGTTACTATTTACCTAAAAATGCAGCCAAGGCCTCAGGCGTTTTTTATATAACCATTTAAAACTATTTAGAGAACAATCAGGTGTTCTGTATCAAAAAAGAAGGCACACAAATTATTTGTGCCACTCCAAAAAATAGTTTGTGTCTACTAAAAGACAGAGGAGAACACCACAGGCCCAAACCCTGCAGGTCTGACAGCAGGAGGTGTATCAGTCCAGTTTTCCACGTGGAGACAGCATTTACACTGCAATCTGTTTTTGGTGGAATTTTTTTGGAGCAACTGTGACATTCATTAGTAGAACTGACACACAAAACAAAACGACTACACTACAGACTAACTATAGCCTCCAAACACGCCAAACGTCACAAATCTCTCATGTATCAAAACTCACTCTCTCTTTGTCTGTGAAGGTTCTCAGTCATTCAGGTCATCGTAGTCAAAGGAGCTTGCAAAGAAAAGCGTCTGGACTTCTTTAAGTTACTTGAAGACGTTTCACCTCTCATCCGAGAAGCTTCTTCAGTTCTAAGGTCAAATGGTGGAGAGTCCCAGATATAAACCTAGTGGGAGTAACCCCCCACAGAGGGACAAAAGGACCCCCTGATGATCCTCTAATCCCCTGAGCCAAGGTGTGAAACTGGGTGTGGGTCCCAATCAGCCAGAGTTTCGGGTGAGTTCATTGTGAAACCTGGCCCCACCTTATCATTCGAATTCCTGAGATCAGATGGCCCAGGCTGTGAGTGGGCGTTAAGGCGTCTGGGAAGGGATCTCAAAACTGGATTATAGATGGCAGAGAGTTGGTGTCGTAAACCCCCGCCTCTGTTCAAAGATGGTCGCTCACAGTGGACATAGATGGCTTCTTTCACTCCTCTTTCAAACCATCTGTCCTCTCTGTCCAAAATGTGAACATTGGCATCCTCGAAAGAGTGTCCTTTATCCTTAAGATGCAGATGGACTGCTGAGTCTTGTCCTGTGGAGGTGGCTCTTCTGTGTTGTGCCATGCGCTTGTGAAGTGGCTGTTTGGTCTCTCCAATGTAGAGGTCTGGGCATTCCTCGCTGCACTGTACAGCATACACCACATTGTTAAGTCTGTGTTTTGGCGTTTTGTCTTTCGGGTGAACCAGTTTTTGTCTGAGCGTGTTGCTGGGTCTGAAATGCACCGGGATGTCGTGCTTGGAGACAACTCTCCTGAGTTTTTCTGATACACCGGCTACATAGGGGATGACAATGTTGTTGCGTCTGTCTTTCTTATCCTCCCTCACTGGTGTCTGGTCTTCTTTTCTGTGCCTCTTTGCTGACTTTAAGAACGCCCATTTAGGATAGCCGCACGTTTTGAGTGCTTCCTTTACATGTGTGTGTTCCTTCTTTTTTCCTTCAGGCTTAGAGGGAACATGTTCTGCCCGGTGGCGTAGGGTCCTAATTACTCCAAGTTTGTGTTCCAGAGGGTGATGGGAGTCGAACAGGAGGTACTGGTCCGTGTGTGTGGGCTTCCGGTAAACTTCGATGTTGAGGTTGCCATTCTCTTCAATGTGCACAGCGCAGTCCAGGAAAGGCAAACAGTTGTCCTTTGTGTCTTCCCTGGTGAACTTGATGTTTTTATCCACAGAGTTAATGTGCGCAGTGAAGGATTCCACTTCTTTTGTCTTGATTTTGACCCAGGTGTCGTCTACATATCTGTACCAGTGGCTGGGTACTCTTCCTTTGAAAGAGCCAAGAGCCTTCCTTTCCACTTCCTCCATGTAAAGGTTGGCTACAATAAGTGACACGGGGGAGCCCATGGCACAGCCATGTTTTTGTCTGTAAAAGCCTTCGTTGTACTTGAAATATGTAGTGGTGAGGCAGAGGTCTAACAGTGTGCAAATCCGATCGGGTGTGAAGTTGGTCCTGTCCTCCAAGGAGCTGTCTTCTTGTAGTCGTTTTCTGACAGTCTCCACGGCCTCCGTGGTGGGTATGCAAGTGAAGAGAGAGACTACATCAAAGGACACCATGGTTTCATCTGGATCCAGGGTAAGTTTCTGGACCTTGTCGGTGAAGTTCTTGATGTGGTGTGGGGTGTTCCCCACGAGAGGAGCAAGGATGGTAGCAAGGTGTTTAGCAATGTTATAAGTGGCTGAGTTTATGCTACTGACTATAGGTCTGCGTTGGACCGCTTCCTTGTGGATTTTAGGAAGTCCGTAAATGCAGGGTATGGCATCCCCTGGGTAAAGGCGGTGATATGTAAGGCGGTCAATAATTTTGTCCTTTTCAAAGTCTTGAAGGCAAGCTATAACTTTCTTTTTGTAGCTGCTTGTGGGGTCTCGCTTTAGGGCTTCGTAGGTATTGTTGTCACTGAGGAGAGTAGTGATCTTTGTGTGGTAATCTGTAGTGTTTAGGACCACGGTGCACCTTCCCTTATCCACGGTGCATCTCCCCTTGAAAGAGGAGTGAAAGAAGCCATCTATGTCCACTGTGAGCGACCATCTTTGAACAGAGGCGGTGGTTTACGACACCAACTGTCTGCCATCTGTAATCCAGTTTTGAGATCCCTTCCCAGACGCCTTAATGCCCACTCACAGCCTGGGCCATCTGATCTCAGGAATTTGCATGATAAGGTGGGGCCAGGTTTCACAATGAACTCACCCGAAACTCTGGCTGATTGGGACCCACACCCAGTTTCACACCTTGGCTCAGGGGATTAGAGGATCATCAGGGGGTCCTTTTGTCCCTCTGTGGGGGGTTACTCCCACTAGGTTTATATCTGGGACTCTCCACCATTTGACCTTAGAACTGAAGAAGCTTCTCGGATGAGAGGTGAAACGTCTTCAAGTAACTTAAAGAAGTCCAGACGCTTTTCTTTGCAAGCTCCTTTGACTCACTCTCTCTTTCTTTCTATCGCTCTCTCTCTCAGCGGTGTCACTCCTAAAACTTCCCCCTCTTCCTAAACAACCAAATGTCAAATGTTGCCATATCATTTTTTTGATTGGTCGACATGGTACTGTAGCACTTACGTGGAGTTTCATAAAGTACCAATGGATAATTACCAAAGTAATAAGTAATTTGGGCTAGTATCAGAAGACTGAGAACGACTCTTAGAGCTCTGGTACACGAATGGCAGAGAAACCAGACAAACACAGTTATGTGGCTTTAAAAGTACTTTAGTGATGTTAAGCCTTGTAAAAGAAATTTGTAAACAACACAGTATTACAACAGGTTTTAACAGAATGTCAAGTATAAAAATTTCCCCCAAAGTAGCAAAAAAATAGAATTAAATAAAAATTGTGCACAAGTAAAAGAATTAGTCTCTTTTTTAAGTCCAAATGGTACCGGTGGGGCCCATGACAAACAGGTGTATTCCAATAGAATTCGTCCGACAAGGAGTGTGTGTGTGATTGTCTGTCCTACCGTACTACTTGTACAGTAGAGGATTGTAGTCCATCAATGTGCAAATGAGTGTGCGTGTATATGTATATCGTCTCCTAGGATCTTGGGTTGGCTCGCCATCCAGTGAACACTGGAACACTCTGGGTTCTGGAATCGCTGACCTGGTCTTTGGATTCGTCCCATATAAAAACCTGACCTATAAACAATGGCCAAATATATGTCACCTGCCCTTTAAGGATAACTCTCACAAATTAAACTAAAGTAGTGTCACAGTGCAGTAACTACTATTCAGATCAGCTATCATCAATTCAATCATCATCAGTTCAGTCACGTTGTACAACATTAAAATATCAAGTTTCAAAGGTCAAAGTATCAATATCCAAAATTTCACAGTATCAAGGTTCAATACTTATTTGTAACCTGCAGTAACATTAAAGATTATCTACAAGGTTGCAAACATTCAGGAATTATAGCCACCATATAATTCACTTTCATTGTAAACATTAATTACATCCATCAAAATAAACTCACTGTACATATATATCTTATCACAAATAAATAAGTATATTACCCCTTTTAAGAAATGGAATAATATGCAAATGCTTATCAGAAATTGAACAAAGTGCAAATAATCAATTTCAATAACACGTAAACACAAGGACTGAGTCCACAAATAGGAGTATTAAAATAGACGTGCTTAATCCCGCTTGTACCATAGGCCTACTAGTACAAGTGGAAATACACTAAACATTAACTCCAAGTGTTCAATACTGAGTATTGTAAGACAACTGATTGACATCAAAATTTAAACAGGAAGCAGGATAAAGTCTGCTTACAATTATCTCTCATAAAGTTATTTTTAGCTGCTTTAACCATTTACAGCTTTTCACATGTTAATGACTTAGTTAATGATCTAACTAGCATAACAACAGTGCGTTTCAGAGACATCGAACAACTGTACCCACACTCCGCACATCACGTGTCTGATTAGCCACATTTAGCTTACCGCCGTCGAGTGGATGCTCAGCATTTATGTGGAGCCACAGCTCAGTAAACCTTCCGGTTTCGCTCTGCCCTTGACAACAACAAGTGCAAATACATAATTTGTGAAAAATATCAGTTTAGATGGTATTTTTTTTAACTCGTTAGAGGTTAATTTCTCCAGCTTACCGATAACAAAAGTTTTAGTCCGTCTGCTCTGTTCGGCTGTAGAAGCAAGAGACTGAAAACTTGGGAGCTGGTACTAAGGAGGGACAAGAGCTGCCTAGAGCTTCACCGATTGGCTGACATGCGAGGAGTGGAGTAAAACAATAGGCTTTCATCAGAGCTCATCAACCCTCTGAGAAAACTTAACCCTTGTTTGACCAGAGCATATCATATATAATCTGCGTCCCTTCTATGTTTAAATAAATATTTTGATCTCATTTCACTTTCATTAACAGTAAGAACAGGACAATGAACATTAAATGTTTAAATTTTTCTTCTCTTTTTTTGTTTGAGATGATTTTAGGAACTGGGTTACAGTACATTTTTCCACTAATACGGAAGGGGTGTTTTTTCTTTTCTTTGCTGTCAGTAGAAAACGCCGTTTTTACTGTTTCTTCCCGCTATAAACACCACTGTTTTATTCAGACAATAACATCATGTGTATTTTTCATCATAACTCTGGTTTTACGTTGCCTATCAATACAGTTTAAAAACTGGTATATAATTTGTCACGTCTTTGCTTTCACAGAAACATAGCTCAGCGACAGAGTCCACGACACTGCCATTCAGTTACATGGGCTCAGCGCATTTTGTGCCGACAGAAATGCAGCTCTGTGCGGTAAGACTTGAGGTGGTGGCTTGGCCTTGTGTGTCTACATCAGCTTGGAATGGTGCAAGAACTCAGTGCTAGTTTCTAATTACTGCTCATCGCTTGTAGAGTTTATGAATGTTAGATGCAGACTTTTTTATGTACCTCGGGAATTCACCGCTGTGCTCATTACAGCAGTGTACATCCCACCCAGCGCTAATACTAAGGAGGCGCTCTGCGAGCTGTACGGGGAGATCAGCGAGCTCGAGAACTCACACCTCGACGGACTGTTTATTATCACCGGAGATTTCAGCCACGCAAATCTCAAGCCAGTGCTTCTGAAATTCCATCAACACAGAGAATCGCACTGGATCTTGTTTACACAAACATTCCCAGCGCTTACAGAGCGAAGCCCTGCCCCCAACTCGGACACTCAGACCACTTGTCTGTTATGCTAATTCCGGCATACAGACCGGTCGTCAGACGCTGCAAACCGGTTCTGAGACAGGTGAGAACTTGGCCTGCAGGAGCTCTGTCTGCTCTTCAGGACTGTTTTGAGCACACTGACTGGGACATGTTCGCGGAGACTGTAATGGCGACCACACCAACTTGGAGGAGTACACATCATTGTGATCAGCTACATCACCAAGTGCATCGATGATGTCACTGACACCAACACTGTTCTGGCTCCTTAAGAGTCACCCCTCACGTTATGTAGTGTTATATAAGTTCATGCAATCTTTATTCGTTTCTGGCACACTGTTCATTTTTATTTTGACATTCTACCGGAAGTGCTACTTCTCATTACTTCCTGTCTAACGGGAGAAGGACAGTTTGCTACTCCTGTGCCTGCCTATGCTGCCTCTTAAGCCAGCACAGTCTGTAAGTTGGCAGTAATATTGTGTTTTACCAGTGAATGTTTAGCACTAACTGCCGTGTGTTGTTTGCGATATTTAAGAAAGTAAATTCACTCAATGATGTGCTTTATTAGTCATTAGCCTAGATGCTAATTAGCGCTAGCTAACCGCTAATGTTAGCTTGTTAGCTTGTTTCGTTCTGCTTTGCTTTGCATAGTAACAGGTCATAGCATTTTCTAATTCTAAGAATGTTTGCTTATGTCAGCTCACACGGGATATTTGTGTTTGTTTACAGTCTCACCTACGGTGGCCCCTAGAGACAAAGCACGTACAAACTCCAAAACACTCGCAAACTCCAAAACACTTGCAAACTCCAAAACACTTGCAAAATCCAAAACACATGCAAACCCCAAAACACAACGTAAGTGCTCCAGGATGCTAGGGGCAGTGTTGAGCTCGATTTGCGAAATAAACGGCAAGTTTGTCTGTATGGGACGGTCTAGTCTCCGTCGCGCTTCCCAGGTTGCCTAGCAACCATGATACTAACCGCTGGAAACGTGTCATACAACTTGATTTGACAGAAATGAAGGAGAAAATATTTTGTTCATTTGTTTGTTTGTTTCTACAAGAGCTTTGTGTGATTTGATAAGTATCTGAGGCTGAGACCACAGGATAGTAAAACATGATTTTTGGGCTTCATTTCTGTACTGAACAGTCATTTAAGATTAGTTAGTAAATAACAATTAGCTAATGTTGTTCATGAGACTAAAGTCATATCACTTTGGTAATGTAAATATAATATGGCCAATATTATAGTTATTATATTAATCATTATTAGCTATTACAGCAGTGAACATGAACTCTGTGCCAAATACTAAGCCTCAGTACAGATTCAAGTTACAGTTATTTATATGTCTTATCACCTTAAATATTCACTCAAAGACAAGTATCTTTGACAGTGCATATATAGGTGTATCATATATAAGAGACAAATGTTGTTCCTTCAGTATATTGGCATTACAAAATTTGGCTCAATGCTTACATATATGTGTAAAAAGAAAATGTACAAGCTGTGAAAACTGTTTCTGATAGAATGAAGAGTAGACTGATATATGAAATATTCCTTTATTGGGTGAGAAAATCAGACCATGTCATAACTGCTTTAAGTCATACAGAATAGATATCAGAACCTTAAACAGGCTGACTTCTGCTAAATGGGTCAAACTGGGCAGAAAGTATACAAACACATAACATCCTTGTAGAATATGATGTAACACTATAGGTCAACTTACCTCAGAATATATAAAGCATATAAACAATTACACCAATATGATGCAAAAAACACAGCAGTGCTACTAATCAAAAATACTCAAAGCTTCATAGAACTGAAATAAACATTTATTTTTAGCTCCATTCTGCTGCTGATACATACTTTAGGTTTCTGAACATTAAACTTGTTGCTGCCTTTCATAGTGTGTAACTTGAAGGCCCTGAGTACTTTCTCCCACACTGAAAACACTGGAATGATCAAATTATTTGAACATTACCTAATAAGACTGATTCAGGACAGACAATTCGTTATTCTAAACTTTTCCAGCAGTCCTTCACAAAGAGGGAACAGTCTGTCTATTCTCTCCATCTGTCAGCTGCTGCTGGCTCTTCCTCCTCCTCTTCCTCACACACTGCTGAGTTTGTCCTGGTGGATCATCAGGGGTGCAAAGCCTCACAGATGATGTGCAGCAGTGGGTCCCTCAGTCTGTCCTCACTCTGGACACTTGCAGTTGTCACACATGGAAATCAAATGTGTGATAAGCTGCAGGATTCAAACACAAGTGTAATTTATAAATACATGTTCATACTTTTATTACACAATCAGAGAGAAAGAAAAAGAGAGAGAGTGCAGGACAGACAGACAGGTGACAGTCTCAGGTGTATACACTGCCTTGACTACACAAGAAGAGTTCCCAGATGGTACAGTGGACACATGTGTGACTGCTGTGATTAAAGCATCTTTCTTTCAGCTTAACGAGTGAACCGTCAGCTCGTTCAAACACACGTTAAAGTCCGTTTGGCTCGACACCACCGAACAGAGGCAGCAATATAACATAGCTAACATTAACAGTGCAGTGACTCCTGCTTGTGTTGTGATAGGACTGCAAACCGAGCAGCATCACTGACTTTCAGCTTGTTGTGTTTGTGGATATATGACTGACTTTAATTATCCATAAAATCATCAGATTCTCTGTAAGATTAAAGTTAACTATTGAACGGCGTATATTTTGAAGTAAAGGCTTTAAAACCAAGTTAGTACAAACATCGCTAATGTCACATAACTTTCCCGACATGTGGCCAACAGTAATGTTTTAATGTTCTTCATTATAAAAACATTTGCGCTTAAATAAGTGACATAATATTCAGTACTTACTTCTGAAAGTTTACTCTTCGGCAGCTCCGCTTCCGCCATTTTTTTCGGCAAAATTATCCACACCACCGCCACGCTATGAAGTCTGGGATATGTTGGGCCATGAAGGCTACACCGACCCATCCTTAAAATTCAGGGAGATTAAGGACACATTTGAGGGCCACATTTCGAGCAGCCTTTGAATTGGGACAGCCTTTGTCGTGTCACTGTGACTTAATCGGCCTTAAAATGTGGCCTTTAAGGCTGCAGACCCTGAATTGGGATACAGCCCAAATCCGGTCATTGGTACTTCCTGGCTTGTGTAGTTACTAGGTAACAAAAGCTCAACACTGCCCCTAGTGTCCTGGAGCACTTCCGTTGTGTTTTGGAATTTGTATGTGTTTGGGGGTTTGCAAGTGTTTTGGAGTTTACATCTGTTTTGGAGTTTGCAAGTGTTTTGGAGTTTGCAAGTGTTTTGGAGTTTGCAAGTGTTTTGGAGTTTGTACGTGCTTTGTCTCTAGGGGCCACCGTACTCACCATTCATCCATTCATGTATTTCAGCAAAGCCATGCTATGCATCCAATCAAATAAATCCACCAGAAAGGAACAACGGTGTGGTTTTTCTACATGGGATGATGGTTGTCTATCTGCCTAGTTAAGTGCGAGGGCAGAAGAAACACTATCATAACACGCTCCAACCAGAAACCGTGGATGACCGCAGAAGTGTGTGAGCTGCTAAGGATCCAAGACTCCCCCTTCAGAGCAGGCGACAAGGTGGCCCTGGGAACAGCGAGGGCCAAACTGTCTTGTGCCATCAAAGCAGTGAAGTGCGCGCATGGCAGTAGAATTCACAGTCACTTCCAGGACAGCTGTGACACTTGGTGCATGTGACAGGGCATCCAGGCCATTGGTGCTGGACGATATGACAATATATATTGTGTGGACGATAGAAAAGTGGCTACCGTGCCATTTGACTTCTATCGTTTCTAACCTAATTTTATAAATTATTACATAAAATATATCATTAAATAGCCTGTGGCAAATATGTTAGTGTTGTCTTGTCACTATACATACTCTAACTTTATGCAAGAGAAAATAAAATATAAAAAAATGATATTTTTCGCAAAGACACTCCGTCTTGTGGTTTGGTGATGCTTTATGTGCACCCGGATTTGCGTCATGCTTTACTGTAACTCAAAACGATTGATGCGGGACAGGTTGCAGTTTCATGCCTGGATATGCAACAGGCAGAGACAGCTACCTAGGCAGCCCAAGAAGAAGCACTTTCACTGAAAGGAATCCAGAAAATCCGAGCTAAACCAAGTTGTGGAACAACGGGAGCAAGTTGGGAAAAGAAAAACTATAGCCAGCCGTAGATACAGCAGTCTTTCACACAAGGCACGTCGTATGAGAAAACGTCCCAGCGCCATAAACAAATCACAGGAGCCATCTCGTATTGCATTTGTAAAGGCATGGCCCCTGTTTATGTAGTTGAGAAGGACAGCTTTCGTGACCTCGTCAAAGCGTAAGCACTTCAGTAAAGTCGAGTTGCTTTGCTTATATGACACATGTCGGGCCAAAGTAGAGAAGGATATTTGCAGTGTCGTGCATTATGCCTTGACTACTGACCTATGAACGAGCAGAGATACGCAGCCCTACATGAGCGTAACCATCCATTTTATTAACAAAGACTGGACCCTCTGCGCTCGCTGTTTACAGACTGCGTACTTTCCAGATGACCACACTGGAGGCATGGTATCCAAAGGTATGAGTCTGCCATTGGTACATATTTAACGTGCATAAAGTACATTGTGTGCATATATACGTGCATGTAATATTAATATATATATATTAGTTTTAACTAACATATGATATGCATGTTAGTAAAACAAATATTTTCGGCTACTGTGCTGGCTGTAGTAATTCCGAGTGACCCCTAATTAAGAATTAATGTGTCTAGGTCTGAGAGATACACTGGAGTCATGGGGATTGCAAGAATGCCACCTTGTCTGTGTCACCACGAATAATGCCACTAACAACATCTCTGCAATGGAACTGAACGAGTGGGAACGGCTACAATGCTTTGGCCACTGCCAAAGTGTAGGAACCCCGTCAAAAACCTGTCCATTATGCTAGCAGTGTCCAGGCATTCTTTTTTTTTATTATTCATATCGCGCCCCGTCTGTAATGGCCCCCCACTTTGGGAACCTCTGCTCCAACTCAGCGGCAGGAAACAAAACTCACAGTCCAGCAGCTTCACGCTGAAACTTTACCGTGTCATGTCACTAGCTTACCGACACTTGTCTTTCTGAAAAGTCTAAACTCACTGATAATACATGAGAACAAGCTAACTTCTCCGACTGCTCTGTGTAATTCACGCACTATACCCTGCAACCTTGTGGTACTTTCACAGACCATAACCCCGTAGGAAACTAAAGTTTTCACAAGCAATTCACAACATAAGAAAGATAACTTATTTCAAACAACATGTTAAATCATTTTACATGAACTTTGACTTTTTAATAAATAATCAAATAAACAAAATAAATTTATCTCTTTGCTATTTATATTCTTAGACTTTACCTATCTTTTACTATTTATGCAACTTTTAACCTGGGTTACATTCAGAATACAGTTACTTTGAGATCGCTGCAAAAAGTGCAGCCTTACCTAATGTTCACCCTACTGTTATTAATTTTACATTAAGATTTAAAAATCTAGTTGGTATTGGTATGGCAGTAGCCTTCAGTAATAGTAATAAATCACACAGAGACAGATGAGACAGAAGATGGCAGGCCTCTAATAATAATAATAATGTGTTAGTCCCCGTAGGAAAATTACTCCTCTGCATTTAACCCATTC
Organism: Copadichromis virginalis; assembly: GCF_057382275.1. Taxonomy (NCBI): domain Eukaryota; kingdom Metazoa; phylum Chordata; class Actinopteri; order Cichliformes; family Cichlidae; genus Copadichromis; species Copadichromis virginalis. The sequence goes on from NC_140624.1 coordinate 29,257,510, forward strand.
ACCCAGTGAAGCAGTGGGCAGCCACCAATGCAGCACCCGGGGAGCAGTGTGTCGGGACGGTGCTCAGGGGTACCTCAGGGTAGCTGTTCAGTGGAGTCGAACCCCTGACCTTCCGAGCATGGGGCAATCCCTCTACTTACTGAGCTAAACCTGCCCCGATACTCTCTGCAGTGGCTGAAGTCTGTGGTGTAGAGGCTGAAGACGAAAGGGTGGAGGACGGTCCCTTGTGGTGCCCCTGTGTTGCTGATCACCTTATCAGACACACAATGTGGAAGAAACGCATATTGTGGTCTTTGTCAGGTAATCAACAATCTAGGACACGAGAGAAGTTTCCATGACATGGGAAGTCAGTGCCACAGGCCTGTAGTCCTGGGGGCCATTGAGTACAGGAACAGGAACAAGGCATGATGCCTTCCACAGAGCTGGGACCCTATGCAGACTCAGACTCAACATGAACAGTTTATGAAAGACTCCACAAAGCTGGGGGTCTCAAGGACACGGGGACCTCGTCTGGTCCAGCAGACTTGCCCGAGTGGAGTCTTCTCAGTTGTCTTTGAACCTGGTCATTAGTGAAAGTGATGGGTGGGGGAAGGGTGTCAGGACGTTTAGAGGTGGCAAAGGTGCAATGTGGAGAGTGAGAGAGAGAGTGGTGTGGTTGTGGATTGCAGGCTGACTACAGGTAAGTCAGTATGGGGGTGAGCATTAACTGCAGTGTCGAATCTGTTGAACAACACAACTCATTACCTCTGTCCTCACCAGAGATGGGCAGTAACGCGTTACAAGTAATGCATTACTGTAATCTGATTACTTTTTCAAGTAATGATTAATATAAGGGATTACTATTGCCAAAAAAGTAATTAGATTGCTGTTACTTTCCCGTAAGCACACTGCATTACTGCGTTACTAATCTGTCGTTATTTTGTTCGTGTGTCTCATGAAAATGAGTGACAGCTTTCGTGACCTTTCAGGAAAAAAGAAAAATGGCTAATAACCAAACCACTAAGGTGGCGGAAAACTAGCACCCACCAGGGTGTAGAGCAACACACCGGTGGGAAGGTCACAAGGCTCCGACAATGTAGAACTCGGTCATCAAGTTGGTGAATGCTTTGAAGGGGAGGTTGATTTGGGTGCAGTTATTGTCCCACGTCTAAGGAGCTTGGAAAGAAAAGCGTCTGGACTTCTTTAAGTTGCTTGAAGACTTTTCACCTCTCATCCGAGAAGCTTCTTCAGTTCTAGGGTCAAATGGAGTATCCCCCCAAAGAGGGACAAAAGGACCCCCTAATGATCCTCTACTTACTCACATGAGCCAAGGCGTGAAAACGGGTGACCCACCCATCCTCTTTGGGGGATACTCCCACGGGGTTTAAATCTGGGACTCTCCACCATTTAACTAGTGGTGCAACAGATCAATTCGGATCAATTTTCAGATCAGCAAAAAAAGAAAAAAGACAAAAATTTAATATTTACTTATTTATTCATTGAAGTATTTTTTGCCTGTTAAAACATTCAACTCAAGACTCATTCCACGCAATTATTAAAAAAAAATTATGGTACAATATAGGGCAGTACAGGGCTTTGTATCTACCACTCAATTCAATTTTATTTATAAAGCGCCAAATCACAACAACAGTCACCTCAAGGCGCTTTATATTGTAAGGTAGACCCTACAATAATACATACCGCTCATTATATCGCATTCTGCTGTGATATACTGAGCTGTCACGGTCACGTAGCTTTTCGTTGCCCTGGAGGTCCACCCATTTGTAGTAGTTAGGGCAACAGAAGATGCCTGGGACAGTTCAGCCACAACTTAAATCTTTTCCTGCTCATACATGCTTGGAACGATCTTGCCACTAAAGTGGACGCGAACGGGATATCATAGCGTGGCTCAAGCACGTTCATCATAGTTTAAACCCCTTGTTTTGCACAACGGAATACAGCCTCCCGTCTGCAGCTAAACACCCCAATAGCTTTTGTAATAGCTTTAGCCCGGTCGGATTGGGCAGCAAAGGGCTGCTTAAATACTGCAAACTCCTCTGCTCCTCCACTTGGATCGCTAGCACTGGCCATAACTATCGCTTGACAGACCCACCACGCGCACCATACGCATACTTTTTTCCTTCTTTTTCGAATCTTCGGATCACTTGCGTGTCGAACTGTGGAGTGGGATTGGTTCGGATTACGGATCAACTGTGATCCGTTGCACCACTACATTTAACCCTAGAACTGAAGAAGCTTCTTGGATGAGAGGTGAAAGGTCTTCAAGCAACTTAGAGAAGTCCAGACGCTTTTCTTTCCAAGCTCCTTAGACTAGGATGACCTTGATGACTGAGAACCTTCACAGACGTTATTATCCCATGTTTACTGGACACTGGGTCCACAACAATCACAGAAAGCTCTTTTCAAAACAACTTTTCTCATCTGGCTCTTGGTGGCGGCCAAGAGCCCTCTCCCTCCCTTAACTTTCCTGCTTGGCTTCTCTTGTCCTTGTCTAGTCTTGTCTAATTCTCAGAGACTCTCTCTGTCTTGTTCTCTAAATCAAGAAATGTTGGATTTGATCATCAAATTGGGATTACATGACATGCAGGCAGTGGCGTGTCTAGAAAATTTTTGTTGGGGGGGCCAGGTAGGGGCACAGATTTGGAGAAGGGTGGCAGATTTAATTGGCAGATAATGTTTTAAAAAAAAATTCTACCAACCCTTAACCATAATTCAATAATCCTATAAACCTAATAACCAAATGCACTTTTAACTCTTATTAGAATGAGATTTTAACCACTACGGTGCAAAGTTTTTAGATACTGCGTTGATAAAGTACAAGAGATACAATCAGTGCTTTGTCAGTGTTTACTCAGCATTCAAGGACAGCAATATTTGCATAGTATTTTTACTGACATATAGTGCACATATGTTTTGGGCAAAAACATTTTTGAAAATTAAAATACGAACATTTGTAACAAACAATTGACAAATTAGCCAATGCCAATGCAAAACTTTATCTGCCTGTTAAAAAAAGAAGATAATCTTCTCACAAACTGGTGTTTGATTTTGAAACAGGAAAAAAGTGGGGAAACAACTGAAAAGACTAACATTTGAATGAAACCTGAAAGCAAGTAAATACTTTCTATGCTGCCTTATCGTAAACTTTGGTAATATTGATAAAGAACAACACTGGCTGATGATAAAATACAGTCAGCTGGCATGGTGACACTGCCAGTATTAACCTGCAGGGCTGGACTGGGACAAAAAAATTGGGCATTTTTACTACAGACCGACCCACCAGGTAGTAAAGCCATAAAGACTTTGACTGAAAACAAATGCTGTTGTGACAGTGATGTACAGTCTTGTTGGTATATGTATGATTTCTATACATTTTACGTCAGATAAAAACTTTGGTTGTAAGATTTAGATAATTATTTAATAAAAACTAGGTATTTTAAATGAGAATAAGAAAGAAAAGTATTTCTTTGTGCCCACCTTTCCCTGTTAATGCCCTACCTGGCCCCCTGGCAAAACTTTGCTAGACCCGCCCCTGCACAGTTACCAGCTGTCTGCTACATAAAAAAGGATCCTGGTGTTATTTGTCTCTCAGAAACAGTTCATAACTTCCCTTCAACTCATTCATGTCACCTAAAAGGTAAACCTGTTTCTCCATCACCTGTTCAGCTCTGATGGTTCAGTAAGGACATCTCCTGGTTTCATCTTCATGTTTCCCTCTCACCACATATCTAAACAGACATCATGACCAGCAGCTTTACAGCTGTGGCTCCAGCAAACATCAGCTGATACTAGAAATTAATATTAAATACATTCTAACAACAGCCGATCAAGCTTAAACGTGCTGCTGTTGTTTAGCGCAACATCTGCTGGTTTCCTCTTTCTGGCGCAAAGTGGGCGATAAACAAGAGAGAAAAGCCGATCAGCTGATCATTGATCAGTTTCATGATTGAAGTAGCAACAGGAGAGGGAGGGGGAGAGAATGAGAGAAGAGGCAGCTGTGCAGCATAAAGACAGAATAAATCCAGCTTTGTGTCTTTTTTCCATTCTAGCTAAAGTCCGGGACAAACTGCGTCTCTTCTCAGCTCAATACGAAACGTGTAATATTTTCTCTGAATGAGGGACCATTCCATTTTTTTAAGGAGCCGTTGGCAACTCTACTAACCTTATGAATAAAATAAAGTTCACTATCAGTAACATCATAGCACCCACCCAGCTGTATAAAAACTCCGTCAAACTGGCTAGAACGCAGTATGAGTTATTGCAACTGACAGTAAAAAGTCAGCAACATGAAAATAAACTCCACCTAAACTTGGTTTATATCTGACCCAGATAGACTGCAGGTCATAACTTCTTACCTGAAGTTCAGTTCACCTGACACTCGGACTGGTGGCTGCTTCGGGTCTCTCCTCCTGCCTCCCCTTCCCTCATCCACCTGTTGCCTCTGTGGAAGCCCCGTCATAGCCACCACCAAACAACGGAGTTATTTCTACACATCGACCTGCATCTGGCCAATCCACCACCTCTCATTGTTCATGCCATTACAAAAAAAATAAAAAATAAGTCACTGGGGATATGCCCGGTATGCCCGATGGCCAGTCCAGCTATGTTAACCTGCAACCAAATCTGCAGCTCCATACAGCAATGTTACGACTTAGATTATATCTTATAACGCATAACTCTTATGTTAGCTGCCCTCAGTAGCATACTGTCTGAAATATTCCACAGCTGCAATAATTCTTTAAGTGTTATTTTTTTCCTTGGTATTCTAATTTCACCGAAGTTTACTAAACTCAACAAACTTGATATTACTTACCGGGACATTTATTCTGTCCTCATTTTCTTTCACCGAAAAATTGTTTCCTGCAGTGCCATCTTTCGCGCTTGGCTCTCCTACCTTTGCTAACGTGATGCGCATAGCGCAGAAGCGATGCTGCATTCACTTACACTCGGATATCTGAGCGTCACCGTGAAAACATAATCGGACATTTGATATTTGATTGAATTTTATTGTTTTGCCTTTGGGGTGGCACCTGGGGTGGCCAGTCTGGTTTGGGGGGTGGCCTGTGCCCCCCCAGGCCACCCCGCTGGACACGCCATTGCATGCAGGAACGTTTGCTGGACACACGATGGACAGCTGGGAGAAGTGGCAGGTTGTGTGCCTGGCAATACTCTTAATGCAGGACATTGAAGGCATCTACCTATTCGGAACCATGATAACGGGGTTCTTGTTGATTGGAGCTGGCACAGTCCTGGCTTATCAACGACTAATGGAAGCGGTTACACCTTCTCAAAATCCCATAAGACTGGCCAAACATCCAGAGGCCCCAAAGTGGAGGATCTCCTCCATGCCTACTTCATTTGAACATGGTAAAAGAGCTTTTGTCCATTTAGCACCCTTTGCCTGGAACAAACTGTAGAAGGAATGGAAAATGACTGAATTCATTTCATTAAGTGCTTTTAAATCTAAACTACAAATCCTTGAGGCCAAGTCCATAACATGCAACTGTTTCAATTAGATTGATTGTCATTTTAACTGACTTTTTTTATTTTTATTTGAATTTTATTGAATTTTATTTTTTATTTTATTTGTATTCTTTCACTTATTGTTGCATGTGTGTTGTTGCTGCCTGTGTTTGAGTAATTTCTGTAACTGTGAGACATCTACTGCTGCCTATCTTGGCCAGGTCTCCCTTGAAAAAGAGGTTTTTAATCTCAATGGAATCTTCCTGGTTAAATAAAGGTTAATAAATAAATAAATAATACGGCCAACTCACAGGGGGAGGTGAAGCAGGTGGAGAGGCGCAACGTGATGATAACCCAACTACATTCGTGTTTCGGCCGTGGTCACAAAAAGATAGGCAAAATGTGTTAAAAGACGTTCCCCCTCTTAATGAAGGTTTCATACCCTGGAGAGATGCGGTAGAAATGATCAGAAGACAGTGGTATTTAAATGGTCATGAAATGCTCCAAGTAATACAAGACATACTAGGTTTAAAAATGGGAACGGTTAGGGGAGATTTCACAGGTAGCGCCGCTGATGGAACGCCCTTAACACCTGTAAGTCAAGACCTAGAAACCGCCGTCGCAAATTTATATGATCGCATCAGAGTACGGTTAGCTCCAAGGTCTGACTATGGCAAAATTGGCGAAGTGAAACAAAGAGAAAATGAAACAGCGTCCGATTTTTTAGATCGCCTGCGTCCGGTTTTTAGGCAACATTCAGGAATGGATTATAATGAAGGTCCCGACGGTCCTTACCAACAGCAGCTAAAAAATGCATTCCTGAATGGCCTGCTACCCTCAGTGAAATTCCACGTTGAAAAACATTAGGTTATAATGAATACGGGACCACTAGCTGACGCATTGCAACATGCCGAGCATGCGCTCTGTGTAATAAAGAAAAAAACTGCAAGCACAGGTACTTTCACATTAGATCCAGAAACAGGGTTTATCGCATTCTCAGGAGGATTTAGAGGTAACAGACAGGGACAGAGGAGAGGAAATAGAGGCAGAGGAAGAGGAGGATTTAGAGGAAAGGGCCAGAGATACGTAGGACAGACAGACTTACGCGAAAGAAGTGAAGTAAGAGATAATACGTGCTGGAATTGTGGCAAGGAAGGGCATTTCGCCAGAGATTGCAGACATAAAACAGAAAGCGCTGAAACCACTTGTTCCTGCTGGAGTTACATTCTGTGACGACACAGAAGCAGCCGACTTCTGGCAATATTTAAATGAATGACTAAATGAGAAAAAGCCAAATGAAAATGACAAAAGTGATGCAGAAGTATTTAATGTCCATCAATTAGTTTCTGAAGTAGAAGGCAAACCTACGCTGACAGTATATGTGAATGGCAAGCCAGTGCAGATGTTATGTGATACAGGAGCGTGTAAAACTGTTTTGAACAAAAAACCACAGGAAGTACAATTCTCAGAAGATACTTTAACCCTCCTGCCATCCTTTAAAAAACTCACACCCATCACCCTAGGGACCATTCTCAGCCACGCCATAAAAAGACCATATATCCATATTTTATTCCACTTTAAATTAGCCAACCTTGTAAAACTACTTCTCCCTGAAATATTCATGTAAAGTTTTAATTATATTTTCGTTGTTTTAACCCTTCAAATCCCAGTGTTATTACATGAGCGCCCTGTGTTATAAGCCCCAAAAACCAAAAAACGAAACTAAATATTTCCACAAAAAACCAGTTGAAGTAATATGTGATTGTCATTATAAGTAGGCCTTTAGATGGACCAAAGATTGGCACCAACATACATTTTGACCTGCCATTATTTTTTTTGCATTTTTTTTGCAATTTAAAAATTAAAACTTCAAGGCCCTGAGTCTTCATTGACATCCAAGAAAAGAAGAAAAAATAAAATCATATGATGATAATTTGGGGTTGAAAAATAGCGTTTATAATGGAAGTCAATGGGCAGAAAATGGTCCCCAGGGTGATGGGTGTGGGGATTTCTGCTGCTCAGCCATTTTAGGCTGATTTAAGGAATTCACACTGGAATATTAACATTGACAGGTAAAAACTATCCTGTGGCAAGTTTGGTTATATTCCACTGAACACAGTGGAAATGGCAGCCATTTAACACATAGCAGTGGCACAAAAAGGTCCCAAGAAGGCAGGAAGGTTAATAGTAAAATCAGCATCAGGTCACACTACAGTGCAACGACTGACAAAACCTTTATTTTTAGTATTAAGAGACAGCGGCAGATCATGCAAAAATCAGTGCATCTATGACCCGTCATGCCCCGTGAATCTGTTAGGAAGAGACGCACTAAAAAAACTAAAGATAGGAGTAGTGCCAGGAGAACAAGGCATGCATGCAGAACTAATGCTAAATGATGAAGAAATAGAAAGCATCGAACCACGCCCAAATGGTTATAAAGCGGGACCAGAGCCCCATTACTACTGGACCCTAGATCTTCCCTCATTAGAGCCATTACAACAAAACGCCAAAATGTATTTGCCACCTAGACTAGGCCCACAACGTTTAACACTGCAGCACCTCTATGTCACAAAAAGCGGAAATGCAGTGTGCTCAGTGATACAGAGCGAGAAAATTCAGGAAGTAAACAGGATGCCAAACCCACATGTGTCAGTGGCTCATAATGATAACACAGACTGGAGAGACTTAGGGCGGGTCCTCAGAAGTGTAGAAACTGACAGTTATGAGAAAACAGGGGAAGCTCAGGAAGGATGGCTACAAGGCAGAAGGACAAAATGCATGCGTTACACATTAGGATGGATAATGACAACAATACCCACAACTCATCTATCAGACGGTGCAAACGTCTGTATGACACAGAATGATAATGAGTGACATTCATTAACAATAGAAAAGTACCCAGAGCTAGAGCAATTACCTGATGAGTTATGGTCTTCAGGCTCGACCGATGTAGGTTTGATAAAAAATGCAGATCAAATAAAAGTGGAAACAACTACTTCACATAGACCTGTAAAACCACAATATCCATTATCTAAAGAAGCTATGGAAGGCATTAAACCTGTAATCGCGGATATGGAACAAGCAGGAATTTTAATCAAATCAGATAAAGTATCATGTAACACTCCCATTTTTCCAATAAAAAAGGCGAATACAGGAAAGTTTCGTTTGGTACATGACCTTCGTGCTATTAATAGCATTACAAAAACAGTACCACCAGTGGTGGCCAATCCACATACAATATTAAATCAAGTGACACCAAAAGAACAGTGGTTCTCAGTGATTGACCTGTCAAATGCTTTTTTTTCTGTGCCCCTGCACCCTGATTCACAGCATCTTTTTGGGTTCACGTTTAATGGTGAAAGATACACATACACAAGGCTACCACAAGGGTTTCAAAATAGCCCAACATTGTATGCCGAAGCATTGAAACAATCTATGTCACTGTGTACATTACCTGCACCAGGACAATATCTGCTTTACGTAGATGACATCTTGGTAACAGGACACACACAGGAGCAATGCAAAGTGAACACCTTAACTGTGTTAAAACATTTGGCTGAACAGGGGCACAAGGTTTCGCAACACAAACTGCAATTGTGGAGCCCAAAGGTTACATATTTAGGGCATACACTCACGGGAGAAGGAAAGAAACTACTAGATGGTAGAAAAGTGACTGTACAAAATGCCCCAAAACCTTTAACAAAGCAGCAAATGATGAGTTTCTTGGGTCTCTGCAATTTCTGCAGGACCTAGATTCCAAATTATGCAGCTGAAGTTCAGCCGTTACAAGACGTGATTTATGGAAAAAACTTGGCATTAAAGGATAAAATACAGTGGACTCCAGAGGCAGAGAGGGCATTTATAGATTTAAAAACCACAACCTGGTTTCAGCGATATTTTTGTAGATGGTTCAGCATCTAAAAGTAGTACTGGCCAAAACTGCGTAGGTTATGCAGTAACTACAGCAGACAGTGTGATTGAAGCAAAACCTCTTACACCCTCACACTCAGCACAGAGTGCAGAACTGAAAGCAGTTATAAGAGCATGTGAACTACACAAAGGCCGATCTATAAATATTCACACTGATAGCCAGTATGTTTTCTCAGCAGTACACCATTTTGCGAGAATTTGGCAAAATAGAGGTATGGTCACATCCACAGGTAACCCAGTACAACATGGGGACCTACTGAAGACTCTACTGGAAGTGATCACCTTGCCAAAACAATTGGCACTTTGTAAATGTGCGGCACATCAAAAAGACAACTCTGTTGTCACAAAAGGAAATAACTTTGCAGACCAAACAGCAAAGCAGGCTGCACAACAAACGATAACGCTTCTAACATCCAAACGTTGTACACAAATACCACTTGACGTACTAAGAGACGAACAAAAAGCTGCAACAACCACTGAACAGAACAAGTGGCTGAAATGTGGAGCACAGCTAAAAGATGATTTAATGGTTTGTGATGGAAAACCAATATTACCAAAGTCTCTACACAAAACAGCAGCCTTAGTGACCCATGGTATAACGCATGTGTCAACAGGAGGGATATTAAAGATAATTAATACACATTTCTACACTATAAATTTTGAAACTTCAGCGAAAGAATTTGTAAGAACATGTCTAATCTGTCAAAAACACAATTCACAAGGAAATTTAAGACCTAAGAGAGGCCAGTTCCCCACACCACCTCATCCATTTCACACTATCCACATGGATTTTATTGAACTGAATGAATGTCAAGGATCAAAATATGCTTTAGTGATTATAGATGTGTTTTCAAACTGGCCAGAGATATATCCAGTAAAAAAGGAATGATGCAATCTCCGTTGCAAAATGTTTATGTAATCATTTTATTCCCACTTATGGCATTCCTTCATTGATTAGATCTGACAATGGCACACATTTTGTCAACGAAGTTATCAGAAAAGTTTCAGAAGTATTAGATTTTAACATTAAAAATCATTGTGCATACCATCCTCAGAGTGTAGGATTAGTAGAAAGAACTAACGGCACTATAAAACAAAGACTGAGGAAATGCATGGAAGAAACAAAAAGACCATGGCCAGAGTGCATAGGTCTAGTAAAAATGTGGATGAGACTAACTTAGGGCTCCCAAAAATTGACACCATTTGAAATAATTCATGGGAGACCTTTTCCACTACCAATAACAAGTGAACCAATAGATAAATCTGTTAGAGAGCCAACTTTAGCAGAATGGATGGTAAAGCTACTAAAAAACCAGGACATTGTGTTGAACAATAAACTGCCATGTGATTCCTCTCCAATCTCTTGCAGATTAAAGCCAGGCGATTCGGTCCTTATACGAGTACTCCAGAGAAAGAATTGGAACTCACCCCGGTGGGAAGGTCCATACCAAGTACTCCTAACGACGCCAACAGCTTGCAAAATCGCTGAGAGGCCCTCTTGGATCCACCAGAGCCATTGCAAAAAAGTGGAAGTGAGTGACAGCACAACCTAAAGTCACCACCACCCCGACTCTTTGGTGATCTACAGGTGAAGGGAGGGCTGATCGGGTATGTCCCGCCTTCTACTTCTCGCCTGTAGTCTACTCACCAGAGTAAATCGGTGTGTCTGGTCATCATGAAGATTATTCTGTTTACCACCTTGGCCCTGCTGCTTACAGCATGGACCCTGATGCACGTAAAGGATCAAGAAGCCAACCTACATAGAAGGGCATAGACATATGACAACTCGCACCTGGCTGAAGTGACACAGGACCACATCCATCCCTGGATGAACAACGCCTGGTATAGATACATATATAATCGCACAGAAGGCAAAGATTGTTATATATGCTCACACATGCCTGCTACAACACAGCATGCTACATTATATGGCAGACCTATGAACATGACTCAAGTGACATGTGCAGAAAGCTTTGCCAGTCTAGGTTATCAATATTCAGGAATTCTCTTAAACCACAGCGACCCCCTGACTATTGGACTTCGAGATGGCACCTGTGACCAATTGTTTTGGGTTAACTTGAAGGTTAAACAAAGACATGAAGCACTGCATTTCCCGGTGTTCCTAGACAATCCAATAAAATGGGAGCATCTGAGATGTTATCGCCAGACGATAGGAACCATTGATTTAGGGACCACCAGGAACTGTGTAGGAACGTATACACATACACTTGGTGGCCCAGTGAAGAACAACAGTCCATCTAACGGTACCTATTGGGTACAGGGAATGGCATGGTTATGTGGACAGCGTGCCTATTTCATACTCCCAGAGCAGTGGACAGGCACATGTGCCCCTATATTCATCTCTGACCACACATTCAAGATAACGGCAATCAAGAGCTTCCAATCTACGAGAAAGAAACGAGAAGCCCAGCAAGTGGAGCCACATGATTCCGTGTGGGGCACTGACGTACCGAAAGAATTTAAAACATGGACTACTGGACAAAAGATTGTCCATGCAATATTTCCATGAATTGGAGTTGGAAAACATGCCCTGCGTATTGAAACTCTAGATTATCGTTTTGGGCTGTTTTTAAATGCATCGACCACCATCAACAACGAGCAAAATCAGGAAATTGATGCCATAAGAATAACTGTTATGCAACACCGAGTTGCTCTGGACATGATCTTGGCAGAAAAGGGTGGACTGTGTGTTTTGTTCAATACAACTTGTTGCACATACAGTGGGGCAAAAAAGTATTTAGTCAGCCACCGATTGTGCAAGTTCCCCCACTTAAAATGATGACAGAGGTCAGTAATTTGCACCAGAGGTACACTTCAACTGTGAGAGACAGAATGTGGAAAAAAAAATCCATGAATCCACATGGTAGGATTTGTAAAGAATTTATTTGTAAATCAGGGTGGAAAATAAGTATTTGGTCAATAACAAAAATACAACTCAATACTTTGTAACATAACCTTTGTTGGCAATAACAGAGGTCAAACGTTTACTATAGGTCTTTACCAGGTTTGCACACACAGTAGCTGGTATTTTGGCCCATTCCTCCATGCAGATCTTCTCGAGAGCAGTGATGTTTTGGGGCTGTCGCCGAGCAACACGGACTTTCAACTCCCGCCACAGATTTTCTATGAGGTCTGGAGACTGGCTAGGCCACTCCAGGACTTTCAAATGCTTCTTACGGAGCCACTCCTTTGTTGCCCGGGCGGTGTGTTTTGGATCATTGTCATGTTGGAAGACCCAGCCTCGTTTCATCTTCAAAGTTCTCACTGATGGAAGGAGGTTTTGGCTCAAAATCTCACGATACATGGCCCCATTCATTCTGTCCTTAACACAGATCAGTCGTCCTGTCCCCTTGGCAGAAAAACAGCCCCATAGCATGATGTTTCCACCCCCATGCTTCACAGTAGGTATGGTGTTCTTGGGATGCAACTCAGTATTCTTCTTCCTCCAAACACGACGAGTTGAGTTTATACCAAAAAGTTCTACTTTGGTTTCATCTGACCACATGACATTCTCCCAATCCTCTGCTGTATCATCCATGTGCTCTCTGGCAAACTTCAGACGGGCCTGGACATGCACTGGCAGCGGAACACGTCTGGCACTGCGGGATTTGATTCCCTGCCGTTGTAGTGTGTTACTGATGGTGACCTTTGTTACTTTGGTCCCAGCTCTCTGCAGGTCATTCACCAGGTCCCCCCGTGTGGTTCTGGGATCTTTGCTCACCGTTCTCATGATCATTTTGACCCCACGGGATGAGATCTTGCGTGGAGCCCCAGATCGAGGGAGATTATCAGTGGTCTTGTATGTCTTCCATTTTCTGATGATTGCTCCCACAGTTGATTTTTTCACACCAAGCTGCTTGCCTATTGTAGATTCACTCTTCCCAGTCTGGTGCAGGTCTACAATACTTTTCCTGGTGTCCTTCGAAATCTCTTTGGTCTTGGTCATGGCAGAGTTTGGAGTCTGACTGTTTGAGGCTGTGGACAGGTGTCTTTTATACAGATGATGAGTTTAAACAGGTGCCATTCATACAGGTAACGAGTGGGGGACAGAAAAGCTTCTTACAGAAGACGTTACAGGTCTGTGAGAGCCAGAGATTTTCCTTGTTTGAGGTGACCAAATACTTATTTTCCACCCTAATTTACAAATAAATTCTTTACAAATCCTACCATGTGAATTCATGGATTTTTTTTTCACATTCTGTCTCTCACAGTTGAAGTGTACCTCTGGTGCAAATTACTGACCTCTGTCATCATTTTAAGTGGGGGAACTTGCACAATCGGTGGCTGACTAAATACTTTTTTGCCCCACTGTATATTGCAGACAATGTGCATTCTGATAATATGACAAATGCTCTACAATTACTTAGAAATGTTCAACAGGCACAGGTAACCGATTGGGCAAATTCACAAAGTAATTGGTGGGATTGGTTTATGAGCGGCTCGTGGAGAACATTGATGTTTAAGGTTTTGATGTTTTTTGGCCTAATACTTATCATGTTTTGTATCTTTACTACATGCATTATCCCCTGTGTAAGAGGAATGGTATCAAGGATGATATCTCAATCTCTCGTTGCATATATCACTGTGCCAGACAAGGAAGAAGGAGAAGACGATGAGTATGAAACTAATGTGATGAATGATTATGTTTGAATGATATACATTTTATGACGACCAGACCGAAAGCACTCACAATGTAGGGTCTGTGTCTGAAACACATTGATGTATCTCTTTAATTTCAGCTACAAACAGGAGGGAATGTTGAAAGATTTTTAATTTTGTGAATTGTGTTTAGTTGTAGCTTCATATAAAGGAAGAAGAGCTTGTGAATTGAAAATACCACAGGAAAAGGGAGTGAAAACAGATGTGCAGAGGAATGCTGTGACATACATAGTACCTCCTTTGTTAACAGGCAAGCTAACGGTCTCTTTCTCCTTTTATGGAAATGTTTTTGTATTTTGAACATGTCACTCCTACTTCCTTGAAGGCTCAAGTATAAATAAAAGGATGTTCTGAATGCCCTGGGCGGTTTTTCTGTGTCACGTCTGCTGTGCACACTCTGGTGTAGAGCAGATTAGATCGTGGCCGCCCATGCGCATGTAAAAAAATAGATATCTTAGTTGTGAGTTTCTTTATCTTCTAAACAACTTTCTCTTCACAATCATCCATTAATCAACCAGCATTTAACAAACTTTATTTTGAAATGAAGCTTTTTGACATTTATTCACTGATATTTGGTCTTCATTTCAAGTCTCCATTAGTGGGAGCATTTGCTGATTTAACGTTTCTTCTGTTTACATCAAATTCAATGAAAATCAAATCTAAGTGTGAATTGGAGTCCCCAATAAACAGATACTATAGAAAACATGGAGACTGTAGAATATTTACATTGGATATGCTTATTTGTTCCCTTCAATAAAAATCAATCAGTTCATCAAATAAAATCAGTCGTTGATCGACTCAGTTTGATTGACAGGACAGATGATCAGAGGTGCAGAGTTTTTACCACCATCATTCTTACAGGGACAGAAGAATGGGTGGAGTTTGTGAATGAAGGAGCAGCCAGTAAAGGAGTGGATAAGACCTGCAGCACCTACATCATAAAAGGAGACCAGACCCTCCTCATAATCCACAAACACCCCCACCATCTCAGGACCAGACTGAAGACAGAGGGGGACTGGAGGACCAGCAAGAGCTTTGTATTCATTTCCATTTCTTAGCCACACAGTCCAGAAACCATCCTGAGGAGTCAGTTCGATTTTTCCCTTCCTGTTGATCGACTCTCTGGCCACTCCTAAATCCCAGTCAGTTTTTCCTTTAACCTGAACCTCAAAGTAAAATCTGCCTGAAGAGAAACTCTGCTTTCCTAAAACATTAGGGCATGGAGAAAATCTCTCTGGGTTGTCAGGAAGTTTCTTCCTCACATCACCACAGTGCACTTGTTTTTCATCATCAGACAGGATGAGTTTAGAATTTGCTGTATCCGGATCCAGAGTCACGTCCACTGCATACTGCTGGACCCTCTTCAGCTCAGCCTCAAACAGCTTCTTCTTCATAAGTTTCCTGAGCGTCTCCTCCAGCTGAGCCACAGCTCTCACCACAGTCCCCTCGTATGATGGTGGACGGACGCTCACTCCTCTCCAGTCCTTGGTGGGTGGAGCAGCTTTCATGGACGAGAAGCTTTGGAGTAGGTGGAGGTGGTCTTCAGAGCGTGACAGCTGCTCCACCTCAGATCTTCTCTTCTTCAGCTCAGAGATTTCCTGTTCCAGATCTTTGATCAGACCATCAGCGCGTTTCTCTGTTGTTTCCTGTTTGTCTTCAATCTCCTTTATGAGCTCCTTCAGGCCTCTATCGACAGACTTCTTTAGAGCAGTGAAGACCTGAACACCTTCTGCTTTCTGTCTGTCTGCATCACCTTTACTCATCTTCACTGACTCTTTGATCTGCTGAATCTTCAGTCGTCTCTTCTGGATCATCTGCTGAATTTCAGCCTCTGTCTTCTCCAGCTCTGCCTTCTTTCCTTCATATTCGTCCTTCAGAGGAACAAACTCGTGGTTCTTGTGGTCTAAAACAGAACAGAGCATGCAGACACATGTGTGGTCGGTCTTACAGAACAGCTCCAGAGGTTTATCATGCTTCTTACACATTCTGCCCTCCAGGTTCTCCACAGCATCAATCAGCTGATGTCTTTTCAGACCTTTCTTTGTCAGATGAGGCTCCAGGTGAGTCTGACAGTAGGACTCCTGACACACCAGGCAGGACTTCAGGGCCTTCAGTCTGGTTCCAGTGCAGATGTCACAGGGAACTTCTCCTGGTTTGGCAGCTTGTTGCTCTGAGCTACTGCTGCTGGCCTTCTGCTGAACTTCACGTCTGAACTGAGCGACCACCTCAGAGAGCAAAGTGTTGATCCTCAGCTGAGGTCTAGTGTAGAAAGTCTCTTTACACATAGGACACTGACACATGGCATTCATGTCCCAGTGCTGAGTGATGCAGTTTTTGCAGAAGTTGTGTCCACATGGTATACTGACTGGATCAGTGAACACATCCAGACAGATGCAGCACAGAAACTGATCTTCAGATCGTAGATTGCTCACAGCAGAGATGTCTGCACTCTGACGGAGAAAGAAAAGAAACACATTTTATATAAAATTCACTTTAAATTTCATTTTAAAAAAGAGAGAAACAAATTTCAGTGTTGTGCTCTTTACAAAACCAAGCAAATTTGAACCTAAAAGTGTGACATGTCAAAATCAGTTTATTCAGAATGTCTGATTTTAAAATTCTCCAAAGATGAACCTTTTACACACACACACACACACACACACACACACACACACACACACACACACACACACACACACACACACACACACACACACACACACACACACACACAAATTGTGCTCTGTGGTGCTTCTGAGAAGAAATGACTGACACAACTGGGATCAATTCAGTGAGTTTCTGAAAACGTCAGGAAGGACTCATGAAAGATGACACACAACAGAGCTGTACAGTAACACAAAACGAGTATATAAATAAAAACAGTCAGCCGTTTATTAGGAAGTTGTTGGAAGGGTTTCTCTGCTCACAGCTAGTGACTCCTGGTGACGACAGTGCCTAGCCTGATCCAGATACAGTGCTACTTGCTAAGACTGAGGACTCTACCAAAGTGGTACATCACTAACTGGCGTATAAACAAAACAGAATACCCAATGATGACATTAAAAAAAATCTCTTGGCATTCTGACCATGGAGGTTTGTGTTATTAGAGAATGACAGGAAACAATAATAAGCTTGGTGGAGGAAGTAAAGCCTTGAGACTTTGAGAACAGGAGGAATATGGCACTGGACATTGTGGAGTTTGAGCAATACTACTGAATGAATGAGATCATAGTAACTGGACTAAAAATGAAGTAAAGTGGCAGTGACAATGACGGAGAGTAATCATGTGTGTGACCTGACTAAATACACACAAGGGTGATTAGGGGGAGTGAAAACACATGGGGAAACAGCTGACTGACATGAACCTAATGACGGGACAGGGGAAGTGAAACTAAATACAATGAACAAAGAACACAAGACTCCTTCAAAATAAAACAGGAAACATGGTGAAAAATACAATAAACAACGGAATAAAACTAAAATACACAAGCCACTGGGTCACAGATCCAGTACTGTGACACTTTATTTTCCTAAGAGCCTTTTTGCCTAGAACTTTACAAGATCAACAGGACCCTTAGAGCCTTCATCAGGAACTCACTGGGGACGTGGCGCACAACACTAGAGGCCAACTTAAAGTCAATAGCACACATCACCATGTACACATCACCACCATGTATTTCTCATGTCTACTCTGTGCCTTTCCCATGTCAGACGTTTCATGTCTCTATGTTCCCTGTGTCTCCACAGTCAGTCGTATCTCGATGTTGCAGTTTCTACTCCTGTCTCTGTGCTCCATGTTTGCTCTGTTTTTCCCTGTCTTGCATTTCCTGTTTTACATTGATAGTTTCATGTCCTGTGTTTAGTATTTTGAGATTTGCTTCCCCTTTGTCTCTTTATGTCAGATTAGTCCCAGCTGTGTTTTCCTCCTCTTTCCCATTCTCTCTTCACTCCCTGGTGTATGTAAGCCCTGTGTTTTCCTCTGTCTGTTGTCGCGTCGTACACCATCTTTCAATTCAATTCAATTCAATTCAATTTTATTTATATAGCGCCAAATCACAACATAAGTCGCCTCAAGGCGCTTCATAGATACAGAGAAAAACCCAACAATCATATGACCCCCTATGAGCAAGCATCTTTGCTGTGTGTTTCCTCCGTTTCCTAGTCCTCTGTTTCCCTGTTTAGTTCTTTAGTTTCCTAGTTCTTTAGTTTTATTTTTATGTTTTTTATTTCTAGTTTTTTGTATAAATGTAAATGGTAAATGGCCTGTATTTGTATAGGGCTTTTCTAGTCCCTAAGGACCCCAAAGCGCTTTACACAACCAGTCATCCACCCATTCACACACTGGTGATGGCAAGCTACATTGTAGCCACAGCCACCCTGGGGCGCACTGACAGAGGCGAGGCTGCCGGACACTGGTGCCACCGGGCCCTCTGACCACCACCAGTAGGCAACGGGTGAAGTGTCTCGCCCAAGGACACAACGACCGAGACTGTCCAAGCCGGGGCTCGAACCGGCAACCTTCCGATTACAAGGCGAACTCCCAACTCTTGAGCCACAATCGCCCTTGTGTTGTAGTATTATGTCCAGTAATAAAGCTGCCATTTTCATTTAAATTGAGTCCTGCGTTTGGGTCCTACATCCTACCTGCCACACAGCACAGCCATGACACTCAGTGAGATCATTAACAAGACTGCATACGGATACCAACTGTGAATTGGAGAAATCACCAGCCATCTTTACATGGATGACATCAAGCTGTGTGCCAAGACCAATCGAGACATCGATTCACTGGAATGTCATTCAGACTAGAGAAGTGTAGTTGGATGGTAAAAAACAGAGAGGGAATATAGTCAGAACTGAGGAGATCGCACAAGAAGGTAACACTGCAGACACTGAGGACAGCTACAAGTACCTGGGAATCCCACAGACAAATGGGAACTATGAAGAGGACACTAGGAAAGCCGCAACCACCAAATACCTGCAGAGGATCAGGCAAGCGCTGAGGAGTCAGTTGAGTGGTAAGAACAAGACCTGGGCAATCAACGCCTACGCCCTGCCGTGGTTTAGATACAGCAGGGCGTATCTAAACCACGGCAAGTTGGCCAAAGGAGGAGATGGATGTCACTGACATCAAGACAAGGAAGCTCCTGACATTGCATTGAGGGTTTCACCCCAAATCCAGCACCCTGGGACTTTACACTAAGCATAAGGAAGGAGGCTGGGGACTAGTGAGTGTCAGTAACATGGTCCAGGATGAGACAACAAACATCCACAGTTGTGCTTCGTTATTTACGAAGCACAACTGACCATGTGCTTAGTAAATACCTCAGGTAGCAGAAACCAAAGAAAGAAGAGAAGCAAGAGGAGCCACCATAATGGAGGCTCCTGGACAGTATGTACCACTGGCAGACAGAGGAAGTGGCTGACATCCAGAAATCTTACCAGTGACTGGTCAAAGCTGGACTGAAAGACAGCACAGAGGCCCTAATCATGGCAGCACAGGAATTAGCTCTTTGTCTGGGATCCTGAATTTGATCAGCAGTTCATGAATGAGGTTTTGTTGATGTAACCCTTATTTAACTTACATTTAATTTCCTGTTCCTGTTTTTATTGTTCATGATAATAAAATAAAGTAAAATAAAAATTCTGAGATTCACTGATTTACTGATATTACAGAAGAATAGCTCTGCTAACAAGCTCTACTCACTCAGTAACAAACACACTGTATTTAGTCTGATCATTTCCCAGTAACATTTAAATTTACAATAATTGACTACACAGCAGTGGGGAGTAGATTTCATCACAGTGCATGTCTTTCTGACAGTGCTCTAAGTTTAAGAATATAATTCACCCACTGTTATCTTCTTCAATGCCCTGTACCAACATAGAGCAGAGCAGCTACCTGAACGCTACCCCAACAGAGGTCGATTATCTTGTTTATAACTTTACCTCCTCACTACGTATGACTCTGGATACTGTAGCTCTGGTGAAAACTAAGGCCTCAAATCAGAAGTACCTGACTGCTTGGTATAATTCTCAAACATGTAGCTTAAAGCAGATAACTCGTAAGATGGAGAGGAAATGGCATGTCACAAATTAAAAGATCATGATTTAGCCTGGAGAAATAGTTTGTTGCTCTATAAGAAAGCCCCACGTAAAGCTAGAACATCTTACTATTCATTAATGATTGAAGAAAATAAGAACAACCCTAGGTTTCTCTTCAGCACTGTAGCCAGGCTGACGAAAAGTCAGAGGTCTGTTGAGCCAAGCATTCCTTTAACGTTAACTAGTAATGAGTTCATGAACTTCATCGCAATTTTTTTTTAACCATTAGAGAAAAAAATACTCATAATTATCTAACAGATGTAACGTCATGTACAGCTACTTTTGTTGATATTTATTTAGACTCAGCTGCACTCACCGCTGTTGCTGAGAAAAACCCAATGGACTCCAGTGAGTCTTATTTTAGAAACAAACAGGACTCAACTGCAGCTCTGCTGCTGCTCTCTCACACTTTCACTTCTGGAGAATGACGTTGAACTTCTCGTCTTTCAGTTGTTGCTCTGCCTCTATCTGCAGCTATGTGTCTGTGTTTGCTGCCTCTGCCTTTACAGGAATTTATACTTAGTGACTTTATGCAGCAGGTGGGAGGAGTGAAGAGTGGTGTGTGGGTAAAGTTCACACAGTAATGAAGGCCTCAGGTGATCAGAAGAAACTCACCTGAATTTCCTTTTTCCGCAGCAGACTGAGAGCTTCTGGTGGACACTGAAGCTGACAGATGTTTCTTCTGAGCTGAAATGATGCTTTAAATTGAATATGAATGGTTTAACTACTGCCAGCTTGATGGCCTGTGGTACATAGCCGATTATTAGAGATAGGTTGATCATCCCAAAAGGTTGACTCTGTTCATCTGGACGTAGCGTTTTCAGTGGAAGAAACGTTTCATCACTCATCCAAGTGATTCTTCAGTCTCAGCCGACTGCAGATTTCCCCAACAATATAAACAGCACATTTGCACAATGACTGAAACTAGCACCACTGAATGAACAATGGGCTGTCAGGTATGCAAATTAATATGCAAATTGTCAATTTGCATATTGATGCAATGTTCAGATAAACAGAATCAACTTTTTGGAATTTACTTACCTGGATGATTGAGCATGCATGAAGACATAGGTTAATCATATTTAAGATTGAATGACCAGTAATGGTCAAAACTTTATTTGTGAAGAAGTTCATGAAGTTAACGTTAACTAGTTACTGGTTAGCGTTAAAGAAATGGTTTGCTCAACAGAGCTTAACAAAAGATCTGGCTGTGGTAGGCTCGTGTCTAGGACTTGGCCATGGTGTGTAAGGCCCGGCTGTGAGGATGACTGTGCAAAGTTTTCCCTGAGTTCTTGTTCAGAGCAAAGCTTCAAGGTGAAGCTGATGGTTCAAATTTGATCCTATTTTGAGATACTGGGCTCCATCTCCTGCACACTGTTTATCTACTTATTTCTGTCTGTGCCAGGTGAGCTGGCGTTCCTCTAGCAGGCCAGTTCAGGCCGGAATAGGAAGTTTAAGTTTGGTTGACTTTCCCAGCTCCTACCTCCAGGCAGCCTGGTGTCTGATTTGACTGGTCTATTTCTGGCTTTTAGCATTCAAGGACACAGCCTGCGAGAGCATGTGTGTGTGTGTGTGTGTGTGTCTGTGTGAGGCAGAGTTAGAAAGATGAAGGGAGGGAGGGAGGAAAGGAAGATGCTAGAGCCGTGATGAGCTGGACATCATCTTCTAAAATCAGTTTCGTGTTTACAGCGTCGAAGTACGTCTGACACACCTGTGTGCGATATGGCCCCAGTTTCCTGTTTATTAGGGTCACCTAGCTGAAACTGAACCTCCTCCATGAAGGTTGCAGGCTGAGAGTAAATAATAAAAACCACTGTATGCAGGTTTACCCAAAGTTTATACAGCACTACAGCTCCCTCTTTGTTTCACTCACAGGTCCAAGTTTGACTGCTTTTAATCATGTTGAGTTGATTTTCTATCTTTTTGTTGTCATTTTGCATTTTTTTAATTCACAATATACATTTTTGGAGGTGTTTAGTTAACATAATTGTTTATTGCTATTTTTGTGGTCATTGTGTTTGAAGCTGTTGTTGGAGGGTTGAAAGCTCGGAGACTTAACCTGGCCTCAGTGTGGCTGCTGCAGGAATTGGAGATAAAGAGCGTGTCTGAATGAGGCGTCGCCTGCTCTCGGTGGTATTTTACAGCTTTTAGTCTGTGCTGCAACGTCTTTTAGTCGATCAGTCTTCTGTTTCAGTTCCCATGTCCGTCACTGGTGGCTTGAGGCTGCAGACACGCTGACTTCCGTGCAGGAGGCTGCCAGATAAAGTTGCTTAATCCGTCACCTCTGATAATGCAGCCTGTAGCAATTGTTCAGTTAACAGGTGACATTTTCCCTTCAAACGCACTCCCACTCCTCCTCCCCCACCTTATTTACCTCAGAACGCCACAAAAGGAGAGATGCCTGCATAATTAACTTGCCGGTTAGGCGGCTGATAATTGCCTCTACTTTGAAAAAGCTGTACAGCTAAATGATCAGCGGTGTGTGTGTGTGTGTGTCTATAGGTGGAATCATTTGTCACAACGCACCAGAGCTGCTGTTGTTTCTTCTAAATGGAAGAGGAAGAGATAATGGCAGCAGGAAAGGGCATGTACAGGCAAACATGACTGTTTAAAATTAATCTTCACACAGAGACATTTTAAATGATTTTCAAACAGCTCCATGATGACAGCATGTGTGGAAGAAAGCTTTGCAGGTGTGGTTTGTATGCAGAGCAGAGTTCAGCCTGAAGAATTCAGACAAGGCAGGTTGTCAGTGGCTGACAGGTAATGACACAGAAACACAGCAGCGATCATGCTGACAGATTTGGGTGAAGCTGAGTCACTTCCTTCACTCCACATTCTTATTTACAGCACTGAGTGAAAAGTTTCAGTCACTAGTTCCAACGCTCTGCACCATCAGGTAGGCATCTGATTTATTCTCCAACAGGATGATGATTCAAAACATCCAACCAGAGAAGAACAAGGAGCTCCACCAGATAACAGACAGAGGAAAAATCTCAGCATCAGTGAGTCAGACTGGGATACATACATAGCTGGACTGGCCATCGGGCATACCGGGCATTTGCCCGGTGGGCCGCTGGTGATTTTTTGTTTTTATGGGCCGATGGATTTTTTTTTTTTTTTTTTTTTTTAGGAAGGGTATATATAATGAAAGGTGTTGGATTGGCCAGTTGGTCATGATCGACTCTGGGCTGGACCAATTACAGCCGAGGAGGCCGGATGCACCCGCCCCCTTGTTTAGCAATCACGTGATTTTCGTGCATTGCATGCCGGGAACTCGTGGCAAAACAATCCAAGTACCGCATCAAATGCAAGCATTTGCAGCACCGCAAAACGTTCATTCTCCGGTTCCAATACCTTCTTGTTTTTTCTTTGCCGCACAAAAAGGGTATGTACAAAACAAAAGGAGAACAATGCCGGTCCGTACAAAGACAGACTCGACGAAAAGACAAAGAAAAGATACGAGGAAAAAAATCAAAGGAGTGAAAGGGTCAGACCCTTACGAGCACACAGAGTGGACAAAAGACGTTAGCGTGCTGCCCAACTTTCACCACGCTCAGATTTATAATCATACGGTTCTTGGAGTGAGTGCATACACTCATGAAGTTTAGAAACTTCAGGTCACTGCAACAAGCCCAGGTACAGTTTACCGACGGATGGGACGTTGAAATGCACCGTGTAGAACGAAAGACCATCGTACGAACAGAGGTAAGTTTACCAGTCTCACAAATCGTCGTCATAAATACACATTCGTTAACCGTTTATTAATATAACCTTTGAGCTCAACGGTAATTAATTAGTAGTGGAAATAATTTCTGGTAGCATTACAGAAATGTAGCAGTGACAATAATATTGTATGCTGTAATCGTACTGGACAATTAGTGATACAAACCAACTGTTTTATCCTGTGAATAAAAGTATATGTTTTTGTCAATGTACCATGGTAATAACAGAAGCGAAACGCAATATTGTGTCAGGACAATTCACTATTTATGCACAATAAACAAAGGAGCATAGCGCGACAATTTCTGTTCAGCGCCAAACTTGCTTGTAACCTATATCACCAATTATGTTAAGAAAAATGATGCATTAACTACTACAAAACTCTGACCTTTGTGGGAATGCTTGGAGCAGACTAACATGTGAGCTGGAGTGTTCTGGGACGTTATATTTGGTATATCCAGACCATCCGTCGGCTCTTACTTCGGAAACATTGCTTAAAAAATTTCTCTTTAACGATGTAATCCGATAAAAAAAAAAAAAAACGATCTCTTTACCCGTCGGCTTCCCGTGGCTGTCATGCGACCGCCTATTGCAGTTAATAATACAACAGCTTCTTGACATTTTTTGGGTTTCTTTTTATCGCTGTGTAACTGAGTTCAATTGAAAGCCTGCGTGCGCTAGTACCTCTTGCCACAAGTTCCCAGACTCCTTTGCAGTTTTACCCCTGAATGACGTCACATTTTCAATCTTTATCCTGGTGGGCCGCTCTCTAGTCAAAATGCCCAGGCCGATTTTTTGTCCCAGTCCAGCCTTGGATACATAGACTGAATTCATGAGTCCACACAGGAAACATTGATCTCACCTCTCAGGTTTACCTGGTATACGCCTATATATGACACGCAAAATCAGAACTTCATGAAGTACCAGCAGTCAGTAGATGTGAAAATCATCATTCCACCAGAGGTCGAAGAGAGGCTTCAGTGTCTGCAGGTCCTGACAGGTCAACAGCCTGCATCCACACTTCAAAGCCTCCACCCACAGTCAGGCTGCAGTTCGTACGTGTGAACCTCTGAGATGTTTGGATGTGGGTCTCTGTGATGAGATGCTCGTGGTTGCAACAGGGTGACATTAATGATGTCCCATTGGCTGAGCTGCTTCTGCTGTTTGGTGTAGGTGATGTAGAAAAAAGAAAATAGATCCCAGTGAAAATGGGACATTCAATCCAATACAACTTTATTCATAGAGCACTTCAAAAACAATAATGTAGTTAACCAAAGTGCTTTCAAGGTAAAAGACAGCATGAAATACAAAATATGGACCAAAAGGAAAAATTGAAATAAAATCCATCCACTCTTCATCCAGGGCTCTGGAGATGATCCCAGCTGCAAACAGAGAAAATTTTTAAAAAAAGGACTAGTGGCTAACTCTGCTACTTACCTTCACTTCACCTTCAGTTTACCTTCTTGCTTCAGTCTGAGAGACCTTTGTGAGTGTGTGCACTAAAAACTTTATATCAAACAATTACATTTAAACTTGATTCTTGACTCACAACCAGTATAAAGAGGCAGAACTACACTGTTAAAAAAACCATCTTAAAAAAACAGTAATATTCCGGCAGCTGGGGCGCCAAAATACTACCGTAAAATAACAGAAAATAACTTTCTCATGAAAACACAGTTCTTTTCAGTAATGAAAATAGAGTTTGTTGTGCTAATTTGACATGGGATTCTGCCTTTTCCAAGTGCCTTTAGACATTAAATTAGGAACATTTTAACGTGATCGAACAATGAAATTACCTATAAACAAGGTCAATGAATGTGGCAATATGAATCATAATACGTAAATGTACAGAAATATACAGTTAACAGTTGGTTTAAATAATAATGGAATGCATGAAGAGTCTTGACCACGGACACAATACCGAGAGCGTCTGAGCCGGGGCTCGAACCGGCAACCTTCTGATATTTGTATAGGGCTTTTCTAGTCCCTAAGGACCCCAAAGCGCTTTACACAACCAGTCATCCACCCATTCACACACTGGTGATGGCAAGCTACATTGTAGCCACAGCCACCCTGGGGCGCACTGACAGAGGCGAGGCTGCCGGACACTGGCGCCACCGGGCCCTCTGACCACCACCAGTAGGCAACGGGTGAAGTGTCTCGCCCAAGGACACAACGACCGAGACTGTCCAAGCCGGGGCTCGAACCGGCAACCTTCCGATTACAAGGCAAACTGCCAACTCTTGAGCCACGATCGCCCTAAAAAGCAATGATAATAATACTTATGTGATGTAACACAAGCTTATAGGAATCATGTTATATACTTTTCCATAGCATTACATTTGAATTCAACAGTTCAATCTTTCAAATAATGGACAGATATTTGTGAAATCACGATACATTTGTGAATGTATTTTAATTCAATCTAAATATGCATATGTACATTTAATAATTCTGAAAATTATGTTTTATTACATTACAGTGATTTAACATTAATTTACATTTGAAATGTGAAATCATTTACGTAACTTTAATGATATCCTAGAAGAACAGAACAAAACTGTAAAATGCACAGTAAAATACTTTTATATTAGGATTTTTTCCTACAGTGCAGCCATACCCGCGACCTTGTGGTTGTTAGTTCACATTCATTGGCCGATGCTTAGCGTCATGTTATTATGTGTCCCATCATCCAATGGCATGTCACATTGTTTTCATGGCCACACCCTCACCCCAGGTGCAGAGGCCTATTTCTGTTCAGGAATGTTGGGAATACTTTGAGATTTATAGTAATTGCAATTCCTGCCTCTACATTAATTTTTTTAAATATATAATTAGGACAGTGTGGCCGTGCAATGTTTTATATGGGTTTTTTTTGTTTTTATTCCTATCAATTATATTTTCACTTGTTACCTCTGAAAATTGAATCAGACCTAGATTACATGAAATTTTCAGCAAAATTATAATTCAAATACTCCTTTAATTATTGATTATTCTCATTACTTTTCAATCATTTTATATATTTTTCCATAGTATTACATTTGAATGTAACAGATCATTCTCTTACATAACAGACAAATATTTGTGAAATTATGATACATTTCTGAATGTATTTTTACAATCTGAATATACATATGTACAAAAAATATATTTAAAAAACAAGTAAATTGTTTTTTACTATATTTACAGTGATGTTATGTTATTTTACCTCTGACATGTAAAATCACAGTCTACTTATGTAAATGTAATGATATTCTAGAAAGACAGTACAAAACTGTAAAATATACAGTAAGATACAGTGTAGACTAACGTCCTCACATCTGTGTGTTCCTGTCAGCAGCATGCTGGATCAGCAAAGCCTGGGGAGCACCAGGGTAAGGCGAGTGGTCACAGCTGCATGTAAAGCATAAAGGCTTCACTTCTCTCACAGGCAGTGCCAGAGAAGGCAGACGGATGGAGTCCACTGCAGGCTGGAGGAGAGAGCAGCTCAGTTTGGTGCTGGGTGAACTCAGTGAGTTTCATTGGGCTCAGCTCCAACAAAACTTCTAAAGCAAAGTTTCGGTTCTGACAACAAATCCAGCCTCTGCGGAGCCACCAGAGAGCAGAAACCATGAAGCTGAAACACTTTCATTCACACAGTGAATGTGTGAGAGCGTATCTGAGGTTAAACTTGTTATTTAGCCTCTGCTGTGTAAGCTCCTTCTCAAGATGACATAAATCTTTACATTACTTGTTCAGATAATAACAGCCTCTCTGCAATTCCTCGCCTCCCTGGAACTCTCGCTCCACGAGCCGAGCTGAGGTGATTATGCTGCAGCGTCTGGGGACCGTGAGAGGAGACAAATTAAAACTTTGTGTTCTGCAAGCCGGCTTCGTTAACAGTAAATATGACGTTTGCACTGTACAGATCCACCAGATGAATGGTTCCAGTCTGCACACACAGACAAACTCAGTGCTGGGCCCAGAACTCAAAAAACACTTTGTCATTTTAGTTGTGAGAGGAATCAACTGCCAGGGTCAGTGTGAAAGTCCAGGGAAGAGCAACAGAGAGCAGGAAACTCCAACAGGAAACCTTTCTTCAGCTTTCTTAGAAAAGTTCAGTGTTGTTTAAATATAATTAAGGAAAATATAAGTCTGTCCCTTCAAAGAACACACTTCATTAATACTACTGTTACCAATAATGCTATTTTTCATTAATGCGTCACATTTCAAATCAGGACCTCACAGTACGCAGCAAACTTTTGAGTGCAGTTAAAGTCCTACACAGCAGCTTGTTCTTATGCTACGACGATGATACTGTGAAGTCATGTTAATGCACCAATATTACTTTGAAATCTGCTGAAATTTAACAGTAGATTTTTTTTTCTCATTCTTCTCACCCCAAACCAGTCATGGTACATTGCTGATGTCAAAAATATTATTGAAATACCACTAACTGTGTATCTGAGCGCAGTAGCCTCAGACAGTTAAATATAAGATAAGATAAACCTTTATTAGTCACACACATGGGATTTTTTTTTCTTTTTTTCAATTTTCTTTTTTCTTTTTCTTTTTTTACATATTATTACAAATAATAATAAAGGAAAAACTTGATCCAGAAAAAGACTTCAAGGACAGAAAAGTATTACAGAAAATATCTGGAAACTAGTAAATGTCATGGCGGGGTATGACGTGTATTTTGTTTAACTGACCCAAGAGCAGACACTGAGAGAGGAGTTGCAGGTGAAAAAAAGGTGAGCCTTTAATTTGGCTGATGGCACATGAAAAACAAGTAAACTAAGAAAGCTATGAGAAAACTATGAAATACTATGAAACACTATGACCAGACTGTAACTGTGGTGGGGATAACAGACAACCTGACAACTGCATACAGAAAACAGAGGACGGGATGCGGGAAGTGGGAACACATGGGGAAACAGTTGACTGGCATGAACCTAATGACAGGACAGGGAACATGAAACTAAATACAATGAACAAAGAACATAAGACTCCTTCAAAATAAAACGGGGAACATGGAGAAAAAGTACAATAATCAATGAAATAAAACTAAAATGCACACAACACTGGGTCGCAGATCCAGTACCATGACAGTAAACTCACAGACATCCAGCAGGGGCAGCACTGAGTCAGTCCCTCATAGACTT
The DNA here is from genome assembly GCF_057382275.1 of Copadichromis virginalis. NCBI lineage: Eukaryota > Metazoa > Chordata > Actinopteri > Cichliformes > Cichlidae > Copadichromis > Copadichromis virginalis. Next base: position 29,286,555 of record NC_140624.1, read on the forward strand.
ACCTGCTGAAACTTTACAGTAGAAATAACCATGTTTATACCCTGATACACAAACCTACAGAAACCTTCAGAGATCACTGCGAGTAACAAAAACAGGTATGAGGTGTTTTCTTACAGCTTGTGGTGTTCCACAGGGCTCTGTTAACAACCCTCTACTTTTTAATCCACCTTTAAATTATATTCTCTTTTGGCAATGCACAAAGGTGTCCTCCTTCATAAAAGCTCTATGAGTGCAGAATTGTGGCTTAAAGTCTACATCATTAGGGCCATGGCCTCTCTGACTGACAGGTGGATGGTGACACAGGTGGCTGTAGCTGCTAGCTGTCTGCTAGCATCAGCTGAACTGGACCTCTGGACCGTGTTTGTGCTCTTTGGTCATTTTTAATAAGATATTGTGACCAATAAAATGGCTGCTGTGAGGTTACTGTAGCATCTGAGTGATGCTACAGTAAGTGAATTCTACATTTTGAGTGAATTCTACATTTTGGTCCACTTGGTCATTTCTTTGATTTCAGGCAGGTTTGTAGCCGTAAACCTGTAAACCAGAGCCCAGCTGCAGTTCTTCTCACCAATATAGAGAAGATTTCTGCATTAGTGTGTGACGTTAAATTCACACTGCAGAGCTTCTCACCGCTCATCAGCAGATAATCCAGCTCCTCTGCTTCTGACTAACAACATCTCCTTTCAACTGAGTGCCACAGGGGCCAGCAGCAGGATGAGTGATGGAGCATGCAATTCTTTGCATGCTCCATGGAGCCTTCCTAGTTCTTCCGCTGCCAGAGATTTGACATGAAAGAGCTGCTGTGCTTTCACACTGCATGTGGACTGAAAACCTCAGTCCTCTTTCAGAAGCAGTGGGATGATTTTTGCACCATAAAGCCGTCCGAGCAAAAACACCAGTTAACACAGAGAGCATCAAACAAACACAGTGCTCTAAAGCTGACTGAATGATGCAGGTTTAAAAACAATGAAAGGTTAATGCAGTATTGAAGAGGACTTCATCATGTCTGGTCCTCTCATTTCAGATCATATACGAGTAAAAGAAGAAATGACCTCTAAATAGAGTCTCGTGCACATCACCTGCAGTTCAGCTGTACAATTGTTAACATCTGATTATGAAGAGAAATGCGATGTATAAGCCCATCAGCAGCTTTCCTGTGGGTGGTGTGTGTAGGTGGGTGGTTGTGGTGGTTGAACGCAATTCAATCAGGAGGCTGGTGCTCTCTTCACACCCCAAATCAAAATGGAGGATGCAGTAAAGCAGCTCATGGTGCTGTGACAGCCCTGATACTAACAGAAGGGAGTGTTACAGCCGAGAGGGCCCGGCTGTGGGTGTGGACTCAAATGCAGACACAGAGGGAGGCAAACGGGCGTGAACACAGTGCTTTATTTACAAGTGTCTAGTGAAATTACACAACAGGACACTATGAATGCTATGAATTATGAAATGCTATGAACTGTGAACTGTGAGGCCAAACTGTGAACATGAAACTGAGTGCTATGGCTAGGTGCTGGATTTCACGGATGGAAAAAAGGGGCAGCGGCTTGGATGGAGGTACGCAGTCACTATAATGAGAAGAGACAAGTAGTCAGTGGCAGTCCAGTGAATCACAGCTGCAGGATTAGGCTATGGAGGTTAGGGCTTACGCGTTGCAGGTTTAAAGTGTCATGCGAGGAAGGGGTGTCCAGGGGGTTCCGGGTGAGGAGTGTCCAGAGAGGATCCAGAATATGCGTGGAGTGAGGGACTTGGCAGGGAGGCAGGTGTAGTCCGATGGTGGAGAGGAAGAAACCAGGTGACAGAACCAGCGTCCAGGCAGAGATGAGAGTAGTTCGGGAAACGTGACTGCCAGGTGGGTCCTATGACAAAGAAAAACACGGTGAGGGAAAAGCAGTAGTTGAGGGTTCTCACAAGGGGTTCGCAGCCTAGCACTGACATGGGTTAGCAGAAGATCTGGCAGAGGTCTGTTGTGAATGCTGGTCTTATATGCAGGTGACTTGATTGGAACCAGGTGTGGAAGCTGATTGGAGTCTCTGCCTGAAGGTAGAACCCAGCGGAGTGGAAAAACCCCGTGCTCACCCGAACCATGACAGGGAGTTTTACTACAGTCAGAGCCCATAAAAATCTCGAGCCCCCCTCTCACATACATGCACCTCCATTCATTTTACTTCTTGTGAAACAGGAAGTCAGACAATGGGTTGTCTCAGATGAACTGATGGCCATCCCTGCACTGAAGATGAGGAGCGTTTGAAGACCATCATGGCCACTCAGGAAGATAAAGGCTTCACTGCCGTCTCAGTACTCGAATGACTGAAGTGTCGCCCACGCAGTAACCTGAGTGTGAGCTTCAAAGCAGCTCTTCCTTCATCAGGGGAACTTGCAGAGAGCCGGGCCCAAAAAAATCTGCAGAGACAAACTCACAGCTGTGACACTGATGATGAACATGGTTCATGTGGCGAGGCACTTTATGGGAAAGACCGACACCGACAGCTCGTTCACCTCTCAGGTCTAAACCTGAGAATACTTTTAGCCAGTCCTCACCTGTTACCTTTGATTTAGTGAATTCTTCTGCATCTGTTTACAGCAGAAATGTCTTCATTTATGTAAAGTTCATTCCGAGGGGTCACGTGATTGGTTGATGACAGCCTAGGGAGTCGTGAGGCCTCTGAACCGTGACTCATGCACAGCTGAATGAGGTGAGTGAGGAGTGGGTGGAGCTGAAAGCAAGCAGGTTGTCTAAAGTCACCTAAGGTGAGTCTAATGGGGGTCAACTGTGTTTTTGCATTTGTGCGCATGAAAGCATTTGGATGAAGGCAAATATATGGACTACATGTTTGAGAAAATCCCCTTCCTTCAGAATGTGTTGAAAGCTGTGATGATAATCACATATAATTTTGAGTATGACGGCAGTTCATAAGAGCTGAGATATGCAGATATGCCACATTAAAGGCTGCTGGTGTAGAAATCCTTGAAGCTGGTGATGAAACCGGAGTGGTGGAAACAGATATCAGCTGCTCCTCAAGATTCTCCCGTTTTACACCATGTTCTCTACAAAATAAAAGCCCCGGCAGCATGTATCTAACTCTCTGTGACCTCGTGACTCGTGCTGGAGTGTTTGCAGCAGTGATATCTGCTCACACACACACACACACACACACACACACACACACACACACACACACACACACACACACACCCGACACAAACAGCTGTGGTTTGTCTACCCTTGCAAACCCATTAAATCCTCTCAGAAACACAAGAAACATTTATTTTTCTCAGAGCTTGTGCAGCCGCTCAATTTCCCATTATTTCTCAAATATGTGCCGAGCTTAGTTGTATTTATTTATCTCTGGTGTCGAGTGTGAGATTGACCTGAACTCCAGTCTTATCTCAGATTGATCGCTGCTACGATAACCCAGCCTGGGTGGCTATTGACGGTAACGCCGCTGCTTTTCTCTTTCTCTTCCTCGATTATTTTTTCGCTCTCAGTTTGACTTCTTCTCCTCGTCGTCCTTTCTCCCCTGCTGTCTCCCAGCTCGCCTCCTCTCCTCTCTACTTATTTCTGACAGTTGGACAGGTCTCTAAGATGCCAGAGCATTTCACACAATGATACCCATTTACAGCGAGGAGTGCTCATAATGACTTCAAATCATCTGTAATGGCTCATAATGGGCACTTCTATCATTCCTCCTGAAGGCATTTCAGATATGCACTCTATGTGTGTGTGTGTGCATACATTCTGACTGTATACAAAGTTGGTCCATAAAAATAAAAGCCTCGGCTGGTTGAAACTTCTCATCGCGGTCATCTCCTGGCACGTGCAGCATTAATGAATCGCTTGCTGTCCTCTTGCACAAAGGTGTGATCATGAGGTTCTGAGGACAGGTTCATAAAAACTCAGTGTGATGTAAATTTGGTCAATCATCTTCTCTTTAACTTCCATCCACCCATTAAATTCCACTTACCTGAAGAGTGGTTGGAGCTGGAGGCTAAGCAGGTATTCCAGATGTTCTTCTGGGTTTTTGGAGGGTCCAAGATGGCGCCTGCGTTTGGCTTTGCCGCTTGTGCCGCTAGTACAGCTCGCCGGTATAGTTTTATGCTGGCCGCTATTGTCGCCTGCAATATTATTTTCCACCAATATTTATGATCGGGGCATACTGTTGTATATTAAAGACTCAATGGAGAGCTACTTTGACAGCTGGGACAGTTACAGGAAATTTTTCCCTCCACCTTTTGTGTGTTCCTCACCTGAGTGCACGTTACCGTACATATCGGTGGGATTCAAAATGAAGAAGAGAAGGAGGGGAACCAGGGCCGGTGTCCAGGTGCAACTGAAAAGGTACCGAAGATTAGGTTCTTGGATGTCGGAAGATTCCCGGTGCTTACGACCACTTCATCAACTGTCACCTGTTGCCGACGCTACACTTGAGTTCCCAGCCCGGAATCTATGGTCTGATGGCTCCAAGTTCACCTTGCGTCCGTCGTCCGACCGCCGTTTTGATGGCAGAGGTGATGTACTACCATGGATATTAGCTTCAGCTAGCCCTGAAGCATAACAGGTGTAGAGGTGCGCACAGGTGTTTAATTCGAGTGCCACTGCAGTCAGCTATTGAGTGCACCAACCAAATGTCATTGATCAGGTTTGCCCTCCTCAACATTCGCTCAATCACAAACAAATTGTTTATTTTAAATGATTTTTTTTTTTTATCAAGGAATCTCTCAACTTCATGTGTTTAACTGAGATGTGGCAACAAAACATGGATTATATACATCTGATGGAAATTTGTTGGACTGGCTCCTCCGGAGTCTTTCTAACTGAATTTAACAACCTCCTGTCATCCATTACTAAATTAGAGAAAGTTGTAATGTTGGGAGATTTTAACCTTCATATTGATGATGCATCCTGTAACATGCCTGCGGAATTCATGACTATCACATAGTCTTTTAACTTTAGGCAGCATGTTTCTGGTCGCACACATATAAAGGGTCACACATTGGCAGTGTTGGCAGTGTTCCTGTTTCATTTTGTCATGGGTCAGGACTGTTTGGGTTTTGTTTGACAGCTACGTCCTGTTGTTCCAGGCGGCAGCGTTACGGTTGCCATGGTTACAGGGCGACACGCTCTCTCTCTCTCTCTCTGCGACTGTGTGTTTCCTGGGTGAGAGAGTGCCTTTTTGTTGTTGTTGTGCTAAGCTAACAGGCAGAATGCTACAAGCATAGCTCTTTTTTTTTTTTTTTTTTTTTTTTTTTTTTTTGCCTGTCCCGTTTGGCTCTTTTGCCATCAGAATTGTTGTTTAAAGGCAAACAAAGATGCCCAACGGATTTACTTTACCAAACTGACCATCCCAGCCTTGCCGTAATGGTCCATTTGATTCACCTTTTATTGTTTATTTTATTTTCACTTACTGAATACGGGACAGACTTGACTGGGGGAAAGAAGGGGAGAAAGAAAGAGGGAAAGAGAAACAGCTGAGAAGAGGGACGGGGGAGAAGGGCAAAAGACAAAAACCAACAGAACGGGCAGAGAAAAAAAAATGCATCTATCGATCACCTGGATCACCTGCTGAGAAAGAAAAAAGAAAGCAAGCAGAAGAGAACAAGAGTAATAGAATAAACAACATCACAATGATATATGGGAATATGACAGTAAATACTAAATGTTAAACATTATTGTGCAGCACATAAGATCAACAGAACACAGTGTGCTTTGAGGTAGGAGCCAAAAAGGGTGTAGTTTGTGGGTGTGATCACCCGTGTGTACACCTGTGAGCATGGACGCGCTTGTTTTTTTTTTTTTTTTTAAAAGGTTCCTTCAGGTTCCTTCAGTGCCTGACGAGCCCAGTTGTTTTGTTTCTTTGTGTCCCGTTTGGATCTTTAGCCATCAGAATTGTTGTCTTAAGGCCAAGAAAGATGCCAAGCGGATTTATTTTACCAAGTGGATCATCATGGCCTTGCCATATTGGTCCATTTGATTGACCTTTATTATAATTATGAATTTATTTTATTTTCAGTTGCTACAAACGGGACAGACATGACTGGGGGATAGGACAGGGAGAAAGAATGAAAGAAAGAGAGGGAGAGAAAGAAAACCAAAGGGGAGAAGAGACGGTGAGAAGGGGGGGAAGAAAGAAAGAAAGAAACAAACAAACAAAACACCTGGGTCACCTGTATGGAGAAAAAAAAACAGAAAAGAAAGCAAACAACAAAGAGCAACATAATAAAAAAAACAGCACCATCACAATAAACTAGCTAGCAGTAGATATCAGTAGATACTAAATAATAAACGATATTGTGCAGCACGCAAGATAGACAGCGCACAATGTGCTTTGAGGCAGCAGCCAAGAAAGCTGTAGTCCGCGTCTGTGTACACCTGTGTGCATACCTGTGTGGATCAGCATGCTTGCATTCCAAAGGTTTCTCCATGTAACGATCTGCTAGGGAGTGTGGGGGAGCCACAGCCCCGTCCTCCAGGGTATGAAGCAGGTATGGAGGAGATCAAAACTCCAGACATCCAGAGGCCCCAAGAACACAAGAGACCAAGGAAGACCAACAGAGGGGCAGCCGCGCCACTGTCCCAGTAAGAGCTGAGGAGAGTCCCAGATGAGGGCTCACTCAGCAGCCACTGAGCAGAAGCCAGGGGGAGTTGCAGTGACGCGCCCGTGAGCTCCGCCAGCAGCCAGAGCTGTGCCTGAGTGACCGAGCCCCAGGCTGAGAGGCCGGGGGCACCCCACCTCCGAAGTGGCCCGAGCGAGCCCCAGGCTCCAGGCCCCGATAAGCGGCCGCCAAGGAGTGAGCCGGTGTGTACCCGGACGCCCATCCCCAGACACAAAAAACCACCAACGCACCGACACCTGAGGGGGTCCGCCACTGGCAGGGGAAGTGGTGGTGGTGGGAGATAGGCCTCCAAACCTTGGAGGGCCTGAGATGTCCCCAGAGAGGTGGCGCCTGACACCCAACCTGACATATAGACACAGACATACAGGCACACACAGATACAAACATCCATTCCCACCCTCATGCTCTCATATGCACTTACTCCACACTCAGCCAACGTGGAGACAGACATAAAGAGACGCTGTACACACGATCACACTCCCCAAGCGTACTCTACGAACCGGGTCTAGGTACCCTTGCCCCTGGAGGGGGGAACTGCACCCAGACCCAGGTGGTGTTACCCTTTTCCCTGCGGTGGGGAGAGGCAGACCGCCCCGACTCCGCAGCAGCAGGGAGGCCCCACACTCCAGACCGCAGTCGGACGGCCAACTCCTCCTAGCCCCCCCGCTCCAGCAGGCCGCAGAGAATGGGGGTGAGAGAAGACTCCAAACCTCCCTCCACCCGCTCATTGTAGTGTTGATGCATGTGTGTTCTAAGGTGCAATTAAAACCCAGGAGGGCATGGAGCTACCTGCCAGAGAGCAGCAGGTAAGCGCATGGTCCCTCCTGCTAGCCCTCAATGTCTACGTGTATTTAAAATTGAGAGGTGGGCAACGACGCCAGGGGTGAGGTGTACACCCTGATGGTAATTTGGACTTCATGTATCGTGCCCACCCCCAAGATCCTATATGTATGTGTAATGAGGGTGTGAGTAATGTGAATGTCTAAGTTGTGGGATAAAATTGAGGCAGAGGCAGCCAGAAGGAGACAGAGGGGGGGGTAGCCTCCTCTGCACCCTGGTGACATACCCCTACTCCAAGGCCCTGCATGTGTGGGTGGTTGTGGTGGAGTGGGAAGAGGGAGGCAGCTGGAGATGGGGAGGGAAGGAAGGGAGGGGCAGGTGACCCCTCCCTGGGGCCAGCTCCCCCGCTGACCCCAGTAGGCACTCCCATACTCCGCGACACGACAGGGAAAGGGGGCCCAGGCCCATCCAGACCGGGGCCCAGTGCAGCAGCGCCCCCGGCCCCACAGAGCCCGGGACAGTCCACCCAACCCCACCACAGAGAAAACTGCACCCACCCCACCATCCACTCATCTTCCAGACTACATGAGACAATAGACGCCCAGGCTGAGATCTTCCTCCACCTCTCCTGTATCTCCCCCTCCTGCAGAGAGTTCCTGAGGAGAGGAAAGCTCCTGCAAGGTGTGACAATCTCCCCCACCAGTTGAAGAGCCCCCCAGGTGGCTCGACGCACTGGCGGCACCCTGCGCCAGGGATGGGCCCCCATGCACCCACCCGCCCACAACCCCGGCAACACACCAACCAGGACCCAAGGCCCCGAGGCCCAGCCAGGGCCCCAGCCCAGAGACGGAGCGCCCCCAGAACCTCACGCCCATCCCGGACCCACCCAGACGAGCCCAGTTGTAAGTAAGCTATTAAGACTCGACTGTACACCGTGTTCGTGTTTTCCTCCGAAAACAATAAGTTCCGTTGGAGCAGACTTTCAACGCCTCTCTCTGTCTCTCGCAAGAAAAGTTGACCCACACAACAAAGTAAAGCTATTTTTCGGCTACGAGCCGACAGGGACCCAGTATTAGTCAGAGGTCCCTTTACTACAGTCCGGAGCCGCGGACCTTCAGTAACAGTAATAAATCACAGCAATAGTACATTCGTTATAAACAGCATGATAATATATTAAGTAATCGAAAGTATTCAGAATACGTTACTCTCATTGAGTAACGTAACGGAATACGTTACAGAATACATTTTGGGGCATGTATTCTGTATTCTGTAATGAAATACATTTTAAAAGTAACCTTCCCAACACTGCACATTGGATCTTGTTTTCTCCTTGGGTTTAAATATAGATGACATTCGTGTGGAAGATGTCCATGTGAGTGACCATAGCTGCATATATTTTAACTTGTCGTTTTATTTGGAGCCTCTGGCTCCCAAAATAATGATTGAAAGGCGAATTATAAACCAGAACACCGCCAAAAGATTCTCTGCCATGTTTGACGCTGAAATGACTTATAATGATTTGGACTCCCTTGTCTCATCCTTTAATAATCAGTGTAATTCTATTTTAGACATAGTGGCACCTCTGAAAAAAAGTACTGTGCTATGTTTGAAATCTCGTCCTTGGATAAACGAAAACATTCGTAATTTCAGGAGATATTGTCGCAAGTTAGAACGTCTGTGGAAGGCTTCCAGGCTTGAGGTTTATAGGTTACACCTTAAAGAATCTATCCTCTTACTAAATGACATGTGGAAAAATGCCAGAACAGAGTATTTTTCACACTTCACAGCTTCAAAAAAGAAAGACCCTAAATGCTTGTTTAAAACAATTAAGAGTATTGTTTCTCCTGATGCTCCTTGTGCACCAGTTCACTCAACGTCTGAATGCAATGAGTTTATGAAGTATTTCACATATAAGGTCACTGCCACCAGGTCAAATATCTCTCTATCATCTTCTAAATATCAATCTTACAATTTGCTCACCTCTGATACTTGGTCCTCTTTTACTCCTGTTACATTACAAGACATCAGAGTCCTGCTTTGTCATATAAAACAGACTTCCATCTTCACTTTTCACTAGTGTGTTTGATTCCACTCACCCCTGTATTGTGGAAATGATAAATATTTCTCTTCATGCTGGCTCAGTTCCCAGCTTCTTTAAACAAGCTGTTGTTGAGCCAATATTAAAGAAACCCCAGCTGGATCCATCTCGTCCTAACAGTTATAGCCCAATATCCAAATTGCCTTTTATATCGAAGATTTTAGAAAAAGTAGTAGTAGAACAACTTAACTATTTTCTGGATAAAAATACTGTTATGGACACTTTCCAGTCTGGTTTTCGTAAAATGCATTCCACTGAAACGGCCTTACTTAGAGTATCTTGTGATATTTTGATGGCAGCAGACTCTGGAGCGTACACAGTTCTGGTCCTGTTGGATCTCAGCTCTGCTTTTGATACTGTATCATGTATCATGATAAACAGGTTCAAGAACTTGTTTAGGATTACTGGTGTTGTTTTAAAATGGTTTATGTCATATTTGTCTGGGAGATCGTTTCTTGTTTGCATGAGTCATGTGACGTCAGAATCAACAGTTTTACCATGTGGGGTACCTCATGGATCTGTCCTTGGTCCAATTCTCTTTATACTTTATATATATCACCTAGGCCAAAGTATTAAGCACTATAAAAATATCTCCTATCATCTCTATGCTGATGACATTCAACTATACTGTTCCTTCAGGATTTCTGAGTTTTAAAAATTGTCTAATTTAAGTAATTGCCTGACAGAAATCAAGCAATGGTTAAATGACAATTTTCTCCAACTAAACTCTGATGAAACAAAAAATCTAATTATTGCTCCAGACAACATGGTCTCAGAAATTAGGCAGCATATCAGCTTCTTAGACCCTTATGTAAAATCGAGCCTCAGAAACCTCGGTGTCATATTTGACAGCTCGATGTCACTCAAGCTCAAGCTGGTCCGAAACTGGTCTGAAACTGTTTTTATCATTTATGGAATGTTTCAAAACTCAGACTAATGGTGTCAAAGCCTGAACTTGCGATAATTAGTCATGCTCTTATTTCCTCCCGTTTAGACTACCGCAATGGTCTTTTTACTTGTTTTAACAAATCTGCCTTAAATTGTCTTCAGACTGTGCAGAATGCTGCAGCACGTCTCTTAACAGGCACCAAGAAAAGATCTCATATTACTCCAGTTTTAGCCTCCCTTCACTGGTTGCCTGTAAGTTTTAGGTTTCATTTTAAAATTTTAGTTCTAACCTTTAGGGCCCTACATGGTCAAGCTCCCCAATATTTATCTGACCTGCTGAAACCACATTCATCTTCTCGAGCTTTAAGGTCATTAGATCAGAGACTCCTGGTGGTACCGCGCACACGTTTTAAAACTCGTGGTGATCGGGCCTTTCAGGCAGTGGCACCATTGCTGTGGAATTCTCTTCCACTGTCTCTATGCTGCACGGACTCCATTGATTCTTTTAAAAAACAGCTGAAGACATTTTTATTTAGAAAAGCATTTTATTAATTTCCTCTTATGTTGTTTTTATTGTTTTAGTGTTTTACATTGCTGTTTTATTTTCTGTTACATTGTTTTCTATTTCAGTTTTTTTGTGTTGTAAAGCACTTTGTGATTTTTATCTGTGAAAAGCACTATATAAATAAAATTTACTTACTTCTCTCCAGAAGGAGACATGCAATGTCACCGACCACCTCATCTGGCTCCTTTTCAACACGGAGGAGCAGCTCAGAGCTCCTCCTGGATGTCTGACCTCCTCGCTGTATCTCTGGTCATATTTTAGTTATGTTGATGAATATAAACTGCTTCTGTGTAAACTTCTCCGTGTTTTAGGATGTACTCCTGTTTTTCATGGCTGGTCTTTCTGGGCCAACAAGATCAGAAGACGCGTTCAGCCTCTACACCTTTACCAGGGTCCTGCTGACAATTTGGAAAAGAGTCACTGTTTCCATGACATGTAACATAACAAATGAAGGCATTTAAATTATTTTTTTTAAAAGAGAGTCCTTAATATTTAAATTTTTAAGTTTAGATTTTATTTTTGTCTTTATACAAATAGATTTATCCAACAGCGCATGAAGTCTTTAGCTGTGGCTTCTTCTGCACATAAGCGCCATACTTGTTCTGCAATATTTCCAAAGAACAGGATCCTGTAATCTGGAAGGTCTGAGACTCACGAGGAATAACTGAGTTCATGCTGAAATAACAGCAGCTCACATGGCAGGAGAGACAAATCACGCTTCAGCTGAAATGTTTATCACAAAGCAGAGAAAGACTGCAAGTGAAGAGCTCTGAAGAGAAAAGAAGATGGTAGATGCCTCATGTAAGAGGAGGATGAAGGTATTGTAGACTCTCAGCGAGGCGCAGCGGGGAGTGAAAGTGAGCCTTGAAAGCAGGAGAGCCGTGTCATGATACTTGACAAGACCTTGATGGGATCAGCAACTTTGACGTGGGCGGTAAACACGAGAGACCAGATCCAGCCTGCAGCTTCGAAGGCAGCAGAGAGGAAGGAGCTTTGTTCCATCTGTGGAGTCGAAGTGACAGCAGGCTTTTTCTGGTTCTAGCGTCCTGCAGCGAGCGCTGCTGAACAAGTCAGACTCCGGGAAACAAAGAGCTGCAGACAAGGAAGTGTGGAGGTGTTCGGAGGGTCGGCCTGCTGACAAATACCTGTTCAGATGTCATGAGAAGAACTTTTTATGTGCCGCTTTGCCACGTCTCATGTTAGATTTCAACTTTTGCAAAGGAGGAAGTGTACTTTTTTAATCTAGGCAAGGTTTGATGGTTGCAACGTGAATCTATCCAACGCTGGAGAAGCTCAGCAGCTCGTAACTACTGTAACAATCATTAATTCAGTAAGTGCACTGCTCCATTCACCTCCAAACACCTCCAACATTGTGGGCAACACTTTTTCACTTTCAAACAGCCGAGGTTTGTTTCACTATCACTGGTGATCACTTCAGTCACATCAAGTTTAAGTCAAATTTCCTCATAAGAGCAACAAACATACAAAGTCTTGGATTAATCAGAAAGCAGATTAAATTAAGCCAAAGACTTGAAATGATAGTTTAAGTCGTATTCAGATGAAGCCGACATGTTTTCCTCCATGTCGCATGTTTCTCTGCACACCTACACTCTTTTTTTAACGAAGCATCAGTGTTAATATAACGAGACATGCATGTCTTTGTACTCGTTAGCGTTCCTTTGAACAAAAATCAAACACAGTTCAAAGGAAACAGAAGTGCAGACTTGTGACTTAAACGAGGTCACTGACTCAGCTGACCCAATTTCCTCGGGCAGAGCTCCAGGACCCGACTGCAGACGTTCTGTCTTCAGCCTCGGACCACAGAGTTTACAGTCGTGCCAAATGTAGAGCTTAAAGTACGTTCAGCAGACAAACTTCTTCTGTTCCTCGAATGTCTTTTTCACACAGCCTGCAGAGCAGACAGCAGCAGCTTTAAGAATCGATCACTGCTGTTTTTCTGCCGAGGCCCTGTTCAGGTGAACCCAGTCCGCTGGGTCAGGAAGAGTTTCACGCTTCAGATCAGAGTGAGTGACGTTAATAAAGGTTTTCAACACCTTTGATTATTGGGTAAGAAACTTCGGAGTTCAATAAGCTGTTAGTGCGCTGCAGTTTGTCAGACACCGTCAGCGAGCGCTAACAGATGGAGGCTGCTCTGTGCACCTCCGGCAGCTGCAGAGGGTAAAAAGGCCGTGCTGGAGTATATTAAACATTTATTACCTACATACACATTCGCTGCCCATTACCTGCAGATTGGTTCAAGCTGTGCAGAGTTCCAGCGCCTTTCTTTCCACCTTTTATTAGACACACATCACCAACGTGGCCGAGCTCCCAGCAGTCCAATTCAAACTTCCATAAAGTGAAAGCAACGTTCGGGTTTCTCTCCTCGTTTAGAGACCGTGTGAAAATGATCCGAGAGAAAACAGGCTCATAAAAGAGAAGGAGAGTGTGACTTTCTCAGGAGTGCAGGAGGCTTTTCCCTCATATTTAATTTCACTCTCGAAAAGAAAACCAAACAAATTGTTCTTCGATTTTGATGGATGTCATTGATGACAGACTCTTAGCTAATATATTAAACTTGGTGTTATGGCTGTGGACAGAAACTACAGAAAGTAAAGGACATGACTCTCCCGATGTGAGCCGAACTCCAGAAATCCAGAAAAATAGCAAAAATGTCATTTTTACATTGTCTGAGCTTCAGCAGCATGCTTTAACTCTCTGATATAACACATCACATTAGTGCTCACAGTAACTCAGGAATTTAGAGGTGACAAAGAAAAAGTATATAATTTTGATCATAAAAGATAAATACATCAGAAGACTTCAAACAAAAGCATTTAGCATCATTTATTTATTTATGCACCTCTCTGAATTCAGTCATTAGTTATTATTCCTCTCAGCATGTCTTTGTCCTGTCTTCATCCCCTTACGATTGCCCCTCCCTGAGCCTGGTTCTGCTGGAGAATGCAATGATTTTCAAAGCTCATAAAACCAATAAAATATCGATTTATGAAATTTTCTTTTTTGCTTGTATTTATATTTAATAACTATATATTATAAAAGCTGGAGTGTATACACTAGTAGTGCTTTATAAAGGACACTAAATGCTTCCTAAAGGTAGAAGACTACAAGGTTAAAGCAGCAGTGACATCCTGGAGTGCCTCTAAGTTGTGCATCAGTCTCTGAGTTAAATGTGCAAACCTGTGAAATCTGTAGGCTCAGCTGGTGTTCGTCAGGTGCATCAGATAATCCCCGGTGTAGTCGCATGTTTATTGGTATTTCTCCTCACCTTTTTATTTTCACATCCATCTTTATCTCCAATAAACCCTAATTGAAACGATCATCCATCAGCGGCGGCTGGGTTTGACTGTGGCAGCTGTTTTGCTGTAATCTATTTTTCATTGTCTGCGAATCGATCGCGCTCTCTCTCTCTCTCTCCCGCTGCTGTCGCTCGGCCCGGGTGTTAACAGTGTACTGTGATGTGCATGTCCTCGGCCCTCCGAGTGTTTCCCTGAGCCTCACAAACACAAACAGCAGATGTGTGACTTGATTTGGAGAGCCGTGTCTTCCGGCGGCTTATCTGCTGGAACAAGTTGTAAATGTGTGTTTAACAGCTGCCTGCATCCACGGCCGAGTTAATATTCATCAGACACATGTTCTCCTATTGAGTGATAACAAAACACGTCGTGCACGCACAGCCACGACTGGAAAACATTATCAGAAACTGAAGCCGAGGCTCAGCTGATCGAGCTGCTCGGCCACTAATGGCAAGACCAGCAGCTTCACCCTGACTTGGCCCCAGTTAAATCTCAGCAACAGGCAACTTCCAGCTGAAACATGAGGCCAGTGAGCCAGCTCCGAACCTGCAGTTCCTATGACGTCCAGCAGAGGCAGCAGTGAGTCAGTCCCTCAGACTCCCATGTTAAAAATTTACAGAGGAAATAAACATGTTTACAGGATGATACAGATACTTTACTCCTTCATAACATCTGTACAGGGGGAGAATGTTTTCAATGCTCACCATTTGCATTATTAGGGACGTGGCCTCTTTGACTGGCAGGTGGCTGTAGCTACTAGCTGTCTGCTAGCTTCAGCTGAACTGGACCTCTGGACCGTGTTTGTGCTGTTGGAGCGATTTTAATGACATCATCTGGCTGCTGTGAGGTTACTGTACTAACAGACTGTCCAAGTAGGTGGTGCTCTAGATTAGGTGAGTGAAATTCAAGGATTTTAATTAGATGTCACTGATTAGCAGGTCTCTGTATCTGAGTGTTCCCATAGACTCTGGCTGTGTCCCAATTTAGCGACCGCACGCTTCGAGTACGCATTTTGAGACATATTACGTCACAGCGACCCGACAATGGCTGTCCCTATTCGAAGTGTACTCCAAATGCGCCGTTGATTTCCCCAAATATCAAGCGTGGTCAGGTGCATGCTTCGTGGACACATATATCCCACAAGTCATAGCGCAGCGGTGGGTGTGGATAATTTTGCCGCAAAATATGGCAGATGGCAGAAGCTGAGCGGCCGAAGAGTAAACCTTCAAAAGTAAGTACTGAATATGATGTCACTTATTTATGTGGGAATGTTTAATAATGAAGAACATTAAAACATTACTGTTGGCCACATGTCGGCAAAGTTATGTGACATTAGTGATGTTTGTACTTTCAGCGTTTACTTGGTTTTAAAGCCTCTACTTCAAAATATACACCGTTCAATAGTTAACTTTAATCTTACAGAGAATGTGACGATTTTATGGATAATTAAAGTCAGTCATATATCCACAAACACAACAAGTTGAAAGTCAGTGATGCTGCTCGGTTTGCAGTCCTATCACAACACAAGCAGGAGTCACTGCACTGTTAATGTTAGCTATGTTATATTGCTGCCTCTGTTCGGTGGTGTCGAGCCAAACGGACCACGTGTGTTTGAACGAGCTGACGGTTCACTCGTTAAGCTGAAAGAAAGATGCTTTAATCACAGCAGTCACACATGTGTTCACTGTACCATCTGGGAACTCTTCTTGTTTAGCACTCGTAATAACACAAACACTAAATCCTCCTTCTCTGGTGCTGTTTTGTAACAGTGTATACACCTGAGACTGTCACCTGTCTGTCTGTCCTGCACTCTCTCTCTTTTTCTTTCTCTCTGATTGTGTAATAAAAGTATGAACATGTATTTATAAGTTACACTTGTGTTTGAATCCTGCAGCTTATCACACATTTGATTTCCATGTGTGACAACTGCAAGTGTCCAGAGTGAGGACAGACTGAGGGACCCACTGCTGCACATCTGTGAGGCTTTGCACCCCTGATGATCCACCAGGACAAACTCAGCAGTGTGTGAGGAAGAGGAGGAAGAGCCAGCAGCAGCTGACAGATGGAGAGAATAGACAGACTGTTCCCTGTTTGTGAAGGACTGCTAGGAAAGTTTAACATAACTAACTGTCTGTCCTGAATCAGTCTTATTAGGTAATGTTCAAATAATTTGATCATTCCAGTGTTTTCAGTGTGGGAGAAAGTACTCAGGGCCTTCAAGTTACACACTATGAAAGGCAGCAACAAGTTTAATATTCAGAAACCTAAAGTATGTATCAGCAGCAGAATGGACCTAAAAATAAATGTTTGTTTCAGTTCTATGAAGCTTTGAGTATTTTGGATCAGTAGCACTGCTGTGTTTTTTGCATCATATTGCTGTAATTGTTTATATGCTTTATATATTCTGAGGTAAGTTGATCTATAGTGTTACATCATATTCTATAAGGATGTTATGTGTTTGTATACTTTCTGCCCAGTTTGACCCATTTAGCAGAAGCCAGCCTGTTTAAGGCTCTGATATCTATTCTGTGTGACTTAAAGCAGTTATGACATGGTCTGATTTTCTCACCTAATAAAGGAATATTTCATATTTCAGTCTACTCTTCATTTTATCAGAAACCGTTATCACAGCTCGTACATTTGCTTTTTACACATATATGTAAGCGTTGAGCCAAATATAATGTAATGCCAACATATTAAACAAACAATATTTGTCTCTTATATATGATACATCTATATATACACTGTCAAAGATACTTGTCTTTGAGTGAAGATTTAAGGTGACAGGAAATATAAATAAATGCAACTTGAATCTTTGACACAGAGTTCAAGCTCACTGCTGTAATATATCCTGTAATATTTCTCCTTCATTTCTGTCACACAAAGCTGTATGAAACGTTTCTCACTGTTAGTATCATGGTTGCTAGGCAACCTGAGCAGCACAACGAAGGCTAGACCGTCCCATTTCACAAGCCTCTCACTTCCGCACTTCTCGTACTTATAGTACGCACCGTACGTAGTACGCGTAGTGCGCATACTTCGAAGTGTGCGGTCGCTAAATTGGGACACAGCCTCTGTGGGTGCAGACTAGTAACCAAAATAGCTGTTAGCTAGCTGATAACGGTCACTTCTTGATAACTTTAAGGCTTCATTACCTGCAGTGGAGGATGTGATTATAGCTACATGTCATGGTGCTGGGTCTTTGACCAGCATTTTGAGTTTCATGCCCATGTCAGTTCTGTTTGAGTTCTATGTCCCCCTATTTAGTTCTTGTCTTTTTAGGTTCCCCCATGTCTGTGTCTTCCCCGCTATGTTAGTTATAGTGTCATGTCTTCAGTGTGTGAGTCTGTCATGTCATATCCCCTGTGTTTAAGTCTCTCTCGCTCTTTCTGTGTCTCAGTGATGTTTTTGTCTCCCTTTATGTCGCACTCGCTCCCTCTTTCCTCCTCTTGTTTACATGTCTCCCCCATCTGTTAGGTGTGTTCTCCCTAGCCCCTCATGCCCTCTGTATGTCTCCATAGTTATGTTCGTGTCTTGTCTCCCAAGACAGCTGTGTTCCCCATGTGTTTCTACTCCCCTTGTCTCCTCTCTGTGTATTTAGTGTGTGTTTTCAGCCATTCATTGTTGGGTCATTTGTTATGTTCACTTTGAGTTTCCTAACTTCCATGTTTCCTGGCTTTCAAGGTTTTTATGTTCCCGTTGTCCCATGTTCAGGTTTTTATCATGTTCAAGATTTGGTGTTCTTTTTGTCCCTTGCGTTTAGCCTTTAGTTTTTCTCATTTTAGTTCCAGTTAAGTTTCCCTTTAGTTTCTACCTGCCTTCCGTTTGCTACCTTTGTGCCACAAATAAACGTCTCGCCGTTTGTTAAACTCTGTCCATGTCTCGAGTGCCTGCATTTGGGTCCGCAAAAAAGAAATACAAAGTCTGCCACTGCAGACCTGTGATACTACATCAGTCTTTATCAATATATCAGGGCTTGCCCTCCACTCAGCCCTGGGAGTTTACGTGTGAGCCACTAGACAGTGATGGCAGATGATTGAAGGTTGAATCGTGCAAACACTGACTGCATAAATGCGTCAAATGGATTTCAGAGCAAAACCAACCGAGGTGGCTTTGGACCATTTGCAATTAGTCCCCACCCTGCTCCATAGACACACCAAGAATCCCTCTCCACACACTTTAAGGTGCTTTCCCTACAACCGGCTTCAAGAAGACCAAACAAACGGTGGGGTTACTGAAGGCCTCAGAGTGCCTGTGGAGGTGGTCTTCAGCTCTGGGCTGTTAGAATTCCCACAGCAGCTGTTTCTGATAATAAATTTAACATTCTTCCAACTGTAATCTTAGAGATTCAGACTGTCTCTCTGTGAATCTTTTCCCCGCTGTGGTTCTAGCATGCCATCACAGCTGACAGCACATTTCTGCACGTGTGTGGTTACTTCACTGGAATTTGTCATTGCTCATGCTTGGAATCTGTGCATGCTCTGAGTCACCAGCAGGAAACGCTAACTGTGACTGTGTGCAGAGAAGATGTGATGCGGTCTGAAAAACAAGGTCACTGCTCTCTGCTGTTACCTTTTGCTGTGTGTGGCGCACAAACATGCAAACGGGTTTACACAGGTGACATCACCGTGAAGAAAACAGGGCTGGAGTGACGGCAGGCAGCGAGGCAGAGGACAACTGAGGAGGTGTGATGATGTCAGCAGGAGATCGTGATTGGCTCAGATCACTGCGGTGTCTGTGTGTGTGTGTGTGTGTAAGAGGGAGAGTGGGATTTTGTGCACTTCCTCTCTCCTCTATGAGCACATGCCAAAATAAGCTCATTACCATCACAGGAGCCAAGGCTGGAATTCAGAAATTCATTAGCTCAACCATTTGCATAGCCTCACTTTCCTCTCAAAGTGTGTGTGTGTGTGTGTGTGCTTGGCAGAGCTGGCTGCAGGCACTCAGAGCCTCTCCTACCTGCTCCTCGTCATGGCTCCTCTCCTGTGGCTGAATTAAAATGCTCCCCCTCACTCAGCTGAAGGTTCGGGCTCCGCTGCGATTCATGTTCAAAGAACTGCGGTCTGAGAAGCAGAGACTGACAATTACTGCAACAAAGGCATGACCGACAGGGAGAGCGGCTTTAATTGAGTTAAAATTGAGTTTGTGAATAGATCATTGTGTTAATTTTAGAATAAATACAGTTCTTTTCGAGGAGGGTGCACTTCAGCGCAGGAGAGGGGCGATATGAAATCTTTCTCATGGCCCTTTTTCCTCCTCTTTCATTTCTCCTCCTGCAGCATATTCATTTTCTGACCCGTGCTTATCTGTGATAATACCACGATCTGTGCTTGCCTGAGGTACAATACCCGAGACTGAGCTGAAGGAAGTCTGAGATACGGAGCAGGAGTTTGTTTTCATGACTTTACCAATAAATGAAGGAAAGCGGTGAAGAAATCTGCTCTCTGATTGGCTCTTCCTGCCTCCAGGAGCTAGCTATGTGCTGCCAGTCCCTCCAAGAGGATGCTGCAGGCCACACAACTTATGCATGACAGCCTGAAATAATATGTAGAGTCAGACTGGCTCTCGATGCAGATGTATAAAAAGAGCTGATTGTGCAGATAACCCTCTCATGTATTTACCACCCTTCATGGGCCACATTTACTAAGCAGGGCAAAATAACCAGTGAGTCCCTGGTTACAGCTGCCAGCTGTGATCACACAGAGTCGATGTTCAGCTGCACGTCATTTACTAATCAATTGTTAATCATAATCATAAAAGCATATAAATGAAGGTCAAAAGTCATACACGTGTACATTAAATGTATGGCTGCAGTGACAGACAGAGTGGCTTTATTGGAAACGTGCTTTAGTAACTCACAGGCTCTATTGTCAGACTTTAAACTGATCAGCAGCATTTTAACATCACCTAAAAGAACGAACCATAATAACAATAAATTTTATCTCTGTACAATTTTCTCTGCGGATTTCTTTAGTAACACATGGAGACTGTCTGTGTGTTTGTGCGTGTTGAGTTTGTAGGTCCATCACTAAAAACAGTGGGAGCACAGTGCGCTGTTGACAGTTTCAACCTTGTCTCTGTGACGTGTGCAGGCTGCCATAGAAGTGACAGGATGTTGAACCACCAGCATCTGCCACCATATCAAGCACTGAAAATAATCTGAAATAATACAAAAATGCTGCAAAATTAGCTGGAAATTGTCACAGATGTTAGCATATGAGTGTGTGCTCTTGATATAAATATTCCCTCCCTTCTTTTGTTTCAGGTGTGAATGAAACATGCAGTTCATTTTGGTAGTTAGTGTCCGGTTCGAGTCAGAAAGGACGGGAAGCAGGGAGGGTGCCACAAGTTTTATTTAAAGGAGCAGATCACCACAGATATGCTAAAAACACTTTCCTTTTCTTGTACAGGGACAGCCTGCTAATGTGGACTTGAGCACTGCAATCCACAGAGTAATGCCTTAAACTCCTAAAAGTAGAGCCTCTGTTGATGGTTCACACTCCAGGAACTCTCTGTGCTCCGGTGTTGTCTGCAAAGAAAAGTTCCCGTGTTAATATTTCAAGGTGTTTCAGGTGTATGTTTGAACCCTAGCTTCAGGTACTTATGCTAAGCTTCATGCTGCACAGAGGCTTTGTGGGGTTGTGTGTTCAGCAGCAGGCGACATGTCACGCTCTTTGTCGTGTTTGGCTGCAGATTAAACTCCAGACTCCACAGGAGCGTTCAACCTTCCAGCACTGAGTTATCGTGTCTCCTGAATGTCCTTGAACCTCTCAGGTGGTCCAGCCTGGCTCTGTGAGCTTCAAATGACTGGACACGAATCAGTCGACGCACATGCCTCTGTATATCTCCTCAGCTAACAGCAGCGTGAAGCTCAGAGACGCAGCGACAGAAACATTTATGAATATGTCCCTAAATCTGTGTGCCAGATGTTTAATATCTGAGCTCTAAGTGCTTTTATTCAGGGGGGTGTTACTTTCAGCTGCTTCACCTCAGCCGGAGCTCCACACATCTGAGTTTGCAGGGTTTTTTATTGGTGTGTCCTCCCGAGAGGAGCAGACACTCCTCAAACTCTGTGTACCAACTGCTGAATGTGGAATATGAATTTGATTGCAGTTCAGTCTATATGGAAGTGTTTAACCTGGCACAGACGTTCAGCTCACAAACTTCTTCAATCTAAAATCTTCAGTGTTTATAATAATTTGGCCTTTTTAAATGGACTTTTTGCTCTTTATGAAATGAAAATATTAATAAGATGTAGTAAAAGAAAAAAGAGATTTTCAGTTAACTGACTAAATATATATATATATATATATATATATATATATATATATGTACACACTAGTGATTAAATAAAGAAAAATCATAAATAGGAATGTGTGTGTGTGTGTGTGTGTGTGTGTGTGTGGGGGGGGGGGGGTAGATGGGATATTGCACAGGAATGAGCAGCAGTAACAGTACAAAAGTTTTTGTTTTTTGTGGCAGTTGTTACAGTATTGCACTTTTTAAAAAAATATATAAATATCAATAACGTGGAGTGACCAGTGCAGATTATACAGAGTACTTGTGAAGCTGCAGGGTAGCTTCTGAGTGCGTCCTGTGGACTGTGTTGTGTGTGTTTAAGTGTTGTGGTTGAGGTTTCGTATGGCTTGATGGTAGAAACTGTTTTTAAGTCTTGTAGTCCGAGCAGACAGGCTCCTGTAACGTCTGCCAGATGGTAACAAGGAGAAGAGCTGATGTGCTGGGTGGCTGTGTGTTAGGGCCGAGAGGGCCAGGCTGTGGGTGTGGACTCAAATGCAGACACAGAGGGAGGCAAAACGGGCGTGAACACAGTGCTTTATTTACAGTGCCTAGTGAACTTACAAAGCAGGAAACTATGAATGCTATGAACGGAGAATGCTATGAACTGTGGAAGCTATGAACTGAGAACTGTGAGGCCAAACTATGAACATGAAACTGAGTGCTATGACTAGGTGCTAGATTTCATGGATGGATCCTGGGAATGGAAAAAGGGGCAGCGGCTTGGATGGAGGTACGCAGTCACTATAATGAGAGGAGACAAGTAGTCAGTGGCAGTCTAGTGAATCACAGCTGAAGGATTAGACTATGGTGGGTAGGGCTTACGCGTTGCAGGTTAAAGTGTCATGCGAGGAGGGGGTGTCCAAGGGGTTCCGGGTGAGAAGTGTCCAGAGAGGATCCAGAATATAC
Source organism: Copadichromis virginalis (assembly GCF_057382275.1). NCBI lineage: Eukaryota > Metazoa > Chordata > Actinopteri > Cichliformes > Cichlidae > Copadichromis > Copadichromis virginalis. Next base: position 29,309,017 of record NC_140624.1, read on the forward strand.
TTGGAGTGAGGGACTTGGCAGGGAGGCAGGCAGGTGTAGTCCAATGATGGAAAGGAAGCAACCAGATGACAGAACCAGCGTCGAGGCGGAGATGTGAGTAGTTTAGCTTGGGAAGTGCGACTGCCAGGTGGGTCCTATGACAAAGAAAACACGGTGAGGAGAAAAGCAGTATTTAAGGGCTCTCACAAGGGCTTGGCGGCCTAGCACTAACGTGAGTTAGCAGAAGATCTGGCAGAGGTCTGTTGTGAATGCTGGTCTTATATGCTGGTGACTTTATTGGAACCAGGTGTGGAAGCTGATTGGAGTCTCTGCCTGAAGGTGGAGCCCAGCGGAGTGGAAAAACCCCGTACTCACCCGGACCATGACAGCTGTGGTCCTTGATGATGCTGTGTGCTTTACGGAGGCATCGCTGGAGATAAATGTCCTGAATGGCAGGAAGCCTCGTGCCAGTGATGTGCTCTGCTGCCTTCACCACCCTCTGTAGTGATTTACGGCTGCTGGCAGAGCAGCTTCAGTACCAAACTGTGATGCAGCTCGTCAGCAAGCTTTCGATTGCACACCTGTAGAAATTTGAGGTGATGTTGGCGTTCATGCCAAACTTCCTCAGCTTCCTCAGGAAGTAAAGCCACTGGCGAGCTTTCCTGATAGCAGTGTCTGTGTGAAGGGTCCAGGAGAAGTCCTCTGTGATGTTGACTCCAAGGAATTTGAAGCTGCTGACCCTTTCGACCTTGACACCGTTGATGTGGATGGGCTGGTGTTCCCTGACTGGTCGTTTCCGGTAGTCCACTATCATTTCTCTAGTTTTGCTGATGTTGAGAGTCAGGTTATTTTCCAGACACCACTCGTACAGTGCCATCACCTCCTCTCTATAGGCCGTCTCATCATTGCCTGTGATGAGGCCTATGATGGTTGTGTCATCTGCAAACTTGATGATGATGCTGGACACGTGTTTAGCAACACAGCAACACAGTCGTATGTGAACCAGAATCAGGAACGGATTAATCATCACCTGCCTGTCCTCCTGCCCACCCTTGGAAACCTTCTCACCTCAGGTTGTCAGAGTGTTTTTTCCAATCAGCCGCTCACTCTTCCTGTACGTTCCCCAGGAAGCCTGTGTTCACTCCACCCGCAAGTAAGTGCTTATCTCTAGTTTTCCTATCATTACCTCGTGTTGTTTACCACTCTCTGCCCCTCTAGTTATTGTGGGGATGAACAGAAAAGTATTTGACCAGCATAATATAATCTGCAGTATGATCATTGCTTTAACAATGTAACAGATAGCTTTAAGATGGCCTTAAGATGTTTATGCATACAAGTTATTATATTAATTTTGTATTCCAGGTGCAGTTATAACTATTTTATACATATTGCATATCTGTGCTTATTTGAGTTGATGTTCAGGTTCTTTAAAGGTCGTAAGCCTCACTGACGTGACTGTTCAGGTGATACATGCTGAGGGAAAACTAGAACATAGAAGGAATTGCAATACATGCTTACAAAACACTTATATCAGGTCATTTTATATTAAGGTTTTAGTAGAGGTTCTTGGTTAAAACATTTATTTAGTAGAAGACATACACATAGTCTCAGTGAGCCTCTGTCCTGGTGAAAGGTCAGAAGTGCAACAGGTGAATTGAGAAAGAGCATTTGAGGACGAGACACAGACAGTAGGAGGTGAAGAGGTGACACAGAGAGCATGTGAGGTCAACACGTACACACACATTAGTTAAGATTTATTTAGAGGGGAGATCAGTTATGTCTAGACAAGAAAGAGGAACAATTAATTTTAAGATAAGAACGGAAAGTACCAAGCCATGAAAATAGAAGATGATTTTCTGGGTGAAAAGTCATGATGATGTTGATCTGATCTATGTATAAAATGTATCTGTGACGCATGAAGGGGCGTCAGTAAACAAACCCTGATGTTATAAAATAATTGTTTGTGCTTTAGTAAGTCGAAGATCAATTGCTGTTTTCAGTGATCTTCCCACGTGTGAATTAAAATCTTCGTTTGACTTCACCCGGCCGGACCAGTGTGGTTATTTTTCGATCACCTCTTGTACCCTTTCTCAACTTTTGAATCTTAACATTTGGGGGCTTCGTCCGGTGGTTGAGTAAGGGAGAAAAGTGGAGGTGTGAGCGGTGGTCCGAGGTGGTCAGACGGGCAGACATGAATTCCAGTGGTTGAAGTGAGTGGGCATAAGCCGGCTTATCCAAAAGGTAAGGCACTACCTGTTGAATTATTTCCAAAGTGTGCCAAATTGGAAATGATAAAATTTAAGTCTACTCACTGAAGTTACTGGTGGATGTCTGTTTTGATTTTGATTTTGATGAGAATCTCATGACAGTACTGAGGATTTAAAGCAGTTGGACTGCTGGAAAGGATTTAATGCGGTTGGACCGCGGGAAGCAGTTGGACTGCTGGAAATGATTTTAGTAGGTTAGGGAATTTGGTTATTTTTTGGTTATAAGGTTGGACCTGCTTCAGTCTTACACTTTGTTGGGTGTTTTACTGTTGTTCCAAAGTATTATAAATTACTCAAGAACGCCAGTTGGACTGGTAGGAAGCGCAGTTCTCGGAGGTAATGCTCCCTCCTGGCCGAGGACGCTTGGCCCTGACCTATCGGCGAATAGGGTTAGTACGGTCGGCAACCGGGGAGAACTTGGGAACCTCCAAAATAGCTAGTGGTTGGACCACTTTACCGTTTGGAACGGTAATCTGCGCTTTTTTGGGCAGCAAAGGTTGGACCTTGGGTGTTGGACACTCTTAAATTGAGTTAGGGATTTTAGAAATGAGGCCAGAAACAGTTAAAGTCTTGATACTGGTTAATTGGTCGCAAAAAACTCAGGGAGTTTATCCGCTGGGCGGTTATTTTAAATTTGTCTAAAATTGTGTAGGCGCTAAAGCTGACAGATCTGACAGTGGTTGTAAATATAAGACGTCGTTGTAATATAGAATAAGAAAATTTGGTGTAAGAGATCTCTGTGGGTCGAGTCAGCAATGCACTGACTGCCTGCAGCTATTCTTAGATGAAGAGTGTGTGTGCATGCAAATGAGGCAGCTGATGCAGAGCGCATGAGAGGACTATGCTTTCGGTTTTGTGTGTCATTCAGCTCTATAACTATTGTTTGCAAATGTGGATAAATGTCTGCAATTAAAATGCTGGCTTAGTAAATAATAACATTGTAAATATATGAATGGTGACAGCGTTTCAAAATAGAATATAAGAATTGTTTGTGTTTAAAACCAACGTTTAGGTAAGAAGATTTAAGGTGGATTTGAAGGCATAAACAAAAAATAAAAGGGTTACAGTCTGCAAGTGTTGTTAATTCATGAGCTGACTGGATGCAGAGTAAGTGGAGTGGTCATCCTGAGAGGATTGAATGATGCTCTAACTCTGTGGTCAAGTCAGACATAGGCTTTAAGCAACCATGAGCCACTAATAAGCGTGACAGATTAATGAGTATGTGTAAATTGAACTTGTTAAATAGCCTTAATAGAAGTAACTCAATGAACACGCAATAAAGTGGACTTTTTAGGGGTAGTTTACCACTGATACCATAAAAAGCAACTTAATTAGTAGTTCAATAACAAATTTTAAAGATAACCTTTGTTATTTGATAAGAGAGAGAAAAATTCAGGTTACATATAGTAAATAAATAAGGAAATGTTAATCTCTGCGTCATTCCACACTGAAATTTCAATTGTAGGGGATCATTTGGAGGTGAATTGTGTAGGACACGGGGAGACAGAAGAATCTCCCCATGAGTTTTCGGTGTGCATAGAAATTGAGGAGGCTGAACTGGAAGCCTGCCTGGGTCGTTGTTTTTGTTTATTTGAGGGTCTGCTGGAAATTTGTGAGAACGACCACCTTGATATGTGGGTGCCTTCTCGGGCAGCGATTTTTTTGTTAAACCTGTGGCAGGCTGTGCAAAATGGAGAAAGCTTTGACATAATGACATAAAGGTGATTTCTTGGTTTTAGATTTATTAGTACGGGACAAGTTGAGGGACCCTTGAGGGTGTGTTGCTGTAAAGTATATAAGGGACGCGCAGCGCCGTTAATGGGTTTAAAATAAATGAAAAAACACTAATCCGAGGAACTATTGGAGAGGTAAGTATACGGAGGTGAGCGCGTTGCGCATAAGGGTTGCTGGTGTCATATATTAACACTGTGAGGGCGAATAATTTTGATTGAGTGTCAACGCTTGAGAACGCGAGGACAGCGTCTAAAGTGCTGGGTTAAACTTTGTGTGTCACCGAGCAGGGTAAGAGGAGCCAGTGGTTGCGAGAACAGCGAGACGAAGACTGAAACCGAAAGTTAAGCGTGTCTGGGTGACCTAGACCTAGAAGGTGGAGTCGACCAACGCCGTTGGAAGAGGTAAGTCTGTGTTTCAGAGAATGGCTGACAGCTCGGGTGCGACACCTTGTGGAAAAAGGGGATGCAAACCTCTGAAGGATCAGCTTGAACAGCTTAAGAAAGCTATTCGTTTGGCTTCCCCTGGAGTATTAAAATCAGCAGAGAAAGAGTGCCAAGCGATGGAGGTTGAGGTAAGCAAACTTATTACATCCCAACAGAAAGGGCTGGGTGATAAAATACCTCTGAGCTTGGTGTTAAAAACTGAAGGAGAAGTGTATGGACAAATGCATGAGGCCCTACGTGCGTCCATAGAGGCATTAACGGCATTGGAGGTTATAAAGCAGAGAGTAATGCAGGGAGGGCCAGAAGAGGAGAATGAAGACCGTGCGACGTCATCAGAAGAAGAAGACGATGAGGAGGACGAAGATGGAGGAGCTGAACCCCAACCAAGTACAAGCCTAATTTTGAGGAAAAGAAGTGTGAAGAGAGACCAAGCACAGAGACGGCCCATATTTAAGAGCTCAAAGGGAAAAGGAAAGTTGAGGAAGAGTAGAAAAGTGAGTTTTGAACAAGGAGCTCCTGACCCTGGTTTAAATCTGCCTCTAATAGCAGGTCCAAAGAACGAACCAGTTTATCGCGCCTATAAGGTGAGAGATTTGGAAGCATTGGTTAAACAACTTCCACCAATAACCAAGGGAGAACATTGGGAAGGAGAAGAATTAGCGCTGGGCGATTTTCGCGCTTTGGCCGGACGTTGTATGCTGGGTGGTGGGTTAGCAGATGTAGAGCAGATAGCTCAAACAACCAGATATGCAAATGACCTGCAATATCATGAGGTGCAGAATGACTTAGCAGATGCAGTCCGGGAGAAGTACCCAACTCCTAACTCTGGAGCCATTCCAAAAATTATTTGGGATCCCAAAAACACACCCAGAGAGTGTTTAGCTAAAGCAAAGGAACAATGGTTGTTAGGAACAGGAATACATCCGGGGAAGGAGGGTGAAAGTAGAGCGTGGTTTCGTTCGGCAGTGCTGGCAGGGCTGCCCAACCAGGTTGCAGTTGACTTGGAAAAGAACCCAGATTTTGCCGTTGCAGACTCGGTGCAGTGGGAGAGACATGTGACCCGCAGACTTCAGCAGGAACAGGATTTGGCAAACAAACAAAAGAAAGAGTTGGAGGAGGCACAGGCGCAACTGGTAAAGATACAGCTGACGGAGGCGAGAAACAAGGCAGGAGACAGAAAGAAAGAGGATAAAGAGAGCGCAAGGAAAATAATGGTGGCAAGGCCTCAGCCCGATCCTGTGCCTGACTGGCCAGATCAGGATCCGGGTCTCTACCCTGATGACCGTTGGCCCGCCAATGCACCAAGGCAGCGTCAACCAGTAGGGAATTGGGGGACCGGTGGACCGCAGAGAGGGCGTGGTGGATCCGTGAGGGGAGGACAAAGGGCTCGGAATCCGGGGAATCCTAACAATGTGTCTTGGACTGCCTGTTACAGCTGTGGAGCAGAAGGACACTGGTCCCGAGAATGCCCTGAACCGCAGCGAAATTATCAGAGGCGAGGCTATCAATCCCAGGCACGAGGAGGCCCAAGACAAAGAGCTGCTTACAGGGGAGCATATCAAGCTCCAAACCCGAATGCAGCACCAGCCGCCCAGTACCCAGTAGCTGACTGGGGCTGGGAGAGGGAGCAATACTGATGGAGCCCGGAGAAACTGAACAGCGTGGGGACGGCACAACCCATGCTGTCAATGACCGTGGAAGGCACTGAATTGCCCTTCCTAGTGGGTACTGGAGCAACATACTCAACACTGAAAGACACACCAGACAGTGCAACACTCTCCTGTCACACAGTTAATGTGGTAGGCTTTTCCGGGATTCCAATGACACCGCCATTGACAGATCCAGCATTGACACAGCTGGGAAAACAGACTTTGAAGCACCAATATGTGGTGTCCTCACGGGTGCCTGGAAAATCTCATGGGCAGGGACCTGCTTGTGAAACTGGGATCACCTTCAAAGACTCAATATCTAGTCCAGAACTCTGAACAACCCACTGCCGAAATCTACTGGGGGAGGCTGGTGGAAGAAGGCATTCTGAGACATTATCAGCTGTGGAGACCCTGGATGATGAGCCTGGCCGTCTACTCCCCTCCGCGAGATCCTTTCCACGTTACACTCTTTTATGATAGGGAAGATAACGATATCTATCGGGAACAGTTCCAGTCTGATCTTGAGGGACAGACGTGGAATGTGCGAACACATAACATTTATGTTGGACCAGAAGGTGTGGCCGCGGCTGTGAAATTTACGGATGAACAACTGCCTTGGTACAATGTGGGAGAGGATTCAGCCCCTCACATTACATTGGCGGTCCACGAGGGTCATGGGCCAAGAGATCTGGGACCAATGGTCAAGCGGGCGCTGGACAACGCATGCTGGCAAAGCACCCAAATTCCAAATGTCTGGTATGCACCAAAATGTAAAATATATCGCATAACTTGTTTGTCCAACGATGCAGTGATCTTAGAACATAAAGAAATCTCCAGAATACATGGCAGGGAAAGAATGGATCATCCTGATGCAGTAGCTGAGCTCTCAAAATTGCCTGATACTTTGTGGTCCGCAGGGCCCACAGATGTAGGTTTGGCTAACTGTTCGCCTGTCCTGTTCCAGCTGAAGTCTGACATACCAATTAACAGACCACAATATAAGCACAAAACTGAAGCAGAAGAAGGTATAGCTGAAACCATTGAAGGGCTGTGGAAAGCAGGAGTGCTTGAGCCCTCATGGTCATTTTGGAACACACCTATTTTGCCAGTGGAAAAACATGGGACAGGGAAGTACCGTATGGCACATGATTTGAGAGCAATAAATGCCATACTGAGGACTGACACTGTGCCTGTACCAAATCCCTACACGGCTCTGACCGAAATTACTGGGGACCAAAAGTGGTTCACATGTATTGACCTAGCGAATGCATTCTTTTGTCTCCCACTGCACGAGTCACTCAGAGACATTTTCTCATTCACATACAGAGGCCGGAAATTTAGGTACACACGCCTACCACAAGGCTTTGCACTCTCACCAGGTATTTTCAATCAGGTGTTGAAAGAGGCATTGTCCCCATGTCAACTGCCAGAGGGCTGTACATTAATACAGTATGTTGATGATCTTCTTATTGCAGCCCCGTCAGCAGCGGCCTGTACGGCAGCATCGCTCGTGGTGTTGAACAGATTGGCGGAGTGTGGTTTCAAAGTGAGCAAAGAAAAACTGCAGTTGGTCCGGCCAGAGGTAACATTCCTGGGCCGGGTGATCGCACACAGATCAGTGGGGTTAATGAACACACACAGGGACCAAATTTTGACACATCCAAAACCAAGAACTGTGAAGGAGTTGCTTTCCTTTCTTGGCTTGACAGGTTACAGCAGGCAGTTCATTCCGAACTATGCGGGTAAAACTGCCCCTTTAAGGGACCTGATCAAGAAAGTTGGTGTTCGAAATCTGAAGGCTGAATTGCCTTGGACGCCGGACACAGAGACAGCGTTCATTTCGCTAAAACAGGATTTGTCAAGAGCCACAGATCTGGCCACTCCTAACTATGATGAGGCATTTTATCTTGATGTTTCAGAAACAAAGGGAGTTGTGAATGGTGTGTTGTTTCTGAAAAAAGGGGGAGGTAGGGATGTACTTATGTATGTCAGCATAAGATTAAATTCAACAGAAGCAAGGCATCACATGCACACAACACGCAGTGATCTTAGAACATAAAGAGTAGCAAAGATAATTCAGAAAACAGCACACATAGTGAGGGAACACCCACTGAAAGTGCTTACCACACACAGTGTAGTGGCCTATGTGAACTCACAGGTATTCACAATGACTCCACTGACGCAACAAAGGTTGAGCAAAATTTTAGAGGCGCCAAATTTGATATTCACACATGAAGGAATAAATATGGCAGACCTAATGGGGTCAGGAGAACCACATGACTGTATTAAGAAAGCCCAGGTTGAAGGAAAAATCAGGGAAGATCTAAAGGCAGAGCCCATACTTGGAGCTGAGGATTGGTTCACAGATGGATGCTGCCACAGAGATGAAGAAGGATTGAAAGCGGGCTATGCAGTAGTCTGTAGAGTAGGAACTGAGTTTCAGGTGAAAGAAGCAGGAAAAATTGAGGGACAACAGTCGGCCCAGAGAGCTGAAGTGATAGCCCTAACTCGAGCCCTGAGGTTGGCTAAAAACATGAGAGTGAACATCTACACTGACTCAGCATATGCGTTTGGAGCAGCTCATGTGGAACTGGCTCAGTGGAAGAGAGCCGGGTTCAGAACGGCCACTAATGCACCCATCTGTCACAAAAAGGAAATGGAGGAACTGGAAAAGGCCCTGGAGGACCCAGACGAGGTAAGTATTATAAAATGCAAAGGCCACTCACAAGCAGACAGTATGGTGGCAAGAGGAAATCAGAAAGCTGACGAAGCCGCAAAGGAAGCAGCGGGCTACAAAGGACAGAGACAACTGGTGCAGGTAACCCCAGAAGAGGAGGTTAGCACTAACAGCATGGAAGAAGTTAGACAGGCTCAGGAGGAGACATCCCCAGAGGAAAAGGGGGTGTGGGAAAACAAAGGAGCCTGGCAAGATGGCGGTTTGTGGAGGGGGCCAGATGGGCGTCCCGCTTTAACGGCCAAAATGGCGGAACAGAAGGTGAATGAGGCTCACGGGCTTGGTCACGTGGGAGTGAAACAGATGGAGAGAAATTTGTGCCGATGGTGGCATCCGGATTTGAGAAGGATGATACTGGAAAAAGCCAGAACGTGCCTAATTTGTGGGGCACACAACCCAAAGCCAGCAGTAAAACCTGAAGCTGGTAAGTTTCTCATGCCAGAAAGGCCAGGAGAAGAGGTCGTGATTGATTATACCGACATGATTGATACAGGCCCAGGTGGGGTGAGGTATTTGTTGGTGTGTGTGGATGTTCTGACTGGATGGCCCGAAGCATGGGCGACCAAACGTGAAGACGCGAAAAGTGTGATTAAGTGCTTAATCAATCATTACATTCCAAGGCATGGGTTTCCCAAGAGAATTAGATCAGACAATGGTACTCACTTCAAGAATAAAGATTTGCAAGAGGTAGAGAGGATGTTGGGAGTGCAACATAAGTTCGGGACGGTCTATCATCCTCAATCTCAAGGAAAGGTAGAGAGGATGAACCTAAATTTGAAAAACAAGTTGGCTAAAATCTGTGCGCAGACAGGGCTAAATTGGGTCGCAGCCCTGCCCATTGCTTTGATGACCATAAGATGTTCTGTTAACCAATCCACAGGTTTCACCCCTTATGAGCTGCTGACGGGGAGACAGTTTCCAGCACCCTGGACAGTGGTCCCGGTGGAGCAGCCCAGGACAAGCAACAGGTCTCATGCAGAATATTTTAATGAGTTGAAGGCTCTTGTGTCCAGCTTTACAAAACAGGTCACTTGTGAGAGATCCACGGGGAACGGAGAGGTCCCGGACGCAAAGGCAGTGTGGCTGAAGGTCATTAAGCGAAAGTGGAAGGAGCCCCGCTGGACTGGTCCGTATGAGGTGACCGCCCGGACGGCTACAGCAGTCCAGCTGAAAGGGAAAGGCGACACCTGGTACCACTGGTCGCAGTGTGCACCCGCACACGAGAGCTTGGTGGAGGAAAATTCGTCTTCAAAGAACGCAGGTGTCAAGAAACAGAGGCAGAATAAACCTCTTCACCTGTGCAACGGGCCGACCAGTAGTCCACCTGGAAGGCCGAAGAAAGAAGAGCAGCCTAGGAGGAGATCGCCGCGCCTACAGAAAGGAGTGGTAACAAATTGAGAGTTTGAAAAGGGGTGGTTTAAATAAAAAGAGAAAAAAAAGGGAAAGTGGAAGGGGCTTGCTCTGTCAATTATGTTGTCTCTATCTGTATTGGTGGGTATTTTGATGACCTGTGGTTGTTGTCTCATTCCTTGTGCCCGAAGGTTGGTAGAGAAAGTGATTGTAAAGGCAGTGGACCCTGGGGCGGTGGCCCCTATGTCCATGATGCCGATGATGGATCTGGAAGTAGTCGAGTGGACTGAGGAGTGAACAACAACCTGTGTATCGACCTCTGGTGTGCCAGAGGTCGAAAGGGGGATTGTGGGGATGAACAGAAAAGTATTTGACCAGCATAATATAATCTGCAGTATGATCATTGCTTTAACAATGTAACAGATAGCTTTAAGATGGCCTTAAGATGTTTATGCATACAAGTTATTATATTAATTTTGTATTCCAGGTGCAGTTATAACTATTTTATACATATTGCATATCTGTGCTTATTTGAGTTGATGTTCAGGTTCTTTAAAGGTCGTAAGCCTCACTGACGTGACTGTTCAGGTGATACATGCTGAGGGAAAACTAGAACATAGAAGGAATTGCAATACATGCTTACAAAACACTTATATCAGGTCATTTTATATTAAGGTTTTAGTAGAGGTTCTTGGTTAAAACATTTATTTAGTAGAAGACATACACATAGTCTCAGTGAGCCTCTGTCCTGGTGAAAGGTCAGAAGTGCAACAGGTGAATTGAGAAAGAGCATTTGAGGACGAGACACAGACAGTAGGAGGTGAAGAGGTGACACAGAGAGCATGTGAGGTCAACACGTACACACACATTAGTTAAGATTTATTTAGAGGGGAGATCAGTTATGTCTAGACAAGAAAGAGGAACAATTAATTTTAAGATAAGAACAGAAAGTACCAGCCATGAAAATAGAAGATGATTTTCTGGGTGAAAAGTCATGATGATGTTGATCTGATCTATGTATAAAATGTATCTGTGACGCATGAAGGGGCGTCAGTAAACAAACCCTGATGTTATAAAATAATTGTTTGTGCTTTAGTAAGTCGAAGATCAATTGCTGTTTTCAGTGATCTTCCCACGTGTGAATTAAAATCTTCGTTTGACTTCACCCGGCCGGACCAGTGTGGTTATTTTTCGATCACCTCTTGTACCCTTTCTCAACTTTTGAATCTTAACATTATACTCTTATGTTACAAAGACCCCTGTCCCGTGCACTTCTGTTCTGAGCCCACCTTGTGACGCTCAAGCCCAGCCAGAAATTAGTTGCTGTTTTCAGTTCCTGCCCTTGAGTCCACCTTTTGTGCCGGCCTTGTGTCAGTTAAAGTACTTATACTACCCGCATACAGTTGTTACAAGTGTTATGAAGGAGGAAATTATCTTTAGAGAACAAGCCAGTTTGTGTATCAGGCTGTAAACATGTTTATTTCTGCTGTAAAAATTGAACATGGGAGTCTATGAGGACTGACTCACTGCTGCCTGTGCTGGACATCAGAAGAATTGCAGGTTGGTCAACACATAATCTCACAAGTACACTTCATCTCTTTGGCTTTCCATACATTTAATATATGTAGTTTTATAGCAACAGATCAAGTTGCTCTGTAGTTTCTCGCCGCTCAACATTGTTCATGTTACTGAGCAGCGATTTGTCCCCACACACCCACATGTTCCTGCAGGGCAAGGTGTATAATGGAGCTGAGTCACAGGACAGCCTGAGGCCACATTAACCTCAAAGCATCAAAAAGATTATTATTATTATATCATATAATTTTTCCTGTACTTTGCCAAATAGCTTTGTCCTCCATTAGGAACTTCTCTCTGATTTCAGAGCTGTAACTGCTATGTAATTTGACTTACAGTCACAGGAGAAGGTTTGGCCAATCACAGAGTAATTCTTCATGGAGCGGACTGGTTAAAATAAGTGAATCTCTGTAATGACTTCTTCAAAAGACACTTGGAGTCAGACGTTAGAGTTAAGAAGATGAGAGTGGAAATATGGGCTGTAAAAGTTCACTTGTCCTTAAAAAAAAGTCTGGTTGCTGCTGCTGTGAACTGTACATCGAACACACCAGCCTTCACAAGACCTTAGAAGAAGCATGAAGCTGGGCGATGCTTACAAAGGATTTCTAAGGATCTCCATGTGCATCTATTCATAATGACACAAACTGGAGAAATTTGAGGACTGTTAACATCAAGGTCCAAAGCGCTGGTTTGTAGAAGTACTGAACAAGGATGGGGTTAATGGAATAAAACATTACAGGTAACGACTGCTCTCCATAAAGCAATCCAGCATGTCAGAAATGTTGTTCTGAATGATGTTCTGTGCACATCTCAAAACAAACACTGTATTTAGCAGAAACACAGCTCTGCACATAAAACCAGCTGTGAAGCACGGCAGAGGCACCATCATGGTTTGTTATTTTAAAAACAAGTATAGAAATTATCCTGGAGAATATCACAGAAATATCATTACCTGAAGCTGATGCTGGACCTACTGGAGGTTTCTTCACTGCTCATCACTGATCATCTGAATGTCGAGGTTTCTGCTCAAAGATTGAAGGGACCTTCATCTTGTTGTGATTTTGAGCTTTATATATAAAAAAAACCTAAACAAAACTGAAAATGCAACATATGATGTCATGTGCTAGAGCTGGAACATGAAGCCAGTTACTGAGTGTATGTAACCTGCAGTTCCTCTAACATCCAGCAGAGGCGCCGCAGTGGGTCAGTCCCCATAGACTCCCATGTTCAAACGTGTACTGTAGCCCATCTCAGCGGGGATGGAGGCGGTACACCCGGCACAGGGGAGCTGTCTGGGCTTATTAATTTGGCCAAATTCTGGGTTCTCCCTTTATAGAAAGAATGTTGGCACACACCAAATTGGTTTTGAGTTTCCACCAAAGGGAGATAAGTCTGGACTGGGAATAGTTTTATTGTTAGGGTTTAATTTAGTCAAGCTTAAGAAACATTTTGGTTTATTAAAGGGCCAGAAATAACTTCTGCTAAGTCATGTAACACAGACTTAATCATGTTTATGTGCATAAGGGCCCCCCTAAGGCCCCACTCTGAACCAGGGAAAATACTGTGGACTGTGTTATTGCAGATGATCCTGCCCTCATGACCTAATACAAACATTTCCCAAAGCTTTAGTTAAACTGAAGTGATGTAACAGCAAGCTCAGACCGCCTGCATCCTCCTCATAACAGGAAGCAACCGTCCTTGAATGAACGTTTTGTTTTCATCACCCTCCAGCAGCTCTCAGCTCACACACCAACATGAAATTTTCTCTTCAGTCTGAGAGCTGTTTGAGTTATCTGACAGTCAGCTCTGTTTGCTCTCAGGGCCGGCTGTTGTCGCGTCACTCAGACTGTCTCTGAACAGTGTTCAGACTGTTGGAAGAATACGCTGTCATCGGCCTCTGCAGCACAGCCACGTTATCGTTTCCTCTTGTTCTCTGAATCAGGACCACACAATAAAATCCAGCATCAATATCTGGCATTATGCTCTACCCGCCTCCCTCACATTTACCGTGCACACACACACACACACAGAGCCATCAAGGATATGAAATGCTTCAGCAGAGCCTCTGTCAGTGCGCCCCAGGGCGGCTGTGGCTACACTGTAGCTTGCGATCACCAGTGTGTGAATGTGTGTGTGAATGGGTGGATGATTGTGTATAGTGTAAAGCGCTTTGCAGGGCCGTGCAGAGAGGTTTAAAGGGGCGGGTGCTCAAAGTTAAAAAGGGGCACATTGAAACAGGGTGAATAACAACAACACACATTCACCAAGAATCTAATATGGGCAAAAAGGCAAAGCAAACGTAGCCGATGCTTTACCTGATGGGCAGAGGTGTGGACTCGAGTCACATGACTTGGACTCGAGTCAGACTCGAGTCATTAATTTTATGACTTTAGACTTGACTTGAAAAAATGTTCTAAGACTTGTGACTTGACTTGGACTTTTACACCAATGACTTGGGACTTGAATTGGACTTGAACCGGTTTACTTGAAAAGACTTGATATTTCACCCCAAATATAAAATTTAACATGCATATTATATAGAGATTGAAAATGTGACGTCATTCAGGGGTAGAACCGCAAAGGATTCTGGGAACTCGTGGCAAGAGGTACTAGCGCAAGCAGGCTTTCAATTGAAATCAGTCACACAGTGATAAAAAGAAACACAAAAATGTCAAGAAGCTGTTGTATTATTAACTGCAATAGCCGGTCACATGACAGCCACGGGAAGCCGACGGGTAAAGAGATCGGTTGTTATCGGATTACGTCGTTGAAGAGAAATTGTTCGAACCATGTTTCCGAAGTAACAAAGAGGCGACGGATGGCCTGGATTGCAGCCATTCAAAGATCAAATATAACGTCCCAGAATACTCCAGCTCACAGGTTAGTCTGCTCCAAGCATTTACACAAAGGTCAGTCTGCTGTTGTAGTTAATACGTCATTTTTCTTAACATAATTGGTGATATAGGTTACAAGCAAGTCTGGCGCTGAACAGAAATTGTCGCGCTATGCTCCTTTGTTTATTGTGCATAAATAGTGAATTGTCCTGACACAATATTGCGTTTCGCTTCTGTTATTATGGTACATTGACAAAAACATATACTTTTATTCACAGGATAAAACAGTTGTTTTGTATCACTAATTGTCCAGTACGATTACAGCATACAGTATTATTGTCACTGCTACATTTCTGTAACGCGTACCAGAAATTATTTCCACTACTAATTAATTACCATTGAGCTCAAAGGTCCTATTAACCCTTTAGAGCCGATCGGAGCGGGAACGCTCTGTTATGCGTAACTATTTTTAAATCCCGGTAGCACTGCAACCACGTAAGCTAGCGCAAAAATTTTTTTTGCATATGAAACCGGAGGAGTTGTACTTACATATTGTGCCATCAGCTTGTCCTAGGTCACGGTTTCCTTCCACATAAAGCTTTGCAAAAACTGCATAAAAAGCGCTTGCAGGAACAAAAACATAATATTCCAGAAACACGCTTTGCCGGTCCGATCAGCTGTTCAAAACACTTCCTACGTTGGAATAGACGTCAGCGCGAACTTTTGCATTTCCGCCATTACCTGGCCGAAACCGGAAGTGACGTCATTTTCGCGGAAATGTAGTCTTTTTTGCGATCAGGGCCTCAGGGCCTATACTGCTCTTTTTAAAAGTTATCTTTGACTTTATGACTTTCTGTGTCGTTTCTGGGATGCTTAGGACTCATATTGCACTGCTGGAAATAGTTTATTTTGATGCATATGCTGCTTTTTTGCAAATTTGCAGTATAATATTTATTTTCGTTTTTCCTGCAGTGTATAAAAATTGGTGTATTTCAAAAATAAAACTATGAAGACACTCAAAATAAATTTCCTGTGGTGGGAAACTATTTTGTGCAACTTTTTTGTATTTACAGTTTTGAGGGATAAGCCTCTTAAATTTCTCTAACTACAAATATATGTTAAAAAATCAAAAACGATTTTCAATTTTTTTGTAGTTTATTGCACTTTTTTGCAATTTATGTAATTACTATGCACTTAATGAATACATATTATTAAAATCTGGGCTATAATGGTTGTATTGATGTATAGCAACTTGAAATGCTCCCAAAAATGGCTCCACAGCATGTAAAAATATAATATAAGCTCTGGCGGACTTGGTTCTATGGTAGGTCTTAAAGGGTTAATAAACGGTTAACAAATGTGTATTTATGAAGATGATTTGTGAGACTGGTAAACTTATGATAGGTACGATGGTCTTTCGTTCTACACGGTGCATTTCAAGGTCCTGTACCCATCCGTCGGTAAACTGTACCTGGGCTTGTTGCAGTGACCGGAAGTTACTAAACTTCACGAGTGTGTGCACTCACTCCAAGAACCGTATGATTATAAATATGCATATAAATATGCTAAGATGAGATAGCTGACTTCATCTAACTAGCAAATGTTGTCCAGGCTACGTTGGTGATACAGTTTTTTTTAATGTGTATGATATTTTTGTCATGGGATTTTAAAGCCGGTCCTACAACCGCATCCAAGAATAACATGCAGCTTATCTCAGAACTGTCGGTGAAAATTATTCTTGGAGCTAGGTTTAATTGAGCTGCATTTTAAAGAGGTGCAATTTCACAATTTGTGTATATTTTCTAAGTTCACTATTTTGTCATGTGTTGAGAAAAACACAGATTTAAAAATTACATGGTCTAATATTTACATTTAGCATAACTGCAACATGCTTTTCTCTTCTTTTTTTTAAAAGACTCGAAAGGACTTGAAATTCAAAATTTCAGACTTGTGACTTTACTCGGACTTTTACACCAGTGACTTGAGACTCGACTCTGACTTGCCTGACATTACTTGAGACTTGACTTGAGACTTGAGGATAAAGACTTGAGACTTACTTGAGATTTGCAAAGCAATGACTTGGTCCCACCTCTGCTGATGGGTACAATGTTGCTGTTGAGGGGTTGCTGTGGATAGTGCTGGAGGGCAGGGCTGTGTTGATCTGAGACTGTAAACAATAAAAAGTCCATAGGAGAGATGGTAGCTGATTAAACAAGTGTCATGAGATAATAACAAAATGCAAAGATTGGTGACAGCGCTTGGAACCATAAGGCAGCAAAAAACTGTGAGAAATAATTTAGGCTCTGCCTGTGATTCACTCTTTGCTTCTCTTCTTCCTTCCATCCCATCATTTCATATATCACTCTCCACTTGCTGTCTATCTGAGAACAAGGCACAACTTGCTATTGCAATAAACTATAATCTAATTATCCACACCTAACAACTCTTGCACTTAATCTATAATAAAATGATGACAGAAAAATGTTATAGCACTGCCTTTAGTAGCCTCACACAGCTCCTGCTGTTTCCTCCTCATGTCCTTACCAGCCATGTCTGGACAATGTTATATCATGAGTAATATTTTTTTTTTAAATTCATCTAAATAAAACACACACACATGCACGCACACACACTGACATTTTAGACCTTCTTCAGAATACTGTATATACTACGGGCATCACTGTGCTGATCCAGAATCTTTACATTATTATTTATTACTAGAGCTACAATAATAAAGCAATGAGGAGGGGGAAGTAATAAATATGAAATAATGTATTGATGATGATTCCATTTGTTTTACTATCCACTCTGTGCAGGGGCAAAGCTTATTACATTTTTAAACTGTAGATATACAATCATTTTACTGCTGTAAAATCCACATTTTGTCTTATTTAAAATAAAAATCTAATATAATCTGCTTCTTAATGTATGTTCTTTAAAATACAGCGTGTTTTTAATATATTATAATTATAATAATGCATAATTATGTGGACATGCATATTAGATCGTTTTTTAGTGAAATATAATCCCCCCAGAAAGGCAGGAAAAGCCCAGAAACTTACTTTAAAACTAAATATGTTTCTAAATACTTTAAAACTAAATATGTTCCCTAAAACGGTGACAGAGCTACAGACCCATGACAGCCTTACACAGGTAGCCAGCAGCTATGACCAGCACTACTTGTGCAGTTAATAAAAGGACAGGTAATGTTTGTCGCGCTGTTGCACACACAGCACGCTCATTTGTTTCAGTTCGTTCGTTGCAACAAGACAGCTTACCAACGTGTACTTAATAAGCTAATACTCCTGTGTGCTATACACTACAGTGTACGCTGTACACCTACTTACTGGTTTTGTAGCATCAGTCTGTTTCTCTGAGTTAACTTGTGTTTCTCCTACAGCTCCGGACCGCAACAAATGCGCGTGCTCTTTGTGAGCTCGTTCCCGGCTCGTAACCAGCGCGTTCTGCCGTCAAGGGCGATCATTGGTTAAATGTGATCATGTGACTGATGCAAGCCAGATCCTTTTATTTAGCAAAACTGTGATTAATAGTTAAATATTATTGTTGAGGGGCACAGACAGGACTCCGCACGCACACACACATTAAAAATAATAATAATAATTTTTTTTAAAAGTTGCCTCAACAAAAGGGCACTTTGGGCACCCATCAGGAAAGGGGCGGGTGCTCAAGCCCCTCTAGCCCCCCCCCCTCTGCACGTGCCCGGCGCTTTGGGGTCCTTAGGACCAAGTAAAGCGCTATACAAATACCATTTACCATTTACCAGACCATAAGGACTTGGTTGTTGAGAGCGAACAAAGGGAACCTCACCGGGATAACGTTTTGTGAGCTCTGCAAACAAAAGCTCATTGACTTTTGTCGCCTTCTGTCGCCCACATCGTTCAGAGGTAGTTTAAAGCTTGAAGAATTTGCCAGCGCCAGACGGAGTATGAGTGCACTACTTGCACTGCGGTGTTTCCATCTCCACGCTGTGCAGCGTTATATAACCAGCAGAGCTGATGGCTGATGTAGGTGGTGGTGTGCAGGTCATTCAGTAGCCTCAGGAATTCAACGCATGCCTCCTGATTCTTGCCCACTAATGAGATTGGCTGTGTCTGCAGGAAGTAGCGGTCCTTCCTGAGCGTGTAGGAGGCTGCACTGACATGAGCTTATTCTTACTCACACACAGCAATCAGTGTTTGCTTTTAGCTGGATTTGAGTTTATATGTGAGGTAGATATGAGCGTGTACTGACCTCACACTAGTGTACAGAGTAATACGAGCTGTAATTAAAATACATACATCATCAGACCTTTCAGTTTCTGGAAACTTGAGCTTGCCTCTTGTGTTGCCAGTTTGATTCTTTTGGTGATGCTGGATTGGCAGTGAGGCACAGCTTTTACTTTAGAAACTTAGTAAAGTTACTAAACTAGCAGGTAGACAGCAAGTCTTTGCAGACAAACTGACATCGTCTGTGCCATAGCTAGCTGTCTGTAATGTATGCTAGCATTATCCACAGGAAGCCTGACGTCCTGCTCTGAAAAATCTCTCATTCTGAATATATTTCCAGGAAAGTGATGCAGTTTTCCTCTTCAGTGCAAACTTTTTTTTGGCACATTAAAAATTTGCAAAGATTTGTATTTTTTTTTGCAGGGTAACCAAGGCAACAAAAGCCTGGAGTGACCCTTAGCATGACTACATAAACATAAACAGGAAGTGGTGGATGTCTCCTGACACCCTGCAGGTGGTATCCATTAACAGGTGTGTTTGTGCAGCTGCTGCGTAGCATAGTGTGTCAAGACCCCAGCCCTCCCCCTCCCCCACGGTCCTCCTTATCTCGTGGCTGAGAGCCGTGGTGTCTCCTCCTCTGCTCTGAGGCCCGTCTTTTCCTGCCTTTGTTCTCCTGTCTAATCACTCCCCCCCGACCCCTCTCTGCTTAATACCCCCACCACCTGTACCCACCTCCCCTCTCTATGTCGCTTTCAAAGTATTGCTGCGTGTGCCACTTTGTGAATCTGAGGAGATGATTAAAGTGAGGAGGTTTTTTTCAGAGTCTACTGCTGGAACTTTCAGAGATGGCACCAACGAAGCGCCTTTTAAATGTTTTCTAGAAGCAGCTGATGTGCTTTTCGTTCTGCAGAACCTCCTGTCACACCTGCAGTGCCTGACACAGTGGAAAACCCAAATCATATACACAAAGAACAATAAAGAGTCTGAGTCAAACACTTGACCCAGATCAATCCATCACCAGCGCTTATTGTGAGGGGGCGGTTCAGAAAAACGCCACAACTCCTTCTCTGGGGACGAGGTGATGCTCACAACACCAAATGTTTATCCGAGCAAACACACGAGCACAAACCCCAGAAAGCTCTCTGAATTCACAGGAAACACACCAAATGAGAGAATTCTTTTAGTTCCTGCTACTTTTAGACGGGAAGAAGGAAAAATAAATCCCACTAATAACAACGATGTCTCTGATTCCATGTCTAATCTACCTGCAGTATTTTTCATTGTCAGGCTGATTTAATTACTTTAGGATTTTCCACTCCAATCTGAATATTTCAGTTATTTCTCTCACTAACTTAAAAACTTTGAACACATGCATGCAGCGCTGTGTGTCTGGGTCATCTTTCTCATACTTAGATCAAACGTTAGACAAAGATAACCATAGTAAATACAACATGCAGGTTTTAAATCATGATTTCATTCATTACGGGAACAAACGTATCCAAACTTGCCTGCCCTGTGTGCAAAAGTAACCGCCCCCTAAACCTATTGACTGGTTGTATCCTTGGCAGAAAGAAGTGCAATCAGGTGTCTGTCCGTTAATAAATGGCATCATCATTTAAAACATTTTCTTTGTCCGATATTTGATGTAAAACATGAGAGTGTGACAAATATGAAGTAAAATCAAAAATCAGGAGCAGACAGTAAAGCCTCAGAACACGAGCCTCTTATTAATTAGGAGAGTCAGAGAGTGATGTGCTAATACAGCATGACAGGATAGTTTTAAACTTGAATCTACTTTAGTGTAAAGGGAAATGTGCTCTTACTGAGTAAATGTGATGCCTTTCCTGTGTTACAATGATCAGAAGGAGACTCTGTGCGTCATCATCCACACTTAGCCGACTTTCTGTTGAGATGTGGAAAACGTGCAGTCAGTAAACGCCTCGCCTTCATGTGCCTGAATGATGGATATATTCCTGCTGAACACATGGAAACAGATCCTGGGGAAAACAGCAATTTCTTCTATGATTATTTTTTCAGCAAAATGTATTCCACAGGTATGAAAGTGTTCTCAAGCCACCCGGCAGGAGTTAATCTACGTCTCCAGGATGACAGGATGCAATCATATTTCTGTTTTGCGGCTGGAGATGACTGACAGGTGAGTAGCAGGTACTGCTGCTGTGACGGCGGAGCAGCAGCTGACTGACTGTTAATGAGCTGTTACCCAAACGCTGAATTCCCTCTGCTGACACGTGCCAGAATGAAGCAATTACTTCATTTGTAACCCTGAGATAAACAGTGGGCGGAGATTATCTCGCCCTTCATAATGAATGGACATCCTTCACTATCGGAGTGCAAGAGGCATGGCACTCTCAGATGTTGTTTGCTCATGTGCAAGTCTGAGCACAGCTCTGTGTATCACACTTTCAGGAATGTATTCCCAACAGATCTGTTTAATATATTATATTAGTGACGTTAACATTGTCCACGCCAATCATCAACCACACAGACACTGCTGAGGAATGTCTCAAGAAGCACCGAGAAGTTCATCAAATACCACAAAGCCTAATCCAATCCAGAATCCCTGGGAAGCTCCAGAACAATTTTGATCCCACCTTATCCCACCTGGTCCCACTTGATCCCACCCTGCAAATGAAGGAGAGTCATTTTTACTCTGGTATTTTAAAATCATGTAACTGTTAAAATAAAACGCTGGCGGCGCGTTATGGAGTAGACGCGCAAACCACGAGGTCCCATTTATCTGTTAAATTACTTTATGGTTCACCTATTGTGGCCCAATTCAGAGATTTCTTAAGCTCTATTAAGAAAGTCAGCATTGTTTTAGCTGTTGTTCTTTCCGTCTTTTTGCCTTATCTCGAAGTGAAATGCCTCCTAAGCAGTCTGCTAAAGGAGTGCAGGCTAGCTGCTCAGGGACCGCTAGCAAAACTACCGTTGACCCAGCGACACTGCTAGCTTTCCGCGACATTGTCAAAGAAGTGATTCAAGAGGAAAATGACAACCTACGGGACGAAATTAAACGAGCCATTTCGCCCATCCAAACCACTCTTGACGAATGTACTGAGAAGTTGGGCGAACACGAAGAAGGCTTGAATAATCTGGACAAGCGGCTAGAAGTTATGGAGACATGTTTCGCAGATCTGAGTAACCAATACAAGAAGTTGCTGCTGAAAACTGACGACTTGGAGAATCGGGGAAGACGATGCAACTTGCGTATATTAGGAGTGCCGGAGGGAGCCGAACAAGGGAATCCCACTAAATTTGTTGCTGATCTGTTGCACGTTGTACTGGGTGGTCCCGGCGGTTTGGAGCAGGCTCCGATCCTGGACAGAGCTCACCGGGCGGCGGTTGCGCTGCCCACGGAGGGAGGGCGACCGCGGCCGTTCATTGTTCGCATTCATTACTACCAGGAAAAGGAGCGGATACAGCGCTTAGCCAGACAGAAAGGCCGGCTGGAGTTTCAAGGGAAGCAGATCTTCATCTTTCCTGACTACAGCGCCGACCTGGCCAGACGCCGGGCTGCTTTCAGCGAGGTGAAGGGACTACTACGGAAAAAAGACGGAGTTCGCTACGGTCTTCTTTATCCTGCCCGGCTTCGGATCTCGTTTAATGGAGAAACACAGGTATTCGACTCTCCTAAAGCAGTGAAAGATTTCATTGACTCCAAGTTTGAGTCATCTCCCGAATGACATTTCATAAGAACCACCGGGGACTTTCATACCATCGTGACTATATTTTTGTCAATCAATAAACGGACGATCTTTGGTTTAGCTTAGTTTCATGTTCAATGTTCATTTAGAAATCTCAGATGTTGGTGAGTTTGCCCTTGTTTCCTGGGAGGTTAACTATATTCCAGTACTTGTCACTTAAAAGGGACTCCGGGGTCAGCTTTGATGAGAAGTGAAACAGGTCCGTATTTCGGTTACGGGTAAATGCGACGTGGGAGTTTTTCTCTTTCCTTCTCTTAATTATTTTACTCTATTGTGTTGGACTTTGTGACTTTCTAATTTGAATATGTTTTGGACTACATGTGTGATTCATAGTTCAGATGCTTCTGCTCATGTGGGGCTGTGGTTATGAATAAGGTGATTGGGACTCTTAATAGAAGCAGGGGAGCTTTGGGAAATTGGTGTGTGTCGTTTGGGGACAACACTGAACACGGGGTGGTGGGTGGGAGGGACTTATCTACTTTTTCTTTTCCTTTTTTTTTTTTTTCTTTTTTTGTTGTATATTATTTGCTCAGATTATTTTTAACAACAACATTTCAGTGTGCACCCATGATAGGATTGGTACTTGCGTTTGGAACCGCCTTTTTCATCATGTACTTATATGGTGATGACTTCTGTTGATGACACTTCAACTGCTGTGAGTAATGGCTGCCATGTTAACTTTATTAGTTGGAATGTGAAGGGATTGAACCACCCAGTGAAACGAAATAAGGTACTCTCTCATCTTCTTTATCTTAAAGTACATGTAGCGTTTCTTCAAGAAACACACCTTAAGCATACAGATCATGCCAGATTAAGACGAAATTGGGTTGGACAAATTTTTCATTCCAAATTCAATGGTAAAGCCAGAGGTGCAGCAATTTTGATTAATAAGAATACTCCGTTTATAGTCTCTCACACAATAGCTGACCCAAATGGTCGCTATGTAGTTGTGACAGGGTCCCTGTTTAATACTTCACTTATTTTAGCAAACGTCTATGCTCCGAATTGGAATGACTCAACTTTTTTCAATGACTTTCTTAATTCCCTTCCACAGATCAATACACACCAATTGATCCTTGGAGGTGACATGAATACTGTTATGGATCCAGTACTAGATCGCTCCTCAGATAAAAGACTTCCACTCCCTAAATCCTCATTAGTGTTACAGTCTTATTTACAAACCTATGGGGCTGTTGATGCGTGGCGATTTCTCTACCCCTCCACTAAACAATATTCCTTTTTTTCTGCAGTGCATCAAACGTATTCTCGTATAGACTACTTTTTTGTTGACAAAAAATTGCTTCCCAATATCAAGACTTGTAAATACAATAGCATAGTAATATCTGATCACAGTCCACTTGTTTTGGAACTCAGCTTCCCGGATGAACCCTTTATGTACTCCTGGAGACTCAATCCTCTTTCTTTGTCGGATAAGGAGTTTGTGGAATATCTTTCCAAACAAATTGATATCTTTATAAAAACAAACATTACGCCTGGCATGGCCTATAGTACGGTTTGGGAAAGCTTAAAAGCATTCTTACGGGGCCATATTATATCATACTGTTCATATACTAGAAAACAGAAACAGAAACGTCTTTCTGAATTGATACACCTTATTTCGCAATTGGATGAGCAACACTCTACAACCCCCTCTCCAGTTTTGTATAAACAAAGACTAACGTTACAGACTGAATTAAATTTAATCTCAACCCAGCAGTCAGAGTCTATGATTCTTAAATGTAGAGGAAGATGGTATGAGCACGGAGAAAAAGCATCTAAAATTTTAGCACATCAGCTTCGTAAATCAGAAGCAACTCGTATAATCCCTGAAATTAGGACTGAATCTGGACATGTCACCACTACACCACAAAAAATAAATGAGAGTTTCAAAGTATTCTATTCCAGTCTCTATGATTCTGAATCTTTAAACACGCCTGGACTGTTTGAGGCTTTTTTTGATGGAATGACAGTTCCGACTTTAACCTCGGCATTCAGAGACCAATTGGAGGAGCAAATTACAGTGGAAGAAATTTAATTGGCGATTAGCTCAATGCAGAATGGCAAATCCCCGGGTCCGGATGGGTATCCGGTTGAATTTTACAAGACCTTTAAAGACAGTTTATCACCTTTATTACGAGACATGTTCATTGAGTCATTGGTTTCAAAATGTCTTCCCCTAACGCTTCGACAAGCGACCATCTCACTCCTATTGAAGCCAAATAAGGATCCATTAGAGTGTTCATCATATCGTCCTATATCACTCTTAAATGTAGATTTAAAAATACTGTCAAAAACACTTGCTCTCAGGCTAGAGCAATATCTACCATTGTTAATTTCTCCAGATCAGACAGGTTTCGTGAAGGGTAGGCATGGTTTTTTCAACCTGCGCAGGTTTTTAAACATATTACACACCAAGTCAACTACAACCCCTGAAATTGCCTTATTACTCGATGCTGAGAAGGCATTTGACCGGGTGGAGTGGGATTATCTGTTTTATACTCTGCATAAATTTGGATTTGGCCCTAATTTCATTTCATGGATTCAGTTACTTTACTCCTCACCTTTGGCACGTGTTAGAACAAATTCGTTATTCTCTTCTTATTTCCCACTTCTCCGTGGTACGAGACAAGGTTGTCCCTTATCCCCTCTTCTTTTTGCATTATCAATTGAACCACTGGCGATTAAACTGCGAGCTGACAGTTGCATTAAGGGCATCTTCAGAGGTGACCAGGAGCACAAAATATCCTTATATGCTGACGACCTCCTGCTGTATATGTCAGAGCCTTTATGCTCTCTTCCCCGTGCTCTTGCCATTTTTGAATGTTTTGGTAATATTTCAGGTTACAAGTTGAATCTGCATAAAAGTGCACTTCTCTGTGTCAACTCTATAGCCAGGAAGATTTCATTTGCAGATTTTCAATTTAACGTTAAATCAGGGTATGTGACCTATCTGGGGGTTAAGGTTACCCACTCATACAAAGGTCTTTATGAAAGAAACTTTGTCCCGCTGCTTAAGAATACTGAGACAGATCTTCAGAGGTGGAACAATTTACCACTGTCATTAATTGGCCGCATTAATTCTATCAAAATGAACATACTTCCCAAGTTCCTTTATTTGTTTCAATGTATCCCATGCTACTTACCCAATAAGTATTTTATAACACTGAATAAGCATATCTCTGCATTTATTTGGAATGGCAAAAGTCCACGAATTCGTAAAGATTTCATGCAGAGGACTAGGCCAATGGGTGGATTAGCCTTGCCAAACTTTCAGTCTTATTATTGGGCAGCAAATATTCGTAATATGCTGTACTGGATGAGTAATGTTACTACAGAGACTCCAGCTTGGCTCCAAATTGAGTCATCCAATTGTGGCAAAATTTGCCTATCAGCTTTGTTGAGTTCAGCTCTCCCATTAGAACTATACACCTATAAACGTAACCCTTTGTTGTATGACTCGCTCAGAATCTGGGTGCAATGTAGGAAAAGGTTGGGGTTACACTTAATGTCAATTAAAGCACCTATCTGCTCAAACCATATGTTCCCACCCTCCATGATGGACTCTGCCTTTAAAATATGGGAAAGTAATGGCCTTAGAAATATCAAAGACCTTTTTGTAGATGGGATTTTTGCCTCATCCACGCAGCTCCTGAAGCAGTTTAATGTTCCTCGGCACCATTTTTTCCGCTATTTACAAATTCGTCACTTTGTAAAGAGTCGATTTCCTTCATTTCCGGAACTACCTGAGGAAACTTCTTTGGATAAAATTATTAATATAAACGTTCATAAGAGAGGGGCGATTAAAGAAATCTATGCTATACTATTAGATCTTCAATCTCCTTCTCTCTTCATCCTTAAAGCACAGTGGGAGAAAGACCTTGGGATGACTATAACAGATGAGCTCTGGCAATCTTTTCTCCAGAGGGTACACTCTTCTTCGATATGTGCCAGGCATGGGCTCCTTCAATTTAAGGTCCTACACCGATTACATATCTCCAAGGAAAAGTTAGCCAAGTTCTATCCAGGAGCTGACCCTCTGTGTAACAGATGTAAAGCAGAAACAGGTTCGCTCCTTCATACCTTTTGGACATGCCCCAATCTTCATATCTATTGGGTGTCTATATTTAACACTCTGTCAGAGATGTATAACGTTAAATATGATCCTTCTGCTCTAACGGCTATCTTTGGGGTGATACCTCAAGACATCACTTTGCCAAAATGCTATTCGAATTCTATTGCCTTTGCTTCACTTATCGCAAGGCGCCTTATACTTTTAAGATGGAAGCAGGAAGCTCCTCCCACACATGAACAGTGGCTTGCGGAGCTCATGAGGTTTTTACATTTAGAAAAGATGAGATATACATTGGCAGGTTCAACCACCAAATTTCTTAGGGCATGGCAGCCATTCTTGATGTACATGGAAACATTTAAAATGACCACCTTATCATGACCAGATACCATATCTCTATATCGCTATCATAGCTAACTGTACGCTGAATGTCCCTTATACATTTTATTTTTCTATTTGTTTGTTGTTGTTTGTTTGTTTTTTGTTGTTTTGTAGGGGTTTCTTTGGTTTGTTTGTTTGTTTTTTCCTTCTCTATTTCTGTTATCTTTTGGGGTATTGTAAATACTGAACAGCAAACTACTGTATGTTCAATGTTTTGTTGTTAACATGCTGCTGTGACTGAAAATAAAATTTATAAAAAATAAAAAAATAAAACGCTGGCATTTCATATTTCGTGACTTGAGTTTATTCATATTACAAAGAAAAAGAGAGTCGACTGTGACTGATATGTAATAAATACTTAATAAAACTAAAACTGCATGCTAACCAAGATTCATTTTTTCCTTAAATTATTGTTTATCTTTTTTTTTTTTTTTGTGTCCCGTTTGGATCTTTAGCCATCAGAATTGTTGTCTTAAGGCCAAGAAAGATGCCAAGCGGATTTATTTTACCAAGTGGATCATCATGGCCTTGCCATATTGGTCCATTTGATTGACCTTTATTATAATTATGAATTTATTTTATTTTCAGTTGCTACAAACGGGACAGACATGACTGGGGGATAGGACAGGGAGAAAGAATGAACGAAAGAGAGGGAGAGAAAGAAAACCAAAGGGGAGAAGAGACGGTGAGAAAGGGGGGGAAGAAAGAAAAAAAAAAAGAAAAAAAAAAGAAAAACAAACAAAACACCTGGATCACCTGTATGGAGAAAAAAAAACAGAAAAGAAAGCAAACAACAAAGAGCAACATAATAAAAAAAAACAGCACCATCACAATAAACTAGCTAGCAGTAGATAACAATAGATACTAAATAATAAACGATATTGTGCAGCACGCAAGATAGACAGCGCACAATGTGCTTTGAGGTAGCAGCCAAGAAAGATGTAGTCCGCGTCTGTGAACACCCGTGTGTACACCTGTGTGCACACCTGTGTGGATCAGCATGCTTGCATTCCAAAGGTTTCTCCATGTAACGATCTGCTAGGGAGTGTGGGGGAGCCATAGCCCCGTCCTCCAGGGTATGAAGCAGGTATGGAGGAGATCCAGGCCCCAGATATCCAGAGGCCCCAGAGTACAAGGACCCGAGGAGGACCACCAAAGGGGGGGGGACCGTGCCACCCTCCTGGGAAGAGTTGAGTAGAGCCCCAAAGGAGAGGTCACCCCGCAGCTACGGAGCAGAGGCCAGAGGGGGTTGCAGTGGCGTGCCCGTGGGCTCTGCTGGCAGCCAGAGAGGTGCCAGAGAGGACCGAGCTTCAGGCCCAGAGGCCAGAGGCCTGAGGGCATCCCACCCCCCGGAAGGAGCCCAGCCGGGCCACAGGCGCCCGGTCCCGCCAATCGGCCACCAGGAGTGAGCCGGTACATACATGAGCGCCCAGCCCCAGACGACAAGGACCACCAAGACACCAACGTCTGAGGGCATCAGCCACCTGAAGGGAGTGTGGTGAGGGGAGATAGGCCTCCGTACTTTAGAGGGCCTGAGATGTACCCAGAGAGGTTGAGTCTAAGACCCAACCTGACATATAGACACAGACGAACAGGCACACGTGGACACAGACGTGCATTCCCACCCCATATGCACAACCAAATACTCGGCACTCACCCAACGTGTAGACAGACACAAATAGACTCTGCACAGACAGTCGCACTCCCCAAACATATTCTATATCCCAGGTCCAGGTATCCCCGCCCTCAGAGGGGCAAGCCGCACCTAGACCCAGGAGATGTAACCCTTCTCTCTGGGGTGGAGGCAAGCGGACCACCTCCTTACTGCAGTAGCAGGGATGCCCCGCATCCCAGACCCCAGTCTGACGGCCAGCACCTCCTCCCAGCCCCCCAGCCCTGACGGCTAACAGAATCGGGGTGGGTGAAGACCTCAAACCTCCCTATGCCCGCTCATATGTAGTGTTGCTGTGTGCTGTTCTAAAGTGCATTTAAAACTCAGGAGAGCATGGTACTAGCTTCCTCTCAGAGAGCAGCACGGCTCTTCCCGAAAACCCTTAGTGTCTAAATGCATTTAAAATTGAGGGTAGGGCACCAGCGCCAGAGGTGGGTTGGAGTACACCGACCATTCTCTGGATGCTGTAAAACGTGCCCACCCCCAAGGCCCTATATGTATGTGTTATGTGAGAGTGTGAGTAATGTGGATGTCTAGGTTGCAGAATAAAATTGAGGCACAGGCGGCCAGAAGGGGACAGAGGGGGAGTGCCTACCCTGCACCCTGGTGACATACCTGCACCCCAAGCCCTGCGTGTGTGGGTGGGTGTGGTAGAGTGGGAATAGGGAGGCAGCTGAGGATGGGGAGGGAAGAAAGGGAGGGGCAAAAAAAAAAGTATAATGCGTTTTAGAAATGGAACGGATTTTCTACCAGTTTCCTACAGTATTTAAGAATTAAATAGATGTTCCTATTCTATTTTAAGTTTGATCTCAAGGGAGAAGGTGATTTAGTATGGTAGCCCTTCCTTTTAACCCTTTAAGACCTACCATAGAACCAAGTCCGCCAGAGCTTATATTATATTTTTACATGCTGTGGAGCCATTTTTGGGAGCATTTCAAGTTGCTATACATCAATACAACCATTACAGCCTAAATTTTAATAATATGTCTGCATTAGGTGCATAGTAATTACATAAATTGCAAAAAAGTGCAATAAACTACAAAAAAATTGAAAATCGTTTTTGTTTTTTTAACATATATTTGTAGTTAGAGAAATTTAAGAGGCTTATCCCTCAAAACTGTAAATACAAAAAAGTTGCACAAACTAGTTTCCCACCACAGGAAATTTATTTTGAGTGTCTTCATAGTTTTATTTTTGAAATACACCAATTTTTATACACTGCAGGAAAAACGAAAATATATATTATAGTGCAAATTTGCAAAATAACAGCATATGCATCAAAATAAACTATTTCCAGCAGTGCAATATGAGTCCTAAGCATCCCAGAAACGACACAGAAAGTCATAAACTCAAACATAACTTTTTAAAACACAAGTATAGGCTCATAAGGCCCCGATCGTAAAAAAACTACATTTCCGCAAAATGACGTCACTTCCGGTTTTGGGCAGGTCATGCGGTCATGTGATAGTTCGCGCTGATGGACGTAGGAAGTGTTACAAACAGCTGATCGGATCGGCGAAGCGTGTTTCTGGAATATCATGTTTTTGTTGCTGCAAGTGATTTTTATGCAGTTTTTGCAAAGCTATATGTGGAAGGAAACTGTGACCTAGGACAAGCTGATGGCATCAGATGTAAGTACAACTCCTCCGGTTTCATATGCAAAAAAAATTATTGCGCTAGCTTAAGCGGTTGCAGAGCTACCGGGATTTAAAAATAGTTACGCAAAATGGAGCGTGCCCGCTCCAATCGGCTGTAAAGGGTTTTAAAGTCGCCAGAAGAAAAAAAAAATAAATAAATCAGTAGATTCTTAAACATATTTTAACTTTATAGTCTGTAATGAAATATTAGAGACTATAACAGACTATTAAAGACTAAATATTACAAACTGTCCCATGTAAAACCTCAGTTATTAGATGACAGGTTCTGCATCCAGAGATGTCATAGTAAATGTCATGATCTTTTTGATTTTATTGAAAATAAAACTTTATTGCTGCACAGAGCAGGTTTATTCAGCTGAATTTGAAATGTTCCCCATGAATGGAATGAAAACATTATATGCAGTAAAAAGCTGAAAAAGTGAGGAATGTGCTCTCTTATGTAAAACACTGAAATCCCTCTGCATGAATTTAAACACTTCCCATTTGATCTAATTTCAGCACATTCAGTGGAGCCGAAGACAGTTAATCACCACTCGAAGCTAAAAAACGAACATCTGCACAGCTGCTTTATTAATTAGAGATGCTGATAAATGAGCCAATCCTCACTTATTTAAAGATATCTCGTATCTTGTGAGGCAGCATTGATCAATCAAACATCTTTAAATCATCCCCAGCGTCTGTATCAGAGTCCACTTCCTCCTGTCCCGCCGTAGGCTGCAGATGAGAATCTAATGAAAGGCAGCAGAGAAAATGACTTTGTGTCTGTGTAATACACAGAGGTTAAATGGGGAGAAATTGGCTTTAGATTGAAGTGATTTGTGTGTTTTAGCCTGCAGTTCCTCCACTACTGCTGCAATAATTGAATTACTTCAAAAATCAGACCAGACTGAAGCAATTCCCACTCAAGATGCACCCTCAACAGGCACTCCTAGGGAGATGCGTTTCTCCCTTCATCTCTTTCGTGAGAGGAAAGGCTTCAGAGGATAAGCGTGAGATCAAACACAGTACCCGTTAAACCACAGCAATTACACGATTCACCTGAGGGAGGAAGAGGAAGGACAGAGAGAGAGGGAGAGTGTGAGAGTAAGTGTGATGAGAACAGATTGTAGATTCAGAGCACCACTGAATTAAACAGCTTCTGGGAGACGGGGATTGTTCACGCAATGTGTTTTAATGAAATACGATTCACCGGGCCTCTAGTGTGGATGCAGGTGTACATTCAGAGGGAGGGGGCGTCTGCAAGGGTGGCGTCAGCGTGACCCCCGCGCAACAAATTAACAGTGAATTAAAGACTGAACTGCGGTTCAGTCAGCTGTTCTGAGAAGTTATGAAGACAATAACCACACACAGCAGCAACAGCATCGAAGACACTACCAGTCCCAGCACGTGCATTATAGGAAGGAGTCTAATAGGCAGTCCATATATCCAGGGATAAACCTGAGCAGCTTAGAGATACTTCCTGCTGCCATCAACATTCCATAAAACTTCACAACATATTTAAGGAAACTCCCTGTTTACATAGCTGCAAAACTCAGCACCAAGCCACCAAATGAGCCATTTGTACAGAATTGACATCAGAGGGAATGTGGGGAAGAAGGTATCCTCTGTTCCTCTGATGTCCAGCAGAGGTTCCAGCAGCAAGTCCGTGCCCACAGACTCCCACTTACAGACTGGTACAAAAACTGTCTGGTCTCTATAGATAATTTCCCCCTTGATATCAGGAAGAGGATGTTTTTAGAGCAAACTGATCATCTTGTGAACATTTGCTCTGCCAGCTATTTGCTGCTCAGTCCACACACCTGACCCAACAAAGGAAAATCAAACACAGAGGGAACGGTGTCAACATCAGCTTGACGGCCCAGCAAAACACCAGCGCATCTGACTCAAAAAGGCTCTCCTCCACGCAGTTTTCATTGATAAAGTGCTCCACAAGCCTGAGGATTACAGCTAACAAGTGGATTCTCAGTGCAGTTAGCTAACAATGAAGAGCTACTTCAGTCTCGGTCGTTGTGTCCTTGGGCAAGACACTTCACCCTACTGCCTACTGGTTTTGGCCGATGCCGCGATATGGCAGCCTCGCTTCAGTCAGTCTGCCCCAGGGCAGCTGTGGCTACAACTGTAGCTGCCTCCACCGGTGTGTGAATGTGTGTGTGAATGGGTGGATGACTGGGTGTGTAAAGTGCTTTGGCGTCCCTAGGCGGGACTAGTAAAAGCGCTATACAAATACAGGCCATTTACCATTTACTTACTGCTAAAGAGACAAAGAGTGGACAGTCTTTCCTTGTTTTTAACATAAAACTCATGATGCAGTAAGAGGCAACACAAAAGTGACCCCTATAAACTGCTCTTTAATTTTAATTTACTTGTTTTCCTTATTGGGTGTGTCACTTGTAAGCTAATATAAACTAATATAGAACTACTATCAGCGCCCAACCAATCAACTGAGCAGCATACTGACCAACTAACCTATCAATCAACTAACCAACTGACCAACCAACCAACAAACCTATCAACCAGCCATAGGACCGGTCAGTCACCTGATCGTCCCACTGACTAATCAACCCATAAATCAGCCAACAAATGACCAAGGTGGTGTTTCCCCTACTTTAAAAACGTTATCTTTAAAACGGCATTTTTAAAATCCAACTTCAGACAGTGACAGTTTTTTTGGAGCAGGGCTCCATGGTGTCAATTAAGCTTAATACATGTAGTGCTTCATGTCCTCTTAAACGCTCATTCAGCTGGTTGATCACAAACTTCCTGATTGGCTGATGGTTGTCCCCTCTCGCCTTCCTCCTTTCTTAAATTTGCACATGACAACAGTCACACGTCTCTTCGTGGATGTGATTGACTAGGAGGTATTTGAACAGCTGGCCCGCTGATACAGTCAGAAGAACCTGAAGCTGAAAACTTTTGAAAACAGTGGAGATGAGAGTCACTGTCCTATTCACAGATTCAGCAACACTTTGGAAACACTGAACATCTCCCAGAATTGCCCACATTTCCCAGAAAAAGATGAACTTCCTGCAGCAGCACAGGAAGTTTCATTCAGCCTCAGGAGCTGCTCAGACAGTTCAGCTCTGAAGTAATCCAGGCTGTTTTCTGTGCAGAGACCACTGTTTGCTTTGAACTGGTTGGCTAACAGGAAAAGACCCAGAGGTTCCAGTCAGGAAGCACCAGAGAAGCAGAAACAAGCAGCTTCCTCCCACAGGCCCCTCTGATAAAGAGTTACAGCATTCACCTGCTTTTATTCTCACTGTCTCTATTTACAGAATCACTACAGCACTTAAATACATGCATGTATACATAATTCTATTCTATTCTATTTATACAGCAGCAAATCACAGCAGCAGTCGCCTCAGGGTGCTTTATATTGTAAAGACCTACAATAATACAATAATATATACAATACATGGATACATGGGTGTCCCTTCTGTTTCAGAGCACTTGTATGCTGAGTTTTTATGTAAGTTAAGTTTCTGTGGTGGAAGGGAATTAAGAGAAATGAGGACAGATTAGTCAATAAATGGGATTCTGATTTCTGCTCTCAGCTGCCCTGCTCGGTGATTTCAATCCAGTCATTCTTCACTAATAATTACCCTTGAGCTGACCTCCGGCACTTTAATTCCCATCTCAAGCCTCATTTTTGTATTTTTTAGTGAATCCGTGAGTGATTTCCCTCCTCCTCCTAACCAAGTCTCAAATTCAGCTGCTGTGTAAAAATCTGATAGAGGGATGTGAGCTGAGCTGCAGCCCTGATGCTCATTAATGAACAGCTGTAATGTCAGCTACAGGAAGGAGCTGCAGCCTGGACGGCGCTCTATTTACTGAAAATTGAGGCAGAATTAGCTGCTATCAGCTCCACGGGTGTACAGACAACTCCCAGTGAATGTCTGTGGTCTCTGATTGGTCTCAGGACTCTATAGACTGTAAATAAAAGGTGGACCCAGAGCCTAGCAGCATTAGTGTATTTTGTCATGAACTGATTCAGTTGAGGACATGAGATGAGCTGTAGTTTTTGGAGGGGTCTGTGTGGGTTTCATTTTCACCTGTAGTTGATCAAATCAAATCAAATCAAAATTTATTTATATAGCACATATTAAAACAACAGTGTTGACCATAGTGCTTCACAGTCAATAAAATCATGAGACAATTAAAACAAACAATAAAACAGGACAACAAACAATAGGTAACAACACAACAAGCTAGAACAGCCAACTAGTTAGAATCAAAAGCCAAAGTAAAAAGATAAGTTTTAAGATGTGATTTAAAAGACTGGATAGACTCGGCAGTACGAATATGAACAGGGAGGTTATTCCAAAGTCTGGGTGCCACGGTTGCCAAGGCCCGGTCGCCTCTCGACTTCATTCGAGACCTAGGTTGTGCTAGGAGCCTGTGATTGGATGATCTAAGTGCTCTGTTGGGATTGTATAAGCGGAGTAGTTCAGAGAGATAGCTGGGCGCTAAATTATTCAGAATTTTAAAAGTGAACAAAAGAATTTTAAAATCTATGAGATATTTAACAGGGAGCCAATGTAATTTGGCTAAAATAGGAGTTATGCGTTCATAGATTCTCGTACCTGTTAAAAGATGCGCAGCTGCATTTTGAATTAACTGAAGCCGGTAAAGAGAAGAGTGTTGGAGGCCTGAGTAGAGGGAGTTACAGTAGTCCAATCTGGATGTGATAAATGCGTGGATAAGCTTTTCAAGGTCCTTTAAAGGAAGGAACGGCTTTGCTTTAGATATCTGACGCAACTGGCAAAAGCTGTTTTTTACCACAGTGGAGACCTGTTTCTCGAGTTTAAAAGAGCCATCCAGGAACACTCCGAGGTTTCTTACAGTGGACGAAAGATGGCTAGCGAGAGGGCCTAGGGCATCAGCTAACTGGTCTAGTGATTTTGGTCTTCGTTCAATGTAAGAAAATTATGTGATAAACAAATTTTAACTTCATGCAAACAGTTGAACAGAGGTTGCAAAGAAGCAGACACATCGGATTTCAAAGGTAAATAAATCTGGATATCATCGGCATAACAGTGAAAGGAGATGTTGTATTTACTAAAAATTAATCCCAAGGGCAACATGTACAAAGAGAAAAGAGCAGGACCAAGCACGGACCCTTGAGGCACACCACAATAAATAGGGGCAGAAGCCGAGGAGTGTTGCCCCACAACAAGAGAGAACAACCTCTCTGAGAGGTAGGATTTAAACCAAGATAAAACCGTACCTTTGAGACCAACAACATGTGCAAATCTTGATAGAAGAATGTTGTGGTTAACCGTGTCAAAAGCAGCAGTCAAGTCTAGTAAAACTAAAACCACGGAATAGCCAGAGTCAACAGTTAAAAGAAGCTCATTAAAAACTCTAAGTAAGGCTGTCTCTGTGCTGTGGTGAGGTTTAAAACCAGACTGAAACTTTTCATTAATACCATTTGCATCTAAAAAGGCCTAAAGTTGTTTTAGAACTACCTTTTCCAAAATTTTGGAAATAAAAGGGAGTTTGAAGATCGGCCTGTAGTTAGTGAGACCATTAGGGTCAAGATTTTTCTTTTTCATAATAGGTTGCACAACAGCATGCTTAAAGACAGACGGTACACAACCTGATGACAATGATGCATTCAGCAGAGATAAGATACAAGGACCAATAACATGTAAAGCTTCCTTAAAGAAACGAGAAGGAAGAATATCATGCGGGGAACCAGAGATTTTGAAATGATCAATTACAGTTGATGTACATGTGCAAGCCGCTTTGCAAACCATCTCCAGCCCAGCTCTTAATCAGTGTCTCTAATTTGTGCTGGGGGTCCTGCTGTTGCTCTGCAGGGTGGTACGGAGCTGTTTGACAGAAGATAATTGAAGCAGAAATAAAAACTAGTTGACATTTTGTTGATTAACTAGTATTAATCAATATATAGGTTTTTTCCCGGCTCTCTGTAAAGTGTCCTTGGGGAATCTAAGTTGTTGTTTTTATTATTATTTTTATTATTGCATAATTTCATTGTGTACCTTTCCCAGAATTCATCTCCTGAAAAGTGGCAGATTAAGAAACTGGTTAGGGATCAGAGATTGAAAATTATTCATCACTCTCTCCTCCCTGCAACATTTGCAGGGAGGAGAGAGTGATACAAACCCTCCAGCAGAGTATTGGCTCTCTGCTGGAGGGTTTGTATCAGGTTCATCTCTCTGCATTCACTGGATTTATTATAGGATCCGTATATCGACCTAATCACTTTATCATTTCTTTTCTATATTCAGGCAAAGTTTGGCACATATAAAACTATAATAACTATGTCAGAGAGGCCAGAGGAGTGAGATGGAACCGCTGAAGATCACAAATTAAATCTGTGTTTTATATTCTCCCAGTAACTCATCTTGTTGACCCCACACTTGCTGTGTCTGTTGTTGTTCTGCTTTAATAACAGCCTTTTTCACTGACTTGAATGAAGCTGTGTAGGGACCATCAGAGTTTCCTCTCCGGTCCTGCCGCCCACCCTTCATCGCTGTACTGCCGTCCAGCTGAATACTGATGACGTGTTTCCAGTCGAGGCCATTTGACATGAATATCTTTTTAGGTCCAGCATGAAGGCTGATGCTTCAGCAGTATTTAATTTGCTGCTACCAAGGTGCTGTGTTGCATTTTTCTACTCGCCGATTATCTTCACAGAAGCAGACGAAGACATTGAAGATGCAGTTAGTGTTCAGGTCTGTGGACTCATCAGCTTTCAGCAAAGCAGAGATACCTGCAGTTAGCCTTGAACTAGCAGACATTAATGCCTGCTGATAGTCTTTTCTGGCACGTTTTTGTTGTGGACTGATAAATAAGAGCTCATGTCCTGGCTGAAACATATTTACTGGTTCATTCATACTGGTGCTGAAAACCACAGGGAAGTCCTGGATATGCAATCAGAGTCATACATGCTTTTTCTACTCCTGCTAAACAGTTTATATGTAAAAGATGGATAGTCATAGTTTGGGGTCACGACCATCTGTTTTGAAGCCAGAAGTAATGTTATTGGGATTTTTAAGAGAGAGCCAGAGAACCCTATTGTGTTGTACATTTCCTTGTTTTTCTTTATGCTGCCTGTTCTGACCTGTCTCCCCAATGTGATGTCTGTGTAATGTATGCATGGTTGGAATGGGTCCAATTTTGCTACAGGCAACTGCAAGTGACAAATAAAGCTTCATTATCATCAAGTAATTTGTTATATTACTTTTTCATTACTATGTAAAATGACCTTACTGGTATAACATGGTGGTTTCTGTCTTGGATGCAGTTTGCGCTTTACCATCACACCCTTGTCCTTTTGTGCAATAAAACTCTAAGTAACATCCACATCTCCACTCCTGAAAAGGTGTGGACCATGTCACCATTTTCCTCCTCCCACACACAAACTGACATCAGCTGATTGTAGCAGGAAGAAAAAAACATGTTTGTTTGATGATTTTTTTTCTTTCTACATACTTTTGTAATGTAAAGTATTTACTGCATTACTGTGTTACTGATAAATGTAATATGTGTATAGGAATTTCTTTTACTTATGTATTAATCACATTATTTTATTGTATAATGCCTTGGTGCCACTGGATTATAGCATGTCTCACACTCATACTATAAGACAAATGGTGGGGGTCTAGTAAGGAAGTTGGGGGGAAGCAGACAACTCCTCAGGAAGAATCTTTTGTCTCTTCGAGGATTCTGGGAGTGTGAACCTTAAGGTGTGAAACAGCTGTGTACTGCCTTTTGTTCCTGAAGAAGGTATTTAACTGAGAGTCA
Source organism: Copadichromis virginalis (assembly GCF_057382275.1). NCBI lineage: Eukaryota > Metazoa > Chordata > Actinopteri > Cichliformes > Cichlidae > Copadichromis > Copadichromis virginalis. The sequence continues at coordinate 29,347,083 of NC_140624.1, forward strand.
TGTTAGGCTCGGGAGACTCTGCTGACTGTCTGCCCCGCGGTCATGCAGGCTCTCCACCAACTTTGTTGTCCGTTCTTTGTGTTTTGATTAAAGAATGTTAGCGACCGCTCACCGCTCGTCTGCAGGCTTTATTTAATAGAAAACTTCCACAACAAATGATTACAGGAACACATTACATTGTAACTCATTACGTGCAACACTGGTTGCCACCATCGAACTGTCAGTCAATGAGGCCACGACCCTAATGATGCAAACGTTAAGCCTTAATACAGTTTAAAGAGGTGCGTTAGTCTGGAGGAGGAAACACAGATGGAAACGAACAATGGAAATGTGGATAGCTCAGTAGGTAGAGTGGTGGCCCCATGATCGGAAGGTCAGGGGTTCGAATCAGCCGTACCCCTTACTCAGGGGTACAGCTGTGGTACCCCTGAGTAAGGTACCATCCCTACACACGGCTCCCCAGAGGACCGATCATAGATCCCTGTGGGACACCACGATGCCTCATTCTGACTTCTATTAATCACACTGATCTCTATGCTGCTTCCAGAAAAACTCTGAATTGGGTGTAAAATACTTAGGTCATACCGTTAGAGGCTTGTTATGTGTGTAGTCATGTTTCTTTAACACAAACACTATTTCTTTAACACTATTTTTAGTATATATAATAGATCTGTGCTCATTAAACCAAACTAAAGGGTATCTTCAGTCATTTTTTTTTTACACTGACATCATGTCAAATATTTAGATGCTTTATCAAAAGGGAAAAGGGGTTAGCCTTAACCCTATCCTAGCTTCTGATGTACATTAGAAGAACTGCAAGTTTGGTGTAGTTCCTCTGATGGGAACCATAGACAATATAAAAAGATGGGCAGACCTTCTGTGATGTCACCCACTGGTTTCTGAAGTCCTGATTGAAGCGTTGAGATGAGCGTGTCCACCATCACTGTCATGACTGCTGAAACAGAAGTGAAGAGGAGGGGTGGGGCTGACTGTGAATCTGCATGCTCATTGGCTAGCGACTTGTTATTGACAACTTAATAACTAATGAGAATATGATTATACCACAGATAACCCTCCATTTTTAAATAATCATGGCCAAATTTTTATGAGTTTTTATTTAGTATTACCCCAAACGAGTAAGTGAGCACATAAACTCAGAAGGAAACTACAGAGGTCAGTTTTCAGAGTTCTATAGACAACAGGTTTACAGACACTTCTGCACTGGCTTTATTGGATAGCTTCCATGTGTTTTACAGTCTTTGATGGGGACTGACTCAGTGCTGGAGCCTCTGGTGGATGTTTAGAGATGTCTAGAGGAACTGCAGGTATTGATGGTTCAGTGCTCGCCTCATATTACAGGCCTGGAGGTTGATGTTTGATTAAAACCGAAATGAAATGAGCCAGAAGCTGCTTGGTGTGTCATGGTCATTTCACGTGGTTTGGCCTCTTTGTGATTCCATCAGTTCAAGCTTTGTAGTTTTCTAGTAGAAACTATGAACTCTGAGGTCAAAGTATTATGTTCTGAAGTTTAGCAACTGGATTCAGATTTGGAGTCAGCTTCAATTTAATGTTAGAGGAAGTGTAGCTTTCTGCAGCTGCTCTCTGTTTGTGCTTCACAAACAAGGCTTGAAAATTGTGGTTATTTTGCACTGGATAATGTGTGTTTTGTGTTGTTTTCTGCTATAAACTTCAGGGGTTTTTTATGAATAAAGCTTGGTTAAAGATGGGTGTTTGAGCAATACTCGCTGTACACCGCACACACCTGATAGAACACATTAATCACTAACATCAGCTAACATCAGGGTCGAGTCAGGTCGGCTCTTTCAGAGAGGTGACAAAGCACTCTGCTTCTCTTTAAAATACAGGAAGAGGAAGTTTCTAGAGTGTGTCTTTCTGAGTTGTGCTAAAGCCATGGCTGCCATTCCTCCCAGCTGACACTTGCGTCTTGTATGTATGTCTATGCACCTGTGTGTACTGTGTGTGTTTATGTCTGTGTGTGTGTGTGTGTGTGCACGGCGAGGATGACATTCCGTACCTGACAGTGATGATTACAGGTTGGCAGGAAGTGAGAGTGAAGGGGAAAGCAGAGAGCTGGGAAAAAGGCCGAGAGGCAGTGATGACAGAGGCAAGGAGGCGGAGCATGGACACTGATGTGACCGCAAGCATTCATCAGAAACACTTGCAGTAAGCAGGAGCCAAAATGTCAGCACTGCTGATAACAATGGAGGAAAACACCACCAGGAGAGGCACTGTCACTCCCGTGAGCAGCTGGAGGTGATGCAGGGTTAAAAGTTTACAGCAGGAATAAATGAGTTTACAGCCATCCAAGAAGGCAGAGCTCCACTTCAATGAGTGAAAATCGAAAATCGAGGATTTTGATTGGGTGTTACTGATTATATGCGTGATGCTCCCATACAACAGACTAATAACCAGGTGCCACCCATGGTGGTCAGATCTTAGGCTTGGTTTTTTCAGGGACTCATATTTTGTGTTTCACAGTTTTCACCTTTCCAGGTTCTGGTAAGTTTTATATCTGACATGTTTCTCTGATGTAGAGAAGAACCATCAGACTCAGAGTCAGTAATCACGTGTTCAAGCTTCCACTTCGGGACTTCTACTGGATCCCAGTTTCCGGGCTGATGGAGATTCCTGCCACATCAGAACTCCCAGAGCGTTCTCACTCCCGAGGCGTAACATGTCGACGTTTTGTCACGTCCCGCGGCGTTCCTGAGGAACGCGAAAGGAGACCTTCGGCGTTCTTATGGTACGCGGCGGGTTATTGCTGGAATCCAGTGCAATGACGCTCCCGCGGTAGTAGACGTTCCAGCCCTGTATTCCAGCCCTAAACCTAACCTTATCCCTAGCCCTGACCATAACCTTATTCCTGACCTTAACCAGGACTTTAATGATGTTAAATAGCGTGTTTCTAAGCGATTTGAAGAAAAAGAGCGAACATGTGTAGGTTCAGTCCAGACGGTTCTCATATTTCCTCTTTTTCCGAGGTCGTCATTTAGGAACGTGGTGGGTAGCCGAAAACGTAATATGGTGACGATTTGTCACCTAGCGTAAAATGTTACGCTTTGGGAGTGAGAACGGGTTGGAACTCCAGGCTGATCTCAGTTTTGGGTCCCCTGCTTTTTGAGGACTGACTGTAGACTGTGGATGGAATTAACAGTTTCCTGGTCATGGATCCAAGATGTTAATTTGATTGAGTCTGATTAAGTTCACCTGTGCCTCACCCCGCCCCTCTTGTGTGGATTTGTCAGCTGTGTTGTTTTCTGCCTGAATTTATCACATTTGTTCATTTAACCTGTTTTTTTTTGTGATCACTGTGCAGCTCTTTGTGTGTGTGTGCTTGACTTCTTTCAAGTCCAGCCAAGTTTTCTCCAGCCACCTGTTTAGTTCTCACCTGTGAACAGGTACTCCCTGCTGCTTGATTCTGATATTTTCCTATATGAGAAGAGGTCAGAGGTGAACGTCAGGCCCCATGAGCATGATTGTGTGACGTAATGCCTTTAGGAAGCTGTGGACTCACCGTCTGTCCCAGACGTGCAGAAGGGGACGACCTACCAACAAATTTAAATGAAATATGGAAACTTGTATGTTGTGTCTTCATGCTAGTATTATTTGTGTTGCATGGACAAGGCTGGACTGGGACAAAAAATCGGCCCGGGCATTTTGACTAGAGACCGGCCCACCAGGATAAAGATTGAAAATGTGACGTCATTCAGGGGTAAAACCATGTTTCCGAAGTAAGAGCCGACGGATGGTCTGGATATACCAAATATAACGTCCCAGAACACTCCAGCTCACATGTTAGTCTGCTCCAAGCATTCCCACAAAGGTCAGAGTTTTTAGTCGTTAATACGTCATTTTTCTTAACATAATTGGTGATATAGGTTACAAGCAAGTCTGGCGCTGAACAGAAATTGTCGCTATGCTCCTTTATTTATTGTGCATAAATAGTGAATTGTCCTGACACGATATTGCGTTTCGCTTCTGTTATTATGGTACATTGACAAAAACATATACTTTTATTCACAGGATAAAACAGTTTTTTTGTATCACTAATTGTCCAGTACGATTACAGCATACAATATTATTGTCACTGCTACATTTCTGTGATGAACCAGAAATTATTTCCACTGCTAATTAATTACCATTGAGCTCAAAGGTCCTATTAATAAACGGTTAACGAATGTGTATTTATGACGACGATTTGTCAGACTGGTAAACTTACCTTTGTTCGTACGATGGTCTTTCGTTCTACACGGTGCGTTTCAAGGTCCTGCACCCATCCGTCGGTAAACTGTACCTGGGCTTGTTGCAGTGACCTGGAGTTACTAAACTTCACGAGTGTGTGCACTCACTCCAAGAACCGTGTAATTATAAATATGAGCGTGGTGAAAGTTGGGCAGCACGCTAACGTATTTTGTCCCTCTGTGTGCTCGTAAGGGTCTGACCCTTTCACTGGTTTGATTTTTCCTCGTATCTTTTCTTTGTCTTTTCGTCGAGTCTGTCTTTGTACGGACCGGCATTGTTCTCCTTCGTTTTGTACATACCTTTTTTGGGGGGCAAAGAAAAAGCAAGAAAGTATTGGAACCGGAGAATGAACGTTTTGCGGTGCTGCAAATGCTTGCGTTTGATGCGGTACTTGGATTGTTTTGCCACGAGTTCCCGGCATGCAATGCGCGAAAATCACGTGATTGCTAAACAAGGAGGGGGGGTGCATCCGGCCTCCTCGGCTGTAATTGGTCCAGCCCAGAGTCGATCATGACCAATTGGCCAATCCAACACCTTTCATTATATATACCCTTCCTAAAAAAAAAAAAAAAAAAAATCCATCGGCCCATAAAAACAAAAAATCGCCAGCGGCCCACCGGGCAAATGCCCGGTATGCCCGATGGCCAGTCCAGCTATGTGCATGGATGTGAATCTGCAGTCATGTTACTCTGACTCGTCTTTCTTTTGGAGAAAACACAGAAAATGAGGAAGCTTGAGGTTGCGCTCGGGTATGTCTCCAGGAAATGAACGCATTGTCTCCTGAAGTGATGTAAGTTTGTGTGTGGCTGCTGTTGCATACATGCATAAGGGGGGTTTTGATGAGCTCCAGATCGGGTTCTCCGGGGGCCTCGTCCTTCTGTCTGTGCAAGTGTTAATGAAGTTTGTGGCTCCTTCAGTTACACTGGAGGAGGAAGCGGGGAAGACACAGGATGGAAAGGGGCAGAACAGAGCCTCCCCAGAAGACAAAGGAGAAGATATGGAGCTAATAATCTTAGTAAATTATCTTATTTATGTGCAGAATACTTCCAGCCAGGCTCCTGTGAGCTGTGCGGTCCTCAGAGAGATGCCACTGATAATTTTCAGGTTCAGGAAATTAATATTTGGCAGGTAGTCATCAGCTGATGTGACGATATTGAAGAGGGTTTGTGTTTCTATGAATTACATCTCAGTTACCCGGCAAGCAGATTCACTGACAAGGACAGAGAGCGATGAATGATGCCTGAAACTTTTACCAAAGTATTATTTTTGATTCATTACAGCATGGACATTTCTCCAGTCAACTGCAGGGTGTATTATTATCATTGTTGTTGTTGTTATTTGTAACAGCTGGTAAAGGACATCCTCTGGAAATGAACCTGTTTTCTTTTTAGCACCTTGGAGAGTCTTTGTTCCAACTTTGGGCTTAATTTTCTGTTTTTGGAGCATGTTGAAGAACTTGGCATCCTTTTTGTTGGGGATTGTAGTTAAATGTTGATTTGTAACTGTTTTTGGAGCATGCTGAGGAACTCAGCACAGTTCCTCAGTGGGTTTAAGCTGTCCCAGTGTCTTCTATGTCTTCATGAAACCCCAGACTTGACAGTTCATGGTCAGATGATCTGCTGCAGATATCTTGTTTTTGTTATTGTGGAGAAGCAGTATGTCAGGTAACAATGGGATAATTCCTCACAGTCACACAGTATAGTCATAATCTAAAACATGTCATAATCGTCATAATCTAAAACATGAAATACTGCACGCAGCCAGATTTATACATAAAACTGCTCCTTCCTCCTTCTCACTTCCTGTCCTCCAACCAACAGCACACTAAACAACCTCGGCAGGGAAGTAATTGCTACCTCTCTCTCCATTCCTCACGCCACTCTGCGTACACTACGTTTGTTTGTCTTTCGCTGCACTTGTGCATGCTAATTCACTCATGTTTTCTCTGCAGGCGTTGCATTCCAACGAGTCTCTGTCTAACATTGTGCTTTCTCAGGATCGTCTCCGCAATTTAAACATTTTAATCGGGGAAAAAAAACGGGAAATCAAAACAAGCCTTTTTACCGAGTGTGTGTTCCTGCATCCGTGTGTGTGGAAGTGGGTCAGGAATGTTTGTGGAGTAGTGCTAGTTGGTGTGATTAATTACTGTGAGAAGAAACATGAATAAAACAACACATTTGACGGCACTTTGTAACGAAGCAGTTTCAGTAACGAGCCCCAGATATCACTAATGATTGTTCAGGGATATTAACACACACACACACACAGTGCTGATCATACTCTGACAAACTTTCCCTGTTACTCTCCTTTGCTGTTAAACAGTCTGCTTGCTTTACTGCAGAGACCTTTCAGGTCTGTCAGATGTTGAATTTGTGTTTTTCTAATTGGATCTGTCTAAACATGTTGGCATGCCTGAAATATTTCTCTAATTAGCTCACAAACATTTGGTTTTTCATTTTCTGACATGTCTAATTCCTGAAAATGTGGCTGCTGAAACATAAGCGCTGCTGTTAGTGCTGCTGAGCCACATCTGTCACACAGGATCAGTGAGTGAACACTCTGCCATCATGTTCAGCAGGTAAACGCAGGACGGTGTTAGGGTCCCTGGGTCGTTGACCCAGTGTTTTGTGTTTTTGGTTCTTTGATTTTGTTATTTCATTATATTCTTGCTTTGCTTTACGGGTTTTAGGATTATTCTTAGTTAAGGTTCTCTGGGTGGGGTTTGAGTTTTAGTGTTCTTGTTTTCTGTCTGTGTAATCCTTAGTTGCTGTCTCCCCTGTCTGCCCTGGTCCCACGTCTCTGTTCCCTCTGTTGTAGTGACTGCATGTGAGTCTGTGTCTTTTGTTCAGTCTCTGTTATGTTTCCTGTTTTACTTTGAAAGTCCATGTCTCATGTTAATGTGTCTGGTTTTGCTTCCTTTGTCTCGTTAGGCCTGATTTGCCCCAGCTGTGTTTCCCTCCTGTTACTCATTCCCTGATTGCTCCCGCTGTGTATTTAAGCCCTGTGTTTCTCTGTGTCCTTGTCGTGATCTACTGTTTATTTTGCTGTGTGTTTTGTCAGTCCACCAGTGTTAGTTTATTTTGAGTTTTTCCAGTTATGTTATGTTTGAGTTCAGCATTAAAGCTGTTTCGGTTTAAGTTTGTCTCTGGAGTCTGCACCTTGGGTCCTATTCCTCTCCGCACACAGCCATCACATAACAGACGGTGCTCCAAGCTTAATTATCCAACGGCCCACTTACAAATCTTTAAGAATGAACTGCTCAAAGCAAACCCATTACAAGGGGAAAAGTACACAGCAAATTCAAAAGTGTTAAATTTTTTGGTGTTAATAGTCTCCTTGCAAAAGTAGAGTTAATTTTACTCTAAGCAGAGTCACATTCTTTTAATGTAACTCTGAGGTGTAAAATGATAGTAGTTAAAATCGAGTGTTAAAAATGAGTGTTTCTCTGTCAAATCTGGAGGTGTTACAATGGAAACATTAACTCTTGACCTCTTAACTCTGAACTCCTAGAGGGGCTATGACACCAACAGAGTAAATTCACAGACTCCGCCCCCAGCACGGCTCCAATCGAAGCTGAAGTGAAGCCGTTTCAGAACATTTTGCTCTACATATTTGAGTTGTTTGCCATGCTTGGTAAGTCATTTTTTCAAAGATTGTTTCAATTGTTATTAGCTTTTACTTCTGTGGCTCTTTGGAGTTGAGACAAAGCTGTGTGAAAGGCATTAGCCATGTTGCTCGCTGATAGCATAATATTCTGTTTTAGCTAGCTGAAAGGTATTGTTTGCGGGCAAATACCACAGCCTTGAAAAAAAGCTTGCATGTGAATTTTCAGTCAAATCTTTGGTCAAATACACCTAAAACAATGTCTAGAGTGTGAAATGTTGGTATAATGGTGCTACTTGAAGCCTGAAAACGATCGCCCATAAAAAAAAAAAAAAAAAAAACGAGCAAACAGCAGTAGCAGGCGTCCTGACTGGATTCTACGTTAGCATAGATCCCTCCAGAGTTTTGTGCACACGGTTTAGGTAAAAATTAAAAAGGTTGAGGTTTTACATTTAGTTCAGTATTACCTGTTGCCTGTGTCCTTGTCTTTTGGGAAAATACTTTACACAAGTAATGGCTCAAAGAGGATTCCTTTTTTTTTTTTACTGTGCTGCAATTGTTTACTGGATTATTTGTGCCATTAATTAGTGTCAACTAATTTTTATTCGATCTCCACACAGGATATGCTTGTGAAGATGGAATATGGGGGAGAGCAGAAGTGCGTTGAAGTTCCACAAAGTGATGAATGAAGGACATGCATATTGTATTGAAGAAATAAGTGATGAGAATGCTGTTATTTGCATTTACCATGTCAGACCTTTTGATAAACAAAATTCTAATGAAAGTGAGAACATGTATACTGTTACGTCTTTCAGAAAATGTTTTGAAATTGTGGTGCACAGTTCAGAATAAATGTTTTTCAAAAACCATTGCATCTTTTTAGTAAATGTTTATTTCCAAAAGAAATTTCTAGAAGTTCAGAACAGTAAAATTCCCGCTTTTTAGAATGAATTAGAAGATAACTCTTACGTAGTTAAACTAAAATACTCTTTGAGAGTTAATATATAAACTCTTAACACCAAGTGTTAAATTATCAACTCCAGACAGATTTGGTGTTTAACACTAAATCAGAGTTAACGTACCAACTCTCCAAAAAGAGTTAAATTAACACTCTCTGGTGTGGACCCATATAGACACTTTAATAGTGTTGAAATCAAATCCGACAGTGTTAATTTGGACATGCTGGATTTGCTGTGTAGACGTCTTCGATCAGCTCTACTTATAGTAAACCAAATGTTAGTGGAATATTAAACTATTTTCCAGTTTCCCAGCTCCTTTTTTGCTCTGGAAAATCATCACTACACAATGATTTTCATGCATGTCGGCTGACATTAACATCAACATGAGTGACACATTGTGGGGGATCTGACCTGCTCTTTGTGTTGTGTCCTACTGCAGAAACATGACTTAATGTTTAAATTTGAAAACAAGAGACTGGAAATTTCAAATGGCAGGAGATGAAAAAAACAGTCCTCCAGGAAGAATAGAAAGTGATTCAGACGCAGCGTGAAGTGTCAAACATCACAGGATGCTTTGTGCAAGTTAATAGCAGGAAAATTAAGTGTTGGGTCAAAATGAAATGATGATTGAATAAAAGAATACACACAAACGTAGAGAGCACTCACATTTTAACTTGCTGATTGCTCTGACTTTTCTATGACCTCAAATAAATTTTCATCCAGAGGAAACTAAATGTTTGGCCACAAATGATGAATTTTGACATGTTTATGATTATAAAGCATTGTGTGCTCTCTGATACAAGATATGATGCATAATAAAGCATCTGGAGGCAACAGTTGTTGTGATTCAGGGCTAGATACATAAGGTTGAATTGATACAGTCGACCTTGTGTTCTGTAAGGATGTTGCTTTCACCTGTAGCACAGACAGCTAAACACCACTGCAGTCCGAGCATAGCACTTCCTGATGAGGGTGGTCTCCCCAGCATCGCACCAATGCTCACCCCACATGCACACTCTCAGATGGACGTCCTCCTTTGGTTTGCAAAGTCCTGTCTCGAACCCTCAAGCTGAGCGCTGATGGTGGGTCCAGAGATAAAAAAATTAAAATCAATAGAAGTGTTTCAATAGGATCATAATTTCAAAATGAATATTTTGTTTTATTCAGTCAGATCTGAAAGCGACAACTGAAAACATGACATCAGCTGAGCAGGAACATTGCTCACTTCTTTTTAAAGCCAGAGGAGCAGATGATTCAACGTGGGGAATCCAGATCCTATCTGCACCTGTGGAATATGCCTGGACAATACAGAGGCCTAAGCTCTCCAACAGGACCAAAAATATCTGCTGAAAGACTGAGACAGCACAGGAACCAGCAGAGGTCTCAGGGCCACAAGCTTGGTCCATCCATCTGTCCATCTGTCCGTCAATCTTTTTCTGCTCATCCAAAGTCTGGTCGTGGGGCAGCAGCCTAAACAGAGAAGCCAGACCTGTCTCTCCCTGGCCACTACCTCCAGCTCCTCCAGGGGAACAGTGAGACATTCCCAGGAAAGCTGAAAGAGACATAAACTGTACAGTGTGTCCTGGGTCTACCCCAGGGGCCTAGTAGGACAGGGGTGGCTAACTACAGGCCTTGAGAGCCGGTGTCCTGCAGGTTTTTGAAATCACCCTGAGTCAACACACCTGAATCAAATGAATAGTTCATTACCAGGCCTCTGGAGAACTTCAAGAAATGTTGAGGAGGGTTTGAGAAACCGTGTTTGTTGGACGGGGCCCCGTCACCTTCGCCTTTGCCTTCGCGGTCCCCTGCGACTGCTTAAAGAAAAGTGGTTATCCGAGTCGCAGCGAGCCGAACATAACGTGTTAGATTATGTTTGCAGTTTTAGAGAGCGTCTTTTCCGTGCATGTCAGTTGGCCCGTGAAAATTTGGAACAAACTCAAGGCAACATGAAAGCCCGGTATGACAAAAAGACAGTGGTCCGACATTTTGCTCCTGGTGAAAAAGTTCTGGTGTTGCTTCCTTTAGTTGGGTCTAGCCTTCATGCTCAGTTTTCTGGTCCCTATGAGGTGGACAAAAGGATAAGTGACACTAGCTATGCAGTAAAAGCTCCTGATCGAAAGAGAAAACTGAGGGTTTGCCACGTTAACATGCTTAAACGCTATGTTTCTAGAGAGGACTCGGCAGCCGAAAAAACCTCTCCCATAGCGCCTGTCTCTGTGTGTTCGGCACCACCATTGTATGTTTTGCAAGATGATGACTTGATTGACAAGAGCAGTTGTATGCCGTTGGCCCGTTTGCAAAACTCAGAAGTGTTAGAGAACTTAGAATCATTTCTGTCGCATCTGTCAGATTCCGCCCGCAAAGATATCCTTGATCTGATTGAAGCTAATTTGCTGCTTTTCTCTGACCATCCGCGGCAGATGTCTGTGCTCTTTCATGATATCGTTGTGGAAGTTGATAAGCCAATAAAGCAACATGCTTATCGAGTAAATCCAACCAAGCGGATTTTAATGCAACAGGAAGTCGAATACCTGGTTAAACATGGGTTAGCTGAGCCCAGTAACAGTGCGTGGAGTTCACCCTGTATTTTGGTGCCTAAACCAGATAACACCCCACGTTTCTGTACCGATTTCAGAAAGGTTAATTCAGTCACAAAACCTGATTCTTTTCCTCTCCCCAGAATGGAGGACTGCATGGATCGTGTCGGCTCAGCTACATACGTCACTAAATTAGACCTGTTAAAAGGGTATTGGCAAGTCCCGTTAACCCCCAGAGCTTCCGAAGTCTCCGCGTTTGTAACTCCAGATCATTTCCTCCAATACACTGTAATGCCCTTCGGGTTGCGACACGCACCTGCAACATTTCAACGTCTGATGCAGAAGGTATTATTTGGAGTGAAAAACTGTGAGGCATACTTGGATGACATTGTCATTTATTCTCCAACATGGTCAGAACATCTGGAAACGCTCTCTGAGGTGTTCGGACGTTTTTGTGAATCTTCTCTCACATTAAACCTCTCTAAGTGTGAGTTTGGCAAAGCCACCATTACTTATTTAGGGAAACAGGTCGGACAGGGGCAAGTGCGCCCTGTTGCTGCGAAGGTACAGGCCATTGTTGATTTTCCTGTTCCGCAGACAAAAAGAGCTCTGCGTTGTTTTTTAGGAATGGCCGGTTTTTATCGAGGGTTTTGCAGAAATTTTTCTGATGTGGTTAGTCCCCTAACTGATCTTATTAGCCCCTTAAAGCCTTTTATTTGGTCTCCAGCATGTCAGGTGGCATTCGAATCTGCCAAAGCATTGTTGTGCAGTGCACCAGTGCTAGCTGCGCCGAATTTTGAGCGCCCTTTTAAACTAGAAGTTGATGCCAGCTCGTGTGGCGCAGGCGCTGTTCTGTTACAGGAAGATGGTCACGGCGTAGATCATCCCGTCTGCTACTTTTCAAAAAAGTTTAACAGACACCAGACCCATTATAACACCATTGAAAAAGAGGCTCTTGCCTTACTCCTTGCGTTACAGCATTTTGAGGTCTATGTCGGGTCAAGAGTGCTGCCTGTGCAGGTGTTTACCGATCACAACCCACTGGTGTTTCTTTCCCAAATGCGCAACTCCAATCAAAGACTTATGCGCTGGTCCTTGTTATTGCAAGATTTTAACTTGGAGATCAGTTACAAGAAAGGGAAAGATAACGTGCCCATAACGGCCCAACCCAACCAGCAGACCGTTCACTGTGTCAAAATATTATGGTAATGTAAGAGCATGTAGGGGTGGACCGCCTTTTTGTTTGATCAGTTTTCTCCTGTTTTTGTTAGGCAGGGAGGAAAGTGATTGTCATTTGGTTTCGTTCTTTTGAGTAGGTAAGTTGTGTTTATTCCTGAGATAGGTTACTTTTTGTTTGTTGTTTTGGCCTTGGGTTCACCCTGAAGTTATGGTATGCTCACTTCCTTTGTTTAACTGCACTTATTGTAAATAAATCACTGTCACAAAATATTAAGTGTGTGACGTGCTGCTTGGGGTTGGACGGGGATGGATCACCCTTTATGTTGTGGTCTGGCCGTGCCTAGACGGGCCATAACAAGGTAATTTAGCCATTTAAATCAGCTGTGATGGATCAAGGACACATCTAAAAGCTGCAGGATACCAGCTATCAAGGCCTGGAGTTGGCCACCCCTGTAGTAGGACATGCCAGGAGCACCTTGCCCATGATGCTGTCTAATCAGAAGGCTGAACCACCTCTACTGACTTCTTTTGATGTGTAGAAGTAGTGGCTCTGCTCGGAGTCCCTCCCAAAAACAAATTTCCCCCACCAGTATCTGTGAGCATTAAGGACTGATGAGCATTAAGGTCAGAGTGTTTTATGGTTCGCTTTGTTGCTTAATGGTATTAACTGTTAAATCCAAAATAGAAATCCTGTGAGTGTTCATGTGACCCGACATTGGAGCTCAGATTAGGGGAAAATCAAAGGTAAGGAGTTGATAATGAAGGTGGAAGATGCAGGTCATCACAGCTGAACAAGCTTTGACCAAAAACAGACACAAATGGAGGCTGTGGGTCGGTGTGTGAGCTGGGCCTGAGCTCAGCTTCTGCTTATAAAGAGCATGTTAAATACACATCTACAGCAAACTGGAGCATGACTGCTACACACTGTAACATGCCCCACTTTGTCGCCCGGCCCTGCCTGGAGATGTACTGGCAATCAGACACGCGAGTTTCCATCAGAGCTGGAAAAAACCCTTGCAGAGCTCAGCAGAGCCTGCTCCAGACAGGTGCTTTCTGCTTGTTCTGCTTCAACAAGCAAACAATGGCGACGCGGAGAGAATTTTTCTGTTGGAGGCTCCGATTTTTACATGAAATATTTCAGAGGCCACATCTCCAGCAGCTCAGGGAAGCTTTGTCAGCACGTGTTACAGCCTGCAGAGATCACCTTTGCAGCGTGTTGTAATGCTCAAATGTTTATGTTTTCCTGTTGCTGCTCATTTTAAAGATGAACATCACACAGCTGTTTCTGCACTCCTACAGCAGCTGCTTCCGGGAGATTAGCCTGGATTCTCTCATTAATGTTCAGTAACTTCTTATCTTTTGTCTTTAACTTTTATCCTCTTACTTGCGTTTCTGGACACAAATTTCCTCCTTTTGTTGTTTCCATGAATATGATTATTGCAATCCAAGAGTCCAAGAGGCCAAGCCCCTAATTGTGCAAACCTTAAGCCTTAATAGAGTTTAAAAAGGTGAGGTTCAGGTGTAACAAGGATATTAAAAAAAATTAATCCGCCATCACGGTCAACGCGATTAAAATTTTTAACACAATTAACGCATCTGGAGTGCAGAATGACTCAAAATCCCTGAAATGTTTCTGTCAATGCATTTCGGGCAGTTTGTCCAAGTAGAGTTACCTTCGCACATGCGCAAATGGACAGTTGATCTGGTAGTGACGGGCAGCTGAAGCAATCAACTCAATATGGAAGATAATAAATGCACATTGGCCCTCTCGATGGGAAATTTGAGTATTAAAAAAATAACAAGATGGAACAGTCGACCGACACAAAGTATTATTTATGCACATTGTGCAAGAAGGAATTTTTTTTTCACCGAAGCACTTCCAGCTTAAAATATCACATTGACGCGAAGCATACGTTAGTCGGGGATGCTGCTAGCACTTTGACTAACGTGTCACCCAGCTGGCGACAAACCACTCACAGAGCATCAGGGACTCAGTAAGTCTACCTTGGAAATATTGACTGACACCATTGCCAAGTGGATTGCAACAAACTGCAGACCTGTTAATATTGTTGAGACCACGTGCTTTACATAGCTTTGGTTCCTCGTTTCAAGGACTTGAAGTGCCTCCCCAAGAGTGACAGAGAGAGAGTTTTTTGTTGACATGAATGTTCAAGATGTTCAATAAACATATTAAGTGCATATATTTTCCCTTTTTTCTCGAGTCTGTTTGCTCATGCAAAATGAAATGCGACTAATATACCATAAAAATGAATTATATTTAATCGTAAGTAAGCAAAATTAATCCACAGTAACCCTGTGATGATTCTGATTAAACATTTTAATTGTTTGACTGCACTAATACATATTATATATTAGTGTATACTTACCTATTAGTATATAGGTTTTTAAAAAGTTGTATTTTAAAGGAGAGAACCTGTGTTAAAAGACTGAAGAAAACTATTCAAATTTTCTTTGAATTTAAGCTTACATTCTTTGTGTAAATGTCAGTTACGAGCTGAAATTGGTCAAACAAAGAAATTCATTAATATTCTGCCCATTTCTGTGTCCATGTATGTAAATCTGCACGTGCCAGTGCATATACTGAGATTAATTTTCACTCGCCTGAATGTGTATGAACTCGTTTCCTCGCTCTGTATTTAGATCATGAACAAAAATGACAATAAACTGTTTTTTTTTCTGCTGTGCACGTTTCTGCTGCACAAAGCGATGGAGTTTGAATGTGACGAGAGATTAAATTCATTTGTAGAGTCTTAGCTACCACAATAAAGTCATGTCTGCCAGAGCTCACGCAGTTTTAGTATATGTGGTCGAGCAAATCCCACCACTCAGTCAGCTTTATAAATATGTATTTAGAATACTAGTGGCTCTATTTGTCTGCCCTATATTCAATTTATAACTAAGAATAATCTGTGAACTATTAGGCAGAATGTAATCCCTCCTTATTCTCAGTCTATTCTTACAGCTGACTGCCTTCACAGTGCAGAGCAGGGTGGAGTATGATACTTTATCTCTGCATGCTACACACCTGCACAGGTAAACCTCTGTCTTTATGAGCGTATGGTGCTTTATCCTGACTGCGTCATATGAAATATGAAATAAATTTATTTCAAAGTTATGTACAGAGGATGTTTTTGTCAGAGTAAAACTGTGGACCTACAACAATGTTCAGGTATTATTCAGTTTAAAAAACCATTTGAAAAATGCTTTTGGAAGAGTGTGAAACTAATAAAAGTGATGACCAATAGTATATATAAATATGTGAATGTATATCTGAATTAAAACTGTCATTGTTTCTAAATTTATACATAGATTTTGCTTTTTTACTTTTTTGTGGGGCAAGATTACACAAGCTCTGCGGGGAAGTGGGGTAATAATGAATATGGTAAATAAACAAAGTTGAGAAGGGACTGAGGAGCATGTACATACTTGCTCCTACTCCATTTTGGACTTGATAATTGAGCGGTTATTTCTTGTCACTGAAATTTTGTTTATTTTGTTTAAGCAGGTGTGTGTATGTGTATACATATGTGTGTGTATATATAGGCAGGTTATCTTCATCATCGTCATCGTCATCATATTTTAGCTTTTAGTCTCCACAACAAGCTGTTCTCCATGAGATGAATAAACATACCCACCCCTAATCTACTGTTTGTCCTGGTGGTGCTGGCAGCAGCCAGAGATGCCTGGACCTTCTTCACCCCAGCTAAAGAGACATGATATAGCCATTGAGTCCTGGTCATCTCCAGGATCCTGGTCAGATGCTGAACCCCCTCAGCTGCCTCCTTTCAGTGTGGAGGAATATCAGCTCCACTCTGAGCTGCACCAGGCTCGTTTCCGAAGAAGCTCATTTCTGCTGCATGTATCTGCAATCCCAAAGGTCATGGACATTTTTAGGGTAGGAATTTAGCTTACTGCTGCAGTGGCCACTTGTACGTCTGAACACCCACTGGGAACAGGTTTTAGCACCAGCAGTCATGCTCTCCGTGGTTCTACAGACTCTGAACACCCTGAAATAACAGTCCCTTCTGAAAAGAAGGGAACTTTTTTTCTTTTTATTTCCAAACACTCCGTTTTTTATCCCCATTTTTTTTTAATACTCTTGAATGATGTCATGGGAAGTGGCTATTCCAAGTAAGGTCACATCAAACACAGTAGCCACACTTTCAGTAGCCACAATTTCAGTCTGGTTTCCGCCCCAATCATAGTACAGAAACTGCTTTCTTAAGGTTATTAATGACCTTCTGATGGCAGCTGATTCTAGTCTTTTGATACCATTTCTCATAAAATCCTTTTGAACAGATTAGCATCCATTGGTGTTAGTCATTACCCCCATTGCCTGGTTCACCTCATATCTCCCAGACAGCACTCAGTTGATCCGATTTATATCCCATTCTTCAAGTTTCTTTCCTGTTTCTGCTGGTGTGCCCCAGGGTTCAGTATTAGGGCCTCTTTTATTCATTATCTGCATGCTCCCTCTTGGCCATATATCCTGAAAATATAATATAAATTTTCACTGTTATGCTGATGACAATCAGCTCTACATTTCTTCCAAACCTAATTCATCCCTTCTGCCTACCTCCCTCTCAAACTGTCTTATTGAGATTAGATCATGGTTCTCCTCCAATTTTCTCAAATTTAACAGTAATAAAAAAGAAGTTTTACTCATTGGCACGGCCTCTACCTTAACCAAATCTCAGTTTCTTCATTAATATTGAAAATCCCCCCATCCTTCCTTCCCCTCAGGAAGAGGGTGTCATATTTGACTGTACTCTTCCATTTCAGTCTCACGTTAATTACATAACCTGGTCTGCATACTTTCACTTAGGTAACATTAACCGACTGCGTCCCTTCCTTTCTCCCCATGCTACTGCCATCCTTGTCCATAGTCTTATTACTTCCTGGATTGATTATTGCAACTCCCTCTTATTTGGTCTCCCCAATAAGTCCGTCCATAAACTTCAATTTATTCAGAATTCCACAGCTTGGCTCATGACTCATACTCCCATGAGCGAACATATTACCCCAATTCTTACACAGCTTCACTCGTTGCCCATAGAAGCTAGGATAAACTTTAAAATTGTAGTTCTCACATTTAAGTGCATCCATACCCTTGCTGTCAATGGAAAATTGTATTTAGTAGTCAGTATAATCTTTTAATGATATAAGTTTGCATATGGTAGAATACTGCATGTATTCATTTGTGTTTAGAAGTATATACAGTGGGGCAAAAAAGTATTTAGTCAGCCACCGATTGTGCAAGTTCCCCCACTTAAAATGATGACAGAGGTCAGTAATTTGCACCAGAGGTACACTTCAACTGTGAGAGACAGAATGTGAAAAAAAAATCCATGAATTCTCATGGTAGGATTTGTAAAGAATTTATTCGTAAATTAGGGTGGAAAATAAGTATTTGGTCACCTCAAACAAGGAAAATCTCTGGCTCTCACAGACCTGTAACGTCTTCTGTAAGAAGCTTTTCTGTCCCCCACTCGTGAATGAATGAATGGCACCCGTTTGAACTCATCATCTGTATAAAAGACACCTGTCCACAGCCTCAAACAGTCAGACTCCAAACTCCGCCATGGCCAAGACCAAAGAGCTTTCGAAGGACACCAGGAAAAGTATTGTAGACCTGCACCAGACTGGCAAGAGTGAATCTACAATAGGCAAGCAGCTTGGTGTGAAAAAATCAACTGTGGGAGCAATCATCAGAAAATGGAAGACATACAAGACCACTGATAATCTCCCTCGATCTGGGGCTCCACGCAAGATCTCATCCCGTGGGGTCAAAATGATCATGAGAACGGTGAGCAAAGATCCCAGAACCACACGGGGGGACCTGGTGAATGACCTGCAGAGAGCTGGGACCAAAGTAACAAAGGTCACCATCAGTAACACACTACAACGGCAGGGAATCAAATCCCGCAGTGCCAGACGTGTTCCGCTGCTGAAGCCAGTGCATGTCCAGGCCCGTCTGAAGTTTGCCAGAGAGCACATGGATGATACAGCAGAGGATTGGGAGAATGTCATGTGGTCAGATGAAACCAAAGTAGAACTTTTTGGTATAAACTCAACTCGTTGTGTTTGGAGGAAGAAGAATACTGAGTTGCATCCCAAGAACACCATACCTACTGTGAAGCATGGGGGTGGAAACATCATGCTATGGGGCTGTTTTTCTGCCAAGGGGACAGGACGACTGATCCGTGTTAAGGACAGAATGAATGGGGCCATGTATCGTGAGATTTTGAGCCGAAACCTCCTTCCATCAGTGAGAACTTTGAAGATGAAACGAGGCTGGGTCTTCCAACATGACAATGATCCAAAACACACCGCCCGGGCAACAAAGGAGTGGCTCCGTAAGAAGCATTTGAAAGTCCTGGAGTGGCCTAGCCAGTCTCCAGACCTCAACCCCATAGAAAATCTGTGGCGGGAGTTGAAAGTCCGTGTTGCTCGGCGACAGCCCCAAAACATCACTGCTCTCGAGAAGATCTGCATGGAGGAATGGGCCAAAATACCAGCTACTGTGTGTGCAAACCTGGTAAAGACCTATAGTAAACGTTTGACCTCTGTTATTGCCAACAAAGGTTGTTACAAAGTATTGAGTTGTATTTTTGTTATTGACCAAATACTTATTTTCCACCCTGATTTACGAATAAATTCTTTACAAATCCTACCATGTGGATTCATGGATTTTTTTTTCATATTCTGTCTCTCACAGTTGAAGTGTACCTCTGGTGCAAATTACTGACCTCTGTCATCATTTTAGGTGGGGGAACTTGCACAATCGGTGGCTGACTAAATACTTTTTTGCCCCACTGTAGTTGGTGGCATATTGAAAGAATGTCTCATCCTAGGAGGTCTGTAACATTCCAGGGTGTTCTGGCGTTCACCCCCACATCCTAGGAGTATGGGAGAGGTTGTACCTTGTCTTATTGTTTTACGGTAGGATTAACGTAGCTAATGCGGTCGCGGACCGGGAGACCACGGCCTATTGTGGCCAAATTCGGTCAATTCAAACAGAAGGAACAGGTGAAGAGTCGCGGCAGAGAGC
Source organism: Copadichromis virginalis (assembly GCF_057382275.1). Taxonomy (NCBI): domain Eukaryota; kingdom Metazoa; phylum Chordata; class Actinopteri; order Cichliformes; family Cichlidae; genus Copadichromis; species Copadichromis virginalis. The sequence continues at coordinate 29,366,696 of NC_140624.1, forward strand.
TGAAAGGAACGGACTTCAGCGTGAACGACCAGTTCCCCAAAGAGATCCTGGAACGACGCAAGGTCCTGTTCCCAGTTCGACGTAGCTTCATCCAGAAAGGCTCCCGTGCTGTCATCGCCGTGGACTGGCTCTACGTGGACGGACAGCTCTACCGCGACCCCGGCACCACACCGTGGTTATATTGACTGCACTCCAGATAAGAACCCGCTACACTCTTTTCTTATTCATTCACACTTTCTCTTTTAACATGGGTTTAACCTAGTAATATCAATATGATGTCATAGCAGATATAACACCGTCACCCTCCGTCATTGCTTTAATTGGAATGTTTCCGTTTCGTTTCTTTTTTGTTGTTGTTGCTCACAGTTCATGTGGTTTCTTTCTTTCTCTTGTCTTTCACTGCTGTGATCACCTACTTCCCCACTCACCTACAAACAACACCCTCTATTTCTCCATATTTTCACACCACGATCACGCAAACACATCAGCTCAACGGCAGCACATTCACAACAGCCTCACAGCACGCACAGACTTGCAGGACACATAAGCAAGCCACGCTTGTTCCTATTAGTGAATATTCACACACACATAGTCAGACTTATGGAGCCTCTCACCACACTTCTTTTTCTCTTTCTATTTACAAACAAGGGATGTTTCCACATTCTCTCCACCTATCCAAACGAAACACCCAGCATACTTCATTAGACATACACACACAATTATGGGCATGCTGAGGTTTGTCACATGGAATGTAAATGGAGCTGGCACCAGAGGAAAGAGGTTAAAGATATTTAACCAGCTTAAAAAACTACAGGCAGATGTTGTTTTATTACAAGAAACTCATAAACCTGTCACAGGTTTAAACGAACTTAAAACACCTGAGTTTCCTAATGTGTTTGCAGCCTGTTATAATTCTAGACAACGGGGAGTAGCAATTTTAATACATAAAAATGTTAATTTTACAGTACTCGATACAGTTATAGATCCAGAGGGTAGATTTCTAATTATTAAACTATCAATATTGAACAAAAAACTATGTATTGTAAGTATATACGGTCCAAATGTTGATGAACCCTCATTCTTCCACGGTTTTTTTAGTGCACTCTCTGAACACCTTGATTGCACACTCATTCTTGGCGGTGACCTCAACCTTGGACTAAATGAAGACATGGATAGGCTCAACACAACAGGAACTCAGCGCAATTGGCAGTCCACAAATATAATCAAACAGTATATGAGCGACTTTGGTCTTTGCGATGCATGGCGCTCTCTTCACCCCACCAGTAAGGAATATACTTTTTTCTCGCATGTTCATCACTCTTACTCTCGTCTGGATTATTTTTTGGTCAGCAGCTCACTGCTGTGTGACATTTCAGACACTGAGATTCATCCTATAGCTGTCAGCGATCATGCTCCTGTATCTTTAACACTAATGCACAAGAATACCACTACGCCAAGAAAAAACTGGAGATTTAATATATCACTACATAAAGATGAAGACTTTATTAAATATTTTAAAAAGGAATGGACTTCATATTTTGACTTTAATGACACTCCCGGAATATCTGCTTCTGTTCTATGGGAAGCAGGGAAAGCTGTGATGAGAGGTAAAATAATTTCTTTCTCATCACACAAAAAGAAAGAAGAAAACAAAAATATTCAGGAATTAGAAAAAAACATCAAATCACTAGAAGAAGCCTACGCGTGCAACCAAGATCAGGAAACATTGAACAAAATATGCAAAACAAAACTAAAATTAAATGTAATTATTAATAAAAAAACACAATTCCTTATACAAAGACTTCGCTTGCAGAATTTTGAACACAGTAACAAATCAGGTCGATTTCTAGCTAACCAGCTAAAAATAAATAAAGAAAAAACAACTATATGTGCTGCTAAAGATTTATCGGGGAACACAATATATGATCCTGGAAGAATAAACAACATTTTTAGGGATTTCTATGAAACTTTATACTCACCACAAATAAACCCATCTAAAAATGAAATTGATCTGTTTCTTGACAACGTAACTCTTCCAAAATTACTAGACAGTCAAGCAATGGAACTGGATTCGCCACTGACGCCAAGTGAACTCCAGGAAGCCCTGATAAGTATGCCCAATAATAAGGCTCCAGGTCCAGACGGCTTCCCTGCAGAATTCTACAAAGAATTCTGGATAATTTTGGCACCAGTATTCCACGGCATGTTGCAGGAAATCGAGGAAAATGGCAGACTACCACCAAATATGAATTCTGCCAACATTAGTCTCCTGCTAAAACCAGGCAAAGACCCTTTATTTCCCTCAAGCTATCGTCCAATTTCTCTTTTAAATGTAGACCTTAAAATAATCTGCAAAGCTCTCTCAAAGAGATTAGAGAAAATGACCCCCCTCTTAATTCATCCTGACCAAACTGGTTTCATAAAAGGTCGGCACTCCTCAACAAACACTCGTAGATTACTTAATTTAATAGACTACTCATACGATAAAAACATCGAAACCATAATATTATCTCTAGATGCAGAAAAAGCATTTGACAGAGTTAACTGGAAATTTTTATTCGCAACTTTACACAAATTTGGTTTTGGAAACTCTTTCATAAACTGGATAAGAATATTATACAATTCCCCAACAGCTCGTATCAGAACAAATGACCAGACATCCTCCAGCTTCTGTCTCCTGAGGGGCACCAGACAGGGATGCCCACTCTCCCCTTCACTTTTTGCAATTTTTATCGAACCTCTAGCAGCAGCATTTGGACAGGCTACAACAATTAAGGGCATAAAATGTAAGAACATAGAACATAAAATCAGTCTCTATGCGGATGATGTGTTGCTTTTTCTGCAAAACACACAAACCAACCTCTCTGAGGTAATTACTTTAATAAACTGGTTTTCAAGAGTTTCCGATTATTCAATTAACTGGCCAAAATCTACAGTTCTCCCCATTAACTGCTCCTTCCATAATTCTTCCTCTGCCCCACTGCAATCCGGAAATATTAAATATTTAGGTATTAATGTCTCTCCTAAGCTTTCAGACTTAACTAAATTAAACCACATCCCACTTCTAAAGAAAGTAGAAGGCGATCTGACTAGATGGAAATCTTTACCCATATCACTCATGGGAAGGGTCGCCACTATAAAAATGATGATCTTGCCAAAAATAAATTACTTATTTTTGATGATCCCTAACAAACCATCACAAGATTGGTTCAGATCTCTGGATTCATATATTTCCAAATTCCTTTGGAAAGATAAACCCCCGCGTACCAGCTTAAAAACGCTACAAAGAACCAAGGATAGAGGAGGATTAGATCTGCCTAATTTTCACCAATACTTCTTAGCCAACAGGCTTCAGTTCATCTCAGAATGGTTAAAACATACCTTCTTAGTTGAGCCCTGGCTAGATGTTGAACAGGCACTATGCAAGGAGCTAGAGATTTCAGACCTACCATTTATTAGCTCAAACATCAAAAGACATGAATGCTTTAAAAGTATCAACATCAGCTTTTCTCTGACAGCATGGTGGGAGTTTCTAAAAATAACGGAGTCTTCATTAATCCCATGCAAACGTACACCTATCTGGAACAACCCTGACATATTACAAAACAATAATATGATTAATTTCCCAGAATGGAGTTGTACAGGAATTAAATACTTAGAACATATATTAGAGGGAACAGAATTTATTCCATTTGACAGACTAGTTGCACAATATGGAATCAACAAGACAAGATTTTTAGAATATCAACAAATTAAATCCATAGTAAAAAAGAAATTTAACCTCAGTCAAGTTGAATTACAAACACCACCAAGTGCGGCACATTTTCTTACTCTTAAATCCCCCAAATTATTATCTAAAATATACAGAACACTTTCTAAATTAGATGAATCAATATCCCTTCCTATTGCAAAGTGGGAAGCAGATTTATCAGTCAGCTTAGACCAAAACTTCTGGTCTCAGATTTGCTTAAAAACCTTTAAATTAATTAAAAATCCCAGTCTGCAATTAATACAATACAAAATACTACATAGAGTGCACTATACAGGTCATCGGATGTTCAAGATGGGCTTTACATCTTCCAACAACTGCTCACACTGTCAAGGCAATACACCAGACAATTACATCCACGCTCTTTGGTTCTGTCCACCAGTGCAAAAGTTTTGGCGTGAGATATGTGAAGACTTATCAAAGTGTCTGAAATGTAACATTCCAACTTCCCCCTTAGTGTGTTTACTGGGCAGCTTAGATAATGTCACTTCAGAAAAGAATATAGCCCATATGATTTTCACTGCCCTATGCATAGCCAAGAAAACAGTCCTCATGAACTGGAAAAATAAAAATAATCTTAATTCTAACCAATATAGAAATTATCTATTAGATTACATTAGTCTTGACACAGCCTCTGCCACCACATCAGATTAATTGCTCTGGACTCCTTTTATCAGCTCCATCACCTAGTGGGGGTGGGGGGTCATAGTTTAGTCCCGCCTTCACTGTTGTGATTGGTGTGGGGGTAGGGACAGGCTTAGGGCGTCGGGGGGTTCCCCGGAGGCATCTTTCTTGGGGGGCTCAACCAGGGATAGCGGTCATGTCCGGTTGGGGGCTCTATTGGCTCTCAGGTGACTGTTTCCTCGCGGCTGCATGCAGCGGGGCTAGGGGAGGGTCTGTGCTGACGGATGTGGGTTACTGACCTGGTAGCCTGGCTGGCCCTGGGTGGGTCCGGGATGGGCGTGAGGTTCTGGGGGCGCTCCGTCTCTGGGCTGGGGCCCGGGCCGGGCCTCGGGGGCTTGGGTCCTGGTTGGTGTGTTGCCGGGGTTGTGGGTGGGTGGGTGCATGGGGGCCCGGCCCTGGAGCAGGGTGCCGCCGGTGCATCGAACCACCTGGGGGGCTCTTCAACTGGTGGGGGAGATGGTCACATCTTGCAGGAGCTTTCCTCTCTTCAGGAACTCTCTCTGCAGGAGGGGGAGATACAGGAGAGGTGGAGGAAGATCTCAGCCTGGGCGTTTACTGTCTTATGTAGTCTGGAAGATGAGTGGATGGTGGGGTGGGTGCAGTTTTCTCTGTGGTGGGGTTGGGTGGACTGTCCCGGGCTCTGTGGGGCCGGGAGGCGCTGCTGCACTGGGCCCCGGTCTGGATGGGCCTGGGCCCCCTTTCCCTGGCGGGTCGCGGAGTGTGGGAGTGCCTACTGGGGTCAGCCGGGGAGCTGGCCCCAGGGAGGGGTTACCTGCCCCTCCCTTCCTTCCCTCCCCATCTCCAGCTGCCTCCCTCTTCCCGCTCCACCACAACCACCCACACATGCAGGGCCTTGGAGTAGGGGTATGTCACCAGGGTGCAGAGGAGGCTACCCCCCCCCCCCCCCCCTCTGTCCCCTTCTGGCTGCCTCTGCCTCAATTTTATCCCACAACTTAGACATTCACATTATTCACACTCTCATTACACATACATATAGGATCTTGGGGGTGGGCACAATCACGGAGTCCAAATTACCATCAGGGTGTACACCCCACCCCTGGCGTCGTTGCCCACCTCTCAATTTTAAATACACTTAGACATTGAGGGCTATCAGGAGGGACTATGCGCTTACCTGCTGCTCCTTGGCAGGTAGCTCCATGCCCTCCTGGGTTTTAATTGCACCTTAGAACACACATGCATCAACACTACAATGAGCGGGTGGAGGGAGGTTTGGAGTCTTCTCCCACCCCCATTCTCTGCGGCCTGCGGGAGCGGGAGGGCTAGGTGGAGTTGGCCGTCCGACTGCGGTCTGGAGTGTGGGGCCTCCCTGCTGCTACGGAGTCGGGGTGGTCTGCCTCTCCCCACCGCAGGGAAAAGGGTAACACCACCTGGGTCTGGGTGCAGTTCCCCCCTCCAGGGGCAAGGGTACCTAGACCCGGTTTGTAGAGTACGCTTGGGGAGTGTGATCGTGTGTACAGCGTCTCTTTATGTCTGTCTCCACGTTGGTTGAGTGTGGAGTGAGTGCATATGAGAGCATGAGGGGGGGAATGGATGTTTGTGTCTGTGTGTGCCTGTATGTCTGTGTCTATATGTCAGGCTGGGTATCAGACGCCACCTCTCTGGGGACACCTCAGGCCCTCCAAGGTTTGGAGGCCTATCTCCACCTACCACCACTTCCCCTGCCGGTGGCGGACTCCCTCAGGTGTCGGTGCGTTGGTGGTTCTTTGTGTCTGGGGGTGGGCGTCCAGGTACACACCGGCTCACTCCTTGGCGGCCACTTATCGGGGCCTGGAGCCTGGGGCTCGCTCGGGCCCCTTCGGGGGTGGGGTGCCCCCGGTCTCTCGGCCTGGGGCTCGGTCACTCAGGCACAGCTGGTGGCCTCTTTCTTTCTCCCTTTCCTATCCCTCACTAATGTCTGTCCCGTCTGTAACATCTGAAAATAAAATATAATAAATAATAAAAACAAAGATCGACCAAATGGACCAATACGGCAATGCCACGATGATCCATTTGGCAAAGTAAATCCATTGGGTATCCTTGTTGGTCTTCAGACAACAATTCTGATGGCTAAAGAACCAAATGGGACAGGCGGAAAAAAAAAAAAGAAAAAAAAAAGGATTAACGTAGCTATGTCAGTTTTAGTCTAAGTGCTTTTTTACATATAGATGAACTGTTTGTTTTTCCAGACCAGTAGGTTAAGGGAAGTCGTTTATGGGGTCAAACTCTGACACACACACACACACACACACACACACACACACACACACACACACACACACACACACCTCCACATTCCAATGTAAGGAACAAACGCTCACTGAAGCATATAAATAAAGACCAGGGCAGTCCTCAGTGCGAGTCTCAGTTCTGGAGGCTGCCCTTGCTAGCAAGAAGTTCTGTGTGTTTCTCTTCTCTGAGTCTCTACTGAAGAAGTGTTTTAGAGTATACCTCTTAACACTTGCCCTTCCTTATTTCTGTTATCTGCTTTCTCAGATCTTCATGTACAATTCATCTTGTTGTTCCTTCTGCTCATCTTATCACTATGGGGAAAAGAGCTTTCCGTCGCTCTGCTCCTCGGCTCTGGAACTCACTTCCTCCAGTCATAAGAAATATAGATTCCCTTCCCTAATTTAAGGCACAACTCAAAACATACTTGTTTTTAACTGGCTTACTCGCTTAATTACAGATCTTATTTATTGTCAAATCTTGTTTTTTTGTTTTTTCTATCTTACTTTATTTTAATCTACTTTTTGTATTGATATCTTTTTTTCTCTTTGTAAGGTGACCTTGGGTTTTAGAAAGGTGCCCTCAAATAAAATGTATTATTATTATTATTATTATTACTTAATTACTTACTTCAGTTTAAGGGCCAGCCAATCAAAAGAAAATTGGCCTAAAAAACAGGGGATGGACTGAGGGGCTGCACCGAGGCCAAGGATCAGATAAAGAGGGATTATTTTGAACTGTGAATCATGCAAAGCTGCCCTGGTTGAGTCCAAGAATAAAAACTTGGAGCAGGAAGTGAGCAGAAGAGGTCCACTGTTACTGGCATAAGATTTCTGATGTATTGATGGCATAGATTCCATGTAATTATATTTGGGTGTCTCATTAAAAGCAAGTGAGCAGATTAGTTGAATATTTTAAATCACATTAATACACAGAGTCCAAACAGACCAGGGAGCGAAACAGGCTTTCAGTCTTAAATAAAGGTTAAAGAAGAGCCCAAGGGAATTTTAATTGCCCACCAGTCAACCGCACAATCTGTGATGCTCAGCTCAACAAACAAATCCCAGCAGTCATGCAGAATTATTTATATGCTGAGATATTTGCAGGTCTTCAAAAGCTCTAACCATGTCTTCTCGAAATCATACAAAATTAATCAGGATTAGCAGACAGTATGTTAATATATTTTATTAAGAGGAGAAAGACTTTATATCATCCCATATTCAAATCCTAATGGCTGATTTTTGACAGGAGGAGAGCAACAGGAGTGAAAGGTGGTGGTGTGTGGGGGGTGTTAAAGATGGCACTGAGACCTGCTGGGATGTTTGGAGACTGTGGAGGCTGAGCTGAAGGTGTTAGAAATGAGCCCATCAGAGGGACTGCAGAGTCACAGAGGCTGAGATGGTCTGAAGATGTGTAGAGGAGGGAGGGTGGAGAAACAGAGGAAGAGCTCGGGGGAGGTTCATGGATGTAGTAAAGGAGTACATGCAGAGGGCTGGCATGACAGAGGGGGATGCTGGGATTGGTGGAGGTGAAGTCAGATGATCTACTGGCACCCAATACAGGGAGTAGCTTACTTGAAATGTGCAATTCACTTGTATTTTTATTTTTATTTTTATTCCTATTTATTCTATTTATCCCCTTCGTATATTTTATTTATATTTGTCTCTGTATTTATATATGTGTGTGTATGTGTGTGTGTGTGTATATATATATATAATATTCTGTAACTGTAATTTCTGTCGGTGCTGTGCTTTTTGGAAATCGAATTTCCCAGAGGAACCCACCCGAGGGATTAATAAAGTTCTATCTTATCTTATCTTAAAGAACAAGATTCTAATGGTAATGATTGGCATCCGGCTCAAACAGCTCAAACCGTGCTTTACCCCTCTGCTTTACCCCTCTGAGGAGTACAGAAGTCTGGTGAGGAACTTTGTCGCATGGAGTCACACAAACCACCTGCAACTCAACACCTCAAAGACTAAGGAACTGGTTGTGGACTTCGGGAGGTCCAGAGAAGGTCCACTGCCGGTTCAGATAGAGGGGGAGGAGGTGGAGGTGGTCAACAAGTACAAGTACCTCGGGCTGTGGGTGGACAATAAACTGGACTGGTCATGCAACACAGAGCACCTGTATAAAAAAGCCCAAAGCCGACTGTACTTCCTCAGGAGGCTGAGGTCTTTTAACATCTGCAGGAAGCTCCTGAGGATGTTTTACCAGTCGGTGGTTGCTGGAGTACTTTTCTATGCTGTGGTGTGCTGGGGGAGCAGCACAGCAAAGAAGGACTCATCCAGGCTGGAGAAACTGATCAGGAGGGCTAGCTCTGTGGTCGGCATGAAGCTGGACACTCTGGTGACAGTGGCAGAGAAAAGGACACTAAAGAAACTGATGGACATTATGAACAATGCTGGGCATCCTCTGCACACGGCCATAAACAACCAGAAGAGTCTGTTCAGTGACAGGTTGCTTCTCCCAAAGACAAGAACTAACAGACTTAAAAACTCCTTTGTCCCACACGCCATCAGACTGTTTAACTCCTCTCTGGAGGGGAGAGGGAGGGGAAACAGGAGGACAAAGGAGGGGGGAACAACTAAGCTGTAGTGCCTCTTCACCTCACTGTACAATACCTTGTGCAATACTTTTTGTAAATAGTCAACAGTGCAATAGACTCAATACTTGAAATGTGCAATTCACTTGTATTTTTATTTTTTATTCCTATTTATTCTATTTATCCCCTTTGTATATTTTATTTATATTTGTTTCTGTATTTATATGTGTGTGTGTGTGTGTGTGTGTGTGTGTGTATGTGTATATATATATATATATATATATATATAACAATTCTGTAACTGTAACTTCGGTCGTTGCTGTGCTTTTTTTGGAAATCGAATTTCCCAGAGGAACCCACCCGAGGGATTAATAAAGTTCTATCTTATCTTATCTTATCTTATCTTCATCTCCGCTTGTTTTGTTTCAGCTGTGCTCTCTTTTGACCACAGCATTAGGTGAGCAAAGCACAAATCCAACACACCTCTAACTAGAGGTTTTCTGTCTGCTATTAGCCAATCAGTGCTCAGATAGCAGATTCACACTGTCAGACGCTATAAAATACTCTAGAACTTTGTACACAGTCTGTAACTGTGTACAAAGTGTTTCCTGCAGTTCTGTTTGGAGTTGGGATTTGGTGTGATACTCACCTGAAATCCAAGGACAGCCTTTGCTGCAGAAGCTCATAGTGGATCGTGGAGAAAGTACTTGGGTAGAAAAAGCATAGAAGCAAGTGCTTGTATGAAGGGGTGAATTAGTTGTGTTGTATAAAGCGCCATATAAAAGCCAGTCCATTTACCATTTCCAGTTTCATGGTAACCTGCTGAATGGTGATTATGTGTTATCACTTCCACACATACAGTACAAGGCCACTTCCAACTGTTAGGAGTTTGTCGTCACATTCATTGGAAGTCATTTCAGCTTGCTGAATGGAAGTTGTCATGAGGAGGTAGAGTGGGGGTTTAATTAACTCAATATAAGAGTCTGAGATGATCCGGGGGGCGTCTGGGTTCGAGGAAAAAATGGCAACGGTTTCAACACCAAGAGTGCTTTTCCCAGGGTTAGGTGAAGACAAGATTGTGGTTTGGGTTCAAATCCCACTGAAGGAACCATGTCAGCTCCCACTACATTTACCACCAGAGATTTTACTTGTGCCATCAGTGCTTGATTTCTGTTCTCTTTATCGCTGCTTATAATGGATAAAAACAGCCTGCTCAGTAGAGGATGACATATACTCCTGATATGCATGACATGATTATAAGGCCCACAGGTTCCTGCAGTGGAAAACTCCTGGAAAATCGACCCTGAGGGCATTCAGGGCCATTAAATCTCATACATGCTTTCTAGACTTTAGAACTTCTTACAGATTCAATTTAACCTCTGAAAGGACTCTGAGAGCTTCCTCGGTGACCGCTTGTAAGTCTGAAAGGAGCACTACTAGAATTTCTTTAGAATAAATCTCCCATGCCGTCGCTGTTCTTCTGAGAGAGCAGGATGAATCGTGCTGATGGCAGTGACTGTGTCCAGACAGAGTAGAGTGATAAGTGTGGAGAGCAGCGGCGGATCAAAAAGGAGACACGAGACTGAAATTAAGCAGACGAGTAAAAGGCCGGCATATGACATGAGGACTCCAGAGAGATATTTACACTGTCAGAAGGCAGACAGAAGAGCCTTAGCTCTCTATGTGAGCGGGTAAATGAATAAAAGCTCCTGAAACATCATGTCACTTTAACCTGATTAAACAGGTTGTGCAGTAGTTGCAGTCTTGGGCTGTTTTGGGGATGTTAGCTGCTGTCTGCTGGAGGTAATGCGCTAACTAGGCCAGTACCTCACACAGCTTCAGCCTAATTAATCCAAACTAACTTTTTCACTAAGTGGCTCGTGTCTCGACTTTGTTTTGGTCTTGACTCGGTCTGTCTTGGTCTTAGTCTTGTCTTGGTCTCGATACCCTCTGGTCTTGGTCTCGATACCCTCTGGTCTTAGTCTTGTCTTGGTCTCAATACCCTCTGGTCTTGGTCTTGTCTTGGTCTCGATACCCTCTGGTCTTGGTATTGTCTTGGTCTCGATACCCTCTGGTCTTGGTCTTGTCTTGGTCTCGATACCCTCTGGTCTTGGTATTGTCTTGGTCTCGATACCCTCTGGTCTTGGTCTTGTCTTGGTCTCGATACCCTCTGGTCTTGGTCTTGTCTTGGTTTAGGTGGTCTTGACTACAAGTCTACTTATTCCCAATCTGTGTCTGAATCTTAACAAAGAATCGGTTCCACATTTCTATGTGCTTATGATCTATGATCTCTGCTGTTTCCGCTGTGAACCCTGACCTTGAATTACATCACTTCTTGGCAGACTTCACAGAGCCCATCATCCTTCATCAGCACAGTCATTTTGACATGTTTATAGTCAAGGTCATCGTATAGTGTCACAAACAATCACCTGTTATGACAGATTTACAATCCGCTGCAATTAATATTGAAACTTTGATGACAGTTTTTACTGTCAAATCTGCCAATTAGGAGGTGTAAAATCTCACAGTCAGCCATTACTACAAATCATGAGAACTAAAACTGTCTAAGTTTATCATTAGCACAAATCACAAAATCATAAAACAAGATGTGTAAATGCATAAAGTGTGAAGTATAGGGAATATGATGGAAAGGTACAGGGCTCTCAGGCCTGAAATGTTAGCTTGAGTAAATCCAGCACTTCACAGTATACAGATCATTCCAGTCTATATGTCATAAAATCTCAGCATCCTCTTTTCTGATAGCTAATGGCATCGGGACAATCCACAGGTCACGGTGCCTCCAGCTGATTCAAATCAGCAGCACAAGGGTCGTGTGTTTGGATGTTTGGAGAAGAGTCAGCTCATGCAAAACCTTTGCTTTGTGTTTGTCTCAGCAGCACTTAGAGAAAGTTAGGGAGTCAAGAGACAGTGGATGGGCAGGTGGATCTGACAGGTGAACATCTTCATGAGGAGAGCGGACCAAGCTGGGAGGCAGCAGGTGAGTGAGAGAGTGCTCCAGGTAACCGTTCCAGGGCGGCTTCTGAACAACAGAGATCGCTGGCACAGGTAAGCTTCAGAAAACTTAATTACTGCGAACGTAGACGACAACCTGGTGGAGGGTAGTGCTGCTCCTTAAATAGAATAGAATAGAATAGAATTCAACTTTATTGTCATTGCACATGTCACAGGTACAGGGCAACAAAATGCAGTTTGCATCCATCCAGAAGTGCTTTAGTGATATAGATATATTACAATATATATTAGCAATAATATAGATATGTAAGTATATTACAGAAATGTGTCTATTGTGGTATGTAATATGTACACTGTATGAAGTATGTTATGAATATGCTATAACTATAAGTATGTACAGGCGATAGTGAGTACAAGCTATGTACAGGCTATGAACAGGATATAAATATGAAAAAAAAACTATACAGAAATATGAAATATACAGCTATACAGAAATGGGAACTCAGTCCAAATACCAGCAGGGTGAGGAGATGAGTAACAGGTGTGTTGGGAAACAGAGGACGCCACCCAAAGGCGGGACTACTCGGGGACCTGCCCATCTCTTCCAGAAACAGCAAAGCAGAGAGAAGCCCCAGGGCGCCCTGGGACCATGGCACACACACCTCGTGATGACGATGATGATGACGATGACGATGATGATGATACCTCTTACATGATGTCTCATACCTGTGCTGGGACTACACTTTTTCTATTCTCATATCTGATTCTTCCAAACTCTCACTCAGGTGGATGTGATCCTGACCCAGGAACCAGGTGATGATACAACATGTGCTGTCGACTTTTCTGAGCACTGCTTCCACGTTTTCATTGAAGGGAAAGATGCACATATTGTCCCCGGCGTCGCCCCTAAAATCTACACCCACAGTGATGCTAAAGACTGTTTTGAGTGTTCAGCATCTCCATTCAGGCTGTTCTAATAGAAGCAGGTGGATGGCAGCATGGCTTCGGCGTGTCTGGATGTCCTTATCATGGGTTTTGTGCCTGATGTGGAGCGGTTTGAATCATCTGTGTTTGAAAGCAGCAACACAAATAAAGCAGCATCACCAGCCCTGGCTGAAGGGCAAGGGAGGGAAGAGGAATGTGGGAAAAGAGGCTACGGATAAAGGAGGAGAGACGGAGACTTTTAGCAAGCAGATAAATGATCCTGTATTTCTTATCACGTTGCTGCACACTGTGTGCACATGTGTGGTTTTCTGTGTGTTTGTGCATCGGCCCGGTTTGCCTAATTCTCTCTGTAAATCAGTTTCCCCCTTCAGTCCTCGCTCGCACTCTTTCCCTCCTGTCCTTTTGCTCGCCGGCTGATCTTGTTGTATTCACAGAGAGCTGAATTGCTATTGTGTGCCGTGTTAATGTTGCTGACAAATTACAACATGTAAATAGTGTCTGGGTAAACGGCGGTCCCCTGGCAGCAGGATAATGGAGGAGAGATTCCGCTGTTTATTGAACGTTTTTCACAGGATTGTAGCTTGGGGCTATCTGTCCTCTCCTCTGTCACAGTTGTTCCATAAGAGACAGTGTGTATGTGTGTGTGTTAGCTAGAGGTAAAGGACACGTCCTTTTGGAAGAGGCTGTGTCTTATTTCACAGCGTGTCTGCCTCTTTGTGTGCAGTATTAATCTTACCCAGGGTGGCAGCGATGGCATTATGGTTCACATGAAAACGCTGGAAGCACAAGAGCACACGGGTCACTGTTTGTTTTAACAGCTTCCTTTAAACTCCTCCTTTCACAGGGAGAGGCGCTTCCTGCAGATTTTCCAGAACATCAGTGCCATCACGACTGTCTGAATATCTGCTCTGTAATAAGGCCACCTTTAAACAGACTGACGGCCACTTCTTTCCTCGTCATCATCCAGTCTGATGTTGTGGCTTATTAGCTGGAGGCGTTGCTAGTTACAACGGACTCACTGGCAGCTGTCATGTTTTATATGAGCAGTTAACAGCTGTCATGTAGATTAAGGGCTTTTTCTTTTGGAAACAGTTCTTTATTTATTTTTTTTGATTTATTGAACAGCAACAGTGTAAATGAAGGCAATATGACAGCATCTGTGGTCTCTCTGTGCAGGTTATATAAGACCATATAACATACAGGTGACAGTGACAGGCAAAAATGATCACAGTTCTAACATGGTCTCCTCTCACAGCCCCGAGATCCACCCTTCTTTAAAGAGAAAAAAAAAACGTTATTGTAGTGCGCTATCTGATCAAAGTCAGGATGTAACCTCTGCCTGGTAACTTCATGACAATTATTCTTCTGCAGGTTATTTTTGCACTCAGAGTTGCAGAAAAATGGCTACACAGCTAAAGACAAAAACTCGGCTAACTAAAAATCAATCACTTATTTACAACTTGTCACAACTTGAACTAACTACAGTTGTGGTCAGAAGTTTCTATCCACAGAAGGTGGTCTTGATTTTTGATTTGGCTGATATTTGACCACTCTTCTGGGTAGAATTGGTAGAGTTGTCTGTGAAGGTTCTCAGTCATCCAGGTCATTTTAATCAAAGGAGCTTGGAAAGAAAAGTGTCTGGACTTGTTAAAGACCTTAAAGAAGCCAGATGCTTTTCTTTCCAAGCTCCTTAATTGGTAGAGTTCATTTAAATTGGTTCATTTCCTGGCACAGACCTGGCTTTTAAGCATAGTCCACACATTTTCCACCGGGTTGAGGTCAGGGCTTTGGGAAGGCCATTCCAGAAGCTTAATGTTATCCTGCTTTATCCTAAACCAGTTCTGATTTGTGATTGTCCCGTTGGAACATGATGTCCAAGTTTCAAATGTCTAGCTGCTGATTTGAGGTTAAGTTGATGACTTCATTCATTATTCAAGCCACTGACAGCAAAACAGCCCAGAGGATGATACTACCAACACCATGCTTGACAGATGGTTCAGTAGTCTTAGGTTTGGAAACCTCACCTTTATTCCTCCAAACATACCTCTTATCGTCGTGTCCAGACAGCTCAGTCTTTGTGTCGTCTGATCATCAGACCTTTCTCCAGAAGGTGTTTGGCTCGTCCTTGTGGGCAGCTGTACCCTCTTGGTCCATGGAGATGTGAAACTACTGTGGACATGATGCTGGTGTTCCAGAAGCTTCCAGTTCAAGGTTCAAACCAGTCAGGTTTGAAACTTGGTGGTTCCTGGATTGTTCCTGAACCAGTTTCCTCCCATCTGAGGGAGGCAGTTGGGTCAGTGGGACTTTCCCATTGTTCTGAGTGTTGGTCAGTCCAGTCAGTGCTCAAACAAATCCTTTCATGCTGCAAGCAGAAACTACCAGCAATAATCAATCGTGATCCCTAATGAGAAGTTAACAGGCCATGTTAAATTAAACATACTGTAAGAACCTTCAGCACCACTTATTAAAAGGTTATAAAAGTCGTTAGAGTGTTTGCTTTGCAATCATTTTGCCCTGGAAAAACAACAGTTCAAAGATGGTTGGAAACGTCAGAAACAGCTTTACATAATAAAAATCTGTTAATTACAGCTTCTTTATAAAATAAGTTATACCGTGTGGAGTCATCACACAGTACACAATCATTTTAGAAATGAATCACCACACCTGTTTCTACGGTCTCTATAAATTTGTCTTGTGGAGGCACCTGTACAGGCAGAGATATGACTACACGAGTGCTCGAGTCTCTCCAGGAACATGGAGCCAGGAACATCATGTCTCTGCTCAGTCAACAGAAATAATAATGGATTGGATTTATATAGCGCTTTTCAAGGCACCCAAAGCGCTTTACAATACCACTATTCATTCACTCTCACATTCATACACTGGTGGAGGCAAGCTACAGTTGTAGCCACAGCTGCCCTGGGGCAGACTGACAGAAGCGAGGCTGCCATATCGCGCCATCGGCCCCTCTGGCCAACACCAGTAGGCAAGTAGGGTAAAGTGTCTTGCCCAAGGACACAACGACCAGGACAGAGAGCCCAGGGATCGAACCGGCGACCTTCCGGTTACAGATGCGATTCCCAACCCCCTGAGCCACGGTCGCCCAGAAACACATAATAATGGCATTATCATCACTCTGCTCACTCTTTGTTGACCACAGTGCAGCTCTGCACACACTGCTGCACACCCTCTGCATGTATTGTATGCATGGATTTAAAACAAACAAACAAACACACACACACACACACACACACACACACACACACACACACACACACACACACACACACACACACACACAGGTTAGTGCATATGGCTGTGCCAGGCTGGATGGCAGTGCAGGTGAAGTCTTGGCTCCACACCAGCACACACTGGTCTGAACATCAGTAACAGATTGTGTTATTTTATTGGAGCTTTGTGGGTCTTGTGTGCCTGGCATGGTGCTGGAAGCAGGATGTGATGGGGAGGACTGCTTTCCTTTAACACAGGCAACGGTGCTGTGACAGAGCTGTGACAAAGAAACTGATTTGCTTCTGAAAAACCACCTGCAGGAAGCTGAAATGTTGTGGGTAGTGTTCCATTGATGGCAATACTGTAGGCATGAACACCAGGAAGTGTGACCAGTTATTTACGAGGACTTCTCACTAAAACTAAAATCACCTTGAACTGAGAAAAAAACTTTCCATTAGTGATTATTTCTTATTTTTCTTCAGCTCATTTGGACTTTTATACCTCAAGGCCAGCTAACAAACCTGCAGCATCCAACCATGGAATCATAAAGCCAAGCACCATATGATATCCCCCCAACATTCAAGTATTCATCATCCATCTGTATAACCAACAAACCATTAACCCTACGAGAAGACAACAAACTCTGTAGCCACCAAATCTGATTTGTGTTCAACCCTCCATCCATCCAACCAAACATCTAATCATAAACCACACCACCATCTATTTTCCAACAATATAACTATTAAAAGTTTAACATCCATTCATAAAGCCACCTGATTATCTCAAAGAAGTCAAAGAAAGGACTGGTTTGTTTTGGTCCGCCGTATTCACCCACAAGGTGGAACACTCACATAAGTGATAGAACAGGTATTCTACCAATCTTCTGATTGGTAGATGACCAGCATTCTGGCGAGACGGCAGCAGCATGCAGCAGCCACTCCGGACCAAAATGGTGCTGTTTTTGTGCTCTCTATCGCCTTTTCATCATGACCATTTCATCATCATATAAAAACTGACCAGGAACTGCTGGAAGCGCTGTGTGTCCTCAGGTTGCTACGGAAATCAGGCCTTTAGTTCCTGGCGTTGCCTGTTGCCGTGGCCAGGGGAAGGATTGCCAAAAGTGGTGTGTGAGGAAGCGGAAGTGCGGCAAGCACGAGGGGGTCTGTGCTAAGACTAAGAGCAAATCCAAGCTCTTCCACACATCTTGCTCTCAAACATTTGCTCACTGGACAATAAACTGGACTACATTCGACTCCAGCGGACCACACAGCGGGAATTTAGAGACTGCTGCATCTTTGTTTTCACAGAAACATGGTTCAGTGACAGAGTTCTGGACACTGCCATTCAGCTACATGGGCTCACCTTATTTCGTGCTGACAGAAATGCAGCTCTGTGTAGTAAGGCTCAAGGTGGTAGCTTATGTGTCTACATCAGCTTGGAATGGTGCAAGAACTCAGTGCTAGTTTCTAATTACTGCTCATTGCTGGTAGAGTTTATGACTGTTAGATGCAGACGTTTTTATTTACCTTGGGAATTCACTGCTGTGCTCATTACAGCAGTGTACATCCCACCCAGCGCTAATGCCAAAAAGACACTCTGTGAGCTGTACGGGGAGATCAGCAAGCTCCAGAGCTCACACCCCGATGGACTGTTTGTTATTGCCGGAGATTTCAACCATGCAAATCTCAAGTCAGTGTTTCTGAAATTCCATCAACACATGGACTTTGTGATGAGCGAAGCCCCGCCCCCATCTTGGACACTCAGACCACTTGTCTGTTATGCTAATTCCAGCATACAGACCGCTCGTCAGACGCTGCAAACCGGTTCTGAGACAGGTGAGAACTTGGCCTGCAGGAGCTCTCTCTGCTCTTCAGGACTGTTTTGAGCACACTGACTGGGCAACAAATGGCAACCGCACCAACTTGGAGGAGCGCACATATTGTGTGACCAGCTACATCACCAAATGCATCGATGATGTCACTGACTCCAGGACTATCATAACATGCTCCAACCAGAAACCACGGATGACTGCAGAAGTGCGTGAGTTGCTAAAGACTCCAGACTCCACCTTCAGAGCAAATGACAAGGCGGCCCTGGGAACAGCGAGAGCCAAACTGTCTCGAGCCATCAGAGCAGCAAAACGCTCTGATGGCCACAGCCACTTCCAGGACAGCAGTGACATGTGGCGCATGTGGCAGGGCATCCAGGCCATCACCAACTACAAGAAGATAACACCTGCCTGTGATGGTGACGCCTCCCTACCAGATGCGCGGAACAACTTCTGTGCACAGATTGACACTCAGAATGATGTGCTGATGAGGAAGTCCACCACACTTCACAGCGACCAGGTTCTGTGTCTGACCTCTGTTGATGTGAGGAAAACTCTTCGCAGAGTTAACCCACGGAAAGCTGCTGGTCCAAAAAACATTCCTGGAAGAGTGCTCAGGAAATGTGCAAACCAGCTGACAGATGTCCTCACTGACACTCAGCCCACCTCTGTTCTCTCTACTGACTCACGACTGCTCAGCAATGCACAGTTCAAACCACATAATCAAGTTCGCCGATGACACGACTGTGGTGGGTCTCATCAAGAAGAACGACAAGTCAGCATACAGAGAGGAGGTGCAACAGCTAACAGACTGGTGTAAAGTCAACAACCTGTCTCTGAATGTGGACAAAGCAAAAGAGATGATGGTTGACTTCAGGAGAGCACGGAGAGATCACTGTCCACTTAACATCAATGGATTGATGGATCCTCTGTGGAGGTCGTCAAGAGGACTGTTACGACTGTTGTCGTAATTATCATATGTAAATTTGAGCGTGCAGGTGCTCCTCCGTGATTGGTGCATCCAGGGTGGATGGATCGCACCGATTGGCTAAGGACCGGGAGGCAGCGGATAAGAAGAAACCGCCAGGGACTGCCAGGTCATTCATCCTCGGCCCAACCCAACCGGCAGACCGTTCACTGTGTCACTATGTTGGTTAATGTAAGAGCATGTAGGGGTGGACCGCCTTTTTGTTTGATCAGTTTTCTCCTGTTTTTGTTAGGCAGGGAGGAAAGTGATTGTCGTTTGAGTCAATTCTTTTGAGTAGGTAAGTTGTGTTTATTCCTGAGATAGGTTACTTTTTGTTTGTTGTTTTGGCCTTGGGTTCACCCTGAAGTTATGGTATGCTCCCTTCCTTTGTTTAACTGCACTCATTGTAAATAAATCATTGTCACAAAGTATTAAGTGTGTGACGTGCTGCATGGGGTTGGACGGGGATCGATCACCCTTTATGTTGTGGTCTGGCCGCGCCTAGACGGGCCATAACAAGGACCAAATTCCTTGATGTTTACTTGGCGGAGAACCTCTCCTGGTCCCTCAACACCAGCTCTACAACTAAGAAGTCTCAACGATGTCTCTACTTCCTGCGGAAGCTGAGAAAAGCCCATCTCCCTCCATCCATTCTCACCACGTTCTATAGAGGGAATATTGAGAGTGTCCTAAGCAGCTGCATCACTGTCTGGTATGGTAACTGCACCTTATCAGATGTTAATATCCTACAATGGACAGTGAGAGCAGCTGAGAAGATCATTGGAGCCTCTCTTCCCTCTATTAAGGACACTTATAGTACCCGCTCCATCTGCAAAGCCACCAGCATTGTGGAGGACCCCACACACCCCTCACACACACTCTTTACCCTGCTGCCTTCTAGAAAGAGGTACCAGAGACAATAAACACCCAGGCTGAGATCTTCCTCCACCTCTCCTGTATCTCCCCCTCCTGCAGAGTGAGCTCCTGAAGAGAGGAGAGCTCCTGCAAGATGTAACAACCTCCCCCAGGTGGCTCCATGCACCGGCGGCACCCTGCGCCAGGACTGGGCCCCCATACACCCACCCGCCAACAACCCCGGCAACACACCAACCAGGACCCAAGCCCCCGAGGCCCAGCCAGGGCCCCAGCCCAGAGACGGAGCGCCCCCAGAACCTCACGCCCATCCCGGACCCACCCAGGGGCAGCCAGGCTACCAGGTCAGTAGCCCACGTCCGTCAGCACAGACCCTCCCCTAGCCCCGCTGCACGCAGCCACGAGGAAACAGTCACCTGAGAGCCAATAGAGCCCTTAATGGGCCATGACCGCTACCCCGGGTTGAGCCCTCCAAGGAAGATGCTCCCGGGGAACCCCCCGACGCCCTAAGCCTGCCCCTACCCCCACACCAATCACAACAGTGAAGGTGGGACTAAACTATGACCCCCCACCCCCACTAGGTGATGGAGCTGATCAAAGGAGCCCAGAGCAATTGATCTGATGTGGTGGCAGAGGCTGTATCATGTAATCTAATAGATAATCTCTATATTGGTTAGAATTAAGATTATTTTTATTTCTCCAGTTCATGAGGACTGTTTTCTTGGCTATGCATAGGGCAGTGAAATGGGCTATATTCATATGGGCTATATTCTTTTCTGTAGTGACATTATCAGCGCTATATATATATATATATATATATATATATATATATATATATATATATATATATATATATATATATATATATATACATACATACATACATACATACATACAACAGACATAATTGAAAGATCAGTTGAAAATGGAAATCACTGTCAGCTTCAGCCTAACAAACTGCACAATTAAAATGGATAAATCACTTTAAATAACACAGACAGGCAACTGGAGCAGCAGGCGAGTTTCTGCCTTTCAAGCCTGATTAAGCTGTGAGAACAGAAATGCTGTGTGCCACTTTCAGGGGTTTATTTGCGTCTCAGGTGCTGGACTCTGTATTTGAAGACAGGAGCATCCATTTGCTTTGGAGGAAAGCCAGTTTGGACTGTCTGTCACTGCCTGTTACAAATCAATCAGTGTGTCATGGTGGGGAGTGCTGTGCTTTCAAGGAGAGTGTGAGGAGCTGATTCAATTTGTCATGACTGATAATGTATCCCACAGCAACACAGACTTCAAGCCTGTGTGGTCAGCTGTAGCAGTTTGGTAATGCTGAGGACAAATTCAACCTCACAGGCCTTTTTCCACATTCTGAGCTCAGTCCTAGTGATAATAGAAGCATCATGTTAAATTAAAACAAGAGGATGGTTGTCAGAGTGAGCAGGAAACTGAGTTGTCGGGTACATGGAATATATTAAAGGCAAACAAGATGTATTCATCATGTTTCTGGTGCTTTTAACAAACTGCGAGCTGTGACAACACGACAATAATGGAGCATGACCTGGTCAGAAACATGAAAGCTGACCTTTTTACAGCTTAAAAGGAACTTGAAAGTCAGATGATTACTGTACTCGGTATAAGTCACATCCAAATCCCTCTCAAGCAAATCTATTCATGAAGCATGTTGCTGGTATTTCTCAGAAACTGAAACATGGCAGGGCAAGATTACCGCCTGGTTCCACTGATGAATGCATGAAGGCACAAGAATACAGCCTGTTCAGATTAACCACAGCAGGAGGGAGCAGGAGTACAGCCCAGATAGTTGGATGAAAGCATGACGGTACAGGAAACCTGCCTCACTGGACTGACCAAAGTGCAGCAGCACACAAGTATGACCGGGTCAGCTGGATGAAAGCATGATGGCTGGAATACAGCCTGGTTGGAAGGCTGGATTCATGAAACCCTTTTGGAACTTAAAAGGAACTTCTAACTTGAGATGATTACTATACATGGAAAAAGAATTACTGCCACATGCAAAACGTTTCAAAATTTGAGCAAACATATACATCGAATATGCTTTTCAGAAAATGAGAGGCATGACAAGCTTGGTGTAGGAATTCTGCTGATTTATGGATTATGTAGATTTCTGCACCCGACTGCAGACTCATGAAATTAACCAAAAATGAACCTTTATTAACTAAACTCTATTGACTAAACATGTGAACATCTAATGATGGAGAAGGTGATGGAGATTCCAAAACAGGACACGGTGAATACAGAGATGACTGAAACTCAGGGAATAAACCATAAATGAAAAATATTACTAAAATTAAAAACTGAGCAAGCCTGAACAAAAACTAAACTAAAACTAAATGAGACAGACTAGAATCCACACTGACAATGACAAGAACAAACAGTGATGAACAGAGCTGAGAACATTGGGAGAGGCAGCCTGATGAAAACACCATGCTGCCTGTTTAGATGGACTAAAGCATGATTTGTAAAGAATTTATTCGTAAATCAGGGTGGAAAATAAGTATTTGGTCAATAACAAAAATACAACTCAATAATTTGTAACATAACCTTTGTTGGCAATAACAGAGGTCAAACGTTTACTATAGGTCTTTACCAGGTTTGCACACACAGTAGCTGGTATTTTGGCCCATTCCTCCATGCAGATCTTCTCGAGAGCAGTGATGTTTTGGGGCTGTCGCCGAGCAACACGGACTTTCAACTCCCGCCACAGATTTTCTATGGGGTTGAGGTCTGGAGACTGGCTAGGCCACTCCAGGACTTTCAAATGCTTCTTACGGAGCCACTCCTTTGTTGCCCGGGCGGTGTGTTTTGGATCATTGTCATGTTGGAAGACCCAGCCTCGTTTCATCTTCAAAGTTCTCACTGATGGAAGGAGGTTTTGGCTCAAAATCTCACGATACATGGCCCCATTCATTCTGTCCTTAACACGGATCAGTCGTCCTGTCCCCTTGGCAGAAAAACAGCCCCATAGCATGATGTTTCCACCCCCATGCTTCACAGTAGGTATGGTGTTCTTGGGATGCAACTCAGTATTCTTCTTCCTCCAAACACGACGAGTTGAGTTTATACCAAAACGTTCTACTTTGGTTTCATCTGACCACATGACATTCTCCCAATCCTCTGCTGTATCGTCCATGTGCTCTCTGGCAAACTTCAGACGGGCCTGGACATGCACTGGCTTCAGCAGCGGAACATGTCTGGCACTGCGGGATTTGATTCCCTGCCGTTGTAGTGTGTTACTGATGGTGACCTTTGTTACTTTGGTCCCAGCTCTCTGCAGGTCATTCACCAGGTCCCCCCGTGTGGTTCTGGGATCTTTGCTCACCGTTCTCATGATCATTTTGACCCCACGGGATGAGATCTTGCGTGGAGCCCCAGATCGAGGGAGATTATCAGTGGTCTTGTATGTCTTCCATTTTCTGATGATTGCTCCCACAGTTGATTTTTTCACACCAAGCTGCTTGCCTATTGTAGATTCACTCTTCCCAGTCTGGTGCAGGTCTACAATACTTTTCCTGGTGTCCTTCGAAAGCTCTTTGGTCTTGGCCATGGCGGAGTTTGGAGTCTGGCTGTTTGAGGCTGTGGACAGGTGTCTTTTATACAGATGATGAGTTCAAACAGGTGCCATTCATACAGGTAACGAGTGGGGGACAGAAAAGCTTCTTACAGAAGACGTTACAGGTCTGTGAGAGCCAGAGATTTTCCTTGTTTGAGGTGACCAAATACTTATTTTCCACCCTAATTTACGAATAAATTCTTTACAAATCCTACCATGTGAATTCATGGATTTTTTTTTTTCACATTCTGTCTCTCACAGTTGAAGTGTACCTCTGGTGCAAATTACTGACCTCTGTCATCATTTTAAGTGGGAGAACTTGCACAATCGGTGGCTGACTAAATACTTTTTTGCCCCACTGTATGTGCCGCTCAGGTTTTCAAACCCGGTCCCTGACTAACCTGCCAGGAGAATGAATGCACTGATGAATGTCATCAGTGAGATGGGAGGGAGAGACACTGTGGCCCTTCCATAAATGAAAGAAAACCACTTTTGTGATGTAAAGTGTGAGAATGTGTGTTTTCGGAAGACATTCAGTGAATCAGCATCCACAAATGGGCTCCTAATGAGAGGCTCCTAAAAGCTGTTAAACTTCATCGCTTATTGTCCAATTACAGTTCATAGATGAAACAGGATTATTTTTGCTGGATTATTGTCTCGTGTATCAGGATTTAGGATTTTAGGACCGGGCTCAGATCAGAGTCTTTGTTAGGGGATTTGTTTTAAGTCTGTCCAGCTTTCCGGTTTTACACTCTGGATTTAGTTTTGGCCGTGTCCAGTCCTCCTCATCCTCCTCCTCGCCCTCCTCCTCCTCACAAGTGCTGTGGTGTTCAGGGTTTAACAACTCGTGCTTCAGGTCAAAGTCTGATCAGAGCCTGCAAATCCGGGAGCTCAGCTTTTCACTCTGTCCTCCTAATAGACACCTCTCCCACTCCCTTATTCTCTGCTCTTCTTCACCTCTGTGTTTATCTGCAGCCTGCAGATTTGTTAGCCCCCTCCGCTCCTCTCCCTCAGGATTTGTCCCTTCCCTCATTTCATCGGAGGAAAACGTCTCTACTCTCTCCATGGTAACGCTGGCTGTTTTCATCAGGTTGAATTTCATTACCTTGTGTGTTTGTGCATCTTAATAAACCAAGTGTGTGTGTGTGAATGTTTGGAGTGTGTGTTGACAACCTATTAGTGTGAGAGCTGCGCTATGCGGCGCTCTGCACATCGATGTGTGTGACTTTACAGCTGTGTGTGCTGCAGAATAAAAAGGTCAGTGTTCTTTTGAAGCCTGAATTCCTCCATCAGCTAAGAAACAGAGCTGGAGGGGTGAGAGGGAGAGGGGAGGAGCGGGGAGGAGAGGGGGGTGCTAAAGGAGAGTTAAAAACAAAATGCTTCTAAAACAAGAAAGAGCAGGTGAGGACAGGAGAGGAGGCAAGAAGAGGAGAAGAGGGGAGTGTTCATCTGAATCATGGATGTCTGAGTCAAATGCAAGTGTTTGATTATAAATGGGCTAAACCAGTAAACTCACATCCATCCATTCATTTATTCATTTATCCATCCATCCATCCATCCATCCATCATCTTCCACTTCTCCAAAGGTGGGTTGCAGTAGCAGCAGGAGAAATGTGGTATTCTACACATTTTGCCTCCTTCCTCGTGGGGGATCTGGAGGCATTCCCAGGCAGGATAAGATATAGGTCTGCCCTGAGGTCTCCTCCCCGTTGGCATACCTGAGAAAACCTTACCTTAAGCACCTCAACTGTCACAAACTCAGCTGAGATCTCTCTGAAAGTATAAACCCAGCTATCCTGTGGAGGAAACTCATTCAAGCCTAATATTCCTGACCTGACTCTTTCAGTCTTATGACCATAAGGCAGAACCTATGACCATAGGTGAGGGTTGGAACAAGTCTCAGTGCTCAGTGCTTCCTTAATTTCTCGAGTCTGTTACTGCTGACTCCTTACCAATCCGCTGGTCCTGGTGACTGTAGCGTCGTTGTCTGGGGCAACTGTGCCACGTAGGGAACGTCTGGTAGCCAGGCCTTAATCTGTGGGGCTTTTTAAAGTGCTGCCTCCCTAAAATAATATGATTCTGCCACATGTGGCCCACTACACACCAGGGCAGGCATAAGGTTCGGGGCGGTTCTCAGGGAGCAGGACCAGTAAACAACTGCCTGCAAAGTTTTACCTATAAAATAATTCAGTTGGTTGATTTATGAATCAGTTTACATTCTGAAAATTTCACTTTCATTAAAGTGATTAACACCCAAAAATGTCTTAAGTAATTTCAACATTACACTGCATTACATTATCACATTATAAAGAAATTCTGCTTTAGTAAAACAAAGAAAGCAGTCAGCATAGCTTAACCATGCTTTCAGAAATAAATCAGTAAAATTACACTGGCAGCTCATTATTTGCTTTTTGTCCCATAATTAAACGAGAAATTTTCTGTTAATCTGCAGAAAATCCTTTTTTACTGTGGACATACTTAAAAACATGAAGTTCTGATATTTGATGGTTCACAGTGAAAGGAACTTTCCTGTTTTCTAGTGGACCCTCAGTTTTAAACGCTGGGGTAGTATTGTACTGTGGGTGAGTCTGTTAGTGACAATGTTGTAAAACTGTGAAAATGATCAGAAAAATGAACATCCACGGGGCTGGTTTGAATCCTGTGTTTGACCTCCCTGACATAATAATAAGAACATGAGTGTTACAAACTCCGTGCGACTCACTGCCTACCACAGCCTGCTAATAGTTGAACGCTACCATCATGATAATGTCATAACAATAATAATAATAACGTTTCATGCTTTGGAAATGTAATTTTTACAAACTGCCAATCATTTTCTCTAACATGTTAAATTTGCCCTCCACAACAGCAGGGGGTGCTGCTGTGAGCATATAAAATGATTTTTAAGTGTGATTCATGTAAAGCTACTTTTAAAAACTATGACGTCTTTGTTCAGTTGATCTGTGACCTCAATGATCGCTTCTGTTGTGAAGGCTCACCTTTTAGCACACTCACTTCACCATATGCACCTTGTTTCTCTTCCTCACCTTTGATTGGGTGTGGTGCTTGCCTGTCACTCGTTATATAAGGACTGCACTCACCTACACCTCACTCTTTCTTCACACATGGGGCAGCAGCTGAGGTGAGTTTCTATTTGAGTTTCCTGAGTTCATGTATTATTTTGAGTTACTTAAATCATACTTTATTTCCTGTCAGAGATGGCAGTCCATGTGTCTTTCCTTTTGCTCATTATTCAATAAAATGGAAAAACCTGCAAGTGATTGCTGACTGTTCATTCTCATCCTGACCGGATGAGCCTATGATGGTAACAATCTCCAACCTCCTCTGAACCTTCCTCCAAAACCTCTTCACTTCGCTTTTCCAGATGTTTTCACATCTATTAATATTTATGTTCATAGAATGTTCCTAGTTTATAAATGTGCATTATTTGGACAGACACTAGATACCAGAAACCTCACCAATTCCATCTGGCTCAAGTAAGACAACATAAGGCTGGAAACTGGAAACTCGTTGGTATATGAAGAGAAAGCCAGTGCTCCGATCTCGGAGTTCTGACGTTGGGATTTCTTTGGACTCTGCGCTCTTTGTTGCTATGCATTCAGCAGCTCTTCCTCATCAGGTGATCTATAAATACTTAAAGTCTGCAGCCAACTCGTTATTTTACCTTCAGCTTCTGAAGCGTCACCTCTTTAACTCACTCCTTCTCTTAAATTTAGATTCCTTCTGTCCTCCCTTTCCTTTCTCTTCCTCCCTCCCACTTCCACTGTTGTTCCAGATCAATATAGCATTAACCTTTACTCTCCCCTCTTTCACCTTTTCTTGGGGGTTGTGCAGGTGTATAATGTGATTACTCCCAGCGGGGCTCTGTGTGCGATGAACATGGATTCTGATCAGACTTATCTTGCTATGGAGCGGGTGGATGTTCATGGTGGAAGTAGACCTAAGCATTTTCCCTGCTGCTGTTTAAGTGGATCACACCGATGCCTTTTGAAGTTCAGAGACGAAAACGTAAATTAACAGTGCAGTGAGAGGAAGCACAAATTCCACTGAATTTGAGTCTTCATATTCTCAGGCATTTTCACCATTAAACCTCAAAGAATGAGCACAGGGATCAGGAAACTCCCACTATCAACATGGAGAGCTGAAATTATCCAGTAACACATCAGCATCATCATTTGCACACCTGTGTTGTGCAGTCTAATACCAAACAGCAGCGCCAGCATTCAGGCTGCATGAAAACCCAGTGTCGAGGGGCGATTTACTCTCTCATTTCCTCTTTATCATTGAAGTTTTTGGATATGAACATTTATGTCTGGCTGGTTTCAGTAATATTCTGGGAACTCTTGCATGAGATACCTTTGGTAGATTCACAGCAGATATCATGTTGATACCGACCCTGTCAGAGCTCCAGTTCAGCAGCATCTTACATTCAGCTGTGGCGAATCCCACAGATTCAAAATGTAATCATGTACAAAGGGTAATACATTATATGTATCTATTCAATTTACAGGGGTTGATCATGTTGGAGTGTGAAGGCCATATACTTTATTGTGATTGCTGCATATTCAGCATTAGCTTAGCCAACAACAGTCCAGAGGTTGTTCATGCTACACTGAGAGGAGGGCAAACAGTGGCTGGAGATCAAAGCAGGAGCAACATTATCTGAACTCTTTAAAGCAACTTTGGTACACCAAGAGAGCAGTAAGATGGAGTTTCATGCAATCTATAAAAATGCAAAGATTAACTATATGAGTCACAATCATGGATCAGCTACTAGAAATTCCTCCGCAAACAGGGACATAGTTTCTGCAGGACTGCAATTTTACTACAAAATGACAGACACAACTGTTGTTCAATAAATTTAACCTCATAACAAAACATCAAGCAGTAGAGGAAAACCTTTCAGCC
Organism: Copadichromis virginalis; assembly: GCF_057382275.1. NCBI lineage: Eukaryota > Metazoa > Chordata > Actinopteri > Cichliformes > Cichlidae > Copadichromis > Copadichromis virginalis. The sequence goes on from NC_140624.1 coordinate 29,395,252, forward strand.
CTCCAGCTGGATGTGGGGATGTGAAGCCAAACACTGAGTTGTACAAGGAAATTATCTCTTTAATTTGCAGCACACTGAAATTTTAAATGGGGTATACGTGCAGGCCTTCCTGCGCTGAAGCACTGGTACAAATGTACTGGAAGTCGGCCAGTAATGACTGGTGTGCCAGATTATTGGCTGATGGATTATTGGTGGAAGTTAGTAATGAGTTTGAAAAATAAATAAGTTGGAGGCCGGATAACTGTAAAGAAACAGATTTGAACATGGGAAATGTGCCACCATTAACTGACTGTGCTTGTGTAATTCCTATTGCTGCCAGAAGGGGGAGACGGACATTTCACACAGCTGCTTTAATCATTTTTAGATTCAAAGAAAAACAGAACTAGATTTAGTAAACATGAGAATTTCTGTTCTTTTAAATTCATTTTGTTTTTTCAAAATAAGAAAGCGTGGTCCCCATTTGGGGACCGATGCCCTACAGTCCACTGTTTACAAATATATAAGAGTGTGTGTGCGTGTGTGTGTGTGTGTGTGTGTGTGTGTACATAAAGGACTGTGTGTGTATAATCACTGATAGTAAATCCAATGAATTGTGTTTTGTAGAGCATGAGAAAGCTCTGCTGATTTGGCCAATTATACGTGCGCTATCAAAAGGTCACCATTTCATTACACACAACACAGCCGAAGTCCTCCTGTCGCTAAGAAAGGGAAACAAAAAGAAAGAAAAATGTCACCAGAAACAGAACAACAGTGAACATGTTTGTACTGCTGGGTGTCACAAACTCTGTGGAGCAGGTGTTGAATTCAGAGGAAGTGTGTCTGCAGGATCGTCTTTGGAGATGTGATTTTAATCATAGACTCATCTTAAATTCACTTGGAAAGCAGAAAGAGAAAAAGAGCAAGAAACATCCAATGCAAAAGTATTTACATTATTCACCTAATTTATTTCTGTTAGTTTCAGCTCAGTGTGAGAGTCTTTGCTGCTGCTTACACTGTGGTTGAGCTCCTTTCCTTTCTGTCACGTGAGTTCCCCTCCTCACACAGACAAGTAAAGGGAAAAGTTAAAAACACTAAAAGTTTTCTTACTACAAGTGTTAACCTGAACATGAGGAGAGGATGAGAGAGAGAGAGCCAAGCTGACAGTGAACACATCGTTGTTGTCTGTGGCGTAATTAAAGCTACTACTGTTTGGCTGTCATGATACGTTGTGTGGCAGGCAGGAGAAGGACCCAAGATGCCGATTCACAGACACGGGGATAAACTCAAAAACACAGCTTTATTGCTGGCCACGAGAAGCAATACAAAATAAACTAAAACTGGGAAAACTAAAGCATGAGATGTACAAGGAACCGAACCACGGGGAGAATAACACACAACATGAGGGAGAACGCGACGCCGAACAGAGGGAGACTCAGACAGAAATACACAGAGGGTAAACGAGGAAAGTGGGCACACACGGGGAACACAGGTGATACTGATAATCATAACGAGACAGGGCGGGGTGAACTGAACATGACATGTACAGGCACAGAGGTTCAGACAGGAGGAGAGAGAGCACGGGGAAAACACAGACATAACGGGCTGGGGAAACATGAAACAACCACAAAGGGAGACGAGGGCTCATAAATACATAGAGGGCACACAGGGGGGAGAGAGAGCACGGGGAGAACTTAGACATAAAGGGCAGGGGAAACATGGAATAAAACATAAGGAGAGACGAGGGCTCACAGATACACAGAGGGGCACACAGGGGGTAAAAGCCATGAAGGGAAAACACTTAGGGAACAACACAACAGGGCAACTCAGAAAACATGGCCTAAATAAGGAACGAAATACAAAAATACAAGGAACTAAGAATACTGGGCCCACATGGCCCAGGACCATGACATCACCCCCCCCTAAAGGGCTGGCACCCGACAGCCCAAACCCGAGAAACAAAACCAAACAGAAAACAACCCACCCAGGGCGGGAGGCGGGGGACCAGGACGGAGGGACCAGAACGGGAAACAAAACAAACAACAGAAAACACAGGAGCACATGACCGTAGTCCAAATAAGGTTCAGGGGGCCGACCCAGAGCCCACAGGCACAAGAGTTCACGGGTCACACAGTCGGGGGGCCGACCAGGCGGGTGGCACAGGTGGCAGAGCTGGTCCATAGGCTGGCCGTGCAGAAGGCAATGGCGGCGGCGACGAAGGAGACGACGGAGCAGTTCAGGAGGCCGGCCGCGCGGAAGGCAGCGGCGGCGGCGAGGGAGACGACGGAGCAGTTCAGGAGGCCGGCCGCGCGGAAGGCAGCGGCGGCGGCGAGGGAGACGACGGAGCAGTTCAGGAGGCCGGCCGCGCGGAAGGCAGCGGCGGCTCTCCAGTGTCAGGCGTGCTGGCCATGGCCCGGTGGGCACAGGACCAGACGAAGCACAGGCTGAAGACTCAGAGGCTGGACCAGACGAAGCACAGGCTGAAGACTCAGAGGCTGGACCAGATGAAGCACAGGCTGAAGACTCAGAGGCTGGACCAGACGAAGCACAGGCTGAAGACTCTGAGGCTGGACCAGACGAAGCACAGGCTGAAGACTCTGAGGCTGGGCCAGACGAGGACGAAGACTCTGAGGCTGAAGCTGGAGCCGGACCAGGTGGAGCAGGAGCAGCTGATGCAGAGGCCGGACCGGGCGAGGATGAAGGCTCTGAGGCTGCGGCTGACGAAGCACGGGCTGGAGCTGCGGCTGACGAAGCACGGGCTGGAGCTGCGGCTGACGAAGCACGGGCTGGAGCTGGACTAGGAGGAGCAGAAGCAGAAGGTGGCTGGATGGGCTCCTCGGGCCCTCCAGCTGAGGTGGCATGGTGCTGGACGGGCGGCTCGGGCCCCCCAGCAGACGTGGCATGAGGCTGGTGCGGTTCTCCTGAACCCCCAGCTGACGAGGAAGGTTGCTGAACGGGCCCCTCGGACCCTCCAACGGAGACAGGAGGCTGAACGGGCCCCTCGGACCCTCCAACGGAGACAGGAGGCTGAACGGGCCCCTCGGACCCTCCAGCTGACGAGGTAGATGGCGGCGTGGGAGCCGCGGAGTCCTGGATGAGCTCATCTGAGCTCCCAGCAGGAGCTGATGCAGAGCCAGAGAGATTTGAGACCCCTGGCTGAATGTTAAGCTGACCAGCGGACCGTACTGCTATCGGGGACTGGGCTACTGGAGACGCGGGGAGCTGAGCTACTGGGGCCTGCGCTACAGGCGGCACTGGAGCTACTGGGGCCTGCAATGCAGGCGGCACTGGAGCTACTGGGGCCTGCGCTGCAGGCGGCACTGGAGCTACTGGGGCCTGCGCTACAGGCGGCACTGGAGCTACTGGGGCCTGAACTGAAAGGGACACGGGGGACACTGGAAACTGAACTGAGGGGGACACTGGAAACTGGACTGAGGGTGGCTGCGAGGGAGCTAACTGAGCTGTGAAGGGCTGCGAGGGAGCTGACTGAGCTGTGAAGGGCTGCGAGGGAGCTGACTGAGCTGTGAAGGGCTGCGAGGGAGCTGACTGAGCTGTGAAGGGCTGCGAGGGAGCTGACTGAGCTGTGAAGGGCTGCGAGGGAGCTGACTGAGCTGTGGAGGGCTGCGAGGGAGCTGACTGAGCTGTGAAGGGCTGCGAGGGAGCTAACTGAGCTGTGAAGGGCTGCGAGGGAGCTAACTGAGTTGTGAGGGGCTGCGAGGGAGCTGACTGAGCTGGCCTGGGAGGAGAAACACGAGCAGGAAAAGGAGCAGGCTCAGAAAAAACTGTCCGAGAAATGGCAGGCTCAGGGTCGACAAAAATAGCTCTATCAAAAATGAACCCGCCGTCCACTTCATGTTTTGTAGTTTTAGCATTGTCTGGTTTATGGCGGCGGGCGCGCCGCCTCCTTCGAGCAGAGGAAGCTGGCGCGATGGGCGCTGATGGCGCCAACACAGAGGGTGACGTAGTGGTGAGTTCCCCGTCGTCCGCCCCCATCCTTGCCAGAAATGAGACAGGCGAAAAATTGCCTAAGCGGATCGGAGACGGCGAGCGGCTGGTAGGCTGTGCAGCAGGTGAGAGGTCCTCCTCCGGGATGAGCCAGGGTTTCCGCCGGAGCTCGTCCTCCCGATAAGCCCGTAACACCTGCTGCCGCTCTTCCTCGCCAAAGTCTATGGCTTCCGTTGTCTCCGTGCGCCACGCCGTGCGGCCAGACCGCGGTGAAGACGCGGAAGCCGGCGGGGTACGGGCGGAAGGTGTGTCTGTGGCGAGCCTCACCGTTCCAACTCTGACCGCTACTGGCTCATGAGACAGCGGGGAAACGGCGCAACGGCACGGCTCTGGTGAAGGTGCACGCCCACCGGGCCGCTGCTCCTGCGGACGGAGTTGGAGGGTGGAGACGAGAAAGTCGCTGACGAGGGGGTGCAGCGTCTCCCATAACCAGGGGAACACAGATACGCACACCCCTACTTGGCGGGCGAACTCCTCTCGTTCCTCCTCACTGGAACAGTGCAGCCACTTGTCGCATAGAGACTCCACTGTCCGGACGATCCCCCTCCTCTGTGTCGCTGGGTCCGACATGTTCGCGTCGTCCTGGAGGTCCGCGGAGGGGTTGTGAACTGCTGGGTCCATGTTGCGGTCGCGTTCTTCTGTCATGATACGTTGTGTGGCAGGCAGGAGAAGGACCCAAGATGCCGATTCACAGACACGGGGATAAACTCAAAAACACAGCTTTATTGCTGGCCACGAGAAGCAATACAAAATAAACTAAAACTGGGAAAACTAAAGCATGAGATGTACAAGGAACCGAACCACGGGGAGAATAACACACAACATGAGGGAGAACGCGACGCCGAACAGAGGGAGACTCAGACAGAAATACACAGAGGGTAAACGAGGAAAGTGGGCACACATGGGGAACACAGGTGATACTGATAATCATAACGAGACAGGGCGGGGTGAACTGAACATGACATGTACAGGCACAGAGGTTCAGACAGGAGGAGAGAGAGCACGGGGAAAACACAGACATAACGGGCTGGGGAAACATGAAACAACCACAAAGGCAGACGAGGGCTCATAAATACATAGAGGGCACACAGGGGGGAGAGAGAGCACGGGGAGAACTTAGACATAAAGGGCAGGGGAAACATGGAATAAAACATAAGGAGAGACGAGGGCTCACAGATACACAGAGGGGCACACAGGGGGTAAAAGCCATGAAGGGAAAACACTTAGGGAACAACACAACAGGGCAACTCAGAAAACATGGCCTAAATAAGGAACGAAATACAAAAATACAAGGAACTAAGAATACTGGGCCCACATGGCCCAGGACCATGACATTGGCGCACTTTTTGCTCATACCTTCCTCCACGCTGTGCTCGGACCGTGCACCGATGCTCTTAGACAGTAGTGTTTCTGAGTGCAGTTCAGTCTGTGAGTCCCTCCTGGTAGTTAGTGCATGACCACAGGTGGCAGAAAAGATCCACGTAGATGCAGGGTCTGAAAAATTAAGCCAGTGTGGATTTGCCTTACACTTAAATATTTTTATAGGCCACCAGGGGGTGATAGCTGTGGTCGCAGACTTCCTGTCCTAAACAAGCCTGTGGGGAAATGGCGCTCTGCAAGAACCTCAGTAAACACTGAGTTTACAGGCTCAGCCACTCTGAAGGTCTTCAGTACCAGACCACACAAACCAGTGGGTGACATCACTGGAGCACCGCCCATTTTTTTATGGGCACTGTCACCTTCAGGCATCATTTCTGACTGATGCCCACTCACACTAATGCCTCCCCGTGAAACCGAGCCACTGCTCTTAATTAGCTCGTAATACATTTGTTTTTAATGGAGACAGTAACCAACCAATGGTGTGATACACTTCCAGACTCACTGACACTGAAAGCGATCCACTGACCTCCATAGCACGTCTGCAAACCGTCATGGCGTCACCATGAACAGCAGCTCGCAGGCTGAATGCAGCAACTATACATCACACCTATCTGACAGCTGACTGCTCGAGCATCTGCTGTTGGAAACATATAAGTGTGTGTCTTGTATAAATAACCTGTGTGTGTGTGTGTGTGTGTGTGTGTGTGTGTGTGTGTGTGTGTGTGTGTGTGTGTGAGGAAAGTGCCTGTGTGAACAGACTGTGTGTATTAGCCATTCGGGTATTAGTCCACAGAGACTCAGATCAGGTCAGAGGCAACATTCATCTCTCAGCCATTTTTCTGCTGAGCAGGAACATATTACACACACACACACACACACACACACACACACACACACACACACACACACACACACACACACACACACCTTACACTCTGAAATCTGGTGTAAAACTGCGAAAGGCTGCATGAATGCTTGGTGTCATCCAAGAGGGAACAAAGAGAGGATCCAAACAAAAAGCGGTACAGCTGACCTTCAGTTCACTTCAGAAAGCCTGAAAAAGCAGACTAATAACAGCTTACACTCTGCTATTTTACTTCATTCAGCTCACAGTTTAGTGCGGAGACTGGAGAAAAGAAAGTGCTATTTCAATTTCTGCTTCCTGCTGTGCACATTAAAAGTTTTCAGTCGTAGTTTCAGTGAATGAAAATTAAATCAAAGAATTTCAGTTCAGTGTTTGTAAAATTATTCACTCCTAACCTCTCGACTCTCGCCTGGTTCACATCTGTTCCTGTGTGCAGTGCTAACCTAAGCAGGCAGAAAAAGCTGGAAAGTGAGAGTTCAAGTAGGACACCAGGACCAAGCTTCTTTGTTTAGCATGCAGCTACAGTGCAGCCTAACCTTGTTCCTGCCCCTGAGGATGTTAAGAGGTTAAGCTCATGTACTGAGCTCTCTCCTGGGGATGAATTCACTTTCATAATTTATCAGCACCGTTTGGTCGTGCTGTGGTTAAAGTAGAGCCAGAGGTCCATGCCCGCAGGATGCGCCACATGTGAGTCTTTTGTTTCAGTGTTTTTCATTTTGAATGGCACACCTGTAACCATATCTGCACAGCTTCTTTCTTCTGATGAAGGTTGCAGACAATGTCACGCAGCACAGCACTTCACATTAATAATTATTGAGTTTGTTTGGGTTAAAATATATAAAATAAAAATAACTTCCACACAGATCAAAGCGATAAAAGGTGCAGGAAGAAGAAACTCTAATGAACTTGCAAAAAAAGGGGGGTTTACAAAAGCAAAATGCCTCTATTCATACCTGTAAATGTAGCTATGCTCATCAACACACAAGCAAAGCAAAGCCACGAGACCTGCAGTGATGACATCAGGACCTCATAAATGTTTGTAAAGGTGAGTCTTGAGCTTTGAATAAGCTCACAGGTCATAGACTGCAGGGTGTGTGGGGTGGGGTTGCACGGCTGTGAGACCTGTGTCACCTTCAAGGTTCAAGGTTCAAGGTTCTTTATTTGTCACATGCATAGTTATACAAGTATAACACACAGTGAAATGTAGCCTGACACGCTCCTCGACATGTGCAAAAATTGGGGGGGGGGGGGGGGGGTGTAGAGGAAGAACATTATATATATATATATATATATATTAGGGGTGCAACGATATTCGTATCGATATTGAACCGTTCGATACAGTGCTTTCGGTTCGGTACGCATATGTATCGAACAATACAACATTTGTAATTTATTTTATCAATTTTCCTTCTGACGATGCTGTCTGTGTTGAGCGCTCAGTGAATCTGTGTTCGACTACTCCGCCTAGGCTGCACTGTCGAGCGCAGATCCACTGAGCGCTCAACACTGTTCAATGTTCAGAAACAGAAACAATGTTCAATGTTCAATGTTCAGAAACAGCTCCGACGATGACGTCAACGTGTTTACGGAAGCGGTTGTGGGATTCATCGGGAAACTAGCGGATGATACCGTGGAGACAAAGACTATCACAACGTTTCCCAACCAGAAGCCGTGGGTGGATAAAACCATCCGCGACGCTCTGAGATCCCGCACCGCTGCCTACAACACGGGACTCATGACGGTGGACATGGACCCGTACAAAGCCGCGTCATATAACGTGCGGAGGGCGGTGAAAGAGGTGAAGCAGCGCTACGGGAGGAAACTAGAGTCACAACTCCAACAGAGTGACTCTAGGAGCCTGTGGCGGGGACTAAGGACAATAACGGACTATAAAGCACCAACAACCGGTATGACGAACGCGGCCGTGACTCTGGCAGACGAGCTGAACACTTTCTATGCTCGCTTCGAGGCTGCAGCTAAGGTCTCCAACAATGCTAGTGTTAGCGGCGCTAACGGCTGCAGACAGGAAGATACTGCCAGCACCGGAAACGTGCTCGTCATCTCCGAGCATGAAGTAAGGAGAGCCTTCAAGAGAGTGAACACCAGGAAAGCAGCAGGACCAGACGGCATCCCAGGTCGTATCCTAAGAGACTGCGCATACCAGCTAGCTCCTGTGTTCACTGAGATATTCAACATCTCTTTATCTCAGTCGGTGATCCCCACATGCTTCAAAGAGTCCATCATTGTTCCTGTCCCGAAGAAACCCCACCCTGCTTCTCTCAATGACTATCGCCCTGTAGCCCTCACCTCAGTAGTGATGAAGTGCTTTGAACGCCTGGTCAGAGACTTCATCATTTCTTCACTACCAGACACACTGGACCCACTACAGTTCGCTTACCGTCCAAATCGTTCCACAGACGATGCCATCTCTCATCTCCTCCACACATCACTCACTCACGTGGACACTAGAAGGGGGAATTATGTTAAAATGCTCTTCATAGACTACAGCTCTGCATTTAATACCATAATTCCCTCCACACTCACCACCAAGCTGGAGCATCTGGGACTCAGCTCATCTATGTGTCAGTGGATCTCCAACTTCCTAACTGGCAGACCACAGGCAGTAAGGATGGGCGGACATGTCTCAGCCTCCACCACTCTCAGCACTGGAGCCCCCCAGGGGTGTGTTCTGAGCCCCCTGCTGTACTCTTTGTACACATATGACTGTGTGGCCACTACCAGCTCCACCACCATCATCAAGTTTGCTGACGACACCGTCGTGGTGGGCCTGATCTCTGATAACAACGAGACGGCCTACGTGAAGGAGATTAGGAATCTGGAGAACTGGTGCCAGAGGAACAACCTCCTTCTAAACGTCAGTAAGACAAAGGAGCTGATAGTGGACTTCAGCACTAAGCAGGAGAGGAACTACCAGACCCCCGTCATCAACGAGTGCCCAGTGGAGAGAGTGGACAGCTTCAAATACCTCGGAGTTCACATCACACAGGACCTGTCATGGTCCTGTCACATCAACACCGTGGTGAAAAAGGCCCGACAGCATCTCTACCACCTCAGACGCTTGAGAGACTTCCAACTGCCCTCCAAGGTGCTCAGGAACTTTTACTCGTGCACCATAGAGAGCATCCTGGCGGGAAACATCTTAACCTGGTTCGGGAACAGCACCATGCAGGACAGACGAGCTCTACAGAGGGTTGTGCGGTCAGCTGAGCGCACCATCCGCTCCGAGCTCCCTGACCTGCACTCAATCTACAGCAGGCGGTGCTGGACTAAGGCCAGGAAGATCGTGAAGGACCTCAGCCATCCCAACAACAGACTGTTCTCTCTGTTGAGGTCAGGAAAGCGATTCCGCTCCCTGAAGACCAACACAGAGAGACTGAGGAGGAGCTTCTTCCCGCAGGCGATACGGTCTCTCAATCACACCACCACACAGTACTGACCCACACATATGGTTCTTACACACACACTGGACTTTCTGGACTTTGGTTTTGCACAACACTGGTCACTATATTCTTCATTTCCAGTTAATACTTGTACAGCTGCTGTTATTGTGTATATATTTATTTATATTTAGATTTCTTCATACATTCTTATATAGTTCTATATTGTGTATTGTGTATTTTGTTGTACAGTTATTTTATTTTCAACTTTAATTTATATATTTTATCTTATTCTTCCCAGTTAAATTTACCCTTCATTCTAATTTGTGTTGTACAGTTATTTCATTTTTAACCTTAATTTATATTTTATTCCTTCCTAGTTAAATTTACCCTTTTTAATTTTTCATATTTATTTCCTATCTTATTCATAGCCTTTCCTTTTTTTGTTTTCTTTAGGTCACGAGCAGTTGTCCAAGCATTTCACTACATATCGTACTGTGTATGACTGTGTACGTGACAAATAAAATTTGAATTTGAATTTGAATTTGAACACAGACAGCATAGTCAGAAGGAAGAGCACAGGGCAAGCTAGCGAGACAGAAGTTAAGCTCTCCTTGCAACAGGCAAATTGAACCTCATTCAGATCTGGCGTTTGGAATTATTTTGGTTTTCATGTGACGTATGACCCTGAAGGTAAGCGAGTCATGGACTAAAGTAAAACAGTATGTTGGATGTGCCATGCAATGCTCAATTACATTGGTGTGAACTAGTGTGTTAGCGCAGTTAGCTTGTTAACGTGTTGGCCGTCTAGCCCCATGCACGGAGCGATCGGCGGTAGCTCGTTAACGGAGATTTGCCGTGTTGTGGCGTTAAGGTCATTTCAACGAGATTAACCTGAAAGCACTAGTGGGAACACAACGAATATGACTGCACATTTACGCCGACATCATCCTAGTGCAAAGACAAGTGGAAGCAGACAAAAAAAAAGCAAGCATGCTACTAACTTTAGCCGAGTTATTTAGACAGCTGTTAGCACATGATTCTCCTTATGCTGCTGAGAATATAGCCCAGAAGAAGCGGATATTATAGCTTTTATTTTGGAAAGAGCCATTTCTCTGTAATAAACTCTCTTTTCCAAAGATGAGTGATTCCTCAATCAGATACAGGGCTTGCAATATCGCTAGCCCGACGTCCCGGAGCTAGCGATTTTTTCAGTCTACCAAAATCTATCTCTTCCCTGCCCGTCGGGCTATTGTAGGAAAAATATATGTCAATGCTTTTGCATTCTTTCGGAAATGTAGCTGGGTAATTATGTCATTGGCATCGGTGAGCCACTGTCAATATGTGACATATTGAATTTGCGCTTGTTTTTTTGCTTTCACTTTGCAATCGTGCGAACTGTGTATAGAGAGCGACAGCACTGATCTGTGAGTGATGATAATTTGTGCACCAATTCCTCTGACATCGTCTTATTAATCGTTAGCTTACTATGCAAACATGACAAGTGAAATCTCCCGCAGCAAGCTTAAACATGTGAGAGGTTGATCGCGCAGAGAATCGCTGAGCTTATGTGAGTGCGTGTGTAAAAGCATTTCAGTTCTGCTGAGCCAAATAAGACAGGTCAGGGTGAAGAAGTGACAGCCAAAGAAAAGAAAAGCTTACCACAAAACGGAGAAGTTATGACAAATCAGACTATAAGGCAAAAAAGAAAGTGCAGCTTTATGGTTTCATGGACAAAAGAATTTCTGTGGCTGCAATATGATGAGCTAAATAACCAGGGCTGCACATAAGTGGTCCGCAGGTGCGCATTCGCTGTCAAAATAAAAAACACGCACAAGGGTTAGGGTTAAATTTAAAAACTGTACTTTTGAGTTAAAATATATATTCATAATTTTAATAAATGACAAATTAAAAATGCATGAACATTTTTTTGTATCGAAAAAATATCGAACCGTGACACCAAAGTATCGAACCGAACCGAACCGTGAATTTTGTGTATCGTTGCACCCCTAATATATATATATATATATATATATATGTATATTAGTATATACACTGGGTGAATGTGCAGTAGTAGCAGCAAGCAGGTGAATTCTGTACATTAATATGAATAGACATCTGACTATTTTACAGGATAGACAATATAAACATATTTAAAATTAAAGGAATTGAAATGTACATTGTGCCTTGGTTTAGAGTGTCTGGAAGAGAGTCCTGTCTCAGTCAATTATAGATGATGTGAGAGGGCGGGTGTGTGTGTTTAGGGCACAGATGGCTTGGGGATAGAAGCTCCTCTTGAGTCTCTCTGTCCTTGCCCGGAAGATGCGCAACCTTCTACCAGATTGCAGAAGTTGGAACAGTTTGTTGCCAGGATGGGACGGGTCTTTCAGTATCTGCGCTGCTCTAGTCCGGCATCTCCTGGTGTAGGTGTCCTGAAGCGGGGGGAGAGAAATCTTGCAGCAGCGTTCTGCTGTACGGATCACTCTCTGGAGAGCTTTTTGGTCCTTCACACAGCTGTTCCCAAACCACGATGTCATGTTCTGTGTGAGGATGCTCTCCACAGCGCCTGTATAGAAAATCCTGAGGATCTTTGGAGAGACCCTGAACTTCCTCAGTTGTCGTAGGTGATACAGGCGCTGCCTAGCCTTTTTGGTCTGGACCTGAATGTGGGCAGCCCATGTCAGGTCTGAGGAGATGTGGACACCAAGATACTTGAAGGACTGCACCCTCTCCACTGGAGCTCCATTGATGATAATGGGCTTGTAGTCTCTGTGCTGACCCCTTCTGAAGTCCACCACCAGCTCCTTGGTCTTGCTGACGTTCAGCTGGAGGTGGTTGTCCTGGCACCACGATGCCAGATTCTTCACTTCATCCATGTAGGCCGCCTCATCGTTGTTGGAGATGGCACCCAACACCACTGTGTCGTCAGCAAACTTCACAATGGTGTTGGAGCCATGGGTGGCCACACAGTCTGAAGTGTAGAGGGAGTAGAGCAGTGGCGAGAAGACACATCCCTGAGGTGCTCCTGTGTTGATGGTGATGCTGTTGGAGAAGCACCTGCCCACCCTCACCACCTGAGTTCTGCCAGTGAGGAAGTCCAACACCCATGCACACAGACGGCTGTTAAGTCCCAGATCCCTCAGCTTTGTGAACAGTCTGCAGGGCACTATTGTGTTAAACGCTGAACTGTAATCAACAAACAGCATTCGCACATAGTTACCCTGTTTCTTGTCCACGTGGCTGAGAGTGGTGTGTAGGACGTGGGCGATGGCATCCTCTGTGGATCTGTTGGATCTGTAGGCGAACTGCAGCGGATCTGTGGTGTCTGGGATGGAGGAGGAGATGATGTTCTTCAGCAGCCTCTCAAACACCTTCATTACTACCGAGGTCAGTGCAACTGGCCGGTAATCGTTCAGGGATGAGGGTTTGCTGTTCTTGGGCACAGGGATGATGGTGGATCTTTTGAAGCATGTGGGGACCACAGACTTCGCCAGGGACTCGTTGAAGATGTAAGTGAACACACCTGCTAGCTGGTCAGCACAGCAGCGCAGCAGACGGCCGGTGATGCCGTCTGGCCCCGCCGCTTTCCTTGTGTTCACTCTCCTCAGTGCCGTTCGGACGTCATGCTCCGCGATGCTGGTCACCGGTCTCTCGCTGATGACGTCACTGTCCTCGGTAGTCAGGCGGTAGATAGCATTAGCCGCCTGGCTAACCTCGAAACGGGCGTAGAACCGATTCAGCTCGTTGGTGAATGCAGAGTCGGCGTTGATCGGCGCAGTGTCCCTGGCTTTGTAGTCCGTAATGGTGCGTAGTCCGTGCCACATACTCCGTGTGTTGCCCTGGTGGAAGCGGGACTCCACACGTTCCCGGTACCGGCGTTTGGCATCTCTCACCGCGCGCCGCACGCCGTATGAGGCCGCTTTGTAGGCGCTCATATCGCCAGTGGCGAGACCCGCGTTGTAGGAGGCGGTCCTGGCGTTTACTGCAGTGCGGATCGATCTGTCCATCCACGGTTTCTGGTTTGGGAATGTGGTGACTCTCGCAGTGGGGATAATCTCCTCCGCTAGCATATTGACGAAGCATACTGCTTTGTCAATATTCAGTTGTTGGTCTGGAGTTTAGGATGGATGACTGGGCAGGATCAGACCTGAGAATTAGTTGGGCTTCAGAGTCAGCTGACTCCTGCCAGGTAACTTACTTTTTTTTTTTTTTTTTTTTGCCTGTCCCGTTTGACTCTTTTGCCATCAGAATTGTTGTCTAAAGGCAAAGAAAGATGCCCAACGGATTTACTTTACCAAATTGACCATCCCAGCCTTGCCTTAATGGTCCATTTGATTCACCTTTTATTGTTTATTTTATTTTCACTTACTGAATATGGGACAGACTTGACTGGGGGAAAGAAGGGGAGAAAGAAAGAGGGAAAGAGAAACAGCTGAGAAGAGGGACGGGGGAGAAGGGCAAAAAACAAAAACCAACAGAATGAGCAGAGAAAAAAAGAAAGAAAAAAAATGCATATATCGATCACCTGGATCACCTGCTGAGAAAGAAAAAAGAAAACAAGCAGAAGGGAACAAGAGTAATAGAATAAACAACATCACAATGATATATGGGAATATGACAGTAAATACTAAATATTAAACATTATTGTGCAGCACATAAGATCAACAGAACACAGTGTGCTTTGAGGTAGGAGCCAAAAAGGGTGTAGTTTGTGGGTGTGATCACCCATGTGTACACCTGTGAGCATGGACGCGCTTGTTTTTAAAAGGTTCCTTCATGTAATGATCTGCTAGAGGGTGTGGGGGGGCCACAGCCCCATCCTCCAGGGCATGAAGCAGGTATGGAGGAGATCAAAACTCCAGACATCCAGAGGCCCCCAGAACACAAGAGACCAAGGAAGACCAACAGAGGGGCAGCCGCGCCACTGTCCCAGAAAGAGCTGAGGAGAGTCCCAGATGAGGGCTCACTCAGCAGCCGCGGAGCAGAAGCCAGGGGGAGTTGCAGTGATGCGCCCGTGAGCTCCGCCGGCAGCCAGCCGTGCCTGAGTGACCGAGCCCCAGGCCGAGAGGCCGGGGGCACCCCACCTCCGAAGTGGCCCGAGCGAGCCCCAGGCTCCAGGCCCCGATAAGCGGCCGCCAAGGAGTGAGCCGGTGTGTACCTGGACGCCCATCCCCAGACACAAAGAACCACCAACGCACCGATGTCTGAGGGAGTCCGCCACTGGCAGGGGAAGTGGTGGTAGGGGGAGATAGGCCTCCAAACCTTGGAGGGCCTGAGATGTCCCCAGAGAGGTGGCGCCTGACACCCAACCTGACATATAGACACAGAAATACAGGCACACACATATACAAACATCCATTCCCACCCTCATGCTCTCATATGCACTTACTCCACACTCAACCAACGTGGAGACAGACATAAAGAGACGCTGTACACACGATTACACTCCCCAAGCGTACTCTACGAACCGGGTCTAGGTACCCTTGCCCCTGGAGGGGGGAACCGCACCCAGACCCAGGTGGTGTTACCCTTTTCCCTGCGGTGGGGGGAGGCAGACCGCCCCGACTCCGCAGCAGCAGGGAGGCCCCACACTCCAGACCGCAGTCGGACGGCCAACTCCTCCTCCTAGCCCCCCCGCTCCTGCAGGCCGCAGAGAATGGGGGTGGGAGAAGACTCCAAACCTCCCTCCACCCGCTCATTGTAGTGTTGATGCATGTGTGTTCTAAGGTGCATTTAAAACCCAGGAGGGCATGGAGCTACCTGCCTGAGAGCAGCAGGTAAGCGCATGGTCCCTCCTGCTAGCCCTCAATGTCTACGTGTATTTAAAATTGTGAGGTGGGCAACGACGCCAGGGGTGAGGTGTACACCCTGATGGTACTTTGGATTCCGTGTATCGTGCCCACCCCCAAGATCCTATATGTATGTGTAATGAGAGTGTGAGTAATGTGAATGTCTAAGTTGTGGGATAAAATTGAGGCAGAGGCAGCCAGAAGGGGACAGAGGGGGAGTGCCTACCCTGCACCCTGGTGACATACCTGCACCCCAAACCCTGCGTGTGTGGGTGGGTGTGGGTGTGGGTGCCCCACAGAGCCCGGGACAGTCCACCCAACCCCACCACAGAGAAAACTGCACCCACCCCACCATCCACTCATCTTCCAGACTACATAAGACAATAAACACCCAGGCTGAGATCTTCCTCCACCTCTCCTGTATCTCCCCCTCCTCCAGAGAGAGTTCCTGAAGAGAGGAAAGTTCCTGCAAGATGTGACAATCTCCCCCACCAGTTGAAGAGCCCCCCAGGTGGCTCGATGCACCGGCGACACCCTGCTCCAGGGCTGGGCCCCATGCACCCACCCGCCCACAACCCCGGCAACACACCAACCAGGACCCAAGCCCCCGAGGCCTGGCCGGTGCCCCAGCCCAGAGACGGAGCGCCCCCAGAACCCGGACCCACCCAGGGGCAGCCAGGCTACCAGGTCAGTAACCCACGTCCGTCAGCACAGACCCTCCCCTAGCCCCGCTGCACACAGCCGCGAGGAAACAGTCACCTGAGAGCCAACAGAGCCCCTAACCGGACATGACCGCTACCCCGGGTTGAGCCCCCCAAGGAAGATGCCTCCGGGGAACCCCCCGACGCCCTAAGCCTGTCCCTACCCCCACACCAATCACAACAGTGAAGGCGGGACCAAACTATGACCCCCCACCCCCACTAGGTGATGGAGCTGATCAAAAGGAGCCCAGAGCAATTGATCTGATGTGGTGGCAGAGGCTGTATCAAGACTAATGTAATCTAATAGATAATTTCTATATTGGTTAGAATTAAGATTATTTTTATTTGTCCAGTTCATGAGGACAGTTGTCTTGGCTATGCATAGGGCAGTGAAAACCATATGGGCGATATTCTTTTCTGAAGTGACATTATCTAAGCTGCCCAACAAACACACTAAGGGGGAAGTTGGAATGTTACATTTCAGATAAGTCTTCACATATCTCGCGCCAGGTAACTTACTTACTGGCATGGGGGGTCTTGGTTTGCTTGGTTTGTCTTGTTCCTTTTTCTTTGGCTGGTGTCATACCGATGATTAGTTGCAGTTGCAGTCACACATTTTCACCCCTTTAAACTTTGTTTTCATCCTCACTATTAATCACAGTCTTAGGTGTCATGCTGTAGACTTTATATGGTTTAATGAACAGTCTTAGGCCATTAAATGGGACTCAGTATGCACTCACTTACCAATTTCAAGTATTTTACCTGGCCATGAGTCCACCTACCTGTAAGTGGTGTGTGTAGAGTATGATCCATGACGAAGTACAGCAGGCTGAAATAAAGCAGAATTATCCTTTAAATGACACCATTTCTCCTCCAGCTGTTCCATAGCACCAGCTATAGAATGAATAGATTCAAAGTCTCTCAAACAGTGTGCCTGATTTGGATGAAAATTTGACCGTAGCAGCTGATGTATTTCCCAGAGTGTTGTAGTTCACGCAATTAAACCTAGTACAGTCTTTTTTACCTAAAAGTGAAAAGGATGTGCTAACTCCAAATCTGACCACTTGATTGCGGCCACTTTAACAAACATCCAGTTTTATCCTGCTACTGGAAATTCATGGAACTGATAGACTAACTGAGAGACTAACTCACAATAACACACATCTTGGCTTCATGTGATTCTTTGTGTTTAAAATGAGTTGGGGTGGGTGTGACTCAAGCAGAAGGCTGACAGCAGCACAGAGTTTAAAAAGGCACCAGGAAGAATTTCCTTATGTGGGAATGAGATGTCACAGTGGTGCCAGCATGATGGGTCAGGATGGATGGTCATGTCATCATCTGCACAGGGAGCAGTGTCACAGGGTATTTCTACATTATGGAGAAGAAGATGAACAAAATAAAAAGTCATAAAATGATATGTGACCTGGCAAAATGCTGTAATGGAGCCAGTCTATCTGCTTGCATGTTGAAGTCATAAAAATGGGGCTGTTGGTCCAAACCTCATTCGATGGTCATCTAACTTACTTCTGCACCATTTGCATTCAATATGTCGGGCCAGGGAATCTATTTTCTGATAAAGGCATCAGCATTTAGGGCAGTGTGGAGGAAAAGTGTGAGGAAATGGAGACAGACAATTATTTTCATCAGGATCGGAGTTATTTAGCGAATGAAATCATTTCCATAAACACATTAAATCCATCTTTTCATGAGCTTGCTTAGTGGTGTTCTGGCTGATACTGTAGCTAGTACTACGGCTGAAGGTTTGTCTTCCTTCCAGCTGCTCTGTGGTTAGTGCGGTTCTCAGTGCACTTTGGGTCGGTGCTGATTTCTCTGGTTAATTAGGGAGTGATCATAAATGACATAACTGACTGATGTAGATTTTGTTGCTATGCAGATGATACCCCAGTATATTTGTCTAAAAGAAGTAATTCAGATTATCTGGTGAAAGTACAGGCATGTGTCAGAGACATAAATGTCCTGATGGCCTGTGCCTCTGCTTGTAAAACCAGATAAAACTGAAGTCATGATGAAATGAATGTCATGTGGTTGGAGCTTACAGAGATTACGGCCTCAGTCACACTGTCCTCTAATTTACTTGAAAAAATTGAGAATTTTTACCTTCAAACTAAAACTTTGTTGGTTGCAGTAAAAAGGCACAACTTATATTTTGAAGGCAAACTATCTTCATTTCCAGGTTGTATCTTCAGTTACTGCCAATCAGAGAAAAGTTTGCAAGAGTTTAGAAAAGATGGCCTCTTCCATGCAAATTAAAGGTAACTGTTGCAACCTGCTAGCAACCAAAGCAACTGCAAAGTTTCAGTGCAGCACTGTTTACCTCTTTCCAATGAATTCCACGCTAAAGAGTGGCAGCATCCTCATAAACCACTCATCAACTGGTTGTTGAATTCATGCTTTTTACCTAGCAATTAGTGGTTACCCATTGATTACCATGTGGTCTCTAGGCCCGTGTAACTAGCCGGTTCCCATTTGCCATTATAACCTCTTAAAAAGATATGAAATAGCACATTCCTGAAAATTTGCCATATTATCTTTTCCAGATGTGTATTTTTAAACGGAAGTGTCTCTTGTTCAGTGTTGCTTGAGCTCAGTGTTGCTCTTCTGGTACCGGCCTTAGTTACAGTTTCTCTTTTTATGCCATACTGAATACATAACTAGATTTATTTTTTTAAGTCTTAGACATACCATTTCAAAGTGGAGGATTATCTGTAGTATGAAATCATCCACTCATCATCAGTCATAAGTCATTAGCCAATGAGCGTGCAGTTTCAGTCAGACCATCTGTTCCTCATCGCATCCATTTCTTTGTAATCAAGATGGCGACAGCTCATTTCACCAGCAGGTGATGTAGCTACATCCACCTTTTATACTGTCTGTGGTTCCAGCACTTAGATTAGATGTTGGTACTTGCTTACTCCTTGGTTCAAAAGTGGGAGAGTGGGCTGGTTTATTTCTCATTTCCAACATGAAGAGAAAGTCGTGTAGGCTCCAAAACTCGTCAAACATGAGTGAGTTAATCAGCAGTAATTCAGGCCGATATCAGGCACACAGAAAGCACAGTGTCCTGTTTTTCAAATTTAAGGAAAGTGAACTGGATCTTCTCCTCTGCTTCAGACATGCCTGTTTTCCCCTCCATGTGCTGACTGCCAGTGTTTTGGGTTAAATGTAGATTCTGCTGTGATTGGCCCTGTGAAACTCTGCCTCCTGGCTGCACCTGCTGCTGATTCGTTAGGAGCCCAGTGTAGTCCACTTGTTGGTGGATCCACCTGAAAGAGGCCCTGTTTAAGCCCGGCTGAGTGTGAGTAATCCTCAGCTTTGACTGTGTGAAAGTCTAGTTTTAGCTTGTAAATGCAGCAGCGGACGGTTAGGGCACCCAGTGTGCTGAAGCCGCCTGTAAGGCTGAGCTCAGGTAGCAGGCAGGGTTAATCCTGTGCTCGAGGTGCTGGTTCCTGCCTGGGGTTGAGCCTGGTGTACACACACATCCAAATGCACTCGTGCATACACACAAGCTGTTGTGTTGATTCACATCAGCTGCGGGGTGCTGCTGCTGCTCTGGATTTGGCTGATTTCTGTTAGCTCGGCGCTCTCTCAGGTCCTGCTGTCCCTGCGGTTTCTCGCCACGTCTTCGAAGTCATCTCTTGATTCCTTTTCCTGTGTTTGACATTAAACATCCTCACCAATCCCTACAACCTCCACCTTCCCTTCCCTCTACCCTTGCTGAGCTGGGAGCTGACCTCCACCTTTACATCAAGGTTCATGGGACAGATATAATTCCACCTCTAACACAATCTGTAACTGAAGAGTGAACCTTTTTAATATTACAGAAATTGTGAGTGTGTGCAGGTAGACATAAGTGACTGCCTGTGGGTATTTACATTTCTAAAACATGAAGCATATTTCAAAGTGGGCGTGTTTCTGGATAAACTGAACACATACGGGAAAGCTGGTCGTTAGCTGGTCACATGCATGTGATGTACTCTCAGTTTCAGGCCTGACTGTTTATCTATCCACAGTATGGAGCCTTTCCAACACAGCCTGCAGTGATTTGTCTGTGAGAAGTGCAGCTCAGAGAGTAAAAGGATAACCTGAACCAGCCAAAACCTTCCTACCATCTTCCACTTTCACCTAACAACATGGAGTCCTGTCTCTGACTCGCTCCTCATGACGTAAGGATCCTGCAGCAGTTATCACATGAGTGTGTTGTCTTCTTCTGTGTTTTCCACAATGGAAGATGGCAGGAAGCACAGACAAGTCTGTGTACTTGTCTTCCTCTAATTAACAGTGTTTGCTCATTTAATTTCCCAGGGTGCTGCGCTGCAGATGGTCAGCATAAACTGTTCAATAAGCTCAGCTGTTCAGCCATCACGGGCTCAGTGTGTGTGCACACACTCATCCACAGGTCACTATGCTTCTGCCTGGATGCAGAGCACAGTGCTCTCCTCCTGGAAGACTTTTCAGCTTTCACACACACCTGTGAGGCAGTGCAGAGGTTTGTCGGGTGACTTTTTAGCAGCTTGGTGTCATTTGCATGTGATTTAATGAGAGCAAAGTCAGAAAACGGCTGCAACATCACTGCTGGAAGACACAGTGCTGTTAGGAGATGTGGATTTACAGTGTAGTCCTGCCTTTGGACAGCAGACGGATTTCTACACATTCCTGCTGAACTTGCACATACGGCCACCAGAACGTCACCCGGTGATTGATTCGTCCTGCTCTGAAACCTTGAGCAATTTTTTCTGTGAGGAGTGAGCGGTGGACATGCCTGAGACTGAGGGAGGTGCTCATCACTTCAGTCACACTATAGCTCCACCCCAGCTCAACAGCCCCATTTCCTGCGACTTTATTACTTTAATAATTAATAACCCCCTGAGCCGGCGACTGTGGCTCAGGGGGTTGGGAAGCGCATCTGTAACCGGAAGGTCGCCGGTTCGATCCCTGGCCTCTCTGTCCTGGTTGTTGTGTCCTTGGGCAAGACACTTTACCCTACCGCCTACTGGTGTTGGCCAGAGGGGCCGATGGTGCGATATGGCAGCCTCGCTTCTGTCAATCTGCCCCAGGGCAGCTGTGGCTACAACCGTAGCTTGCCTCCACCAGTATGTGAGAGTGAATGAATAGTGGCATTGTCATGCGCTTTGGGTGCCTTGAAAAGCGCTATATAAATCCAATCCATTATTAATTTCATGTTTTATACAAGCAGACCAGGAACCAGTGACTGAGACCACAAACTCATCACGAAAGAGTTTTTTGAGCTCAGATCAGTTGAGCGGGAGGCCCATTTTCTCATAACAAGTCTATACATTCAGACCTGTTACAACCAGAGGAACCACTCCCTGCTGGACATTAGAGAGAATGCTGTTACCAGTTACCTCAGTTAGTGTTTAAGGATAGCACTGAAGGGAGGGGTTACCTGCCCCTCCCTTCCTTCCCTCCCCATCTCCAGCTGCCTCTCTCTTCCCGCTCCACCACAACCACCCACACATGCAGGGCCTTGGAGTAGGGGTATGTCACCAGGGTGCAGAGGAGGCTACCCCCCCTTCTGTCCCCTTCTGGCTGCCTCTGCCTCAATTTTATCCCACAACTTAGACATTCACATTATTCACACTCTCATTACACATACATATAGGATCTTGGGGGTGGGCACAATCACGGAGTCCAAATTACCATCAGGGTGTACACCTCACCCCTGGCGTCGTTGCCCACCTCACAATTTTAAATACACTTAGACATTGAGGGCTATCAGGAGGGACTATGCGCTTACCTGCTGCTCCTTGGCAGGTAGCTCCATGCCCTCCTGGGTTTTAATTGCACCTTAGAACACACATGCATCAACACTACAATGAGCGGGTGGAGGGAGGTTTGGAGTCTTCTCCCACCCCCATTCTCTGCGGCCTGCTGGAGCGGGAGGGCTAGGTGGAGTTGGCCGTCCGACTGCGGTCTGGAGTGTGGGGCCTCCCTGCTGCTACGGAGTCGGGGTGGTCTGCCTCTCCCCACCGCAGGGAAAAGGGTAACACCACCTGGGTCTGGGTGCAGTTCCCCCCTCCAGGGGCAAGGGTACCTAGACCCGGTTTGTAGAGTACGCTTGGGGAGTGTGATTGTGTGTACAGCGTCTCTTTATGTCTGTCTCCACGTTGGTTGAGTGTGGAGTGAGTGCATATGAGAGCATGAGGGTGGGAATGGATGTTTGTGTCTGTGTGTGCCTGTATGTCTGTGTCTATATGTCAGGTTGGGTATCAGACGCCACCTCTCTGGGGACACCTCAGGCCCTCCAAGGTTTGGAGGCCTATCTCCACCTACCACCACTTCCCCTGCCGGTGGCGGACTCCCTCAGGTGTCGGTGCGTTGGTGGTTCCTTGTGTCTGGGGGTGGGCGTCCAGGTACACACCGGCTCACTCCTTGGCGGCCACTTATCAGGGCCTGGAGCCTGGGGCTCGCTCGGGCCCCTTCGGGGGTGGGGTGCCCCCGGCCTCTCGGCCTGGGGCTCGGTCACTCAGGCGCAGCTGGCGGCCGGCGGAGCTCACGGGCGCGTCACTGCAACTCCCCCTGGCTTCTGCTCCGCGGCTGCTGAGTGAACCCTCATCTGGGACTCTCCTCAGCTCTTACTGGAACAGTGGCGCGGCTGCCCCTCTGTTGGTCTTCCATGGTTTCTTGTGTTCTGGGGGCCTCTGGATGTCTGGAGTTTTGATCTCCTCCATACCTGCTTCACACCCTGGAGGACGGGGCTGTGGCCCCCCCACACTCCCTAGCAGATCGTTACATGGAGAAACCTTTGGAATACAAGCGCGCTGATCCACACAGGTATGCACACGGGTGTTCACTGCTCATAGACCCAAATTACACCTTTCTTGGCTGCTACTTCGAAGCACATCTGTCCTGCGTGCTGCACAACAACATTGAATATTTAGTATTTACTGCTGTTTACACTTAGCTAGATTAATGCGATGGTGTTGTGTTTAGTATGTTGCTTTGTTTTGTTGTTTTTTTGTCTTTTTTTGCTTGTTTTCTATTCTTCTCTCAACAGGTGATCCAGGAGATTTTTATTTTTTTTCTCCCCCCCTTTCTCACTGTCCCTCTCCCCTTCTGTTTTTCCTTTCCTTCCTCTTTCTTTTTCCCTTTCCTATCTCTCACTCATGTCTGTCCCGTCTGTAACATCTGTAAATAAAATATAATAAATAATAAAAACAAAGATCGACCAAATGGACCAATACGGCAATGCCACGATGATCCATTTGGCAAAGTAAATCCATTGGGTATCCTTGTTGGTCTTCAGACAACAATTCTGATGGCTAAAGAACCAAATGGGACAGGCGGAAAAAAAAAAAAAAAAAAGGATAGCACTGAAACTTCAAAACTCTGCAGTTCCTCTGATGTCCAGCAGAGGCGGCTATGAGTCAGTCCCCATAGACTCCCATGTTTTTACAGCAGAAAAATGTTTACAGGCTGACACACAAACCGTTTGATGTCTGTGGATAATTTCCTTCTTTATCATCAACACCTGTACAGGAGGATGTTTTTAAAAATCATCTGGATTAATGTTTACATTATTAAGGGCGTGGCCTCTTTGACTGAGAGGTGGATGGTGACCAAGCAGCTGTAGCTGCTAGCTTCACCTGCGCTGGACCTCTGAACTGTGTGTGCTGTTGGAGACTTTTGAAGCATTTTTTAATGACATCATTTGACCAGGAATATGGCTGCTGTGAGGTTACTGTTCTAACAGACTGTCCAATAAGGTGGAGCTCCAGCTTTGCTGAGTGAAATTTGATTATTTTAATTAGATATTGTTGATTAGGAGGTACTTGTGTCTGAGTGAGGCTCACATACACACTGTGGATGCAGACTGTAAACTGCTTGGCTGCTGGGATTTACTCTATGTGACTTGTCAGTGTTGTAACTGAGAGGTAACACACTCTTTCCCATAGAGACTGATAATTCATTTTGTTTTATTATGGTTGTTACTTGTTTATAATGAATCTCGTGGCGTTTTCAGGGTTGAGTATTTTTGGAGAACGTATGAAGATCATTTATGATTTATACGATTTGATTTGGATTCCATATTAAAGTTTTCTGTTGCTGCTGTGATGCTTGACAGTCAGTCTTAATAAAGTTTTCCTGAGTGAGTCTGATTTTGTATTCAGTGTAACTTTATTGTCAGTGCAAAGTAAGACCCATCCATAACATACAGCCTCCCGAACATGCTCCATCAGGCAGCTTCAGTCTCTTTTTTGAGGATGAAATCACATTTCAGCTGCAGCGCCTGTCAGAGTGTGCGAGGTGCACTCGGTTGAAGATGAGCGTCTGCATTTGCATCAGCATGCCACGTCAACAGCTTCTGAACAAAAATAAAACACCCGAGTGAAACGTGTCATTTCTGTGATTACTTTAGTCAGAACACTGAGTTACCTGATAAAAAAAAAATGTTATTCAATCCTCTTGGTCTTCTTTCCTCTGCATCAAGCTACTCTCTGCAGGCATCAGACCCCCAGCCCGCTGTGTCCATGTGGAGCCAGGGCTGAAGCCTGTACTTTAACATCACCTCAGCTGCCACGATGATCTCTACAGATCCTGTCAGAGCAGGTGGAGTTAGGCAGGCAAATGTATCAGCAGTTAGAGGTCGATGCAGAGTTTTTTAGCAGATCAGGGAGAAGCATCAGGATTACTGTTCAGCTGTCTCACCACAGAAGTTTAAACTTTAAAAAAGAGCTTCGGTATCCACAGGTAGGAGATATTTAAAGAGCCTGAAGTGATGCTGTGATTACAAACTCATGCTAAAATGCATGCGAATGTTGTTTGGAGAGGTTAGAAAGTGAATAATGCCACCGACACATTATTTTTGCTGGTTTAACAGAATTACAGCAGACAGAGTGTGAATATGAAGCACAGCAGAATCATGGCATCAATATTCAAAAGTACTGAAAGTCTCCAAAGTGAAGATGAAAACAAGCTAAATGTGCTCTTGCTTCTGGTTCCAGTAATGAGCTGGAAAAGCCCCAAATTATGATGATATTAACTGATCTTAAATATGATCAACCTGTCTCTAATAATCGTCTCTGGACCCTTCAAGCTGGCATCACAGCACAGAAACAGCTTTAGTGAAGGTTACAAATGATCTTCTTATGGCCTCTGACAGCGGACTCATCTCTGTGCTTGTCCTGCTAGACCTCAGTGCAGTGTTTGATACTGTCGACCATCATATCCTATTAGAGCGAATATTGCTTCATTGGCTTCCTGTTAAATCGACACTTTAAAATCCTGCTCCTTATTAAATAAGTTTAACTGAAGCAACCTGAAATGTTCTGTCACACTGTCTGCACTCAGTCTGAAAAACTGGGTTTTTTACTAGTAAATATCTGACTTTATAATCTTGGTGATTGCAGGCTCTGTTATTTATTTCTTACTCATCGCTGCCCTAATACAGCACTGTTAGTGATCACAGTATAAATCATGCCTACGTTGAACAGAAACTCTTAAATTAAACAGCGTATTTTTAGCTCCTACAGTATCTGAAGACTGAGAGATGACAGCAGGCTGTTGGGGTCCTATAACTGACTAAACCTTGTGCATGTGCAGCAGGAAACACGAGTACGACACTTCCTTCACCATCGTTTCTAAGTGAAGTTGAAACCGTGCCAGGGAGTTTGTGCCAGAACACGAGCAGCACGCTGAGTTCCTAATGTACCAGCAGCCGTATGCCGAGGCCACATCTGAGTGTAAATACTGTACATCCCCACATGTGATGATGTCCTCGGAGCCTCAGGGAGACGGAGTGTGTGGAAAATGAGTCTGAAGAGCCTGAAGTGAGCATTCATGACAGACTGAAGGCTGGTGATTATAAATCTGTCTTCCCTTTGTGAAGTCCTCTCCAAGCATAACAGAAGAGCTGAAGACATTCATCATGTGGCTCACAGTGAAACATCGTCATCATCGGAGGAAAAGGCAGGAATATAGAGCTGGCTTTCCTCCACACAGCAGGATTTCTTAAAGGAAAGGTTCACTCTTCTCTCACGGCCCCTTGCATTCGGTCTTCCTCACGTTCAAACCCTCCAGCACAGGAGGTTCATGGATGCAGTGAAGGAGGACGTGCAGAGGGCTGGCGTGACAGAGGAGGTGGATGCAGATTATTCGCTTAAAGCAGGAACATCAAACTCATTTACATCATACAGAGCGTTTTTTAATCAGTGTCACAAACTTTAACTACACATTTAATCCCTGAGATATTCGACAGTTCAGCAGCACATCTCAGGTTTTCTACATGATACAGAAATTCGGCTGCATGTCATAAAAAATAAAATACATTTCAAATTATATAAATAATAAAACAATATTTAAAAAGACTGAAAAGCTTCTTCAGTGAATGAAAGAAATCTGTCAGCATGTCTGAGGGTAAGAAATAAATGTGTAAAATCACAAAGAAAGAAATCGTTTTTCTACTCCTGTGTCATCTTTGTGACATCATTTTAACATTTCTTTATCCTCTCATGTTATCTTTTAGATTTTTTTTTCAGTATTTGGTTCAAATTTTCATTCTTTGGATATTATTATTAAGAAACACAGATTTGTGTAATTTGGACTCAGAGTCAGAGTACTTCCATATAAAACCCTCATAAGGGCTGCAGACTGTGCCCTTCACTGCTTGCACTGGAGCCATTGTGGATCTTGACTGTTAACAGGAGGAGCGGTTGGAGCGAGCGAGTGCCGGCAGGCTGAAAATGGTGTCAGCCCTTCAGTAGATTAAAGTCTCTGCTTCCTGAAGCTTTAAACCTAACATGCAGAACGCTCGCTGTCCTAATTGTTCTCCGAGGACTCTTTAGGTTGTGCAGAAGAAAGAACATGAAGACTCGAGCGTGCATTCGAAACGTGCATTCCTGTTTCCTGTAATGGGGACGTGATCATCCCTCGCCCACCACGTCTTTACTTTGAGTCTATCAGAGGGTATTTTTCAAAGACAAGTTGTACAAAGGCTTTCTCACTTCTATTATAAAAACCACCAGTCAGCCAATTATGCCGCACCTCTGCTCGGCCATCTCCCCAGACTTCCCTCATTTCCTCCTTCAGACGGCGAGCGGCGGGACACAGCGCTGCCTTCCTTCAGGGCCCGCTAGTTTTAGAGCAACCTACTTACCAATGTCAGGTGGTCTCATATTTAGGTGAAGACACGACCAATTTATTTTGTGCACATTACAGTCTGCCTCAGCTCCCTCTTTACCTGCTGTCTGATTTCCTGCTGCTGGTCATTTGTTTTCCTCTCTGAAAGCGACTCTGCTGCTATTTGTGGCACAAACCGGCTCCGCCTCAGATCCGTCAGGAGCTTTTTTTTCAGCCCAGCTGAGCAAATAAAACCAAATTATTTCCATCATCGATTAGGCTTCCAATTATTTCTTTGAACTGTTTTGCGTATGAAACGAAGGTAATCAGTGAGAAATCAAACCGTCTTTGATGAACACTTCAAAACTCCAGGATGCTCAGTCATGAGGAGAGAGCTCTGAAGATGAGAACCCAGGAGGGGCAAAACACTGTGTGATTATGACACAAGCAGATTCATTTTGGGTTTATTAACTGAGTTTTACTTTTTTGTTTTGCTAGTTGTGTGTTCATAACCAAACGTGGCTCGAGTAATTCATACCCCGGGGGAGGAGCCCTGACTATCTCCTGTTTAGCTTTGTTCTTGTACTTGGTGAAGTACAGCACCAGGCTGCTGCTGCTGAGTATTTCCCTGTAACACCGCAGTGATTTTACTTAAAGTGCCTCGAGCTGACGCTGTAGGGTCACATTAAGAGCGTTAATTCAGCAGTTTGTCTTGGAACTAATGACACAGAGTTACTAAGTGGAGCTGTGAGTGTAATCTGCTAACAGCGCACATGAAGAATGAGTGACTGATCAAACAACATCCACATGAAACTCAAGTTTCAGGTGTGTTATCCAAAATCGAGCCAAGGCAAATCAAACCAGTGAGAGGCAGCTGACAGCTGATATGAGGTGAAGTTGATGGGGGCTGTGTGGAGGTCAGGGTGGCCCCTCCCAGGATAACACCGTCATCTCTGAAGCCTTAAATATGAAATTATTGCTAGGAAATTCAAAGATTTTAAAATTTGAGTGTTTATTGAACCTTCTGGAAAATGTAAAAAAGAAAGAGAAATTAAATATCAGGAGTTTTCATTTGTATCATATTTGCTACAGCTGCATTTTTGTGTAATTTATATAATTTATCTTATAAAGGATGTATTGTGTATTTTGTTTAGGTTTTCCAGAGTAAAATAAATCACACAGGTGATGTAGAGGTCTGAGAAACTCATGCATCAAATGTGATCCACTTGACTTTACAGGGTAAATACATGTATTTACAGGTATATATGTATGTATATACAGGTATTAATACATGTGTGCTGCATGCTTGCTCTGGGAAGTTTCTGCATGCTGTGGGAGGCTGCAGGTATTAAAGTCAAAGGAAAGAATCTGACTGACAGCCAAAGTTTCTGCAAAATCCAGAAATACATCAAGTAATTCACTTTCATTTTTCATTTACCAAATCACAAAAGTAATGCATGACAGACAGACACACTGAAAAATCTGATGAAAAAATAGATGAAAACCTAGATTGTGATGTTGCAGAGCCCTTTGTGCACACTGAGTGAAGCCACACAGAGACTTTACACTGTGCCTTGATTTGAGTAACTCTTCCTCTCCTTCCATGAGCACTCCATTTTAAGTCCATGAGATCCCCAAATGAATTAAAGCTCCCTGCAGAAACTAACACAGCCACATCAGGCACCAAACCATGCGAACTTTGTTTGGGTCTAATGGAGGAGGCTGTCGTGTTGGCACAAACCAATGGTGAGAATAAAGAGCCGGAGTTGATGGCAGTCTCTGATCATCGGATGGTTCACACTAATGGAAAGTCTTGAATGGGCTTCATTTAAATGAGGAACTGCACCATTAGGGATGCAGTCCAGTCTCTGACTTCTAATCACGTATCTGCAAACCTGGGACTTTGCTGCTGGATGAGTAAATGTTGGAGAAGCTGTGAACATGGTGAACATTATGAGCTTCAGGAGATTTTCTCAGCTTCTAAGTCTGCGTCAGTTCAATGTGGTGTGGCGTAGCGGTTTGGGGGGGGGGGGGGTCATCCAATAAAATACTTCTGAATGATGGGAATAAATGCGAGCCATTCTTCATTTCATCACTGAAAAACATGAAGTGGCATTAATGATGTGACTCATGTGGCTTCGTGTGAATAATTAAATGTTCAGCTCTTCCTGCATGGCTTCACGTTCAGTGCTCAGTTTCAGGATTTTATTTTTCTTTCTCGTAGAAATGTGCTGTCTCCCAGCTCAGCTCGAGCGGCTGACCTCCCCTCTCCGTGCTCGTCACGCTTCAGTTCAGCTCATTGAGCAGCAGCGCCCGTAAACGAGCTGTTTGCACATATGCGCTGTTGTT
This sequence comes from Copadichromis virginalis, assembly GCF_057382275.1. Taxonomy (NCBI): domain Eukaryota; kingdom Metazoa; phylum Chordata; class Actinopteri; order Cichliformes; family Cichlidae; genus Copadichromis; species Copadichromis virginalis. Next base: position 29,424,812 of record NC_140624.1, read on the forward strand.
CCTGCTCTTTGTTCCACAGACCGAGGCCGCCAGGCAATAAATGAAAGACACTCTGTCCCTCTGACACTCTGAGCATCTTTGTAAATGGAAATGTAGCTGAAATTAAAGAATATGTGCTCAGACCCTCCAAATGAAGCTCGACAGGCAGAAAGGAATGAATCTTTGGACCAATCGTGGTCCACACCTGCACACCTACAGGTTTCTACTGGTCACATTTGGCTCTGACTCAGGAAGTCTGGATGCTGCAGGTACTGACCACATTTCAGGTGTTTTCTGACATTTGTGCCACATCTGGTCCATATGTGCTGTAACTCCTGGCTCACATCTGGCTTGCACAGCTTTAGCCAGTGCAGTGCCTGAGAAATACAGTTCCAGCTGTTACGTGGGTAGATGTCTGTTAGCTGGCTTTTAACCAGATTCCATAAATCTTAAATAGGTTTGAGGTCTGAGCTTTGGGAAGGCTATTCCAGAAGCTCATGTTATCCTGCTTTATCCAAAACCAGTTCTCTGTTTGGGGTCACTGTCCTGTTGGAGAACCTGACTGAGTCCAAGGTTCACCCAGATAGCTCATGATTTCAGGTGAAGTTGAAGGATTTGGAGGTAGTCCTTCTTCTTTATTATCCCGTCTACTTTCTGCAGCTACAGCCCAGGGCATGATGCTACCACCACCGTGCTTGACAGCCTCACCTTTACTCACATAAACATGTCTACGGTCATTCAATTCAGTTTTATTTTAGTTATTATTTTATATATTTTATATATTATTTTTACATGTGAATAACTTGTACTTCAGTACAGTTGTTGAACTGATGACCTTGGAATCTGCCCGTGATCAGCAGGTTTACACTGGAAGCTCTTTAAGTCTTACAGTTAAAATGCTCCTTTATAAAAGTGAGATAGGTGTGTGTGTGTGTGTGTGTGTGTGTGTGTGTGTGTGTGTGTGTGTGTGTGTGTGTGTGTGTGTGTGTGTATGATGTTGTTGTTTTGGAGGCTGTGAAATAAAACTAACATGATTTCAATTTTCTGTGTTCAGCACAATAAACTGAACTTACTCATGACAGAGCGTGAATTTAATCATACGACTCTGTTAGTGTGTGTGTGTGTGTTTACTGTGGAGTGTGTTGTTTAAAACACAGCTCGATGATAATCACTGTGAAATTAAACTCCAAGCTGTGTTAAAGACTTCTGACGTGGTGTCTGTGCTGCTGAGCAGCCTGTGAGGACAGCTGCAGATATCGGTGTGATCTGAGCCGGGTGATGCCGCCGCCGGGCCAGATTACCAGCCCGCTGTGCCCGGTGTCCTATTAAGCGCTCAGTGTGCCTCAAATAAAGCATGTGTCCTGTTGAAGGCTGCTGCTGGGAAATAAAAGTGCAGTAACATGACGCTGCTGCTCCTGAAATAGCCCAGAAACAGAGCTATGATGCGGCGTGCTGCCCGAGGATGGAGAGGGGAGGGAGGAGAAGAGCGTAAAGCCCCACACAGCAGTGGATTTTGGTGCAGACCCCCCTCAGTAAATATAAGTTGTTGTGTTGTACCTCAGAGGCGCTGCGTCAAAGAGTCGTTTGCCAGGAAAGGGGATGTAAGAGGCATTAAAGGTCTGCGGGAAACGTGAGTGCCCCACAGCAGATTTTAATGTTAGCGTTCTGCTCGGCAGAAAACATCCCGCGGCTTCAGTAACAGGAAGTTCAGGCACATACACGTGAGCCCGAACAGGATAAGGCGGGGCCAAGCATCAACCGCGGAGGCTGAGAAATGAAGCCGAAACCAGCAGAGCCTGAAAGATAACAGAGCAGAGATGTAACAACACGTTTTGCAGGCTCTCTGCTGAGGTTAGCATGCCTGTCCACCCTCATTATAACACTTCATCACTGAAGAGGCGACAATAACCACCGTGACCTCCAATCTGCCCTCAGTACACACTTTCTGTTGTGTGGCTTGGATGAAACTAACAGTAGAGAGCCGCTGAGGTTTGCTTTAGCCTAGCCAGACCTCCACTTCCACAGTGTTATCATGCAGTGCAGATGTAGCCAGGATCCACTCTGAATCAATGTCTGATCATCAGTGGAGCAGCTCACACACTAATGACGAGGTCGAAGGTGTGATCATCAGCTCTACGTGTCCAAGGACGCGAAGCCCTGAATTACTGCTATCAGTGTGTGTGGATGGAGGACTGGATCAGAGAGGCAGATCTCTGATAAACAAAGAACCAGAATGACAGAGTTATCATCGGGCTCCACGTGTGTGTCACTTCAGGTTCAGTCTCCACCTCTTCATCTCACTGTGCAAAGACATGCTGATGTGATCTAAGGTGTGTGTTTTCTGTGTATAATTCTGGCTACTGATTGGCCAGTGGATTTATTATAATCCCCGACTGCCAGCAGAGTCGCCCAGGTGGATCTGACCGGTGGGTTTAACAAGCTGACCGTGAACCGTAACCTCAGTCTCCTAAATCCACCAAGGGATTACAGATGCATCTCATTATCTTCACTTCCTGTCTTCTCTCCACTATAAAAGCATCAGTTTCTCAGGATTATTGAACCACCAAGTGCGAATGAGGCAGCAGCTCATCTTCCGGCTGCAGAGGTGAAAAGTTTGTGTGCAGAATGTGGTAGATATCATCATTATTACAAAATAAATGCTTAATTTGGAGCTCGTGTCTGTCCTGCTGCTAATTGTCTGTCAAGACATTAAGAACAGGTGTCATTTTGATGTGAGTTTTATTTCTTAGTCTGACGTGGCCCTGACAAATTCATTATTCTATATTTAATCATGCGTATTCATTCTGTTGGTAATTTTAGTTTATTTAGTAGGAACTGAATATTAGGCTGAGTACTCATATTCAGACATTAGAGCTATAAGGCAGTTTCAGTCTCAGTGTAGTCCACCGTCCATGAGCCTCTGATGTTTTTGCTTTATTAACAAGCAGATCTCATGTTTCTGATTATTTCCAATTAATTTCTAACATGAGGATGTCAATCTGTCTGTCCTTTGAATTTTTGTGGTTTAGTAACAATGCAGATGGATAAATACTCACGAGTAACATGTTCGTAAAGATTCCAGGTTACTCCAGGTACTACAAAGAGTAGCTTAGTCACGAGCCACACAGCGTCATGGGCACAGGCTAAAGAGTTAGAAGTCTCCAGCATCAAACAGGTGGATTTCATTGGCTGACGTGAGAGATCACAGCCCCGGGTGAGTGAGTGAAGCAAAAAAAACTTCCTTATATCCATTATGAACCTGGCTGTCTCTCTGTACACAAACACACACACACACACACACACACACACACATACACACACACACACACACAACAGTTATAAGTTATAAGGTTAATGGGCATCCAGCCAGCTAGCTAGTTAGTACCTTGGGTTCAATATCGGTACATGTACATAGGACAAAATAACCAGTTTCTCTCATTACATTTCAAACAGGACAGTGGTAACAACAGCAGGCTACGGACAATGTTAAGTTTTAGATTTTAAATAGGCTGTATACATTTAAATGGGAGCAACAGGACAGTCAAATGTCGCTGATTTTACTACAGAGTAGGACGGATTGTAGGGTAGCAAACATAGTCGGGAAACATGTTTTCAACACAGCAGGTTACCTGGTGTAATGTTTTTCAGCTAAAAAGAAACATGGTCTGACTCCTACCTAACTTTATAAAGAGTAACTGAAGGTTAAATGCAGCTAATATGTCCTGTTTTAAGCCTGGCTCTAACACCTCCGCTCCGCTGCATCTCAGCCACCAGCGTTCTGGCAGCAACGGCGCTAGAGCCAGAGCAGGGGAGAGCTGGAACAAACCACTTTGTTTGTCAGTCGGTCGTGTTTTTGTAACGTAAACGCTGGCCCTCCTCTCAGAGCCTACTCTCTATCTGCTATTCCCGAACAGAGATACACAAGTTTCTCCGTGACTGCAGCTGCCAGTCAAAGCTGCTATGATGACGTTTCACCTCAATTTAACATCGCCCCGTTAGGAATTAGAATCAAACTTATGGGGAAGGAGACCCCTTGGACATCAATCAGCGTGATGAGAACTATTGATAATAAAAGAAGGAATCTTTGGAAAAAATGTATCTGAGGAGAATTTATTTACCCCAGTCCCATCTGCTAACATGGAGGAGGCGGGGTTTATGACCTATACTGCAGCCAGACACCAGGGCGGGATAGTGACGTTTTGGCTTCGTTTTTGGGGAGCTGTCGTGTCATCCATGTTTTCTACAGTCATTGGTTACAACATTCATATTTTACTAACATATGGACGGGGTTAGTGCCGGCTCCAATATCCCACACCTCTGTCTTTGAGACAGAAAGCTGTCAACATGGTGGACGAACTGTGGCTAACTCACCTGCTGCTCTTAGCAATGTTAACGTTAGCTCTGCGAATGAGACTGAGACACTGGGAGTCACGAGCCACACTCTGAATATGTTAACGTCATGCCCACCGCATGTTTGTGCATCGGTAAATTGCGTTTTTAATCAGAGAACACGAGTCACACCCTGGCTTTGCCTGTCATATGACTTCCTGTCGCTGCATGAGTCTGAAGCAGATGAACCACTGTTCACACTGCTCACATGCAGCGGCTTCTACTACATCGAGTGTATGTGTCTGTGTGTTGCGTGTGTGTGTGTGTGTGCGCGCATGGATGTACCAGATCCCCCTCTATTGATACAGACACACTGGGCTGATCTCCACCTTTATTCATGGGAAACGAGGAAGTTTGGAAGCTGTAGTGGTGTTGGTGGGGGCTGTACTTATTGTTATTAGCCAAGTGGATAAATGTGTGGAACAACCATGCTCTCCTTTCATTTCTATTCTTTGTTCTGCTCCATGTTTTTTCTGCCTGCAGACTTCAAGGCTGGCGTTCTGTAGCGCTGCATTTGCTCGACAGGTAAACATCTCCGCTGTCTTTAAAGGTGACATTTTCTACAAAGGACGAGAAAGGAAAAGAAGAAAAAGACCTCCATGGCTTTGTCGACTCTAATTTTGTGGAGGTGTAATCTGTTTCCCCTAGATTTTTTTGTACATTCAAAGCGCTGCCTGCTGCTCTCAGAGCAGCATTATCTCTGTGATAAGGGCCTGTGTTTAAAGGTGCCAGTATCAGCTAAATCTGCAGTCATGGAAGAAAGAATAAGAGCATCCGTCACCCATGCGATGCATATCTGCTGGATAAGAGCTGAGCAAAGGGAAGCAATCAAGTGGGAGGAGCAGGAGAGTTGGAAGCGCTGCGCTCCAACAAGCCAAGCGCACTAACTGCTCCGTTTGTCCAAATTAAGACCTGATTTGTCCACGACGGCCCGTCCCGCCTCATCCCTGGACCTCCAACCAGATTTTGTTCCACATGTTTATTTCCTCTTTGCGTCACTGAACGTAATGAAAATGCTCAGAGACTGAACTATATTCAGTGAGAGCGGAGGAGCGTTTTTTTTATGCTGTGTGAAGTGCAGCTGTGAACATGATCAGTGACGACTCCTTTAAACCTATGTCACATTTAAAAACATGAACGCTGTTATTAAAATTCATATTTAGAGCAGCTCTGGTTCCCATTCATATTTAAAAACAGAGAGGCAGAAGTGAGGGGAGCAAAATCAGAGCAACCAAGTACAGATGTTTAGGACAGGGGGACCCCCCCCCCCCCCCCCCCCCCCCCAAAAAAAAAAAATATGGAGATGGTCAGCTGTCCATTTGTCTCTGTGCATCTTCAGTTTGGTTTCTTTCTTCTCTCTCGCAGTCTGCAGAAAAAAAGGAAAGCCTCGGGCAACGTAAACCCTGCAGAAATGCACCTGTGGATGTTCAAAAAACATAACTCTGTTATTTTCTGCACCATTTAGCTGCTATGGCCACTTACGTTTAGCAGCTCCTGTAAACTTGCGGTAGACCACACAGCTCGCTACTGTTTTCCTGGGGTTCGATACGAAGACATTTCAGCAGCGCATTAAGGATTAAATATGTTTGCTTGGAGGCGCCGAGTTGCACCACTTATCAGTGTCACCTTCAGGCCCGATCCCTGACACAGGAACAATGAGGCCAGTACGTCCTCCTGTGCCAGAGGATGTTTGTGTCAGAGACGTTGCCCGGCGTGCATGTTCACGCTGCTGCTGATGAGCTCTCTGCCAGTGTTCACGATTTACATAAATGATTATATCAGCGCATGTCCCTGCCTCAGCTCACAGGATGAGTTTGTTTAAATCACATGTCCATGGGGGGTCGTGGACCTGAAGCAACCCTGAAGTTTGACTGAGAGCGCGTCATTGCACACAAACAGTGCACAGCCCCCGGCACACAAATCCGTCCCTAAATCAGTCAGAGGAAAATATGTCTCCATCATTTTTAATGCAGATATAAGGGAAGCTTATAGGGCAGACTCTGCATCAACAGCATGTTAAACATAAACATGTTGGTGATGAAGATACACTGTTTAACATAGGAGTCTATCAGCTTTGCAAAGGAAAGGTTGCTGGTTCAATTCCAACTGGAGATGATCATGTCCTTCATTTGGAAGGATATCCAACAGAAATCTATGCCAAGGTCAAACATGCGGAGCGAGCCGCTGTGGTGCCCCCAAGAGGGAAACTAGCCTTAGCCTCTGCAGCAGTGTTGCCAACTCCTCAGTAAGGAAAATCGCTATTGGTTGTCCTCAAAGTCGCTAGAAGTCGCTAAATGACGTCATCGCCTAATTTGCATAATTGGTCATGCTAATCTAATTGTAACCTATGTTGTTGGAGAGAGAAATAACATCGTGGAAGAGACATAAAGTGAGTAAAAAACATCCTAAATGCATTTAGAGTTTATTTAGAACTACAAATTAAATTTCTTTTAGCAATTATTGTTTTTTTTAATGTCACAATTCCAACCCTGCTCCTTTACCCGGGCTTGGACCGGCAAAAGTGACCCGAAATAGGCACTCTGGTGGAGTTACTTTGTGTGTGTTTATAAGTAGTTTTAAACCTTGTTATGCTGTTTTGATCCACAAAACAGCATAAGAGTAAAAGAGTAAAAGAAGAACTGACTGCGTTACAGCACCCGCTGCTTGTTGAGAGTAAAAGCGATATGTGCTTTCATGTCTTTTTTTAGCAAAAAAGTCACTAAGGGGTCTGAAAACCCGTTAAATATAGCGACAAAGTCGCTAAGTTGGCAACACTGCTCTGCAGGGACTGACCAATGACTGTAGAAAACATGGAAGACGCGACAGCTCCCCAAAAATGAAGCTAAAATGTCTCTATTGCCCCCTGGTGTCTGGCTGCAGTATAGGTCATAAACCGCACATCCTCAATGTTAGTTGATGGGACTGGGGTCAGACTAAAATAAATAAATTCTCCCCAGATACATTTTTTCCAAAGATTCTTTCTTTTATTATCAATAGTTCTCATCACGCTGATTTATGTCCGAGGGGTCTCCTCTCCCATAAGTTTGATTCTAATTCCTACCGCGATGATATTAAATTGGGGTGTAACTTGCGTATCTCTGTTCGGGAATAGCAGATAGAGCGTAGGCTCTGAGAGGAGGGCCAGCGTTTACGTTACAAAAACACGACCGACTGTTTAAACTAGTGATGTGCGATACCACTGATTTCCTTTCCGATCCGATACCAAGTAAAATTCAGGGTGGTATCGATGATACCGATCCAATACCAATAAAATAAATAAAGTTTTTCTGCAAAGTATCTTTTATTGTATCTCAAATTATAGCATCATAATGATTACAGGACATCTGATTACTTGTTCTTATCACTTAATAATGCAGAATTCATCATATAGAAATAAAAAACCTGAAGTTGTGCGCTATTTGAGCATGTTGCCTGCCTGCAGCACTAAAGGACTCCGTGAGAGACGTTTGTCTTGCCCTAGCAGCACCTGTCCCTGTCCACTCCTCCTCTTCAGTTCACCTCAACATACGCTCATCATTTTCTGTGATATGATTTACTCTGAGATGTTTGACAAATTTGTGGTGTTGCCACAACACCTCACTTTCTTGCCACATGTATCGCAAACCACGTCTCGGCAGTTTGGGGATGTAAAATACGTCCGCACATGACTCCATTTATGCTCAGCCATTGTTGTGAGTGCGCACGCCAAGGGGTTGCGACACATTTATACAGCTGTATTTCGCACATGACTATGAAAGGTGGAAGAGGAAGTAGTTCCTTCCAATGTAGACAATTCGAATGATATAGTTTCTTTCCACTGTGTTCTTGTTAATGATAAACTACAAATTTACCCTAAATTACTAAAATATCGATATTTTAATGTGAGAATCGATTCTAGAACATAAATGACTGGTATCGGAGGAATCGATATTTCAGTATTGATCCGCACATCACTAGTTTTAACCTGACAGCCTGAGGTGTCCTTCAGTAAACTGGACTACCTGACAGAAGACAAGGCAAGTTTATTTATATAGCACAATTCAACAACAAGGTGATTCAAAGTGCTTTACAGAGACATTAAAAAACAAAAACAATAAAAAGCATGATTTAAAATTGATTAAAAAAACAGTAGATAAAATCAGTAGTTAAAATATAAGTTTTGAAATTTAAGCTTAAAAGTGTGGATTTGGTGCTTTATTCAAATGCAGCTGAGAATAGGTGAGTCTTCAACCTGGATTTAAATAAACTGAGTGTTTCAGCTGATCTGAGGCTTTCTGGGAGTTTGTTCCAGATATATGGAGCATAAAAGCTGAATGCAGCTTCTCCGTGTCTGGTTCTGACTGGGAACTGATAAAAAACCGGATCCAGATGACCTGAGGGATCTGGAAGGTTCATACTGGGTCAGGAGGTCACTGATGTATTTTGGTCCTAAACCATTCAGAGCTTTATAGACCAGCATCAGAACTTTAAAGTCTATCCTCAAGGACCCGAGGCCCCGCTGCACTTTTTCGGTAAGTTAAACGTGTTTGTAAGCTAATCCGTAACTACCGTCCTTAGCTAGTTCCTGAGACCTAGCTAGCTAAGATGAGCACTCGGCTGTCAGGGAAACTTGCTTCCATTCGTTCTTTAGCTAATCCTTGCAGGTGAATGAATTTACCCCGACTAAAGAAATCAAGAGAAACGTCCGGGCTGCTCAGTCAATAATTATCGTTACTGTACTTTTATTATAAGTATTATACTGTAAATGCAACAGGCTGCACCCTGCTGCAGCTCCTGTGCAGAGCTGATTATTACATATGTGCAAACAACAGCATGTTTTCAGTCTCCACATGTGTAAAGACAGTAACACCATTTTTTTTAAGCTTGTACTTCAGTAATTCCTCATTAATCAGTAACTGTGGATTAAACTGTAGAACTGAAAAAAAAATGTAAGAGAAGAACTTCAGATCCTGAGCGTGTGGGACAGAGAAGGATCAGCTTTATTTCAGATTTGAGAGATAAACTTTATATTTCAGTTTGTGATGGTTCTGTTCTCTTTGTGATTGCAGGAGCTGCCCTCAGATTCAGACCTCAGCACCACCCAGTGACAGCAGACAGATCATCCAACATTTTCACATGTTAACTGCAAGATTAACTGATGAAAACAGTAAAAAGGTTAAAGTACCCCATGTGCTGTTAGTGAAAGCTGCTGCTGTTTTATTGATAAAGTTAAAGACAAAAAAAAAACAAAAGGATTAATCACCCGTGTATCTGTGTCACTATATATCAGCATTAACAGGACCTCAGTTTGGTGTTTCACAGAGCTGCTGATCTCAGACCTGCACAGCTTCCATTTTAAACACTTGATGTACTCAGCTGCATGAAGAGCACATGAGATTTTCTCTGACACAATTAAATAAAACCTGATGAAGGTCAAAGGTCGTCACTTGTATGTTGAACTACAGACTTGTGATCTGGAATTCTTTCACAGTTTTTTGCACTTTATGGTTATTTACCATAAAGTGATTCAGAGTTATTCATACCAGAGTAAACAGAGAGGATCATATATTTTTAAATATATAACTTTCTACAGGACTGAATATATTATCTTTATGTAAAAGTCCAGTGCCTCTGGGGAGTATCCGAGTATTTATAACATTACACAAACCAAAGGTCTCCATCACAGTGTTCATGAAATGCTGGGTTTATCCATCTTCTGAGATGGGCCTACAGAGGAGCTCTGAAGATTTCCCTGTGAGGGAGCTGCTGGTGAAGATCATGAGTCCTCATTGATCAATGCAATAAGCTTTAGTCTTCCTGGTGTTTCTTAAATGAAGCCTCTCTCAGTGGGTCAACGGAACTTCTGGCACAGGACAGCTGTGATGAAAGAAAGGGAAGAAGTGTCTCCAAACCTCTGGACCCAGAAACCCAGCTTGATCCTGATGGTCTCCCTCACTAGTTTCTCCCCAGGGTGAATGTAGACTCTACTATTAAATGAAAAGAACCAATTAGACTACACTGCTGAAACCTTATGCTGCTGTTTTTAAAGTTTCCATGTTACCAGGCTGTAGAGATTTCAACAGTTTTAGATCCATTACACTCACAGTCTTAAATGTTAAAATCTCCAAGGACAGCATTACATTTTTGATATTAACAGTAACTCTGGGACTCTGTGGAGTGTGTAGCTGATCTCATCGCTGTCTAAAAATGGATAAAAAAAAACATAAGGAGTGCTGAATCATTCAGTAACACAGACTATTAGAGTAGCAGGTGTGTAGCATCGCTAGCAACAAGCCCCCAACACAGTGTGTATGCTAGCGGCTAATCTAGCAAACGAATTAACAACAGAGTGATTTTAGAACTATAAGATGATAAGCTGTGTGTCTTTTTTTATAACAGTGACATGGTTGTATTTACCTTAATTAAACGAGTCACCAGTCGCGGTAAACCAGCTTAAAACTGGAGCAGCCAGACTACGTAAAAGTGTAAGGGGGTGTGTTTGCAGTCACGTCCAGCGGGTGTGTGGGCGGGAGCGTTACACAGTCGCTTCACCTCAAGTCACTACTGCGCAGACTCTGGCTCCAAAAATGCAAGATGGCAGCCTCCACAAGTGGGATATTTTGGCTTCATTTTTGCACAATGGGAGGAGGCGGTGTCGCGTCGTCCATGTTTTCTACAGTCATTGATTGTAACTGGTGTTATCGAAGGCACCAGTGCTGATGTCTCTTCAATAAATGGTAAATGGCCTGTATTTATATAGCGCTTTACTAGTTCCTAAGGACCCCAAAGCGCTTTACATATCCAGTCATCCACCCATTCACACACACGTGATGGCAAGCTACATTGTAGCCACAGCCACCCTGGGGCGCACTGACAGAGGCGAGGCTGCCGGACACTGGCGCCACCGGGCCCTCTGACCACCACCAGTAGGCAACGGGTGAAGTGTCTTGCCCAAGGACACAACGACCGAGACTGTCCAAGCCGGGGCTCGAACCGGCAACCTTCCGATTGCAAGGCAAACTCCAAACTCTTGAGCCACGATCGCCCAATAAGACACTAAAACGTTGCTCATCAACACCAGAAGTACAATTATTTTCCCCAGGACACACCTGAAACCCACTGCTGCCCCTTGGTAGGCTTCCAGATGAGGGGTATCCATACAGAGACAGAACTGAGGATGAACTGAGGGAGTGCACTGAGGGTGCCCTGGATATTAACAGGTGGATGATTTTCATTCCTCCATTTCTTTCTTAACACCAGGCAGACAGAAGGAGTTAAAAGCTTTCATTTATGAGCTGCTCCACAAACACTCTTTGAAATCAGTTGCTTTTATGGAGCGCTTGGCTGCTAAAGCTCACAGGAGTGGTGTTTCTGAGCTGGTGGAGACCAAAACCAGAGCTAAAAACATCTTAGACATAAACTCAGTTACTGCAGATCTAAAGCTGTAAAGAATACCCACAGCATGTGCTTTCACCCTGTTTGTGCCGGCACAGGTCTGTGGCTCACAGCGCTGGCTTCAGACAGGGAAGGCAGGTGACCTCCTGAGGCTCGCGGCCTGTCTCATTAACACCTGAGTGATTCCACTGGCCTTGGACTCTGAGAGGCACAGAGACGGAACGCTGAGCAGTGATCACAGCTCCCCTCCAGGCTCTGCATCGTCTCCTGGCTCCTGCTTTTATTACGTTTCAGCACGGAGCATTTTATTTTTAGCTGCTCCTACCATAGACATCTCACGCACACACACACACAAACACACACGCACACACACACACACACACACACACATATACAAATGTACATATACAAACTTGCACGCACACATATATACACACATGCACGTACACACCCACACACGCACAATCACGCACAGACACACATACACACACGCTGCATACATTACAGATGCCGAGTCTGCAGGGCTGTCCAGGGTTTCATGTTGTTCAAAGCTTCCCTGCAGGGTGCTCTGTGTGACATGGGAGGAAGTTTAATTAAAAGCTTTAAGCTTTAAGGATCCTGACAAACTAGTAAAGACAGTTCAGCTGCGTTTACATTTACAGCGATCAGACATGTGGATGGCGAGGTTTCTTAGTTTTTCTTTTTTTCTTCTTCTGCATTTTGAAACCAGCATCCTCTGCGTTTCCTGCTCTATCAGGGACACTCCAGTGATCTGTACAAACTTTGAACTTCATTATGAATATTTTACTACATGCAATTTTTTGTTTAGTGTTACCCAAGTTACTAGGTCGTCAACAAAACACACACAATTTGAACCAATCTGTCTCCACAACCTGGCAAGCCAGACCCCAATTCAGTCTCAGACAGAATGAAAGATGGCGGCCCTGAGCTGAGTGTTTTTCATCATCACCATCTTAGTGTTCTTAAACCTGATGTGAGGAACAACGCTGGATCTGACTGTGAAACACACAGTCATTGGTTAACTCCACAGATCATGATAGATTATGGATTACTTTCTTCAAGATGGCAGGCATAACAGCTTCATGGGTTACAATCTTTCAATCTGAGGTAAATTTTCTGCCACTTTCCTTATTTGCTCTCGGAGGAGGCGGACGCACTTTTTCTCCTCTCCTCTCCCTTATCTTCCCTGCTTAGTTCTTATGTCCTTGTCTAGTCTCGTGTTTTTTTGTATTACTTTCCCTAGAACAGTCTCTCACAGCCTGTTTATAAAACCTAAAGAGAATTATGGATTTGATCAACTGGTCTCTGAATGCTATTGACACCCTTTTCTCAACGAGAAGTCTGGGCTCGGGAGAGCCCGAGTGCCCTGGAGGGACTTTCCCTGCCGGATACACGATGGATGGGTGGCAGGAATGGAGGGTCGTGTGCCTGGCGGGACTGTCAATTGAGGACGCTGAAGATATCTACCTATTCGGAACCATGATAACAGGGTATTTGCTGATTGGAGCTGGCTTCGCCCTGGCTTATCGGAAGATTAAGAAAGCGGAACCGGCTGTTCAAACCCCCCCAAGGCTGCCCGCTGGGATTGAAACGATGGGACGAGGCGCGACTTCTCAGAATGGGCTCATTGAGAGCAGCATGGTTAAGACCTTGGAGATGCTTACAGCTGCCGTGAATACTCAGAATAATACCTCTAGCGTATATTGGGTTACATCAAGGAGAGGCCTGCTCAGAATAACACCTTTGAGCAAAAGTTGGATTACATTGTGGAACAGCTGACTGCAGTCGTGAGTTCTCAGAATCAGCTCTCTGAGCAAAAGAATGAAAACACCAGCAAGTTTGATACCATCATGGGGAAGCTCGCGGTTCTTCAACGGGAGTTTGAGAGACCAGTGTCGGAGTGTTAAAGAACAGCTTTGAAATTTTCATGAGTTGTTGCAAAAGACAAATTACCATCATAATCCGGCTACCCCTTCAGCGCCAGCTGTGGGCTCAAGGCTGGAGCTGAACAAAAACTCCCTGATAACGACTGTGTTTAGTCTGTTCCTTCCCATTCCATGCAAGGCCACCTGGGTTGGCTGGAAGACTTAGCCTGGCAGGGCGAAGGACACTGTCTCAGCTGAACTATGGACACGCACACACATACATATACTGATACTGATAAGCACTCACTGACGCATCACCCTCCCTACCCCAGATCCCACGCCACCTCCAACGCTTACCTCCCCTCTGATGTGGACATCGGGTCAGCTGGAGGCGCAGTCGAAGATTGTAGCGGTCCCAGATCAGATGTACACACTGGAACTCTTTCCCATGTTGCTGTCTGTGTTTATTGTGCTATGGTGTGTTGATATCTGTGCATTCCTGTATTATCCTTTTGTGTTACACATTTCAATGTTTTCCTCGCTACCTAGCCTGACCTGTCTCTCCAATGTGATGTTTGTGTATTGTATGTACGGTCGGCAAGGTCTGTCATCTCGGTTGTGGGCAAAAGACCTGCAACTGGCAAAAAAAGGCTATCTCATCTCATCTCTCATCTCATTTACAGTTAAAGCAGTTTTTATCTGATAAAATTTCAAGTTAGAACTGGGCACAGTACCATTACTACAGCTGTGATAGTTGGCCCTGGACAGGAAACAGCATTGCACTGCTTTACGTGTGTATTAACATAGGAATTTTATATTGAAATGAATTGAAACAGCTGTCAAAGGCATTTTACTCAGTAGATCATATGTTTAAAAAAAAGTATTTATGCAGATTTTTGTGTTAAATGGTTTTGAAATTATCTGGTAAATCAAAATCAGTGTGTTCATGCAGAGGAATATAAATCTGCAGCGTTTCTATTTTACTTTCTATTTTTCTGAGTGATTTCAGTAAAAATCACTTTATGCTGATGATACTGTCATATACACACATGCTTGAACTTGACACTGCATTTCACTCATTGCTAACTGCTTTCCTGTGTTTAAAGTTTTATTTTTATTATTATTATTGTTGTTGTTGTGGTTATGATGATGACGATGATGATGATGATGATGATTATTATTATTATTATTATTGACAGTCACACCTCATTTTTCCATGAGGATCCCCTGGATCATCTTTCTTTGACCAGAACAGGATCCAGGGGTCAGGGGTCAAGGGTCAGGATTTCTTTACTACTCAGACTGTTTTTGCAACCACAGCTGTCGCCCCCTGCTGGTCACTAAACAGACTGCAGGTTTCATGCTGGGGCTTCCCTGTTCCTTGTCGACCTACACACGCCCATGTAAATCATCGAAGCCCCCTACGTGCTGTTGTGTTTTTCAGGATTCTTCCTCTTTGAGCTTTTCGGTGCTTAACTAGACCTGCAGCTTTGAGAGAGCCTGTATCGAGGCATCATTCATCCAGTGTTGTCTCACAGCTGTTATAACTCAGCTCCATAAGTTCAGCTGAAATGTGTTTTGGTTTGGCCTTTTCTGCACCTCCCGGCGCCACTAAAACATATAATAAAGAAGGACGAGTGGAGCTGTAGGTGCACGTTAGAAAATCTGTTTTCTGGACTTTAATTCCCAAAATGAGCTTCATGTTTTATTCAGTGAGACTTGAAACCAGCAACTGAACCATAAACTCATCAGGAAGGTGAGCAGTGGGCTCATTTCTCACACTTGGATCCAATCAGACTTTGAAATGCAGGTTTGTCTCTGTGCTGCTTTCATCTGTTTTATTGGATTGCGCCTCTTTGTAGTCATCTGAGATTCATCTTAATTGTCTTTGAGTCTCTTTTCAGCCTTTGCATCGTTTTCTGTTTATTTTCCTTCTGATTTGTGGGTTTGCATCTCTGTGGTCCTGCAGCTCTTTCTGGCTTCAGTCAATCTACAGGAAGTATTTGTAGTCGGAGGCTCTGGGCCTCACGTCAGTGTGTGCCGTGTTTTCAGCATCGAGCTTCTTCCTAAATCACCAAACCTCATCACCTCTCTGATCGTCATCGTTCAGTGTGAGAAAGCACTGCCTCAGAGCCTGTTGTGGAGTTTCTCTCCTTTCGGGTCGACGGCTGATAGAAACATGCCTGACAGCAGGCGTGATGTAAATAATTACAGGGTGTCGGAGGGGAGTGGGTATGTATGGGTAGTTAGAGCCATGTTAATGCATTCATGTTTGCTTTCTGTGTTCTCTCGACTCTCAAACTAGTTAATCACCAACCCCAAACTCTAAATCCTTAACGCGGACTTTATTCTGCTCATCTCTATCTGTTTTTAACTCTGGACTCTCCTCACACAGCTTCTTATGATTCACAGCCGAAACACGCAACTTTCTTCTGACTGGCTGCCCTTCCTGATCAAGAGTAGGTGGGGCCAGTGTGTTATATCCCTCTCTGTGATGTCACATTGAGGTAACAGTAGAAAAAACTGTGTGAAGCCAAGTGGAGGATTTTCACGAAGAAACACAAAGTAAGTAAAGGGCTGCATGTGTCTGAATCCAAATTAGTGTTTAGGAGGAAAATGTTACTGAAAAATCATAGAAATGTTCTCAGTGTTTAAATGAACTCACATTTTGCCAGCTGTATGATGTCAAACTATGTTTTTAAACACTTAATATCTGAAATTTTATATTTTTAGACTTTGGTGATGATGTGACAAATGACAACAAGGCTTAAAATCCTCTGCAGATCATCTCTCCCCCGCCTCCCGCTCTAGCACTCATCCTGTCCCAGCGGGGCTTAAATTGTGATGTAAATGAAGCAGGAGCTGAACACGTGGCATCTGATTTATCATATTTAATGTTTCAGAGGTTTCATTTATTACGGTTATTTTTAGGCTTTGCTCCCACATCACATTTCACAGCGCCGAGTTCTTCGCGGGAAACACGACCCTCACACATCTACGTCGGTATTTCTCAGACAAATAACGACAACCTTCCTCCAGCCACACGTCGCCGTCGGAGTGGTGAGCGGCCTGATGACTAGTGTGTGCATCGCAGCGGCCGCGATGATTGTTGCTGACATCTACGAGTTATCTCTCACTCTGAAGCATGATTTCCTTTTTCTGACCCTTGCTCAGGTCATCAATCCCTCTGATGTTTGTGTTCCTGTATGTGTGTGTGTGTGTGTGTGTGTGTGTGTGTGTGTGTGTGTGTGTGTGTTTTGATGTTACTGCTGTATTTAGGAATTCTTCCACCTCCTATTGCTCCTTCCTGTCTAGTTTCTATTTCCAACCGTTTAATCCCCTCTGCCTCCTCTCACTTCCTCCTTTCCAATTTCACTGTGTCAACAGCAGCTTGTGGTTGCCGTGTGTGGTTGCTGTGCACGAGCAGCCACTGGATGCTCTTAAAGGTAAAACATGTGGTGAGTTGTTGTAAATGTTAAGTTTAGAGTTTGTTTGGTGGGTGTGACCTGAAACATCA
The DNA here is from genome assembly GCF_057382275.1 of Copadichromis virginalis. Classification (NCBI taxonomy): domain Eukaryota; kingdom Metazoa; phylum Chordata; class Actinopteri; order Cichliformes; family Cichlidae; genus Copadichromis; species Copadichromis virginalis. The sequence continues at coordinate 29,441,957 of NC_140624.1, forward strand.
CCTGCTTTGCCACACTGCCAGCGTCAGTCACTGTGGGTCAGCTATGTCCATGTGATGCCCACCAGTGGAATGAAAAGTTTCAAAACAGTAAAGTGAACATAAGCCAACATGTTACTGCTCTGAAGGTCACCTGCTCCAGGTCCACTTCATCTGCATAGTGGAAATCTCACAAAAACATGTCAGACCTGTGAGACTCAGAGGTGTGCGATTTGGAGGTAACGTCTGATAAAGTCTGATGTACAGCTGTACCTGTGAACCACAGCTCCTTCGCCTACCCCTGATTGGATAGCTTCCAAACTCACCCTGCCTTTTTTACACTGCTTTACTGTCCTTGTGCGTTTGTTTTTATTTATTTAGTTATTTATTTAGGGAACACAGCTGAACTCTGTGATGAAAATGACCCCTGCTGTGCTGGTGACCTGCTGGATGTTCAGTTTAATTTGAACTTTGTTGCTCTTGATTCAGATTTGACTTCTTGTAAGAGCCAGAGATGGAGACAGCTGCAGAGATATTTCTGCTGAAGCTGGAAAGATGTGGATCCAGCTCAGTGGAGACACAGGTCTCCACAGACCTCCGTTAGAGCCCTCTGAGACTTCTGTTTCCATTTCAAGAGGTCTCTGAGTTTCAGTGGAGACCTCAGAGGTTGGTGGAGGACCTCTGTCTCCACTGGAGACCTCTCAGTGGAGACAGAGGTCCTCACTGTGGTTGCCTGTGTTCACATTTGAAGTTTCTCCTAATTGGCAGTCTCATAGCAGAAGAACTCTAAGGTCAAATTAAGCCTCAGAGGTTCTTCTGCAGTTCCGTGATGGTTGAGAGGTCAACCAAAATCTTCTGTAGGTTTAAACAGTCTCTGGCGAGTCCCAGAGCTCAGCTCCATGATCTGTTTCTTATCTTGCTGTGTTAGCAGAGAAGACTTTCTCTAATTTGAGTTGTGCACAAACCTCCCAGAACTCGTTGGTCTGATAGCCAAAGGGATGCTGGATGAAAGAACGAATCTTCTTTTTAAGAGCCTGAAAACGATTCAGCAGACCTGCAGCTCCTATATGTTTGTGTCTGTGCCGTCCAATAGGATATCTTCATCTCCTTTCTTCATTTGCATTCAAGTGTTTGATTGGCTGTCTGATTGGCACATCACACCGAGAAGAACAGAAGATGCTGCAGACAGATGGACGAGCTGAACCGCTGGGCTCAGACTTAATGAGGCAGGAGCGAGAAAGCCGGCCCTTTAAATATGCTCACACACGTTGCTATAGTGACAGCAAAAACAGTGTGTTTACTCCCAGATATTTCAGACATACCAAACCTCACACACAGACACACACTTGCACTCGCACACACACTTGCACTCGCACACACACACTCGCGCGCGCGCACACACACACACACACACACCCTTGTACACACACAGGCACACATTACTATACATGCCGTCTGAGTCTCTGGATCTGAAGCAGCTCTGATTTTTATTACAGGTCAGACACTTTCTCTCAGCGTCAGTGACAGATTTCAGTTTTTGTTTCACTGTTTTAACAAAGAAAAAATAAAAATATATAATATGCTATAACTTATCTGGGCTCACAGTCTCTGAGGTGCACACACTTGCATAAAAGATGGATGTCGCCTGCTGGTCAGTCAGGTCTCCAGCTTAGTGTTACACTTTGTGATACAGCCCTTACTGTATGTGCCTGTATTACAGTTTTTTACAGCCGCTCGGACACATTTCACAATACTTAGGTCACTTTTGCAAAACTCTTCACACAATTCTCCTAACTGACCTTTAGCTTGGCAAAGCAGTTCATTTCACATTCAAAATGCACTACAACTACCAAAACACTTTATTCAGGTCTCAAATAAACTCATTCTTCCAGAACACTAGCAAAGGTTGACAGCCGACAAACACACTTTGTCACCCACAAAACAATGACCTAAAAAACACTAACAACATGTAGCATTACACAGTGTTTTCTTGTGTAAAACAAGGACACATCTCTGTTTATAATTTCAATATATGTTACTGGAATGAATCAGACATCATACAGAATTTGTTAATATTTGTTTATGTATTTTTATTTTTTTGCACTAAGTAATCCCAAAATACAAGAATTTGTATACACACCATCCACTGATACACATACAATAGTAATGCTAATCTACTCGGTCTCCTCCATTTGGCCACAGGTTCTCATCCACATCACATCTTATGCCATCTAGGGCAATACACCTAGGAAATAATCTCCTGGCATGCCAGAATTGAAGGAGTTGAAAAATTGAAGGAGTAACACCTGTGTAGATGTTCATCTACAATGAGAATCAGCTGTGGCTGGTTAAACTGCATTTTTAGATTTAAAATATGTTTCAATAAAATATTGCTGTTGAATTTTGCTGTCTTTTCAAGTTTTGCATTGTGTTATTGTTTTGGCCACAAGTTTAACAGTTTTGAAAACAGTATGTAAGCACATGCAAAATGTCCTGTACGTACAAAGATTTTTGGCAGTTGTTGTGTCTGAGTGAGAAGATAATTCATGAAATTTGAGAGATGTAGTCATTGAATGCATTTTGTGCCAAAACAATGATAACTGGTCCTCAGTTTAGCCCACATAGACTTCTGTTGTGCTCACTGTGTGAGGAGTTTTGCAAAAGTGACCTAAGTATTGAGAAATGTGTCCTAGCGTCTGTAAAAAACTGTAAAGTGGAATTTAATGTATTTTATTTGAAATTCCAAATAATGATGCTGTAACTGAATGGAAGACATTTGTTAGTAACTTTATGTAGTGCATGAGTAATTTCTGTGTAGTTTCTTGGTAATTTTGTGGAAAAACAAACAATATTTCTTCATCTTACATTTAAATAAGTTGTTCTTTTTGGGGCTGAATTATGGAGTGGCTTCACCTTCAAGCTGTTGGACAGGGATGGAGTCACAATGAAACTGTATAAAAAAACTGGCTCGATTATGAACATAAAACCTCTTGAAATTAGGCAAAGTTCAGACGCTCCATAATACAGCCTGGCTGAGCCCCAGAAAGTACCGCGTTGCTGTAAATGTTCCAGATGTGATGTGAAACCTGGTGGGCACTGCACACTCAGCCACAGTTCCCATATGTTTATCTGGTTCTTTCAGGGAGTCCACCTTTAACAGGAGGTGTAGTGCATTACAGGTCCGAGGTAATGCTGTGGGGGGGGGTTTGCATTACTGTGGCATGTTTCATTACAATATAAAGCATTGGAGGGGACTGTTGTTGTGATATAAAAATAAAACTGTGAGGCAGCCAGTGGTGGGCCAATCACAGTGTCTGATTATGAACAGAGCTGGGTCACATGGATCTGACCTCATTTTTATGTGAACATGGCTCTCAGCTCTGCTTCTGATTTGAACCTGGATCCCTCATCGTTCAGGCCCAGTCTGTTGAGTTCACTGCTATACAAAAGCGCGGTAAGATCCACTACAGGCACCCCACCAGCACCTCAACTTATTAATGAAAGCAGGTCTAATGAACATTGTAATCAGCCCTCATGCATAATTTGTATGCAAATGTAAACCTGAGAACATGGCTTCCTGTCCGTGGTGGAAGCTGCAGCCCCCGACGGCATATCAAAGTTTCACGTTCAGCGTGTAACAATGTGGACAAATATTTGATTATTTCTGATATAATTAGAGGTTTTCTCAGGCTGACTGGGCACCACTTTTCTTCTGTCTTGAAAGTGCACAATAGTATCATAAGGACCTTTGCTCGTTTATGAGCACGAGTCTAATTAAAATTGTAATCAGAATCACGCATAATTTCCCAGTAAATGTGGGATGTAAACCTGAGAACATGACTTCCTGTCCTCAGTGGCACCTCCTGAATATTAGCATGATATTAAAGTTTCACACTCAGCTTTTTACCTTGTGAAAATTATTTTATTATTAATGTGATTATATATTTTTCTCAGGATATTGTTCTGCTTCCTTTCCTGTTCTTCTGCCTCAGATTGTTTAGTTTTGCTTTGAGCCTTTCAGACTTGGACTCAGCTTTGTCTCAGTTAATGAGGGGAAGAGGGAAGCTGTCCTTCCAGTCTCTTCACTTATCGCAGGACTACAAAGCCATACACAAATCTTTTATCCTGGTTCTTCCTGGAAGATCCTTTTATACTAAATGAGATTTATAGTATCTCCAGAAAGATCTGTTCCTGCGTCAGAATGCCATCCAGGTAGTCATCCATGGAAAGCTACTGAAGGACCCCAGCTCCTGGAGGAGGAACACACCATCTTATTTGTCTGTTTCATAGATGGTGGCGTCCACACAGTTACCATAGAAACAGGAGCACATAAAACCTTCGCATCAGCTTCATAGATCACAGATCCTGAGAGAAGTCCACAAACAAACACACACACATAATTGGATGTGTGAAGGCTGAAGGCGGGTTGTCGGGCTGAGAGGCACACTGTGTGTCTCAGGAAGCTCTTCACTGTATTCACACTGATTTAAATGTGTTTATTCTGGGTGGAGGTGGGCTGTTTGTGGGTGTGTTGGCTCTCCTTCAACCCGGACTTCTTCTCCCTGAGCTTACCTGACCTTGTCTGGTGGCTGATGATGGCTGCTCCATCAGGAGCTTGGAGCTCAGCTGACATTAATCATTAGAGTGAATGTCCACACGGTTAAACTCCTACCTCACCCGCCACCAACCTGCCGCAGCAGGGTGGAGCAGCGAGGACGCTGCGCAGCAGCTACAGATGATTGATCTGCAGCTCTTTGGATTCAGGATGAAATATTTCAGTCATTTAGTGTAAAAGACTGAAAAGATCCTGCTGTCCTAGCGTGATGGTTTGAGGCTTTTAATGAAAAGCACAGCCTGACGTAAACCTGGAGGATCTCTGAGTAACTTCGTCTCACCTTGTTGTGTGTAATTGCTTTAATCAGCCAAAACCAGCAACACACACAGACACACACATACACACAGAGCATGTTCTGGTTGTCACGTATGACTTGATGCCCACTGTCACCGGTTTCAATCCCGGCTAGTCCACAGAGTGTTTCACAGCTCCATGCTTAGTTTGACTTTGTTCCTAACTAGATCCACCTGAACACTCTGCAGTGGAAACACAAACTCTGAGTGTCTGCTTCATCTAACAGAGCCAGATATTTTCCTGGTTAGGTATGGCTGAAGGAGGCAGTAAAGCACAGCCAGCAATGAGAGGATAATGAGAGGGAAAGACAAAGTGATGAGGAAAGGGCCGGCAGATGGATCTCAGGAATGAAGACACAAAGGAGGCTGAAGCAGACGTGACAGGCGGATTCGGTGTGGAAATGGAGGGAATGGAGATGGATGGAAGGATGATGATTTCACACAACCTGCTATCAGTGTCGTCTGAATCAAAGTGAGAGAATCAGGATTAGCCGGGAGAGAGGAGGAGATGTGACAGAGCTGAGAGTAAGGCAGAGATAAGAGCAGAGAAGCAAAGACACAAACTCTCACGTGCACATCGTTTCTTTTTATTCTCCCGTCTGCTCACTAATCTGTCTCACGGTGTTTCAATCAGCAGATTCCTCACGCTCAGCTAAAAATACGGAACAGCAAGAGTCAGGTCAAAGTTCACATTTAAAAAGCCTCTTGTGAGTACATCGGGGGAAGGGTGCCTCTCACTCTATTCCTGAGAGCTGAACAACGCAGAGAGGTTCAGCTAAACTGGGAAAGGGTTTCTGATGAGCTGCAGCTCCAAACGAGCGAAACACGTTACATAAAGTCTGCATCACCTCCTCAGACTGTGACCTTCAGACGCATCAGCACAGAAACACTTCATTTACCTCCTGCTAATGCTCAAGTTAAACTGACAGTGTCTAATAAAGAGCGTGGTCAGTAAACACTGTGAGCCTGAAGCTCCAAACACTCCGGCTATCACAGTTTCTTCTGCTTGCACATTTTTATGATGTTAGTGAGGGCGGCTATCCTTATATGACTATGTCAGGGACACAGCATCCCCGTGTGAGCACTGAAACTTTCAAGCCTTGCGTTTATGAGGGACAGCCAATCAGACTAAGGTTGGTTAAAGGGGGAAGAACTAAAACAGCTCATTTCAGGCAGAGGATGAAATAAGGAGCTGCAGGTTCAGGATCACACACCGGGACTAAAAAGTACAGGAAATTAAAAAAACTAAAATAAAATCAAGCTTGATGTCCATCTATAGCTCGTAATCAGGATCATGCAGTAGATGTTAGTGCTAACGTTCGACACTAACATTACAGGTACAAACTGTGAGGCTTTAGTGCAGCTTCACAGCCTCAGACACATCAGATCTGCAGAGCTGTGCTCGAGTCAGAGACCTGAAGAATTTCCAAAGCTTTCGAATGTTGTTAACAGAGCAACAATTTACAAAATGAGCCACCCCATATGGAAAAGATATATATAAATCCTATAAAGTTTGTATCTGTCTTGTGTGAAACTTGTATAAAAAGCATACAAGAGTGGAAACACATATATGATGCCTTGAAAAATTATATAAATGAAACTTGTATGTTTTGGATACTTACTAAAACAATATATGAAAGTGGCCACTTTTATGAGTAAATCATATAAGCCTAATATGATTTACAATATGAAGGCCACATCTGATGCAAGACTTTTATAAGTTTTTTCTATTTCTTTTTCATATGGGACAGAAAGCCTAAATGTGTAGATTAAAGCCATGTTGACTGTTTCTGAAGAGAGAGTGGTTTTTGAATGAGTCAAAAGAAGCCTGAAGAGATGTGTTTGGAGCCAACAGCATGGCTTCACTCTGATTTCAGCCTCCAGCCACCATAGTTCCCTCTCAGCTGCACACATGTAGGTTAGTTTGATGCAGAGGAAACCTTCACCAAACTGTAAGACCACACAGAGGGATTTCATCAGGCTAGGGGCAGCACTTTACTGAACACCTGTGTGACGTGTTTGTGGCCTTAACTCAGCACCCACAAAGACAAGTGTAGACTGTGTCAGGTACTCAGGCAGAGGTCATCATTCAGAGAGGCTTCAGGAAGACGAAGAACTTGAAGAAGAAATGTTTGTGGACAGCTGTTGTTACAGATGTTACTTTTATTTCCAGACACATATTTCATTACACTGCTGAGCGCTGTTAAGTTTACAAATAGATCAGCAAATTTACAACCTTCCTCACCGTCACCTTTGTCCTCATTTTACTCTTTCCCAACACACGGTCGTACCAGCACAAAGCCCTGTTCAGTCATCCTCAACACCAATGTAAAATCAGACATCCATCCTGAACAAACAGTTCTTTGTTTTCAAATACAATTAGTAATGAATGAATTGTTATGAATCAGATATCATGGTGTTCCACAGGGATCGATCGTTGGACTTAAATTTAAAAAACTTAAATTTTACACTTGCGTCAGTGATTTGTTTTAATTTTAGTTTTTGCTGACGATACCATCCTATTCCTTGGAGATAACCACATTTATACAGGAAGGAAATTAAGTACAAATGTGAAAGATAAACTTGCCTGCCAACATTAACAGAAGTTACTGTAAATATTGCATTGTGACATTTCTGCCATTCATTTCAAATATTTTTCTCCCAAAATTTGAATTCTTCTACCATTAAACAGATAATTTTGTGATTTGTGTGCTGCTGAAATCGAATGTTTTCATGTTGATGGTGCTTGTAAAACAGGGGAACATCAAGCCTGCCAGAGATCATCTTCTGGGGATCATGAAAAGTTACAGTAAAGTTATGGAAATCGATTTTAATATTTTGTTATTTATAAAGTTCTGCACTATCTCAACACTAGCACTTTAATTCTGAAATAAAACCTGAAGCTTCAGCAGCACTAAGGCAGTGGAGGGATGAACTGCCCCTCTGGGGACCATGGATTATCACACTGCTAATGAAACACTCAGGATCCCGATGTGCAGGGCATCATGAACAGTCAGCGTTACGTTAACACTGAGTTAATGAAAATCACATTTTAATTCACATTTTAAGCGAAAAAAGGTGTCTGGATGATGCCGATGAGAAACTCCAGGGAAAAATGCTCCTGGAATAAAAGTAGATGAAAAAAGCAACATGATTACGGGACAAGAAGAAGGCCGAGGTGATTAGAAATATATGACTTCATCGTCCAATTTCAGACACAAAAACAAATCTGTCCTAATAATGATACTGCTGAAAGCCCAAGGGGAAATATCACAATGTTTACAACAAATTTAATAGCAATCTCACTGATTTGGACAATTGTGTAATGACCCTTCACAGACACGGTAATACGTTTTCCTGACCGCTAGCAGGGATGACAGTAATAATCACACTAAAGTAAGGACGCACCAGCGCCTCTGGAACTGATCTCAGGTTTTCCAGCCCACGGATGGCACAAAGTGACGACTACCTCGAGCTTCAACTGGTGACAACCTTGCAGCACAACAGTTCATGTTCTGCATCCTGGTAGCTTCTATGAAACATAAAAAATACCCCACAGAGTGGCCAGAGGTACTGTACACACTGAGAACCCCACACACACTCACATATTAAACACATTAAGGGAAGCAAACGCAGGAAGAAGTGATCCAAATGTTACAAACAGCTGTTTGCCATCCACCTGTCAGTCAGAAGCCACGCCCCTAATAATGTAAACTTTAATACAATTTAAACAGGTGAATCATAAAGAGTGATTATGAAGGGGAAATTATCTATAGAGACCAAACAGTTTGTGTATCAGGCTGTACATGTGTTTTTTTGGGCTGACTGCAGAAGAACCTGAGCCAGTCTGCTGGAAACAGTGACCCTGCCCTTTAACACACTAACACTAGTGACAAATCCTTTCCTTGAATTATTGATGTTTTCAGTCACCTAGTTCTCTTGGAACTTTCATTTTCTCAGAAGGGAGTTTTTCTTCCCCACTGTTGCCGAGAGCTTCTGTCTAATTGCAGGGTCTTACAGTATAAACACCCCTGAGGTGACTGCTCTTGGATAGTTGAAGCAGTTTTACATGTTTTTTGTGTTATTAGGCTTAAAAGAGAAAGCCTAAAACCTACAGTGAAATGAAATCAACCAACTTGTAGGGACAATAGAGGAAAAAGCTCCTCGAGGTGAGCTAGTGATAAGTTCAGCTTTTCTCCATTCTAAGTGACTGAAGCCGCTACCAGAGGAAGTGACGACAGCCTGATAGCATCGCCTGCTAACATGGTGCCAAAGAAGTGCACTCGATGTCTGGAAGCTAAACATAGATCCAAAAGAAATGTGGTCTACTTAGAAACACGGTGGCTCTGAAGCAGGTACCACTTCATATGATCGTATTTGAACCGCTGATGATAAGAAGCAGCGTAAGAACACAAACAACTTTTATGCTCTGAACTGAAGAGTCTTTGTCAACAGCCCCAAGAGCTGCCAGGACAGAGGATGGTTTCATACAGGTATGAATATAGTTGAGTCTTTGGTGCATCTTGGAGACGGTACATTTGAAACCAGAAACTCCGCAGACATAAAGCTGCTGTGAATATGTCAGGTGTCAGCTGCCACCCAGCTGCCTGAGACTCTGCAGCAGTAACGGGTGGTGGGAGTCACTTTTTCTGATAGTGCGAGCATAGCTGGTGATCATCCAGAAACTGTGTGAGGAAGCTCAGTAGCTATAAAACAGAGACTCTGGGAGTAAGCAGGGAGTAAACATTTTCCCTGCCCATTCTGCTCTTAATCACCTATTTTAACCGCCCGCTGCGTGTGTGAAGAAGTACAACTCAAATCTCCAAATCTTCTAATGAGCAAGTGAATGTAGGTCCGACTTTCATCACAAAGGACAGACTTTTATTTGTTCCCCTAACCCAAACCAACGGGATCCAAAAACCCATTGGTTTGGGTTCGAAAAAATGCAGTGAAGCGGCGAGCACTGACAAGAAGTCTGGTGGGACACAACCCAACAACTGTGCTTCACCCCAGACTGCAGTCACTCTCACTGTCATTTCTAACCTGAGTCCGTCTGTGCTGAACAGAGTGGCTCGTCTTTGCGTAGCAGACATGACTCGATGGGCAGGTCTCTGGTTCTATCCTTATAGAAAAACCAGTTCTGCAGATTTATCGCTGTTGTGCAGAAATGATGTCACTCTTTATTGAGGAATTTCTGTTTCAGGCCGCTGAGGTTCAGGCTGGACTGTGTGACTGAAGACACCAACATGTTTTTTTGCCGTATTATTAGGAACAGCTTGCATTTAATTGCCAACCTGACCTGTTCAGTCACAGAAGGACAGCAGGCTGTATTGCTGTGTTGGTGCTCCAAAGTTGCTCCAAAGTTGGATCTGATTGTGAGCGGTCACAGCATTGTTCCCCGTCTCAGCGCGCTGATCTCTACAACTTTGGTGGGTCTGTGTCCACCACCACTGTCTGCCCTGCTGTAACTGCAGCACCAGCAGCACCCATTTAAACTGAGACTGTGTTAAACTGACAGGGGCTTGGTGGTCTAATACCATGATAACAGCTGTAGCTTTGTTAGCAATACACCTACAACCAATCAAGACAAGAGGAGGAAAAAACCTAAAACTCCCAAATTTTGTTTGGTTGAGAGTACACACACATCGCTGTGTGTCCTGCAGCTGAGTCCTTCTTCCTTTGTTTGCTTCCACATGTCTGTACATCCACATTCAGCCACCGACACTCATGCACAAACACACACACACACACTCGCACAATTTTACACTTACATTTGTGAAATATACACTCTTTTTTCATATTCCACATTAAATGAAGTTTTTACAGAATGTTGACAACAAAATGAAGAGAAAGACCTGCGAAAAGCACACTGGTGTACAGCATGAGTGTTTGTGTCCTTGTGGGGACCCTGTTTGCCCGCTAACGAGGTCTAAGGGGAGGGTTACAGCGTGTGCGTTTGAATGTATGCAGTATAGCTTTCTTGCCACCAGAGAGGTCCAGGGAAGTGATAAATTGAGCTGACAAACACAGAGGAATGATCCGTCCCATCTGTCCAGCTCTGTCGTCTCTCTCACCATCGCGCTGCCAACTTTAAGACTTGTTCTCCGTGTTTGTGTGTGTGTTTGTGTGCGTGTGTGTGCAGTTCCAAGCTTGAGCCAAAGTCCCTGTGTTTCTGAGCCCAGCTGTCTCGGATCCCAGAAAGCTGGAGGCAGTGAGTCTGAGCCGGGCTGCACACAAACTCTGCAGACACCGAGCTTTGGAAACGAAGTCAATGTGATCGAAAATCCCAGGAGTCTCTCTGTGTCTGCCTCTCTCATTCTCACCCTCGCTCAAACACACAACACACCCTCTCACGGTGTGTGTGCACTGTGTGTGTGGTGCAGAGAGCTGGCTAATCCGAACGTCCTCCAGAATAACTTCCCTCCTCCTCTGAAAGGCAGTTGTTGATGCTGGACGTCTGCTGGCTGACATTTAGTGTGTGTGTGTGTGTGTGTGTCTGTGTGTATGTGTGTTTGTAAATGTCTGTGTGTGTGTGTGTGTGTGTGTGTGTGTGTGTGTGTGTGTGTGTGTGTGTGTGTGTGTGTGTGTGTGTGTGTAAATCTGTGTGTGGGCATGTATGTGTGTATGCTAGTTCACATTTATGAGACGTGGAACAGGAACGCTGGCAGGATGGACACACACACAGTCACAGGGAGGAGGTGGAGGAGTGGGGCTGATGGCCGGCTGCTGCTTCTTGGCCCTGCAGAGTCCTGAGAGTCTATCGAGCCCTGGGCCAACAGAGCCTGAGCACAGAGGGGGGACAAAGGCACGAGCATTAGTGCACAAGTGTTTGTAATGCCTCATTCTGTGGTGTCCTGAAAATCTTACAAATGATGAAGCTGCTTGTTAGCTGGAAATCAATATACCTGTAAATCTATCCATGAAAGTTTGTATAAAGTCCCTCTGACCAGCTCCCGTTCTAATTACAGACAGCCACATTTCATTCTTCAGTACTAATATTATAAATCCAAAATTCGTGTGTCACTGGTGACTGCAGATTTCTGAAACAAAGCTTTTCTATCGAGCGGGTTCAGTTGTGGGCGGTGTTAGAACGCCTCATACCTCATATCTGGCTTCAGATAAAGTTTTCTGCAATTAAATATTAATTCTTCATCAATATATAATTTCCTACTTTTTCAGATGTGTACCGTTTAATCTTGTCCTGCTATAATAATATAATAATAAATCTACGTACGGCTGTGTTAAAGTCTCTCACCACTGACTGCATGTCAAACTCTCAGATATCCAAAATTGAATTTTGCTATCAATAATTGATTTATTTCTTTTGTAACTGTCAGCTGTAGATGGCGGCGTCACTTAACTAGAGCAAGCAACTCGGAGCGTGAACCTCTGAAAATGAAGCTGAAGAGGAAACATAAAGCGTAAAATCTGTGGTATTGCACATTTGTAACATCGCTTCACTTTTATTCTTTATGTTTATTTTGTTGCAGGAGGAGCAGTATCCTACTGTGGTCGCCGCCCTCAGCACAGATGGTGTGTGGAGGCCGAGCAGGAGAGGTGTCTGCAGGAAGGTAAAGTGAGTCACAGAGCTGAGCTTTTATGGGCTGCTAAATATCTGAGTCTAACTCTCTTGCTTGAGTTTCAGCAGGTAATTCATTTTGTGTCTCTCTGTTTTACAGACAGATCTCCACCGAGGCGCAGCCGCTCCTTTTCTTTGCCGCCACACTCTCTGCAGCTTCTTATTCGTGCATATTTCATGTTGGAAGTTCATCTCCAGCTTCAGGTTTGGCAATAATATATCAATAAATTCAAACAAAGTGCTCCCATGTTCTCCATCTGTCACGTGACTCTCCTCTCCAACCTGGGGTGGTAACAGCTGCTGATGAAGATATTAGTGTGGTGATCAAGTGTTAATACAGAGCAGCTTATTGGAGGGAGCCTCACTTTGTTTCCTCACACTACACTTTACAGTTCAGCTGTGGATCTTTAACCCGAAAACAGATGGAGGACACTCAGTGAACCGGCCACAGGGAGGCTTACACAGGAAGTCTAGCAGCGAACTCTTAGAAATGAGAGTGGGCGAAAACACTGCTCGCTTTTTAATGTGCCAGCTGTGAAACTGAGAGCTGAGTACACACAGCATCCCATCATACACCGTTTCTAAAAGACTACAGACACTACACTCATACGGTCAGTCACAGGTAGCCCCGCCCTAAACCCTTTTCTGGTCCTTTCTGAGTAACAGGACCTGAAACTCCAAAATGGACATGGTGCTTAAATCAGGCCTGAAAGCAGCGACTGACACCATAAGCTCATTGGGAAAGAGTTTCCTGAGCTCAGAGCCAGAGGCAGTTTCACCCATCCTTTAACAGTCTTTCCTGAAGATCACATCTCACCTCAGAATGATCTCCTCATAATCTCACTCGACCAAAAAGCCCATGCTGTAATAAAACACCACTTAAGTTTACTTTTTTCCATTATGTTGACCAATAATAAAAGCTTTCTCTGTGCCCTCTCAGACACACAATCAGAAGACGTCTAGCAAACAGGTGTCAAACTTCAGTTCTTGAGGGCTGGTGAGGTGGCAATTCAGCCATTTGATTCATGTTACAGCAGCTCATGAGTGAAAGCACAAGGTGCAATAAAAGTACTTTTAGAAGTAAAAATTTCCAAACACTTACATTTACTTACATTTATTTAAAATTACTTGAGAAGGGATAGGGGGTTGCCACCTCAGCATGCAGTCAAGTTCTATTGAGTCTCGCTAATGACCTAATTTTATAAAAGGTTGCAGCAGGGACACATTTAAAAGTTTCAGGACACTGGCCATTGAGGACTGGCGTTTGACACCCCTGGTTTAGTATAATCAAGAACTTCCATTGTCTGGACTTGACTTCCTGTTCCATAAGGGGCGCTCTCAGGTCTGTCCAGAATGAACTTGCTCAGATGATTTTAGTGAAAGGGCTCTAAGCTGTCTGTCTCTGATAAAAATCATCTGTTCATTTTTCATCTCATCGTCTGATCTGATGATGCACGTCAGCGTCATATAAACAACCTGAACACCACATCAGCTGGTCCAAGTGATGGGGGAGATGGAGACCCCTCCACCCATTACTTCAACCATCGTTTTTAAAGTTTTGATCAGAGCTGCTCACCTCCTCGCACTCGAAGTCATCAGAGGGGATGCACTTCTGTCCTCCATCCTGTAAAACAAGAGCTCACTGTGAGAAAGTATCAGGCTGAGTATTGAATAAGATCCATCCATCCATTCAGATCAGTAATAAAATGTGTGAGTGAACAAGGTGCTTTCTGATGAGTTTCAATAGAAAAATCAAGCCATGGTGCTGGACTGAGATCTGCAGGAATTTGAAGTGTGATCTCCCTCTGCTGAGAGTCTTCATCTGTAATATTGTGCAGAAGCTTGTCAGCGAAAGCTGAAGGCTTTAGTTGATCTGTAAAAACTCTCAGATTCTCTCATGGTGCACGCAAAGACCTCCACAATATTTTCAATAAATGATGGCGCCATTTTCCACAGAACTGACTGGCCAGTGCATGGGCTTAATCATGTTGTAACCACTGTGAACCCAGAGTTAAACCTCCCTAAATTCCAAACCCTGTATCACAGTACAGACCACAGACTAATAATCATAATGATTTTTGTACTTATACTGAGGTTTTGATGCATATGCTCAATAATCCAGGTAAGTAAATCCCCAAAAGTTGATTCTGTTCATGTGGACGTAGCGCTTTCAGTGGGAGAAACGTTTCGTCACTCATCCGAGTGACTTCTTCAGTCTCAGCTGACTACAGGTTTCCCCAATCTTATAATGATTCACTTGCTTAAATCAAAAGGATTTAGTTCCAAAAAATACTCAGAGTCAGGTCCATAAATACCTGGACCCCACAGAGGTTTGAAATGCAGCATGCACACTTCAGCTTTAATTCAGAGGTAAAAATTACAGTCAGTGTTTTCAAAGGCTCTCGGGTTCTCTGCAGATGTCTGTCAAACTGAGTGGAAACAACAGATTCCTCAGAAACAGATCATCAATAATTAAAGCAGATGGTCAAAACCTGAAGTAAAATGTGGTGTTTGGACCACTGCTTCTGTGAGACCGTTAAAGGAAGCAGCTCCTCCACGTTTCAGCCTCCTCGGGTTTTTAAATCGAGCTCCACCTTCATTAAAATGCAGAGTGCTGATGATGACAAGGATGCACACTTATTTGTCCTCAAACACACACATGCCAGCATTTATCTCCGGCCTCCATCAGCTTCTTTGTCAGTGCTTCATTAGCATATCTCCTCCCGCTGCCTGGGTGGGTGAGTCAATCAGATCTTATCGCTCAGCGAGGAGGAAGAAAATTCTTTTCAGCGTCGGGGAAATCATCGCAAGTGGCCAGATCATTATCATTTCCCTGAAATATACATGCGCAGAGCCACAAATAGGCATCCATGTGCACGCGCACAGGCTTATTTAACCTGATCATTAAAGCGTGCAGATGATTTGCTATCATATGGACATCTTCTGACGCCGGACGCCTCTGCATGTCTGCTTCCTTTAAAAGAGCTGAAAATGATCGCTGTATTCACGAGCTTTGGGGAAAAGACACCATTATACAGTATGCATGAGGTGATATACAGCATCAACAGAGACGCAGCGCACAGCAGTATCACATTCCTGCCGATCCCTTTCTCTCTTTATCTGCCTGTTTTTCAGATGTAACTCCATCTGCACTGCCGGCTGTCCACAGAGCATTCAGACCCACTCCAAGCATGCACGCTGACATCGCAGGTCTTTAGAAAGAGGCTTTGAAAGTGCTGACAGGTAGCCGTCTGCAGCTCTCTGCACTTGATGGAGGGCTGCAGGGTGAATTCATACTGTCACACTATGTTAAACGTGCAGTACAGGTGCTGTGAAATTGGATCATCTGACTGAGGGTTGGTCTCCTGTGCATTTACAGGTGCTCAGAATGCTTCTGCAGGCACTCTGGCATAAAAGGGTTGGTTGAAGAATGGAGACAGGAAAATAAACCATCCATCGTTCTTCAGCAGTAGCCTTCAGCAGATCGCTGAACTAGAATTTAGTTACAGGTTACAGGAAGCCAGAGGTCACGTCCCATTTGGACCTCTGTGATTTGAACATTGTTCCACTTTTTAAAAAAACAAAACAAAAACCCTGTTTCCTCTCACTTCTGCTCAGTGGTTCTCCTTACTGTCAGCTAGTGGGTTAGGTTTAGGTGGGACTCTGCACCTCATGAAACTTGATGAAAACTTGGGTCTGAGCAGACCATCACTGTGACCTGATGTAGTGTTTTCCAACTGAGGTCCAGGGGTTGTGGGAAACACTGAACAGAAATTCAGAAAGACAGATTTTTGATCATGATCTTTGTTTGTGTTGTCGTTTTTAAGTTTGGTTTTCTGACTTTTAGAAGAACTCATCCTTCCTGCGATGATCTGCTTTCACCTCGGCTCTTTATCCTTCCAGCCGGTTTCTCAAAGCCACATTTAACACGCCAGAGTTTACTTTCCATCTGTTTGCCTTCTTAACGCTTCCATCTTGGCAGTCTGTGAACTTCAAATGAAAACACTAAGCTCAGAACACACACGTCTTCATAAAGATGATCCACTGCAGCACTATGCACCCACTCAGACATTACAGCTGAAATGCTGGCCACGATGTGCTGTGCTGTATGTGGACTGGATGCAGACTCATATCTGTGCTACAAGGATGTCTGCAGGCTGGACATAAAGGGAAGCACCATCGACCCTGAGGCCCGGTTGAGTTCAGACGACCATCACAGTGATCAACGCTGCAGCTGGACTGAGAGATGGGAAAACAGACACATGAGCTCCAATTCATCCGAACACTGTGCTCTGTGCAGCAAAAGAATTAAACAGAAAGAAATAAAAATGAATAGAAATGGTCCAAAAAGCAGGGACAATCCTCACGAGGAGGAACAAACTGAGTCATCTGCTCTTTATCTTAAGCCGAACAAATCCAACCCGTAAAGGTCCCAGAATCGCAAACCCTGGTCTTCATTCTTGCTGCACTGAAGAATGAGAATTACAGAAACTGTTTCCATTCCAGGAAAAGAGGACCAGAACTTTGTGCACTTCCTGTCACAGGGACCACCCTAGTGGGACCTTTTTTACCTCACTGTCACCATAAAGCTGCTGATCCTAAAGTTGGAACCACAGTCATCAGAGGCCATGTGAGAAGTAACTGCAACAAATGCAATAACTGGCAGATGCAGCCTTCAATTTCTAACACCAAAATTTATAAACAGTATCATAGGTGGGCGGAGCTTCTGGGTCTGAAGACTGCAGCCACAGGGGGTGATATATGTGGCTGCAAAACAAATCTACACCCTCTGCAAACACTTCTCTGATTTTATGCTCAATAACTTATTTTAGGTGATACTGAATAAAACAAAAAGTCACTTTTGTAAATTTTGGTCGTTTGATGTTTCAGAACGGTTTATCTGGGATACACGCACTGGTTAACTGTCAGTCCTAAATCATTAGCCAATGAGAGTTCCCTTTCATAGTCTCCCCCACCCCGTTCTCGTCACATGTCGTTTGAAAACACCAACATGTCAACAGTGGAAACTTTCATCTCGAGCCTTCAAACTGGAACCTCACAAACGAGTAGGTCAACTGAGTACATGATAATGATATGTAATCTCAAATCTGCTAAAAGGGCCTCTGGTTAAACGTCACTAAAGCACGCAGTGCACAGGGAAAAAAAGAGGGTACTCCAGGGTCAGAACTTCTAAGAAACTCTATAAAACTGCAAGGCAGGGTTTCTCCTCTCAAACCAATCACCACCAGTTATTTGACAACAATCAGCAACCACCTGGAAACCACAGTTACTGTCACTAACAGGACAAATCATCCTTCAGTTTCAAAGATCTGTAATAGAGGTAGTAGTAGAGGTATATACTTGCTTGTAGACACTGTGGATGGGCACATTGGTTGGCATGAAGCCATGCTATTCTGACATGGTAGCTGGTACATTGTAGTCTCGGTGAAGTTTGGTAGAAGCTGGAGGCCACATGTCACTCGAAGGTGAACTCACCTTCCAATGACAAAGCTCCAAGCTCACCCAGCCGTAACCAGAACTTCAAAACTTAGCATGGCTTAACTTGCTTCTGCTTCTGTTGTTGGGATTATGTGTGGAATTTACAGTGTGACTGAAGCTGTTACCAGTTATCAGAGCCTTTGAGTCCAGTGCAGTGGAAACAGGCTGAAGAAGTGTCACCTTTACAGGCCTGATCACTATGCTGTACACCGGCCTTTGGTTAGGGTTACCAGACATTGATTATTACAGTCAGGGATGCATGGCTTTGTAATTGGAAGATGGAACAACACTGCTAATTAAAGGTTCGTGGAGCCACCCGTCAACCTGAACCTCCACCTTAGGTGTTCTTTTTTTTACTAAAATATCAGCTGATTTCCTGTTTTTGTCCCATCATGAGAATTCTGACCACTGGAAAGCTGCTGGTGTTTAAGCACAATTTCCAGAAATGCCTGAGATATCTGCACAAAATAGAGCTATTGCTACTTTTAGCTGCTCCCTCCTTCCCAGCGGGGACCTCCATATGTTTGATTTGGCAGAATTTCATATTGGATGCTCTTCCTTCAACCCCAGAGGGATTAGTGTCTCCTCCGCACAAAATATTAACTGTAAAACTCTTTCTCTACTACAAAGACAAAGAGAATAAAAAAAACCCATATGTTTAGGTGTACGAGTGCACCAAAATAAATGAAAGTCTTCACATATTCAAGGCTTACGATCTAAAACAGAATGCCAAAATCCACAAACTGCTCCACAGCAGACAAATAGGAAGAAGACCCCAGTCTGCAGAACTGCAGACTGGAGTTTATTACAGACACATCAGCTTCAGCTCCAGTTTCAGTGATACTAACTCAGTATTTTGTGACTCCAAAACTGAAATGTATTAGAGGTGTTCCAGGATGGCATGAATGCTGGCAATGTGCTTAAAAAATAAGAACATTGCAGCTTTGGCTCAACCTTTAATTTTCCACATTGGCACAAGACTGCCAACACAGAGCTCAGACAGACCGAAAGAAAAAAATCTGTTAGACATTTGGCTGCATGTGAGGAAACCATCACATAGAAACAGCTGAAGCCAAAACCCTCCAACAGAGGATGGCTGGACTTCAAGACTCAACATAAACTCTATAAAAAATCCAGCATTTACATTATAATTATAAATAAACTAATAAAGTAGCCCTCATGTCTGTTTCAAACTAAAGAGAGGTATCAGCTTCTGCAGCTAGTTGAAATCATGGCCCTGGAAATGTGTTGAGGACATTCTGCGGTACCAGTCAGTGTATGCTGGGTTCACTGGTCCACTTGTGTCTCCTGCTTTGCCTCTCCAGTCTAACACAGATAGTTTTACACATTACACGTTTCTGTGTGTACGTGTGTATATGGTTTTAAATATGCATTGCATGTTTTTTAGAGTATTTTTGGAATGGTAAAGTATATGATACCATGTCATAATTGAGAACCAACAGCAGGAAGTGACATTTATGGACTGGTCATTTAGTTCAGTCCTGAGGGTGGTGCAGTCTTTGAGCATGCTGATGTTGTTTAGCTGTCCAGGTTTAAATAAGAAGATTCACTGATTCATTGAGGTGTGTAAATTGTTACACATCTCAGAAACTCATTAAACTCATTGGTTTGTTGCAGAATTCTCTCTTTTCTGTATTTGAGCCCACATTAAATGAAGCTACAAACTCAGTACACACTGACTTGGATAACGTGCACACTCATGATCAGCAAAACTAATGTTGGGTATTTTTTGTAGAGTTTTCATTTCTTTCATCATTAAAAGTTATATGTGTATGCAAGTGGGTTAAAAATGTAAAAGTTCAGTAAAATGTCACATCCATCCCATTATATGATGAAGTTTTCTATAATTCATGCTTTAAATCTCTTTCATAATGCATAGCAATTTAGTTTGGCCTATATAACCTCCAGCCTTGCACCTCTTCTCTGTACATAATGGATGGAATTCCACTTTCCCACAATGCAGGCAGGATGACGCTAATGTGTGTGAAGGTGAAGAAGAGCGACGCACATAAAGCTGCAGTGCTCAGACCTCCTCAGTCATACCTGCTGTCTGCATTTCTCTTTCTATAACCACCCGTTTTTATTATACTGCTATAAAAAAATTTGCTTTTTCAGATTTATCCCTTTAGAACCAAATATTCATATTTTATTTTTTGAGGCGATCCACACAGTTTGACTTTAGTCACAGTGCTCCAAAGGTACGCGTTCTCCTGCTTTCGTGGTTTAATCGTGGCTATGAAACATCTTCAAAAGGAGAAACAAAATGAGGGCAAACATATATTTTTATGTGTTTTTTTTATTGCTAATAATGAACAGACTAACTTAAAGAAAGAAAATAACACAAGACCTTCCACGATTCTTGCTTCCTACTAATAGCTGGTTTAATTTTCCAAAAACTGAAAGTTATCTCAAAGATAAAACTATGCTACTGTGGATGGATGAGGTCAGTTAATTCATCCAAACTCGTGGGGCTGATATGAATACTTAGCCAGGAATCTTCATTTGCTTCTTTATCAGCTTTCCTCGCTTAACCACCACCTGATTTACAGATTTATAATCCGCGGTGTGCCAGCAAAACACCTGTGACTGAGCTCCAGATCTCCTCTCCACACAGGAATGTAAGATGCACTGTTTGCCTACCTGCTAGAGTTCTGAGACTGAGCTGAAAACACACAGACAGAGCTATCATGTCCTAAGCTTAAACACATTTTTACTGAGCCCCGGCATGGGAAGTATGAGAGGCATGCCTCTGTGGATTATACTGGACTGAATACAACCTAATATTTGTTTTTAAAGAGAAACTAGATAGTTATATGCTCCTTATATTTGATATAGATTTAAAATGAACAGTAGTGAGCTACCTGGCATGGATTTAGACTACCAGCATGGTACAGCCAACAGGTCTGTAAGAATCACACTACTGAGGTGAAGGTCCACTGGGGTTGGATGGATGGGTGTAAATTTCAGTATCAGAAAGTAAGTTTGAAGCAGGAACTATGCATGCATTCTTGGAGTGGACTGAAAAATACCGTAATGAGAACGGTTTGTCTGTGGTGTCTCAGTCAGCTCTGGAAGTGTTTGGTTAGCTGAGGGTAAACTGCACTAAGCTTTCAATTACTGAAAACTCAAACCAAGTTCACCATGTCCTCTCAGCAGAAACACAACCATTAATAGCACAGCTTCTATAATACATTTGACCACCTCAGCCTCTATACTCCTGCATCCTTCTGTAATTAATAATCCAGCTGAAAAAAAAGGTTAGGTCCTTTGGACTTAAATTTTCAAACATCTGGCAAACATGGTGGCATAATCTCTGCCACCTAAAACTGCACATACATTTTTATGCAGATTACACTGTTTTATATGCCACTGGCCGTTCCTCGGATCAGGCCACTGCAAATGTACAGTCTGCTTTTGGTACATTTCAAAATTCTCTGATCACACATAATCTTATTTTAAACTCTGATAAAACAAAATGCATGAGTGCATTTAAGGTCAACTAAAAATATCCAGCATACAGTCCATACTAAAACTCATCATGGTCATTAAAATTGTTCTCTGTTATAAATATTTAGGACTCTGGCTGGAAGTTAGACTCACTTTTAAAAACCACTATTGAGGAAAATTAAAGATGAAGATTAGAGTTTCACATAGAAACAAATCTTGTTTCTCATTCACAAGCACATTGCCAGTCTTGGTAAATGGACTGCTTCTTACAAAGCGCTTTTCTACTGTACCTGAGCACTCAAGGCACTTTATACAACTTGACTCATTCACCCGTTCACACAAGCACTTTTTCTATGTAAGTGCTTTCTATCTGACATTCACACTCCGATGGATGCATCAAACAGCAACTTGGGTTTAGTACTCTCCACGCAGACTGGAGCACCAGGGCTTGAACCACCAACCTTCCAGTTGGCAGATGACCTGCACTACAGCCATGCCAAAAGGTTTGTGCCTTGGATGGTAATGTGATTGATTTGGTAGATTTTCCATTCCTTCCTGCCCTGTGTCTGTAGAGAACCAGTGACCTTTTGCTTGCCATGCAAATGTGTCAACCATCACATTATAAGCAGAACACTAACGATGATATTGTTCATATGCATGCTTCTATATCCACCTCGACGCCTCTTGATTTTGTGTATTCTGTGCACTGAATCATGTGTCTTTCCAGGCTCTGCTGCTTACCTCTGCGCCTTTGCTGAATTTAAACACAGTACTTACAATGTCAGTTTGCAGGACATTTTATCAATAGCTGTGCCTCTTGAAAACTGCATTTAAATACTTCGCTGCCTATAAATGGAATAAGCTAAAAACAAACCCAAGAATGGTGTTGTCTGATTTCACAGGAACATTTTAAAGGGTTGCATTTGTTTATATGCAACTACTTGAGTAGGTTTTTCTTCATCTGTGATCATGTGTAATGGCTTGTTCTATTGTGTAGCCGACTGTCTAAATTTTTGAATTTTTTTTGTACTGACATTTCTCTTGAAAAAAGATCTCGTTCTCACTGAGCTTACCTGTTGTAAAGAATATAATAAATAAGGCAGCAGCCATGTACTGTAGCTCAGACAGAAACCACAAAAAAACTATATCCAGACCAAGCCTCTCATATATTCATCGAGTAATTTAAATAACTCAATGATAAAAAAATCGTCACAGCAAATTTTTTTCTTCAATGCTTCGTTCCATCATTACCATGTAAATACGAGCGACACATAAACAGGCCAGAGATTTATTCAGGAGTAGTGAGTGAATAAACCACATTAAGAACACACAGGCCCCAGTCTTCAACAAAAACACTGGTAACAGAAGAGCAGCAGAGATGATGACGCAGGCACAGTTTAACGTGGAGGAGGTTTGTTTCACACAGAGAAATCTGCAGTGAGTCTCTTGAAGTTTATTAAAATCTGCAGATGAAATGTTAACTTAGTCTGAAAGCTGACGGCAGCCGTCCTATTTTACATGGAATTGATACCTGCAGCAAGCAGGGGTGAGTCTAAAGAGGGACATTGGGTGTACTAGTATTGTATTAATATTTCAAAATATAAATATTTTAAAAAATGTAAAAATATATAAATGCAAGACCATTAAAAATGTACATGGGCCAATAAAACTGAGGATTGTTAGGTTGGACAGTGAATTATTATTAATATTAATTAAGGTCTACACCATAATAACATCTTGTTTTCAGCAGCACAGAAAGGCACAGCACACACTTCACAATGCTGATACATTTCTCTTCATCGCAGCCACCACATTTTATTTGTAAGCCTTTTCTTTAAAGGCTTACAGATACAATCTCACTCACTCTCGTGCATAGTAAAACATGCAGGCACACGCGCACAAAAACTCATAAACATAAACACACAGCAAATCCACCTCATCCAGGAGATAAAATGCCGTCACAACTCTTTCTGCCTCCTGTTTTTATTATTGCTCAACAATAAGACAAAAGTACTTCTTATCCAATTGCTTGATTAATCAATGAAATAATCACTAGAATACTCGATTACTAAGGCCTAATCCAAACTCACCTGCAGGTTCGCACAAGTGGAAAACATACAAGCACTGTCCAGGGGTTTGATTGCATTTCCGTGCAGAGAGGGAGCAGGTTTGGCGATGACTGGAGGCCCGGCAGGGGGCAGGAAAGTGGATGACGGCTCGGTTACGAAAAGAGTCCCTCCCTCCGAGCTGTAACCAAACGACTGGATGGCATTTTCTGTGTGGAGATAGAGACGGGCGGTCAGAGAAAGAGCGAGAACTTTCTACACCTGCTGAGAACCACACTGACCTGACAACCAATTACTGTTTTCTCATCAAGAGGCAGCTGCCACCTGGCCTTCCTCCAGGTAGGTAACAAGAATCTGACGCTGGTCTGTATCCTAAATTTAGATCAGCACACATGGTTCACTGTTGGGTCCTAAATTCCCCCCAAAACAAGCCAAACCCTCCAAGCTCAATCAAACTGGTAATTATTAGCGAGTATGTCTGTGAATGTTCTAAGTCAACCAGGTCATCGTAGTCTAAGGAGCTTGGAGAGAAAAGTATCTGGACTTCTTTAAGTTGCTTGAAGATGTTTCACCTCTCATCCGAGAAGCTTCTTCAGTTCTAGGGTCACATGGTGGAGAGTCCCAGATTTAAACCCTGTGGGAGTTTCCCCCCAAAGAGGGACAAAAGAACCCCCTGATGATCCTCTACCTAATCACATGAGCCAAGGTGTGAAAACTGGTGTGGGTCACAATCAGCCAGGGTTTTGGGTGAGCTCATTGTGAAACCTGGCCCCACCTTATCATTCGAATTCCTGAGGTCAGATGGCCCAGGATGTGAGTGGGCGTTAAGGCGTCTGGGAAGGGATCTCAAAACTGGATTATAGATGGCAGACAGTTGGTGTCGTAGGCCACCACCTCTGTTCAAAGATGGTCGCTCACAGTGGACATAGATGGCTTCTTTCACTCCTCTTTCAAACCATCTGTCCAAAATGTGAACATTGGCATCCTCGAAAGAGTGACCTTTGTCATTTAGATGCAGATGGACTGCTGAGTCTTGTCCTGTCGGTGGTGGCTCTTCTATGTTGTGCCATGCGCTTGTGAAGTGGCTGTTTGGTCTCTCCAATGTAGCTATAATCTGGTATGTTTACATTCATGTAATTTTTTTTACATTTATGTTCATTAACATGCACTGTCCTAAATAAATAAAAAAATTTATGTCCACTGTGAGCGACCATCTTTGAACAGAGGCGGTGGCTTACGACACCAACTGTGACCCACACCCGTTTTCACACCTTGGCTCATGTGATTAGGTAGAGGATCATCAGGGGGTCCTTTTGTCCCTCTTTGGGGGGAAACTCCCACGGGGTTTAAATCTGGGACTCTCCACCATTTGACCCTAGAACTGAAGAAGCTTCTCGGATGAGAGGTGAAACGTCTTCAAGCAACTTAAAGAAGTCCAGACGCTTTTCTTTGCAAGCTCCTTAGACAATTATTACTGAGGCACACCTGTCAGAATCCAGCCCAAGTGTGCCCAAGTCTAGCCTGAAGTGACCTAATTCAGCTGGTCACCTGGGTGTCTGGAAACCTTTGCTATATTATATATAATACTTACCTAAAGTCATATTCATAACCAATGAACCCGTTTCTTCCTGCTATCTAATCTAATGCTCAGTTCGAAGAACTACAAATCTAAATAGCTGAAATAACTTTTTATCAACAGAAACAAAAGTCATTGGATTTGTGTCACACTGGAGGATGTGTAGTGTTTCCAGTGTGTGCCATCTTTGTGCCATTGTTTCATCTGAGCATATTGTGAGAGTCTTTGCAGATTCTGCAATCATTTATGGTCATGCTACACTCTTAGCTTATCACCTCTACTGTCTGCAGACGTCAGGCAAACATAGACACAGGTGTGGTGACTGGGAGAAGATTATGATTATGTTGATTATGTTGCTGCTGCTTTGTGAAAGTCTGCAGAAGATCTTCTTCTTCCAGCTGATTCATTTAAGGGTCGCCACAATGGATCATCTGCCTCCATCTATCCCACCATCCTTCTCTGTTACACCAACCTTCCGAATGTCCTCCTTTACAACATCCATGGGTGTTCTCTGAGGTCTTTTCTCTCTGTTTACCATCGTAGTCCCACATTTAGCATCCCTACTCTCACCTCCTCACTCCCGCCTTTCCTTCTCTCTCACTGCCTTCTAATATGCCTTCCCCCTCTGCTCTATGGCCAACAGGAGCACAGTTTCCACCAGCAACCTGTTAGCTAACAGAGGCCGAGGTGGTCATTGTTAACCTGGTATTTGGTATGGGTACAGTTTAGCCAGATACTGGGGCATACTGGGGGATACTGAGGCGGAGCAGCCTCGAATAAAGTCATCTGTCTACCAGTTAGATGTTGACTCACTCCACCTCTCCTTCATTCACAGCCTCCTCCAAATACCTCAGTATCTCACCATCAATTAGAAGGACAGCCATGGCATTTAATGCAGATACCCATGGTTGATGGAGGATGGGGAATTTTGTTGAGCTAACATTTACAGTTTTGGGTGAACTGTTAACTCTGTGTCCACCCAGGATCCCCTGAGGATGATTTGGGATCACTTGGTTATTATCTGCTGTTTCTTCATTTGAAGGAGTCCAAATACTTTGATGTTTACTGCACTGAATAATGGGATTTTTGAGTACTGAACCTGAAAAACCTTCACAGTAATAAGTGACGCTATGGCTTCAGACCAGATTCAGATTCGATGTAAGACTTTTAAGGGTTAAAAATGCAACTCATGATGAAATTCAAGGCCAGCATGACAACTATAAAACTAAAGAAACAAACAGACACAGGGTTGGAGACACAGGTGTTTTCTTTCACTGCAAAGACTTTTAAAAGATCGATTTAACCCCAGTTATGTCATTTTTGGTTTAATTAATTAAAGACCTTTTATGGATTGCAGGAATCCTGGTTTATACATATGAATAATGCACATTGAAAATCAAATTTTAACCTTCTTTTATGGCTTTGAGTGTTTTTTCTGGTCTTTTTTACATTCTGGGGATCCACTGGCCTTGGAGATGCAAACCTAACAAACTGAAGACGAATGACTATCGACCATTTTCACGAGGGCTGAATACAGAATAAAGAATATACAAGTTAGTATTTACACCACAGTCTGGCTGAGCTGTGTGTGTTTATGGGAATTCATACTGAGACCAGCACAGAGATACACCAACAACTTTTTAAGCCCAACACACTGGTCTGTGGAGTCTGTTGGTAGGATCCATGGTGGTCTGTTTGGAGAATGATTAATGAACACAGTGGTGCAATGCAACCCACTCAACACAAGGCAGAGGTTGCTGCTGCCTCAGTGCAGCAAATCACGTTCAGATAACTGAAGGTTATTCTTGCATCTGAACACAAAACGTGTTTGTCCAGGTCTGACTACACCTCGACTGCAGAGAGCATTCTCCGCCCCTGTTAAACGTTAACGTGCCGCCGCGTCTTCTGACAGACCGGGAGATCATGGAGAGGGTACTCGAGCCCTGACGCTGTGCTCAGGTATCTGCACCAATATGCAGGTGCTTTCAGGCCGTAACCTGGGAGGTGGACCTCCATGGATTGGAATGTGGGTCCGAAGTTCACCTGATCCATGATAACTCCCGCACACTAACAGGAGCCGTGATGAAGAGATAATCAGTGTTATTCCCGTCACCTGACAGAGCTCACAGTTTTGAGCCTGATCAGAGCACAGTCCAGTAATCTGAGTACTTTTGGGTTTGAACATTTGGAGACATGTACATCATAAACAGGCTTCATCCTTCATTAACTGACTGACTTTCACATATACATGAATGCATGAAGTGTGTGATGGAGGAGGCGCAGAGGTGATGTTGGAGCTGGGTCAGTGTTATTTAAAGAAGGTATCTGGGGATCTTCAATACATCGGCTCGTACTTCTCTGTTTTTCCTCCTCCACTAACCTTTCCCCTCAATTATCCGCCTCACTCACACCTCTGTTTCTTTAACCATGCCAACGTTTTCAGCATTTCATGTGCTGAGACGACACATTTAACAGTAACATGTATCATGATTTTATTCATTGATTTAACCTCATACTGCAGTTCCACACCTCTGCACAGCTTGGGTTAGAGTTTGATAACATTTCTACATTAAAGTCTGAAAGTCTCATTATTTATGAACCATTTAATGGTTTCCCAAAATGAAGCCTACTTTTAAATGTAATAATTTCTACAATCAATAATTAAGACATTTAAAAATAAGAAATTATTCAGTGTGAATATTTTCTGCTTTTCTATGCTTCATATTTGTAAACTAAATTATAGTGCCCAAATCACTCTCCTTTTATGGAATAATCAATTAACAGTTTTTGGAAAATGCATAACCTAAACAGGCAACATCATTGATAAGCAACATAGAAATGAAAAATTCTGTTCTGAGTTCTGTAATATGATAGAGCTGAAATTTTGAATTTCCATGAATTTCCACCCTTTCAGTGTAAAGGGGGAAGATACATTTCTGTTAGCAGCAGCTTCATAAACTCAGATCCATAAATGACTGAATCCATCAGACAACAAACAGAAAACATGGCATAAAACTACCTGCAGGTATGTTCACATGTTGTTACAGCAGTGTGAAGGCTGATTGGCTTATAACCTGTTTGATTAATAATTTTGTTTTCTGGATTATTTAGGTAAATATTCTCCAGACTAACTGGAGAGGATCAGCACTTTACAGCTCTGACTCTCCTGATCAGGCATGCAGCACTCACTGAGGCAGGTGTTGTGTGTGAAATCGCGGTGGAAAGCTTCACACTCGTGCTCCTGGTGGCCGGTGCCCCTGCAGGTGCACCACAGGCTCATAGTGATGTTGGATGGGCTGCTGTCGCTGTAGTTTGGCGTTACATCCGAGCCTGAGGCAGGGAGGGGGGAGGAGGAGAGGAATAAGAATTAGGGTGGAGATTAGCCGGGAAGAAAGGTAAAGAGGATTTTTGCAAATTGGGAATTGAATCATTGAAAGATTTCCAGAGAAGAAATGAGTCACCAGTAGAATGTTTCTCTGCTCTTAATTCTCAACTGAAAGATTTAAATAACGGTCAAGTGGCTGCTGATCACAGCCAGAAACGAACAGGCTGGCTTCACTAAACAGGTCATGTGGTAAAGTTAGAGGAAGGCACAGTTACCTGAACTCATTAGATCTAAACAACTAACTCTGTGCTGGAGGATCTCTGTACGAAACACCTGTCACAGGTTAGGTCAGGTTCTACTATAAACAGGAAGATATTTTGAGAAAGCAGAATTAATTACTAATCTACGGTGGCCCTGAGAGGCCAAACAGACTGCAACTTAAGAAAACACCAGCAATTAGTAAAACGCTCCAAAAGCACACAAAACACAATAGAAATAGGAAAAAACAAAAACAGAAACAGGAAAAAACTGATTTCCAAAAGCACAAGGCAAGTGTTTCTGTGGAGACAATAACCCGACGGACCAGTTGCAGAAATCAAAATGTGCTAAGAATTGCGCTGGGAGACACTTAAAAGAAGTGGAGGATCTAATGGTTTTGTGAGGAAAGAAAAGATGAGAGGTAAGTGTGTTAGCCTAACTATTAGCCTAAGAATCTGTCATCAGTATTATATGAATCATGATAAAACACACCTACCATGTTTTGGGTTTCTGCAACTGGTCCGTCGGGTTATTGTCTCCCCAGAAGCACTTCCCTTGTGCTTTTGGAAATCTGTTTTTTCCTATTTCTGTTTTTGTTCTTCCTATTTCTGTTTTGTTTTTTCCTATTTCCGTTGTGTTTTGTGTGCTTTTGCAGCGTTTTTCTTATTGCTGGTGTTTTCTTAAGTTGCAGTCCGTTTGGCCTCTCAGGGCCACCGTACTAATGAAGTCATTCAGATGTCAGTTTTCAGCATGTGTGACCCAAACTGTGATAAAAGGCAAGCAGTATTGTAACGACAGTCTAACCGACTCCATCAAACACTTTAATTCTGTTTCCAGTATTTGGGTTAGGGTTGGGGCCATCACCACTGATGATGTACACATCAGAAGGTTAGCCGAGTTTAGGCTAGACTTACCAATGAGGCCGACATAGGACATGAGGCAGCCGTGGTAGTTATCGTGAGGGCAGGTGGTGACGGTGTGTGGTGTCACCTGGCAGTTCATGTGGAAATCAGCGAGCCGAGACCTGCAACAGGAAGCAACACAACAAAAAACATCAGTAACATGATGTAATTTGGCCAACAGCTACCAGCTGTGTGTGTGTGTGTGTGTGTGTGTGTGTGTGTGTGTGTGTGTGTGTGTGTGTGTGTGTGTGTGTCGGGGGGGGGGGGGGGGTGCTGTCAAGCTTGCCTAGAGTGAATGGGGTTCTTTGCCTCTGGAGAATAAACCTCCCCCAAAGGGCTTGAGACAATCGAAACACTTCTATTTTTAGATGTTCATGAAAGACCTTTCTGTCAGTTTACGGAAACGGCGTCCCCCATCTTGAATTGGGGTGTAAAGCAAGCAGCAGCCCCCTGTTAGCATCACCTTCAACCACCACAATCAGCTGCTGCTTCTACACACATGGTAGCTTCTGCTGGGCTTTAACGACGCTGCTAACATCTGCTAGAGTCATCGCTTCGAAACGGACACCATTGAGGGAGGAAGACCTGCCCTAAATCCTGAACCAGCTAATCAGCACACATTAGCAGAGTGCTAGCATTTTATGGCAATCGCTGTGAGAAAAACTAAAGGACAGAAGAGTAGTTTTCCTTCATGCTGGACTTATGGAAGCAAAAATGAAACAGACTTTTGTGTACAATCAGCTGGAAATAACATTTTGTTCTATTCACTCCATCGAGCGCCTCCTGGTGTGCCCCAGCTGAACAGGCACAAGGGACAGGCAGTGTAATGCTGTGGGTGGTTCAATGAGAGTGTGTTTTTAAATCCTGCATGCTGCTCGTCACGTCTGCAGAATCATTCCCGTGAACATTGAAAGCAAACACGTGTCATTTTGGGGGGTTTTGCAGGAAGGACTGATGGTCACATGACACTGAGTGGTCCTTAGTAATTAAGCCTAACAATGGACTGTAATAAGCAGCAGCTGCACAAACAACCTCTGGGGTTGACTTTTTTTTTTATGGGATTTATCATCGGTTGATGGAGCACAACAGCTGGTGGAGGTGATTTAGCAGGTGTCATTAAACCACAGAAGAAGAAAAGAGTGTGGCGAGGTGACGTCAAAGCCCCAGTCAAAGCGCCAACAATGGAGGCGTGTGGGAAACATGACGTTCAGCTCTGTGTAACAGTTTCGATGCTGAGGACACGCCCTGATTATCGCTGAGCTTCACCCTGCATCTCGCTCAGATCAGCAAACTTTTAAAACAGATGGATTTACAGAGTGACTAACATAAAGAAAGTAAGAAAAGAGCAATTTTATTTAGCTGAAAATGATTCACAGATGGCATCATACGCTGTAACAGCTACAGAAATGGAAATGAATGGGAGCCGACTCTCGCAGATGTGAAGGGGACAGTTTTTCCTCTCTACATTTATCATACAGACCTGTCCCACACTCACAGACGAGTGGAAGTAAATCCAACAGATTATGTTTGAAGTCTTTCACACCAAAATTTCCAAAGACAAAAAGTGGCTGATTTGGACTCTTTGGAAAGAAGACGGGTTGTTTTGGCAGCAGCGTGGATGCTAATGAGACACTGGGGGAAAAATATCCTCCCCTCATGAAAGATGGGCGACGGCAGTGCCACAGTTGGCTGCTTATGAGAGATGAACAAACTGTGTTTAATAAGCTTCATGGGCTTGCCTCTCATTGCCTTGCAGTCTGGACCTCACGCTGAGTCCGGTTCGGCCCTCAAAACAAACTGATGAGTCAGCTTTTGTGCATGTGTAAAAAATTCAGACCTGACTGAAGAAAGAGAGAGAAGGGCCAGACTCTGATGGACTCTTTGCAGTAAGTGATGTCACTGTCCATGCATGCATCCACTTCCTGCTATTTATGAGGGCCAAATTAATGTTAAACCACAGTCCACGGCCTCGCCCACAAACCAACCAGTAATTCTCAGTTAAAGGTGCAGTTTATCAACACATGTTTAGTCAAGAGGAAGGGCGGCACACCAAAGATGCATTAAACATGCATCCCTACATGACACCAAACTCCATAACTGACTGAACACAGGGGAAAACAACCGCGGTGAGAGAGCAGCCATTTAAACTACACAATTTAGGTAACGAGCAGGGAGCAGAGCTACTGTTTCTCCATGTAAAACATTGAATTATCAGAGGTTTGGAGATCAGGGACAGGACCAAAACACTGCTGCTGGGAGCAGGCTTTTTAAAATGGCCGGATGTAGACAGGAACCATTTAGCAGCTGACATGTGGACAGACTAGCCCATGGGTTTAACCAATCAGGTGGAGAACACATTCTATCTGTTTTGTCCTCGGTCTGTTCCAGGATCCCATCCCGCTGTTTGGATAGGTGATGAGCCACCTCGGCTGACTCCTTTCGATGTGGAGGAGCCTGCCTCTCAGGCCGAGCACAGACAGCTTTGAAGGAAGCTTTATTTCTTTTGTTTGGATCATCTGATAATGCCACCATCAGGAAAACTGGACCAGACTGTGAATCGAACAAAGGCAGAGGGTCTCCCCAGACAGATGGGCTTATGGCTGAGACCCTGCCTGAAAGAGCCTGCCCTGCAGTGTTCCCACCACCCGGCTGAGGTGCTATAGGGGTCTGATGATTTGTCACTGGGAAGGTAACCAAAACAGCTTGTAAGGACATAATTTACTTTATTTCGATGACAGATTAATCTGCTGATATGCTTCCAGTATTTTCTGATAACAGGGAGAGGATAGAGTCCTGTTTCAAAGAGTCTGCTCTTCTGGATTTAGTTCTTCTTGAGGTAAAAACACAGACATTTCCCAGTCAACCAGTTCAAATCATTCACGCCATGCCCAGTTTATCCACTGAGCAGAGAGATTTCAACACAACGCCTGTGTTAATGCTGTTTAAGTGCTGTGAATGGAGTATAAAGTGGGTATGTAGCACTCAGACTGCCGTTATTTGCACTGTCGAAGTGTAAAGTCCTTCAGAAATGCAAACATTGTTAAAAACAGATCGAACAGATGCCCAGCAAACTCTCCTGAGAGCTGAAAATCCTTGTGGAAATATCCGCCTGATTCATGCAGTAGTTTGGGAGATTATCTGCTGTTCCTGCGTGCATGTCCTGCAGTATCCACTACATCATGCATATGTTAATGCACAAGAAACTGTCACAGGCAATAAGAGTAAAGCTGCTGAGCTTAATCTACTGCCTGTCCTACTTTTGTGTTTCACATCCCGTCTCTCCTCTTGGTTTCCTTTGTCTCGCTCTCCTCTTAAAGCCTCTCACCTGCTTCGTCTCTTTAACGTCGCTCTTCTTCTTCTCTCTTGAAAATTTTTGACAGACAGGTGAGGTGAAAGGTGGCGTGTGGTGACGGAGACGTGTGATCTTGTCGCTGTTTGAGACAGCGTGATGGGCTTTGTGTTTACGCCGAGCTTTAGCTGGCTGCCATCGCAGGACTGCATCATGTCCTCAGAGAGGACACGAGAGCGTGACACGGAAGACATGACTGTGTGGTGGCTGTAGAGAGTGATCAGGTGTGACAGACAGAGGCCACTGAGTGTGTGTCTGTGTGTGGGTCTGCGTGTCTGTGTGTGCGTGTGTGTTTACACAGGCACATTATGACAAAACTCACTCACTTGAACACATCCTCTAAGCATCTCCAAGGAAGGCTGTCACTGATGAAGGTCAAGTGATCTCAGCTTTCTCAGACCTGCTGCTAAACTTCACAAGTTCCCGGGCCTCAGCAGAACCAGACCCTCCAGAACTTGGTGGAGGCTGGACCAAAAAAATAAAATTCACAGGAATGCAGTGCTTCATCCGTCCATCCACTGCAGGCCTGTCTCTGTGAGTGTGTGATGATGTTGCTGTATTTCTGTATTTTGAGTCCCATGTGCTCGTGTCCCGGCCAGTCCAGCTCATAGAAACTATGCGGGGACGTTATACTCTCCAGGAAACTGCTGACATCTGTGAGTCCTTCTGTTGATGATTATGATTATTTTTCTTTATGCTAAGACGATGACCGTTTCTCTCTAACTGATAGAGTTACAGGAGGAACTGTTGGTGCTGAACAGACAGTAGCTGTAGATCTCTAAAAAAGTGAAAGGTCAGATTACACCGCTGGTTATGGCGCAGATTTCCAGCTGAAGCATAAATCCTCAGTAAGCTTGGAGCCTGTATTACAGCTTTATGCTGAAATACAGGCAGAGATCGGTGATGATGGTGCGGACTGGTTAGTGTGGGTCTGTGAGTAACTGCACAAACATGAGACCTTACTGAGACTCAGACTAGTTTATAAGCTTATTTTTGTGTCTTTGTTAAATCTGATCTTTGTGTTTGAATCGCCTGCACATACCAGCACACACACCTGCTCTCACATGAGAGACCAGAGCTGTGTTTATGAGAGGACCATCCTGACCTAAACCAGCCTGCCAGTGACCTGCGGCTAAACTGAGTCTGCACCCTCAAACCTCACCTAACCTTCAAACTGCTCATTCCAGAGACAGAAGTACCATCACTCACACACACACCGTACCATCGCACACACTCACACACACCTGCCCCTTCGCCCTTTGCTGCCTCGTCGTGGCAGATGCCATGTGAGGCATGAGCCAACTGCCGTCGAGCTCTTTGTTAGTTTTAAGGATGCATGAGGAGAGGGTTTACCACACGAGGCTGGTTTTTAAAGGACATCACCACCATCAGCCCATGACCTTCCTGCAGTTTTCCTACTAATAATTACTTCGAGTGACCTGAGGATCAGCTCCATCTGTCTGACTTCAAACCTTCACGTTTACTGGGTGAAAACTTAAAAAGTAGGTCTGCACCTCTATAGTGCCTTTTGCTTTGGGTTTTATGAAGGGCTTTCATTTATGCCTCCTTCTGTCATCACACAGTCACAAACGTGCATGCATGTACGAGGCTTTGGTCGTACATGCACGGGTACAATCGTGTTCTGGAGGCTTAGGAGACCTGGCTGTTGTCAGCTCTGTTACCTGCTCAGTTTTCAGCTCAGTCTTCAGCTCAGGCATCAGCTCTGTTTCCAGTTCACCCATTAGCTCTGTCACCAGCTCAGTCAGTTGCTCAGCCATCTTTTCAGCCACTTCCATCCTCTGCTGGAAGCTCCGGTGAGCTCATTCAGCCAGCAGGGGACTGCATCTCTGGTGTTGGCCAGAGGGGCCGATGGCGCGATATGGCAGCCTTGCTTCTGTCAGTCTGCCCCAGGGCAGCTGTGGCTACAACCGTAGCTGCCTCCACCAGTGTGTGAATCTGAGAGTGAATGAATAGTGGCATTGTAAAGCGCTTTGGGTGCCTTGAAAAGCGCTATATAAATCCAATCCAATAATAATAATAATAATTATTATTATTATTAATAAATCCCGGACAGACTGTTTGCACTGCACTGCCCCAGCCGTTGCATCCTGTGCCGGCTGTGTGCCCCATGCAGCTACAGTTAGCGTCCCTTCTGCTGGAGGTCTCCATACCTGCTGGCCTTGCCTTTGTTCCTGCTGGAGGCCCAGGAGAGCCCCTTTGTTCACCTGGAGTCAGGGTCAGCTCCTGAAATGTTTATTAACTGTTTCCTGGGCTCCTGTGCCTTTCGTGGGCCTTTTGTTTCAGACTGTTTGAGTTCCAGGTTTTCTTGTGAACATTTTTGTTTTATTGATCAGTTTCAGGGTCAGTTTTAGGTTGTTTATTTAGTCTCCTCTTGTTTGCCTTAGTATTTTTCTATCAGTTCATTCGTGTCTGCATTTTGAGTCCACTCCTTACTACATACAGTCTGCCTCAGCCAGACTGTGACAGAATATTTGCTGAAGTTTAGGATGCTCAGTCAAATTAATCAGCTCTTCAAACTTAATACAACACGCATGGAAGCCATGACCCAGAAAAGTGGATTCACATCAAATTTTAAACCTGGCTTTAAACACTGAACATCTTATTAATCTCTTAATTAATATTTTACTCATGAACAGAAAGACTGAGCAGGCACAGGTTTGGTTTTGACTCATCTTTGAGACCGGATGTTTCAGACTCTTTCCTCCACTCTGTGAAACCTGAGAAGACTGATGACAGGAACCTGAGGGCATCAGTAAAGGCATTGACGGGTTCATATCCAGACTCATATCCACCACCACTAAAATAATCAGAGTATTTTACCCTGAAACAAAGCGCTTTACCCGTGCAGGAAGTAGTTAGCATGGTGACAAATGAAGGTCAGAGAGCGATGATGGCAGAGCCAAAGACAGCAGAGGAGTTGGGGCAGATTTAGCTGAGGAGTGCAGTCTGCTGCCTCAGAAACCACTTGATCAAATCCTGCCGAGCACTCATCTCCCTGCAGGGCTCGTTAAAGTTTCATCTCCACTAATCATCAACCGGCAGAGAGATGGAGCAGATGTACTGTACGCTGCCTGACCTAAGATGTTTCCTCTGAATTAGACTCAGACCCTCGTAATACCAGGACTCTGGAACAGCATGCATGAAAAAAATATGTTTGAAAAAGTCATGCCTGCAGGTTACCGCGCGGAGGTGTTCGTGTGACAGCGGCAGGAAGTTCCCGAGCGTTCAAGTCTTTCTTTGATTTGATGTGTTTCCATCGTCTCGTGTTCAGACATGTTTGTATGAACTTCTTCTTACGGTCATTACATTTAGCACGCTCTTTGAATTTTGGTTTAAAGGTACCGGCTTTACAGCCACCGCTCAGACGCTCCAGGCAGCAGCCATCATAGAAGTCCTGGACTCAGCCGTCTACATCAGATGACAACCGAGGCCTCGGTTTGCTGCTCCACTTCGTGGAGATTTATTCCATTAAGGGACCATTTTCAACTCATTAGCCTCTGTTTAGATAACACTTTTATTTGTAACATTAGCTAAAATATTTTTCCATATTTTCTTTAATAAACGTTAATATTTTTATTAGAATTTTAGACAGCAAGTGTTCATGAGTCACGTCTGCCCTGCAATATCTTTAGCTGCACTTGTAGCTAGCCTTTCATACCATCTGTTCAGATTTGTGTTCGATCATTTTATTGTATTACATTGAATTTTTACAGGCTGTGTCCACAGGCAGGGTTTTCTCTTCAACTTCAACTTCATGAACATGAAGCCAATTTTTTGAGTACAATGCAACTGAAGTATATAAAATCAAAGATTTATTTATTTATTCAAACAATTAATCTTTAATTAAAATGTGCTCAGTGAGAAATGAATGTGTAACAGTTGAGTAAATTTAATTAGAGCAGAACATTTTATATTTTACAAAATTATATGGAAAATTTCAAATTAAAAAGTGAGAATTTCAATGTGAAGTTGAAATTCAGAGTCTTTTCAGCACAGAGTTTTTTCCTTGCTAAGGTCACGACACAAACACAAAATATAACCAATCAGGATCGAGAGTGTGCAGACATGACAACATCAACACTGTAAATACCCACGGAGCACGAATGCATCACTTGTTCCCAACTAATAAATAACACATTCACACAGGACACACTATTACACACACACACACATGCACACAAACTCACACATTAATATTTAGTGTTTCTCCGATAAATCAGATCGTCTGTTTTCCTGCTCTCATTTATCGCTGCGCAGTGTGTTTGTGTCTGTGTGTGCATGTGTGTCTGCGGTGGTGTGTGTGTGCAAGTGAAGGTGAAGAATATTAAAATGAAATTACAGCGAGGCTGAGTGAGTCTAAATGCCCTCATTACTGACTGTCAGGCAGCACGATGTATTCGCAGTGACAGACACACACACTCAGGCCCTGCTGGAACGAATGAATCCAATTAGCTCTGCTGTACATCCTGACAAACACACATTAAAAGTGTATATGGTGATTTATAAGAGCTTCCATCAGCCGTCCATGCAGAATGTATGTTCCCTTATCCTCCCACTCTGACCCTGACTTGTCAGTCATGGTGTAACAGACTCACAGATCCCTCAAGAGTTATTCAATTATCAGGTCTGCATTAACGGGGATAAACAAAGCACAAACACACACACACAGACACACCTATGTGAATACTCAGCGCACATTAATGCTCACTAAACAGAACTGTGTGGCGTGGCAGAAAAACAGGATACCAGTGGAAATAAACTTCCTCAAACCTGGAGAAGCTTTCGTGAGTGGGGGAACAGAATGTGTATTTCAGCTTTAGGGGGCTCACACTCTTCTACAGTGAGGTGGGTCCATCCTTCAAGAACCCAAGAGGAGCAGTGCAGATCATTGAACCAGCTCCTTGCAGCCTCGAGGGCGTGTGAGTTTTTCCAGACAGTCTGCTTGTGTTTTCTGGACCTGGAGAAGAAATCTGACTGCAGCCCCTGTAGACGTGCTTGGTTTGCATCACCATAATGGACAGACGGGTGGGCCTCACAGCCTGTTTGATGTGTTTCTGTGGGTGTTACCAAGCAATGACTCCACTGCGGCACTTTTGCTGGGGTGAAAATCAGCACCTCCAAGTCTGAGGCCAGGGTTCAGAGAAGCAGAGCGCTGGGGTGAAGACTGAGGAGAGTGTGAAGGATGTTCTGCCCTCACCTGCTGTACCGAGGTGTGGGCGGTGACTGAGGTGGAAATGGGCTTCCACTGAAGGAGTGTGAGGGCTGTCCATAGGAGAAGAGCCATTGCTCCTTCACATCAACAGCCGACCACAGCTGGGCTGGTTTGACAGCTGGGCTGCATGGCGCCTGGGTGACCAGCACCGGGACATTACGTCTCTCTGCTGACTTGGGAACGTCTGGAGAAGGAGTACAGTTTATGACCTTCAGATGAAACTGCTAAGCTGCTGCTAACTTTATAACTCAGCTGAACCTGAATCCTCTCGTTCAGGGACGCCTCGATTGGCTGTGCTAATCCTGTTATTGGAGCCTTTCAGTGTTTTTAACTCAGCCATGTCTCAGACTGATTTTGTGTGCAGAACTGTTTGTTATCAGTTAGAGGATAATCAATGTGACATGTCATAAGCAAGCGATCATGAAGTGATCACAAATCCATGGTTGATGAATATGAAATGCAGATTTTGTGATGGGCCATTTAATTATGATTAGTCATCTACGGTGTGTAAATGCTCCACATGTCGTCATGAGTTAGGCACGCAGTTTGAAACCTGCGAGTGAGTTCATTCATTCACTCATGTGTAATAAATGATTTATGATTTGAGTACTTGTTGGTGCACATGCCTCGACAAACTTTTGATCTGATTATGAGATTTATTGTGCATGAAAAATTAAAGTGCAGACACTCCAAGGAAAATAGACAGGTTAACACGGCGGAGTCACACCTGTTTAAAGAACCACCCCATCAACTCATCAGCACAGAGAAAACACAGGAATAAAAGTTCCACACAACAACAAGACGCAGTGAAGCTCATCGCTCCATCAAGAGCACTGCAATCGCATCATCACACCCATCACTGCTGACATTATAACGAGTTCAGCTTTCAGCAGCTCAACATTACACGTGTGAATACTTCAGGGTCCCTGGACCACTGCAGAACCCCCACATGTTCACTGATGAGAGGATATAAAACTTGAATAAAAGTCTGTGGATGCAGAGTAGTGAAGCTCAACATCAGGTTCCATGTTCAGAAGCAATCAGTAGCGCAATTAGTGCTCACATCAGAAATGTCTGACAGCAGGATGGACTGTCCCTTTAATCCTTCCAGCTGCAGCGTGCTCCTAAATCCAGAAATAATCCAGGACCAACAGAGAGCTCTCGTGTGCACGTTTCCTGTCCCTGCCCTTGTAAAGACAGGACACGAATGCGACACCGCCGGGCGCTGCACGTACGTAGATATAATTAGAAAAAGATTTAGTGCATGAGAAAGTGCAGAGAAAAGCCCCGCAGCATGAGGGTAACTGAAATCAGATAACTATAAAACAAGCAGGATGCTCACATCAGTAACACTGAGCTGTAACAGTGGATCATAAATCCATATATATTATATAAGTGCTTGAGTATATGAGTATCACTTTGCTTTCTACTCATTTAGATGAATAGAGCACCTGAACAGCAGTGTGGTGCTTTGAGCAGAGTCTATTTCACATGAATCTGAGGACGTATATGAGGTAAAGTGTTGTGGGGTTCCACAGGGATCCATTTTGGGTCCCGTGTTAATCACCATGCTAGCCCTAGGGCTAATCGTGCAGAGCGATGGCCTTGGCTGCCTAGTCTCTGTGTCCTGTTAAAGCCCATCAGCTCTGATGACTCACACACTCGCTCTGCTTCATGGTGCAAAATAATCCCACCCAGCATAAGCACCGCCATTGGACCTTTGACTCAGAGCAGGTCATCCACGCTGTCCTTTGTCCTCCACATCAGTCATCCTCTCACACAGTTGAGCTTCACCTGAAATCTGAAGAGCTCAGACAGACGAACTCTGCAGCCTCTTCCTCTTCCTCTCTTCTTCTCTCCTTAAATTTTTTAAAATAATGAAAGCCTTCTAAAAGTTTGACCTCCTTTTTTTCATGTGTGTGATTGTAAGAATACTTGCTTTCTCTCATTTCCACTGAGTTAATAGTGATAACAACTGAAATAGTCACTTAAGGTAACTAAAGGTAAAGTAATAAAGGTCCCGTCTTTGTAAAGTTCCTGCTGATGATTAACTGTGCAGTTCTCTGCAACTCCAACACTACTCAAATTTCATTAGGAGCCATTACTCTGACATTACCATTTGTAAGGCGAGTAACTACAGACTGGGGCAAGGAGGTTCATAAATGATTGGGAGGGTAAGTTAGCTCATGATGTCAGTGTGTTTCCTTCCTGTCCTCCTCAGTATTTGGAGCTGTTATGGGTCTAAAAGCAGAAGAATTCCTTTTTCTAAATTCTGTGAACTGATCCTTTAATAACTTCTAACTTAACTTGTGATAGACTTGTTGGAGCTTTCCGCCGGGACACATCTGGCAAATGTGAGGATTTATGTGCATCAGATTCCTTGTGACCCCCATCAGACTGAGAATGCTCGCTGTAATGACAGCGGGGCGTATGCAAACACATACACACACTCATTTGCCGAGGTGCATGGCACTAAACTGCTTCCCCAAACCCACCAGCAGCGACGGAGGTGGCGGCTCAGTGCTGCTTTAAGGCGAGCGAGCCAATCTAGCAGCGGCAGCGCTCCATTACACGGTCAGTGAGGTGGGGTGGTGCCGTGATGGAAATAGCTGCCTCTTTTCTGTAGGTCACAGAGGACGCCGGTACACGCACCAGGCCCGTCCGCTCGCGCCGACGTGCTTGTGATTCATCTCATTTCCTCTGCACTCGTCTGAAGCCTGCTTTCCAGGTTGGGGGGGGGGGCAGTAAGACGAGCTCACCCTGTGAAGATGGTGCAGAAAGCAATATAACCATGAGTGTGACCGAGGGCGAGCCATCCTGATGCAGACGCTGGCTCGTCAGCTATGCTAATATGTAAATATGCAAATGAGCATTCACACTCAGGGACTCTTAATTAAAGAAACAGCGAGAGAAAACAAAGCAGCAAGATCACCAGACACAGACAGGAAATTGTGTGCACCCAGGTTAAACATTCAGGAGGAGCGCCACGGTGATGCCACCAATCAGAGAGCAGCCCCTACCTGCCGCTCGCCCTCATATTCAGAACAAACAGCGCCATGTTTGCTCATCGTAATGAGATCCAAACCAGGATCTAAATCACTCCAGAGTGCTGTTTGCAGTTCAGAGCAGCTTCAGTGGCTTGCTTTGTTCTCAGCCCCAGAACCACAGCCGGAACCACAGGCCCAACTAAATACTCACGCCCAAGCCCTCGGACCAAACCGCCACCATGGCCGCCTCAGAGAGACCACACCTCTGATACCGGACGCAAACACCACCTCTGTGGAAGCACTGAAGAGAGAACATCCACCAGGTCACTGCAGCCACGTGCTAAACAAGTTTCTAAAACCCAGTCACGTCAAGTTATTCATGAGCATGGTGGACCAACGTGCCACACAACTAGCTGGAAAAAAGCAAAGCAAGAAAATACTGAAGACTAGAAGAAAGAAAAGTGTCAGAAACTAAAGATGTAAAGACTTCAAACAAAGATTTTAAAGATGAGTGTTGGAGAGGTCATAATTTGAAGAGCCAGACCGCTGAGCTGCTGACCTTAACGAGCTGTTAGCACTGTGCTTAGTTAAAGTTCAGAAAGGTAAGAGTGCTGATCCATGTACTCACTTCAAAACAAACAATAAAATGTTAAAATCAATTCTAAAGCGCACTAAAGTGAAAAAGAGGGAAACACAATCTCGTTTACGAGCGCCTGTCCGGAGAAGAGCTGCAGATGCTGGAATCAATAATCAAGCCTGGACGAAGTGAAAGCATGAATTACTTCATCAAAGTCAGCAGATGAGAGAATGTTTTTAGTCTCTGCAAGTCTAAAAGATGATTCCCTTTCAAGTCAGGTGTTATAAGTACAGTTATGTATACCAGGCATGAACAGGTCCACACCTGTATATGGACAAACCCTCAGCAGCCATGATGGACACAAGGACAGCAAATCATGTAAATTAACAGGTGGTGTATACCAGCGGTCCTCAAACCCCGGGCCTCGGAACGGTACTGGTCCGTGAGTCGTTTGGTACCGGGCCGCGAGAGTTGAGGCTCCGGTGTGAAATGTATGGTTTTCAGGGTTTTTATCGGTTTTCAGCGTTATTTTGTTATCGTTTTTATTGTTAACTCGGTTTTCCTGGGTCTTTTCACGTGTGTTATGAATAAATCTTCTTTTTTTTCGGTGCCGGTACTAGTTTTATTTTGTTGTATTTATCCGCGACACATTAAAGGCCGGTCCGTGAAAATATTGTCGGGCATAAACCGGCCCGTGGCGCAAAAAAGGTTGGAGACCGCTGGTGTATACCATGACTCCGTGCAGAGATCTGCAGGTGAAGCCTGAGTGCACACAGGTGAGTGTGTGCACTCAGCGGGAGCTCTGAGAGGTGCCGCCGTCTTTGGCTCAGTGAAAATGAACAGCAGGTCTGACTGTGCTCTTATTTGAAATGCAAATAAAGTCCAAAAACCTTTTAGAGCACCCCGTAGGTTTCTCCTACATTACCTGTGGCAAAGGCCATATTTAATTACTCCTTCTGTCACTCAGAGTCCCTCTCCCAGCAGTCGTTTCATCCCGGCTGCTTTTCAGCCTCAGTGGGAGGCAAGCCACCCTCCGAGGCCGCCGAGACCCGGAGGACCTGCGGGATTCCCATGATTATGCAGCTCTCCGCTCTCCATCCGGGGTTAATGGAGGCTAAAAGGAAAAGAACGAGCCTGCTCCGGATTCTTTTTACAGGCAATCAAACACGATTCATGCTCCATGTGTGATACCGGTCGTCACCTGCAGTGCACTCTGAGGGGAGGGAGGGGACTCGTTGGGGGGGTCGTGGGGACATTTATTTGGATTTTTGCCTTCTGGCTTTCAGCTTACTCCAACTCCCACTCACTGATGTATCTGCTGCTTCTCCATAGGTCACACTTAGACACCGAAACCACAGAAACCTCCTGCTGCTGTCACCGAGAGGAGCTTGTAAAAACCTGGGAGCTGTCTGCAGGGGCAAAGGATCATCTAAATACTCCACCAATAACCACGTCATGACTTTCGGGCCATGCCGCGCCCACCCAACAGCTGACATAACCTCTCCATATGTGGGCAACCCAACATGAGCCACTGCCCGAACTGGACTCTGGACTTCTCTGCCAGGTTTCTCAGTGAGTCCTAAAAGCAGCCCAGGTTAGGTCCCGAGGAGTCATCGAGGAGTTGAGTTGCTGAATCAGCTGATTGAAGAGTGGAGGAGCTTTCCTGCATCATATGTTGGAAATACACATTCTTAAAAACAACCTTTGCACATGTGGGAGCAATAAGAGCATCAATCTATCACCTTCACAGGTTCTTCACAGTGAAGAGATCCAGCCTGCTGTGGAGGAGCATTGCTGCTGCTGAAGCAACAAGCAACTTTTGATGGGAAGAGAGCTCAGCCCAGCAGGCAGGTCAGCTGTTTACATGCTTCTCTCTAAGCATGCTCAACCCGCTGAACTGATACCCACATGGAGGACAGAATATGTGACTGAAAGCTGACAGCAGGACGGATAGAGACGGTAAACCCCGGAAAACTGGCAGAACAACCTCGGGATGAGTTCTCTCCGGCCACCGTGTGAGAATTAAATATGCCACTGGTGCACTAACAAAGGATCTCAGTTCAACCTTCAGGTGTTAGCACCTTTCCTCGAGATTACCAAACCGTCCCACCCGCATCGCTGTTTGTTTCATCCAGATGGTTTGAGGTCTGGATTCTGGGAATACCTTTAGCTTGGAGCCCCTTCTGGGGATTTTAAAGGTTGCCTGGCATTTACATGTAAACAGCCAAGTGACTTCAATGTGAGTCACTGTGATTCTTACACCTGCTTCAGAGGTTTTCCTCTGTATTTCTATATTTCCTGTATTTTTCAGACTATAAGGCACTTAAAATTCTTTAATTTTCTCAAAAATCGACAGTGCGCCTTATGTATGAATTCTGGTTGAGCTTACTGACCTCAAACCGATTTTTTGTGGTACACGACACTCAAAAATCTGCTTCAACATAATATTATGGTGTGATTATAAGGACCCCAAAATGGCACCTTTTAAGAGACATGCTTACGGGCCGAAATCGGCCACCTGTCAAACTCAGACACTGAAGATCGAGAATTTGATGGATTTCTGGACGAAGAATGAACTGAAAAAGTGAGTGTTTTGTTCTGTATTTTATGTGTTACAACTGAACAATGTTGAGAGTTATCGTGAATGAGTTGATTAAAGTTTGAATTATGTAACAGTTTTGTTTTGCTTAATGCACCTTATAATCCGGTGCGCCTTCTGTAACAAAATAGACCCGTTCATTGATATTGTGCCTTATAATCCGGTACGCCGTATAGTCCAAAAACTACGGTACATTATCAGTTGTAATCACACATAAATAAATCCAGGACCAGGACAAGAGTGG
Source organism: Copadichromis virginalis (assembly GCF_057382275.1). Classification (NCBI taxonomy): domain Eukaryota; kingdom Metazoa; phylum Chordata; class Actinopteri; order Cichliformes; family Cichlidae; genus Copadichromis; species Copadichromis virginalis. Next base: position 29,486,503 of record NC_140624.1, read on the forward strand.
GAGAAGATCCACACAAGGACCCTCTGGCTGTTTGCTGACCACTGTTTCATTATCAGCTCATTTTAAAAAAAGACCTGATCTCCTCTTTAAAGGCTGAAACTGAAGTCCACATGAAGAGGTGGTTGCATGAATCTTATCTGGACCAAAGCTTCACTTTGTTCACTTTACTGTTTCACCATAGGCACCAAGTGTACTAGGGCTGGCATCTGGAACAATACACAGCTAAAAATGTCATATTAAATTAAAATGTAATATATTTCCAAAGCATAAAGAGTACTTTATGAAACGTACCTGTACATAACGTTAACATTCATGTCACAGAGCTTGAATTTCCACCAAACCGCACCAGCGGAGCTCAGGCTGCACTCCCGGTCATCAGATACATGCACGAAACAAACGTTTGACCTTTGAACTGCACCCCGACACTAACACAGAACCAGTGAAAGGACGCTAGCAGTCACAGTGATTGAATGGTTCTGTCTGCTCGAGCAAGTAAGCAGCCTTGGTATTAGCATTCAGAACTACCTGAAAACAATCCAGGGCAGATTTACTAGTTGAGGAAAACAGCGATCGACAGAAATCCATACAGGACAAGACTGAGTACATCAACTTACACCATCTTACACCCCAAAAATCCCTCCATAAGCTTCAACTGGTTCAAAACTCTGCTGTTCGCATTATTATCAGAATCCCCTCCTACCAGCACATCACCCCTGTTCTTCAGGAACTTCACTGGCTCCCAGTGAAATTCAGGATAATATACAAACTTCTTCTGCTCACCTTCAAGACCCTTCATAACCTTGCTCCTCCTTACCTTTTTGACCTGTTAAGCACTACCTACCCGCTACTACTGCCCACTCACTTTGATCTTCTTCTTCTTCTTCTATCTCATGCCTTCTTTCCACCTCACCACAGTGGGAAGGAGAGCTTTCAGCTGCTCTACTCCCAGGCTGTGGAGCTCTCTACCCCCAGATTTAAGAAACATTGATTCCCTCCCCCTGTTTAAATCTTTAACTCAAAACCTATCTGTTCAAATCTGAATATTCACTGTGAACCCACTGTTTGTTTTTGTTTTTATTGTCCTTCATTTTGTCATCTCTATTATATGTTTTATTCTATTGTTAAGTGTCCTTGGGTGTCTTGAAAGGCGCTTTTAAAATAATTTAAATAATAATAATAATAATAATAATTATTATTATTATTATTATTATTATTATTATTATTTTATACTTATTATTATTAATAATTATTATTATTATCATTATTGTTAATATCTATAGAAACTATATACCCTGGCAGCAGTCAGGGGGCCCGTTAGCATCAATAATAACCCGATCGATATATCAATGACTGATAAACATGTGTCAGAGTTGACTGTATGTCCACTGTGTTCGCTCATTATCTTCGTGCTGCTGTGACGGCTCGCCCTACTCTAACTTCAAGTTCCTCTTCATGTTGTAAGCCTGACTCATGCAGGTAATCAGTCCTTGTTACAGATGTCTGTGTTTATTTGTATGAAACATCTGGAAACACCGGCCTCACTGTGTGACTGCACATCTGATTCTCTGCTGAAGCAGCTTCATCACTCAAAACCACGAAGAGACAGCATGTGCTCACTTTAATCAGACAAGTCCATCAAGTGCTTAACCTCCACCCTCAAGGCTGAGTGCGCACACACACATACACACTAACACACACATACACACTAACACACACACTCCCCACTCATACATGAATAAGCTTGATGAGATGAGTCTGACCTCAACTCTGTGCTGAATGTATGAAGGTGCTGGAAGGAAACAGTTTGAATCATTAAATGATGGCAGTGAGCTCTGTGAGCTCAGCCTCAACGGCCAGGCTGAACCAATGAAAATGCTGAAAATGTGTAGCAGGAAATAAAAAACCAAACAGGGACTGACGGACTGAAGGTGGCGATAAAACTGACCTACAGGAACAGGAGGCCTGATTCCAGCCTGAGATCTTCTCCCAGAGCTCGACTAACAGGTTCAGGTTCAAATGGTCATCAATCCAAACAAAGCTCTCGGATATTAATAAAATGACTGACCTGTAGTCTATGAAGAACATCCTCACGTAGCTCTTCCTGTTCTCCAGATGGCTCAGCACTCTCTGTGAAGGGCGATGGACCGATTTGCTCTGTAAGCAAACTACTACCCCTCCGTGGAGGGAGGGGGGTAAAGAGTCTCTGATGTACAGTTTTCGTCATATTTTCTCACCACTCTGGCTCTTTTCTTCTCACATTTTCATATTTGGAACTTTATTATATTAAGATAAACTTGATTTTTCTACCTGAGGGACAGGAACATATGCACTGTGAGTGCTTTTGAGGTGATGATGAGATTAAGCTTGACTGTCTTCAGATGCAGCTACTTCAATGGAGAAGCATAAATCCAGATGTTTAGAAGACCTGACCTGCACATGTGGAAAAATAGAGATTTCTTCTGTTTCAGAGTGTAAATATTTCCTGCAGCTGTGGGTTTGAAACTGTGCATAGCGTTATTTCTGATGATTCCTCTAAGTGTGTGGCACCTTTGCAGTATCAGTCACATGACCTAGCAGCTCTGTCTCAGGTCAGGTGCTGCCTCCATCAGTGGATTCAGCTCATACTCACGCAGATAAAAAAAAAAAATCCAATCATGTGTGAGCATTTTCCCGGCAGTGCTTCCTTCTCAAGGACGCCTGGCCTGTAGTCGCTAAAGGGGGCAGGTGTGTGCGTGTGTGTGTGTGTGTGTGAAATGCTGACTGGCCCACTTTGAGCCTCTCTCACCTTTAAAGCCGGTGCTTACCAATCAAATGTGTAATTTGCACCTGTGCATCTATGAGATTTCTCCCCATTAAGCTCTTGAGCTGCTGATTTCATTGATTAGCTCCTCCTCTGGCTTGGCGGAAATCATGCTGAGGAGCCCTAACGAGGCCTAACAAGGGTGGCTCACCTGCACAGGGCGTCCGAGCGGCAGGTGCGCCGCAGCTCCAGACAGCTGGCTTTGTGCCTCTCCTGGTGTGAGCAGGACGGGACAATGGTGCGACGGCGACGCTCAGCACACGCCTGGTCCGGGCACGAGCAGAACAGCAGGGGGTAGCTCAGCTCCCATGACACCCGCTCGAAAAACTGTCGCAGGGCCTGAAACACACGATGCGAAGAAAAAGGTAAACAAGACGAGGAATGTGGTACAGGTGATTGAGTGCAGCAAAAAAGCTAAAAGCACTAAACTATTATTCCTTAATATGAGAAAAGAAGCCTGCATTAACAGTATAGCACAGCCTGTTAAATAATAATATCACTTTCCTAAGTGCCGAGGGAGACAACCGCCTGGCCGGGACTGGTGTCTGCATTTATCTGGAATATAAACTAGGAATTCCCAAATTAGGAAAAAATATCTGGAAAGAGAAAAGTGGCAAAGTGGTCTGTTTCACTGAGGAGGGATCTGCAGCATCACTGGTCCCTTTGATTTAATACTCACTAGCTTTACAACAAATCAGTGAGACTGGTGTCCACAGGTATCCACATGGTCGGGATGCTGAGTAAAATGTTAAAAAGAAATCTGAATGATTCAAAATGAGCTTAGATTTTTATTAAAACTGAATTTCCTCAGTTTAAACACGTGACAGGTTTTCTGTTTTATACTGAGAATAAATTCTAGATTTCTGAGATCACTGCATTCTCTATTTATTCACGTTTAATTCAGCATGAAAACTTTGTCAGGATTGGGGTTGTACACGGATAAAAGTTGTTCATGTCACACCTGCAGGAGGCCCTCAGCGTGAACCTCCTGGCACACAGCTTCTGTGCTGATGTTAATGCTGAAGGAGATCTGGAGCGCCGCAGTGACCCCAGTACTAACATAGCGTTCCACACATCTCACGGGTCTGAAACATCTGGGCTCAAAGATCAATAGGTCTAAATGTTTTTGTTAGAATCCCGGTGAAGGCCTAAACTTCTTTGGATGCAGCTCATTTGTTTTGCTTGTTAGACTTGTCAGAATTGTTTGCGGCTAGGGATGGGTACCGGTTCTGACATAAACGGTAGTAACCAGACCGAAAAGCAGCGCACATTTCGGTGCTTTTTTTCCCCTGAGATGTCATACACTTCAGATTCTAGCCAATCATTTTACCTTTGCAAGCGTAGTAGGCAGGCCCAGGTACGTACGTTCTTTTAGAGCAGAGCTACAGATTAAAAATGCCCAAGGTAGGGTTTTTTTTTGAATGGTGCTAGCTGTGTGCTTACTGCACACGTGCATATGTTTGTGCTGGTGGAGCATTTTTTTTAATGACATCATCTGACCAATAATATGGCTGCTATGAGGTTACTGTACTAAAAGCTCATCTGAGAATAATTACATAATTTACACCTGCAGGTATTATGACCTGGTAAACAGATCAGTCTGTGAGTGAGTGCTGCATGCTCTCAATTTACATGAACTAGTTTCAGTCAGAGGCTCAGAAGGAAAAACGGTTATTTATTTAATTTTTATGTTGGCCTTATTGACAGATACAGTGAAGAACTGGCAGGAAAGCAGAGGGAGAGAGGGGAAAACATGCAGCAAAGGGCCGCGGGTCAGATTTGAACCTGGGCCGGCCGCTCTCAGCCGTACAGCACATGGGTGCCTGCTCAACGCACTGAGCTCAACTGCCACCCTGAGCAGTTATTGACGAATCAGAAGGTTGGAGGTTTGACCCCCTGCTACTGCAGTCTGTATGTTGAAGTACCGTTGGGCAAGATACTAAAGCCTGGTGCATCCATCCGAGTGAGTGTGAGTTAAACCACTTGTTTCAATACAGAAAACTGTGCCCGTGTGACCAGGAGGATGAGGCCTGAAGGACCTTCAGCATAAAACAGGGCTTATACTGTTTTATGCTGCCTATACTGAAAAAGGACAATTTTGACAAGACACAAATGAACAACTACAGGCCGATCTCAAATCTCCCATTTTTAAGTAAGATCATTGAAAAAGCAGTTTCTCAACAGCTCAATTACTTCTTAAAACAGAATAACTGCTATGATGCCTTCCAGTCGGGTTTTAGACAGAACCACAGCACTGAAACCGCTCTGACCAAAGTGTTTAATGACAAATGTCTGAATACAGACAGTGGAAAAATGTCAGTCTTAGTTTTACTGGATCTCAGTGCAGCATTTGACACAGTTGACCACAACATATTACTCAAACGACTGGAGAACTGGGCAGGTCTTTCAGGAACTGTACTAAACTGGTTCAAAACATACTTAGAAAACAGGAAATACTTTGTATCAATAGGTAACTTCACATCTGAGCAGACAAGTATCACATGTGGAGTTCCCCAAGGTTCCATCTTGGGACCCCTTCTGTTTAACATTTACATGCTCCCACTGGCACAGATTATAAAGAACAACAAAATAAACTACCACAGCTATGCAGATGACACACAAATATATATCACAATGTCACCAGGAGACCGAGACCCTGTACAGGCTCTTGGTAAATGCATTGAGGAAATTAATGACTGGTTGTGTCACAATTTTCTTCAGCTAAACAAAAACAAAACTGAGGTAATAGTCTTTGGCGCCAAAGAAAAACGATTACAGGTCACCAGAGAACTTCAATCTATACATCTAAAAACCACAAACCAGGCGAGAAATTTGGGTGTAGTGATGGATGCAGACCTAAACTTAGAAAAACACATTAAGACAATAACAAAATCAGCTTACTATCACCTCAAGAATACAGTGGGGCAAAAAAGTATTTAGTCAGCCACTGATTGTGCAAGTTCCCCCACTTAAAATGATGACAGAGGTCAGTAATTTGCACCAGAGGTACACTTCAACTGTGAGAGACAGAATGTGAAAAAAAGAAATCCATGAATTCACATGGTAGGATTTGTAAAGAATTTATTCGTAAATCAGGGTGGAAAATAAGTATTTGGTCAATAACAAAAATACAACTCAATACTTTGTAACATATCCTTTGTTGGCAATAACAGAGGTCAAACGTTTACTATAGGTCTTTACCAGGTTTGCACATACAGTAGCTGGTATTTTGGCCCATTCCTCCATGCAGATCTTCTCGAGAGCAGTGATGTTTTGGGGCTGTTGCCGAGCAACACGGACTTTCAACTCACTTTCAACAGATTTTCTATGGGGTTGAGGTCTGGAGACTGGCTAGGCCACTCCAGGACTTTCAAATGCTTCTTACGGAGCCACTCCTTTGTTGCCCGGGCGGTGTGTTTTGGATCATTGTCATGTTGGAAGACCCAGCCTCGTTTCATCTTCAAAGTTCTCACTGATGGAAGGAGGTTTTGGCTCAAAATCTCACGATACATGGCCCCATTCATTCTGTCCTTAACACGGATCAGTCGTCCTGTCCCCTTGGCAGAAAAACAGCCCCATAGCATGATGTTTCCACCCCCATGCTTCACAGTAGGTATGGTGTTCTTGGGATGCAACTCAGTATTCTTCTTCCTCCAAACACGACGAGTTGAGTTTATACCAAAAAGTTCTACTTTGGTTTCATCTGACCACATGACATTCTCCCAATCCTCTGCTGTATCATCCATGTGCTCTCTGGCAAACTTCAGACGGGCCTGGACATGCACTGGCTTCAGCAGCGGAACACGTCTGGCACTGCGGGATTTGATTCCCTGCCGTTGTAGTGTGTTACTGATGGTGACCTTTGTTACTTTGGTCCCAGCTCTATGCAGGTCATTCACCAGGTCCCCCCGTGTGGTTCTGGGATCTTTGCTCACCGTTCTCATGATCATTTTGACCCCACGGGATGAGATCTTGCGTGGAGCCCCAGATCGAGGGAGATTATCAGTGGTCTTGTATGTCTTCCATTTTCTGATGATTGCTCCCACAGTTGATTTTTTCACACCAAGCTGCTTGCCTATTGTAGATTCACTCTTCCCAGTCTGGTGCAGGTCTACAATACTTTTCCTGGTGTCCTTCGAAAGCTCTTTGGTCTTGGCCATGGCGGAGTTTGGAGTCTGACTGTTTGAGGCTGTGGACAGGTGTCTTTTATACAGATGATGGGTTCAAACAGGTGCCATTCATACAGGTAACGAGTGGGGGACAGAAAAGCTTCTTACAGAAGACGTTACAGGTCTGTGAGAGCCAGAGATTTTCCTTGTTTGAGGTGACCAAATACTTATTTTCCACCCTAATTTACGAATAAATTCTTTACAAATCCTACCATGTGAATTCATGGATTTTTTTTTCACATTCTGTCTCTCACAGTTGAAGTGTACCTCTGGTGCAAATTACTGACCTCTGTCATCATTTTAAGTGGGGGAACTTGCACAATCGGTGGCTGACTAAATACTTTTTTGCCCCACTGTATATCAAGGATAAAAGATCTGATGTCTCAACAGGACCTGGAAAAACTAGTCCATGCATTCATCTTTAGTAGGCTTGATTACTGTAACAGCATCTTTACAGGTCTACCTAAAAAATCAGTCAGACAACTACAGCTCATTCAGAACGCTGCTGTTCGAGTCCTCACTAAGACCAAAAAAGTGGACCACATCAGTCCAGCACTGAGGTCTTTACACTGGCTGCCTGTCCATCAGAGGATAGACTTTAAAGTTCTGATGCTGGTCTATAAAGCTCTGAATGGTTTAGGACCAAAATACATCAGTGACCTCCTGACCCAGTATGAACCTTCCAGATCCCTCAGGTCATCTGGATCCGGTCTTTTATCAGTTCCCAGAGTCAGAACCAGACACGGAGAAGCTGCATTCAGCTTTTATGCTCCTTATATCTGGAACAAACTCCCAGAAAGCCTCAGATCAGCTGAAACACTCAATTTATTTAAATCCAGGTTGAAGACTCACCTGTTCTCAGCTGCATTTGAATAAAGCACCAAATCCACACTTTTAAGCTTAAATTTCAAAACTAACATTTTAACTACTGATTTTATCTACTGTTCTGATTTTATCTGTTTTGATTTTATATACTGTTTTTTTTGTTTGTTTGTTAATTAGTTAGTTTGTTTGTTTGCTTGTTTTAATCAATTTTAAATCATGCTTTTCATTTGTTTTTGTTTCTAATGTCTCTGTAAAGCACTTTGAATCACCTTGTTGTTGAATTGTGCTATACAAATAAACTTGCCTTGCCTTGCCTTATTAAGCATCCCCTGCCTGTGACCTGCAGCATGTACCTGCAGTCTGGGTCAGAGCTATGTTCCTTGTCTTTAAACCACCTCCCTGCTACATTTCCCACATTCCCTGCCTTTGACGCTGGAGCAGGATGCTGTTGTGGAGTTTTTTTTTATCTACGCTTTGTGAAAGTGTGAAATTAAGCTGAGCTTCGTGCAGCTGAGCTGAACGCTGGGCAGTTTTCTCACTGCTTCAGGATTTCCCCTCAAACTTGAGGCGCTGCACCCACCTTCTGACATCGCTTCCTGCTACACGGCTCCTGATAGCCCGCAGAGGGCTGCGGGGGCGTGGTCTTGCTGCAGATGGAGTTATAGGCAGATCGGAGACGTTTACACGTCTCGTTAAGGTTACAAGCCTTCGCCGCATCCAGACAGGGGTTACAGGGTTTCCCTGCCTCGGAGCAGGGGCTCATCTTGGTCAGAGATGAATCTGCAGAGAGAGAAGAGATAAAAGATAAATTAAAGAGACTCACACACGTCTTTGTGCCCGAGCTTGCACTAATTTGTGCACTTAATGAAATAATCTGCTGAAAGATAATTGAACATTTTCAGAGAGCGACTTGACTTCAGCAAGGCTCCAATCAGCAAGGCTGTAATCACTCCACTCGCGGCACTCTCGCGTCTCCCAAAAGACACTTTTAGACTGAAAGCTTCGATTTCTGTTTTTATGATTAACCGTGTTTTTCTGCTTCTCCACTTACTTTGAAAAGTCCGAAGGCCGGAGGTCAAAGAAAAACAAAAACAAAGAGAAACTCAGAGGAGGAACAGAAAGTCACCTTCGACAAAATAATAAGAACACTACTACAGCATGCACCATTAGACAGGTGAATTTGAATAATAACTACAGAGAAGCTTCGCTTGTTGTAGAAAAGTGAACATTTCGCCTCCTGTCTATTCTGGCCGGGCTTGTCCTCCAGAGAGGAGGTTAGCCTGGGAACGCCTTGATGGTTCTGGATAAGCTGGAGGACGTGGTGAGAAGGAGGTCTGGGCTTCCCTGCTGCTGCCCCCGAGACCCAACTTCAGATCAGCAGAAGAAAATAAATGAATGATTTAATGTGTTATTTTAGATTTGAACTTTTATTGAAGTGGATGAACTAGCTTCAATAATGCACGGCGCATTGCTCAGTCACAGTTTTAATAACACGTGAACTTTTGTACTAACATGTTTTCATACAATATTTAACATTAGTTTATTTAAAGTGTTTTTCTGCCTTGCTGTCTGGTGTATAACATGTAATGTTGATAATGAAGCGGCATGGTTCATTGTTGAAGAATCTTTTTTTTAGTAGACGAAGAAATTGGTCGCCAGGAACATCTCTGATTTATCTAACCTGCGATCTTTGTGTAAACCCAGTGACATGTTTGCACTGAATAACATATTAAAATCACACGAACGATGTGTGACTGATTGCTCCGTCAGCCCTCTAGCCTGCACCCGCATGCCCAATAATCACAGGATGAGAGCAGAGTGATCACAGATCACGTCCATCAACGTGATTGGACAGGTTAAAGGTCATCATTGTAACTGTGTTTCTTCCTAAAACAGAAAACTCGAAATACAAAGCTGAGATTTTATAAATGATATTTTTATCAGGATGTCTGAGTTGTTGTGATGAATTCAGATAAACTTAAATGAAGAAGAGCTGTCTTTGGTACGCTGTACGAGCTCATGTGACTAATCCTCTGTAATCCTGCGTAAACCACTTACTGCTTAAGTTTGCTCCATGAGTCAATCAGTCTGCATCCTTCTTCAAATATATAAAACGACTTTTATATATTGGACGTGTTTAATAGAGAGACTCAACATCCACACAGAAACATTTTAACAACTCAGACTGTGAAGAAAGAAAACCACACAAAACAGCAATCAGCGCCGCACACAGACCCACAAACAGACACAGAACATGCCTCCGTCAGTCAGGGCTCCCTGCTCTCAGAGCCAGCTCACTGTGACACAATCCTAAACAGCACAGCTGTCACGGTACTGGGTCGTGTGACCCAGTGTTTGAGTTTTTATGTATTTTTTTGTATTTATTTTCAGTCTAGTTAAATTCTAGGTTGCTGTTCAGGCCTTATTTCTTAGTTATTTCTGTCATCTCCGCCTGTACTCAGTCTCCCTGGTTCCTGCGTCTATGTTTCATGTCTATGCGGTTAAGTTCATGTCATGTTTTATCTCCATGTCTATGTCTCCGTGTTTCCTGTTTTATTTTGTAAGAGTCTGGTGTTCTTTGTTCATTGTAGTTAGTGTTTCTCTCCCCTGTATTGTCATTATGTTTCATTCGAGTCAGCTGTGTTCTCATGTGTCTCCACTTCCCCTGATCACCTCATGTGTGTATTTAAGTCCTCAGTCTTCCTTTGTTCGTTGTCGCGTTGTCTGTGTACTTCCCCTCTGGTCAAGTTAAGTGTTTTTCAGGATTCTGTGCAGTTCAGGTTTGCCATTTGGTTTCTGTTGTTTTTCATGCAGCCGCACGATGAGGTTCTGTGCAGGTCATGTCTGTTTCGTCATGCCATTTGGTTCACAGTTTCCATGCATCTGCACAGCATTCTGTTCACAGTGATCATAGTTATTCCTTACAGTCAGGTTAGTATTTTTCCAGTTTAGGTTTTTGGTTAGTTGCAGTCTGTCCCTGTTATGTTTTGTCTACTCCCTCCTGCATCAGCCCAAATAAAGGCTCTCTTTCAGTTTAAGTTCACTCCTGTCTCCTCGCCTGTGTTCGCGCCTGGGTCCACCACACACTCTCCACACGGTCTGCCCCCGCTGGCCGTGACAACAGCATCCACCTGCTCACATCCACCCAACAAACAGCAGCACAGAAGTCTGTTTTTCCTCCATCAACAACTTCAGCTCCATCAGTGCACTCACCATGTGACCTAATTAGGACTGTAACAGGAGGCAGTGTTTGTGGTTCTGTGTCCTGCAGCTGTGTTAGGGTTTAACAGTGAGCACGCTGCAGGAGCAGTGAAAGTGCTGTAGTCGTGTCCATGTCAGGTCTGAGTGCTGCAATCACATGTACCCACATGTGATTACATGTAATCACCTGCATTCACATGTACAGCGGTGCTGATTAGCATCTCCTGCCTGTGAGGCAGACTGCTCTGACCACCTTCGCTGTGCAGGACGTTTCTGATGAGCGCATGATACACAGGGACACGCCCAGACTGGCTGACCCTGGGTCAGCTGCTAACAGGCAAATAGTCTTAAGTGGAGCAGAAGCAGGCCGAAGGACTGGCGGCATGTCTGACAGGTCTCTGCTCACTGGCTACAGAACATTATAGGGAGAGGGGGTCAGCTGACGGCCTGTGAGGTGCTGATTAAACGATATCATCAGCAACGTGGTAAGACACCATCAGCATCAGTGCAGCTTCTTTGTTAACGAGCTGAGTTTCATTGAGTCTGATCTGTTTTACCTGAGTGCTGATTAAATGTGACTGACAGGCTGAGGTTTCTTCTCATGAGCGGCTTCATCCAAATACTGAACATCCTGAGTTTAATGGGTTTAAATGAAGCGCTCCCTGATCATGACCTGCTCCGTTTTTCACTCATGGAATTTATCAGAGTGGCTTTGCATGATTCACAGTTAAGAATCATCCTTCTGTATCATCCTGTTTCCTGATGGCCAACGTCTGGAAGCCTACTGAGGGACAGGACACAGTGTGTGTGTTCATTTCTTTACATTTACTTTATGCCGCCAATGTGTTCTTAGACTTTAATTAAACACTGGCCACTTTATTAGTTACTCCTTGTTAGGATGTGGATGGGCTCTTTTCATTCAGAGCTGCTTTAACTCAACAAGCTGCTGGAAACGTTCCTCAGACTTTGTTCCATGGTATGACATCATCATGACATCATCACACAGTTTCTGCAGGTGTGTTGCTGCCTTTGTGATGAAGGTGAAGGTGCTCTGTTGGACTGAGTGCAGCGAACTTGTCATGTTCAGAAACCAGACTGTGTTGTAAGTCTGAGTTTCTTGTTCTTACTGACAGGAATGACACAATGTGGTCTCCTGCTGCTGCAGCCCATCTGCTTGAAGGTTCTTCTGTAGACGTTGGTTGTAATGAGTACCTTTCTATCAGCAGTCTGCTGTTTCTCTTCTGACCTCTGAGCTCAGCAGGGCGTTTCCTCCCAGAGAGCTGATGTCTGTGATGGTGGTTGGTGGTAAAATCGCAGCAGATTAGCAGATTGTGCAACACTCAGACCAACAACCACGCCGCCCTCAGGCCCTTAAAGCAACTTTCTTATCATTCTGATGCTCAGTTTGAACTCGTGCTGCGCCACTCTGCAGATTGGTGTATATCCAACGCCAGGTAAATACAGGGCCAGTACCACTGATACCGATGCCAATAGTGATATTTTTAACTATTTCTACAGGCAGCTGCTGTTGAGGAGCGCAGTGTGTCCTGATTTATGAGATGAACCATCATCAGGTTGCAAATTCTGAAGGCATTTTAAGTATCACTAAATCACTGTAACTTTTACTTTTAAAATAAGGAGTTAACACAGTAAAACACACCTTCCAGCTTTTATTTTGAAACTGAGCTGAATGTAGAGTTGTCTGGCTCAGCGTCTGTAGTTTAACTGTGCTGCAGGCTGTAAATAAAGCAGACAGTCAGCACAGACATGTTTCATAGCTCATGTTCGGGGTGTAGAATTTTATTTAAAAAATTACTTATTTAACACGCTTCAGTGAGCTGCACATAGAGGATAGAAACAAAGCATCGATCTGATACTATCGATACCTGGACGAGACCACCTCTAGTTTGAATTTCAGCATGTTTGCACACCTAAAGGCTCTGAGCTGCTGCCGTGCAATTGGCTGATTAGACATCAGTGTTAACGAGGGGTTGAACAGGTGTACCTAATAAAATGGGCGGTGATTATGTATTTAATGGTGTTCTCAGAGACTGGGTGGGTGGGTCGTGATGTTTGCGGCTCTACCTGCAGCAGCAGAGCTGAGCACATGTCTGTTGCCCTCCAACATGATCAGGATCTACAGAACAACGACACCTTCTCGTCTCCAGGGCTACGGTGAGATCCAATCAAGCGTGTGAATGTCACACCAGCATGTCGAGTGTGAACACACACGTGTGGACACCATTAAGTCTCAGCCTAACACATCCAATCACACAACTCCAATGGAAAAGACAGCTGTATCTGCGGCTCAGGGACAGATCATGAAGCGTGGCATCATGACATTTCCCTCAGTGTTTTAGCAAATTTACATCAGTGACTGACAACGCCTCCAGTGCTGAGCAGAGAAATCAAAGGCTTCCTGTGAGGCAGAAAACTGGGCACGATCAATGAAACCCCAGAAAAAATAATCTCATGCAGAGAATCCTCGAAGGAGCGGAGCCTCCAAACCTCAGAAATATGACTTAAATTGGCTTTTCCTCGGTGGAGGTATGAGCTCAGTGCGCCAGTTTCTTTGTTTACACAAAAACCATCAAGCTGAACCTCCTCAGGTTGAGAGCAGCACGGGACACCGGATGCAGATTCATCCACTCTGGAAGAGTGGGGGATGATGTCAATACTGCAATCTCAAATACCTAACATGCTGTGCGCTAAACCGAAACCTTTTAAAAGTCACTTCTTTTAAGATGATTCAAATTCATTAGGAAAAGGTGGAGGTGGTGGATTTTTAGGTAACAGCTGGTCCCTGCAGGTCTTCAGCCTCAAAGCTGGGAACATTTATCTATATTACACCTTCAGACAACTTCACCTCCAACTCTGTCAGAGGTCCAGTTCCAGAAGGAAGTGACCTTGGATTTTCATATTTATGCCATCTAGCAAAAACCACTGTCAGTATTTTATACAGCAACAACATGCTTCTGCTTATCGCTGATGTCATTTGCTTCCATGAAGACCCTCAACCTGTGATTGCTGCTCAGATCTGCAGCTATGCAGCAGCATCGTTTCACCCTTTGAACTTCTGCACCGCGTCTGTGTCGATACGGCCGGAGTGAGCCGAGGTGATGGAGAGGACACCGCTGTGAGCTGCCATCATCTCTGACTGACACCTCACTAATTAAATATGAATGTGGTCACCATCAATGCACCTCTGCAGGGTCCTATCAGCATCTTCACACTGCATAAAACACACGCACACAGACGCAAACACACATACACAGACATACACACACGAACACACACACATAGTTACACGCACAGACACACACAAACAGACACACTCAGGCTCTCCGTGTGCTACACATGTAGAAGTTTACAGGATGGGATGCTCTCTGGTGGTTTAAAACATTTTATTATCAGTGACAGAGTCGGCCCTCATGGAACATGTTCTTCTTTGAGCTCAAACATCTACTGACAGAGTACAATACACACACACACACACACACACACACACACACACACACACACACACACACACACACACACACACACAGACACACAGACAGACACACACACACTAGCCGTTGTGTGTTTCCCAGAAAGCTCGAGCTGTTGAGGTGTTGCTTTGTGGCTCCATGAAAGCAGAAAGTCGAGCCATCGTGAAGACGTCTTCACCACCCACACGTCTTTCAGGAAACATCACTCATACTTTGAGTTTTTTCTCACACTTGTTAAATCTGATGCAGAAAAATAAAAACCAGAAGAAAGGTTAAACCCAGATCTGTTCCAGGTGCTTCCCTAACTCTCCTGTCAAGCCCTAAAGACTGTGGAATCATTCACATGTGAAGGAGTCAGGATGAGTTATTTGGAGCGAGTTGTCGGTTACTTATAAAGACCAATCAAGTTGCATGGGGAAACTGGACATGTTATCCTGCGGGAGTATTGTTTTTTAATTGTTCTCATTGTTCTCTACTCTGCTTCTATTTTGTGCTTTTACTTGCTGGTCAGCTTGTGGTTTTGGTTCTAAGGGTCTTAGCTGAATATTTACCCCGACACCTCCACAGCAGCATGTCAGGCAAACCCAAACCCACAGCAGGCTGTTGCTGGTTTGGGTTTGCAGAGGCTTTAAGGTTTGGGCATTGCCCACCCACAGATGTACTGAAAACTGACTTCTGATGAGGAAAAGAATCAATGATAAGGTCCTTCGACAGAAACTGATAATGTTTGAGAGGGTGAAGAGGCAGAGATGCTGTGACTGAGTGATGCTGCTTCATGCATAAACTGCACAACAGCCAGCGTCCTACATTCCCAGCAGATGTCTCGCTCATGCTAATGATCTGCAGAAAGTTTTTGTTTTAAGCACTTTCCCCAAAAACTTTGTCTGCCCATCATCTGAGTGCAGAGAGTGAGTCGTCTGGAAATGATGGAGCCGTCCACCGTCGAGCACATCCAAACTTTTCACTTTATCTAACTGAGCAGAAAACGTTTGACAGGCAGAGAGAGGAGGTGGAGGTGGAAGAGAAGTACGCTGAATGCAGAGCGATGAGCTGTAACTCTGTTTGTCTCCAACAGCAAACTTTGATCATACTTTTGGGTTGGTAGATCTTTCTACCAGATCAATCATGAATGAGCTGACCGGGCTGGCAGAGCTGATGATGAGGATGTTTCAGAGCCTCCTGAAGGGATCAACGATGTTGGAGAGGGCTGCTGATTCACTCGAAGGCAATTGGGTAGGATGTTGTTGACTGTAGTAGATGATGTTGTGCACGGCCTCAGTGTCTCCAACTCTGTAAATGTCTTACCTCGGAGCAACTCCCTGAGACTCGTTCCTATTCTCATTAAAAATTAACACTTTAATTATCTGGCTGCCCAGTTATTCACACAGCTACATGTCTGACTTATTTTGGAAGGTTGCTGCTTTGCCTGCTGATGGCGCTGAGCTGCAGATGTGACATGAAGTTGCTCTGATGCAAAAATAAACATTTGTATAAATTTGACTTTAATTTTCTCAAAATATTAAACTATACTATATCAATTGCTTTGATTTTGTTATTCATGCAAGTTTTTTGTTTTTTTATTCCATTAGATTCATTTCCTCATGAGGGGGCTTTGTGCTGTTGATAAAATTAGTCTGTCTTTGTCAGACGACATCTGTTCTCTGTTCTCTGTCACTGGTTCTCTTGTGGAAGACATACAGAACTTTTTGCAGTAAAGCAGAAGAAGAGCTGAAAGTTGATTGAAGTTCAGATAAAGGCAGTTAAAGGTACTGGGAGGTGCATGTTATGCAAAAAAACCTCTAAAATAAGTCTTTGTCCTTGAGCTGACAGCCACTTAAGGCCTAAAAGCCACTTCATCAGCGCAACATCAGCACCATTTAATAAGGTGAAAACAGATGACTGAGCCTACAACCAGGTGTTGGTCACACCTACTAGAGATATCCACACCAGTGATGCTGGGCAGCTAATGAGCTGATGAGGTAATCAGGTGCATTAAAGCCAGTATGCAAATATAACTGAGGACAGCGAGGCTGTTTGAACCTTTTTGACTTGCAGCTCATTTTCCAGCTTGAAGTTGCTTCATCACCCTGATCGGCCTGATATCACCTCTGCCTCCACAGCAGCTTTAGCAGCTAAACGCTTGCTGGCCTGGTTGGTTTCATTAAAGTTCAGCAGTTTGGAGTCGTTCTTGCTGAGCTGAATGTGGCGGAAACTCGACATCTTCATCCTTGACAGACAGCACAGATAAAGCCACAATGTGCTTATATTCCTGCAGGACAGCCGGAACATTCTCATTCTCCACATCCAAACAGCGCCGGCTTTGAAGTGGGACAAAACAGCAAGAGAACATGCACGAAGATTTAACAGCTTATGTCCAGAAATCGAAATGAAGGTAGCTCAGCGTCGCTGAGGTTTGTGCTGCGCTCGTTATGCACACTGTTTCACGGCACGTTCAGGGACATACAGAAAACTTGTGCTTCCAGCCCATGAATAATTTCTGAATTTATGCAGCCTTCTCAGTGTTTCCATAGCGCACTTAGTTAAATGGGCGTGTTTGGTCTCTGAGGGGCAGCTAACACCTCCTCACACCTGATTATATTGATTCTGTGAAATGAAGCAGGCTTCCTCCGCTCCACACGCACTCGTCTTAATTTTGTGGCTCTGCACAGCAGAGGCAGCTGCTCCCTCTGTCCAGATTAGAAACAGTCCATCACCTGGTTAGGCTGTCACTGTTAATATGACACTAAATTCTACATCAGCCTGAGGGAATGCATTATTATCAATTTAGAATCAGAATCCTCTTTAATGCTCTATAACTGAAGAAACAGTTTGGAAGCACAGAAAAGCTGCATAAAACCAAAAAAAGGCCACATTTGTTTTCAAAGGATGGCACAAAACAGCATAAAGTTGAGCAGAAGTTTTAATGATTAATGACATCACAAATCACTAATCATTAGTGATCTTAATGGGACATCTACGCAGGTGTACAGGAGGATGTTTCCATTTCTTCTCACAAGAACGTCATTATGAGAAAAAAATCATAAAGATCCTTGTTAATGCCTTCGCTGTACTTTTTATGCACTCCCTCTTCATGCTGCTCATTTGTTAAATAAAAGTTTGAAAGAAACTTTTCTGGGTCCCCTCAAACTTTTGAGGCATAAAAATAAAAGTTATTTAAAATGAGTAGTATGCACTATTAAAATATAAATTATGAGACTACAGCAGGGTGCCAGATTTCCACTGACTGTTGTGTAAAAGTGCTTCACATTGTGCATGTTGCACTTGGATGTGATAAAAAATAGCTGCTGGGATATTTTCATTAACTGTGAAATAACAGCTGCACATTTCAACAGAAACTCTGAGAGCTGCTTTTTTATGACTGACAACAGTTTTTGTTTTTAGGGACTTTTTTTTCTTTTCTTTTCTTTTTAACATGGAAGCTGCAGACACCAGTATTCACAGACTGGGGAGAGGACATGAATATGATGAAAAGCTGTGCATGTGATTTATTATGGAGCAATAACAAAGAAGAAAAACAGAAAAGCAGCAGAGGCAGCAGTGAGCCAGCCCCCATAGACTCCCATGTTAAATCTTTACAGTAAAAATAAACATGTTTACAGCCTGATACACAAACTTCTTGGTCTCTGTGGATAATTCTTTTTTTTTTTTTTTTACAACTTTATTTATAGTTTTCCAACAAAATAGTCCAGAATTTCTTACAAAAGTTGCGAACCCTACCCCCCACCCCCATCCAGGTGGCATCCCCACAACCAGGAAGCACAATACACACAACACAAAAAAAAAAAAAAAAAAGAAAAAAAAAAAAAAAAAAAGGGAGAAACACTCAAACCAATCTGTGACAGTCATTATAGCACCAACAGCCGGACCCCGGCACATGAGAGAAGAAACAAAGAAGAAAAAGGGAATAAAGAAATCCCAACAGTCAAAGTACGGGCATTGAGGAGACTATGGACAGCAGTCCGAGAAGAGAGCAAGAGCATAAATTACCAACAAGTAAAGAACAATAAATCAGGCAAAAGACAGACTCTTGACATGAGTTATGAACCGTGACCAGGTTTTGTCATATTTACTCTCCAAGCCGCGCACGGTATACCTAATTTTTTCCAGAGCTAATCCCAACATCACCTCTCTAATCCAATGGACGTAGGAAGGAGGGTTCGACGCCTTCCAGCTCAGCAGTATCAGACGGCGGGCATGCAACGAGGCAAAGGCTATGGCGTTTTTGTGGAGGGGAGAGAGTCTCAGCTCTTCCCGAGGTACACCGAAGATAGCTATCAAAGAGTCAGGCCGCAGTGTTTCACCCGATATAGCTGACAGTGATTGAAAAATTGATGTCCAGAAACCATACAGGGAGGGACATGACCAAAACATGTGCCCCAAAGAAACAGGAGAGTAATCACATCTAGGACAATTCGGTGCAACATCAGGGTACAGTTTAGACAGTCTGTCATTAGAATAGTGGAGCCTGTGGACGACCTTAAATTGAATCAGGCCATGTCTAATACAGAGAGAAGACGTATGTATACGCTGTATGGCTTTCTTCCAGATGTCTTCTGATATGAGTTCTCCAACCTCCCCTTCCCACGCCGCCTTAGGTTTGTCCCATGTATGAGGGCAGCTTTCAAGAATCAATGCATAAATCTTCGATATTGCTCTTTTAGTGGGCTGACTCACATTAAGAACTAGATACAGTAGGTCCTTAGAGGGCAGAGACGGGTACCCTGGGAGAAATTTAGAGGCAAAACTCCGAGCCTGAAGGTATCTGAAGTAGTGAGACTTTGGTAAGTTATGGTCTTCACACAAATATTTAAATGAGACAAAGCCATCCTCAGTGAAGAGATCTTGAAAGAAAACCAGACCGTTTCTGTGCCAGACTGCAAATGAATGATCTATTTGAGATGGTGTAAAAAGATGGTTGAACATTATCGGAGAAAAGCTACAAGTATTTGTCAAGTTAAAATGTTTCCTGAATTGACCCCAGATCTTAATTGAATTTTGAACCACCAAATTGGAGTTCAGCCCAGATGCTTTGACATTCAGTGGGAGAGGGGCAGTTAAGATCGAAATCGGAGAGATTGGGAGTGTAGCTCTCAGTTCCATGTCTGCCCAGACTGGACCCTCCCCATCCGCAAACATGGTTATCCAATATGTCAGCTTGACAATGTTAGCAGCCCAATAATAGAATAAGAAATTAGGTAAGCCCAAACCACCATCAGCTTTAGCTCTCTCCAGGCTTGCTCTCCTTATGCGTGCAGGTTTTTTGTTCCATATGAACAAAGAGACAAAGCGATCCAGCTGGGCAAAATAGGATTTGGGGAGAAAGATGGGGATCATTTGGAATAGATAAAGAAACCTGGGCATTACAGTCATCTTCACCACATTTATCCGTCCTGCCAGCGAAAGTGGAAGTTTTGACCACCTACCCAGATCAGATTTAGTACTGTCCAGAATAGACCTGTAGTTATACTGGAAAATAGTCTTAATCGAGCCAGCTATTTCCAGTCCCAAATATGTGAATTTGTCATTTTCAATTTTAAAAGGCAAATCGTCATAAGTGGTCTGTTTTGCCAGATTGTTCAATGGAAACAGTAAAGATTTTGATAAATTAACCTTATACCCCGATATGTTGCTGAACTCCCGCAGCCAGCGGAAAAGGTGGGGCATACTCCCAATTGGGTCTGATATCTGCAAAAGGAGATCATCAGCATAAAGCAGAGTTTTATGAGTTACCTCACCCCTGGATATACCTTTAATCCTCTCATCAGATCTGATAGCAATTGCCAGCGGTTCGATCGCAATGTCAAACAGGAAGGGTGACAGGCAACAGCCCTGCCTCGTCCCCCTGTAGAGCGAAAAATATTCCGAAATCAGACCATTTGTCCTGACTGCAGCCATAGGCGTTGAATATAGGACTTTAATCCATCTACAAAAAGTAGGTCCCATGCCGAATTTCTCCAGAACTGTGAAAAGGTAGGACCATTCGATTCTATCAAACGCCTTTTCAGCGTCAAGGCTCAGAATAACTTCCGGTTGTATTGTCGAATGGGGGGAGAATACCACATTAAACAGTCGTCTCACATTAAAAAATGACTGCCGTCCGGGAATGAAGCCCGTTTGGTCCTCATTAATAATGGTGGAAATAATAGGGTCCAACCGTAGTGCAAGAGTTTTGGTTAAAATCTTATAGTCACAGCACAAAAGACTTATTGGCCTGTATGAGCTACACTGTACAGGATCTTTATCTTTCTTTAGTAAGACTGAGATCGTGGCCTGGGTAAGCGTCTGCGGCAGATTGCCAGTAGCAAAAGATTCAGCATAAACTGATTCTAAAATAGGTGCGAGCTTCGAAGAGAATTCCTTGTAAAACTCCATGGGGAAACCGTCCGGACCTGGCGACCTTCCAGTCTGAGATAATTTAATAGCGTTCGTTATCTCTTCAATCGACAACGGCTGTTCCAAAGGCGACTGAGCGTCCGGAGAGAGCTTGGGAAGATCCAGCGAGTCAAGAAACGAGTAGATCTCGGATGAATTACTGCCCACCTCTGATTGATATAGGGTAGAGTAAAAATATTTGAACTGGTCATTAATGACTCGGGGGTCGTGAGATATCGAATCAGCACCTATTTCAATTCCCGAAATCACGCGCTCAGCTGACCGCTGTTTGAGCTGAAGTGCAAGGAGCCTCCCCGCTTTATCTCCATGCTCATAATATACCTGCCTGGATTTAAAAATATTTCTTTCGGCTCTCCATGTCATAAGCGTGTCAAATTCAGTTTGCAACAGTAATTTCTCCTTAAAAAGATCTGGCGTAGGTGAAAGAGCGTAACGCCTATCCATATCCGCAATCTTGTCAGCCAGTTCTTTAAGTTGTTTAGAGCGCTCCTTGTCTCTGTGTGCCACATAAGAAATAACTTGGCCCCTAATATAGGCTTTCATAGACTCCCACAAGACTCCCCTCGACACATCCTGGGTGTCATTAATTTCTAGAAAGAAGTCAATCTGATAGCTGAGAAACGTTTTAAAGCGTTCACATAAAAGTAATAGGGGGTCTAGCCGCCACGTTCGTTGGGGCGCTACATTACCTGGAAAAACCAGACCCATCTGCACAGGGCTATGATCTGACAACACTATACTGTGGTATTTGGTGCTGGAAATTAAGGGAAGTAGCTGGTTATCGACAATGAAGTAATCAATCCTGGAGTAACTATGATGTACAGGGGAAAAAAAGGAAAATTGCTTCGTAGATGGGTTTGTTGCACGCCAAGGGTCTGATAGGCCGTAAGAACGAAGTAGGGAATTAATAGCCACTGCTGCTGACGAGAGGGTGTTGCTCGACCTTACGCTTGATCGGTCCAGCTGGGGAGAAAGGACACAATTAAAGTCTCCACCTAGAATTAGTTTATAGGAGACAAGGTCTGGGAGAGTCGAAAAAAAATTAAGAAAGAACTGTGCGTTGTCCCAGTTAGGTCCATAAATATTAGCCAGTATTAGTGGTGTGTTAAACAGCTTGCCCACTACAACAACATATCTGCCATTAGGATCTGATATCACTTCAGAGTGTTCAAATGGAACCCCCTTCCTAATTAAGATTGCTGTTCCCCTGGCTTTGTAGTTAAAACGTGAATGATATATTTGTCCAATCCACTTACAACCTAATCTTTTTTGGGAGTTAGTATTTAAGTGTGTCTCCTGTAGAAACATCACGTCAGGTTTGAGCGATTTCAAATGACTAAATACCTTGCTTCTTTTAACCAAATTATTCAGCCCTTTGACGTTCCAGCTAATGAATGAGACCGATTTCTGTTGATTATTCACATTATCCAGAGTCATAGTGCCACAATCGATAATAGACTGATCCTGCACGTTGGTTATATCTCAGTGTTTCAGTGCCTGTTTGAGCCACAACATAAACCACAGATAAACCCAAAGCAAAACTAACAAAAACAAACAGATAGACATAGATAAACCTCTCACCATCCTGGACCCCTGGGCTGGTCTTCCACAAACCTGAGACTGCCCTGAAAACACTCCTCTCTCTCCTAGGCATATAACACGTTTACACTAGCTTAAACTCTTACATGAACTCAGCAAAGACAGAACAAAGTATAATAGGACCCTTGACTCAGCATCATTATTGCCGCATGCATGTCGGCACCCATCCACTTACAGGCCGGTACGGCTCTGAACACTCACGGTTGGAAAATAATCCCACAAGAAAGGGGTAAAACCCAATAAAAATAATGACACTGGTGATAAGAAAAAGGGGATTAATTAATCAGAATACATCAAAAAGCAAAATAAAAGCACTGTTGGGGTTATGGTGTCGGGCTGGAACTAAGACCAATGAGGATACCGAAGATATTCTGAAATAAAATATTCCCCAGGCCACATGACATCCACAGAAATCCCCAACATCTTATAGCTATACCTTGTCCAATCATAAAGGGCATCCAACCGTAGCGTGGCGACGTTCACCAGTCAATGCACAGCCTGTGCAGACTACCTCAATGGTAGCACGCAGCGTGTGATACTTGTTGTGGTCCGTGAATTAACTGTCACTCTCCCTCCGTCTCCCGCGGGCGCAGATTGGTCTCGACGTAGTGCCTTGCCTTGATCGGGTCTTCGAAAGACATCTGTTCGCCAGCCGGGGTCGTGATTTTCAATGTAGCTGGATACAGGAGACCATATTTCACTCCCGTACACCGGCGAAGCAATCTTCTCACCTCGGTAAAGGCCGATCTCTTCTTTCTAACGGTGGCCGAGTAATCTGGGTAGATGTAGAAACGCTTCCCATTACGGGTAATGGGACCTGCCCCCATGGCCTTTCGAAGAACATCCACTTTCTCCTGAAAATAGTGGAACTTGACGATTATCGGTCTCGGGGCATCTCCATCCTTTGGCCTCGGCTGCAGGCTCCTATGCGCCCGATCGAGCGTCGGCGTATAGTCGAGGGCGAGCGCTGTGGATAATTCTAACACCTTCATATCACTTGTACAGTGGGAGGATGTTTTTATAACTCACCTGTTAACTTGCACTGTGGTATAATTGCATGAATTTTGGTAAATTATCCAAATATTTGACATGGTGTCAGTGTCAAATACTGAAGGCATCCTTCAGTGTCACACAGAGAAGCAGAAAAGCTGTGGTTAAATGAGCACTAGACCTGCCATATGTATTAAGAGACTGAAGACTTCAAATAGCAGCATTTTTTGTTTTAGGAAACATGAGTCCACATATAAATGAGGGTTTTCTGGAAGCAGTAACCATCAGAGATCACCGTGAGTCACAAGAAAAGGGAACAGGGCATCACAGAGTGTTTTCTTGGGGCCGTGGCGTTCCACGGGGCTCTATTATTGATCCTCTACTTTTTACACATTTAAATCATGTTCTTGTTTGTCACAGCCCAAAACGTTTCCTCCTTTGTAACAATGTTATGGGGCAGAGTGTTTTTATAACTCACCTGTTTTAAGGCTTAAAGTTTGCATTATTAGGGGCGTGGCCTCTTTAACTAACAGGTGGATGGTGACAAAGGTGGCTGTAGCTGCTAGCTGTCTGCTAGGCTTTACCTAAACTGGACCTCTGGACCGTGTTTGTGCTGCTGGAGCCTTTTGGAGTTTTTTTTAATGACATCATGTGACCAATAGTATGACTGCTATGAGGTTACTGTGCTAACAGACCATGCAAGAAGAGCTCCAATTTAGGGGGGTGAGGCTTTAATTAGTAGGTATTAGCAGGTGACCACCATGCAAATGTTGAGCATTTAGAACAGATCATCATACACTAGTGTGCAGCAACAGTTCAGTTATGTCTGTCTTTTATATACCATCCATACCATCCATATATACCAGTCAGCAAAGCCTGCCTCCACGTGTCATTCATGAACTGGACTTTCTTGTTAAACTTAACTTTAACATCAGCTTTGAACTAAGAGTAGAGAAAAGCTCCATGAATTAAAGATGTACAGGAAAGCACTTTTCCCACTACTGCAGACGAAAAGATTTCCAAACCTGACTCAGGTAAAACGTTTAAATCCTTCCTCACTTCAAACTGCTTCACACCACAGCGCTGCAGAGCACTGATTGTGTGCTAGCACAAGCTGAATACATAACAGAGCCGCTTCCTCCTCCTTCAGAGTGACTGTTTCATTAGAGTCTGTCTCGCTGTTTAACCCTCTCGACCCACGGTGTCTTCCTCCCTCTACCCGGCTCTCTCTACCTTCCAGCAGAGAAGAAGAAGAAGAAGGAATGATATGAGCGCAATGTTTGAAGAGGAGCAGATATATATAGAGAGAAAGAGAGCGAGTATCCAGGGCAGGAGTGCGGGCCAATTAGAGAGTTGCCCTAGGTTGTCCTGTTATCTTCCTCACACACAGTCTCAACAGGATATACACACAGAGCCCCGCTCAGGGCTATACGCGCGCGCGTGCACGCACGCACGCACGCAGACACACACACACACACACACACACATAATGTTTTATTAAAACACTGCTCCAGTGTCCGTTATAGATATATACACACCACGGAGACACGATCTAACGAGGTCAGAAACAGAACTGGAGGGAGGATGTGGGCGTAGGAGAGAGCGAACAAGCGGGGAGATGAAGGGGAAAAGGAAAAGAGGTCGAGCTGTGACAGAGTGAGAAGATGAAGACAAGAAGGGAAGATGTGACTGCAGCAGGATGGAGCACACCCACACCACCTGCAGCTCTGTCAGCTCCACCTTTCACAGGTGACCCCAAACAGCCTGAGGAGCATTTCTGTGGTACACCGGGAGGTTCGCACCTGCATTCAGCTTCATGTGGTGGAAGAATGATCCACCACCCACACAAACAACCTGCAGTCACAGCTACTGAGTCTGACTGGCTTAGCTCTTTGACTTTCTAAACTCGACATGTGACAAGTCTGTACCCCTAATGAAGAGTTCTGACACCTCCACATGTATGAGTGAAGATGTGTTCTGAGCACCATTTGAAGAGTTGCCGGGTTTTTGTGAGTGTAGCTACACTAATTTCTGAACAAACCCAGGCATGTGGTTCTTTAAGCACCCTGAAATACAACAGAAACCTCGCAGCTCAGCAAACAGCTTCAAGGGTTCCTGCTAGCAGGCTCTCAAGACTTAATGAGTTAATCATTTTACATGTGACAGAATATCATACCACAACAAGTTCTCCAAACTTCATACGGACACTACTTACCATGTCCGAGTCTAAATCCTCCTTCACTCCCTAAAAATAACTCTGAGTTAAAAAATAAAATGATGAGTGTCTGTGCTTCCAGCTGTTTCAGTAAAGTTCATTCTGACTGAACTAACAAACAACATACAGCACTGCTGTGCCTAAACTAGATTATATAAGAATGGATTAACTGCTGGCTAGCTACCTGCAAAATGGAGGATGAGGGTTACTCAGTAAAGGGTTAGGGTTCCTGATGGGCAGAGACGAACACCGCCACATGACAGGAAGACAATGCCGAAAACAGAGAAACCAGGTGAGAGAACATACGAGATGATCCATCCACAGCAGAAGGTCTGTCATTAATCTGCTGGATTACTTGCTTTGCAAACGTCCTGATTTTGAGCTGGGCACAGGTGGCAACACGTGGCAGCTGTTAGAGTACAGTCACATGATCATCAGCCAGAGCAGAGTGAAGACACGACAGCAACACACTGGGTCCCCGGTTCAAAGGCAACGGTTGCTATAACTGTGGTCTCCAACCGGTGTTCATATGAGCCTCTCATCTCTCACAGCGAGCATCACTTTGGAGCTGACAGCTCCAAACTGGTTGCCTTGGTGTTCAGTCAGCCTCTCTGAGGCTCTGTGTGACATAACGGGCGACCGTGGCTCAGGGGGTTGGGAAGCGTATCTGTAACCGGAAGGTCGCCGGTTCGATCCCTGGGCTCTCTGTCCTGGTCGTTGTGTCCTTGGGCAAGACACTTTACCCTACTTGCCTACTGGTGCTGGCCAGAGGGGCCGATGGCGCGAAATGGCAGCCTCGCTTCTGTCAGTCTCCCCCAGGGCAGCTGTGGCTACAACCATAGCTTGCCTCCACCAGTGTATGAATGCGAGAGTGAATGAATAGTGGCATTGTAAAGCACTTTGGGTGCCTTGAAAAGCGCTATATAAATCCAATCCATTATTATTATAACTATGACCAGCAAACTACGAATCACAGAGAATTTCAACAACCATATTTTCGTTGTAAGCCAATGAGTAAAAACTATGTGTGGTTCATTACATAACACTCAGAAAGTCTGTTTTAATTATGGAAGTGTTGAACTCTTAAATGAAGAACACTTTAATTTTGTCTTGTAAATATTTAAATATCACATGTTGTATTTGGGCTGCTGGTCTCCAAAGAGTAGCTGTGCTGCATCGTGTAGCACCGGGCTAATCCTCATCCTAATCCAAATCCTAATGCCAGTGCTAATCCTAATGTCCCCATTAAAGTCAGAATCAAACGGCTTTCTGTAACTATCGTGCTTTTCACACATTTTTCATTAGTTCATGCTGTTGTTGTGTCGACCTGACGGCGGCATGTCCAGCTGCCTGCTGCTGCTACACAGAACGTTCAGTGAGATTAAACCTAATCTGCTAATTTCATTATGACTGTGAAAGAGCAAAACACAGGAAATATGCTTACTCTGGCAAGTTTTTACTAAAAAAAAAAAAACGAAGGGGGTTGAAAAATGCACATTAACAGAATTTTTCTGGTGTGTTGGTTTGACAGATGACTGACAAGGTGTGATGCGTCAAACAGGGACGAGTCAGGCAAATTCAACAAAGGGAAGGAAGCTGAAAGAAGCCATTTCATCTCTTTTCCTTAAAAACAACCTGAAGGGGTTTGAAGTGTCAAATGATGTTGGAAATAAACTGAAATGTAACCTCTGAAAGCAGATAAACAACACAGGAGGATAAAAGTTTAGCTGTTAAAGCACTGTGGCAGCCAGAAAACTGCTCTTGAATCGAAATGAACTCTAAAACAAACTGTTAAAGACAAGTTTTCTTTCTTCTTAAAAACAGAGGCCGGGGAGGGTGCGAGCACTTAATCACTTAAAGCAGAGGAACTCACAGATTAAAGGACTTAGTGAAAAAGTTGAAATGAAGGTTCAGTTCAGTTCAGTTCAGTTCATTTTTATTTCAAACATTTCAAACATGTGCCTTCACAATCATTACAAAATATCATTCCATTATTTGTTTGAAAAGGAGTAGGCTGAAGTATTTACTAATTTGTCCCTACCCCCTCAAGTTTTACCTCTCATTCATTAAATTTTTTTTTGTCTTAAATTAAACAAACAACATATGAAACATATGAAACATATGAAGTAAAACAAAACATAACATAC
This sequence comes from Copadichromis virginalis, assembly GCF_057382275.1. Classification (NCBI taxonomy): domain Eukaryota; kingdom Metazoa; phylum Chordata; class Actinopteri; order Cichliformes; family Cichlidae; genus Copadichromis; species Copadichromis virginalis. The sequence continues at coordinate 29,514,354 of NC_140624.1, forward strand.
ATAAATCAAAACAAGAAATTAGCAAGCCCCACCACAGTATAGTTTCTTTCATATGAAAAATACAGAATGTGTATATTTGCAGATACACAAGTTATGGAAAAACAACAACCAAAACAAAATAAAAAAAACAAAAAAGAACCGCAACACCATTTCCAGCAAGGTCAAAACAGGGATTCAGAGATAAGTTTAGGTGGAGCAGAAACTAGAAACTGAAACTTAGGCTGAAGTGGAAGAAGAAATCCAGACGCAGTGGAGCGGGAGTCAGCTCATGTCCCAGAGCTGAGGAAGTGATGGTGAAAGGTACAGGTGCAGGTGAGATGTAGCATGCTGCAGGGACTTCAGCGGATAAGCTGTGTGCTGATGGAGTAATGACATGTAAGCAGCTTCCGGTTGCGCCGTAAGATGGCTGCACCGACGAGAGCTCCCAGTCATCTCAGCAAAAATGTTATTATTTATTTTGTACTGCTTTCAATTTCTGTGCGCACAGCGCGATCATACACTCGGTATGACAGACAAACGCTTCTGGAGCTACATTCGTCAGCCAGTTCGGACTTTACAGCAAATCTCCAGTCTCTGGACAAGAAACTTGACGAGCTGCGTGCACGGATTAAACACCAACAAGACATCAGCAACTGCTGCGTTCTGGCCTTCACAGAGACATGGCTGGAGCCCAGCGTCCCCAACTGCGCCATCACGCCGGATGGATTCACTTTTTACCGGGGAGACCGAACGAAGGACTCAGGCAAGAAAAGGGGAGGAGGGGTGTGCTTTATGGTTAACTCCTTGTGGGCTAGAGATGTGTGTATCTTAAAAACTTACTGCTCTCAGAGCCTCGAGCTGCTGACCAAAAAAAAAATTAAAGTCAGGCCTTTTTGCCTCCCAAGGGAGTTCAGCTCAGTTCTCCTCTCAGCTGTTTACATTCCCCCACATGCTGATAAAGCTGCTGCTATGGACGAACTGTATGACATCATTACTGGACTTGAGAACAAAAATCCAGAAGCTGCCTTTATTGTGCTGGGAGACTTCAACAGAGCCAACATGAAGAAGGTTCTCCCCAAATACTATCAGCACATCTCTTTCCCCACAAGAGGTGATCAAACATTGGACCACTGTTACACTCCATTCAAAGAGTGCTACAAACCCCTCCTCCGCCCAGCTTTTGGTAAGGCAGACCATTGTTCCATACTGCTGCTGCCTGCATACAGACAAAGACTGAAACAGGAAAAACCAGCTTCCAGGGTTATTTACAAATGGGACAGTGAGGCTGAGGAGGTCCTGCAGGACTGCTTTGACACAACTGACTGGCAGATATTTGTGGATGCAGCTGATGGCAACATCAATGAACTCACAGACTCTGTCATTGGATATATTGGAAAGTGCATGGATGATACCATCACAAAAACCACTGTCCGCATATATCCAAATCAGAAACCCTGGGTAAATAAAGACGTTCGCGCCAAGCTAAAAGTGCGGACCTCTGCCTTTAACTCCGGGGATGCTGATGCATATAAAGCAGCCAGGTACGACCTCCAAAAGTCCATAAAAAAGGCCAGAAAGGACTACAGGGACAAAATGGAGTCCAGCTACCACAGCTTTGACACCAGGCGACTGTGGAATGGACTGCGCAGCATCACTGACTACAAGAAGGTCAACACAGTCAGTGTTCAGCCCACTGCATCTCTTGCAGACGAGCTTAACAACTTCTATGCTCATTTTGACGCGGACAACAGAGAGCAGATCCTCTACCCTCAGGAGGACAGTGAGGCTGCAACTTTAACTCTGAAAACAGAAGCTGTGAGGTGGACCTTTAAAAAGGTAAATCCTCACAAAGCTCCAGGACCAGACGGCATCCCAGACCGGCTACTCAGAGTGTGTGCAGGCGAGCTGGCAGAGGTGTTCACCAACATCTTCAACCTCTCCCTGAGGCAGTCAGTGGTCCCCACGTCCCTCAAAGCATCCACCATCATTCCCGTTCCCAAAAAATCAGTGGTCTCCTGTCTGAATGACTACCGTCCTGTTGCACTGACATCCGTCATCATGAAGTGCCTGGAGCGCTTGGTCAAAGGTCACATCTGCTCCTCCCTCCCTGACACACTGGACCCTCTTCAGTTTGCCTATCGGACAAACAGAGCCACAGAGGATGCCATCGCCCTGGCAACGCACACCACCCTCACTCACCTGGAGAAAGGGAATACATATGCAAGGATGCTCTTCATCGACTACAGCTCGGCATTTAACACCATCATCCCCCAAAACTTGCCACGAAGCTCGTCGACCTTGGGCTGGGAACACCGATCTGCAGATGGATTCTAAACTTCCTCACAAACAGGCCCCAGGTGGTGAGAGTTGGTAAACACACCTCCTCATCACTCATCCTAAACACAGGTACGCCACAGGGTTGTGTGCTTAGCCCCCTCCTATATTCCCTGTTCACACACGACTGTGTTGCTAAACACGTGTCCAACATCATCATCAAGTTTGCGGATGACACAACCATCGTAGGCCTCATCACAGGCAATGATGAGACGACCTATAGAGAGGAGGTGATGGCGCTGTACGAGTGGTGTCTGGAAAATAACCTGACTCTCAACATCAGCAAAACTAGAGAGATTTTAGTGGACTACCGGAAACGACCAGTCAGGGAACACCAGCCCAGCCACATCAACGGTGTCAAGGTCGAAAGGGTCAGCAGCTTCAAGTTCCTTGGAGTCAACATCACAGAGGACCCTTCACACAGACACTGCTATCAGGAAAGCTCGCCAGCAACTTTACTTACTGAGGAGGCTGAGGAAGTTTAGCATGAACGCCAACATCACCTACATTTTTACAGGTGTGCAATTGAGAGCTTGCTGACGAGCTGCATCACAGTTTGGTACGGAAGCTGCTCTGCCAGCAGCCGTAAATCACTACAGAGGGTGGTGAAGGCAGCAGAGCACATCACTGGCATGAGGCTTCCTGCCATTCAGGACATTTATCTCCAGCGATGCCTCCGTAAAGCACACAGCAAGGACCACAGCCACCTCAGCTCTTCTCCTTGTTACCATCTGGCAGACGTTACAGGAGCCTGTCTGCTCAGACTACAAGACTCAAAAACAGTTTTTACCACCAAGCCATACGACACCTCAACCACAACACTTAAACACACACAACACAGTCCACAGGACGCACTCAGAAGCTACCCTGCAGCTTCACAAGTACTCTGTTTAATCTGCACTGGTCACTCCACTTCATTGTTATTGATATTTATGTTTAAAAAGTGCAATACTGTAATTTTCTGCTGCTCATTCCTGTGCAATATCCCATCTGCCCCCCGTCATATTTCTTTTCAAGATTTTCTTATTTAATCACTAGTGTACATATATTTATATTTATAGATACATATATATTTAGTCATCTTTTCTCTTTTACCATGTCGCTCTAATATTTTTCTCCTTACTATTTTTCTATTTTCTTTATTATTTTCTTTTATTATATTTTCTCCTACCGTACCATGCTGCTGAGTTACTGCTGCTGTCAAACACATTTCATTGCAATGTTGACCCTGTGCTAACTTGCATATGACAAATAAAACTGAAACTGAACTGAACTGAGATCATGAGTCAGGTGACAGCGATCAGACTCCACTCGAGACTCCACTGGTCTCCATCCAGTGCTGTGGTGCAGACGAGCTCTGTGATCTGGGTCACAGTTGGAGCTTTCAGACGTAGACAGGGGTCAGAGGTGATGCTCTGTGCATCCTATCAGAGTCTGCATAAACGTTTGAGGTCCAACAGCTCGTCTGTTGGATCGGACCACACAGCCAGCCTTCACTCCCTATGTGCATCAGTGAGACGCCCGTGACCCTGGGTCACCGCTGTTCCTTCCTTGAGTCATTCTGATAGATCCCGCCCCTGCAGACCAGGAACGCCAACAGTGCTGCAGGTTTGGAGATGTTCTGACCCAAACTGCACCCAAAATCTTCTTCTAATATCAACTCTGAGGACAACATGTTCACCTGCTCTCTGCTAGATCCCGCCCACTACCAATAGCCATGATGGAGAGCAGTCGCAGCGCTAGGCCTGAGGATCCTGCATGCTGACATCCCTGCAGCACCTTACCTGGCTGTCCTCTGACCTCAGCACCGTTCAGTTATATGTTCGGCTAACAGTGAGTGACCCCCTCTATATTAAACATAATTTCTCACTTTACTGTGATGATGCAGTGAACAGCTGCAGGGAACTGTCTGAAGTCAGAGTGAATCTCAGAAAAACCCACTTACCTCCTCTGAACGTGGAGGACGCTGGGCGGACGCTGGGCGGACGGTGTCCTGCGCGAGCGCACAGACGAAGCTGCGTCAGAGGAAACGTCTTCCTCCCCTGTGGTTAAATTATCTGCCCCTCTCTCCATTCTGCTGCCATCAACTCTCCTCACTTTCTGCTTTTCCAAGCTCTCGTCTCACATTTCTCCTCCTCTCTTATCATCTCCACTCCTCTCGGTTTTCTTTCCTCCCGTTGCTCCCTCCGGACCTCTGGCGTCACTGTTTCCATGTCCTTTCCTCTATCTATCCTTTCATATTCTCTTGTCTCACCTCCTTTGTCTTTCTTTCTGTCCCTCTCATATCTCTTCCAGATATAATTGAGCCCAAGCTGAAGTTGAAGTGAGGACAGCTGCATCTTTGCTGTGTCTTTGTATTGTTGTTTCAGATGTAAACGTGGACTCTGAACAGGCTCAGACCTTGATCAGGTCAGACAGCTGAATAAGGGGAAACATCTGGAGCTGTAGAGTCTCTGAAAACATGCAGAGGGGTGTAATGAATGCAGATTAGGGGCTTTAGAGATGAAGATGAAGAAGATGAAGAGCCCTTTATATGGGTGAGTGGTGATGATGAGCCTGGCCATCAGCTGCAGCGTGATTGTGTCTGATTAAGTGAATCATGCAGTCTCTGAATCATCAGCACAAAGAGGAAACAAACAAGCTGTATTTAAACCACACGACCGTATACGGATGCTTTTCAAAGTAAAACATTACAATAAATCCAACATTAAAGTGACCACACAGAGACTCTAACTGCTGCTTTTTAGATTCCACAGTAAGTGCATCTAAACACCATTAAAAGTTGAATACATGCAACACTTTATTTACAACTACAGTATTTCATTTTAAGCTAATTAAAAGAGTTAACTTGAGCTAAAATGTTATCCATGACGCTGAGCTGCAGATGTTCAGATGTTCACTGGGAGTCCATCAGAGTCCCAGAGGCTGAGATGGTTTGAAGATGTGCAGAGGAGGGAGGGTAGAGGATTAAGGTGGAGCTGCAGGGAGGAGGAAGGAGTGAAGGAGGACATGAAGAGGGCTGGTGAGACAGAGGAGGATGCTGGGATAGCTAAAGGAGAAGAACTGAAATTTTATAACAGGATGTTATAAAGTTATAAATGTTATAATTTTTAACAGAGTGTTATAAGTTAGTGAAATGCACCCTGGGAGTTGTAGTTGTTCACAGGATTTTTAATTAGAGATTTTCTAAAACACTGAGCTTCGTGCTTGTCTGGTGAGGTGATGTAACGTACAAGTTAAAGGAAGTTTCATTGTTTGAGGGTCAAAGCAAGTTTTGGTAAACTTAAATTCTGCCCTGGGTCCCAACCTGATCAGCCTAACACCAAACTCCTCCATCAGAGTGAACCTAACAGAGTTTGACTCAGACAAACTCTCAAGTTGCTTCTGTTGCATTATAATCACAGCTGCTGCTTCTGTGGGCTTTGCTCTGCACATTTCCATCTATGGGAGGATGAACTCTCAGCTCAGTGGCTGCTGTGTAAACTGAGTCTGACAGCAGCCTCTGGGTCTTTCTGCAGGTCTCTGTCCAGCATCAGCTTCACTTACAACACCTGACAGTGTAACACTACCGGCTGCTCACTAAAGTATTCTCTCATATCAGATCACATACCTGTTACAGCGCCGCCTCTCTTGCTGCTTAATGACTGCCTTACTTTGTAAGACACCAGAGCTGCTGTCAGTTTATCACCTTTTGTGTCTGTGAACACAACATTTCATCCAAACTCAAAGTTTACCAACCCATCTATCCACCCACCCACCCGCCCATCCATCTGCACATCCATCTACAAATTAGGGTTGTGCGATATGACCAAAATCTCATATCCCGATATAAGACATTTATTATCCCGACAACAATACATATCACAAAAACTTTACATTTTCTGTAAAGTTTGTGAATCTCGGGTTATTTACCGTAATTGTCGGGCTATAAGCCGCTACTTTTTGCACAAGCTTTGAACCCTGCGGCTTTTAGTCAGGTGCGGCTTTTCTATGGATTGTCCATGATTTTTGTCATATCGTAAGACGATTTGTTTTGTTTGTCCCGCTGTCGTACGGCACTACGTTGCCTGGCGGAAGGGCATGTGATCAGACACACAGCATCGGGGTTCAAGAGTGGTATGTTGGTCACATGTCCATCCGCCAGGCAACATAGTGCCGTACAAAGTAGCGCAAAAAACAAACTTCAAAGTAGCGCTACGCGCTCAGCGGGAGGCGTGGATGATGAGCGGCGATAAACTTGCGAAAAGTACTTATTTAACTCTGTTACTTTTTCTGTCTCAGTAACTTTACCTTACTGGGTTACTTTGTCAGATTCTGTGTTGCTGAGTTTGACCTAAATATTCTGTTATAGGTTGCACATGAATTTTGCAACTTTTAGGAATAAAGTATATCATCACTGCTTTGCTAACACACCCCTCCACCCTGACCTCCACTCTGTGCTGATTTTGTGATTCTGGGGAGCTTTGCTGTCCCATGTTTCAAATGTGATGAATGATGACTGACTAAGGGACACCGCCCTATCGTGCCTCTTTGACTCTCCAGATCTTCAAAATAAGCTTCATGCTTTATTCAGTGAGACCTGAAAGCAGTGACTGAGACCATGAACTCATCAGGATGATGTTCACTGAGCTCAGAGATCAGGGGAGTGGGAGGCTCAATCGCTCAAAGACTTCTATACAATCAGACAGCCAGAGGAGTCGCCCCCTGCTGGCCATCAGAGAAATTGCCACTATAAGACAACTGTGCAGTGGATGGCTACCTACATGCATGTTTCATGTGTTCAGGTTATGGCTGCACTGGACTGATGTAGTGCAGACAGAGGAAAAGGTAGCAGGTAAAGTGGGCTTGGCCTTTATTGGAGGTGACCTCAGGTTGGCCCGAGAACTTGATGGATGGACCACATATCTACATTTGCTGTGGACTGCTGCAAGTACATCAGTTGCTCGCAAAGGACAATTTGACTTCATTCATGTTTCTACTGACATGACAGGAGCTGCCTCGTGCTGGGCATCAGGAGGAACGCAGGTTTAAGGCGCTTCAGTCTGCAGACCCACAAGCTTTGCCCATTTTTTCCGCCTCTGGTGGCGGCGCTCCGAGAATGCAAACAGAGAGTTTGTTTAGAGGAGATAACAATATTTAAATTTTATAATCAGGTTTGCAGCTGCTTGTATGAGCTGAATCATTACAGCTCTAATTCGCTGCACACGCTAAAGTATTCTCACTGCGCCTCGAGTCTGCAAACAGTTAACAAGTTCTCGAGTACACACACTCACACACACACCGTATTCACAAAAACTCTGTCACGCTTAGCCTTTCCCTCCAATCAATTTGCGACACTCTTGTCTGAAACGTACTTTAATGTTCCAGGGCTCTTTCTTCTTGCCACTGCTGTTTAACACACTTCTATATGATCCTCTTATCCCCCCACCCCCGTCGTCTTTTATCAGCATGGAGCATTCGAGCTTCTCTCGCTGCACATCTTCACATCATGCAGTCAGACTCCTGATGACAGGTGATTGGACTGCAAGCCGGCCCCTCCCCCCACGCGCCTGTCCTGCACGCGTGCAAAGGAGCGGCCACAGATTAATGTTGTGTTTGGTGACGTCGTGTTAGAGGAAATAAGGGAAACTTTACACAACACCTGCACCAGTGTCCTCTGTGTGTCTGTGTGTGTGCACCGTGTTTACATGACTTTGTGAGGACCAAAAATTGCTACTATAGTTGCAACTTATGGGGACAAAGTGTTCGTCCTCACGAGTCTGAAGACATTTTTGAGACTCAAAATGTGGTTTCAGTGTCAGGGTTACAGGTAGGTTAGGATTATGGTTAGGGTTAGACATTCATTTTTGATGTTTAGGGTAAGCAGCTAAGGAAAGGGTTATGTCATTTAGATGTCCTCACTAAGATATGAAGACAAGTGTGTGTGTGTGTGTGTGTGTGTGCGCGTGCGTGCGTGTGTGTGTGTGTGTGTGTGTGTGTGTGTGTGTGTGTGTGTGTGTGTGTGTGAAAGAGAGTTTGTGAAAGAGAGTGTGAGTGTGTTAGGAACAGAAAGTGCTTTTGAAGCTGTGTTGGTTGCAGCACTCCTGCGTTGACCGTGTTGTTTGGACTCGTGTTAATCTGAGAGAGCAGAAGCCAATTTACAGAGCCGTGAGTCTATTTCACAGATGTTTGACCACACACACACACACTAACATACACACACACACACACACACACACACACACACACACACACAGAAAGAAAGTGTAAATGACGCTGTATCGCTCAGGGCGTCTGACATTTAAACACTCCTCAGAAACGTGTGAGACCGAGACGGAGAGCCATGCACAGCTTTAATGGAGTCCTGCTAACATGCTGACAGAGAGTGAAAAACACATTTTTAATACATCGATTCATTTAAGTGCATCTTTTCATGAAATCCTTCATCGATGGCATCCAAAAACATCCTTTCCATGTTTTATTTTTTGGTGCTGGCTCATTGCATGAGGATAAAGAAGATAACTCTGCAGGGATCCTGTGGTGATGATAACTGAGTCATCAGCAGCCGTGATATCAACAGCGAGGAGGTTCTTTGGAACGTATGAAGGAGAAGACTGAACACACACATCCAACAGTTTCACTCAGTGACTGCAGGGCGTCTGAACCTCACAAGCAGCTTTCAGCACCTTACATGACCCTGGTAGATTTAGTGCCTGAGCCTAACCGCTTCGCTGTTCTCATTTCATCCTTCAAACATTCCTGATGAGCAACTATGCGTTACATATGCCTCAAGAAAAACCAATACTTTACCAAAATCAGTTTATTGAAACTCATTTAAAATTTTTGCCATTTGCACTTCAGGGCATCTGAGAAGCCCAGGTGGTACCAACAGTCATGTGACACATGATACAAAACTAGGATAGGTCCTAAAAACTCCCTGAAAAGCCTTTCAGTTATTCAAAATGCTGCAGCAAGAGCAGATTTCTCCTATATTGGCTTCCCTTCATTGGCTCCCTGTTAAATCCAGAATTCAAAATCCTGCTCCTCACATACAAGGTGCTGAATAATCAGGCTCCGTTTTATTTTAATGACCTTATAGTACCACATAACCCCATTAGAGCGCTTTGCTTTGCTCTCACACTGCAGGCCTACTTGTTGTTCCTAGAATTTTTAAAAGTAGAATGGAACCAGCTTGCAGTTTGGATTCAGGAGACAGACACTATCTCTACTTTTAAGATTAGGCTTCAAACTTTCCTTTTTAATAAAGCATATAGTTAGGACAGGATCAGGTGACCCTGAATCCTCCCTTAGTTATGTTGCAATAGGTGTAGGCTGCTGGGGGATTCCCATGATGCATTGAGTGTTTCTTCTTCACTCAGTATGTGTTTATACATCTCTGCATTTAATCATTAGTTATTATTAATCTCTGGCTCTCTTCCACAGTGTGTCTTTGTCCTGTCTTCCTTCTCTCTCCCCAATCGGTCGCAGCAGATGGCCCCGCCCCTCCCTGAGCCTGGTACTGCTGAAGGTTTCTTCCTGTTAAATGGAAGTTTTTCCTTCTCAATGTCACCAAAGTGCTTGCTCATAGTCTGATTGTTGGGTTTTCTCTGTATTATTATAGTGTCTTTATCTCACAACAGAAAGCATCTAGAGGTGACTGCTGTTGTGATTTGGTGCTGTATAAATAAAGTTTAATTATGTTAATAGAGGTGAGGATAAGTGAGATTCATATACCAGGACATGTGGGTGTATTTCATTATCCTGCCATGGTCTCACTCTGGATGTTTTATAGTTAGAAACAACACGTAACTCTGCCACTGATCTCACACAACACTATGATTACACACACACAGCAGCACTCTCCACAAAGAGATGTGCTAATCAGAGCTTTTTATTGGCCACTAAACGAGCCACACCACCCACACCTGTGTGCTTTAAACAAAAGACTGCATGACGTTCCAAATCTGTGAATACTTTAAACTTTCCACGGCAGACGTTTCCACAGAGGTGCAGTGAAAAGCAACAGAAACGTAACAGCGGGAAAAAACTTGAAACTCTCCAAAAAATACTTATGAGCAATTTTGCAGCATTTTTTCTGCATTTAATAAACTTAATATTTCATAATTTCATTAAGAGTAATCTGCAGGTTAATCAATAATGAAAATATAATAATTAGCTGCAGCCCTGAGCACATTTCCACCTCCACACTGATCCATGTGGGATGTCAACGATATGTGACAGCCTGTAATGAAAAGGAGCAGAGGTTATCTCTCTGCCCTCTGAATAATGAGCGCAGTATGTAGAGGCACAAACGCATTTTGGACGGAAAATAGGTTTTTATGAAAGAGCTGCTTCAGCTGCACGCTCTCTCACACGTCTGTAATTACAAAGACGCATTCATTCACGCACTCACAGATGGAGCGAGTGGCCCGAGTTTAATCAGCCCCTCCTCCACCCACACCAACCTAGATGAGTGTGTGTCCGTTGCTTCAGTCTGCTCCCACAAACATACACACACACACACACACAAACACACACACACAGTGGCGTTACCTGAGATGATGGAGGCATGTCTGAATTCCTCAGAGAAGTGGATCGGCTCGTATGGAGACGTCTCGTAAAACTCCTCCCCTGAGGAACAGAAAACAGAAACATGTTCAGTGTACAGTCCCAACCGTCTGTATCTACTCGCGCACGACCTTCAAAGGTCTCCTGTCTGTGCATGAAAACGTTTCTCAACCTCCAGAGCCAAAAACCCAAACCTGCAGTTCCTCTAACAACCAGCGCAGGCAGCAGTGAGTCCTCATGGACTCCCATGTTAACTCACCTGTTTAAATTGTATTGTGGTAACTTTGGTAAATCATCTGAACATTTGACCTGGTGTCAGTGTCAGACAAAATACTCACGATAGCCTTTAGTTTCACACAGAGAAGCAGAAGTGCTGTGGGGGCAGGGATAGCTCAGTAGGTAAAGTGGTCGCCCCATGATCGGAAGGTCGGCGGTTCGAATCCACTTAACGGCTACCCTGAGGTACCCCTGAGCAAGGTACCGTCCCTACACACTGCTCCCCGGGCGCCTGCTTAGTGGGCTGCCCACTGCTTCACTGAGTGAATGGGTCAAATGCAGAGAAAAAACAAGTAACTTCCCCATGGGGATCAATAAAGTATCCATTATTATTATTATTTAATGATACTGTATATATATTAAAAATACACAATAAACTTAACAGAAATGTTTGTATTAAGAAACATAAGTCCGCATGTATGATGAGCCTCTGAAGGTCTGACCTGAAGTATTTTACATTCAAACCAGAGTTTTACTGGAAGCAGTAACCATCAGAAATCACTGTGAGCAACAAAAACCACCACAGAGTGCCTTCTTACAGCTCATGGTGTTCCACAGGGCTCTGTCATTGATGTCAGTCAAAGAGGCTACGCCCCTTTGACTGACAGGTGGATGGTGACACAAGCAGCTGTAGCTGCTAGCTGTCTACTAGGACTCACCTGAACTCGACCTCTGGTCTGTGTTTGTGCTTTTGGAGCCTTTTGGAGCCTTTTTAATGACATCATGTGACCAATAATATGGCTGTGAAGTTACTGTACTAACTTCACAGGCAGGGATAGCTCAGTAGGTAGAGTGGTAGCCCCATGATCAGAAGGTCGGGGGTTCGATTCCCCTGAACAGCTACCCTAAGGTACCGTACCCTACACACTGCTCCCCGGGCGCCCAATGGCTGCCCACTGCTTCACTGAGTGAATGGGTTAAATGCAGAGAGGAATTTCCCTATGGGGATCAATAAAGTTCTCCTTCTAACAGAGCATCCACAAAGGCAGAGCTTCAATTTAGATGTTTTTTTTTTTTTTATACAATTAGGGGATGCAGACTATTAACCACACAAATATAGTCCAAAAACCCCAAAATGGCGACGGCTGAAACACTAAAACCTATGTGCAAAATTGCGTGCCTTTTTTTTTTAACACTGAGCCTGTTAAACATAAAAAAAAGCATGATCATTTGTCTCCTTTTTGAACATTGTGTTGTTTCAAGAATGAAAGAGAAATTTAATGTGAGAATTTGTTGTGGGAACAGTAAAAAAAGCTCCTATATGACAGTTATTTTCTCTTCTCGATTTTATCCCCAGTAATTTTTTCCTTTATGGGACTTCCACGCTGAGCCGAACCCGACTGTCATCCTTTCTCATGTTTCTAATTTTATTGGAGCTTTACCGCCAAAGGTTTCTGTTTGTCAGAGAACGCCGTGTTCACACGTCTAAAATGAAGCGAGGACGACAGACAAAAGAAACAGAGCGCTACAGAGAAGCCAGGCCTGCAGCACTGAGTCACACACTCAAACAGGAAAAGAGCTGGATCCGGATCATTCTGGAAACTTATCATCACTGCAGCTCATTTAAATCAGACAGAAAACAAACATGGCTGATTACAAAGCAATCTACGTATCACGCTTCCGAGAACATTCAGAGCAATTCAGCAGCAGTTTCAGTCCACAGGAGCACAGAAAACAACTGTTGACAGCAGCTTTGGTGTACCTGATCTTCTGGAATATAAACAATTTAAGGCTTAAACAAGCTACTGTGACATCATTCCACTTCTTGTTTCAGCTCTACAGCCGTTCACGCAGTCATCGTGCAGTGAAGCATGTGTGGAGCGTAGAGAAGCTTACAAGAATAAAAATAAATTATGTAAAAATAAAGTTGTGACTGATGTGACTCACACTGAAGTTTCTGAATTCAAAAATAAAGAATGAAGATGATGGACATCTTTGCTTTTTCTTCAGATGGTTTGAGCCGTCTTTTGGGAATACCCACAGAATTGGTAACCTGACAGCAGATGGACCGCTTGACAGAGGCACATCTGAACTCTTTCTTGGAAACTGACTGAAAACTACTGAGCACTGCGTCACTATGGTCAGCAGGTAATTGGATGAAACATCTGTCTCTCACAAATCAGTCACCTGGAACTGTTGAAAAGTTTTTTCTGGAGAAAACTATTTGCTGCTGTTCTCTACTCTCAGAAATCTGAAGGAACAGATGTAGTCGATACTGTCATGGTCCGCGGCCCGGCGTCCGAGGTGCTGATGGGATGCCCACTCCCGTGGGCGTGGCTGCTAACTCCACACCTGCATCCCATCCCGGGCGATCACCAAGTGGACTATTTAATCCTGCCCAGCCTGCTGCTCCACGCCAGTCCGTAGTCGTCCTTCTGCGGTAACGTACACCTGCGGGAAAGCCCTTATGTAAACCTATCCGTGTGAACTAACACTAACTCTGCCTTGTATACTCAGATCACAGCTCGGCGTGTTTGAGCCACCAGCCTGTCCACCTGCCTGTCCGGAATTTGGATCAAAATCAGCCCCAGCCGCCTCGACCTTTCTGAAGCTTCTCCCCACGGACCCTCACCCCTCCCTCCGGTTCCCTCGGCCCTGCTATCATCGTAAGACGCGTACTCTACTTCCCTTCGTATGCTGCCGTTTTCCCACACCCCAATAATCCTTTTTTCCTTTTTCTGTTTCAGCCTCCCACAGTCCCGCTCTCGGCGTTCCTGCGCGATTCACCTCCCGGTCCCTCGGTTTTTCTGGTTCCGTGCGTTTTTTCCCTTCTACCCTCCCGGGACACCCTCAGTTATAATAAAGTTTATTTTTTGTTCTCTCGTACCGCTGTGTGTGTGTGTTCTGCTCCTGGGTCCAGCTTGTGCCTGGAACTTCGGTTCATGACAGATACATATGCAAGGATGGTCTTCAACGACTACAGCTCGGCATTTAACACCATCATCCCCTCAAAACTTGCCACGAAGCTCGTCGACCTTGGGCTGGGAACACCGATCTGCAGATGGATTCTAAACTTCCTCACAAACAGGCCCCAGGTGGTGAGAGTTGGTAAACACACCTCCTCATCACTCATCCTAAACACAGGTACGCCACAGGGTTGTGTGCTTAGCCCCCTCCTATATTCCCTGTTCACACATGACTGTGTTGCTAAACACGTGTCCAACATCATCATCAAGTTTGCAGATGACACAACCATCGTAGGCCTCATCACAGGCAATGATGAGACGACCTATAGAGAGGAGGTGATGGCGCTGTACGAGTGGTGTCTGGAAAATAACCTGACTCTCAACATCAGCAAAACTAGAGAGATTTTAGTGGACTACCGGAAACGACCAGTCAGGGAACACCAGCCCAGCCACATCAACGGTGTCAAGGTCGAAAGGGTCAGCAGCTTCAAATTCCTTGGAGTCAACATCACTGAGGACTTCTCCTGGACCCTTCACACAGACACTGCTATCAGGAAAGCTCGCCAGCGGCTTTACTTACTGAGGAGGCTGAGGAAGTTTAGCATGAACGCCAACATCACCTACATTTTTACAGGTGTGCAATTGAGAGCTTGCTGACGAGCTGCATCACAGTTTGGTACGGAAGCTGCTCTGCCAGCAGCCGTAAATCACTACAGAGGGTGTTGAAGGCAGCACAGCACATCACTGGCACGAGGCTTCCTGCCATTCAGGACATTTATCTCCAGCGATGCCTCCGTAAAGCACACAGCAAGGACCACAGCCACCTCAGCTCTTCTCCTTGTTACCATCTGGCAGACGTTACAGGAGCCTGTCTGCTCGGACTGCAAGACTCAAAAACAGTTTCTACCATCAAGCCATACGACACCTCAACCACAACACTTAAACACACACAACACAGTCCACAGGACGCACTCAGAAGCTACCCTGCAGCTTCACAAGTACTCTGTTTAATCTGCACTGGTCACTCCACTTCATTGTTATTGATATTTATGTTTAAAAAGTGCAATACTGTAATTTTCTGCTGCTCATTCCTGTGCAATATCCCATCTGCCCCCCGTCATATTTCTTTTCAAGATTTTCTTATTTAATCACTAGTGTACATATATTAATATTTATAGATACATATATATTTAGTCATCTTTTCTCTTTTACCACGTCTCTCTAATATTTTGCTCTTTACTATTTTTCTATTTATTTATTTTTTATTACTTTATTTTATTTTATTATATTTTATTATATTTTCTTCTACTGTACCATGCTGCTGAGTGACTGCTGCTCGTCAAACACATTTCATTGCAATGTTGACCCTGTGCTAACTTGCATATGACAAATAAAACTGAAAACTGAACAAAAGCCTGTAGGTGTTCCTCAAGGGTCCGTTCTCGGGCCTCTTTATCTCCATGCTTGTTGCTTCATAAAGTCTCCTAACATCAGAGCTGAAGATATGACTGATATGGTATATGATATGGTGAAAATCTATATATGTGTTGTATATACATGGACAAACTAAAACACAACAATAAGATTCTGTACTCTCTACATCACAAAACTCTGTTTAACCCTTACATACTGTTCAGGTCAGACACATTTTGACCTTTGACAGCAGTAAAATACCCAAAATTTTATTATTTCAACCTGAAGTTTGATCACCTTTCTCATAGTGATCTAAAGGTCATATACATATATAGAGGTTATATACATTGAGCCTGTTCCGAATTGAAATTGACCAGTGTTTACCGAGACGTATTTTAGATCCACCCGTCTGAGTCAAATCAAGGAAAACAGTGATTTGGAATCTTTAATCTTGAGACCGGCACCAGCTGGACACGACCATGGTTACATTCTGCTGCGATATGAAACCCATTACTTCCTGTGGCTTGTGCTTCATATGAAAGGTTTACAGCTGCAGTGCAGATGGACACTCGTATGCCGTGACCATGGCGTGTTGTGGCAGACATTTTTGAGTGTAAAAGCACGCAGTACCCATAAAGACCACGGCTAAGGAAATGACAGAGCAGAGCGTTACAGGCCGCATTCGTCCCCTGTGCACCTGCAAACACAAGCACCGTGAGGAGTCACCTGAGCTGCCATTTCAGTGAGTGCAGGAAACACCAGTCAATCTCCCATCACTGCTCTGAGTGCTCAGGAAGCAGTTCGCAGCCAGTGTAAGTGAAAAGTGTTGATTAATGTTAAAGGAATATTGGTAATTATAGCTGGTGGTCATTAGGGTGTTTTGATAATGTAACAGTGAGGATATATATCTATTTATATCTACTGCTATGCTATGCTGATGATATTCAAATCTACCTCCACCTGACTGGGGATGTTTCATCTTCACTACATCCTCTGTTTGATTGTCTGAGCGATGTCAAAGACTGGTTATCATGTAACTTTCTTACTTTAAATGAAAAGAAGACAGAAATTATTGTTTTTGATAGAAATATGCCTCTGGGACAACTGACTGGCACATTCGGGCCTGTTGCTAACCACCTCACTGATGCTGCTAGGAATCTTGGAGTTTTCATGGATAGTTCCTTCAAACTAGATAAACAGGTCTCTACTGTGGTAAAAACCAGCTTTCACCAACTACGCCTAATTTCTAAGGCTAAACCTTACATACCACACAAAGATCTGGAGAAACTCATTCATGCTTTCATCACTTCAAGACTGGATTATTGTAATTCTCTCTACTTGGGCCTACAATCTTCTCTTCTTCAGCATTTGCAGCTGGTTCAAAATGCCGCAGCACGTCTCTTGACCGGCACTAGAAAGTACGATTCTATCACCCCTGTTCTGGCAAATTTACACTGGCTTCCTATTAAATACCGAATTGATTTTAAAATTTTATTGTCTACTTATAAAATTCTAAACAATATGGCACCTGACTACCTAGCTGATCTCCTCTGTCTGTATAGCCCTCAGAGAGCACTAAGATCATTGGGCCAACTGCTCTTAGTGCAACCTAGGTCTCGGCTGAAGACCAGAGGAGACCGTGCCTTTGCCGCTGCTGCACCCAGGTTATGGAATACTCTTCCTCTTCATATTCGCGCATCAGATTCCATTCAGTCTTTTAAATCACGTTTAAAAACGTATTTGTTTAACCTGGCATTCAAGGCGAATTAGGGTAATTTACATCTGGCTTTGCATTTAGATTATGTAATTATTTTATATTTTATTTATATCTGTAATTTATATTTTATATTGTGATTTTTATCTGTATCATGATTTTACTGGAAAGCACTTTGGTGTACTTCGGTCTTTAAAAATGTGCTATATAAAAAAATTTTGATTGATTGATTTTGATATTTTGTAACAATGCTTTTAATGGTTATATAGTAAATCCCAGCAGATCCAGGGTGTTGTTGCAACTATCAGTGAAATATGCTGAAGTGATTTTTGCTAACACAGGACCTGATATTGTTATTGAAACATGAATCATCAGTTAAAAAAGCCAGGCCTTCGTCAGGAACTGGAATTATTGTTTTTTTATCACTAAACAACAAATTAGAATCAAAAGGTCACTCACTCAAAGTCCAATACACAAAAATCTACACATCAGAGCTGCAGGTGAGCCGATTCATTTAACATCCACTTGAAGTGAAACGGTCCTCCTTCCCCCTTTAGAGCAGAGCAGGAGTGACAGGATTCCTGTCTCAGCCACATATGGAAATAATTTGTGGAATCGTTTATTTTCAGCAGGCGAGACGGTTTTAATTGTGTCTTCACAGGTCTGAGGAAAAAATCACTCAGACAGCTGCAGCTCGTCCACACGGCTGCTGCCAAAGTCATCAAACACACCAAGAAATTGGATCTATCCTTAAATAACTGCGTGTCACAGCACACATTCAAAATCCCTTCACCTCTTCATGCAGAGGCCCCCTCCTCTGCATGAAGAAGCAGGTCGCCCAGGAGAGGTCCGCTCAAGGTGAAGTGAATTTTATCTGCTGAAGCTCTCAGCTCCATTAACCTCTTCAGGCCCAGCAATGAAGTGGCCGTCTACGAGCACCGTCTCAGAAAATGATCGAAGATTTTTTTTTTTTAAATAAGTTTGGCAGATTCCTCAATAATATCACTGAGAATATTTTAGGCCTTTTTAGGCTGAAAGGTGCTGTCTGAGTAGGTGCAGGTACAGCTAACAGCTGATCATGGAGTCTGTCGACCAGCAAAAACCAAAGGAGACTTTCTTGTTTCCACTAAAGCTGATAAAGTTTTTATTGTTTTTTATGGAATGAGCTTTCCCCACCTCACTCCTCTCTCAGTAGTGTCTATACAACCTTCTCAAACTGTCATTTAGATTTTTGTGTGACTCATCCTCCTAGGACACTGTGCACCACTGCACAGCCGGATCCTGGAAAGACAGAGTTTCCCCACAGAGATCATCGAGTTTTACATCTGTTTTCATTCCTGAGTTTCTGCATTTGTGAGAATGCTCGGTCTCTCCTGACACGTCACTCCCATGTGCCATGTTTCAGCTGCTGTGAGAGCTTTGAGCAAAACCAGTATCTTTTCCTAAAACTAACGGAGCCATTTTTCATGCCTAACCCTTACTTGCAACAGAACATCCAAAACATGAATGGCACAAACAACCATGTGTGAAGGCTAACCCAGCGATGATCTACGTAAAATTATACTCTCACAGTTACTTTGCATAACTTTCAGATAAATTTACTTCCTGCCATAACTCTGCATCTGCCGTACATCTTTAATTTGCTGTAATGTTGGATAAAAAAATTGGAATTACAGAAAAAACTTGAGACTTTCTCTGAAGGGACCCCTGTTTCCTTTACAACATCATGACCAGTGCTGTGGTTGTGCTGTGCAGGGTCCATCAGAGATTCCCGTCATACTGTTGGTACAAACGCAGCACGGGAAACACTGAACGTTACGTCACGATGATCTGCAACACCATCAGCATCACTTTCTGCTGCAGAAATGCTCACAGAGCAGAGAACGAAACCCACAGACATTGAGAGTCTGAGAGTCCATACTGTTGGATCAGCAGGGAGGTTTGAGGGCCAGACCAACTCCTACTAAACTTCTTCACCTGAACTTTACACCTGTTAACAACCAGCTGTGACCAGCATCATTGAGACTGAATGACTTAACTCTGAAAACCTGTTCAGCTCCTGTTTCTGCCTCACAAGAACAAACAGCCTGCTACATCCTGGAGGGTTTTGGGGTTACTGAGTTCGGGGCTTTCCAGTTTGATCTTCCATCAGAGTCTGCTGCGCTGCTGCTGTTTCTCCATGGCTATGAAGCCCGCTAACTCAGGTCAGTGTTCTGCTAGCACACATTAACACTGACTCCACATTTTAATCGAATACATAGCTGCAGAGCACATTTTTCAGGTGTCAGGCCGCTGTGGAGGGAAACCTTAAGAAACAGTAACAAACAACTCCATCGACTCTCAGCGTGACTTTGAAACAGCGTGTTTGAATAGGAAGTAGAATCTGTCTGCTGCTTGTTGGAGGGTCTTTAGAGGAGGAAAGCAGAACAGCAGAAGCTCGATTTTCTAATCCTCAAATCAAATCAAATCAAATCACTTTTATTGTCACATCACATGTGCAGGTACATTGGTACAGCACATGTGAGTGAAATTCTTGTGTGCGAGCTTCACAAGCAACAGAGTTGTGCAAAATACAATAATGTAAACAAGCAAAATACAAGAATGGCTACATCTGAAACTAATAAATATATGTACAATATATAATAGTATATGCATTTCTGGATGTGTATACTAAATATTTTTCTGTGTGTGTGTGTGTGTGTGTGTGTGTGTGTGTGTGTGTGTGTGTGTGTGTGTGTGTGTGTGTGTACACATATTTTACAAATTAAATAGAGTAAACAATAAATAAATATATAAAATAAAATATACAGAGTGAGACATGTGCAAAACAGTGGCGTTACTGTCCTGACCCACTTTTAGCTTTTAATGCCTAAACCTAACCAAAGAAGACAAGTAAGGCTTCGCAGGGTCACACAGGCCTACAGGCGACTGAAGACGCCACGCCAACCTCACTTGACTAGGTAAAAGAAGCCTTTTCCAGCCAATGTGCGAGTCCTGCTGGATGTCACTGGGTAAACTGTTTATAAAGAGGACGCTGCATCGGAGGTTCATGGAGCTGGGATGACAGGAAGGACTACAAAGCAGAATGGTGGGTTCCTGGAACGTGTATTCCAGTTTGATCGAATTAAGTGGAACAAATTTCCTCTCAGTGTGAATCTGGTATTCTCATAAAAGATGGAAGAGGATTGCTGACTCCCCGTTTGAAGAATGTGGAGCGTTGCATGCTGCTGCGTGCATTAGCACATCCTATATATTTATACCTGAGCTTTAAGCTGCATGCTCTCTCCCACACAAAACATACAACATGACAGGCAATGAGGCGGGTGGGTTGTAATTATGCAAGCGCCTTTGTTTCCATCTGAACGTGTTGGGCTGTCAGCAAGTCTCCAGCAGCTGTTCCTTCACTGCAGCATATACATAACACTGTGCACTAACACCTCACAGACCGACCACCGCATGTGTCCTCAGTCAGGACAATCCAAACAGGAAGCTGGATCTCTGCTGCATCACAGCGCTGTTCTCCTCACTGCACACCTGTCTTTGTTAAAGAGACGTGTCCACATCAACCGGTGCTCGAAAGCTGAGCTGATTTCTTTATTAATGAGTTAATGATGGAAACGTAATCGGCAACAGAAGCCGTGGTTTCAGGCCTCTGCTAGCAGCTCTCACAGGTTCTTGTCACAGAAATGCTAACTGAAACCAAGAGGAAACAGCTTAAACACGTGTGTGTGTGTGTGTGTGTGTGTGTGTGTGTGTGTGTGTGTGTGTGTGTGTGTGTGTGTGTGTGTGTGCGCGATATCAGTGTGCTGCCTTTGACATATTACGTGATGTTTACATCCTGATGTTCCGCTGCTCAGCCTGCAGCAGCTGATATGAGCTCACCGGTGCCTGCAGCACACGGAGGCTAGAAGTCTGAGTGGAACCTGCTGAATTTAGTTATTTCTGTAGCTCAGAGTTGATTCTGAGCTACATAGAGCAGCACCAGCTCCACCTGTGCAGGTTCACACTCTGTTAACCTTAAAGTTGCCCATTCACTTCATACAGGAATCCTTAGGGATGGGAATTAATAACAGTGTAGCAAATCTGATTCTGTTATCAATATCAGTTATCAGTTCAATATCTTATTAAAAATTAATCACATGCCACATGCTCAAATGCATGCATGCTGGAGGTATTTCTCCTCTTTTTTATGATCAGTTTTAGGGTCATTACTCAAAAAAGTAATTATTGCACATATTATACGGAATACTTTTCTTAAAAGTAATGCAGTACATTACTTAATTACACCCAGGATAAAGACATTTGTTACACTACTTGTTACGTTACTTTCATGTTACTCTGTAAAATAATCTGAAACACACTGTCTCATTATCACCAATCAACAATATAAACCTACAGACTACAGCCCCACACACCAACACAAATCCCTGACCTAATGAGGACACACGTGATCTTTCTCTTAGTGTTTAGGTATGAACACAAAGCCGATAACACAAAACAAAGATGAAAAGGCTAAACTCAGCTTCACCATCACTCTGGGTTCTTGGCTAGCTTAGCATTACCATGCTGTCTGTGCAGGTGCTTGCGAAGAGCCGAAGTTGTGCTAACAGTATAATGCAGTCTCCACTTTACAATTGCACTCTCATTCTTTTGTGCAATAAAAATAAAAGTAATGTTCACTATTTTCCTCACACACGAACTGAAATCAGCTGACCGTAGTGAGAGTGCAAGAACGGATAAGTGGGAAAACTGATGATTGCAAGGAATTGGACTACTGGGAACCGTTCGCTACAACTACCGGTTCTCGATTCCCATCCCTAGGAATTCTTTTACAGACTTAACTGTTCCAGTTTTCACCATCGTCCTCGTTATCATACAAATCAAACTACTTCTATTTAGACTACTCTAAAACAATAAGCATGTCGCGAACTTTGAACTTTAATTGCATTGTGTGGTGGTCCTGATGAGGGAAACTCTGCTTTTTTAATGATGCATGTGTGTTTGAGCAACATTGTCTCAGGACCAACCCTAATCAGGAACCGGTGCCCAGGGCAGCTCCTGATCTCGCCAGGACCTCATCTGGCAGGTGGGCTTAACGAGACTTCCAGTGAGTGACTCATGTGAGGCTGTGTCAGGTGCATCATCCCCTCTTCTACATACAGCAGGTATGATACTCCTCGCATCATGTCGCTTGGGTCACGTGTGCACGTTCTCAGTCCGCAGCAGGACGGTGCTTCCTGCCCTATGATCATTCCTGAAACACTGACCTAACCGCTGCTCGCCACAAACACTGAGTGTGATGTTGACATGCGAGCTTAGCAACACAGCCGCCGATCAAAGAGCTTTCATCCTGCAGTTGAAGCGGACAGCGGCTGATTCCGTGAAATGTCATATTCAGCCAGCCCTCAGATGCAGGGCTGGGTGAATGTGACATTTCACGGCGTGCTGAACCAGGACCTCCAAACCACCGGCTCCCGTTCTTCTTCTGCTGCTGTTTTGTTTACAGGTCTGCACTGAGCCCGGAAACCTCAGCGGCTGATTTACTGCCGCATTAATGCTGAATCCCCCCCACAATTGTTTTCCACCCGCGAGCATTCGTCTGGCATTTAGCAGCACCGCGCCCTCCTGCCATGCCGCTGGCACCGCTCCTGCCTGTAGTTACAGAGCTGAGATCATCACATCCCGCCGAGTTTCAACTAATTTACTCTCACAGAGTAAAATGATAGTTTGAGAGAGACAAACCGAGCTGCTGCAACAATAAACAGAGGGAAACACTCCCGCGCCTCACCTGCCCATCTGATCTCGTTTCATGTGCCGAGGCTTTGACACCAGATGCTCGCTGTGTTCATGAGGAAATAAGAGAAATGCTGACTCCCGTACGGGAAGGATTTCTGATCCGGCAGCCTCTGTAAATAAATGCTGCCTATTTCTGTCCACAGATTGGTACTGAGAGCAGATGAAAGGAGAGAGTGCCGCTGTGTGTCTGCAATTACTGCCACGAGCGGCTTTTGCATCCTAAAAATGCATTTTTACAAAGAAACAGCAGAGAAAAGGTCACTGTGACCGGATAACCAACTCTGTTAATGATGTGAGGAAGAGAAGCTGGAAACGTAGGGCAAAACCAAAAAATATTCCCATATTTAAATCAACCACCACAAAACTCCAGTTACTCCACCATTGTGGTGTAGCTCACCTCCATCAGGGTGTTGTCATTCTAGAGTAGCTTTGCATGATTCTGGGAGGGGGTGCAGTTCCTCAGAAGCCTCTGTGACATCACACAGACCCGAGCAGAAAAAAAACTTAATAAACGGAGTGTTTAGAGCATTTACATGGATCACTGCACACACACTGAAAACAATTAACTGAATCAATGAAACAAAAAACTCGTTAAACAGTAAAAATATGAGTCTGAATAATTATATTTGGTTTTATGAGCATATCTAAAGCATCACTGAGTTAGCTGATATAATCTCAGAGTGTGCACGGCTCGGTTTGATGTCTTAATGACTCTTTACCAGGTCATAGCTATTGCTCACCTTTAATAAAAGAGGAAAGGAGTTGAGCTCAGGTTTGGACCTTGTAAACAATTTGTCTGTCCTTGCTCTCACACAGCTTTATATATTCTAATTGTCATTCTTCCCATTTTTCACTGGACCTGCTGCAAACAGAGCAACGTACACTGAAATAAAAAGCGAGCTTCCGAGCAAGCAGATGCGCAGCAGCCTTAAAGCAAGCCAACAAATACATGCAGTGACCTTAAGATTAAAAAGGCGGCGTAATGAGCGGTTACGGAGCGCTGACATCATTTTAATGCACGTCCTCATTTAAATTTTCCGCTCAGCCATACGGTTAATGATAACACAGCGACTGTCTCCACCTGAAGGTTAATTATCAGCAACATGTTCCTGAATGATGAGCCACCTCGAAACCAGGAGAGTGTGTCAGGAGCAGAGGAAGTGGAATCATATTCTAATGAAGACAGTGTGTGTGTGTGTGTGTGTGTGTGTGTGTGTGTGTGTGTAAACAGAGCAGCCCACAGGCACACACACCTGCAGTGGCATGCACATGTCCAATGACTGCCTGTACAGATTATGAATACCTGGTGTGAGCTGCAGTACGTCGTACTGACTAATGTAAATACTCTCATAGGATCAACACCTTGTAGTTTCAAGCAGACGAGACTTTTCGTTTGTGTTACGCTCAGCAGAACTTCCACACGTTTCCTGTGAGTCTTTGTTTCTGCTCGGGTTCTACACAATTCAAATGTCTGTTTTCTTCACTTCAACAAACTGTCAGGGTTCCTGGGTCATTGACCCAGTATTTTCAGTTCATGTTGGCTGTTTATCTTCTGTATGTTCCACTTCCTGTTGTATTGTGTTAGCCTTACTCTGTGTGCATTATGTTCTAGTTCTCTTCCCATTTATCATTAGTTCATTATGTTCAGCTGTTCACTCACCTGTCTCTAATCACTCATCATTCAGCCTGTGTACTTAAGTCCCTCAGTTTCATCAGTTCAGTGTCGTGTCACTGATGCTGTCACTGCTGTCTATTCCACGTGTTTGCCTTTCAGTTCAGTCATTCAGTCAGTCAGCCAGCCAGCCTGCCTGCCTTCTTCCCCGTTCTGTTCATCCTGCCACTCCAATAAACACCTTAATTCTCACCACGAGTCCAGCGTTTGGGTCCCTCTTCTCCACATCCACACAGCAACTCCTGACACAAACTACTGCAAAAATGAAGCACGGATTCATTTGCCCAGGAGCTATGGACAAAGGAAGTTTTGAGATAGAATATTTTGGTAAGCTTAGTTTTTGTTATAGCATCCCCTCGAATTTTCTTTTTTTTTTTTTTTTTTTTTTTTTTTTTTTTGGGATACACGGAAGGGGATGCATTGCTTACGTTTTTTTTTTTGTCACGGTTACACACGGGTAGGGGGGTGGGGGGTGAGGGTTGGGACCCATATCTCGACTGTACGAATATGGAAAATACGAGAATTAAGCCGCCCTAAAGTATACAAATGCAAGATAATGGAAAGGTAAAAAATGTGGATTTAACTTTTTGTACTTGGAATGTAAAGGGTGTAAATGAACCTGTTAAAAGAGGCAAAGTTTTATCGTACTTGAAATCTCTTAACGTGGATATTATTTTTTTACAAGAAACTCACTTGAAAAATGCGGCTCACAATAAACTTAAATGTAGATGGATAAATCAGGTGTACTACTCAACACTTTCCGCCAAAACTAGAGGGGTAGCTATCTTAATCAAGAAAGATACCCCGTTCAAACATAACTCCACTATAGTTGATAAGAATGGGAGATATGTATTAGTGACTGGGGAGCTGCATACTACTCCAATTATTCTACTGAATGTCTATGGGCCCAACTATGACGATCCAGAATTCTATAGAAAGGTCTTCAGCTTAATTCCGGATATACCCAACAGTAATTTAATAATTGGAGGTGACTTTAACCTAGTATTAGACCCATATTTGGATAAATCCTTGTCCAAAAAAATCACACCGTGTAAAAGCAGTAATTTTATTAAAACATATATGAAGAATATGAATATCTGTGATGCGTGGAGAATTTTAAATCCATCAGGCAGAGAGTATTCTTTCCACTCCCACGTACACAATAGTTATTCAAGGATTGATTATTTTTTGGTGGATGGAAAAATGCTCCCCCTAATTCGAAATGCAACCTATCATAATATTATTATCTCTGATCACTGCCCCGTTACTTGCTCCTTTGCACTTAGTAACCCCATTAAAACATACAGAAATTGGAGATTTGACCCACAATTACTGAACGATTTAGAATTTAAACAATATATAAACTCTCAGATGTCTTTATTCTTTGATATAAACGATAATGCTGAGACCTCTCCAGATATACTATGGGAAACGTTTAAAGCTTATATCAGGGGGTTTATAATATCATATCAAGCGTCACGGAACAAAAGGAATAAATTAGAACAGCTAAATTTAGAAAAAAGAATCCACGAACTGGACGTCAATAATGCAATGGCTCCTTCTTTAGATAAGTATAATACTATTTGTGCACTAAAATATAAACTAAACCAAATATTATCTATTAATATTAATAGAACTTTCACTTTTGTGAGACAGAACTATTTTGAATTTGGGGATAAACCCCATAAGTTGCTAGCCAGACAACTAAAGAAACTAGAAAATGATAGAGCGATTCATAAAATCAGAACAAGTAACGGAAATCTGGTCACATCACACAAAGATATTAACGATAACTTTAGACAGTTTTATGAATCCCTCTATACTTCTCATCCCACTGCAGGGCCTAATGAAATGCAGGAATTTTTAGATAAATGTGATCTTCCTGTGTTAGACCAGACAAATGCCAATATTTTGAACGCTAAGATCACAATTGAAGAAATTACAAAATCCATCGGATTACTAAAAAACAACAAGAGTCCAGGCCCTGATGGGTTAGGGAATGAGTTTTATAAATACTTTAAGATCAAATTAAGTCCATATCTATTTAAATTATATAACCATGCATACAAAATGAGCACTCTACCTCCAACATTGAATGAAGCAACTATTATAGTACTTCCAAAAAAAGGCAAAGCACCGGAGGAAGTGGGATCATATAGACCTATTTCTCTATTAAATTCTGATCAAAAAATTCTGGCTAAAATACTAGCGAGTAGACTTAATACAGTAATAGATAAATTGGTGCATTCAGACCAAACAGGTTTCATTCCAAACAGGAGTTCTTTTAATAATCTTCGACGTCTATTTAATATAATCTATTCCCCCAAGGTACAACAGGACCTACTTATACTTAGCTTGGATGCCGAAAAGGCATTCGATCATGTGGAGTGGTCCTACCTCTTTGCAGTCCTAGAAAAATTTCAACTGGGACAAGATTTCATATCTTGGATAAAACTACTTTATAATAATCCTACAGCCAGAATTCTTACAAATCAGACATTATCAACTCAGTTTAAACTCAGCAGAGGTACAAGACAAGGATGCGCTCTTAGTCCATTATTATTTGCCTTGGCTTTGGAACCCTTAGCACAGACAATTCGAACCCATATGAATATACACGGTTATGATACAACATACACTTCTAATTCTATATCGCTCTATGCTGACGACATATTATTATACATAACAAAACCATTAATATCCCTCCCAGCAATTCTCTCCGTGATTGATAAATTCAGTACTTTCGCAGGCTACAAGATTAACTGGGGAAAAAGCGAAATACTGCCCATTAAATTAGAGAATAAACAATGGCTTACATCTCTCCCATTTAAAATATCCTATGAAAAAATCACTTACTTGGGCATTACAATACCAAAAAAATACAGCTCCCTAATGAAAGAGAATTTTCTTCCCTTACTGGAGAAACTTAAAAATAACATTCAGTACTGGAGGACACTTCCTATTTCTTTAATAGGGAGAGTGAATTCAATAAGAATGGTATTCCTCCCGCAGTATTTGTATCTGGTTCAAAACATCCCAATTTTCTTGCCCAAATCTTTTTTTAAAAAGATGGACGCCATCATTATGCCATTTATATGGAATTACAAAACACATAGAATAAAAAAAGACCACCTATGCAAACATAGATCCCTTGGTGGACTTACACTACCTAACTTTATGTACTACTACTGGGCATCAAATTTAAGAATAATTTCCCTTCTATTGGATGACACAGCAATACTCCCTAACGGCTTACAGATGGAGCGGGAGGATTGCCTTCCTTACTGTGTTGGTGGAATACTACTCTCTCCTATTCTTTTGACAAACTCATATTACAATTCGAATCCAGTGATTTATAATACCGTACAAATTTGGAGACAAATAATTAAGCACTTCAAATTGAAAAAACTATCAATGTGTACATCTATTACAGCTAACCCCTCTTTCCTTCCATCATGTGTAGACGGAGCTTTCAATATATGGCAGGAATTGGGAATTTGTAAATTAAAAGATTTATACCTAAATGATACTTTTATGTCATTCCAACATTTAAAAGATAGATTTGGATTGCCTCACAGTCATTTTTTTAGATATCTTCAACTAAGAGACTATATCCGTACATACCTGCCACAATTTGAAAACATATCGTCCGATCCTTTGGACAGATGTCTTAGTGATGGAAGGGGGTTTGAACAGAGAATTTCATTATTTTATAATTCAATACAGGAGATGAGTATACCTTCAACTACTTCAATCAAAGAGGAGTGGGAAAAAGATTTTGGGACTCTCCTATCAGAAGATTTCTGGCAGGAGGCCTTACACAACATAAATACGCCTTTTATTAATTCCCGTCACTGTTTAATTCAGTACAAAATTATACACAGATTACACTATTCAAGGGAAAAACTTCACAAAATGTATCCAGAGTGTTCCCCCCTCTGTGAAAAATGCAAGATACACTATGGAAATCTGTTACACTGTTTTGCACTATGTCCAAGGCTTCAGGGTTTTTGGTATGATATTTTTACTTATATGTCTAATATTTTTAAAAGTAAGATTGAACCAAATCCGACAGTAATCATCTTTGGGATTTCCAACGAAACACAAAATTTACAACACTCTCAAAAAAGGTTTATGGCATATGCTTTGATTATTGCAAAGAAATTGATCCTGCAGCTTTGGAAAGGCAATGAGACTCCTGTATTAAAAATGTGGCTTACTGAACTTATAAACACTCTTCACCTTGAAAAAATAAGATATAGTATGAATGACAATGTAAAAGAGTTTGAATTAATCTGGCACCCTTTACTTATATACCTTGGGAAAATATAAAACTTTGTTTACTTGTTTCTCTTCCCTTTTGCCGACAGCCGGGGTATTGGGACCCCTTATGGGTGACTGCGGGTTTTTTTTTTTTTTTGTTTGTTTTTTTTTTTTTTTGTTGGTGTTGTTTAATTATTTGCCTTGTTAGTTTAGAGGAAAAAAGGAGCATAAGCTATGTTATGTCAATTTGTAAAAACTACAATCATGATACTTGCTCTCAATAAAAATATTTGAAACAAAAATGAAGCACGGATTCCTCAAACTACAGCTGTATAATTAAACTCACTGCATAAAAACAGTACTTTTACAATTAGAACAGATATCGCTTGACTGACTCCGCCCCTAATTCCTTAGAGCAACCTAAGATTGCATCAACTCCCTGTTGCTTTACCATTTAATGCTGGAAGGCAACCCGTCTCCCTTAAAGCAGATGACTTGTAAGCTGGAGAGGAAATGGCAAAAAGTCAGAGCTCTGTTGAGCCAACCATTCCTTTATCGTTAACTAGTAAAGACTTCATGAACTTCTTCACAAGTAAAATTGTAACCATTAGAGAACAAATTACAGATGTAACATTATCTAATGATATTCATTTAGTCTTTTTCTCCAACTGATCTTTCTAAGTTTTTTTCAGTAATTAGTTCCTCAAAACCATCAATGTGTCTTTTAGACTAGGGTTGGGGGATTGGACGAATATATCGACTATCGTTTTTACAAGGGCGATTTATTTATTTATTTGCCCATCAGTAAGTTTGCTAACAATGATGGAGCTAATAGAAGCAGTCAACAGAAAAAAAAAAATAGCGCTGTTTTAACAGCACCCTCTTTCATCTGTGAGCAAATGCACCCTCCTCAGAGTGCGCCCAAATGCTTGTTGATGGAGCTGCAGAAGCTAGTGATCGCCGCATACTCAGCCGGATGGTGGACACGTACATGCTCATGCAAATTAGTTGCGTTTGAGTACTTTGCTCGCACTATACGTCTGGACAAGTGACACAACGCTTTGGTTACATCCTTAGGTTTACCTCTTTCATCTGGTTTAGAGCCAAAGAAATCCCAAAATGGTGACTTCATATTGTTTAGTCAGCGTTAACACACCGTCATCACGACTAGCACGTTTAACAATTAACCCATCTGGAGCGCAGACTGAGTCAAAATCCTTGAAATGTCTCTGTCAACGCATTTCAGGCAGTTTGTCCAAAGTTTGTTCATTCTGCGCTCCAGATGAGATTATTGTACTGACGATTTTCAGTTGGAAAATGTTTACATATCGCCCAACCCTATTTCAGACACCATTCCTACAAGACTGCTCAAAGAAGTCCTACCATTAATTAATGCTTCAATCTTAAATATGATAAATCTATCTCTAATAATCGTACCACAGGCCTTCAAGCTGGCAATAGTACTGGGCGATATGAGGAAAATCTAATATCATGATATGACAGACAAATGTTATTTTCAACCATATAGTGCCTAAAGTTGCACTTATTCAAATTGACCATTCAATGTTTTCGACTTTGTATACTAAAATTCTGAATGAATTGAAATGTTTTATTGAACCATCAGCTGCACACAGAGGTTTTCCACGAATGACAATACTGTGACAGTGAGTCTCTGTCTGTGGTCAACATTAGACCTTCAACAAACACAATATCACAGCGACAAAAAAGGACATTAAGCAAGAATTCACGAGACAAAATAAAACAACTGAAATTGAAAAGGTGCTCTTTGTGCTTATAACATATAAAAATTGTAATATAAAAAATGTGATGACCAAGAACAGTAGAATGGGAGGGAGAGCCTTCAGTTTTCAGGCCCCTCTTCTGTGGAACCAGCTTCCAGTTTGGATTCAGGAGACAGACACTATCTCTACTTTCAAGATTAGGCTTCAAACTTTCCTTTTTAATAAAGCATATAGTTAGGGCTGGATCAGGTGACCGTGAATCCTCCCTTAGTTATGCTGCAATAGGTGTAGGCTGCCAGGGGATACCCATGATGCACTGAGTGTTTCGTTTTCACTCACTATGTGTTTATACATCTCTGCATGTAATTATAAGTTATTATTAATCTCTGGCTCTCTTCCACAGCGTGTCTTTGTCCTGTCTTCTTCCCCCAACTGTCTGCCCCTCCTGAGCCTGGCACTGCTGGAGGTTTCTTGCTGTTAAAAGGGAGTTTTTCCTTCCTACTGTCACCAAAGCGCTTATTCTGTTTGTTGTGGTATCTCTGTATTGGGTATAATGTAAGGGTATTTACCTTACAATATAAAGCATCTTGAGGCAACTGCTGCTGTGATTTGGTGCGATATAAATAAAATTGAATTGAAGTAATGGATGTTTGGATGCAGATGTTTTGAATCACTCTGAGTGCTGAAAGGCTCTAGTGTGAACTGCACTGCTGTTTTCAGATGCATGCGTGTCTAACCCCGCCCCCATAACTTAGTTAGTGACAGCCTGATGATGATGAGGAGTGATGGCGGTACAAGGACTCTGTCAGCAGCTGGTCTGATGAGCTGTGGCTCCTGTGTGAAGCTGCACGCCTGCTTCTTGTCCAGCCTGTGCGTGTGTGTATGTAATACGCTGATTTTGAAGAATCTCAAAGTGCTTAGTTGCACTCCTCCCTGCTACTCCTCTCTCCTTTCACTCCCCCTGTTTAATTATTCTTGACAAGAGGGAGAGCGTGTCCACCCTCTGCAGCTACCATCGCCGCCACACATCTTCTACTTTCTGTCAAACGCTTCATCTATAGTACTCCGGCATCAACTCGCTGCCTCTTCATTGTGGGTCCTGTCATCAGCTGCTGCATGAAAACACGAATAATTACTATCATTCACAGCTAACGGCCATCTAAACAGCCGCTGGACTCTCAACCCTCAGACTAAACTCTGAGCCTGAAGCTGGAGGGCCCTCACCCTCAGCAGCTGGCGGATGCCCCCTGTCAGTCTGTAAGGTACAGTGGGGCAAAAAAGTATTTAATCAGCCACTGATTGTGCAAGTTCCCCCACTTAAAATGATGACAGAGGTCAGTAATTTGCACCAGAGGTACACGTCAACTGTGAGAGACAGAATGTGAAAAAAAAGAAATCCATGAATCCACATGGTAGGATTTGTAAAGAATTTATTCGTAAATCAGGGTGGAAAATAAGTATTTGGTCAATAACAAAAATACAACTCAATACTTTGTAACATAACCTTTGTTGGCAATAACAGAGGTCAAACGTTTACTATAGGTCTTTACCAGGTTTGCACACACAGTAGCTGGTATTTTGGCCCATTCCTCCATGCAGATCTTCTCGAGAGCAGTGATGTTTTGGGGCTGTCGCCGAGCAACACGGACTTTCAACTCCCGCCACAGATTTTCTATGGGGTTGAGGTCTGGAGACTGGCTAGGCCACTCCAGGACTTTCAAATGCTTCTTACGGAGCCACTCCTTTGTTGCCCGGGCGGTGTGTTTTGGATCATTGTCATGTTGGAAGACCCAGCCTCGTTTCATCTTCAAAGTTCTCACTGATGGAAGGAGGTTTTGGCTCAAAATCTCACGATACATGGCCCCATTCATTCTGTCCTTAACACGGATCAGTCGTCCTGTCCCCTTGGCAGAAAAACAGCCCCATAGCATGATGTTTCCACCCCCATGCTTCACAGTAGGTATGGTGTTCTTGGGATGCAACTCAGTATTCGTCTTCCTCCAAACACGACGAGTTGAGTTTATACCAAAAAGTTCTACTTTGGTTTCATCTGACCACATGACATTCTCCCAATCCTCTGCTGTATCATCCATGTGCTCTCTGGCAAACTTCAGACGGGCCTGGACATGCACTGGCTTCAGCAGCGGAACACGTCTGGCACTGCGGGATTTGATTCCCTGCCGTTGTAGTGTGTTACTGATGGTGACCTTTGTTACTTTGGTCCCAGCTCTCTGCAGGTCATTCACCAGGTCCCCCCGTGTGGTTCTGGGATCTTTGCTCACCGTTCTCATGATCATTTTGACCCCACGGGATGAGATCTTGCGTGGAGCCCCAGATGGAGGGAGATTATCAGTGGTCTTGTATGTCTTCCATTTTCTGATGATTGCTCCCACAGTTGATTTTTTCACACCAAGCTGCTTGCCTATTGTAGATTCACTCTTCCCAGTCTGGTGCAGGTCTACAATACTTTTCCTGGTGTCCTTCGAAAGCTCTTTGGTCTTGGCCATGGCGGAGTTTGGAGTCTGACTGTTTGAGGCTGTGGACAGGTGTCTTTTATACAGATGATGAGTTCAAACAGGTGCCATTCATACAGGTAACGAGTGGGGGACAGAAAAGCTTCTTACAGAAGACGTTACAGGTCTGTGAGAGCCAGAGATTTTCCTTGTTTGAGGTGACCAAATACTTATTTTCCACCCTAACTTACGAATAAATTCTTTACAAATCCTACCATGTGAATTCATGGATTTTTTTTTTCACATTCTGTCACTCACAGTTGAAGTGTACCTCTGGTGCAAATTACTGACCTCTGTCATCATTTTAAGTGGGGGAACTTGCACAATCGGTGGCTGACTAAATACTTTTTTGCCCCACTGTACAGTACGATGTAAGATGAGCGGTGATATTTTAATTCTGGTTCTCCACCTGAATCTGAGTCATGAGCCTGCATGCACGAGAACCCCAAACTCAAAGGATGCTCACGCTTTAACGTCAGCTTGATGAGCTGATGACCTTTTCCTGTTCCAAAGACATTTGACGTGCATCAGACTTCATCTACGACTTCTCCGCTGAGCTACTATTACCCCAATAATAATATGGCCTCAGGCATTACTACAATAACCTGTGGGAATGTAATATTCCCATTACTACATCGTGACTTTATGTTACTTGCAGCTGTAAAAGGAAACTTTGTGAGCTGTTGGACGAGCCCACAGCCTCGTCCACAACGCAGCTTTTCAAATCTGTCGTACGCACTGTGGTCAGGATCTGTTTTGGGGGTCTGAGGAATCATAATCAGACTGCTTGGAGCAATACAACACTAAGACAGAGAAGGAGAATTCTTCTAATAAAAGAGTATTAGTACCATTCAAAGAGTAAGAGAGGAAGGTCATGATATCACTTCCTGTGCAGGCTCTAATATTTGTCTGCAAGTAGAAACTGAAACCTCTGAGTAGAATAACTAAACACGCATATTCACTCAGATGTCTGCAGGTCCTAACAGTGGTTTGGTTGGTTTGAGAAGTCAGATTAATAATAAATCATTTGTGTGGCTTGTTGGTAAGCCATACCAGCAGGATTCAACTTTGCACCCAACCACAAACAAACTTCAGTAAAATGTAGCTGAGGTCAGCGGCTGAATCCCCACGCAGGAGTTATTCATTCATTTGCTGGAACATTTCCACGTGGCATATGTGGATAGTTTTTAAATGTAACCACAGTTTAAACACACTTATCACACTCATGACCCAGCGCGGAGAAAGGTTTGACGGTTTCTGCTTAAATTATTGAAAAGTCAATGAGGTTTTTAAACGCAGCCTGCATCTCCACAGCACTCCCACCTGTGGGCAAACACAGACACACCTGCTGGTGTGGTGATGAGACTGTGGCAGTACTCTGATTGGACGGTCACAGCTCAGGAGAGCTGCAGGTTGATGACTGCAGGTGTTCCTCCAGAGTCCAGTCTGACTCCGCTGCTTTCCAACAACAAATGTTTCAATCGATTAGTGAGCACCTCAAATGCTGTCGTTACTATTCCTGTCGAGTGTGTGTGTGTGTGTGTGTGTGTGTGTGTGTGTCTGTAAATGAGTAAACACAGAGCGAGCGAGTGAGCGCTGCCAAATAAGAAAGTGAGAATCATTTCAGGCCTAATCACTGTAATTACTCCGTGTGTGTGTGTGTGTGTGTGTGTGTGTGTGTGTGCGTGTGTGTGTGTGTGTGTGTGTGTGTGTTCCTCATGTTGTGGGGACATAGCTGTGTTTGCTCAGAGGCAATGCGGGGACTCAGTTAAGTCTGGAGTGAGCTCTGGTTTAGATTAAGATTATCTTGCTTCATTCATAGTGCTGCCTTAAACCCATGAGCAAACAGAGACCTGCACATGGCGAACAGCTGTGATTGGTCTGTTCACGCTGCTCTTAGACAAATTTCACGCAAATCAGAGACTTCAGACCTGAACATGGACAGGAGTGGCTGCAGCCAGAAGGGTTCTGGATTAGTTTGGGATATTTTCTTGAAAACATCAAGATGATGATGTTGGACTCTAACCTGCAGCATGAGTTACCATGGTGATATACCTCAGTGAACTACCTTTAGTGCCCAGAGCCCAGGGTTAACCTGAAGTTACCTGGATAGGGCTAAATCCTGGCTTGCAGTGCAGGGCTCTGGTTTCTCATAGACGTCCATACAGTCAGGCTTCATCCAACACCAGAGGAGCGTGCTCAGATCCAGCTTCAGCTTCACTTTTATTCAGTTCATCTTCAGCAGCTAAACTTTTTTTGCCCAACATTAAAGACAAATTACGCCTTTTTGTCAAAGCTGAGCTAAAGCCGGAAAGTCTTGTTAAAACTGTGAGAACTGTAAAATTTTCTGTGGTTCTTTGTTCACTCTGTGTGTGCTGTGAAGCGTAGTTGCTCGATAGCCCCCCCCCCCCAACTAAAACACACACACACGTTAGTTGTCGATTGGGGAAGTTGTGCAGTCAGCAGCATCCCAAGGCAGCCGATAAACGCGGGCGCACTCCTTCTTAACTTTCTGTGCTTTCAGATAATCGATGGCGTGCCGTGTCTGGTACCGCTGTGTGGCATTAGAGCCGGACCATCTACTCATAAATAATTAAGCTTCCAAAGAGCTCTGCTGTTGCTATAAAGCTCCACTAAACTGTCTTCTGTTGTGAAACTGCAGCTTGCAGCTTCGATCTTTATGCTCATTGACTGAGCAGTGGAGCGTTTGAAGACTGTGGGACTAATCTATACTGATTCCTGTCATGTGCAAAATCCTGTGTGTGTTATACAGCTGTGAGTTTGCATGTTACAGTTCCAGGTAGGTGTGGGTGTGTGAGGCTTTAGAGAACATTTTTAGGCATTTTTATTGTTTAATGTTTAACAGAATGTGTCTATTTGCTGTTCTGGTTCAGACAAAAAACATCACATCAAACAAATAAAAACAAACACATTGTCATGGTCCTGGGTCTTTTGACCCAGCGTTTTAAGTTTGAGTTTATTTTGTTCATTAGGTTATCTAAGTTCATTTGGTTATTAGACTCCTTGTGTTTTCTTCCCCTGTATTTAAGCTTCCCCTCACCCTTCGTGTTTCATGCTGCGTGTCTTATGTTATCAAGTTTGTATTATTATGCCTAAGTGTTTCTAGTTATTATTTTCCCCTCGTGTTTCCAACCATGTTAAATCTCCCCTGCTCTTCATGCGTTTCATGTCTGTGTCTTACGTTGTCAAGTTCGGGTTGTCATGTCTATGTCTCATTATGTTTCCTGTTTTATTGTGAAGAGGTCTGGTGTTCTGTGTTCATCATGTTCAGTTTTACTCTCCCACTGTGACGTCATTATGTTCATGTGTGCCAGCTGTTTCCTCATGTGTCTCCACTTCCCCTAATCACCTCCTGTGTATTTAAGTCCTCTGTTTTCAGGTCGTCTGTTGTCCACGCCATGTTTCCTATGCCATGCTTCCAAGTTTCTTGTCTAGGTTTTTCTTATTGTTTGTTTAGATTTCC
The DNA here is from genome assembly GCF_057382275.1 of Copadichromis virginalis. Classification (NCBI taxonomy): domain Eukaryota; kingdom Metazoa; phylum Chordata; class Actinopteri; order Cichliformes; family Cichlidae; genus Copadichromis; species Copadichromis virginalis. The sequence continues at coordinate 29,550,993 of NC_140624.1, forward strand.
CAGTTTAGGTTTGTGTTAATTTTGCTTCAGTTTGCCTTGCCCTTTGTTTGTACCTTTTTTTTCCAGCCATATTAAACGGCTCGCTTTTTGTTAACATTCAAGTTTTGTTCCCTGTTCCTTGGAGTCTGCATTTTGGGTCCTTTTTCAATTCATACAGTCTGCCCTCGCCAGACTGTGACACACATTATGTTTCTGTCGTTTCTTATTAACATCAAAAGTTTCTAAGTGGCTGTAATTTTAACTTTAACACTTCAGCACATCATCTCTATTAGTATCTGGATGCCACTCATAATGGTAAAGCACTGAGGGTGGAATAATTCTCACAGTCAGCAGGTTATCACAGGTTACTACATCAATGAGTCCTAATCCAGGAAAGTGAAATACCCACAGCCTTTCCTAAGAGCTCACACCAGAGTGAAAATACACGCTAACCTCCTTGTGAAAAGCAAAAATCAGTTTTTTGCTGTCATAAACCAACTTTGCTGGTTGCCAGCTCTCCCACTGACCAACTGGTTACCCAGACTTCAAGCATGCAACTCCCACAACCTCTGAGGAACCTGGTGGAAGGCAACCCGTGTCTAACGATCACAGTGTGACTTGGACCGACTGTGGCTGCTCTCTGTTTGCTGAAGATTAAATCATTTAAACACACACAGAATGCCAACACGACAGGACCACACTGAGCTGGTCTGCAGCGATGAGCTCAGTTCATCTGTGTTTGTAGCGCTCAGCTCAGCGTCATATTCTGCTGCCATGCCCATATCGCTGTGTAGACACTGCGTCACCGTGTCTGCACCGTTTGGCTGGACTCTTTCTGTGTATAATCCACGACAGCTGATCAAAGTGTCATTAAAAACAGACTGCATGCAGTTACCAACGTAACCCTGTTCGCAGAATGATGACAGACCGACTCAGCCTTAGACAAACCAGTCCCCGCCTTCAAAGTGACCATTTAAAAGCCAATGAGATCGCAGCTCCACTGCACACCGTCGTTCTGCAGCACTTTCTTTGAGTGATGGTGTGAAGTTCAGAGTACGACTCAGAGTTAGTGTTAAATTGAGGAAATGAAGCTAGAAAAAGCTGTTTTGTTTGCGGCGTACTTGCTGAAACTTCTGCTGAGATGTGAAACACAACGTCAGGAGGGTTTATGTTGTTGCACACAAACAGGGACATTTTCTGCTGAGACACTGACCGGGGCCCTCAATCTCCTGCAGACATTACAGATTACTGACAGGCTTTTTGTACTCATGCTGCTCAATCACCAGGATTCAGATTACTGCCATCCCAGCATGTTAGCATTAGCTCTCCATGCACTTTTAACTTCTTGGGCTGGGAGGGTCGCCCTGCATAGGTTCACCTACGAATACCTGGCATGATTTTGTCTTCTCAATACTAAACTCGGCTTTTAGGCAGAGGTGGAAATGCACAGCTATACAGAAAAGAGGTGGACTTCATTTACAGCACAAGAAATCTGTGGAAAATTACCTTGTTAAAATGGATGATTTATCCTCTTTATGGTCTCATAATTGGTGAAAGTTAAAATCAAATTAAATTCCGATTAACTGCCCAGCCCTGGTTTTTTCTCACGGTTCCTGTGAGGAGAAGGAATGGGTGTGGATTTAATCTGAGTAAAAACCTCGTTCTTACGTGTGACTGCAGTCGTTCCCTGCTCACGCTCGCCACACACATACACACTCTGACTCTGTGTGTGTGTGTGTGTGTGTGTGTGTGTGTGTGTGTGTGTGTGTGTGTGTGTGTGTGTGTGTGTGACACGCAGCTGAGAATGAGATGAGTAAACAGCGAACAGTGGTGTCTCTCTGCGGAGCAATACTAATCAGCCTCCAGCTTACTCATTAGCCCGCATGCTAAATACCTCGCTCATTAGCCTGCATGCTAAACACATCAGTCATTAGTCAGACTGGTAAATTAGCCATTTATTGACTACATGCTAAATACCAACGTCAGTGTTAAATGTGTCATTTAGCAGGCTGAACTCCAAGCACCTCTGTGATTAGCTGCTGCTACAAGCCAGTCACTGGACAGAATACTTAAAGCCCGGCACATTAGCATGCATGCTAAATGGCTTCAGTCAATACTAAGTGCCCTGATCTATTAGCTAAAGGATTTGGCAATCTACTCCAAGCAATTACTTAAATACTGTCAGGTCACTGTGTGCCTGAGCCGCAGGAAATCCTGCACTTTCAGCAGCTCGGGCTGCAGCGAGCTGCACGACTCCCAAACACTTTTATTCATATCTACACAAAGGCAGCAGAGGCAGCTCCACAGGAGGTCCCTGCTACAACAAAAAGGATTTTTACTGTGGCCAACAAAACTCTCGTCTTTATGGACAATTCACTCACTCTGAATGCAGACACAAAGACATCAAACCATTAAAATCATTAGAAAAACTGAAACACTGAAGGAGGTTATACAGCGTAAAACATCCCAGTCCAAGCCTGCAGACTGTTTATTCCTCACTGTCGTGTAAAGAAACAACCAGGACAGTAATCCCTGTAACAAAGCTCAGGCTGCTTTCAACAGTGAAGTTATGGCAAGCTCTGGGATTTTTATGATGTCATACAGAGCAAGAGGATGGATTGTGCATTGAATACTTTCTTCGTGTCACCCAGGCCGTCTCCCCCTCTATGCTTCGCCTCCGCCTGTAGAAAGTAAGACGGTTTGCAGATGCAACCTACTTCTGGGACCTGTGTTTGGAATAGTAACTAACTTCTTGTTTCAGTGACTTGAGTTTCACGCTTCCACCCTTTTTCCTCTACCCCTCTTCCCAGGTTCCTGCTCTGGATATTTCCCAGTGTCGGTTCCCAGCCATGTCCACGACAGCCCCAAGGCTCCCTCATGTACTCCCTCACTGACCACTTAATGATTAATGCGAACCATGTATTCACTGTAAATGTGTACATAGAGTGACTCACATAGTGCCTCTTTCGGTAGGGCAGCGTCTATAGTATTCACCTGGAGTGTTTTTGTATTGAGCTTGTGTAACTTTCCTAGATTCCAGGGAATCTTAGTTTAACCTTCATAGTGTGACTAGTGGCATTCTGTTCTCTGCTGCAGGGATTTATTAGCTCGTTGTGATGATAATCAATCAGATGAGCTAGTTGTGTTTTCATCATTTGAAGTCATAGCTAAATCTGAACTTACAGTGACTGGTCTGAATTTAATTATTCCCCAGGGTTTAGTAAATCACACCAGGTGTCGTGTTTATTTGAGTTGTCACCCTGTCGGTTCTGTTATATGTTGTAAATAAAGTTTCGGATATTTGCATTCGCTTCACGTGCCTCTGAGTGGTGTCTGCACTTGAGTCCTTCCGCCTGTGTCAGCCTGCCGGCCGTGACATTGACCCTTGATTAATTTGGCTCAGATACTTAGCCAAATTAATCAAGGATAGAAAGAGAGAGCCTAGTTCTGCCTAGGTTTCGTCCTGTTAAACATTAGTTTTTCCTTCCCACTGTCACCAAGTGCTGCTTTTAGGGGTCATGTGATTATTGGGGTTTCTTTCTAATACTGTAGGGTCGGTAAGAACTTGACTCGATACCTCCTTATTCCAGTGTGCCTGGCTTTAAGTATTTGTAGGTAAATATAATTACACTGTGATTTAAAATAAAACATGCTGACATGACATGTACTTACAGGGGAATTATACCCTTATTAACAGGCTTCAATATAAAGTGTTATTGTGGGCTCTTTACCTTACATTAAATAGCACCGGAGGACACCACCTGTGTCACTGAAGGACATTACTTTAGCGCTTTAGCGGGAAGGTGAACAGCCTGGAGGCCTCAGTGTCATATTTAAATGAACCTTAGTTGAACAAGGACAATGTGTAAACTCCACAGTGAAGGTTCTCTGCCTTGTTCCACAGCACTGTGGGTTACATCAGTCACTCAGACTCAGTCTGCTCCCAAAATGAACTTTACAACTTTATTGTGAAACAATCAGCTTCTTCTGTTTGTGTGAAAAGGTTAAACATGATCCTGATGTTTGGCTTCATTCAGCTTATATAAGGTCACCTACAACTGAGGAACATGAACTGTCCGAAATATGAGATTAAACGTGTCATCACCCTGTGACCTCAGTCTGTGTACATGGCTGATATCGAGTCATTTCAAGTTTCCCTCGTTAGCTCTTCTACTGAAAGCCTCAGCAGTATTGATTTGATTTGATATACCTTTATTAGTCCCACAAGGGGAAATTTCATAAGGCTGCCAACCTATTGCACGCAATGGCGGCGCCATCTTACCCTCCAACCATACGTACATTACACAAAACATCACATGGGGAAGACAGGTCAGAGAGGTATAACAATGGAAAATGCACCACATGAGGAAAAATAAGGAGAAAAAAAAACTCCCCCCAGACTGAGCTCCAACAGGGAGATCAGTTTGAGAACAGAAAAAACACCTCTGCACATAGCACATGAAAAATACACCAAAGAAACACATGACAAGCAACAGGGGTGGGTAAAGGGTGTGGCATCGGAAGGGAATAAGCATCGAAGGCGTTTGGAAAGGGAGGGGGGATGAGTGTGTGCATATCAGTCTATATGTATGTGTGTGCGTGTCCAGAGTTCAGCTGAGACAGTGTCCTTCACCCTGCTAGGTAAACAGTCTCCCAGCCAACCCAGGTGGCCTTGCATGGAATGGGAAGGAACAGACTAAACACAGTCGTCATCAGGGTGTTTTTGTCGGCTCCAGCCTTGCGACCTCAGCTGGCGCTGAAGGGGTATCCGCATAAGTGATGGTGCTTTTTTACTTTAGTGCAAACAACTCATATGAATTTTAAAGCAGTTCTACAGTCCAACACTGGTCTCTCAATCTCCCGTTGGAGAGCCGCGAGCTTCGCCATACTTGTGTTCTGTGAAGTTGTCATTTCTTGTGCTCAAGGAGCCGATTTCAGAGAACCCACGGCAGTGTGCCTCCCCGAGATGTCATCCAATTTGCGCCCCGAGACGTTATTCCGGGCTAGCCCTTTCGAGATGTATCCAGTCTGCAGTCAGAGATCTTATTCTAAGTATTCACAGCAGCCGTAGCCTCTCCAAGATCTTATCCGTGCTGACTCAATGAGCCCATTTTGAGAAACTCACGCCTCTTGTGGTAGTGTTGTAGTAGTATTGTAGTATTTTGATTCTGTTATGTGCCTTCTGCAGTTGGTTTTTGCTCATTCGCACTCGCCCTGAGGGGCCTGCCTTCGCTCTTTTTGTCCTGCTCAGCAGAACAGCCGTCATGCCCTGCAGACTGGATGGAAGTGATAGCATCTTCCTTTTTGTTACTTTCCCACGTCCCCGGACTTTCAGGAGAACATAAGAGGTTGATAAAACAGACTAACCAGCTCAGGTGTGAGAACGACGTTATATCAATAGTGTTCCAGTGGATGCGTGATTTAGTAAATGAGACTTGTAGCAAGATAGCCCTTTGAGTGCTCACACTGAGTATAGAGGAACTATATAAGTATATAAGTACCAGTTATCATTTATTTATTAAGCAAAAACAATTTCTACCAAAAATCTGACTCTAAACAAATTCAGCTTTATTTCAGTTTGTTCTTTACTTTTGAATGCTCTGAATCTTATTTCAGCATTTTGAATATTTAATTGTTTTTTTTTGGCAGCCTTTTCAAATGTATATTGTACAGTATGTGTACAATATAACAACACATCCTTTTTATCCTCCATTTATTCAGTTGACTGTTCATATTGCATGCCCTGTGTTTAGCTATACGTTACTTTTCATAATGATCTGCTCTTTGAAAGATTTTTATTTTGGGGATTTTCTGGCTGCTTGTTAATGAGTTTTCATGGCCGCTCTCTCTGTGGCAGCACATTGTTTTAAGTTTATTTGGATCCATTATTTTCTTCCTAAACTCAGTATGGACATATTTTTAATATTAAATCATAATTTCCATATTTCCACATTAGCTCCTCGTGCCTGCAGGAAACCGCTGAGCCGTCCTCTGGGATTACAGCTCCGCTGGGTGAGAATCACGGGAAGCTGAGGCACTCACATCCTTTATAGTCGACTTTAAATTGTTTCCAGGACAGAAGAGCTCCGTAAATCTGAATATCATTAATGTTCGCAGGCAGATGGGCACAAAAAAAAAGATGAAAACAAATTTGGGTAAAATTCAAAGAATGTTAAAAACAGCATCTCTTTATCTGAAAGTCAAATTTCAAGTGTATGGTTTATGCAGCACTGCCAGGCAGTGAAAGAACCTGCACCATGTGTTCAACTCTAAAAACATCTGGATTTGACGCACATCTGTCACTCTTTATGACTTATGGGTTATTTTCTTGTAATCGTAAGAAAGCAGTGAGACTGAAGCAAACACAAAAGACATAAAACCATTAAAGCTGCACATGCGTTTTACCTTTGTGCACAAAGGTAGAACTCACAGTCAGCTGATACATTTGAGAAAGATGGCTGAGGGGAGAATATCTGTATATCCTCAGTGTTTCTGCCTCCTCTGATCACATTAACATAATGAGAGCGCTGTTTACTCGAGCTCTGCCGTTCCCACATTACTCTCTTAATGACTTTTTAATTGCATTTCCATGTAAACTGTGAAGATCACAGAAAGACAGAACAAAGACAGAGGAAGCAGCGCTCTCAAAGGCTGTTTTGGTCACAGTGTTCAATGATTATAACAGTGGAAATAAGCCTCAGACTGACTTATTTCAAGCAGAGTGCATGCTGAGCCCCGTGTGTAACATTTGTGGTGAGACTACTTCAGACTACTACAGCTGTGACCACACCCACGGGTTCAGTCTTGAAGCCTCAAGCTTCACTGTTAAGAACTGATAGTGATGTCACAAGGAAACATCTGGCCAATACCATTCTTTGATGAGGTGTCAGTCCTTGTTTCTATCTGGCAACCATGGCAATGGTGGCAGTGTGGAGGTGTGGTTCAGGTATGACGCATCCAAACCTGTTCCAATAGAGCACCTGCTACCTCCACAGGTGGCTTCGCCTCACCTACCTCCGCCCCCTCTGCATGTTTCAGCTGCAGGAGATGGAGGTGATCGGTCGCAGTGGGAGCTCGGAGCGGAGCTGAAGGAATCAACTGACAATGCAGAGAGCTGACTAATGCCTCCCATCCTCTATCCAACTCCCTCTGGGGACAGCTTAGACTGGCCAAAACCCTCCACCCTCCACCCTGACTCCACTCCCAGCCACACTCGCTCAGATAAAACAATAACTCTGTTCTTTTGGTCCACTCATATCGTCTCATATCCATTTATGTTTCTTTGTGCTAGTCTGTCACAGTGTGACGAGTCCCAATGTACTTCATCTCTCAGGGACTAGAAATGTGTGGAAGAAGACTGGATTCAAAGCTCATCTTCAGCTCTTGGTTCAGTCTGACAAAGTGAGTTATCCTTTCGCTGTACTTTCACCTGGATGTGCTCCTTCGCGAGAAATGCCAGACGTGTTGATTTCACCCCGATCTGCTGCGACTCTGTGAGAACAAAAGGCTGAATCACACCTCTAACAGCTGTTTGTGCTTCTGTCACTGGCTTCATGCTTTTATTTTCTGTAAAGGTGGCCATCTGTTGTTACTACCCACTCAGCTTTGTTGGCATTTATGTCTCTGTATATTTTCAGGCAGAAGAAGGTGATTTGTTCTTTTAATGGCAGCTCAGCATCCAGTGGGTTAGAACTGGACCTGAGACATGTTGCTACCTGAATCCAATCGCATCCATCCACACAGCAGAACACTTTTCATCTTTAACATCTTAGAAGGCAAAACACCAAAGTCACAGAGTGTGGCAGCTGTGGACCAGCAGCTCCTGTGTCAGATAAAAACAATCCCCACAGCTGGGAGTCACCGTGGACCCTTCGAGTCTCACAGTAGTTCTGATTTTGGTCATTAAAGAGAGGAGGATTATTCGAGATCACACCACATCCACTAAATATGAATCAGTGCAGATGAACATAACGCTCTCCTCTGGATAAAGTAGTCCGGAGCTCTACAAATTGAGTTCAGGGCAAGGATTTCTGTCTCTAGATGTGCAAAGCTGGTAGAGTCATACCCTAAAAGACTGGCAGCTGTAATTGCAGCAAAAGGTGGTTCTACAAAGTATTGACTCAGGGGGCTGAATAATTACGCACACCCCACTTTTCAGTCATTTATTTGTAAAAAATGTTTGGAATCATGTATGATTTTCATTCCACTTCTCACGTGTACACCACTTTGTATTGGTCTTTCACGTGGAATTCCAATAAAATTGATTCATGTTTGTGGCTGTAATGTGACAAAATGTGGAAAAGTTCAAGCGGGCCGAATACTTTTGCAAGCCACTGTATCCCTTTAAATGGAGAAGAGTCTGTGCAGGCCACACTCAACATGGATGAGAGGCAGTGAGCTCCTGTTTCAACAGCACTGAAATATTAAACAGAAATGTTAACCTGGCCAGTGAACACGTTAGCTGTTTAACTATTAGAGGTTACCCGATTAGTGTAGTTGCTAGCAGACTGTAGTTAGATAAAGATGACTAATTATAGAGGCTTAATGAGTCATAGATGGAATACTGAACTGTAACAGAGCGGACTGAGGATATATGAAGCAAGCGAGATCCTGCTGTGCAGAGCAGCGGGGATAACACAGCTGAACAGAGCAGAGAGTCCGGAGCAAATAAAGAGTCAAACCTGGACCAAAGCAGCCAGTCAGCAGAGGCTTCTTTATTTTTTGTGATTAGTTCAATCTTTCACAGAACTGTTTTTATATCTGCTTTGTACTTTATCCAAAGGACATTTGAACTTTTCCACAATCATCCTCTTCTACAATAATTAAATGATTTAGATGTGTTAGTATTGTGTTGTTTGTCTTATTTTATCTTCACACTCTGTGATAAAGCAATCCATCAATGACAATCATTTTAAAAAATACATAAAAACTCTAAATTTATTCTTAATGTATACTTATTTTGTTCAATCTCACTAATAACTGGAAAAATTAAGTGAAAACAAGTTCACTTTTTCGAGATATGAGTTTTTCGACAATTACTCCTGTTGTTGTAGGACGGGGTCGAGATCTTCCCCATGATATCAAAACAATAAACTATCAAGTATTATCAGGGTGTCAGTATTGACCTTGTCAATCCTCAGGGCTCAGAGGAATTAGAGGATTTTCAAGCTGATGGAGGGAAACAGAGACTCGCCTAAGCACTCCTCTGGCAGTGAAACGATCCAGAGCAAAAAAGCCAAAAGCACCAAGACTGGACGAAAAGTCGCTCATTCACCATTAGACTAATACAGCAGGTCATCAGTGACCAGTCTTCCATCAGTAAGACTATTTAAGGTCAAATCAGCTTTACTCCAAAGTGGAAGGGCACCAATAAAAATCATCTGTGAGAACAATGGGATCTGTGTATAGAAATGGCTGTGGTTTCTCTGCAGTGATTAATGCAGCATTTTTTATTCTACCCCTCAAACTGCAGCTCAGCCTCTACCCTTTAACCCCACATTCATCACAGAACTGTAACATGAATGCTTGCCATGAAGATAAACAACACGTTCTCACTCCTTAAGCGTAATATTTTACGTTAGGTGACAAATCGTCAACATTTTACGCTTTCGGGTACCCAACACGTTCCTAAATGACGAGATCGGAAAAATGAGAAAACATGAGAACCGTTTGGACTCAATCTACGCATGTTCGTTCACGCCGAAGGTCACCTTTCGCGTTCCTCAGGAACACTGCGGGACATGACAAAACGTCGGTATGCTACGCCCTGGGAGTGAGAACGGGCTGAGATAAAAACACCAAAAAAAAAACACCCAAGCTGTTTGTCTTCAAGCGTACAGACATTAGTGTACCAAATAATCTTTCTTTATTAGCATTGGATATCCAGGCCCTCTGCGGCTCTTCATCAGCTGCAGATGTTTGTGAATATTTCCATTTTTCTCTGCTTCTGCCTTTAAGTGCTTCTCTTCTCTTTGTTTGTGCTCAAGGACACATAAACGCTGTGATGGTCGTCACTCTCAGTATCGTTTAATGGACCGGCAAGTGGCACAAACACGTGACCGTATGGCGGGCAGGCACCACGCATCGGTGCCACGGTGATGGATCTGCGTAGGCCAATCAGAAATCAAGTCTCCATACATCACCTCAGCAGCTCGACACGCCGTAATCAAACAGCCAGCCACTGATTCATGGAGCGTTTTACAGCTCCTGCCACCAAAAAACAGCAAACCCTCCTCAGAGTGAGCCGTGTAAACAGGAAGACTTAACCTGCACCCAAGCTGCCGGTCCGAATCCTTTAACGACCAGCGGCAGAGAAATAGAGGTTTGTGTCGCCCACCTTCTCGTCTATCTGAACTCCTCCTTCTGATCTCTCCCTGCTCTGCACCATTTCCTCCTCTTTCTGTTCCCTGTCCTCAAATTGCATCTTCGTCTGTCATCTGCTGTCATCACACTTTGATCTGATTCCCGGGGTATCAGTCTTTGATCTGCTGATCCTCTGAGTTACCCTCAGCCCCGCCGTCTTGCTGCTGTTCACACAAACGCTGCAGTTTAATCAGCAGCTTGTTCCTTTCAAACAGCCTGCAGACTCATTCTTTTAACTCCATGACTGCAGACAGCTGTGCACATTAATCTGCTGTCAAACAATATTTGTATGCATTGTGTAAGCAATTAAATAACACTTAATAATGTAGCTGCACAAGATCCACAGTAAGAGTTGGAATTCATCTTCTAATGATCGCAGCTCAAAACCGTGAACTAGCAGCCAATTAAACAGAGAGAAGCATCCAGTGAAAGGAATCGCAAAAATCATAACGTTAAAGAGATCAACAGGAAGTGATACGTGCAATACCCACTGCAGCTTCATATGCAAAGGATCTGTGCACGCTGCTGAAGAAACATGGGTGGGGGAAATCCATCCAATATTTTGCTTGGTGACATTTTATCAATATCAAGGGCCATCAAAAATGGCAAATGGTCTGATTCTTATATAGCGCTTTATATAACGGATGCAAGAAGAGTGGAAAAACTGGTGAGGAGGGCTGGCTCAGTAATTGGAGCCAGATTGAAAAAAACCAAAACGGGGGGGGCATGATAAAATGATACAGTACAAATAGAAATGTATAAGATATCACTGACTGTCGCTCCTGTAAGAGAAACAAACGTACAGAACTTGGAACACAAAAGTATAAAATACACAGAAACATAATACAGCAATCTCCTTATAGTGTGTGTGTGTGTGTGTGTGTGTGTGTGTGTGTGTGTGTGTGTGTGAGAAAGAGAGACTATAGCTGTGTCCAAAAACGTAGGCTGCATCCTACGGAGGACCCGGCCTTCGCGGTCTACATGGGCCGGGTCCTTCGAAGACCGAGACAGCCGGAAGTGCGAGGCTGTGAAATGGGACGGTCTAGCCTTCAGATTTGCGTCACCGCTGTCTCGGTGGAGTTTAATAAATTCAGCCGTCTGCTCCTTGCTATCTAAAATATAACAAAACACTGGCATAAATTCTCGACCGTCTCACACTTCTGTTTAATCAGTTTTCTGCTTGACGTTTATTCAGCTGTGTGAAAATCCCGGAGGAACCCACCCGATGGATTAATAAAGTTTTATTTAATCTAATAATCTAATAACATTGATTTCAGCCAAAACAATTTACTCTGGAACAAATAAAACAAAAGCCAAACAATTACATTTTTAAGTTATCCGAGTGATATATCATGTTTAACCTGAGTAGCAAGTCCGCTGCTCTCGCCGGCTCGAGTGGCCATTGAACCCCCCGGCTTCCTATCGAGCGGGTGGGTAACAGACGTCTTAGAAAACGTTGGCGCACTTTTGCAAATATGCGATGTCTTGATAAACCAAGCAGATATTTAAAGTTTACACAGCTACTTTCTCGTTAAATATGTTAAAAGTTCATTTTGTGACCCAGAAAGATTAATAAGAGTAATTTTAAAACTTAGTAGCGGCCGCCATTGTTGGAAACTGAAATTGCCTAGGCCGCGCTATGAATTCTGGGATATGGTGGGCCACGAAGGACACACCCGACCCATCCTTCAAATGAAGGACGCATTTGTCGGCCACATTTGAAGGAGTCGACGAATTGGGACAGCCTTCGTCGCCTGGCTGTGACGTAATCGGCCTTCAAGTGCGGCCTCCGGAGGATGCAGCCGACGTTTTGGGACACACTCTCAGAAAAAATTTTGGTTCTTAAATGGTTCTTCAGATGTCTTCATGGTTCTTTAAAGAACCATGGTTTTTTAAAGAACAAAAGGTTCTTCATCCTTAGCTATCTAAGTTTGATGGTGTAAAATGGCATAAATATTTATTCACTATAATGAATTTTAATAAAGTATTACTAATTTCTGCTTCAAGCCATTACTTTTGAGATTATTATATGTTCTGTTTTCAATATGTTCATATGCTAATGACACAAATAAGTGTAAAGTGTATTTCTATTGTTATACATTGGAAAATTGTGAATCTTTTATTTTGACAACTGGTTAGACAGGAAGGCTTTTATTTTGACATGTGCATAGACAGGAAGCAGGAAATGCAGAGAACAGTGGGAAAAGCATGTCTACACTTTTGTAATCATTCATGTGGAATCCAAAGCAATCCTTCAAAGGAGTCCTTCAGAAAGCAATAGTCTTTCACTCCAGTTCAATGTTGTCAGTTGAAGATGATTGCTATGTTTGGAGTCATTAAAGGAGCAAGTACGTTCACCTTCTTGGCTCTTGAAAAGGAGTTTAACACATAGAGAGAACAGTACAGTGAAAGACTATATTCGTCAGAGGGATTCTCCAGCATAGTTATGGATACCAAAATGGACGACAAAGTGTCATCGCTCTCCAGCTCCAAGCGCACCTCTTCTTCAAAGCATTCAGTAGCCAGCGCCACTGCAAAAGTCAGAGCTATCGCTGAAGCTGCACGCACCAGGGCCACATTTGCACAGAGGGAGCTCGAAATAAAAAAAAAAACAAAAGGCCAAGTTGGATTTAGAAAAGGCTACTCTTGAGGCAGATCTAGAAGCATTGGAACTTGAAAAAGCAGCTGTCGTTGCTGTTGCTGAGGCTGAGGTTTTAGAAGCAGTAACAGCCATAGACTGTGATGATATACAGAGCAACAGGAGTGGCATCTCATCTTTGTCCATAAAACAGCAAACCGAGGCATACCTCGAAGATCAAGCTGGAATCAGTTTTAAACCTGCCATAGATTCTCAAGCCACACTGAGTCCCATCTATGTTAAGAAAGCATCGCTGTCAACAAAACAAGAACTCCCAGAATCCAACGTAGAATATCACACTTTATCCACAAACCCTGGTTACTCACAGCTAAGTGAGCATCAGCCAACTACAGGACAACAGCCATTCTCGCCTCAGTCCACTCCATTAAGCCCTCGCTATTTTTGTAAGGCATCTTCAGAACACAGTCCACACATAAGGCATTCAGATACTTCTCAAAGGATCAGGATACAGCAAAACTCTCAGACTCCATCTACAGGCATGTTAGACTTTGCAAAGTATCTGGCACGCAGGGAATTAGTAACCACAGGTCTCACTAAATTTGATGATCAGCCAGAAGGCTACAGAGCTTGGCAGTCATCCTTCCTCAGCATTTGCTTTTTTTGTGGCAAAAAAGGCAAATGGGGTATGCTTTCCCCCATTTGCCTTTTTTGTGGATTTTGTGAACAGTGAAGCCAAGGCTAGGAACGATCCCAGTTTTGTTTTGACAAACAGCAGCCGTTGTTATAATCGAAATGAAAAACCCATGGCAAATCATGATGGTGGGAGAACTGCCATAGCCGTTTGAAAGACAAATGTCTCTACAGTAGTCAAAGGAGCTTGCAAAGAAAAGCGTCTGGACTTCTTTAAGTTGCTTGAAGACGTTTCACCTCTCATCCGAGAAGCTTCTTCAGTTCTAAGGTCAAATGGTGGAGAGTCCCAGATATAAACCTAGTGGGAGAAACCCCCCACAGAGGGACAAAAGGACCCCCTGATGATCCTCTAATCGTCTAAGCCAAGGTGTGTAACTGGGTGTGGGTCCCAATCAGCCAGAGTTTCGGGTGTGTTCATTGTGAAACCTGGCCCCACCTTATCATGCGAATTCCTGAGGGCAGATGGCCCAGGATGTGAGTGGGCGTTAAGGCGTCTGGGAAGGGATCTCAAAACTGGATTATAGATGGCAGAGAGTTGGTGTCGTAAACCCCCGCCTCTGTTCAAAGATGGTCGCTCACAGTGGACATAGATGGCTTCTTTCACTCCTCTTTCAAACCATCTGTCCTCTCTATCCAAAATGTGAACATTGGCATCCTCGAAAGAGTGTCCTTGTCCCTCTGTGGGGGGTTTCTCCCACTAGGTTTATATCTGGGACTCTCCACCATTTGACCTTAGAACTGAAGAAGCTTCTCGGATGAGAGGTGAAACGTCTTCAAGCAACTTAAAGAAGTCCAGACGCTTTTCTTTGCAAGCTCCTTTGACTACGATGACCTGGATGACTGAGAACCTTCACAGACGTCTCTACAGTAGCTAATCCAAGCTCCAGACATAGAGAAGAAACAGATGGGAGAGGCGCAAATGATCTTGCTAAGTACTGTCCACTTCACAACAAACCCTACCCTCTGGAAAAATGTAGGGTCTTTAAAGCGAAACCACTCATGGAACGGAAGAAGTTATTAAAGGACCACAGGTGCTGCTCAGTTACTCATGTTGCGAGGGAATGTCACATGAAGCTACAGTGCAATGAATGTGAGAGTGATAAGCACTGCACTGCTCTTCATCTGGAGACTGCTCTCCCAGAAGCGTCGCCTCCTGCATCAGTGTCAGATATAGACCAGCGAAACAACTCCACAACAAAAGGTAACCTCAAAGTGCACTGAAGTCTGTGGAGTTGGTCTCCTTGAACAATCTTGCACTAAGATCTGCCTGGTGCGAGTTTTTCCAAAGGGACAACGAGAGCGCTCAGTCAAGATGTATGTCATCCTTGATGACCAGAGCAATCGCTCGCTGGCCAAATCTGAGTTTTTCCAACTCTTTGGGATCAGTAGCAACCTTTCCCTGTACTTGCTGAAGACATGCGCTGGTACTACTGAGATGACAGGGAGAAAGGTAGTCGGTTTCCAGATTGAGGCTTTAGACAGTGAAGTGTGCTTAGACTTACCTCCACTCATTGAATGTAATAACATCATGACCAACAGGTCTGAAATCCCCTCACCAGAGGTTGCGTGTTCCCATGCCCACTTGATGCCCATAGCGCCTTACATTCCTGAGATAGATCCCGAAGCACAGATTTTGATCTTACTGGGAAGAGATCTCATACGTGTGCACAAAGTAAGGCAACAAATTAACAGCCCCCACAATGCTCCCTTTGCCCAGCAATTGGATTTGGGATGGGTGATAGTTGGGGAAGTTTGCATCAACAGGGCACACAAGCCTACTGTAGATGTCTATAAGACTAGTGTCCTGCCGAATGGACGTCCATCTTTCATGGTGCCATGTCAGAATGAAATATCTGTGAAAGAAAAGTTGGCGTATGGCGGGGAGCAAAGACCCGATATTTACCCTTGCCTGTCCAGTTATGGCTCCATCAACATGCCTGCTGAGGAAAAACTTGGGGTAAGCGTATTCACAAGACAGACATGTGATAACGAACCGGCTTTGTCGTTTGAAGACGAGAGCTTTCTGAACATCATGCAGAAGGAGTTCTGTCAGAATGAACAAAACAGCTGGGTTGCTCCTCTGCCATTCAGGTCGCCCAGACCACACCTACCAAACAACTGTGCTCAAGCCTGGTCTCGTCTCCACTCTCTGGATCGCACATTGGGCAAAAATCCTAAAATGAAAGAGCAGTTCATTGCGTTCATGAAGAAGCTCTTTGAAATGGGCACGCTGAGAAGGCACCTTCTCTCCAAGAACATGAAGAATGTTGGTATTTACCCATTTTTGGGGTCTACCACCCCCAAAAACCCGATCAAATACGTGTGGTATTTGACTCAAGCGCACAAGAAAGTGGCATTTCTCTTAACGGCGTCCTGCTTTCAGGCCCTGACCTAAATAACTCCCTGTTAGGAGTGCTGCTCAGGTTCAGAAAGGACATTGTTGCTGTGACAGCCGACATCCAACAGATGTTCTATGGTTTCATGGTGAGAGAGGACCACAGAAATTATCTAAGATTTCTTTGGCACAAAGATCATGACCTGACAAAGGAAGTAGGGGAATACCGCATGCGCGTGCATGTGTTTGGGAATAGCCCGTCACCTGCAGTCGCTATATATGGACTTCGAAGAGCTTCCCAAGAGGGTGAGCACAAATACGGACCTGACACACGCCAGTTTGTGGAGAGACACTTTTATGTGGACGACGGACTGATCTCTCTCTCGACAGAAGCAGAGGCTATTGACCTTCTCAAGTGCACTCAACCATCACTGGCAGAATCTAATCTTAAACTGCATAAGATTGCCTCCAACAGTATCAGAGTGATGCAGGCTTTCACCCCTGAAGATCTGGCTACAGGTTTAAAAGACTTGGTGCTAAATGAGGAAGTTCTCCCAGCACAAAGAAGCCTTGGTCTGTGCTGGAGGATAGATTCTGACAACTTCACATTCAAGGTTGCAGCTGACGATAAACCCTTCACTCGCCGAGGAGTGCTATCGACAGTTAACAGCCTCTTCGACCCACTGGGCTTGGCTGCTCCAGTGACCATCTGAGGACGAGCACTACTAAGGGAACTTTCAGCTGACATATGCGACTGGGATACAGAACTTCCCACAAACAAGTTAAATGAATGGGAAACATGGAGAAGATCACTACAGGGTTTAAGTAATCTTCAGCTTCCTCGTGCCTACATACAACAGTCCCTCTCCACTGCCATGTATACTGAGCTGTGTGTATTTTCTGACACCTCAAACTGGGCCATAGGAGCAGTAGCTTACCTGAAAGTCATCACTACAGACGGACAGTGTCGAGTCGGCTTTGTACTTGGAAAAGCCAAGCTAGCTCCTAAACCAGAGCCCACAATCCCTCGCCTGGAACTCTGTGGTGCAGTGCTGGCCGTCAAAGTGGCAGAACTAATCCTCAGGGAACTCGATCTTAAACCTGATACTGTGAAGTTTTTCTGTAACAGCAAGGTGGTTCTCGGATACATCCACAATGATTCTAAATGATTCTATGTGTATGTGCACAATCATGTTCACCGAATTCGACAGACAACTACTTGCCAACAGATCAGAATCCAGCTGACCTAGCCACCAGATCGGTCCAGCATCTCGGCTTGGAGAGACTATGTGGTTTACAGGTCCAGATTTTCTTCACAAGCCTCCTGTGGCTGAAACACATGAGCCCTTTGAGCTGGTGGGACCAGATGCAGATGTGGAGGTAAGACCACAGCTGACATCCTGTGCTACCCATATAACCGAGGGTAAGTTAACTTCAAATAGGTTCCAACGCTTCTCCACCTGGAGGTCTTTACTGAGAGCGATTGCCTTCTTGAGCCACCAGACTCAATCATTCAGTACCAACCCCCCAAATACATGTAGAGGATGGCATATGTGCAACAAACTTCATACTCCAGAAAAACTGGAGGCAGCAAAGCTGACCATACTTAGGTTGGTCCAAAGGGACGCTTATCCAGAAGAGTATGTTGCACTGCAAGAGAATAGAGCAATTTCAAAGACAAGCACAATCCTCAAGCTAGACCCTTTCATGTGCAACAGTCTTTTACGGGTTGGTGGACGTCTGAAACACTCCACTGTTAGTCTTGGAATGAAAAATCCAATCATTCTCCCAAAACAGAATCATGTGACCAAATTGCTAGTGACCCATTACCATCAAAAGATAAAACATCAAGGACGACAGTTTACAGAAGTGGCAATCAGAGCGGAAGGCCTGTGGATTGTTGCTGGCAAAAGGTTGATTAGCTCTGTAATCCATCCCTGTATTGTCTGCCAAAAGCAGAGAGGAAAACTGGAAGTCCAGAAAATGGCCGACCTTCCCCCAGAACGTCTGAGCATGTCTCCTCCCTTTACATATGTAGGGTTGGATGTTTTTGGTCCGTGGGAGGTAATCACCCGAAGAACTCGAGGTGGAGAAGCTCAGAGTAAGCGATGGGCGATCCTTTTCACGTGCATGAGTACCAGGGTTCTGCATATAGAAGTCATTGAGTCCATGGACTCAAGTAGCTGCATCAATGCATTACGCAGACTTTTTGCTTTAAGAGGGCCTGTGAAGCAGCTGAGGTCAGACTGTGGTACAAACTTTGTTGGAGCATGTTCTGAATTAGGAATAAGACAAGATGATCAGAGTCAAGACAAGATCCTGAGATACCTCTACGAACACGGCTGTACATGAGAGTTCAACCCTCCACATGCCTCGCATATGGGAGGTGTGTGGGATTGGTGTAACCAGGAGGATACTGGACTCCATGTTGTCTCACGGTAAACACAGTTCCCTGACTCATGAAGTGCTCTGTACCTTGATGGCAGAGGTGTCTGCTATAATCAATGCAAGGCCATTAATCCCAGTCTCCTCCGATCCTTCTTCACCACTGCTGCTGACTCCTGCTATGATAGTAACGCAGAAACCTGGTGTACCACCTCCAGCTGGCGAGTTTGTTGGAAAAGAACTTTTGAAGTGCCAGTGGAGACGAGTACAGGTACTTGCTGATGAATTCTGGACGCTCACCTTCCTGGCTCTTGAAAAGTAGTTTGGCTGGCTGTTTATCTATGTTCACACTCAGGGAGTTTAACACATAGAGAGAACAGTACATTATATATTTTTGAACATATAGCATAATGATAATACTAGTTATTGTAAACTTTACAAACCACCCAACAGTATTCAAAGGAGCTTGCAAAGCAAAGCGTCTGGACTTCTTTAAGTTGCTTGAAGACGTTTCACCTCTCATCTGAGAAGCTTCTTCAGTTCTAAGGTCAAATGGTATAGTATAGTATAGTATAGTATAGCACGTATAGTGCATCTGCAGGTAAATGAACATCAAATCTCTAAGACAGACTGAAATCTGTATATTTATCACCCTTATGATAAAACCCATGTCAGCCATTGGTTTATGGACTTAGTATTTTGAAGCCTCAACATTTGCTTTATTGCTATTGCTACGTTGCTAGAGGAGAACTTTAATAGCAGGCTTGTACAAAGTGAGGCTTTGTGCTCACATTTGCTGCAAACACTCGTTTTACCCTGTTTGATGCAGAATTCACTTGAAATCAGGCAAGAACTGGACTTGTTTTTTATAATGTGTTCTTGTGAATTGATTGTGTATCGTGTATGTTTGATTTGACTTTCTGCAAGACAACAGTCGCCCGCTGGCCAAAAAAGTTTTCCAAATACCTCCACGTGATCTAGCCTGGATTTAGAAAAGAATAGCAAAAAAAATCTGCACCTCCTGCTTCAGATGCAATTTGTGTTTCTGTGTTCAGAGGCAGCGGTGAGAGGAGAGACCTCGGATCATCCAGCTGGAGAGCCTGACCATGAGGAGTCTACCTTAACTCAGCTCTTCCAGGGCACCCTGCAGACTCGGCTGCTGGCATCGGTGAGGGATGACGTGAACGCCAGTGAGCCAGCGAGTCAGACCTTCTGAGGACGGTTTCACTTTTCTCTCTTCCGTATAATTGACTCTTTCCTCTCTCTCTCAGCTCCTTGTCTCAGAGTGGGAGGGATTTGAAGCACAAAGGGAGGATGTCATGGTCCTGGGTCGAGCGACCCAGTGTTTGAGTTTTATGTATCTTTTGTATTCATTTGTGCCCTAGTTTAGCTCATCTAGTTTATTTTGAGATTGCTGTTTAGTCCTTTGTTCCTTAGTTGTTTATGTCATCTCCCCCTGTACTAAGTCTCCCTGGTTCATGCGTCATGTCTGCGTGGTTATGTTTAGTTCATGTCATGTCTAATCTCGATGTTTCCTGTTTTACTTTGAAAGTCTGTATTCAATGTCAGTGTATTCAGTTTCACTTCTCCTGTCCCGTCGTTAAGTTCATGTGTGTCAGCTGTGCTCCCATGTGTGGCCACTTCCCCTGATCATCCCTCATGTGTATTTAGTCTCTGTGTTTCATACAGTCTGTGTCGCGTCGTCTGTGTTTCCACCCTCCATGTCCTCACGGCCAGTCTGTACAATCATCGTCATGGTTTTCTGAGTCTCCTTAGTTTATCAGTATCTGTTTCCCAGTTTAGTTTAGGTTCAGTTTAGTCACGGTGTTTCTGCTTTGTGTTGAGACCTGTCATCAGCCACAATAAAGGCTCGCTTTCAGTTTAAGTTTACTCCGGTCTACTCTCTTGTGTTCGCACCTGGGTCCACCACACACACCACTGCACGGTCTGTCCCCTCAGATCGTGACAGAGGAGCTTGTCATTTGGTTGGCTGATATGGATGTCCGCCTGAGTGAGGTTGACTAGCTGACAGTGTTGGGTGTAACGCGTTACTGTATTTAAATTACTTTTCCACTGAAAAAGTAGAGTAACTAATTACTGTTCATTTTTAGGTATTTTAAATACAGTTACTTACAATGTACTTGCGTTACATTGTAAAATAACTAAACTCGCTGAAAATCATTATTTCATTTCAATAATTTATCTTCTAAAGGTAAAAATAAACTCTGCCGCTTTAACATCGCTGTAGTGCAGCTGTACGTCATTTCGCGCCAGTTTGCCGCATAGTCGTATTCTACAGCCGAAGATGTCGGACTCAGCTGAAGCGAGGGCCTGTTTTATGAAATGGAAATATTCCCGTCACTTCACTTTTCTAAAACAAGCAGACAAGAACATTACGGTAATATGTAAGCTGTGTCCTGGGGAGAAAAAATTATCGGCCGCTGTCAATAGCACGAGTAATCTGCTGAAGCACCTGACACAGAAGGCTTTGTCTGTGCTGCCGAGTGAGCCATCTTCATCATCCATGGATAACACCGCGGCAACTCCTGCTAAGCAGACGAAACTTGATTTCACTTCAGCAACACAGAAAGTGTCTGAAGGTGAGCTTAAGAAAATGATTGCAGGTTATGTTGTGGAAGAGATGCTACCGCTGCGTACTGTAGAGTCTCTGTCTTTTAGGTGCATATTAAACAAAATACCTGTGTGTGGCAAAAAAGCAGCACTGCATGATCGAAAAACGTTTTCTACTTACTTAGATAAGTGTTACTTACTTACTTAGATAAGGGTGGCTGTAGCTCAGGTGGCAGGTCAGCCACTAATCAGAAGGTCGGTGGTTCGATCCCAGGCTGCCTCCTGGCTGCATGCCAAATATCCTTGGGCAAGATACTAACCCCATGTTTGCCTACTGGTGGTGGTCAGAGGGCCCGGTGGCGCCAGTGTCCGGCAGCCTCGCCTCTGTCAGTGCGCCCCAGGGCAGCTGTGGCTACAATGTAGCTTGCCATCGCCAGTGTGTGAATGTGTGTGCGAATGGGTGGATGACTGAATGTAGTGTGAAGCGCTTTGGGGTCCTTAGGGACTAGAAAAGCGCTATACAAATGCAGGCCATTTACCATTATGCTGACATGGAAATGGAGCTTAAAGAGACATTCGAGAGTTTGGAATATATTTCCACGACTGCTGACATTTAGACGAACCATAACAAAAGTTTTCTCGGAATGACGGCACACTGGATTGATCCTTCTACTTTTGTACGAGGACATGCTGCGCTAGCATGTAAAAGAGTTCGAGGGAGACACACATATGATGTCATCGGCAATGAAATCGAGCAAGTACATTCGGCTTATGGACTGAACTCTAAAGTGACAGCCACCGTGACAGACAACGGGTCCAATTTTATCAAAGCTTTCAGAATGTTCCAAAAATCAGACTCTGATGAGGAATCGGAAGAAGATGAAGAGATGACATTTACTGATGTTGAGCAGACCCTTTCCACAGAATCTGAAGGATAGTTTTCTCTCCCTCCACACTTAAGGTGTGCATCACACACACTGAACTTAATTTTTCATGATGTTGAGAAATGGCTTCAAGAAAATGAGGCAAAATTAATCTACAGAAGTGCAACTTCAAAGTGTTCTGCAATGTGGACAAAAGCAAACCGTTCTTCTGTTGCTTAAGAGTTGGTAGATAATTTTTTCAAGAAAAAAACTCATAGTACCTGTTTCAACACGATGGAATTCATTTCACGATGCTCTGTTCAGGATCACTGACATTCCCCTTGCTGAATTAAATACTGTCTGCACTCAGTTTGGAATCAAATGCTTCACTGATCGGGAGTATCTGTTCCTAAAGGAGTATTGTATCGTGTTGAAGCCACTCACTGTTGCACTAGACATATTGCAAGGAGAAGAGAACTGCTATTTTGGAATCCTTCTTCCAACTCTGGAGATTCTAATGTCCAGGACGCTGGCACTGCAGGACGAGCTTAAGCTGACAGCATCCCTCCCTGATATCATTGTTAAGGTAATCTATATATAGCATTACCCTAAAATAAATTTTTGTTTTATTTATCATGCTCTTATGTGAAGTGTCTGATGTATTTTTTTCTCATAGGCGATCAAGGTGCGCTTTTCCTCAATGATGGACAATAAAGAAGCTCTCCTGGCTGCAGTCACTTTGCCTAAATTTAAGTTACGCTGGATCAGAGAAGAAGAGAAAAAAGACATGGTTAGGGCAATGCTTACTACAGAGTGCCGTGGGTTGTCTCTTGAAGACCAACAACCTGCTCAAGATCACAAGAACCCTGCTGACTCCACTGATGACTTTTTTTCATTTGAGGAGGACGACTCTACCTACTCTGCTGAAACAGAGGTGATGGAATATTTGAAATCTGCTGGGTCTGAGCTGGGTGTTCTTAGCCAGCTTCCCAGGATTAAGGCCATTTCACTGAGGAACAACACAGCCACACCATCAAGCGCACCAGTCGAAAGGCTTTTTAGTCTCGGCAATCTTGTGCTTACACCCAGAAGGAACAGACTGTCAAGTGAACGCTTTGAGAGACTTACATTAATGAGATACAACAACTTTTTCAAAAACAACACAGCTAAGTAGTACAAAAAATGTTTTGGAAAACATGAGTGCATACAGCATGCAGGAAATATGGTGCTCATTGGTTTGAGGAAGTTTCAGCGGAATTCTGTTTGTTAACCAAAGTTCAGAGTTAACTTCACTTTGTTGAATCGCATGACATGATTACATACATTATGTATGAATATGTTACTCATTGCTTTGAAAATGTAAAAATTTTAATGTTTACTGCGTGAAATATGTCATGTTTAACATTTCTTAAGTTAAGCTTTTTTGTTATTCAGATATGTTGCAGAAAAATATATTTGTTATTCTGAAATTGTGTTTCCTAGCTAAGGAAAGTTACATTCCTTACTAAAAAATGTAAATATTAAAGAATGCTTTTTTTTATAGAATGTAATAAAGATGATTCAGGAAGCGAAAAGGCGAAACTATTTCATGTTGACTCGTATTTTTAAATGATTTATTATTTTAAGAGTTTAATTTATATTGTTTGTCCACTCAAGGTTTATGGGGATTTTAATAAGTATTTAGTTAAATTACTTATTGAGTAATTAAGTTACTTTTCAGACACAGTAATTAGATAAGTATTTTAAATACAATATTGATTGAGTAATTAGTAATAGTAATTAATTACTTTTTTAAAGTAACTTACCCAACACTGCCAGCTGATAGGAAACGCCTGTGAAAAACTGAAACAACTGCAGGTGTGGGCTTGTTTTGATATGACATATATTTGATATGATACATATGTCAGAGACATTGTCCTAAACTGGACTAACAAAGGACCGTGAGTCCAACATGAAACTTACCTTACATAACGTAAGGCTGAAGTTCATTGATAATTTTAATCATAAACTTGAAATATTTTTACTGAACATGCAAACATCTGCTGATGAAAATGTGTTGATTTATTGGTCTGTTTTGAAGGTGTTGCTATTTCTAATGTGTTTTATCACTTTCTGATGTTTTATTAATTAAACAATACATGTATTAATTGTGGTGTTATCTGTAGATATAGTATTTATATATATATTTATTTATAGTATAGCAAATATATTTAATTATTACTGTTTAAATGACTAATATGTGACATGTAGTGATGTTGTGCTGAGGGTTAAAATGCCTTTTTGTCTTTTGGTATATTACGAAATGACAATAAACCATTAATATATGTCTATGCTGTGCTCGTATTTATTTTACCCTACTCAAATTCAATTTATGATACATTTTATTTTGAAAGACTTAAAATGGTTCTTTAAAGAACCACTCAAAAAAGGTTCTTTAAAATGCTCTTTTAAAAGAACGATTTGAAGGACCTTTTTAAAAATGGTTCTTTAAAGAACCATTTTAAATCTTTCAAAATAAAATGTATCATAAATTGAATTTGAGTAGGGTAAAATAAATATGAGTACAGTGGTCTGCGCTGACGTGATAAATAACATGACTGCTGCTGCCCTCACCTGCAGGCTGCTGAATAACAACACAAATTAGGATGGATGATGAGCTTTCTGAGCCACCCAAATTGCGAGCGGTATTCAAACACAGCCGTTTTATCAGTGTGAAGTCTAAAGTAGGCCAGCGGAGAGGAGAGCAGAGTGCCTCACGCCTCCTAATTGAGATGTCACAGATTCGGCCTGTTTACCTCAGTGAGCGCGTGTTGCAGAAGGGTGGAAAATCTCTCCGGCACACAGGAGGCCATGAATCCAGAGTTAGGACCAAAATAAAATGTCTGCTGAACAGCAACATGTTTAATAGATCCATCAGACAAACAGCATAGACGTCTGGTCCTGAAGACGGTGTACTGCATGTTTCAGATATTGGCTCTACAGAGCAGCCAGAGCTCAAACTTTAGGTTCTGATCCTGATGACTGTCTCACAGCAGAAAGGTGTGAGAGAGTCTGCACTGTTTTCATCTTCAGACTGCAGTAAATGAAACGCAGCACACTCCGAACTGCAGGTCAGAGGCTGCATTCACACAGACCCTCCAGCCAGGTGTTGTCCATGTTTCAGCCAATGAAAGCTGTAATCTTTGGGGTTCGGGGTTGGTCACAGTCGACCTGTGTTTGTAGAATTTCTGCTTATTTGGAAAAGCCAAATAAAAAAGCTATGGAAGGAAAACTGAGAGGTCAGAATGAATGAAACTTCATTTGACTGGCTCAGGCATCTCCACCAAAGAGGGCTCTTTGGTGTTAAGAAAAAACTTTTAGCCTATGTTAAGAAAAAACAAAAATATTTTATTTAAATAAAAAAACACAATGGTGGTGAAGGAAACAAAGAGAAACTGGCTTCTTTTGTGTTTACAGGCTGTTCTATTGTTTATCTGTCTTACACACTCTGCCAAACAACAAATACAAAATTAAATAAAAACTATGTTAAAAGTCAAAATATCTCTTCCAGTGAACATAAAAAAATTTCTGTGATATAAAGTTAAGTCTTTTGTGCAATTTGGCGCATATCAAACAAATAAATTAATAATCCAAAAAGTAGCTATATTAATACTGAAACAAACAAGAAAAGAAGGTAAAATATTCCCTCCAAACAAAACTTATAAATTATTCCATCCTAGGCATCCAGGTAAGCCTGGTGGGTCGCCGGGAGGCTCCAGTTGAGGGGTGGGTACTGTCATGGTCCCCATTGTTAAGTCAAATTGTTGAATGTGTCATTGTGGTTCTTAAATTTGTAAAGTCTTAGTTCAAGCAGTAGGATCAAAGTCATTCCTTTGTCTCTGACCACCTCTCCAGCCACTCTGTGCTGGGGGAGGTTTTATTGCAGATACATCCTATCTGAAAGATCTGATTCTTGTGTGGTAAGCTTCCTGCCCTTCTGTGGCTTCACTGTGTTGTGCATGGTGAAACAATACAGGAACTGATGATGAGATGAGATGATGAGATAGCCTTTATTTGTCAGTTGCAGGTCTTTTGCCCACAACCGAGATGACAGACCTTGCTGACCGTACATACAATACACAAACATCACATTGGGGAGACAGGTCAGGCTAGGTAGCGAGGAAAAAAAAACATTGAAATGTGTAACACAAAAGGATAATACAGGAATGCACAGATATCAACACACCATAGCACAATAAACACAGACAGCAACATGGGAAAGAGTTCCAGTGTGTACATCTGATCTGGGACTGCTGCAATCTTTCGACTGCGCCTCCAACTGACCCGATGTGTCACGGGTTGCTCTGAGGATCCACTCGCAGGACTCCGGAGTGTGTTGTAACAGAGACAGTTTATTCACAAATACCTTCACCAAGTGTATTTACAGGCAGTGCGAGGACAGTGCTATATACAAGATGTGCGAGGACGGGTTCCAGGGCTCCAGGGAAAACAAGGGGATCACACACACGCTCACGCCAACCTCTCTCCGCTAGTGACCAGCCACCTCATACACGCTCCACACGGGGAAACACGGGGACGGGTCCGGGGAATCTAGAACAGAGAGACAAGTGTTACTTTCTGAGGCGGAAGTGTGGGAAACTAGGGCTCGACGTGTACTGACAGGAGTCTTCACAACAATCCAGCGTTGAACAGCTGATGTCCTCCTTCTGATATACCAGCTGGTCTGATGAGGCCCAGGTGTGCATGATCCGGGAGGGCGTGGGCCGAGGGCGTGAACCCGCCATGAGTTCCGCCCCGGCAAAACAGGGGAGGGGGAGAGAGATTGCTGATCAGTGCCTTGCCGACCCCGCAGGTCGTGACAGTACCCCCCCGCCAACGGGAGCCTCCCGGCGACCCCCAGGCTTCCCAGGGTGAGCCGCATGGAACCGCCGAACCATGGCCCGGTCCAGCAGAGCCGCCCGCGGGACCCAGGAACGCTCCTCAATGCCATAGCCCTCCCAGTCCACAAGATACTGCAGGCCACGGCCCCGGCGCCTGACGTCCATAATCCGAGACACGGAGAAGGCCGGACGGCCAGCGACGACCCGGGCGGGCGGAGGGGGTCCGGAAGGAGGGCACAGAGGACTGGAACAGTGAGGTTTGATCTGCGAGACATGAAACACGTTGTGGATACGCATGGTCCTGGGGAGCTTGAGACGCACAGAAACGGGGTTAACAATGGAGTCCACTTCGAACGGGCCAATGAAGGAGGGGGAGAGCTTTTGCGACTCCGTCCTGAGAGGCACATACCGGGTCGAGAGCCAAACCTTCTGTCCAGGTGAGTAGGCCGGGGCCAGGGACCTGCGGCGATCCGCCTGCCGTTTGTTCCGGTCCGCCGTGCGAAGAAGGGCAGCTCTAGTGGCCCGCCACGCGCGCCGACACCGCCGCAGGTGCTGCTGAACAGAGGGCACAAAGTGCTCACCTTCGATGGCAGGGAACAGGGGAGGTTGGTACCCCAGGGAGGCCTCGAACGGGGAGACGCCTGTGGCCGACGAGGTAAGGCTATTGTGAGCGTACTCCACCCACGTCAGTTGCTCACTCCAGGTGGTCTGATTAGTGGACGTCAAGCAACGGAGAGCCGTTTTGAGTTCTTGGTTGGCCCGTTCCGCTTGACCGTTGGTCTGTGGATGAAAACCTGACGAGAGACTAACCTGGGCCCCCAAGGAGGCGCAGAACTCCCTCCAAACACGTGACGTGAACTGTGGGCCTCGGTCCGAGACCACTTCAGCAGGGATCCCGTGGAGGCGAAACACATGAGTTGACAGAAGCCGGGCGGTCTCCAGGGCAGTGGGGAGCTTGGGGAGAGCGACAAAGTGGGCAGCTTTAGAGAAACGGTCGACAACGGTGAGGATGACTGTGTTACCTGATGACGGCGGAAGACCAGTGACAAAGTCAACCGCAATGTGGGACCAGGGGCGGCTTGGCGTAGGCAAGGGATGAAGTAGGCCGGCAGCAGGCTGGTTGACCGGCTTATTCTGGGCACAGGTTGGACAGGCAGCGATGAAGTCTTGGACGTCCTTGGCCAATGTAGGCCACCAGGCGAACCGCTTGATGAAGGTGACGGTGCGATGAACGCCCGGATGACAGGTGAGTTTTCCGCCGTGGGCCCATTGTAGCACTCGTGAGCGAACCAACGTGGGAACAAAGAGCACTCCCGGGGGACCAGTACCTGGATCCGGTTCCGCCCGCTGGGCCTCCCGTATGGCGGACTCGATCTCCCATGACAGGGCCCCGATAACGCACGTGGGAGGGAGAATGGGAGCCTCACGGGTGGGGTCCTCTGAGGTGGTGAATTGGCGGGAAAGGGCATCGGGTTTCACGTTCCGGGAGCCGGGCCTGTAGGTGATGGTGAAGCAGAATCTGGTAAAGAACAGAGCCCACCTGGCTTGTCGAGCATTTAGTCGTTTAGCCGACCGGATGTATTCGAGGTTCCTGTGGTCAGTCCATACCACAAAGGGTTCTGTTGCGCCCTCTAGCCAGTGGCGCCACTCCTCCAGGGCGAGTTTGATTGCCAACAGCTCCCTGTCCCCGATGTCGTAATTCTGCTCTGCAGGAGAGAGACGACGAGAGAAGTAAGCACAAGGGTGGAGCTTACTGTCTAGTTGCTGGGAGAGAACTGCTCCGACCCCTACATCCGAGGCGTCCACCTCCACGATGAACTGCCGCTTGAGATCCGGTTGCCGGAGGATGGGCGCCGACGCGAAATGTTTCTTTAGCCGGGAAAAAGCCTCCTGAGCCTGATCATCCCAGCAGAAAGGCACCTTAGGGGAAGTTAAACGGGTTAGTGGCAAAGCAATCTTGCTGTAGTCACGAATGAACCTCCGATAAAAGTTTGCAAAACCGAGGAACCGTTGAAGCTGCTTACGGTTAGGCGGCGTGGGCCAGTCTAAGACTGCTTGTACCTTAGCTGGATCGGTTCTTAAATCGCCCCGTTCAATGATGTAGCCCAAAAACGACACAGTACTCACATGAAACTCGCACTTCTCCCCTTTAACAAACAGCCGATTCTCCAGGAGGCGTTGCAGGACTTGTCTGACGTGATGTACATGATCCGGGAGAGAGCGGGAGAAGATGAGAATGTCGTCAAGGTACACAAACACAAAACGATCGATGAAATCTCGGAGAACATCATTGACTAGACTCTGAAAGACAGCTGGAGCATTAGTCAGTCCAAACGGCATGACCAAGTATTCAAAATGGCCCAGGTGCGTGTTGAAGGCCGTTTTCCACTCGTCACCCTCTCTCATCCTGACTAAGTGGTAAGCATTCCGCAGATCGAGCTTAGTAAAAATGGTCGCCCCCTGCAGGAGTTCGAAGGTGGAGGATAAAAGCGGCAGAGGGTATTTATTCTTAACAGTAATGGTATTGAGACCCCGGAAATCAATACATGGCCGAAGGCTTTTATCCTTCTTAGTGACGAAAAAGAACCCGGCAGCCACAGGGGATGAAGAGTGGCGAATCAGTCCATCAGCCAAGGATTCATTAATATACTTCTCCATGCATTCACGTTCAGGTTGAGAGAGACTGTATAAGCGACTAGTGGGAAGGGGTGCACCCGGGAGCAAATCAATACTGCAGTCGTACGGGCGATGAGGGGGAAGAGAGCGGGCGCGGTCCTTACAAAACACTTGCTTGAGATCATGATACTCTGACGGGATAGCTGAAAGGTCAGGGGGCTCGTGTGGTAGTGGTTTAGCTGCTTTAACGGGAGTAGCTGCTGTCAAACAGGTCATGTGACACTCCTCCCCCCACCCCAGAACCCTCTCCTCCCTCCAGTCGAGCACGGGGTTATGCTGGCGTAACCATGGAAATCCTAGCACCAGGGGCGTGAGAGGGGCTTCAAAGACATAAAACTGCAGCAGTTCAGTGTGATTCCCAGACAGCGTTAGGGACACGGGTTCTGTAACATGAGTTATGTCGGGAAGACGTTGACCGTTTAAAGCGGTGACCTGCAACAAGTGGGGTAATGCCCGTGCGGAAATCTTAAGTTTGAGAGCCAGGGAAGCATCTATGAAGCTCTGCTCCGCACCAGAGTCAATCAGCGCCTGAAGAGAGTGAGAGGCAGAGTGGACAGTCACTTTAGCGGCTAGCATGAAGCGTGGAGGAGAATGTGAAAAGGAGACCTCGCCCACCCGTATCCTCCTTTCTACCGGCGGGCGGGGTCTTTTGGCCGAGCAGGACAGACCTTGGCGAGATGGCCCTTGCGGCCGCAGTAAAAGCACTCACCGGATCGCCATCTGTGTGCCCTCTCCTCCGGGGAGAGTTGAGAGCGTCCGATCTGCATGGGTTGCTCCTGCTCATCGCCGCGGTCCACTTCCCGATCGCTACTTCCGCTTCCGCCGGAAGCTGACTCCGCACGCCCCACAGGCCTCTGGGAACCGTAGTTGCTGGCGCGGTGACGCGCCCTCAAATGTTCATCAACCTTAACACATAAGGCGATCACCTCCGATAGAGTCTTGGGCAGCTCCCTCATTAACAGTTCGCCCTTAAGGACATCACAAACATTGTTCAATAAAGTACTTATCAGCGCAGGCTGCCCCCATCCCGTCTCCTCAGCCAGTGTCCAGAACTCCACAGAGAAGTCCGCCATACTCCGTCTTCCTTGTTTTAAGTTCAGCAAACGGTGGCCCGCTGCCTCAGCTCCGGTGCCCCTTTCGAACACACTTTTGAACTTTGAGAGAAAATCAGCATAGGTAATCTCCGGGCTAGTCCGTAACACTGCTTGGGCCCAGTTCAAGGCTTGACCGCGGAGTAACTGAACGAAAAAGGCTATCTTAGCTCCATCACTTTCATACGTTCGCCGCAGCTGCCTAAACTGCAACGTAATCTGCGTTAGGAAACCAGCACACTTGTGGAACTCACCAGCGAATGGCTCCGGTGACGGTAGAGCTCGTTCCAGGGGTTCCGCGGAAGCGGGGGCTGGTGGCGTGGAGTGTTCCGGGGCCGGCGGCTGTGCAGGAGCAGACGGGGGTGGCATAGCGGGACCTGGCAGCGGAACGTGCTGAGCGAGAGCCTGAGTGAGTGCGATCAGCTGTTGGTTAATGTGTTGTAGCATCTGCTCGTGTCGCTCCAACACGGCTTCTGGAGGAGGGGTGGGTTGTAGAGCTGAGTCCGCTGGATCCATAGTATGGCTGGATTGTTACTGTCACGGGTTGCTCTGAGGATCCACTTGCAGGACTCCGGAGTGTGTTGTAACAGAGACAGTTTATTCACAAATATCTTCACCAAGTGTATTTACAGGCAGTGCGAGGACAGTGCTATATACAAGATGTGCGAGGACGGGTTCCAGGGCTCCAGGGAAAACAAGGGGATCACACACACGCTCACGCCAACCTCTCTCCGCTAGTGACCAGCCACCTCATACACGCTCCACACGGGGAAACACGGGGACGGGTCCGGGGAATCTAGAACAGAGAGACAAGTGTTACTTTCTGAGGCGGAAGTGTGGGAAACTAGGGCTCGACGTGTACTGACAGGAGTCTTCACAACAATCCAGCATTGAACAGCTGATCTCCTCCTTCTGATATACCAGCTGGTCTGATGAGGCCCAGGTGTGCATGATCCGGGAGGGCGTGGGCCGAGGGCGTGAACCCGCCATGAGTTCCGCCCCGGCAAAACAGGGGAGGGGGAGAGAGATTGCTGATCAGTGCCTTGCCGACCCCGCAGGTCGTG
Organism: Copadichromis virginalis; assembly: GCF_057382275.1. Taxonomy (NCBI): domain Eukaryota; kingdom Metazoa; phylum Chordata; class Actinopteri; order Cichliformes; family Cichlidae; genus Copadichromis; species Copadichromis virginalis. The sequence continues at coordinate 29,582,488 of NC_140624.1, forward strand.
ACACGATGTCCACATCAGAGGGGAGGTAAGCGTTGGAGGTGGCGTTGGATCCGGGGTAGGGAGGGTGATGCGTCAGTGAGTGCTTATCAGTATCAGTATATGTATGTGTGAGCGTGTCCATAGTTCAGCTGAGACAGTGTCCTTCGCCCTGCCAGGCTAAGTAAACAGTCTTCCAGCCAACCCAGGTGGCCTTGCATGGAATGGGAAGGAACAGACTAAACACAGTCGTTATCAGGGTGTTTTGTTCAGCTCCGGCCTTGCAGCTGGCGCCAAAGGGGTATCCGCATAAGTGATGGTATTTTTTACTTTAGTGCGAACAGCTCATATGAATTTCAAAGCAGTTCTACAGTCCAACACTGGTCTCTCAATCTCCCGTTGGAGAGCCGCGAGCTTCGCCATACTTGCGTTCTGTGATGTTGTCATTTCTTGTGCTGAAGGAGCCAATTTCTGAGAACCCACGGCAGTGTGCCTCCCCGAGATGTCATCCAATTTGCGCCCGGAGACGTTATTCTGGGCTAGCCATTCCGAGATTTATCCAGTCTGCAGTCAGAGATCTTATTCTGAGTATTCACAGCAGCCGTAGCCTCTCCAAGATCTTATCCGTGCTGACTCAATGAGCCCATTTTGAGAAACTCACGCCTCCCCCATCGTTCCAATCCCAGCAGGCAGCCTTGTGGGGGTTTGAACAGCCGGTTCCACTTTCTTAATTCTTCAATAAGCCAGGGCCAAGCCAGCTCCGATCAGCCAGAACCCTGCTACCATGGTTCCGAATACAGTGGGGCAAAAAAGTATTTAGTCAGCCACCGATTGTGCAAGTTCCCCCACCTAAAATGATGACAGAGGTCAGTAATTTGCACCAGAGGTACACTTCAACTGTGAGAGACAGAATGTGAAAAAAAAATCCATGAATTCACATGGTAGGATTTGTAAAGAATTTATTCGTAAATCAGGGTGGAAAATAAGTATTTGGTCAATAACAAAAATACAACTCAATACTTTGTAACATAACCTTTGTTGGCAATAACAGAGGTCAAACGTTTACTATAGGTCTTTACCAGGTTTGCACACACAGTAGCTGGTATTTTGGCCCATTCCTCCATGCAGATCTTCTCGAGAGCAGTGATGTTTTGGGGCTGTCGCCGAGCAACACGGACTTTCAACTCCCGCCACAGATTTTCTATGGGGTTGAGGTCTGGAGACTGGCTAGGCCACTCCAGGACTTTCAAATGCTTCTTACGGAGCCACTCCTTTGTTGCCCGGGCGGTGTGTTTTGGATCATTGTCATGTTGGAAGACCCAGCCTCGTTTCATCTTCAAAGTTCTCACTGATGGAAGGAGGTTTTGGCTCAAAATCTCACGATACATGGTCCCATTCATTCTGTCCTTAACACGGATCAGTCGGCCTGTCCCCTTGGCAGAAAAACAGCCCCATAGCATGATGTTTCCACCCCCATGCTTCACAGTAGGTATGGTGTTCTTGGGATGCAACTCAGTATTCTTCTTCCTCCAAACACGACGAGTTGAGTTTATACCAAAAAGTTCTACTTTGGTTTCATCTGACCACATGACATTCTCCCAATCCTCTGCTGTATCATCCATGTGCTCTCTGGCAAACTTCAGACAGGCCTGGACATGCACTGGCTTCAGCAGCGGAACACGTCTGGCACTGCGGGATTTGATTCCCTGCCGTTGTAGTGTGTTACTGATGGTGACCTTTGTTACTTTGGTCCCAGCTCTCTGCAGGTCATTCACCAGGTCCCCCCGTGTGGTTCTGGGATCTTTGCTCACCGTTCTCATGATCATTTTGACCCCACGGGATGAGATCTTGCGTGGAGCCCCAGATCGAGGGAGATTATCAGTGGTCTTGTATGTCTTCCATTTTCTGATGATTGCTCCCACAGTTGATTTTTTCACACCAAGCTGCTTGTCTATTGTAGATTCACTCTTCCCAGTCTGCTGCAGGTCTACAATACTTTTCCTGGTGTCCTTCGAAAGCTCTTTGGTCTTGGCCATGGCGGAGTTTGGAGTCTGACTGTTTGAGGCTGTGGACAGGTGTCTTTTATACAGATGATGAGTTCAAACAGGTGCCATTCATACAGGTAACGAGTGGGGGACAGAAAAGCTTCTTACAGAAGACGTTACAGGTCTGTGAGAGCCAGAGATTTTCCTTGTTTGAGGTGACCAAATACTTATTTTCCACCCTAATTTACGAATAAATTCTTTACAAATTCTACCATGTGAATACATGGATTTTTTTTCACATTCTGTCTCTCACAGTTGAAGTGTACCTCTGGTGCAAATTACTGACCTCTGTCATCATTTTAAGTGGGGGAACTTGCACAATCGGTGGCTGAATAAATACTTTTTTGCCCCACTATAGGTAGATATCTTCAGCACTCAGGCTCACCCAAGCCCAAACTTCTCGTTGAGAAAGGGGTGTCAATTGCATTTAAGGACCAGTTGATCCAATCCATAATTCCTCTTTTAGGTTTTAGAGAACAGACTGTGAGAGAATGTTCCAGGGAAAATACAAAAAAAACCACGAGACTAGACAAGGACATAAGCAGGGACGATAAGGGAGAGGAGGAAAAGTGCGTCCGCCTCCTCCGAGAGCCAAAGAAGAAACTGAACCATATATTGGGTGTGGGGGAGATTACCATTTTATGACTAAGGATGTTGTTAGAAACAGTTGGAAATCACGCACACAGAGAGACACACATTCTCACACACTCACTCAAACACAAACAGACACACATACACACACATTCTCATATGCATACACACACACACACATACACACACATTCTCACATGCATACACACACACACGTTCTTGCACATGCATATAGATGTTTACACATTCACACACATAGTGCCTTGTCTTAGAACGATTTGGGGTTTTTACGGTGGGAGGTGCTTTTGCTGTGATGTGTATTGTGTGAACTGTTTTCCCAATAAAAGGCAGCAAGCGGAGGCCGGATATGGGGTCATTTTGTGCTAGGATTCGAAGTGCGTTCCTGAGATACCGACGAGGCCTCCCTTGCAAGTAAATCGAACGATCGCTGACTGTCTTGTTTTCTTCATGATGAATAAGTCTCTAGAATTAGCGGGACTTGTGGAAACACTGACCCAACATTTATTTGGTCCTTCCGAGCTGGAACCCAACACATCGCATCCACCGAGGAGAGGGAGATGACGCCGCCGTAGTCTGCTAGTAGCCAGCGTCTGGGACGCCTGACGAAAGCCCTGGTGCTTAACTTTGTCACCAGGCCGGACAGTTTGCGTCTGAACTCCCCTCGGGTTGGATGGCGATTGACGGGATCCAGAGAATTTTCCGATGAACGAAAACAACACGAACAGTGAGTAGAAAAGGCCTTATACGTCACTGAGACTGCGCGTGCAGACGCGGGTCCGGGGGAGCGCTGGTTGCGCGGTTTCACGCAAACCTAAAACAATAGAGAGCGCCTACGTGACCGTGTGGTTAAACGCAGGTACATGAGTGCGCAAGCTGTGCGTGTAGACGCAAGCTACCTGGTTTCTCCACCAGTTTTTTTCTGTAATTTTTTTTAAGGAGGTCTGGCTTCTCCGCCAGTTTCAAGGAGGTCTGGCTTCTCCGCCAGTGTTTTTAATTTTTGTAAGGAGATTTAAGATGGTTTCTCCACCAGTTTTAAGGAGGTCTAAGCAGGTTTCTCCACCGAATAGAAGGAGAGTTAAAAACGTTTTTCTCCGCCGCTGAGGGCGTTGAGTGTTGGTTTTCTCCACCGAAAGGAGGTCAGAGCTCTTGTATGTGTCTATTTTGTGTGTGTGCGGGCCAGACGTGGTCTGCGTGAGTGTGGCTGATTGTTGTCTTGTAATGGAGAATAAACTGAGTAAGTCTCCCTTGAAAGAGGATGAAATACACTGTAAAGTATTTATTGGGCAGCACGTGGTGTGTAGACCGTTGAAGAATGAAGTGAAATTGTGTGCAAAACAAAAGTGAGGGTGAACGTGTCTGACGTCACAGTGTGTGTGAAAAGGTATCCAGCTGGGGCAGACGTGATACTGCAGGTCACCTGCCCAGTGGCCAAAGAAATAAAATATTTGTATGGATGAAATATGAATGATAACATGAAGAGTGTTTGGTGTTTCTCAGCCTGAAACAACTGCAATCCCACTTTCTTTTTTTTTAAGAAAGGAGGGTTAAAAAAAAACAGAGAGAGAAATGTGTGTTGTTTTAAGCAGTGATAAGAATAATGAAAACGTGATGAGAGGTACATAAAACACACACAAACAGAAAATGCATTAACCATACTAACCCTACATGCATATACACATACAATGAAACTCATGAAGACCAGACAGCATCTTCAGCATGAGATTCTGTTTGTCATCTTGTCCAAGTCACTAGTAAGATGAAAGTGATACATAGACTAGTGCAGACCTTCCCAAAGTGTGGGGCCCAGAGCCATTGCCAGAAAAAAAAACAAAAAAAACCAACGCTGCTAGCATGGGGCGCCTACACAGACGGAAAGCAGGAGATGAAGCATTGCTGAATATGTTTTCAAACCAACTTCATTCTATGCCAAAGACTAGAAAATATGGTGAAGCATATCTTCCCTTTGGTTTCACCTGCACAAGTGCCAAGGTAGGTCTCCTCTGCAAAATTGGTTTTCCCTTAGTCGGGAGCACCGCTGGGCTCTTCAAATCACGGACAAACAGTATCCCACATTCTTGATTTTTAGTTCACAAACACTTGTTGTAATGACTAACTGACTACTCCTGACATTTTGGAGATGTTAGCTCTGTATACAGTAAAGTGCTCTCTCTCTCTCCTTTGCCGCTCTGCCTGGGCGGAGCTCACTGCGGTCTCCCGGTCCTGTCACTGTTATGTTGCCATTATGTCTCTACCATTTAAGGCTGGGACACAGACTTCTCGTCGCTGGATGATTGTGTGAGACACGTTAGTGATCCTCTCTAGCTCTTGTGAACGTTAGCTTGTGTAAGATTCGTGACTTTGTCTAACCTGCCTTTCCTGTGTGATAGTTCTCCCCCCCTGGACCCGTGACCTCCCCGCTGTGTGGACGTGTGTGTGTTGGAGTATAGGAGAAGAGAACGAGTGCAAGAGAGTTTTCCCCTGGACCTTTCCCTTGGACCCTCAGAACCCTGGATTTCCCCCACTGTATATATTCTGCACTTGGTGTTTGTAAATAAACTCTGTGTTTGGAACTGACAACCCGCTCTGCGCTCAGCGAGTCCCTGCAACAGTTTGTGACAGAATCATCCAGCCACAAAAATGGACTCAGCAGATTCAGCGACCTCGACCCCCACTCTTGCCACATTGGCAGCGATGCTGGAGCGTCAGGAGCAAATGTTTATCCACATTCGAGGTGAGCTTGCAAACCTCACGCAGGCTGTGGCTCAGCAAACACCTCTGGCGGTGAATCCACCCGCCGCCGCACCCCCCACAGGAGACGCCAGCACCAGTTGTAAGTGCCACACCACCAGCTCCTACACCTGTTCTATTAGACAGATTTCTCCCTACACCTAAAGCTTTTTCTGGAGAACTTGGTAAATGCACTGGTTTGCTCACTCAATGTTTCCTCCAGTTTTGTCAGCAGCCGCAAGTTTTTTCTAGTGATGGTGCTAAAATTGCTTATATTGACCAGTTACTCCAGTATCGCACACTGACCTGGGCGCAAGCAGTGCTTCACGCTACCCCTGAAATGTCCTTTTCTGACTTCCTTGATAAATTTTAAAATGTGTTTGACAAAAAGTCCACTGCAGCCGCCGCTGGCCAACGCTTACTCGCTCTCAAACAAGGTAAGCGGAGCATGGCCAATTTTTCTATGCTCTCTTCCACTTTGGCTGAGCAGATGAAATGGGGGGAAAAGCCACTCAAGAGTGCGTTACTGACTAACATTATTGATGAACTCAAAAATTAACTGATGCTTTGTGAATTGCCTTCCTTCCTAGTTGCTCTCATGACCCTGTGTATTCGAGTGGACAATCGAGTACGCGCGCACTGGAGTTCACACGCACCCTCCCGTTATGAACCTCTGGGGCTTCACGGAGCCTCCACAGCGGCTTGTGGGCTGCGTGAATCTGAGGCCAGTGAAGAGGAGTAGGAGCCCATGGAGCTGGGACGCTCACGGCTTTCGCCCGTGAAACGCCATGGAGCGCTACATCACGGAGTCGCTCGTGGCAGGCTTGATTCGCCCTTCCTCTTCACCTGTCACGGCCAAGTTTTTCTTTGTGGCTAAAAAGGATAAGTCTCTGCGGCCATGCATAGATTATCAGGTCCTGAACCAGATCACTGTGAAAAACAAATATCCTTTGCCGTTGCTTTCCTCTGCCTTTGAGCTGCTTCAAGGCATGACTGTTTTTAGCAAGCTGGATTTGCGCAATGCTTACCATCTAAGATAAGATAAGATAAGATAAGATAAGATAAGATAAGATAAGATAAAACTTTATTAATCCCTCGGGCGGGTTCCTCTGGGAAATTCGGTTTCCAAAAGCACAGCACCGACAGAAGTTACAGAGTTACAGAATATTATATACACACACACACACACACACACACACACACACACACATATATAAATACAGAGACATATATAAATAAAATATACGAAGGGGATAAATAGAATAAATAGCAATAAAAATAAAAATACAAGTGAATTGCACATTTCAAGTATTGAGGTCTTTTGCACTGTTGACTATTAACAAAGGTATTGCACAAAAGTTATTGCACAGTGAAGTGAAGAGGCACTACAGCTTAGTTGTTCCCCCCTCCTTTGTCCTCCTGTTTCCCCTCCCTCTCCCCTCCAGAGAGAAGTTAAACAGTCTGATGGCGTGTGGGACAAAGGAGTTTTTAAGTCTGTTAGTTCTTGTCTTGGGGAGAAGCAACCTGTCACTGAACAGACTCTTCTGGTTGTTAATGGCCGTGTGCAGAGGATGCCCAGCATTGTTCATAATGTCCAGCAGTTTTTTAGTGTCCTTTTCTCTGCCACTGTCACCAGAGTGTCCAGCTTCATGCCGACCACAGAGCTAGCCTTCCTGATCGGTTTCTCCAGCCTGGATGAGTCCTTCTTTGCTGTGCTGCTCTCCCAGCACACCACAGCATAGAAAAGTACTCCAGCAACCACTGACTGGTAAAACATCCTCAGGAGCTTCCTGCAGACCTCCTGAGGAAGTACAGTCGGCTTTGGGCTTTTTTATACAGGTGCTCTGTGTTGCATGACCAGTCCAGTTTATTGTCCACCCACAGCCCGAGGTACTCCTCCCCCTCTATCTGAACCGGCAGTGGACCTTCTCTGGACCTCCCGAAGTCCACAACCAGTTCCTTAGTCTTTGAGGTGTTGAGTTGCAGGTGGTTTGTGTGACTCCATGCAACAAAGTTCCTCACCAGACTTCTGTACTCCTCTTCCTGATCATCCCAGATACACCCCATGATGGCTGTGTCATCTGCAAACTTCTGAATGTGGCATACTTCAGAGTTGTAGCAGAAGTCAGAGGTGTACAGGTGAAGAGAAGAGGGGACAGCACAGTTCCCTGTGGTGCTCCTGTGCTGCTGACCACAGTGTCAGACGTGATGTCCTTCAGCCTGACGTACTGTGGTCTGTCAGTGAGGTAGTCGGAGATCCAAGCCACCAGGCAGGGGTCCACCTCCATCCTGTTCAGTTTTTCCTGAAGCATACAGGGCCGGATGGTATTAAAGGCACTGGAAAAGTCAAGAAACAGGATCCTGACCGTGCCTTTTCCCCCATCCAGGTGTGAGTGGGCTCTATGCAGGAGGTATCTGGTGCGTATCAGGGAGGGGGATGAGTGGAAAACTGCATTCAACACCCACTTGAGCCACTTTGAATACCTCGTGATGCCTTTTGGTCTAACCAATGCTCCCGCAGTGTTCCAAGCCATGGTTAATGATGTGCTCTGTGACTTTGTCAATCGTTTTTGTGTACCTGGATGACATGCTTTCAAAGGTGCTTGCGGAGCACCAAGTTCACGTGAGGCAGGTCCTCAAATGCCTTCTGGAGAACCGGCTCTTTGTGAAGGGGGAGAAGTGCAAGTTCCACGTGACCTCGGTGGTTTTTCTGGGCTATGTCATCGAGAGGAGGAACTGAAGGACCGACCTTCCAAATCGTCGGCAGCTGCAACGTTTTTTGGGATTTGCAAACTTTTACAGGCAATTCATTCGTGATTTCAGTACAATCACTCTCCCACTCACTAAACTTACTTCTCCCAAAGTTTCTTTCCAGTGGGATTCTGCTGCGCAGCATGCCTTTACCCTGCTCAAGGAGAGGCTTTCTGCAGCGCCCATTCTCCGTCAACCGGACCTCACCCGGCAGTTTATTGTGGAGGTGGATGCATCGGACTCCGGAGTGGGAGCGGTCCTGTCCGAGCAGGAGGATGGCAAGCTCCACCCATGTGCCTTCTACTCTTGCCACCTCTCTCCCGCAGAATGTAATTATGACATCGGAGACTGGGAACTATTGGCCATCAAGCTCGCCCTGGAGGAGTGGAGGCACTGGTTGGAGGGAGCAGCGCAGCCATTCATCATGTGGACGGATCATAAGAACCTGGAGTACCTTCGTTCGGCCAGACGCCTCAACTCCCGGCAGGCCAGGTGGGCTTTGTTTTTTACCCGCTTTGATTTCACTATCACCTACAGGCCGGCGTCACGGAATATGAAGCCAGATGCCCTTTCCCGGCAGTTTGTCAGCACAGAGGAGGAATCGGACCCTGGACCCATCCTCCCGTCCGCCTGTGTTATTGGGGCAGTTTTATGGGAGATCGAGTCGCTCATCCAGGAGGCACAAGAATCTGAGCTGGACCCGGGAACCGGCCCGCCCGGCCGCCTCTTCATTCCTACATCTGTTCACCCTCAAGTTCTCCAGTGGGCTCACACCGCCCATTTCTCGTGCCACCCGGGGGTCCTCCGCACTGTATCCTTCCTCCGAAGCTACTTTTGGTGCCCCTGTATAACAAAGGATACCAGGGAATATGTGTCAGCCTGTTCTACGTGCGCCCAGAATCGTCCTCCCCCGGGCCTTCTTCAGCCTCTCCCCACACCGGCTCGCCCATGGTCACATATCTCCCTGGATTTCATCACTGGATTACCGCCCTCTTCAGGTAACACCGCAATACCATCTGCTCATGTCGACCATTTCTCCAAAGCCACTCATTTCGTCGCCCTTCCGAAACTTCCCACGGCCCTGGAGACAGCTCGGCTCCTCACCGCCCAGGTGTTCCGGCTCCACGGGATCCCCGAGGATGTCGTCTCGGACAGAGGGCCGCAGTTTACGTTCCTAGTGTGGAGGGAGTTCTGCTCCGCTCTGGGAGCAAAGGTCAGTCTCTCTTCTGGGTTTCACCTACAGAGTAATGGACAATCTGAGCAGGCTAACCAGGAGCTTGAGGCTGCCCTCTGCTGCGTCACCTCCCATAACCAATTGACCTGGAGTGAACAGCTTCCGTGGATTGAATACGTGCATAACAGCCACACCTCCATTGCCACGGGCAAGTCTCCTTTTGAAGCATCCCTGGGATACCAACCGCCTTTGCTTCCTGCTATCGAAGGTGAGCACACCGTTCCTTCTGTGCAGGCTCACAGGCCGTAGGTGCCGCCGTGCGACTCGAGCCACCCTACTCCGCACTAAAGAACGGAACAAGGCGCTCGCTGACCACCGTCGGATGCCAGCCCCGGCGTATGCTGTGGGACAACAGGTATGGCTGTCTACTCGCTTTGTGCCACTATGGGTCGAATCTAAAAAACTGTCAACCCAGTTCATTGTCCCTTTTGCCATAGACGCCATTGTTAACCCTGTGTCTGTTCGCCTCAAGTTACCGCACAACATGCGCATTCATAACGTGTTTCATGTGTCCCAGGTCAAGCCGGTGCTCTCCAGCCCGTTGTGTCCCCGCAACCGTTTGTGACATATTTGACAGGAAAACAAGCATGTTTACTTTATCAGGTTTTGGCAGTGTGCGCAGGTGGTTAACAATAGGTGGTGTTGAAAGACCTGTTCTGAAGGTTTGCTTGTGGCTGGTATACGCAGATATTTCCGAACCATGTGTGACATCAATGGGAAAGATGGCGGCGCGTGAACAACGCGAGGCTCAGTGTCTCTCCAGAATCTGCTATTTAGCGGTTTTTTATCTACTTTTAACCGGATTATTCGTCCAGAATTGCTGTGCGTTGCTGACCTACAGCAGACAAGAGCTTCTGGACATCTGGACTCACAACTCCAACAGTTTTATCGCCGATCTCCGACTCATCCCAGAGATCTCCAGAACACCGGAGGCTGCCCACTCTCCCCGGCCGGGCGGAAGTGCACGCAGACGGCGCCGAGATCGTAAACAAAGGCGAGGTAGGCGCGGAGGGCTACGGGCTAAGCTAAAGCTAACACCACACCGGCTGCCTTTACCCAGTATTTTCCTCGCCAATGTCCGTTCTCTGGCAAACAAAATGGATGAGATACAGCTCTCCATCACTAACAACAGACGGATTATGGACTCAAATGTCATGTTTTTCACCGAAACATGGTTGAACAACAGCTGCCCGGACAATGCTATCGAGTTAGCAGGACGCCACACACACCGAGCCGACAGGCTAGCAGATGACTCCGGCAAGACCAGAGGTGGAGGTTTGTGCATTTATATTAACAATGCTTGGTGCATGAACTCCACTACTACTGAGAGTCACTGCTCACCTAATGCGGAGTTTTTAATGGTCAAATGCAGACCTTATTATCTCCCCAGAGAACTCACTTCGATCATACTCACTGCCGTGTATATCCCCCCCGACGCTAATGCTAGGTTGGCCATGAAAGAACTTTCTGCAGCCATTAACAAACACCAGAATAAACACCCCGAGGCTGCTTTTATTGTTGCTGGCGACTTCAACCACACCAACTTAAAGTCAGTCCTCCCCAGATTCCACCAACATGTCTCCTGCCACACCAGAGGAGACAAGACTTTAGACCATGTGTATTCCAACCTGGCTGGAGCCTACAAAGCCACACCCCTCCCCCACATTGGACAATCGGACCATCTCTCCCTGTTCCTTACACCTAGGTATTCACCACTCATCCAACGTGTGAAACCTGCTGTGAGGACAATTAAAGTGTGGCCAGAGGGGACAGAGGCAGTGCTCCAGGACAGATTTAAAAACACAGACTGGAATATGTTCACCCACACAGACCTGGACCAGTACGCCTCATCTGTACTGGATTACATCTCCGAAACCACAGACAGTGTCACCACCCAGAAACGGATCACCATGTACCCCAACCAGAAGCCTTGGATGAACCGGGATGTTCGTCTCCTCCTGAAGGCCCGCAACACTGCCTTTAAGTCCGGAGATGCACACGCCTACAGCACAGCCAGGGCTAATCTAAAGAAGGGCATCAAAAAAGCCAAACACCATTACAAAAAGAAGGTAGAAGAACACTTCTCCAACTCCAACCCCCGACGAATGTGGCAAGGACTCCAGACCATTACAGACTACAGGACCACCAAACCCTCCCCCGCATCCTCTGATGTCTCCTTCCTCAACGAGCTCAACAACTTTTATGCTCGTTTTGAGCGAGGGAACCCCACAACCACAACCAAAGCAGACATGACGCCAGACCACCAACCTCTGACTCTCTCCCCCACCGATGTAGGAGCGGTGCTGAGCAGGATCAATGTCCACAAGGCTGCAGGTCCTGATGGCGTCCCCGGGCGTGTTCTCAGAGCGTGTTCTGGGGAGCTTGCAGGAGTGCTCACAGACATATTCAATCTGTCCTTGGCCCACGCTGTGGTACCGGCCTGCTTCAAATCCACCTCCATCGTCCCGATACCCAAAAACTCCAACCCATCTTGCCTCAATGACTACCGCCCAGTAGCACTCACCCCCATCATCACTAAGTGCTTAGAGCAGCTGGTCCTAGCACACTTCAAATCCTGTCTCCCCCCCACCCTGGACCCCCACCAATTCGCATACCGCCAGAACAGGAGCACAGAGGATGCAGTCTCCATCGCACTGCACTCTGTCCTCTCACACCTGGACAACAACAACACCTACGCCAGAATGCTGTTTATAGACTTCAGTTCAGCATTCAATACAATCCACCCCTCACAACTCATCAGGAAACTGACAGACCTGGGCATCAGTTCCCTCATCTGCAAATGGTTACTGGACTTCCTGACCAACCGCCCCCAACATGTCCGGCTGGATAACCACTGCTCATCTACCATCACAATGAACACCGGTGTACCACAAGGCTGTGTGATGAGCCCTTTCCTCTACTCCCTCTTCACCCACGACTGCAGACCTGCTGATGGTTCCAACACCATCATTAAGTTTGCAGATGACACCACGGTGATTGGCCTCATCAGTGACAACGATGAGGCCGCCTACAGGGAGGAGGTGGATCGTCTGGCTGAGTGGTGCGACACAAACAACCTGCTGCTTAACACCAAGAAGACCAAGGAGCTCATCGTGGACTACAGGAGGAATGCTGACCCACATCCACCCATCCACATTAAGGGGACGGCTGTGGAGCGTGTGAGCAGCTTCAAGTTCCTGGGAGTCCACATCTCCGAGGATCTCACCTGGACGACCAACTGCTCCAAGCTGGTCAAGAAGGCTCACCAGCGCCTCTTCTTCTTGAGGACTCTGAGGAAGAACCACCTGTCCTCAGACATCCTGGTGAACTTCTATCGTTGCACCATCGAGAGCATCCTGCCCAACTGTATAACAGTCTGGTACGGGAACTGCTCTGCCTCGGACCGGAAGGCGTTGCAGAGGGTCGTGAAAACTGCCCAGCGCATCGCCGGACCACCACTTCCTGCCATAAAAGACATCTACAGGAAGCGGTGTCTGAAAAGGGCTGGGAAAATCATCAAAGACCCCAGTCACCCATCACATGGACTCTTCACCCTCCTGCCCTCTGGGAGGCGCCACAGGAGCCTCCGGACTAAGACCACCAGGTACCGGAACAGCTTCTTCCCCACAGCTGTCAGACTCCTGAACTCTGCCTCCTGACAGCTGACCCACGTTAAACTCATGGACTGAACATACACACACACAATGGACAACTGTACCCTCAAACACACAATAATAACATGGAGTGAACCACCACTCACAACCACTAGCACTTTATATAGCCTCTGTAGAAACTATCTACACCCTCACTTATCTTAACTGCACTACTGTATAGCTCTGTGTAAATAATCATTCTGTACATTCAATAATCTTTAATCCTACAACTGTTTACAACTTGCATAGTTCCCATTTCTGTATAGCTGTATATCTCAGATTTCTGTAAAGTTATTTATTTCATATTCTGTATAGTTTTTCATATTTATATCCTGTTCATAGCTTGTACTCACTACAGCCTGTACATACTTAGTTATAGAATATTCACAACATACTTCATACCGTGTACATTATAACATACCATAATAGACCCATTTCTGTAATATACTTACATATCTATACTATTGCTAATATATATTGTAATATACCTATATCACTAAAGCACTTCTGGATGGATGCAAACTGCATTTCGTTGCCCTGTACCTGTGCATGTGCAATGACAATAAAGTTGAATTCTATTCTATTCTATTCTAAACATTTTTCATGCCTTTTCCACCAAGCCAGTGGATCGTCTTCTCCGTTTACGACCTCCTCGCTGAGATAACGGTTCATTTCTATCTGAGCCTTTTCCTCCAGTGTGCAATTTGGCAATTAGTTTGTCCAAACACAGAAATCAGTCCGTGCATGATTACATTGCTCCTCCCATCAAAAAGTCTGGACATGCGTGAATATATTGCCTATCGTCGGTTATTGGACTGACAATTGTCGCTTGGAAAAATTTTACATGTTGCCCAACCCTAGTGGGACCTGATGTAAACTTTTCGATACTTTAGCCCAGTGGTTCCCAAACATATTTTGTTAGACCCCCTTTGTATTACAAGAAAAATCTTCGCGCCCCCCCACCACCCAACCACACACACCCATATTTTGAGGTGTGAAATAACCTCCATCGTGGTTTATTTCACACCTCAAACATTTAGTAAACAATTAAGCAAATACAAGTAAACTGCAATAAATTACACGTAGAAATGAAATAAACTTCTAATTCTTTTACACTACGTCCACACCTACATGGTATTTTTGAAAATGCAGCTGATTCTATGCGTTTGGGCCTTTCGTCCACACGTAAACGGCGTTTTGAATAAACGAAAACGGCAATGTTTTAAAACTCAGTTTTTGCGTTACGTGTGGACGAGGAATACAGAGTTTGTCACGCAACGTCAAAGGTATGTGCCTTTTTTCACGCCACGCTGTGCGCCACGTTATTGTTTGCATGAGATTAATTTCTACAATGACAGATAGAGACAAAATACTGTTACTGTTAATCTTACTATCTTCAGTTTTTACACGCTTACAATTACACACACACAGTTACTGTCCCTCCATTTAGAAAGGCAGAGGCGTCACGGCGTCATTATTTTACGTGTAGTTGTTTTTTCATTTGTAATAATATTCAACATTGCTATCAATAAATTTTTCAAAAATGCCTCTCTGTGCAAAATGGGTTTAAAAACATAAACAACTGTGGGATACTGTGATTTGGACAGGGAGAACAAATTGTGGCAGGATCAGCCTGATATTATTTGTATCCCACTGTAACTTTACTGTATAAAGAGCTAACATCTCCAAAATGTCAGGAGTAGTTATTTATTACAAGAAGTGTTTGTGAACTCCACGCAACATTGTAGAGGCGTGGAGATCAGGGGCAGTACCCCTGGACTGGCAGACCGGGTTGGTGGTCCCCATCTTTAAGAAGGGGGACCGGAGGGTGTGTTCCAACTACAGGGGGATCACACTCCTCAGCCTCCCTGGGAAAGTCTATGCCAGGGTGCTCGAAAGGAGAGTTCGTCCGCTAGTCGAACCTCGGATACTGGAGGAACACTGCTGTTTTCGTTCTGGTCGCGGAACACTGGACCAGCTCTTTATCCTCTCAAGGATACTTGAGGGTGCATGGGAGTTTGCCCAACCAGTCTATATGTGTTTTGTGGACTTGGAGAAGGCATTCGACCGTGTTCCTTGGGGTGTCCTGTGGGAGGTGCTGCGGGAGTATGGGGTGTCTGGCCCATTGCTACGGGCCATTCGATCCCTATACAACTGTTGCAAGAGCTTGGTTCGCATTGCCGACAATAAGTCGGACTCATTCCCGGTGGGTGATGGGCTCGGCCAGGGCTGCCCTTTGTCACCGATTCTGTTCATAATTTTTATGGACAGGATTTCTAGGCACAGCCAAGTGGCGGAGGGCTTTCACTTCGGTGGCCTCAGAATCTCATTTCTGCTTTTCGCAGATGATGTGGTTCTGTTGGCTTCATCAGGTGATGGCCTCCAGCTCGCACTGGAACGGTTCGCACCGAGTGTGAAGCAGCGGGAATGAGGATTAGCACCTCCAAATCTGAGGCCATGGTTCTCAGCCGGAAAACGGTGGAGTGCCCACTCCGGGTCGGGGATGAGTTCCTGCCCCAAGTGGAGGAGTTCAAGTATCTCGGCGTCTTGTTCGCGAGTGATGGGAGAAGGGAGCCAGAGATCAACAGACGGATTGGTGCGGCGGCTGCAGTGATGCGGACGCTGCACCAGTCCGTCGTGGTGAAGAGGGAGCTGAGTGTAAAAGCGAAGCTCTCAATTTACCGGTCGATCTAGGTCCCTACCCTCACCTATGGCCACGAGCTGTGGGTAGTGACCGAAAGAACGAGATCGCGGATACAAGCGGCGAAAATGAGCTTCCTCCGAAGGGTGGCTGGCCTCTCCCTTAGAGATAGGGTGAGAGGTTCGGCCATCCGGGAGGGGCTCAGAGTAGATCCGCTGCTCTTCCACATCGAAAGGAGCCAGCTGAGGTGGTTCGGGCAAGGATGCCTCCTGGGCGCCTCCCGGGGTTGGTGTTCCGGGCATGTCCCACCGGGAGTAGGCCCCGGGGCAGACCCAGGACACGCTGGAGAGATTATATCTCTCGGCTGGCCTGGGAACGCCTTGGTGTTCCCCCGGATAAGCTGGAGGAGGTGGCTGGGGAGAGGGAGGTCTGGGCCTCTCTGCTTAGGCTGCTGCCCCCGCGACCCGGCCTCGGATAAAGCGGATGAAGATGAATGGATGGATGGATGGATGGTGTTTGTGAACTAAAAATAAAAAATGTGGGATACTGTTTGTCTGTGATTTGGAGAGCCCAGCGCGTGCTTCCAATGCAGGGAAAACTAATTGTATTGCAGAGACCTAACTTGGCACTTGTGCAGGTGAAGCCAAAGGGAAGATATGCTTCATCATATTTTCTAGTCTTTGGATTGGAAGGAGGTTGGTTTGGAAACATATTTGGCGATGCTTCATCTCCTGCTTTGCGTTTGTGTGGGAGCCTCGTCAAAAATCTGTTCATTATGCTAGCAGTGTCCAAGCATTCTTTTTTTTTTCTCTTTTCATACCGCGCCCCCCCCTGCAATAGCTCTGCGCCTCCCCAGGAGGCGGGCCCCACACCTTGGGAACCTCTGCTTTGGCCAATCCGGTTCAAGCTACTACCAATGAGCAGGACATTATTCTGGGTCAAGCAAAGGTCTGCAGGAAAGAAATCTGTGAACGTCTGGTCCAAGGCAAAAGTGCCATGAGACCCATGAGGGAAGCAAACAAAATAAAATGATGGAGCTCAGACGTGTGTTGTTTTGCAAAGAACTAACCTCCCTGTGTTTTACAGAAAAAAGTAGCTAAGGCCATTTTTCTCTCTGTTCTGGATTATGGCGATATGATTTATGGGCATGCCTCTGCAGCTGCTTATAAGGCCCTCGATGCTGTTTATCATTCTGCCCTCGGGCCCCGGCTTACAGTCATCATCACTGCATCTCAGATGGAAAAGCTGAATGGTGTTTTCTGTTTAAAGACGTGATGATTGTTTACCATTCTATATTACCTTTATGCTAGAACAACTGCGGGTCCACTCACTGGTGCCCACCAAGAGGATGCTCTTGTAGCTCTCAGAGAATTAAATAACATTTCACCTTCTAGTCATACCTGACTACCTGAAATAATCCTACTCAGAAATCTGATACCATCAGGCCTCCATAGACTAATGCTTTACACGTTCACCTGACAAGCAAGAGCTCACAGATGGATTTGTGACCCCACCCCCCAAACCCATTCCTGGTAATGGGATTAGCTTTGCCATGGTTTTGTAATGTGTGCAACTATAGCTATGTCTTGCGAACAGATGTGTGTTGCAAGCCAAGTGATGAAATCCTCAATCATCAGTCCACCTTAAGTCCGTGTAAATAAAATAAAGAAATATATTACCGTATTTTCACGACCATAAGGCGCACTGTGCTAAAAGGCGCAGTCTCAGTTATGTGTGCCCTTACTGTATTTAACACACACATAAGGCGCACTGGACCATAGGGCGCATACAAGTACCGTATGCGTATTTAAAAATAAAGCGGGAGCAAACCTGAATTCGGTACCTTATGCCGGTAATCGTCATCATCAACAACACACAAGCATACAAGTGTGCATATTTAAAAATAAAGCAGGAGCAAAACTGAGTTTGGTACTCACATTTTTATTACCAATAATCGTCATCATCAACAACACACAAGCATACAAGTGTGCGTATTTAAAAATAAAGCAGGAGCAAAACAAAGTTTGGTACTCACATTTTTATCATCAATCAAACCCATCGAAGTCCTCATCCTCTGTGTCTGAATTGAACAGCTGCGCTAAATCTCCATCAAACATGCCAGGTTCACTGTCTTCACCGTCAGAGTCACTTTCCGTGCCGTGCGGCTCCTCGGAAACAATGCCGGCTTTTGCGAAAGCTCGAACAACAGTGCCAGCAGACATGTTAGCCCAAGCATCTACAATCCATTGGCAAATTGTGGCGTAACTCGCCCAGCGCTGCCTTCCACTCTTAGTGAAACTGTGGTCTCCACCGGTCATCCATCGCTCCCAGGCCGCTCGCAGCCTTACTTTGAACGGGCGGTTCACACCGATGTCCAGCGGTTGGAGTTCCTTTGTCAGGCCTCCCGGAATGACAGCAAGCTCACAGTTCATTTGCTTCACAAGTTTTTTCACATCGGCTGTGAGATGGGCACGCATAGAGTCACAGATCAACAGCGATGGTGATGCGTGGAAAAAACCACCTGGTCTCCTTACATACACCTCCCTCAGCCACTCTTTCATCATTTCCTCATCCATCCAGCCCTTTTCATTTGCCTTAATGATGATTTCTGCTGGAAACTTCTCTTTAGGCAAAGTCTTTCGCTTAAAAATCACCATAGGCGGCAGTTTCTGTCCATTAGCATGGCAGCCAAGCACAACAGTAAAAGAAGACTTTTCATACCCCGTTGTGCGTATCGCTAGCGTGCTGGTCCCCTTCTTCTCCACAGTGTGACTCACCGGGATGTCAAAAGTGAGCGGGACCTCGTCCATGTTTGTGATGTGGCTGGACTGGATGTTTTTGTCGCCGATGTGTTTGCTGCAGTAGGAGCGGAAGATGGCCAGCTTTTCCTTATAATCCGCTGGAAGTTGCTGCGCTACCGTAGTCCTGGTCCGGATGGAAAAATGGCACCGTTTCATAAAAAGTGAAAGTGAAACTGCTTTTAGCCGAATGGTGACCGTCGAAACGCTTCTCCCGCTCGCTCTTTGCTCGATGATCCACCGCTCGAGTCTTTCCTCCAACTCGGGCCACCTCGCCTTATGTCCGCGGAAACTCAGCTGCGTTTTCTTGACCTGCCGGAGCTTGTTTTCCAGCTTCCTCCATTTGCGAACCATCGATTCGTTAATCTTAAATTCTCTCGCCGCTGCTCGATTTCCATGTTCCTCCACGTAGCTGATGGCCTTCAGTTTAAACTGTGCTTCGTAAGCGTGTCTCTTTGCCATTTTCAGGGTTGTTAAAACAACGATGTCCTGCATAATGCACATACCTGTTCTTTTATACAGGTATGTGCGATTGTCCCGGTATATACGATCAACGCCCACACTTCACCCTTTAACGTTCTCATGGTGTTCTCTACTACGTCCTCCTTACAACACATAGGGCGCACCGCGCTATAGGGCGCGCCGCACTTTTTGAAGAAAATCTAAGACTTTTAAGTGCGCCTTATGGTCGTGAAAATACGGTAACAAAATGACAGGCAAAATGTTAAATCAACAGATGATGCAGGTCTTTCCACAGGTGAGTCATGGTGACATCACAGTTGTCATCATCATAGCTACTGTGGTAATAGATTTATTCAGCATCTCTAACCATATCCAGGTTTTTATTCTGTGCCTCACTTTCTGATAATTTGTAAGTTTCCTTCTCCTATTAAGGTGCTTCCACTCACCTCCTTCACATTCACAGTGAACATAATAACAGGTGGGAGGAAACCTCTGAGAGTCTCTGTCACCCCACTTTGTTCCTCCTGGGTGAGTGTTTCTTCTGCAGCCCTCAAAGAACGAATAATGAAAAGAATGCCAGAGGAAAAGCTTTCAGGAAAGACTCCAGTCCTCCATCTCTGGACTCGGCACTCTCCACCCACAACCAATTTTCTGTCCCTCAGCTCATTACTCATTTCCACCCTTCCCTTCAACACCTTCCCGGCAGCTCTCGGAGGATCTGCCGGGCAGAGACACTCACTGGAGAGTCTGCAAAGTGAAACCTGGATGCTGCCGTCAATCACAGCTCTCCTAATTAAGCCACAGGCTGCTGATTTACTCAAGTGACTCACAAAGACCATATTTAAGACTAAGTGAAAGACTCTGTATCAGACTATAAAAGCAGCGTCACGCAGGAGTGAACTACGTGTAATTAGCAATTTAAACACATTTCCAGAGCATGCTGGTATTTCAGAGACCATTTCACTTCTGACTCTTTTCTCTTTCTGTGCTCTGAACAAAAGGATCGACAAAATATTTGCAAGAAAAGAAACGATTACTGGCTGTTGCTGGAATGCAGGTGGGCACGTTACAGAAACCAAAACCAGAGTGAGGCAACAAACTAAACCATAAACCCTCAGAAACACAATGACAAGTAAAGATTTCATCACATATTAAAGACTACATTCAGGAGTGAAGACGCACTTCAGAGGATGTGACAGCATTATTTCTGAAAGTTA
This sequence comes from Copadichromis virginalis, assembly GCF_057382275.1. NCBI lineage: Eukaryota > Metazoa > Chordata > Actinopteri > Cichliformes > Cichlidae > Copadichromis > Copadichromis virginalis. The sequence goes on from NC_140624.1 coordinate 29,602,604, forward strand.
GCATCACACAGTGACAGAGTCTTCGCCCATCTACATGAACTTTAATAACAATTAAAGTAAATCTTTGACTAAAAACACACAAATAACCTCCGCGGTGGAAGCATTGCAGTCTCGAGAGGAAAACCCTTCACGAAAATATGTAGAAATGTCTGGAAGGTCTCCTGAACACAGCGCTGAGCCCAGCAGTGAGCAGAGATTAGACTGAAATTTACAGAATTAGGCCTAAAGACAAGACTCAGGTCTAAATGTAACACTAAGGACTAGATGATCTATGTGAGGCCCTCAGCGACCCCAACCTCTCATTTCCAAAACAAAAGACATTTCGTTGTGTGTTAGTTTCAAGGTTTATTTTTTATTAGCAGCCAAAAATCCAATAATCTGACAGGACTAATCCTGATTAGGTTGGAATTTACTGATGATTATTTAGGCCAGAATAACACATAAAGACTTGGCTAAAATCTTTAGACTGGATTAAACATGTAAGAATGAAAATCAGACTAAAGACCAAGTTTGAGACCGAGAACTAATTTTAACATGAATCAGATTAAAAACCTAAGAGTAGATTAAAGATCTCAAACTGGATGTCTGCTGCACACTTTAGTTTCACTCCTGTGTTTGTAGATTTTCTGTGTGTGTGTGATGTAACAGTCATTGTAAAATTTGTATTATTATTATTATTACTATCATTATTATCATTATTTCTTAGTGACATTTTTGTTGTTGTTGTTGTTGTTGTTCTTATTATTATTATTATTATCATTATGTAGTTAAAGACTGGCTCCTCTGATGACCACAGCTCTGAGTTTTGAACCTGTCTCCTAAATCAACCTCTCCAGGCACATAAACACAGGCTGAACCTCGTACTGGGAGAAACTTCGGAGTCTTTTCAGTCTCACCTGTTCTTCCTCCTGACTTCTATTATAAGTTTTAAGCTGAAAAGCCAACACATCCCCTCCTGCCCGTCATGCATGAACGAGACAAACAGTGCAAGAGAAAATCTTTTGTTCAGTGTCACATGAAAGAAAAATATAGCTGGAAGCCAGAACTACAGGAGCACAATTTCTATAAACCCATCAGAAGCAGGATGTAATTAAGCGAGCAGCAGATGAACTTTCCTGTGAGAAACCTTTTAAAGCTTCTTTGTAGTCACGCTGACGTTCCTAGCAATCTGCACAGACTGCTGCCATGTTCAAATCATTTTTAAGATTCATGACTCAAGGCTGCGCGCCACATCAAGCCATTTACCTGCACCCTTGAAATCCTGCTCATTAGCTGAAAGTGCACAAACACTGTTTGAGTTTTTAACTTTGAGTTGTCACCTTGTTCAAGGTTTGGAGAGGACTGTAGTCTCTGATGCGACAGCTTTGTAGCACTGATCATCATCCCTCATACCCACTAAAAAAACATAACTATTGATTCAATTCAATTTTATTTTCAATTTTATATATAGCACCAATAAAATAGTCACCTCAAGGTGTTTTAATACTGTAAGGTAAAGACCCTACAGGATTACAGAAAAATCCCAACAATCACATGACCCCATGTGAGGAAGTACTTTGGCAACAACATGAAGGAAAAACTCCCTTTTGACAGGAAGAAACGCGTTAATGCAGCGTTAACATGGTCATCACGATTAAAAATTTTAACGCGCTCAACCCATCTGGAGCGCAGAATGAACAAACTTTTGGACAAACTGCCCGATATGCATTGACAGAGACATTTCAGGGATTTTGACTCAGTAGGGTCGGATTAACAATTAACCCTCCAGATGGGTTAATTGTTAATCGCGTTAGTTAGCACTGACAGCACTAAAAAAATATAAAGTCGCCAATTTGGGATTTCTTTGGCTCTAAACCAGATGAAAGAGGTAAACCTAAGGATGTAACCAAAGTGGTGTGCCACTTGTCCAGACGTATAGTGCGAGCAAAGTACTCAAGCGCGACTAATTTGCATGAGCATGTACGTGTCCACCATCCGGCTGAGTATGCGGCGATCACTAGCTTCTGCAGCTCCATCAACAAGCATTTGGGCGCACTCTGAGGAGGGTGCATTTGCTCACAGATGAAAGAGGGTGCTGTTAAAACAGCGCTATTTTTTTTTTTTTCTGTTGACTGCTTCTATTAGCTCCATCATTATTAGCAAACTTACTGATGGGCAAATAAATCTCCCCTGTAAAAACGATAGTCAATATATTCGTCCAATCGCCCAACCCTAATTCATCCAGGTGTCCATCATCAGGCTAAGTAACCAGGTAATCCTCAAACATCTCACCAAACCTGGACACCCATCTTCAGTACCTCCCCAAGAGGCTTCCAGCTCTTCTGAAAGAGGACGGCAACTTCTGCCAAATACTTTCAAGTCATTCAGTTGCACAGTCGCCTCTACTGAGGCTCTGTGTTGGAAGCTTGATGGTTTCTGAACTCTGCAAGCTTTACCTTTAAGTGTGAAGTCATGGCTCCTGTTTCTTTTTCCTCTGCTTTTGTGCAAGCTGGGCCCAGTTGAGGACTGACTTTCAGTTCCACCTCCTCTCAGGGTCCAAACTGGACATATTCTGTGACAGCTAGCATTGTAATTTTCACGCTCAGGTCCTGTCTTTGAATAAACACAGTGTTTCTGGTCATCAGCCTCTAGCAGGGCTGGAGGATTGATCAGATTATAATTTGGCTTTTAGAGATGATGAAAACAAGGCAAGCTCATTTAATTTTGTCCAATAAACCAAACACTCCCGTTGCCCCTCCCTAAAAGTCATTCACTGTTGGTTTAGCTTGAGCTAAAAGTCACTAAAAGAGAGATTTTAGTGAACAAGATCAGTGCAGAGGAAATAATAAAGGTTTGGAAGATCATTAAGAACTGCACATGACTCTGTCTCTGGATCTCAAAGCGTTTCTCACTGGTCCACCTTCAGCTGTGTGCGACCAAGATGTTTGATCGCCAGGTTAAGATGTGATGCTTTAATGCAAAAAGACTCTGAAACACACTGCAGAGCTCAGACACATAAACACAGCACGAAGGAAAGCCGTGTGAGCACGTGCAGTGTTAGTGGGTATAGATATTTGTTCTGCTGCGTGTCAGACAGCATGTTTGTGTTTCTGTACATTACAACTTTGTCAGGCTTAAACACACGGCCTGTGTGTCTCCGCACAGCATTGTGTGTGTGTGTGATGTGGAGACTTTGCTAGCTTTGCTGGCACTACAGAGACATCCTCAATGGAAAGGAGAACAAAGACAAAGGCTCTTAATGAGCTCTGCCACTGCCGAGACCTAAACTAGGCCAGCCAACGGGCTGTGTGCACGTGTGTGTGTGTGGCAGTGGGATGTGAACGAGCCACGGGCGTTATCCAGGTGACTGAGAACGCAGCAGCTCTGCAGCGAGCGAGCGTTTCATGTGAGCGGCTCGTTTGTTGTGCTAAAATTCCCAAAGAAGCATCTCGGAAAGCCGTCAGAGGCTCGTCTGTCGGCGCACCGCTGGAGCGCTCGCGATGGACACTTTAAAAGGATTAAAATCATTTTTAGGTTCCTCTGCAGAAAACCAAACAGCTAAACAAACACGCCGCCCTCCCTTTGTAAAATCACAAAGTCAGAGCTGACAAAGTTTGGAACACAGCCCCGGGTGAACCTCAGCGTTGCTGCAGGTTTATTTGGACTGAGAGTTTTTGGGTTTTGCAGATTTCAGTGAAACATGGCAGAGGAAGGGACGCCTGACACCCACAGCCATCACACTGATGGCTGTGGGTGTCTGTAGGCAGCCTGGGGTACAGTGCTCTGCTGTATGAACTGTGTTTCATATACACCTGACCTGGATGTGATGAAGTCACATGTCGAATACATGCTGTGAAGCTATGCTACAGCTAACTGTCTGTTATTATAGAAACTAAATGGTAGTAAAGCATCTTTACTCTGAGCCTTTACACGAGATTTACCGATAGATAAAATCAACACTCTTTGACTTCATGTATTTACAGCTAACTACCATCTGGATTTTAAAAATCATTAACTGAGTCCAGTCTGGGGGTCCATAAACACCAATCCCACTTTTGTCAACAGCCCAGCTCACACTCCACCCAACCCCAGGCCCTCTGGGGCGGTGGGCTCACTGAGCAGCAGATCCATGTTATTCAGTAGGTGTCCAACCAAGCCTCATGGACCCAAAACCAGGCGCTCGATAGATGGTGGGATGGTTATCAATATCGGCCCTAAAACTCCAGCATCAATAATGAAATAATAGTTTGGTGAAATAAGAGTAATCTTAAAAAAATAGCACAAATATGAGTCGATCTGAACCAGCAGCTGGCCCAGGTTAAAGGTCACCCACTAATCAACATGATTGCAGCAATTTTGTCAAACAATCAGTAATAACTCCCTCAAACCTGACTGCACAGACACGATCCCATTGTCATTAGATTCAGGGTGGCTCGTGCTGCTGAGAATTTCACTACATCTACTGTCCATCACACATAAACAGCCAGAAAAACAACTCTGCCCAGGATGCAGAACCTGCAGAGATTGAGGGATCAGTGATGCTTCCCTGACAATCCAGAGGAGCATGAAGAATCCAGCCAATTCAAATTATACTGATGAAAAACAGCAGGGCTCGCACTGCAGACACAGTGTAACTCATCCATTCCCCATTCCTGTCAAATCTCTTCATACTCTGGTGATGATGTCTGAGCGTCTCCTGAATAAACACACTTCCTGTCACATCAGACTTCAGGCTGCTCCCCTGCACTCTCTCACGTCTTTAGCTGCTGTTTGCAAGTGCTCACTGAGTAAAACTTTCTCTACTTTCTGTCTGCGCTTCAGGCCAACAGACGACCTCAGCGTGTGAAGAGAAGACCTGACATAAAAACACCAGCAAGCTGCTGTGCTCCATCGGCGGCAGCAGGAGGCTTTATTAGCTCTGGACAGGGCCCAGCATGGGAGGCTTACCCTCAGTCAGGCCCATGTGGATGCTCCAGTAGTTCTGCAGGCACTGCAGCTCCTTCTTCATGCCTCTCTTGCAGCGGCAGTCGTAGAGCGGCGAGTCCTGCAGCACCTCCAGCGCCCCCTGGCACTCCTTGGAGGCCAGCATGGCGCTGCGCTCCTTGTCCCCGCCCGACAGGCACTGGCGCATGATCCGGTAACGCGAGCTGCACTGGCTGTTCTGGTTGCACAGCTCGGAGGCTCGGACACAGTCTAGAGGTTCCCTCCAGCCGGGGGTGCCGAGCTCCGAGTCACAAACGCACACATCTGCAGGAAAACAGGGAGAAGGCGGGAGTTAGACACAGAGGTGTTAGCTTCACTCACTTCCTGTTTACTTTTGTGATCATTTTATCTATTTGCAGTCATTTTGTGTCTCATTAGAGTCACCGTGTGTCTCTGCTCTGCTTTTTGTTAAATTTTTGTGTGTGCGTATGGTCTTTTTAAATATTTTTCCAATATTTTTGTCTCTTTGTAGTTTTTGGCACCTGTTTACTGTCACTTATTGCTTCTTTGTGATCTTTTTCCACCTCTTTAACATAGCAAACTAATCAGTTCAAACAGAGCTCGTTTAAAACTAAATGTAAAAATATTAATGGGGCTGTTGGTCAGATAAATGTGCGTCTCTGCAGACTCAGGCAGGCTTTTCCTCTGGTGCAGGTGGAGGTGTGTCTGTATGCTATGCCTCAGTTTCTCAGCTGTAACTCAGGATTGCAGATTGAAGGCTCAGTGATGGATCTCGGATCGAGATGAGGTGATCTCCTGATAAGAAGCTGAGGATAAAGCCAGCACGTGTTCATAGAGCATCATATCATATATGTCTTCCTGTTGTAGGTTATTGTTGTTCCAGCGGCCGTTAGCTGTGACAGAAACATATGAAACTGAAATAGGAAACATTAGAAGGCATTGCGCGGATGTCCTCAAGAAAATATCCCACACTAATCCGGTTCGACATCTCCTCCAGGGCGCACAGACTCAGCTCCATCTGTGTCGAGCGTGGCCTTTGTCAGGCAGTTCAACAGCTTCCGTCCAGCAGAGACAATAGCATGCGGGTGAATCCAATTAAGCGAGCATCACAGGGACCAGATAAATTAATGTTTACCTGTCGGCAGCCACAGATAGCAGGTGTGTGCATTTCGTGGGATTTCAAGGGTTTTCAGAAACAGGAAGTGTGTGTGTGAGCTGCTGGAGTCATTATTTTAGAGACATAACATGCTGAACGCCAACAAACAACACGATCTAACGGTTAACCGGCACAAAACCAGGCAGGAGGGTAAAAGTAAACTATTACATTACATGCCGCTGACATTTCACAGTCCCAAAAATTACCTATGATAACCAGAAGCATAATCATATAATAATTCTGTGAATGAATATAAAGGCTGTGTTATAGAGAGGAAACACGATGTGGAACAAACACACATTCAGATCTTTGTCCTTCAGTGCGCAAAGCACCATAGTCCTTCTTCGAAATTAAAAATGTAAAGCGCTGTAGTTCTCCTTCAAAATAAAAGTGCAAAGAGCTGCGGTTCTTCAAAATAAAAGTGCAAAGAGCTGTAGTTCTCCTTCAAAGTAAAAGTGAAAGTGCTGCAGCATGCTCCTCCTTCCATTTTCCTCGTCCCTGGTACAGCTCCTGAAACCTCACATGTGGACCAGAAGCTGGGGATCATGGCTTTCACAGTGAGTAATCCAGACTATGAATGGTTGACCTCATGCTGTGGACAGATCATCTCACCCATTCTCTCGGCTGAAGTTTGATTCGTTTGGCATCTTCTTTGTGCCTTCTGCCCATTGAGGGACCTCAAAGTGAACTTTCATTTAGGAAGATTTTCACCCTTATCCTCCATCTTCTCTGTGTTCATACGAGCCTAACCACAGCTCTGCAGGTAACGACTGATATACCTCAACCTGCCCTCCAAATATTGCTGCTGTTCAGTTTTTTCTTTCTGTCTAAAGTTCTAGCAGGGAAATCCTTCAGTGAGAACATCTGGAGAACATCTTTGGACCATTTCTAACTGTCAGATGTGTTTCAGAGCTTCCTGATTCTGGGATTTGAAGAAGACAATCAGGTGCTTGAGCTGAACTTGTTTTTGTCCTTGCAGATGTTTGAGCTCTCATCTGAAAGGCTTTACAGTTCAGAAAGCTGACGGCCGTCCCAGAGTTTGAGGTGGTGAGATCAGCAATGATGACGTGAAGAGCAGTGCAAACTAAAGCTAAGCCCACCTCTCGAAGAGGCAGCTGTTTCTTACAGGTGAGCTGTCTGTTACAGCCAGGTGGACCGTTAACCCGTTACTCTCAACTAACCATGAACCTATACTCTTTGTAATCCGTGTGAAAACATTCATGAACGAGGCTGTTACTGTGGGTTCATCCACATCTTTATATGCTTTCTATGGTCTGCAGTGAATACTGATGTCCCACACAGGCTGTGGTCCCTGAAGTCCTCCTTAATCCTCACAATCACTCGAGGAGGCTCTTCCTGTTCACCTGGTCTAAGGAGAGCACTGTGGAACATAGCCACCTCAGAACCGGAGCTAGTGGAGCTGCTGGAGCTGGTGAACAATGCTACACCTTTAAGCTGACTGGACCGGGACTGACGCCTGAGACCTGAGACCTGAGCTGGCCTTCACTGAGTCTCCTATGATGAGTAACTGATGGAAGCTGTGGGACACTCTGCAGGCTCCCCTCATCTCACACTTTATCAGCACCTGACGCGATGCTTGCAGGGGACATCTGCACATTGTATCTGTAAAAAATAACCTGGATGACTCTACAGACTTTCCTGTGGTTAGTGCTAGGTCAGTAGGGCACCAGGCGCCCCCTGCTGGAACAGTGGGACAAAATCCTGTGCTGCTCTCATGAAACGTGCATTTACACTCTGCAGAGACACAAAAAAAAGGTGGCACGAAAAAACACGGCTCCACACTCTGTTTGTTCCACTGCAGACAGAAATGCTCCAGCACCACAAGCTTGTGTCACCCACCCCACAGCTCCACCTCAACAAGCTGCAACACATCAGACCAGTGCTCAGAACCAGGGGCAGAGGAACAGCTCCCACAGGTGAGGGCCACACAAAGAGCTAATTACTGGACCTCGGGGTAACGATGTGACCTTTCAGGGGTACGTGGATGTTTGTGCAGCAGTAAAAAGTTCAGATTAAAATATTCAGGATCAGAACAAATGTTCCCGAGACCTGCTGTCCTCAGTCCTGGTATCAAGCATGGTAACAGCATCTTTTAGTAGAAGCTCACAGTAAGGCAGAGGTGTAGAAGTAGTCAAACCCCTAGGAGTACAAATAACTACACCCTGTCAGGGATAAAATGGCAGTACCTCAGAGAGTACTTCACCTGAATATATTTCATTTACTGAATGTAACAAAGATGCTCTTTATGGCTCTGATGATCAATAGAAACATAATAGAAATCCAAACAGAATGTACAGCAGAGTACACACAGTACTCTGTACACCAAGTACTCTGTAAACACAGTACTCTGCACACACAGTACTCTGTACTATTCTAACACGTCACGGCTGGTACATGGGTCTGAGGGTAAGGGCGCGCGCTATTTGTCTGCGGAGATTTAAAAGTTAACTTCATGCACTGCAACATTTTCACTTGTAATGGAGTATCTCTGTGAGTATCCGAGTACTCCTTCTGACGGTTACTCGGTGTTTCAGAGCACGAGAGCATCTTTAGACCCAGCTGACTGACAGAGGCGCAAACCGAGCCTCTGCCCTCACCTGTGCGCGTGCACGCGGGCAGCGGAGGTGTACTCACCGAGCACGAGCAGCAGGCAGACGACGCCGATTAGGATCATGTCGCGTGCTGCTGTAATCCCACAGGAAGTCATGGTTCTCTCGCTCTGAGCGTCGGGGTCTCTCACTCTCTCTCTCCGCACATCACGCGGACTGCCACCGACATAGTGGCACTAGCACGAACCCCGGACACGGTGGGATCCCCCCCTCCCACCCCGCCGTCCTGGGCTCACAGCAGCCCCGGCAGGGACGCAGAAGAAGACGAAGAAGCGTGGGAGTCTGGGCAGGAGCGCATGCTCCGGAGCGGCTCTCCCGGAGATGGAGCTCTGTCCTCGGTGAAGAACATCAGCTGCCCCCGATCACTCCGCAGCTGTACTCCAACTTTCCGGGCTCAATGTGACTCTGTCCGCTACTCTTCCTCCTCTTTGTCACACACACACACAGTCACACACCGGAGCTGCCCGGTGGGTAACGGCACGCGCGTCTCCCGCCGGTTAGAATCTACTCCAGTAGCAGCCTCGTGCGTCTTTCAGCAAGCCCAGCGCGTGCGAGCACTGAGGAAAACCTCGAAACCTCCTTCTCCTCCTCCTCACCCCCTCCTCACCCAAAACTCAGACTCTCTTTCGCTCTGTCTCTCTCTTTCTCCCTTTCTCCGGGTGTCAAACGCACGCGCGTTTACTCCTTACGTTGACCCGGAGTGTGACCTCAGAGCAACGTCATCTGACTGAAAGACACGATCTGCTATTACTGTAATGACTGTTTATTTATTTATCTTTTATTATTGAAAATGTCCCAGGTATTTTATATTTTAATCATACATTTTATTTATATTCATTTTTTATTTACATATGAATGTATAGTTTTAGTGTAATTATTTTTGTTATTTTACATTTTAATTATTGTCATTATTAATTATTAATTTATTTTTATTCTTCGTTTTATTATTTACCTTTTTGTGCTGTAGTTATATTTTTCCTTATTTCCCTTTTTTAAACTTATATTAAATTAAATTAAAGTTAGAATCACATAACTATAATTAATTTTTTATTATAATTTCATCTTAACATATTTTTTTTGATCTACCTTTATTATTTTAGAATATATCACACCCTGGAGGACGGGGCTGTGGCCCCCCCACACTCCCTAGCAGATCGTTACATGGAGAAACCTTTGGAATACAAGCGCGCTGATCCACACAGGTATGCACACAGGTGTTCACTGCTCGTAGACCCAAATTACACCTTTCTTGGCTGCTACTTCGAAGCACATCTGTCCTGCGTGCTGCACAACAACATTGAATATTTAGTATTTACTGCTGTTTACACTTAGCTAGATTAATGCGATGGTGTTGTGTTTAGTATGTTGCTTTGTTGTTTTTTTTTTTTTTTGGTCTTTTTTTGCTTGTTTTCTATTCTTCTCTCAACAGGTGATCCAGGAGATTTTTTTTTCTCCCCCCCTTTCTCACTGTCCCTCTCCCCTTCTGTTTTTCCTTTCCTTCCTCTTTCTTTCTCCCTTTCCTATCTCTCACTCATGTCTGTCCCGTCTGTAACATCTGAAAATAAAATATAATAAATAATAAAAACAAAGATCGACCAAATGGACCAATACGGCAATGCCACGATGATCCATTTGGCAAAGTAAATCCATTGGGTATCCTTGTTGGTCTTCAGACAACAATTCTGATGGCTAAAGAACCAAATGGGACAGGCGGGAAAAAAAAAAAAAAAAAAAAGAATATATCACATAGATTTATTATGTCTTTTATTTCTAATTCCTCTCCAACTCCATAATGCTGTTGTAATTAGTGTGAATGCTTGAAAAGCATTCACAGTATTGTTATTCTAATCTTTATTAGTGTGAATGCTTGAAAAGCATTCACAGTATTGTTATTCGAATCTTTATTAGTGTGAATGCTTGAAAAGCATTCACAGTATTGTTCTTCTAATCTTTATTCTATTTTATTCTGTATTCCGTACGTTTTTTGTACTCCTACTCCTTCAAAACCGTTCAACTTAGAAAAACCATTCAAACACCATTAGATTCCTCTTCTTTTGGACATGACTGCTTCTATTTTTCTCATTTTTAACATTTATATTTTTAATTTTATTCAACTTTATTCAACAAAAATTTCCCAAAATTTCCCATGTATTTCAATGGGGAGACCCTTCAAATCCTCATTCAACTTACTCATTTTTAAACTCTTACTACTTCCACATACATTGACATAGAGCCACCATTCAAACTTTAAAACGAAGACAAGACATTCAACTATTCAACTTGTATTTATCTTTTCAATATCTATTATACTTTTTCTTCAGTTCCAGTTTAAGTTTCATGATGTTTTTTCACCCGTTTCAGAGTTTATAATGGGTGTGTATGGGACGGAATGTTGGGGCTAGAGTGAGACAGCTCAACTGCTAGAGTGAGAGGAGCAAAAAAATTAATCTTAAAATCTTTTTTAAAACTGCTGCTGTGTCCACAGCGTTTGCTCTACAGGTATGATTTTACCCTCAAAACGTAGCCATGGCTGTCCTCTTTCATCCAATGTGTTTACTATTGTACTAGGTGTTATGGTTCTTTCATAAATGCCACCAATGCACAGCCTCCTCCCTCCAACTCTTCCATAGACTCTAATGTTAAAATGGCTCAGAAGGTTCGTTTGAAAATCAGAAGAGCATGGTGTCTTTCCACTGTCACCACGTCCATATAATAAGCTCCACAGGCATGAAAACTGAGAATTAGGTAGACTAGACATTGCTGTCGCTCACGGTGAAAGAATTTTGTCAATACGACTTTTACTTTTCATTTGGGAGCGATTTGTTTCGGCCTGACTTTTCTGTTCATTTTAAGCAGCAAAAGTGAGGTGCATGTCTGTGTCCGTGTGTATGGAGCCCTTGGGTGCGGTCACTATAGCAACCAGGCTCACACCTGCCTGCTTAACGAGCTCTCTCTCTCACTCTGCCAAGATTCATCTTAAACACTTCTCTTTCAACTGCTGCTGTGTCCACAGTGTTAAAGCCATCATTTTACCCTCAAAACGTCGCCATCGTTGTTCTTTTTCCAACATCTTGTCTTTCAAAGCTCAGAGATGTCAACTTTTTAAACTGTGTGGGTCCAAGTGGAGGGATCACATTTTAGTCATTCAGTGATTCAAAGAATATGACCTTTTAATATTCTTTCAGATGTTTTCTGACTCTAAATGTTCTTTTCTCATTTCTTAGGTTTTTCTAATTTACAATTAAAACATTTTCAGCTTTTTTCCAACTTCTGTGTGAACATCAGCTTTTAGCACGTTTGTTTTCAGATTAAATTTTCTTCTTTTTATCTAATTCAAAATTTTTAAATTAAATTCAGCATTTTATTCATTTCAGTGCATACATTCAGATTCAAGCATTCACACTGCAGTTTCTTCAGAAAATGCACTTTCTAGTTATTATTATATTTTATCTATTCCGTACGTTTTTTGTAATCCTACTCCTTCAAAACCGTTCAACTTAGAAAAACCATTCAAACACCGTTAGATTCCTATTCTTTTGGACAACACTGCTTCTATTTTTCTCATTTTTAACATTTATATTTTTAATTTTATTCAACTTTATTCAACAAAAATTTCCCATGTTTTTCAATGGGGAGACCCTTCAAATTCTCATTCAACTTACTCATTTTTAAACTCTTACTACTTCAACATACGTTCACATAGAGCCACCATTCAAACTTTAAAACGAAGACAAGACATTCAACTATTCAACTTGTATTTATCTTTTCAATATCTATTATACTTTTTCTTCAGTTCCAGTTTAAGTTTCATGATGTTTTTTCACCCGTTTCAGAGTTTATAATGGGTGTGTATGGGACGGAATGTTGGGGCTAGAGTGAGGCAGCTCAACTGCTAGAGTGAGAGGAGCAAAAAAATTAATCTTAAAATCTTTTTTAAAACTGCTGCTGTGTCCGCAGTGTTTGCTCTACAGGTATGATTTTACCCTCAAAACGTAGCCATGGCTGTCCTCTTTCATCCAATGTGTTTACTATTGTACTAGGTGTTATGGTTCTTTCATAAATGTCACCAATGCACAGCCTCCTCCCTCCAACTCTTCCATAGACTCTAATGTTAAAATGGCTCAGAAGGTTCGTTTGAAAATCAGAAGAGCATGGTGTCTTTCCACTGTCACCACGTCCATATAATAAGCTCCACAGGCATGAAAACTGAGAATTAGGTAGACTAGACATTGCTGTCGCTCACGGTGAAAGAATTTTGTCAATACGACTTTTACTTTTCATTTGGGAGCGATTTGTTTTGGCCTGACTTTTCTGTTCATTTTAAGCAGCAAAAGTGAGGTGCATGTCTGTGTGCGTGTGTATGGAGCCATTGGGTGCGGTCACTATAGCAACCAGGCTCACACCTGCCTGCTTAACGAGCTCTGCCTGCCACTCTGCCAAGATTCATCTTAAACACTTCTCTTTCAACTGCTGCTGTGTCCACAGTGTTAAAGCCATCATTTTATCCTCAAAACGTCGCCATCGTTGTTCTTTTTCCAACATCTTGTCTTTCAAAGCTCAGAGATGTAAACTTTTTAAACTGTGTGGGTCCAAGTGGAGGGATCACATTTTAGTCATTCAGTGATTCAAAGAATATGACCTTTTAATATTCTTTCAGATGTTTTCTGACTCTAAATGTTCTTTTCTCATTTCTTAGGTTTTTCTAATTTACAATTAAAACATTTTCAGCTTTTTTCCAACTTCTTCTTCTGTGTAACCTTCAGCTTTTAGCAGTTCAGCACTTTTGTTTTCAGGTTAAATTCGGGTTTTTTTTTGTTTTTTTTTTTATCTCATTCAATATTTTTAACTCAAAATTCAGCAATTAATTCATTTCAGTGCATACATTCAGATTCAAGCATTCACACTGCAGTTTCTTCAGAAAATGCACTTTCTAGTTAGTGTGAATGCTTGAAAAGCATTCACAGTATTGTTATTCGAATCTTTATTATTGTGTGGATGCTTTAAGCATCCACACTATTGAGTTCCTGTTTCTCTTTATTCTTTATTATTATTATTATTATTATTATTATTATTCTAGTTGCTTCCGTACACTTTTTGGCACTTAACTACTTCCACAATTTTCAGCCGATTTTCACCGTTCAAATTTTAAACTATTCTGCTATTTTTGCTCTTTCTTGCTACGATTTTTGCTATTTTTAACTATTATACTTTTTAAAATATTCCACTTTTTTCCTTTAATTTGTCCCATTGAAATGAATGGGAAACTTCTGCAATTCTGCTAAAATTTGCTTGTTTTTGAAACTTAACTACTTCCTCATATTTTCACCTAGAACAACCATTCAAACTTTAAAATGTTCATAAATTATTGGGCTATTCAGGTATGATTCAGCTTTTTGAAATCTTTTACTGTTTTACTTTTATGCCTCTTAAAGTTTTGAGTTGCAAAATTGTGATTTTTCACAAAATACATGCGTTGTTATGGTTGCTATGCTCTTGGCTTCCAGTGTGCCACTGAAGGTTTTGCAATTTTCACTTCACGTCCGAACAACTTCTTGCTACTTGCTCAATTTTCACTCAACTTCCACAAATTATACATCAAAACGTAGGTATTTTTGCTGGCTTTCAGAAAATGTCACTATCATTGTTGTGGGATTTATAGAATTTTTGCAAATCTCCTCAGACCAACACAAGGTCTCAAAACTCTCCATATAAAGTCAATGGAGAGCTTGTTCAAAATCATCGCTGGATTTCTGTAATGAGAGGCATATTCGAATCGTCATATCTCCTTAACGAAGCGACTTTAAGACATGAGGCTTGTCCCCGAATATCTTCAGACACCCCTGACGCTCACAATTCAAGAATTTCTTTCTCACCTATTACCGTTCTGAAATGAGTTGGACTTGTTTGAGGGTAGGAAATTCGTCCTTCGCTCAGATTTCTTCAGATTTCAAACTGTGGAAATGAACCACTTTTTTCTCTCGTCATAACTTTTTTTTGGATTTCCACAGAGACCTGAAAATTTCCATGACTGTTCACCAAAGCCTGCTGTCTCTTACGGTGAAAGAATGATATCGATACTCCAAATAGATTTCGAGTTACAAAGCGTTGTTTGAGGGCAAGTCAAGGCAGTTTTTGCTTCGCTCTACTCAGTTATGGTGCATTAGAAGTCAAATATCTTTAATAATTCATATTTTAATGATAAATTGTAAACACTGGAAGATTCCCCCATCTCTTCTGAACAAAACGGTGTAAGAATGACCGCTCTAGCCCCTACGGTTTGGAAATTATGGTCATTTGTTTGAGGGGAGTCCTCACTATGAGAAATAGGCTGCAATAATCCTGTGCATCTCTGTGCTGCGTGTGTAAAAAGAGGCACCTGTTTTGGCGGGAAAAAGTACACAGGCTCTCTGATTGGTGGATTCAAATTCAGCAGCTCCCAGGCTGACCTAGAAACTTAGTCCTCTCTCCCTGTGTGTGTGTGTGTGTGTGTGTGTGTGTGTGTGTGTGTGTGTGTGTGTGTGTGTGTGTGTGTGTGTGTTTAGTGGGAGAGAGAGGACCCTGCCCTTATTTGGCAGCATGTCATTGTAGGATTTAAATTGAACATAGTTAGACTGGTTGACTGGATTAGAGCCTGTGTTTGTGTGTCCCTCTGTGCATTTGTGTTTCAATAAGTTATTACTATTCTGCTAAATCATAGTATTTCTGGTACTTTTCGGTACTTGTGCTAAATACAGTATTTCTGCTAAATCATACTATTTCTGCTTTTCATAGGATTTATGCCTAATATAGTATTTCTGCTAAATTATAGTATTTCTGCTTTTTATAGGATTTGTGCCTAACATAGTATTTCTGCTAAATTATAGTATTTCTGCTTTTTATAGGATTTGTGCCTAACATAGTATTTCTGCTAAATTATAGTATTTCTGCTTTTTATACTATTTGTTCTAAATTATAGTATTCCTGCTTTTTATAGGATTTGTGCTTAATATAGTATTTCTGCTAAATTATAGTTTTTCTTCTTTTTATAGTATTTGTGCTAAAACATAGTATTTCTACTAAATGTAGTATTTATGCTTAATAATAGTATTTCTATATATTTCTGCCAGGTCCCCAGGCAGCCAATCCTCTGTGAGGACTGAGACATTCAAATTTTCAAATCAGGGCCTGCACAGTTTCCCAGCCAATCAAATAAGTGTCCTGAGGCATTCAAATTTGCATATTGGGGCCTTCGTGGCTTCTAAGCCAGCCAATCATATCTGAGGGCTGAGGAATTCAAATCCACAAATCAGGGCCTGCACGGCTTCCCAGCCAGCCAATCACATATGTGGTCTCAGGCATTCAAATTTGCATATTGGGGAATTCGTGGCTTCTAAGTCAACAAGTCATCCATGTCATATATCTCTAAAAATTCATATTTTAATATTAAATTGTCAACACTTGAAGATTCCCCCATCTCTTCTGAACAAAACGGTGTAAGAATGACCGCTCTAGCCCCTATGGTTAGGAAATTACGGTCATTTGTTTGAGGGGAGTCGTCACTATGAGAAATAGACTGCAAAAATCCTGTGTCTCTCTGTGCTGCTGCGTGTGTAAACAGATGCACCTGTTTTGGTGGGGAAAAGTGCACAGCCTCTCTGATTGGTGGATTCAAATTCACCAGCTCCCAGGCTGACCTAGAAACTTACTTCTCTCTCCCTGTGTGTGTGTGTGTGTGTGTGTGTGTGACAGAGAGAGAGAGAGAGAGAGAGAGAGAGAGAAAGCCTTTTAATGGGATGATCTCATTGTAAGATTCAAATTCAATATATTTAGACTGGGTGACTGAATTTGATCTTGTGTGTGTGTCTCTCTGTGCATGTGTGTTTCCCTATGTGTACATATTTCTGATTGTGTGGCTGTTTTAGATTTTTTTGCTGATTTTTTTCATTTAAAGAGAAACAGGAACTCAATAGTGTGGATGCTTAAAGCATCCACACTATTGAGTTCCTGTTTCTCTTTATTCTTTATTATTATTATTGTGTGGATGCTTTAAGCATCCACACTATTGAGTTCCTGTTTCTCTTTATTCTTTATTATTATTATTATTATTATTCTAGTTGCTTCCGTACACTTTTTGGCACTTAACTACTTCCACAATTTTCAGCCGATTTTCACCGTTCAAATTTTAAACTATTCTGCTATTTCTGCTAATTTACGCTACGATTTTTGCTATTTTTAACTATTATACTTTTTAAAATATTAAGCTTTTTTCCTTTAATTTGTCCCATTGAAATGAATGGGAAACTTCTGCAATTCTGCTAAAATTTGCTTGTTTTTGAAACTTAACTACTTCCTCATATTTTCACCTAGAACAACCATTCAAACTTTAAAATGTTCACAAATTATTGGGCTATTCAGGTATGATTCAGCTTTTTCAAATCTTTTACTGTTTTACTTTTATGCCTCTTAAAGTTTTGAGTTGCAAAATTGTGATTTTTCACAAAATACATGCGTTGTTATGGTTGCTATGCTCTTGGCTTCCAGTGTGCCACTGAAGGTTTTGCAATTTTCACTTCATGTCCGAACAACTTCTTGCTACTTGCTCAATTTTCACTCAACTTCCACAAATTATACATCAAAACGTAGGTATTTTTGCTGGCTTTCAGAAAATGTCACTATCATTGTTGTGGGATTTATAGAATTTTTGCAAATCTCCTCAGACCAACACAAGGTCTCAAAACTCTCCATATAAAGTCAATGGAGAGCTTGTTCAAAATCATCGCTGGAGTTTTTGTAATGAGAGGCATATTCGAATCGTCATATCTCCTTAACGAAGCGACTTTAAGACATGAGGCTTGTCCCCGAATATCTTCAGACACCCCTGACGCTCACAATTCAAGAATTTCTTTCTCACCTATTACCGTTCTGAAATGAGTTGGACTTGTTTGAGGGTAGGAAATTCGTCCTTCGCTCAGATTTCTTCAGATTTAAAACTCTGGAAATGAACCACTTTTTTCTCTCGTCATAATTTTTTTTTGGATTTCCACAGAGACCTGAAAATTTCCATGATTGTTCACCAAAGCCTGCTGTCTCTTACGGTGAAAGAATGATATCGATACTCCAAATAGATTTCGAGTTACAAAGCGTTGTTTGAGGGCAAGTCAAGGCAGTTTTTGCTTCGCTCTACTCAGTTATGGTGCATTAGAAGTCAAATATCTTTAATAATTCATATTTTAATGATAAATTGTAAACACTGGAAGATTCCCCCATCTCTTCTGAACAAAACGGTGTAAGAATGACCGCTCTAGTCCCTACGGTTTGGGAATTATGGTCATTTGTTTGAGGGGAGTCCTCACTATGAGAAATAGGCTGCAATAATCCTGTGCCTCTCTGTGCTGCGCGTGTAAAAAGAGGCACATGTTTTGGCGGGAAAAAGTACACAGGCTCTCTGATTGGTGGATTCAAATTCAGCAGCTCCCAGGCTGACCTAGAAACTTACTTCTCTCTCCCTGTGCATTTTTTTGCTGATTTTTTCATTTAACAAGTATATTTGAGGGACCCTCAGCATGTTCAGCATTTTTTCAGCTGTCCATTTTGCTTTTCCAATTTTTCTGTTTAACTGATTACTATTGTGCTAAATCATACTATTTCTGCTATTTTATAAGATTTGTGCCTAATATAGTATTTCTGCTAAATTACAGTATTTCTGCTTTTTATACTATTTGTGCTAAAACATAGTATTTCTACTAAATGTAGTATTTATGCTTAATCATACTATTTCTGCTTTTTATGGGATTTGTGCCTAATATAGTATTTCTGCTTTTTATAGGATTTTTGCTCAAACATAATATTTCTACTAAATGTAGTGTTTATGCTTAATCATCCTATTTCTGCTTTTTATAGGATTTGTGCTTAATATAGTATTTCTGCTAAATTATAGTATTTCTGCTTTTTATAGTATTTGTGCTAAAACATAGTATTTCTACTAAATGTAGTATTTATGCTTAATCATAGTATTTCTATATATTTCTATATATTTCTGCCAGGTCCCCAGGCAGCCAATCCTCTGTGAGGACTTAGACATTCAAATTTTCAAATCAGGGCCTGCACGGCTTCCCAGCCAATCATATATCGTTAGCTTCATAGCATAAGTGCCTAAGTCATTGACTTAGTCAAATGACTTAGGCAATTATGCTATGAAGCTAACGATATGTGTCCTGAGGCATTGAAATTTGCATATTGGGGCCTTCATGGCTTCTAAGCCAGCCAATCATATCTGAGGGCTGAGGAATTCAAATCCACAAATCAGGGCCTGCACAGCTTCCCAGCCAGCCAATCATGTATGTGGGCTCCAGGTATTCAAATTTGCATATTGGGGAATTCGTGGCTTCTAAGTCAACAAGTCATCCATGTCATATATCTCTAAAAATTCATATTTTAATGATAAATTGTCAACACTTGAAGATTCCCCCATCTCTTCTGAACAAAACGGTGTAAGAATGACCGCTCTAGCCCCTATGGTTAGGAAATTATGGTCATTTGTTTGAGGGGAATCCTCACTATGTGAAATAAACTGAAAGAAGCAGGTCTATGTCTCTGTGCTGCGTGTGTAAAAAGATGCACCTGTTTTGGCGGGAAAACGTAAACAGCCTCTCTGATTGGTGGATTCAAATTCAGCAGCTCCCAGGCTGACCTAGAAACTTAGTCCTCTCTCCCTGTGTGTGTGTGTGTGTGTGTGTGTGTGTGTGTGTGTGTGTGTGTGTGTGTGTGTGTGTGTGTGTTTAATGGGAGAGAGAGGACCCTGCCCTTATTTGGCAGCATGTCATTGTAGGATTTAAATTGAACATAGTTAGACTGGTTGACTGGATTAGAGCCTGTGTTTGTGTGTCCCTCTGTGCATTTGTGTTTCAATAAGTTATTACTATTCTGCTAAATCATAGTATTTCTGGTACTTTTCGGTACTTGTGCTAAATACAGTATTTCTGCTAAATCATACTATTTCTGCTTTTCATAGGATTTATGCCTAATATAGTATTTCTGCTAAATTATAGTATTTCTGCTTTTTATAGGATTTGTGCCTAACATAGTATTTCTGCTAAATTATAGTATTTCTGCTTTTTATACTATTTGTTCTAAATTATAGTATTTCTGCTTTTTATAGGATTTGTGCTTAATATAGTATTTCTGCTAAATTATAGTTTTTCTTCTTTTTATAGTATTTGTGCTAAAACATAGTATTTCTACTAAATGTAGTATTTATGCTTAATAATAGTATTTCTATATACTTCTGCCAGGTCCCCAGGCAGCCAATCCTCTGTGAGGACTGAGACATTCAAATTTTCAAATCAGGGCCTGCACAGTTTCCCAGCCAATCAAATAAGTGTCCTGAGGCATTCAAATTTGCATATTGGGGCCTTCGTGGCTTCTAAGCCAGCCAATCATATCTGAGGGCTGAGGAATTCAAATCCACAAATCAGGGCCTGCACGGCTTCCCAGCCAGCCAATCACATATGTGGTCTCAGGCATTCAAATTTGCATATTGGGGAATTCGTGGCTTCTAAGTCAACAAGTCATCCATGTCATATATCTCTAAAAATTCATATTTTAATATTAAATTGTCAACACTTGAAGATTCCCCCATCTCTTCTGAACAAAACGGTGTAAGAATGACCGTTCTAGCCCCTACGGTTAGGAAATTACGGTCATTTGTTTGAGGGGAGTCGTCACTATGAGAAATAGACTGCAAAAATCCTGTGTCTCTCTGTGCTGCTGCGTGTGTAAACAGATGCACCTGTTTTGGTGGGGAAAAGTGCACAGCCTCTCTGATTGGTGGATTCAAATTCACCAGCTCCCAGGCTGACCTAGAAACTTACTTCTCTCTCCCTGTGTGTGTGTATGTGTGTGTGTGTGTGTGTGTGTGTGTGTGTGTGTGTGTGTTTGTGTGTGTGTGTGACAGAGAGAGAGAGAGAGAGAGAGAGAAAGCCTTTTAATGGGATGATCCCATTGTAAGATTCAAATTCAATATATTTAGACTGGTTGACTGAATTGGATCTTGTGTGTGTGTCTCTCTGTGCATGTGTGTTTCCTCATGTGTACATATTTGTAATTGTGTGGCTGTCATAAATTTTTTTGCTGATTTTTGTCATTTAACAAGTATATTTGAGGGAACCTCAGCATGTTCAGCATTTTTTCAGCTGTCCATTTTGCTTTTCCAATTTTTCTGTTTAACTTATTACTATTGTGCTAAATCACACTATTTCTGCTATTTTATAAGATTTGTGCTTAATATAGTATTTCTGCTAAATGTAGTATTTATGTTTAATCATACTATTTCTGCTTTTCATAGGATTTGTGCTTAATATAGTATTTCTGCTAAACTTAGTATTTCTGATTAATTATAGTCTTTCTACTAAATCATAGTACAGTATTTCTGCTTTTTATGGGATTTGTGCTAAAACAAAGTATTTCTACTAAATGTAGTATTTATGCTTAATCATACCATTTCTGCTTTTTATAGGATTTGTGCTTAATATAGTATTTCTGCTAAATTATAGTATTTCTGCCAAATTATAATATTTGTGCTAAAACATAGTCTTAATTTAAAATTACAATATTCATAGTTCATCACAGTGTCTCTGGTAAATCACAATATTTCTGCTCTGTTGTACTATTTTTCTAAATCATAGTGTTTCTGTAATGTTTAAGTATTTTTGGCTAAATATATTCTTTCTGTTATCTTATACTATTTCTCCTAAATTCTTGTATTTTTGAGAAGTTATCATGTTTCTGGTAAGTTACAATATTTCTGCTAAATTCTGCTATGCTATTGTATTTCTGCCAAGTATTATGTTTCCTCTAAGATATTGCAGTTCTGCTAAGTTATTCCATTTTAGCAAACTTCTTTTGCTTCTGCAAAGTTTTTACAATTTCTGCAACTTTTCAGCTTTTTCAGCTACTTTTTGCATACAGCTTCAGCTTTAAGCATCCACACTGCATTTTCGCAGGAAATGCAAATTTTTCTAGTTGTGTGGATGCTTTAAGCATCCACACTATTGAGTTCCTGTTTCTCTTTATTCTTTATTGTGTGGATGCTTTAAGCATCCACACTATTGAGTTCCTGTTTCTCTTTATTCTTTATTATTATTCTAGTTGCTTCCGTACACTTTTTGGCACTTAACTACTTCCACAATTTTCAGCCGATTTTCACCGTTCAAATTTTAAACTATTCTGCTATTTCTGCTAATTTACGCTACGATTTTTGCTATTTTTAACTATTATACTTTTTAAAATATTAAGCTTTTTTCCTTTAATTTGTCCCATTGAAATGAATGGGAAACTTCTGCAATTCTGCTAAAATTTGCTTGTTTTTGAAACTTAACTACTTCCTCATATTTTCACCTAGAACAACCATTCAAACTTTAAAATGTTCACAAATTATTGGGCTATTCAGGTATGATTCAGCTTTTTCAAATGTTTTACTGTTTTACTTTTATGCCTCTTAAAGTTTTGAGTTGCAAAATTGTGATTTTTCACAAAATACATGCGTTGTTATGGTTGCTATGCTCTTGGCTTCCAGTGTGTCACTGAAGGTTTTGCAATTTTCACTTCATGTCCGAACAACTTCTTGCTACTTGCTCAATTTTCACTCAACTTCCACAAATTATACATCAAAACGTAGGTATTTTTGCTGGCTTTCAGAAAATGTCACTATCATTGTTGTGGGATTTATAGAATTTTTGCAAATCTCCTCAGACCAACACAAGGTCTCAAAACTCTCCATATAAAGTCAATGGAGAGCTTGTTCAAAATCATCGCTGGATTTCTGTAATGAGAGGCATATTCGAATCGTCATATCTCCTTAACAAAGCGACTTTAAGACATGAGGCTTGTCCCCGAATATCTTCAGACACCCCTGACGCTCACAATTCAAGAATTTCTTTCTCACCTATTACCGTTCTGAAATGAGTTGGACTTGTTTGAGGGTAGGAAATTCGTCCTTCGCTCAGATTTCTTCAGATTTAAAACTCTGGAAATGAACCACTTTTTTCTCTCGTCATAACTTTTTGTTGGATTTCCACAGAGACCTGAAAATTTCCATGATTGTTCACCAAAGCCTGCTGTCTCTTACGGTGAAAGAATGATATCGATACTCCAAATAGATTTCAAGTCACAAAGAGTTGTTTGAGGGCAAGTCAAGGCAGTTTTTGCTTCGCTCTACTCAGTTATGGTGCATTAGAAGTCAAATATCTTTAATAATTCATATTTTAATGATAAATTGTAAACACTGGAAGATTCCCCCATGTCTTCTGAACAAAACGGTGTAAGAATGACCGTTCTAGCCCCTACGGTTAGGAAATTATGGTCATTTGTTTGAGGGGAGTCGTCACTATGAGAAATAGACTGCAATAATCCTGTGCCTCTCTCTGCTGCGTGTGTAAAAAGATGCACCTTTTTTGGCGGGAAAACGTAAACAGCCACTCTGATTGGTGGATTTAAATTCGGCAGCTCTCTCCCTCTGTGTCTGTCTGTGTGTGTGTGTGTGTGTGTGTGTGTGTGTGTGTGTGTGTGTGTGTGTGTGTGTGTTTAGTGGGAGAGAGAGGACCCTGCCCTTATTTGGCAGCATGTCATTGTAGGATTTAAATTGAATATAGTTAGACTGATTGACTGGATTAGAGCCTGTGTTTGTGTGTCCCTCTCTGCATTTCTGTTTCAATATGCCTCCATATTTGTAATTTTGTAAGTTATTGCTATTCTGCTAAATCATAGTATTTCTGGTACTTTTCGGTACTTGTGCTAAATACAGTATTTCTGCTAATTTATAGTGTTTCTGCTTTATTATACTATTTGTGCTAAAACATAGTATTTCTACTAAATGTAGTATTTCTGCTTTTTATACTATTTGTGCTAAATTATAATATTTCTGCTTTTTATACTATTTGTGCTAAATTATAATATTTCTGCTTTTTATACTATTTGTGCTAAATTATAATATTTCTGCTTTTTATACTATTTGTGCTAAAACATAGTATTTCTACTAAATGTAGTATTTCTGCTTTTTATACTATTTGTGCTAAATTATAATATTTCTGCTTTTTATACTATTTGTGCTAAATTATAATATTTCTGCTTTTTATACTATTTGTGCTAAATTATAATATTTCTGCTTTTTATACTATTTGTGCTAAATTATAATATTTCTGCTTTTTATACTATTTGTGCTAAAACATAGTATTTCTACTAAATGTAGTATTTATGCTTAATCATACTATTTCTGCTTTTTATAGGATTTGTGCTTAATAATATAGTATTTCTGCTAAATTATAGTATTTCTGCTTTTTATAGTATTTGTGATAAAACATAGTATTTCTACTAAATGTAGTATTTATGCTTAATCATAGTATTTCTATATATTTCTGCCATGTCCCCAGGCAGCCAATCCTCTGTGAGGACTTAGACATTCAAATTTTCAAATCAGGGCCTGCACGGTTTCCCAGCCAATCATATATGTGTCCTGAGGCATTCAAATTTGCATATTGGGGCCTTCATGGCTTCTAAGCCAGCCAATCATATCTGAGGGCTGAGGAATTCAAATCCACAAATCAGGGCCTGCACGGCTTCCCAGGCAGCCAATCATATATGTGGCCTCAGGCATTCAAATTTGCATATTGGGGGAATTCGTGGCTTCTAAGTCAACAAGTCATCCATGTCGTATATCTCTAAAAATTCACATTTTAATGATAAATTGTTAACACTGGAAGATTCCCCCATCTCTTCTGAACAAAACGGTGTAAGAATGACCGCTCTAGCCCCTACAGTTTGGAAATTATGGTCATTTGTTTGAGGGGAGTCCTCACTATGAGAAATAGGCTGCAATAATCCTGTGCCTCTCTCTGCTGCGTGTGTAAAAAGATGCACCTGTTTTGGCGGGAAAAAGTACACAGGCTCTCTGATTGGTGGATTCAAATTCAGCAGCTCCCAGGCTGACCTAGAAACTTACTTCTCTCTCCCTGTGCATTTTTTTGCTGATTTTTTCATTTAACAAGTATATTTGAGGGACCCTCAGCATGTTCAGCATTTTTTCAGCTGTCCATTTTGCTTTTCCAATTTTTCTGTTTAACTTATTACTATTGTGCTAAATCATACTGTTTCTGCTATTTCATAAGATTTGTGCTTAATATAGTATTTCTGCTTTTAATAGGATTTGTGCTTAATATAGTATTTCTGCTTTTTATAGGATTTGTGCTTAATATAGTATTTCTGCTTTTTATAGAATTTGTGCTTAATATAGTATTTCTGCTTTTTATAGGATTTGTGCTTAATATAGTATTTCTGCTAAATTATAGTATTTCTGCTTTTTATAGTATTTGTGCTAAAACATAGTATTTCTACTAAATGTAGTATTTATGCTTAATCATAGTATTTCTATATATTTCTGCCAGGTCTCCAGGCAGCCAATCCTCTGTGAGGACTGAGACATTCAAATTTTCAAATCAGGTCCTGCACGGTTTCCCAGCCAATCATATATGTGTCCTGAGGCATTCAAATTTGCATATTGGGGACTTCATGGCTTCTAAGCCAGCCAATCATATCTGAGGGCTGAGGAATTCAAATCCACAAATCAGGGCCTGCACAGCTTCCCAGCCAGCCAATCATGTATGTGGGCTCCAGGCATTCAAATTTGCATATTGGGGAATTCGTGGCTTCTAAGTCAATAAGTCATCCGTGTCATATATCTCTAAAAATTCATATTTTAATGATAAATTGTCAACACTTGAAGATTCCCCCATCTCTTCTGAACAAAACGGTGTAAGAATGACCGTTCTAGCTCCTACGGTTAGGAAATTATGGTCATTTGTTTGAGGGGAGTCATCATTATGAGAAATAGACTGCAATGATCCTGTGTCTCTGTGCTGCTGCGTGTGTAAACAGATGCACCTGTTTTGGTGGGGAAAAGTGCACAGCCTCTCTGATTGGTGGATTCAAATTCACCAGCTCCCAGGCTGACCTAGAAACTTACTTCTCTCTCCCTGTGTGTGTGTGTGTGTGTGTGTGTGTGTGTGTGTGTGTGTGTGTGACAGAGAGAGAGAGAGAGAGAGAGAGAGAGAGAGAGAGAAAGGCTTTTAATGGGATGATCTCATTCTAAGATTTAAATTCAATATATTTAGACTGGTTGACTGAATTGGATCTTGTGTGTGGGTCTCTCTGTGCATGTGTGTTTCCTCATGTGTACATATTTGTGATTGTGTGGCTGTAATAAATTGTTTTGCAGATTTTTGTCATTTAACAAGTATATTTGAGGGACCCTCAGCATGTTCAGCATTTTTTCAGCTGTCCATTTTGCTTTTCCAATTTTTCTGTTTAACTTATTACTATTGTGCTAAATCATAGCATTTCTGCTATTTTATAATATTTGTGCTTAATATACTATTTCTGCTTTTATAGGATTTGTGCTTAATATAGTATTTCTGCTAAATGTAGTATTTATGCTTAATCATACTA
This sequence comes from Copadichromis virginalis, assembly GCF_057382275.1. Taxonomy (NCBI): domain Eukaryota; kingdom Metazoa; phylum Chordata; class Actinopteri; order Cichliformes; family Cichlidae; genus Copadichromis; species Copadichromis virginalis. The sequence continues at coordinate 29,628,788 of NC_140624.1, forward strand.
TTTCTCCTTTTCATAGTATTTGTGCTTAATATAGTATTTCTGCTAAATTTAGTATTTCTGATTAATTATAGTTTTTCTACTAAATCATAGTACAGTATTTCTGCTTTTTATGGGATTTGTGCTAAAACAAAGTATTTCTACTAAATGTAGTATTTGTGCTTAATCATACCATTTCTGCTTTTTATAGGATTTGTGCTTAATATAGTATTTCTGCTAAATTATAGTATTTCTGCCAAATTATAATATTTGTGCTAAAACATAGTCTCAATTTAAAATTACAATATTCATAGTTCATCACAGTGTCTCTGGTAAATCACAATATTTCTGCTCTGTTGTACTATTTTTCTAAATCATAGTGTTTCTGTAATGTTTAAGTATTTTTGGCTAAATATATTCTTTCTGTTATCTTATACTATTTCTCCTAAATTCTTGTATTTTTGAGAAGTTATCATGTTTCTGGTAAGTTACAATATTTCTGCTAAATTCTGCTATGCTATTGTATTTCTGCCAAGTATTATGTTTCCTCTAAGATATTGCAGTTCTGCTAAGTTATTCCATTTTAGCAAACTTCTTTTGCTTCTGCAAAGTTTTTACAATTTCTGCAACTTTTCAGCTTTTTCAGCTACTTTTTGCATACAGCTTCAGCTTTATGCATCCACACTGCATTTTCGCAGGAAATGCAAATTTTTCTAGTTCTTTATTATTATTCTAGTTGCTTCCGTACACTTTTTGGCACTTAACTACTTCCACAATTTTCAGCCGATTTTCACCGTTCAAATTTTAAACTATTCTGCTATTTCTGCTAATTTACGCTACGATTTTTGCTATTTTTAACTATTATACTTTTTAAAATATTCCACTTTTTTCCTTTAATTTGTCCCATTGAAATGAATGGGAAACTTCTGCAATTCTGCTAAAATTTGCTTGTTTTTGAAACTTAACTACTTCCTCATATTTTCACCTAGAACAACCATTCAAACTTTAAAATGTTCACAAATTATTGGGCTATTCAGGTATGATTCAGCTTTTTCAAATCTTTTACTGTTTTACTTTTATGCCTCTTAAAGTTTTGAGTTGCAAAATTGTGATTTTTCACAAAATACATGTGTTGTTATGGTTGCTATGCTCTTGGCTTCCAGTGTGCCACTGAAGGTTTTGCAATTTTCACTTCATGTCCGAACAACTTCCTGCTACTTGCTCAATTTTCACTCAACTTCCACAAATTATACATCAAAACGTAGGTATTTTTGCTGGCTTTCAGAAAATGTCACCATCATTGTTGTGGGATTTATAGAATTTTTGCAAATCTCCTCAGACTAACACAAGGTCAGAAAACTCTCCATATAAAGTGAATGGAGAGCTTGTTCAAAATCACCGCTGGATTTCTGTAATGAGAGGCATATTCGAATCGTCATATCTCCTTAACGAAGCAAAGTTAAGACATGAGGCTTGTCCCCGAATATCTTCAGACACCCCTGACGCTCACAATTCAAGAATTTCTTTCTCACCTATTACCGTTCTGAAATGAGTTGGACTTGTTTGAGGGTAGGAAATTCGTCCTTCGCTCAGATTTCTTCAGATTTCAAACTGTGGAAATGAACCACTTTTTTCTCTCGTCATAACTTTTTGTTGGATTTCCACAGAGACCTGAAAATTTCCATGATTGTTCACCAAAGCCTGCTGTCTCTTACGGTGAAAGAATGATATCGATACTCCAAATAGATTTCAAGTCACAAAGCGTTGTTTGAGGGCAAGTCAAGGCAGTTTTTGCTTCGCTCTACTCAGTTATGGTGCATTAGAAGTCAAATATCTTTAATAATTCATATTTTAATGATAAATTGTAAACACTGGAAGATTCCCCCATCTCTTCTGAACAAAACGGTGTAAGAATGACCGCTCTAGCCCCTACGGTTTGGAAATTATGGTCATTTGTTTGAGGGGAGTCCTCACTATGAGAAATAGGCTGCAATAATCCTGTGCCTCTCTGTGCTGCGTGTGTTAAAAGAGGCACGTTTTGGCGGGAAAAAGTACACAGGCTCTCTGATTGGTGGATTCAAATTCAGCAGCTCCCAGGCTGACCTAGAAACTTACTTCTCTCTCCCTGTGCATTTTTTTGCTGATTTTTTCATTTAACAAGTATATTTGAGGGACCCTCAGCATGTTCAGCATTTTTTCAGCTGTCCATTTTGCTTTTCCAATTTTTCTGTTTAACTTATTACTATTGTGCTAAATAATACTATTTCTGCTATTTTATAGGATTTGTGCCTAATATAGAATTTCTGCTAAATTACAATATTTCTGCTTTTTATACTATTTGTGCTAAAACATAGTATTTCTACTAAATGTAGTATTTATGCTTAATCATACTATTTATGCTTTTTATGGGATTTGTGCCTAATATAGTATTTCTGCTTTTTATAGGATTTTTGCTCAAACATAGTATTTCTACTAAATGTAGTGTTTATGCTTAATCATCCTATTTCTGCTTTTTATAGGATTTGTACTTAATATAGTATTTCTGCTAAATTATAGTATTTCTGCTTTTTATAGTATTTGTGCTAAAACATAGTATTTCTACTAAATGTAGTATTTATGCTTAATCATAGTATTTCTATATATTTCTGCCAGGTCCCCAGGCAGCCAATCCTCTGTGAGGACTGAGAAATTCAAATTTTCAAATCAGGGCCTGCACGGCTTCCCAGCCAATCATATATGTGTCCTGAGGCATTCAAATTTGCATATTGGGGCCTTCATGGCTTCTAAGCCAGCCAATCATATCTGAGGGCTGAGGAATTCAAATCCACAAATCAGGGCCTGCACAGCTTCCCAGCCAGCCAATCATGTATGTGGGCTCCAGGTATTCAAATTTGCATATTGGGGAATTCGTGGCTTCTAAGTCAACAAGTCATCCATGTCATATATCTCTAAAAATTCATATTTTAATGATAAATTGTCAACACTTGAAGATTCCCCCATCTCTTCTGAACAAAACGGTGTAAGAATGACCGTTCTAGCCCCTATGGTTAGGAAATTATGGTCATTTGTTTGAGGGGAATCCTCACTATGTGAAATAAACTGAAAGAAGCAGGTCTATGTCTCTGTGCTGCGTGTGTAAAAAGATGCACCTGTTTTGGCGGGAAAACGTAAACAGCCTCTCTGATTGGTGGATTCAAATTCAGCAGCTCCCAGGCTGACCTAGAAACTTAGTCCTCTCTCCCTGTGTGTGTGTGTGTGTGTGTGTGTGTGTGTGTGTGTTTAGTGGGAGAGAGAGGCCCCTGCCTTTATTTGGCAGCATGTCATTGTAGGATTTAAATTGAACATAGTTAGACTGGTTGACTGGATTAGAGCCTGTGTTTGTGTGTCCCTCTGTGCATTTGTGTTTCAATAAGTTATTACTATTCTGCTAAATCATAGTATTTCTGGTACTTTTCGGTACTTGTGCTAAATACAGTATTTCTGCTAAATCATACTATTTCTGCTTTTCATAGGATTTATGCCTAATATAGTATTTCTGCTAAATTATAGTATTTCTGCTTTTTATAGGATTTGTGCCTAACATAGTATTTCTGCTAAATTATAGTATTTCTGCTTTTTATACTATTTGTTCTAAATTATAGTATTTCTGCTTTTTATAGGATTTGTGCTTAATATAGTATTTCTGCTAAATTATAGTTTTTCTTCTTTTTATAGTATTTGTGCTAAAACATAGTATTTCTACTAAATGTAGTATTTATGCTTAATAATAGTATTTCTATATATTTCTGCCAGGTCCCCAGGCAGCCAATCCTCTGTGAGGACTGAGACATTCAAATTTTCAAATCAGGGCCTGCACAGTTTCCCAGCCAATCAAATAAGTGTCCTGAGGCATTCAAATTTGCATATTGGGGAATTCGTGGCTTCTAAGTCAACAAGTCATCCATGTCGTATATCTCTAAAAATTCACATTTTAATGATAAATTGTTAACACTGGAAGATTCCCCCATCTCTTCTGAACAAAACGGTTTAAGAATGACCGCTCTAGCCCCTACGGTTAGGAAATTACGGTCATTTGTTTGAGGGGAGTCGTCACTATGAGAAATAGACTGCAAAAATCCTGTGTCTCTCTGTGCTGCTGCGTGTGTAAACAGATGCACCTGTTTTGGTGGGGAAAAGTGCACAGCCTCTCTGATTGGTGGATTCAAATTCACCAGCTCCCAGGCTGACCTAGAAACTTACTTCTCTCTCCCTGTGTGTGTGTATGTGTGTGTGTGACAGAGAGAGAGAGAGAGAGAGAGAGAGAGAGAGAAAGGCTTTTAATGGGATGATCTCATTCTAAGATTTAAATTCAATATATTTAGACTGGTTGACTGAATTGGATCTTGTGTGTGGGTCTCTATGTGCATGTGTGTTTCCTCATGTGTACATATTTGTGATTGTGTGGCTGTAATAAATTTTTTTGCAGATTTTTGTCATTTAACAAGTATATTTGAGGGACCCTCAGCATGTTCAGCATTTTTTCAGCTGTCCATTTTGCTTTTCCAATTTTTCTGTTTAACTTATTACTATTGTGCTAAATCATAGCATTTCTGCTATTTTATAAGATTTGTGCTTAATATACTATTTCTGCTTTTATAGGATTTGTGCTTAATATAGTATTTCTGCTAAATGTAGTATTTATGCTTAATCATACTATTTCTGCTTTTCATAGTATTTGTGCTTAATATAGTATTTCTGATTAATTATAGTTTTTCTACTAAATCATAGTACAGTATTTCTGCTTTTTATGGGATTTGTGCTAAAACAAAGTATTTCTACTAAATGTAGTATTTGTGCTTAATCATACCATTTCTGCTTTTTATAGGATTTGTGCTTAATATGGTATTTCTGCTAAATTATAGTATTTCTGCCAAATTATAATATTTGTGCTAAAACATAGTCTCAATTTAAAATTACAATATTCATAGTTCATCACAGTGTCTCTGGTAAATCACAATATTTCTGCTCTGTTGTACTATTTTTCTAAATCATAGTGTTTCTGTAATGTTTAAGTATTTTTGGCTAAATATATTCTTTCTGTTATCTTATACTATTTCTCCTAAATTCTTGTATTTTTGAGAAGTTATCATGTTTCTGGTAAGTTACAATATTTCTGCTAAATTCTGCTATGCTATTGTATTTCTGCCAAGTATTATGTTTCCTCTAAGATATTGCAGTTCTGCTAAGTTATTCCATTTTAGCAAACTTCTTTTGCTTCTGCAAAGTTTTTACAATTTCTGCAACTTTTCAGCTTTTTCAGCTACTTTTTGCATACAGCTTCAGCTTTAAGCATCCACACTGCATTTTCGCAGGAAATGCAAATTTTTCTAGTTATTATTATTATTATTCTAGTTGCTTCCGTACACTTTTTGGCACTTAACTACTTCCACAATTTTCAGCCGATTTTCACCGTTCAAATTTTAAACTATTCTGCTATTTCTGCTAATTTACGCTACGATTTTTGCTATTTTTAACTATTATACTTTTTAAAATATTAAGCTTTTTTCCTTTAATTTGTCCCATTGAAATGAATGGGAAACTTCTGCAATTCTGCTAAAATTTGCTTGTTTTTGAAACTTAACTACTTCCTCATATTTTCACCTAGAACAACCATTCAAACTTTAAAATGTTCACAAATTATTGGGCTATTCAGGTATGATTCAGCTTTTTCAAATGTTTTACTGTTTTACTTTTATGCCTCTTAAAGTTTTCAGTTGCAAAATTGTGATTTTTCACAAAATACATGCGTTGTTATGGTTGCTATGCTCTTGGCTTCCAGTGTGCCACTGAAGGTTTTGCAATTTTCACTTCATGTCCGAACAACTTCTTGCTACTTGCTCAATTTTCACTCAACTTCCACAAATTATACATCAAAACGTAGGTATTTTTGCTGGCTTTCAGAAAATGTCACTATCATTGTTGTGGGATTTATAGAATTTTTGCAAATCTCCTCAGACCAACACAAGGTCTCAAAACTCTCCATATAAAGTCAATGGAGAGCTTGTTCAAAATCATCGCTGGATTTCTGTAATGAGAGGCATATTCGAATCGTCATATCTCCTTAACGAAGCGACTTTAAGACATGAGGCTTGTCCCCGAATATCTTCAGACACCCCTGACGCTCACAATTCAAGAATTTCTTTCTCACCTATTACCGTTCTGAAATGAGTTGGACTTGTTTGAGGGTAGGAAATTCGTCCTTCGCTCAGATTTCTTCAGATTTAAAACTCTGGAAATGAACCACTTTTTTCTCTCGTCATAATTTTCTTTTGGATTTCCACAGAGACCTGAAAATTTCCATGACTGTTCACCAAAGCCTGCTGTCTCTTACGGTGAAAGAATGATATCGATACTCCAAATAGATTTCGAGTTACAAAGCGTTGTTTGAGGGCAAGTCAAGGCAGTTTTTGCTTCGCTCTACTCAGCTATGGTGCATTAGAAGTCAAATATCTTTAATAATTCATATTTTAATGATAAATTGTAAACACTGGAAGATTCCCCCATCTCTTCTGAACAAAACGGTGTAAGAATGACCGCTCTAGCCCCTACGGTTTGGAAATTATGGTCATTTGTTTGAGGGGAGTCCTCACTATGAGAAATAGGCTGCAATAATCCTGTGCCTCTCTGTGCTGCCTGTGTAAAAAGAGGCACATGTTTTGGCGGGAAAAAGTACACAGGCTCTCTGATTGGTGGATTCAAATTCAGCAGCTCCCAGGCTGACCTAGAAACTTACTTCTCTCTCCCTGTGCATTTTTTTGCTGATTTTTTCATTTAACAAGTATATTTGAGGGACCCTCAGCATGTTCAGCATTTTTTCAGCTGTCCATTTTGCTTTTCCAATTTTTCTGTTTAACTGATTACTATTGTGCTAAATCATACTGTTTCTGCTATTTCATAAGATTTGTGCTTAATATAGTATTTCTGCTAAATTACAGTATTTCTGCTTTTTATACTATTTGTGCTAAAACATAGTATTTCTACTAAATGTAGTATTTATGCTTAATCATAGTATTTCTATATATTTCTATATATTTCTGCCAGGTCCCCAGGCAGCCAATCCTCTGTGAGGACTGAGACATTCAAATTTTCAAATCAGGGCCTGCACAGTTTCCCAGCCAATCAAATAAGTGTCCTGAGGCATTCAAATTTGCATATTGGGGCCTTCGTGGCTTCTAAGCCAGCCAATCATATCTGAGGGCTGAGGAATTCAAATCCACAAATCAGGGCCTGCACGGCTTCCCAGCCAGCCAATCACATATGTGGTCTCAGGCATTCAAATTTGCATATTGGGGAATTCGTGGCTTCTAAGTCAACAAGTCATCCATGTCATATATCTCTAAAAATTCATATTTTAATATTAAATTGTCAACACTTGAAGATTCCCCCATCTCTTCTGAACAAAACGGTGTAAGAATGACCGTTCTAGCCCCTACGGTTAGGAAATTACGGTCATTTGTTTGAGGGGAGTCGTCACTATGAGAAATAGACTGCAAAAATCCTGTGTCTCTCTGTGCTGCTGCGTGTGTAAACAGATGCACCTGTTTTGGTGGGGAAAAGTGCACAGCCTCTCTGATTGGTGGATTCAAATTCACCAGCTCCCAGGCTGACCTAGAAACTTACTTCTCTCTCCCTGTGTGTGTGTATGTGTGTGTGTGTGTGTGTGTGTGTGTGTGTGTGTGTGTGTGTGTGTTTGTGTGTGTGTGTGTTTGTGTGTGTGTGTGACAGAGAGAGAGAGAGAGAGAAAGCCTTTTAATGGGATGATCCCATTGTAAGATTCAAATTCAATATATTTAGACTGGTTGACTGAATTGGATCTTGTGTGTGTGTCTCTCTGTGCATGTGTGTTTCCTCATGTGTACATATTTGTAATTGTGTGGCAGTCATAAATTTTTTTGCTGATTTTTGTCATTTAACAAGTATATTTGAGGGAACCTCAGCATGTTCAGCATTTTTTCAGCTGTCCATTTTGCTTTTCCAATTTTTCTGTTTAACTTATTACTATTGTGCTAAATCACACTATTTCTGCTATTTTATAAGATTTGTGTTTAATATACTATTTCTGCTTTTATAGGATTTGTGCTTAATATAGTATTTCTGCTTTTTATAAGATTTGTGCTTAATATAGTATTTCTGCTAAATGTAGTATTTATGCTTAATCATACTATTTCTGCTTTTCATAGGATTTGTGCTTAATATAGTATTTCTGCTAAATTTAGTATTTCTGCCAAATTATAATATTTGTGCTAAAACATAGTCTTAATTTAAAATTACAATATTCATAGTTCATCACAGTGTCTCTGGTAAATCACAATATTTCTGCTCTGTTGTACTATTTTTCTAAATCATAGTGTTTCTGTAATGTTTAAGTATTTTTGGCTAAATATATTCTTTCTGTTATCTTATACTATTTCTCCTAAATTCTTGTATTTTTGAGAAGTTATCATGTTTCTGGTAAGTTACAATATTTCTGCTAAATTCTGCTATGCTATTGTATTTCTGCCAAGTATTATGTTTCCTCTAAGATATTGCAGTTCTGCTAAGTTATTCCATTTTAGCAAACTTCTTTTGCTTCTGCAAAGTTTTTACAATTTCTGCAACTTTTCAGCTTTTTCAGCTACTTTTTGCATACAGCTTCAGCTTTAAGCATCCACACTGCATTTTCGCAGGAAATGCAAATTTTTCTAGTTATTATTCTAGTTGCTTCCGTACACTTTTTGGCACTTAACTACTTCCACAATTTTCAGCCGATTTTCACCGTTCAAATTTTAAATTATTCTGCTATTTCTGCTAATGTGCGCTACGATTTTTGCTATTTTTAACTATTATACTTTTTAAAATATTAAGCTTTTTTCCTTTAATTTGTCCCATTGAAATGAATGGGAAACTTCAGCAATTCTGCTAAAATTTGCTTGTTTTTGAAACTTAACTACTTCCTCATATTTTCACCTAGAACAACCATTCAAACTTTAAAATGTTCATAAATTATTGGGCTATTCAGGTATGATTCAGCTTTTTCAAATCTTTTACTGTTTTACTTTTATGCCTCTTAAAGTTTTGAGTTGCAAAATTGTGATTTTTCACAAAATACATGCGTTGTTATGGTTGCTATGCTCTTGGCTTCCAGTGTGCCACTGAAGGTTTTGCAATTTTCACTTCATGTCCGAACAACTTCTTGCTACTTGCTCAATTTTCACTCAACTTCCACAAATTATACATCAAAACGTAGGTATTTTTGCTGGCTTTCAGAAAATGTCACTATCATTGTTGTGGGATTTATAGAATTTTTGCAAATCTCCTCAGACCAACACAAGGTCTCAAAACTCTCCATATAAAGTCAATGGAGAGCTTGTTCAAAATCATCGCTGGATTTCTGTAATGAGAGGCATATTCGAATCGTCATATCTCCTTAACGAAGCGACTTTAAGACATGAGGCTTGTCCCCGAATATCTTCAGACACCCCTGACGCTCACAATTCAAGAATTTCTTTCTCACCTATTACCGTTCTGAAATGAGTTGGACTTGTTTGAGGGTAGGAAATTCGTCCTTCGCTCAGATTTCTTCAGATTTCAAACTGTGGAAATGAACCACTTTTTTCTCTCGTCATAACTTTTTGTTGGATTTCCACAGAGACCTGAAAATTTCCATGATTGTTCACCAAAGCCTGCTGTCTCTTACGGTGAAAGAATGATATCGATACTCCAAATAGATTTCGAGTTACAAAGCGTTGTTTGAGGGCAAGTCAAGGCAGTTTTTGCTTCGCTCTACTCAGTTATGGTGCATTAGAAGTCAAATATCTTTAATAATTCATATTTTAATGATAAATTGTAAACACTGGAAGATTCCCCCATCTCTTCTGAACAAAACGGTGTAAGAATGACCGCTCTAGCCCCTACGGTTTGGAAATTATGGTCATTTGTTTGAGGGGAGTCCTCACTATGAGAAATAGGCTGCAATAATCCTGTGCCTCTCTGTGCTGCGTGTGTAAAAAGAGGCACATGTTTTGGCGGGAAAAAGTACACAGGCTCTCTGATTGGTGGATTCAAATTCAGCAGCTCCCAGGCTGACCTAGAAACTTACTTCTCTCTCCCTGTGCATTTTTTTGCTGATTTTTTCATTTAACAAGTATATTTGAGGGACCCTCAGCATGTTCAGCATTTTTTCAGCTGTCCATTTTGCTTTTCCAATTTTTCTGTTTAACTTATTACTATTGTGCTAAATAATACTATTTCTGCTATTTTATAGGATTTGTGCCTAATATAGAATTTCTGCTAAATTACAATATTTCTGCTTTTTATACTATTTGTGCTAAAACATAGTATTTCTACTAAATGTAGTATTTATGCTTAATCATACTATTTATGCTTTTTATGGGATTTGTGCCTAATATAGTATTTCTGCTTTTTATAGGATTTTTGCTCAAACATAGTATTTCTACTAAATGTAGTGTTTATGCTTAATCATCCTATTTCTGCTTTTTATAGGATTTGTGCTTAATATAGTATTTCTGCTAAATTATAGTATTTCTGCTTTTTATAGTATTTGTGCTAAAACATAGTATTTCTACTAAATGTAGTATTTATGCTTAATCATAGTATTTCTATATATTTCTGCCAGGTCCCCAGGCAGCCAATCCTCTGTGAGGACTGAGAAATTCAAATTTTCAAATCAGGGCCTGCACGGCTTCCCAGCCAATCATATATGTGTCCTGAGGCATTCAAATTTGCATATTGGGGCCTTCATGGCTTCTAAGCCAGCCAATCATATCTGAGGGCTGAGGAATTCAAATCCACAAATCAGGGCCTGCACAGCTTCCCAGCCAGCCAATCATGTATGTGGGCTCCAGGTATTCAAATTTGCATATTGGGGAATTCGTGGCTTCTAAGTCAACAAGTCATCCATGTCATATATCTCTAAAAATTCATATTTTAATGATAAATTATCAACACTTGAAGATTCCCCCATCTCTTCTGAACAAAACGGTGTAAGAATGACCGCTCTAGCCCCTATGGTTAGGAAATTATGGTCATTTGTTTGAGGGGAATCCTCACTATGTGAAATAAACTGAAAGAAGCAGGTCTATGTCTCTGTGCTGCGTGTGTAAAAAGATGCACCTGTTTTGGCGGGAAAACGTAAACAGCCTCTCTGATTGGTGGATTCAAATTCAGCAGCTCCCAGGCTGACCTAGAAACTTAGTCCTCTCTCCCTGTGTGTGTGTGTGTGTGTGTGTGTGTGTGTGTGTGTGTGTGTGTGTGTGTGTGTGTGTGTGTGTGTGTGTGTGTGTGTTTAGTGGGAGAGAGAGGACCCTGACCTTATTTGGCAGCATGTCATTGTAGGATTTAAATTGAACATAGTTAGACTGGTTGACTGGATTAGAGCCTGTGTTTGTGTGTCCCTCTGTGCATTTGTGTTTCAATAAGTTATTACTATTCTGCTAAATCATAGTATTTCTGGTACTTTTCGGTACTTGTGCTAAATACAGTATTTCTGCTAAATCATACTATTTCTGCTTTTCATAGGATTTATGCCTAATATAGTATTTCTGCTAAATTATAGTATTTCTGCTTTTTATAGGATTTGTGCCTAACATAGTATTTCTGCTAAATTATAGTATTTCTGCTTTTTATACTATTTGTTCTAAATTATAGTATTTCTGCTTTTTATAGGATTTGTGCTTAATATAGTATTTCTGCTAAATTATAGTTTTTCTTCTTTTTATAGTATTTGTGCTAAAACATAGTATTTCTACTAAATGTAGTATTTATGCTTAATAATAGTATTTCTATATATTTCTGCCAGGTCCCCAGGCAGCCAATCCTCTGTGAGGACTGAGACATTCAAATTTTCAAATCAGGGCCTGCACAGTTTCCCAGCCAATCAAATAAGTGTCCTGAGGCATTCAAATTTGCATATTGGGGCCTTCGTGGCTTCTAAGCCAGCCAATCATATCTGAGGGCTGAGGAATTCAAATCCACAAATCAGGGCCTGCACGGCTTCCCAGCCAGCCAATCACATATGTGGTCTCAGGCATTCAAATTTGCATATTGGGGAATTCGTGGCTTCTAAGTCAACAAGTCATCCATGTCATATATCTCTAAAAATTCATATTTTAATATTAAATTGTCAACACTTGAAGATTCCCCCATCTCTTCTGAACAAAACGGTGTAAGAATGACCGTTCTAGCCCCTACGGTTAGGAAATTACGGTCATTTGTTTGAGGGGAGTCGTCACTATGAGAAATAGACTGCAAAAATCCTGTGTCTCTCTGTGCTGCTGCGTGTGTAAACAGATGCACCTGTTTTGGTGGGGAAAAGTGCACAGCCTCTCTGATTGGTGGATTCAAATTCACCAGCTCCCAGGCTGACCTAGAAACTTACTTCTCTCTCCCTGTGTGTGTGTGTGTGTGTGTGTGTGTGTGTGTGTGTGTGTGTGTGTGTGTGTGTGTGTGTGACAGAGAGAGAGAGAGAGAGAAAGCCTTTTAATAGGATGATCCCATTGTAAGATTCAAATTCAATATATTTAGACTGGTTGACTGAATTGGATCTTGTGTGTGTGTCTCTCTGTGCATGTGTGTTTCCTCATGTGTACATATTTGTAATTGTGTGGCAGTCATAAATTTTTTTGCTGATTTTTGTCATTTAACAAGTATATTTGAGGGAACCTCAGCATGTTCAGCATTTTTTCAGCTGTCCATTTTGCTTTTCCAATTTTTCTGTTTAACTTATTACTATTGTGCTAAATCACACTATTTCTGCTATTTTATAAGATTTGTGCTTAATATACTATTTCTGCTTTTCATAGGATTTGTGCTTAATATAGTATTTCTGCTAAATTTAGTATTTCTGATTAATTATAGTCTTTCTACTAAATCATAGTACAGTATTTCTGCTTTTTATGGGATTTGTGCTAAAACAAAGTATTTCTACTAAATGTAGTATTTATGCTTAATCATACCATTTCTGCTTTTTATAGGATTTGTGCTTAATATAGTATTTCTGCTAAATTATAGTATTTCTGCCAAATTATAATATTTGTGCTAAAACATAGTCTTAATTTAAAATTACAATATTCATAGTTCATCACAGTGTCTCTGGTAAATCACAATATTTCTGCTCTGTTGTACTATTTTTCTAAATCATAGTGTTTCTGTAATGTTTAAGTATTTTTGGCTAAATATATTCTTTCTGTTATCTTATACTATTTCTCCTAAATTCTTGTATTTTTGAGAAGTTATCATGTTTCTGGTAAGTTACAATATTTCTGCTAAATTCTGCTATGCTATTGTATTTCTGCCAAGTATTATGTTTCCTCTAAGATATTGCAGTTCTGCTAAGTTATTCCATTTTAGCAAACTTCTTTTGCTTCTGCAAAGTTTTTACAATTTCTGCAACTTTTCAGCTTTTTCAGCTACTTTTTGCATACAGCTTCAGCTTTAAGCATCCACACTGCATTTTCGCAGGAAATGCAAATTTTTCTAGTTATTATTATTATTATTATTCTAGTTGCTTCCGTACACTTTTTGGCACTTAACTACTTCCACAATTTTCAGCCGATTTTCACCGTTCAAATTTTAAACTATTCTGCTATTTTTGCTCTTTCTTGCTACGATTTTTGCTATTTTTAACTATTATACTTTTTAAAATATTCCACTTTTTTCCTTTAATTTGTCCCATTGAAATGAATGGGAAACTTCTGCAATTCTGCTAAAATTTGCTTGTTTTTGAAACTTAACTACTTCCTCATATTTTCACCTAGAACAACCATTCAAACTTTAAAATGTTCATAAATTATTGGGCTATTCAGGTATGATTCAGCTTTTTGAAATCTTTTACTGTTTTACTTTTATGCCTCTTAAAGTTTTGAGTTGCAAAATTGTGATTTTTCACAAAATACATGCGTTGTTATGGTTGCTATGCTCTTGGCTTCCAGTGTGCCACTGAAGGTTTTGCAATTTTCACTTCACGTCCGAACAACTTCTTGCTACTTGCTCAATTTTCACTCAACTTCCACAAATTATACATCAAAACGTAGGTATTTTTGCTGGCTTTCAGAAAATGTCACTATCATTGTTGTGGGATTTATAGAATTTTTGCAAATCTCCTCAGACCAACACAAGGTCTCAAAACTCTCCATATAAAGTCAATGGAGAGCTTGTTCAAAATCATCGCTGGATTTCTGTAATGAGAGGCATATTCGAATCGTCATATCTCCTTAACGAAGCGACTTTAAGACATGAGGCTTGTCCCCGAATATCTTCAGACACCCCTGACGCTCACAATTCAAGAATTTCTTTCTCACCTATTACCGTTCTGAAATGAGTTGGACTTGTTTGAGGGTAGGAAATTCGTCCTTCGCTCAGATTTCTTCAGATTTCAAACTGTGGAAATGAACCACTTTTTTCTCTCGTCATAACTTTTTTTTGGATTTCCACAGAGACCTGAAAATTTCCATGACTGTTCACCAAAGCCTGCTGTCTCTTACGGTGAAAGAATGATATCGATACTCCAAATAGATTTCGAGTTACAAAGCGTTGTTTGAGGGCAAGTCAAGGCAGTTTTTGCTTCGCTCTACTCAGTTATGGTGCATTAGAAGTCAAATATCTTTAATAATTCATATTTTAATGATAAATTGTAAACACTGGAAGATTCCCCCATCTCTTCTGAACAAAACGGTGTAAGAATGACCGCTCTAGCCCCTACGGTTTGGAAATTATGGTCATTTGTTTGAGGGGAGTCCTCACTATGAGAAATAGGCTGCAATAATCCTGTGCATCTCTGTGCTGCGTGTGTAAAAAGAGGCACCTGTTTTGGCGGGAAAAAGTACACAGGCTCTCTGATTGGTGGATTCAAATTCAGCAGCTCCCAGGCTGACCTAGAAACTTAGTCCTCTCTCCCTGTGTGTGTGTGTGTGTGTGTGTGTGTGTGTGTGTGTGTGTGTGTGTGTGTGTGTGTGTGTGTGTGTGTTTAGTGGGAGAGAGAGGACCCTGCCCTTATTTGGCAGCATGTCATTGTAGGATTTAAATTGAACATAGTTAGACTGGTTGACTGGATTAGAGCCTGTGTTTGTGTGTCCCTCTGTGCATTTGTGTTTCAATAAGTTATTACTATTCTGCTAAATCATAGTATTTCTGGTACTTTTCGGTACTTGTGCTAAATACAGTATTTCTGCTAAATCATACTATTTCTGCTTTTCATAGGATTTATGCCTAATATAGTATTTCTGCTAAATTATAGTATTTCTGCTTTTTATAGGATTTGTGCCTAACATAGTATTTCTGCTAAATTATAGTATTTCTGCTTTTTATAGGATTTGTGCCTAACATAGTATTTCTGCTAAATTATAGTATTTCTGCTTTTTATACTATTTGTTCTAAATTATAGTATTCCTGCTTTTTATAGGATTTGTGCTTAATATAGTATTTCTGCTAAATTATAGTTTTTCTTCTTTTTATAGTATTTGTGCTAAAACATAGTATTTCTACTAAATGTAGTATTTATGCTTAATAATAGTATTTCTATATATTTCTGCCAGGTCCCCAGGCAGCCAATCCTCTGTGAGGACTGAGACATTCAAATTTTCAAATCAGGGCCTGCACAGTTTCCCAGCCAATCAAATAAGTGTCCTGAGGCATTCAAATTTGCATATTGGGGCCTTCGTGGCTTCTAAGCCAGCCAATCATATCTGAGGGCTGAGGAATTCAAATCCACAAATCAGGGCCTGCACGGCTTCCCAGCCAGCCAATCACATATGTGGTCTCAGGCATTCAAATTTGCATATTGGGGAATTCGTGGCTTCTAAGTCAACAAGTCATCCATGTCATATATCTCTAAAAATTCATATTTTAATATTAAATTGTCAACACTTGAAGATTCCCCCATCTCTTCTGAACAAAACGGTGTAAGAATGACCGCTCTAGCCCCTATGGTTAGGAAATTACGGTCATTTGTTTGAGGGGAGTCGTCACTATGAGAAATAGACTGCAAAAATCCTGTGTCTCTCTGTGCTGCTGCGTGTGTAAACAGATGCACCTGTTTTGGTGGGGAAAAGTGCACAGCCTCTCTGATTGGTGGATTCAAATTCACCAGCTCCCAGGCTGACCTAGAAACTTACTTCTCTCTCCCTGTGTGTGTGTGTGTGTGTGTGTGTGTGACAGAGAGAGAGAGAGAGAGAGAGAGAGAGAGAAAGCCTTTTAATGGGATGATCTCATTGTAAGATTCAAATTCAATATATTTAGACTGGGTGACTGAATTTGATCTTGTGTGTGTGTCTCTCTGTGCATGTGTGTTTCCCTATGTGTACATATTTCTGATTGTGTGGCTGTTTTAGATTTTTTTGCTGATTTTTTTCATTTAACAAGTATAGTTGAGGGACCTTCAGCATGTTCAGCATTTTTTCAGCTGTCCATTTTGCTTTTCCAATTTTTCTGTTTAAGTTATTACTATTGTGCTAAATCATACTATTTCTGCTATTTCATAAGATTTCTGCTTAATATACTAGTTCTGCTTTTTATAGGATTTGTGCTTAATATACTATTTCTGCTTTTTATAGGATTTATGCTTAATCATAGTATTTCTATATATTTCTGCCAGGTCCCCAGGCTGCCAATCCTCTGTGAGGACTCAGACACATATCACATATCAGGGCCTGCACGGCCTCCCAGCCAGCCAATCATATCTGAGGTCTCCCGTTTCCTCTCTCGTCATATCTCAGCGACAGATGTACAGAGAGCAATGAAAATCGCAGTCAAAGTACACCAAAGTCCGCTGATTCAGCCAGTAGAAGAATTATGCTTCTAGTCCACCTAGTTTTTGAGTTACTCAACGTTTTGTAACTCCAAAAAACGGCGTTTTTCGCCTCTCACCGCGATCTAATTCTGACTCCTCATCAGCCTGTTTTTCAAAACGCCTGCTCTCTTTCCCAGTGGCGCAGTTGGTAATGTCACGGGTCTGCAAGCCAAAGATCGTGGGTTCGATTCCACCTTGGTCAACATGTTTTTTTTCCCTACAAATTAATACACTGTCACAGACCAGTAATTCATATTCATCATTTATTACAATTCTGCAAACTTTTATGATTTTACTAGCTTTTCTAATATGGACCTCACATTCTTGTTAACACTCCATGGCACAAATACTCTTCCCTTTAGGCTCTGTGTATGTGTGTGTGTGTGTGTGTGTGTGTGTGTGTGTGTGTATCAATATTTCTCCCATTTTAAAGTATTACTCCTCCATAATTGTATTTCTGTTAAATCAAAGTACTTTTATTACATCTTAGTACTTCTGCTCAATCATAGTATTTCTGCTAAATGATAGTATTTCTGCTACTTTTTGGTACTTGTGCAAAATACAGTATTTCTGCTAAATCATACTATTTCTACTATATTATATTTTTCTTTCTAAATATAACATTTCTGCTAGATAATTGTATTTCTGCTATGTTATAATATTTGTGCTAAACCAGAGTATTTGTGCTGAAACATAGTATTTCTGCCAAATGATAGTATTTCTGTCACATTATAGTATTTATGCTGAAACATAGAATTAATTTAAAATTACAATATTCATAGTTCATCACAGTGTCTCCTGTAAATCACAGTATTTCTGCTATGTTGTATTATTTTTCTAAATCATAGTGTTTCTGTAATGTTTAAGTATTTTTGGCTAAATATATTCTTTCTGTTATCTTATACTATTTCTCCTAAATTCTTGTATTTTTGAGAAGTTATGTTTCTGGTAAGTTACAATATTTCTGCTAAGTTCTGCTATGCTATTGTATTTCTGCCAAGTATTATGTTTCCTCTAAGATATTGCAGTTCTGCTAAATTATTACATTTTAGCAATGTTCCTTTGCTTCTGCAAAGTTTTTACAATTTCTGCAACTTTTCAGCTTTTTCAGCTACTTTTTGCATACAGCTTCAGCTTTAAGCATCCACACTGCATTTTCGCAGGAAATGCAAATTTTTCTAGTTAGTGTGAATGCTTGAAAAGCATTCACAGTATTGTTCTTCTAATCTTTATTATTATTATATTTTATCTATTCCGTACGTTTTTTGTACTCCTACTCCTTCAAAACCGTTCAACTTAGAAAAACCATTCAAACACCATTAGATTCCTATTCTTTTGGACATGACTGCTTCTACTTTTCTCATTTTTAACATTTATATTTTTAATTTTATTCAACTTTATTCAACAAAAATTTCCCATGTATTTCAATGGGGAGACCCTTCAAATTCTCATTCAACTTACTCATTTTTAAACTCCTACTACTTCCACATACGTTGACATAGAGCCACCATTCAAACTTTAAAACGAAGACAAGACATTCAACTATTCAACTTGTATTTATCTTTTCAATATCTATTATACTTTTTCTTCAGTTCCAGTTTAAGTTTCATGATGTTTTTTCACCCGTTTCAGAGTTTATAATGGGTGTGTATGGGACGGAATGTTGGGGCTAGAGTGAGAGAGCTCAACTGCTAGAGTGAGAGGAGCAAAAAAATTAATCTTAAAATCTTTTTTAAAACTGCTGCTGTGTCCACAGCGTTTGCTCTACAGCCGCCATTTTACCCTCAAAACGTAGCCATCGCTGTCCTCTTTCATCCAATGTGTTTACTATTGTCCTAGGTGTTATGGTTCTTTCATAAATGTCACCAATGCACAGCCTCCTCCCTCCAACTCTTCCATAGACTCTAATGTTAAAATGGCTCAGAAGGTTCGTTTGAAAATCAGAAGAGCATGGTGTCTTTCCACTGTCACCACGTCCATATAATAAGCTCCACAGGCATGAAAACTGAGAATTAGGTAGACTAGACATTGCTGTCGCTCACGGTGAAAGAATTTTGTCAATACGACTTTTACTTTTCATTTGGGAGCGATTTGTTTCGGCCTGACTTTTCTGTTCATTTTAAGCAGCAAAAGTGAGGCGCATGTCTGTGTACGTGTGTATGGAGCCCTTGGGTGCAGTCACTATAGCAACCAGGCTCACACCTGCCTGCTTAACGAGCTCTCTCTCTCACTCTGCCAAGATTCATCTTAAACACTTCTCTTTCAACTGCTGCTGTCTCCACAGTGTTACAGCCATCATTTTACCCTCAAAACGTCGCCATCGTTGTTCTCTTTCCAACATCTTGTCTTTCAAAGCTCAGAGATGTAAACTTTTTAAACTGTGTGGATCCAAGTGGAGGGATCACATTTGAGTCATTCAGTGATTCAAAGAATATGACCTTTTAATATTCATTCAGATGTTTTCTGACTCTAAATGTTCTTTTCTCATTTCTTAGGGTTTTCTAATTTACATTTAAAACATTTTCAGTTTTTTTCCAACTCCTTCTTCTGTGTAACCTTCAGCTTTTAGCAGTTCAGCACCTTTGTTTTCAGGTTAAATTCGTTTTTTTTTTTTGTTTTTTTTTAATCTCATTCAATATTTTTAACTCAAAATTCAGCAATTAATTCATTTCAGTGCATACATTCAGATTCAAGCATTCACACTGCAGTTTCTTCAGAAAATGCACTTTCTAGTTATTATTATTATTATTATTATATATTCCGTACGTTTTTTGGCATCTCACTCCTTCAAAACCGTTCAACTTAGAAAATCCATTCAAACACCATTAGATTCCTCTTCTTTAGGACATGAATGCTTCTATTTTTCTCATTTTTAACATTTATATTTTTAATTTTATTCAAATTTATTCAACAAAAATTTATAATGTATTTCAATGGGGAGACCCTTCAAATTCTCATTCAACTTACTCATTTTTAAACTCTTACTACTTCCACATACGTTGACATAGAGCCACCATTCAAACTTTAAAACGAAGACAAGACATTCAACTATTCAACTTGTATTTATCTTTTCAATATCTATTATACTTTTTCTTCAGTTCCAGTTTAAGTTTCATGATGTTTTTTCACCCGTTTCAGAGTTTATAATGGGTGTGTATGGGACGGAATGTTGGGGCTAGAGTGAGGCAGCTCAACTGCTAGAGTGAGAGGAGCAAAAAAATTAATCTTAAAATCTTTTTTAAAACTGCTGCTGTGTCTGCAGCGTTTGCTCTACAGGTATGATTTTACCCTCAAAACGTAGCCATGGCTGTCCTCTTTCATCCAATGTGTTTACTATTGTACTGGGTGTTATGGTTCTTTCATAAATGTCACCAATGCACAGCCTCCTCCCTCCAACTCTTCCATAGACTCTAATGTTAAAATGGCTCAGAAGGTTCGTTTGAAAATCAGAAGAGCATGGTGTCTTTACACTGTCACCACGTCCATATAATAAACTCCACAGGCATGAAAACTGAGAATTCAGTAGACTAGAAGCTGCTGTCGCTCACGGTGAAAGAATTTCGTCAATACGACTTGTACTTTTCATATGGGAACGATTTGTTTCGGCCTGACTTTTCTGTTCATTTTAAGGAGCAAAAGTGAGGCGCATGTCTGTGTACGTGTGTATGGAGCCATTGGGTGCGGTCACTATAGCAACCAGGCTCACACCTGCCTGCTTAACGAGCTCTGCCTGCCACTGTACCAAGATTCATCTTAAGCACTTCTCTTTCAACTGCTGCTGTGTCCACAGTGTTACAGCCATCATTTTACCCTCAAATTGTCGCCATTATTGTTCTCTTTCCAACACCGTGTCTTTCAAAGCTCAGGCATTTAAACTTTTTAAACTGTGTGGATCAAAGTGGAGGGATCACATTTGAGTCATTCAGTGATTCAAAGAATATGAACTTTTAATATTCATTCAGATGTTTTCTGACTCTAAATGTTCTTTTCTCATTTCTTAGGGTTTTCTAATTTACATTTAAAACATTTTCAGTTTTTTTCCAACTTCTTCTTCTGTGTAACGTCCAGCTTTTAGCAGTTCAGCACCTTTGTTTTCAGGTTAAATTCGTTTTTTTTTTTTTTGTTTTTTTATCTCATTCAATATTTTTAACTCAAAATTCAGCAATTAATTCATTTCAGTGCATACATTCAGATTCAAGCATTCACACTGCAGTTTCTTCAGAAAATGCACTTTCTAGTTAGTGTGAATGCTTGAAAAGCATTCACAGTATTGTTATTCTAATCTTTATTATTATTAGTGTGAATGCTTGAAAAGCATTCACAGTATTGTTCTTCTAATCTTTATTATTATTATTATTATTATTATTATTATATATTCCGTACGTTTTTTGGCATCTCACTCCTTCAAAACCGCTCAACTTAGAAAAACCATTCAAACACCGTTAGATTCCTATTCTTTTGGACATGAAAGCTTCTACTTTTCTCATTTTTAACATTTATATTTTTAATTTTATTCAACTTTATTTAACAAAAATTTATAATGTATTTCAATGGAGAGACCCTTCAAATCCTCATTCAACTTATTCATTTTTAAACTCTTACTACTTCCACATACATTGACATAGAGCCACCATTCAAACTTTAAAACGAAGACAAGACATTCAACTATTCAACTTGTATTTATCTTTTCAATATCTATTATACTTTTTCTTCAGTTCCAGTTTAAGTTTCATGATGTTTTTTCACCCGTTTCAGAGTTTATAATGGGTGTGTATGGGACGGAATGTTGGGGCTAGAGTGAGGCAGCTCAACTGCTAGAGTGAGAGGAGCAAAAAAATTAATCTTAAAATCTTTTTTAAAACTGCTGCTGTGTCCGCAGCGTTTGCTCTACAGGTATGATTTTACCCTCAAAACGTAGCCATCGCTGTCCTCTTTCATCCAATGTGTTTACTATTGTCCTAGGTGTTATGGTTCTTTCGTAAATGTCACCAATGCACAGCCTCCTCCCTCGAACTCTTCCATAGACTCTAATGTTAAAATGGCTCAGAAGGTTGGTTTGAAAATCAGAAGAGCATGGTGTCTTTCCACTGTCACCACGTCCATATAATAAACTCCACAGGCATGAAAACTGAGAATTCGGTAGACTAGACATTGCTGTCACTCACGGTGAAAGAATTTTGTCAATACGACTTTTACTTTTCATATGGGAACGATTTGTTTCAGCCTGACTTTTCTGTTCATTTTAAGCAGCAAAAGTGAGGTGCATGTCTGTGTCCGTGTGTATGGAGCCCTTGGGTGTGGTCACTATAGCAACCAGGCTCACACCTGCCTGCTTAACGAGCTCTCTCTCTCACTCTGCCAAGATTCATCTTAAACACTTCTCTTTCAACTGCTGCTGTGTCCACAGTGTTAAAGCCATCATTTTACCCTCAAAACGTCGCCATCGTTGTTCTTTTTCCAACATCTTGTCTTTCAAAGCTCAGAGATGTAAACTTTTTAAACTGTGTGGGTCCAAGTGGAGGGATCACATTTTAGTCATTCAGTGATTCAAAGAATATGACCTTTTAATATTCTTTCAGATGTTTTCTGACTCTAAATGTTCTTTTCTCATTTCTTAGGTTTTTCTAATTTACAATTAAAACATTTTCAGCTTTTTTCCAACTTCTTCTGTGTAACCTTCAGCTTTTAGCAGTTCAGCACTGTTGTTTTCAGGTTAAATTCAGGTTGTTTTTTTTGTTTTTTTATCTCATTCAAAATTTTTAACTCAAAATTCAGCAATTAATTCATTTCAGTCCACATGTCTGTGTCCGTGTGTATGGAGCCCTTGGGTGCGGTCACTATAGCAACCAGGCTCACACCTGCCTGCTTAACGAGCTCTGTCTCTCACTCTGCCAAGATTAAATCAAAAATGTGTGTTACATCTAAGCAGTTGTAGTAAGATTAACTTTTTCAATAGGTACAATAAGACAGGTTTGACAGGCTTTTGCCACAGATTAACAGTATGTCAGTAGTTAATATAGGCTAACTGAATAGAGCCCTGAATTATTGCCCTGTTAAATTCAAGTTGATTGTGTATTGGTGGACTTGTCTTCTCCACACAGGTTTTTCATACCTCGGCAGTTTTAGTCAGTTGATGACTTTAAAATAATCTTTTCTGACTGGATAATTAAAGCTCACAGCATCTACCTGTCTGTAGTGTATTTTCCCACATTTTAAATAATCGAATCTCATTTAATGTCTCTGTTTTTAGTCTGTATAGTTAATCTCCCCACGAATACGCTCAAAGTAGTCTTAAAATAAAATCCACAAAACAGTTCAAGATGACATACTTTTTATTTGCTAATTTAATGCCAGTTGCCCTCTTTCCTGAGTATAAGCGAATGAGTGACATAAAGAGAAAAAGTACCAATTTGTATGCTGGTGAGTCTTGTGTATTTTTTTCTCTGTCTCTCTATGACAGAGAAATATATATGCTCATTATTGATGTTCAAACTGATGCTCAAATTTCCAAGCACCACCTGAACGCCTCATCAGTCTTTAACTAATCACTGCACCAACTGCCGTCATTCCGCTTTGCTCTCTGCTGTGGTAAGTACAATACACTCAGTACAGCACTGTTTTAGTTTTATGATGGTAAAAATACATGTTTGACATTTAAACTCACATATCAAGTCTTTTTAAAGTTCAACAGAGTTCAAAGAATAAAGAAAGCAAAAAAAGAATAACCTTTGCTACCATTTATATAGGTTTATGACTTTTGCTGTTAGCAGCAGTGCTAACGCTAGCTTCAATGCTAATGCTAGCTATAGTGCTAACACTAGCCTTAGCAGTTGTTAACTGACAAAAAGAATATTCTTGTGATATTCCTGTGATATTTATTGGCAGTCAGTGAGACAAAAGTAACAAATGAGATTTATTATTGCCATTGTGCCTCAGTTTTAACAGTAAGAGTACTTTATGACTTTTGCTGTTAGTAGCAGTGCTAATGCTAGCTTCGATGCTAATGCTAGCATCAATGCTAACGCTAGCTATAGTGCCAACACTAGCCTTAGCAGTTTTTAACTGACAAAAAGAATATTCCTGTGATATTCCTGTGATATTTATTGGCGGTCAGTGAGACAAAAGTAACAAATGAGCTTTATTATTGCCATTGTGCCTCAGTTTTAACAGTAAGAGTGCTAGTTCTACCAGCAGTGCTAACACTAACTGAAGTGCTAACGCTAGCAGGAATGCTAGCGTTAGCAGCGATGCTAAGGCTAGTAACAGTCTAACAGTAGCCTTATATAAGTACTTAAATAAATACTTCAGTTAATTAGTTTGAATTATAAAATGGCTGCTGTATCAGCTGGTGTGCTATATTACTCTATAATTACCCTGCTGACTATAAGTTCAGTGTATCATGTCGTGTGGGCTTTGTTTTTTTGTTAGTCTGATAACACTGTACAGACAACTAACATGTTATTTCTTGTCTTACACTTTCAGGAACTTGACTCACATCTGTGCTTTGCCTGGTAGGTGTGCACATACTGTTAGAGAAGTACACCAAAATTTAAAAAAAAGAGTCTGACTAATATAAGCTTTAAAGTGATGGGTTCAAACTTTGTGCTAGACCTTTTAAACAAATTTTTATAATAAATACACATAAGTTCAGCTTAACAATTGGGCTAAAATATTTTTTTCGTACATTTTTGCACATTACATGTGATTAGTTAACAATTCACTCAATCATATTTGTATTTAAAAATATTATTGCTGAATTTAATTAAATATTTATTCTTTTAAAAAGTGCCAAATTGTGCAACTTTTTGCACATGGCAGCCGACAACAGTTTAGCTTGAATATTTGTTTTGTCCTTTTTCAGTAGTCACAATTAGTTCATACAATTACCATGTGATATAATTTTATTAAAATTATTTTTTTTTTCTTGTTTTTTGTTCACAGTGTGCAGAAGAAGAACAAGGACCAGATCTCCAGTCTTCTATCTCACATCCCAACCCCCCAACCCCTCTATCTTCTGTCCTACTCCACCTGTTGTCTCTGCCTTCTTTCCATCTGTATTTCACTCTGTGGTTTGTGAGAAATTTTGCCAAACCAAGAATCTTATTGCGGTTTGATTTAAAGCCGTGTCTCTCCTGCTCTGTCTGTTCTCTCTGCTAAATTTTCTCTCTACCTGTTTTTCACTCTTTGGCTTGCTGCTGAAAAATGCACAAGCCAATAAAACAATAAAGAGTGCATATTTTGCCTCAACCTGAGAACAAACTGAACAAACAAAGAAAACTCTGCGGTTTGATTTAAAGCCGTGTCTCTCCTGCTCTGTCTGTTCTCTCTGCTAAATTTTCTCTCTACCTGTTTTTCACTCTTGGCTTGCTGCTGAAAAATGCCAAGCCATTAAAGCAATAAAGAGTGCATATTGCCTCTACCTGAGAACAAACTGAACAAATAAAGAAAACTCTAATTCACGGTTTGATTGTGATTTCCCAGCCGTGTTTCTCCTGCTCTGTCTGTTCTCTCTTCTAAATTTTCTCTCTAGCTGTTTTTCACTTTGCGCTTGCTGCTAAGTTGTGCCAAGCCAATAAAGAGAGTGCATATTATTCTCTCGACTGACAAACTGTCAAACAAACAAAGACATCTGTTTCTGAGAAATAAAAACCGAAATATAAAGACAAAGAAAACATCTCCTGCTCTGTGCCACTCTTATTTTATAAACATATTTTCTAAAGACTAAGAGAAACACTTGTGTAAAAATGCCAAGGAAGCAGAAAAAGTCACAAGCGGCAAAACAACGCTGGAAGACGTTCCATGAGTTTCATGAAGTACCAACATGTGAACAAGCTGAGTGTGATTTTCCTCAGAGCTCTGCAGAAGACTTTGTGTCTGCAAAGACCAATGCTGATGGTGTCAAACAGGCAGGTCAACATGTTCCTGCACATGTACAACAGGTATCCTATGCAGATGCTGTAAAGATTGGATTGCAGCATGAATTTAATGATCATCAGGTAAACCATAGAGACCAACCTGAGGTGTCAAGTGCCCCACAGGTGGGTTATGCTGATATTGTAAAAAGAGGCCGTCACAGTGATGTGGCAGGACCATCTCATGCAGAAAGAGTGAACTTTGAAAACCAGCCCTCTGTTACACATATCTGTGCATCTCACAGCCAGGCTCATCCCAAATATGGAGACTCCAGAAACAAGCAGTGCACATGTAACTCACTCACATTTCTTGCTTTCCTTCATGAGAATGATAACATGACTACAGCTGACCTTAATCTGGTCTTGGATAAAGGTGATGTGATGTACAAAGAGGCCAAGAAAAGATTTCCTAAAAATATTCATTTGGCAACCGATGAGCTGCCAGACAAAGTTGATGCTCGCTGGTCTATGTATGATGTCGACATGACACAGCCTTCCCGGTATGGGACATTTGAAGAACCTCCAGAGGAAGCAGTAGATACCTTTCTCAGCTTAGAAGCAGGACTGAGCTGCCTGTTGTCAGATGTTCAGTATGCCTTATTGATTATGAGTGGATTGTGTATCGCAGTGTTCAGATCCACATCAGGCAAATATGGTTTCTTTGATCCACACTCTAGAACACCCAGTGGTCTTCCTCTACTACTACAGTCACGTAATCGTGGTACAGCAGTGATGCTGAAATTCACACTCCTCAGTGACATGATTAAGAGACTCCAAGATTCTTATGAAATGATGGAGATATCACCCTCTTGTAACTATGAACTGAAGCCTGTGCAGTTCTACAGTATGAGCACAGTCAACCTGAGTGATACTATCACAGACACAGTCTGCAGACCAACAGCTGCCACTGCTGTGGCACCTACTCACTCTGATACAACTGTTGATGAAGCAAACTCCTCTTCTCCAAGGAGAAACACAACCACTGATCTTACTGAGATCTCTCCAATGTCTGTTTGTACACCACTGGAGAAACAACAAGAAGTCCGTATGACTCAGTTCACATCACACGAAGCTCCTCAAAATGAATTTACTTTTATAACTACCAAAGAACTATCGAGTGACTTTAATTTCCTTCCATCAAATGATGTTTTTTCCTGTCAGTCAAGGACTGCAATAAAAAATGGTGCTAACTGTGATCTTTCTGATACAGTTATACAAAAAATCTATAAACTGACAAAAGTTAATAAACAGCAAAGGCGCAAAATGAAAAGAAGATTAATGGCATCAGACAAACCAAGAAATCAGAGAAAAGAAAACCAAAAAAGGAAAGAACGACAAAAGTACGCTTCAAATAAAGATTACAAAGAAAAGAAGAAATCTTCTACAAGCGAGGCATATAAAAACAATCCTGAAGTTAGACAGAAACATCAACAATATATTAAAAGACGCTACTGTGAGAACGATGAATTCAGAAAGAAACAACAACAATATATTAAAAGACGCTACTGTGAGAACGATGAATTCAGAAAGAAACAACAACAATATATTAAAAGACGCTACTGTGAGAACAATGAATTCAGAAAGAAACAACAACAATATATTAAAAGACGCTACTGTGAGAACGATGAATTCAGAAAGAAACAACAACAATATATTAAAAGACGCTACTGTGAGAACGATGAATTCAGAAAGAAACAACAACAATATATTAAAAGACGCTACTGTGAGAACGATGAATTCAGAAAGAAACAACAACAATATATTAAAAGACGCTACTGTGAGAACGATGAATTCAGAAAGAAACAACAACAATATATTAAAAGACGCTACTGTGACAATGCTGAATTTAGACAAAAACAAAAAAACTATATCACTAAAAGGTATCAAGAGAGCCCAGATTTCAGAGAGAGACAGAGATCTCGAGTGACTCAGCGTTATGCACGTGATAACGCATTCAGAGTAAGACACAGACAACTAATGAAACAACTAATGCGAGACAGGTATCAAAGTAATCTTGCCTTCAGGATTATGCACAATATGAGATGTGCAATGAAAATAAAAAGGAAATACAGATGGGTGAACAGACAAACCCAAGAGAGTGACAACAGTGTGATCAACGAGGCCATATCTGTGTTCAAATCACAAATCAAAGCTGGACCATCATACCCATGTACTGTATGTTTCAAGGCTTCATTTCCAAACCAAGTACGACCCTGCAGAAGGTCAAATTATGTCAAAAACCCACATGTAGTTACAACATGTTTGACAGGAAAGTTTGTTCATGTTTGTGATGAAAACTGCAGAAATGAGCAGTGCAAAGTGCCTGATGAGAGAAAGAGAGAGTGGATATGTCACACCTGCCACGATCATCTTAAAAATGGATCCATGCCAGCACTTGCTGTTGCCAATAAGTTGGATCTTGCTGATATTCCAGCTGAACTTTCTGATCTCAACATACTGGAGAGACATCTCATAGCCAAGTGCATACCATTTGCCAAGATCATTCCTCTTCCCAAAGGCAGACAAAGAGCAATTAGAGGAAATGTGGTCTGTGTCCCATCAGAGGTACAGGAAACTGTTGAAACACTACCTCGATTGAGAATTAATTCTCAGGTGATCAGAGTGAAACTGAAGAGACGCTTGTCTTACAAAGGTCATCAGCTGTTTCAGACTGTAAGCTGGTCTAAACTTGTGCAAGCACTGCATAAACTCAAGCAGATTCATCCACAGTATAAGGATGTGAGCATCAGAGATGATGCTGAGCTGTGTGATCCAACTCTTCCTGATGAAGATGATGAGGATGATGATGATGAAAACATGAATGAGGACGATTATGATGAGGCTGATTTAATGGAAATTGACAGCTGTGAGAAAAATGCACTGAGTGAAGCACAAAATATAAATGAACAGGACATTGACATGTTACCCTGTGATGGTGAACAATCGCATGAACAGATGAGAGATGATTCAGAGCAAGCAGATGGACTGACTAATGGTGGTTTTGCACTCGAGTCCTGTTTGCAGCCCCCTGATGTGGCTGAGGAGATATTATGTTTCAGTGAAGGAATCTACTCTGTTGCTCCTGCAGAGAGAAACAATCCAATAAGTTTTTTCAAAACACCTAAACTGGAGGCCATGGCCTTCCCTGTGCAGTTTCCTACAGGCCAAAACACACTTGATGAAAGAAGGCTGATCAAAGTATCCCCCAGTGGGTATTTCAAATCAAGACTTTTCTGCATTGATGATCGTTTTGCCAAAGACACAAACTATTTATTCTTTGCACAGTTTGTGACTGAAATACACTTGGCTACATCCAGCATGACAGTACAGTTAAGGAAGGCAAAGCCTCTGACCAGAGATGGTAGAAAAATAACCTCAGGCATGTTACAAGATAAACATGAGGTGGAGAAACTGGTGCGAAATAAAGATGCAGTGAGATTCATGCAGCCTCTGAGAGGAACCCCAGCCTATTGGGAGAAAACAACAAGAGATCTTTTTGCCATGATCAGACAGTTGGGAACTCCCACGTTCTTTTGCACATTTTCAGCTGCTGAAATGCGCTGGCCTGAAGTGATCGAGGCAATAACAAGGCAGCAAGGTGAACAAGTGAATTTTGAAGGACTCGACTGGTCAGCAAAGTGTGACATCCTGAGAAGCAATCCTGTCACAACAATGCGCATGTTTGACAAGAGAGTTGAAGCATTATTCAGAGATTTACTCTTATCTCCCGCAGAGCCACTTGGCAAAGTCATTGACTACTTTTACAGAGTTGAGTTTCAGCACAGAGGAAGCCCACACATACACTGCCTCCTGTGGGTAGAAGGTGCTCCTGTGTTTGAGGAGGATGATGAGCAAACTGTTCTTGATTTTATAAACAAATACATCACAGCTCAGCTGCCTGATCCACATAAACAACCTGAACTGTACAAAAAAGTAACAGAAGTGCAAAAACACAGTAAGAACCACACAAAGACGTGCTTTAGGAGTTTAAGCTCCGGGTGCCGTTTTGGTTTTCCCAAACCACCCTGCAATGAGACAATGATCACAAGACCCAGTGAGGATGATGCACTGGAAGTAGAAACGGCAAAGAACAAGCTCAGACCACTGAACCAGCTGCTGAATGAACCTGAAACTGCTTCCATGAGTTTAGAGCAGCTCTTGGAAAGATGCAAGTTGACACATGCAGAATATGAGAGATACCTGAATAAAATGAACATGAGGAGTACGATCATACTAAAGCGTGATCCAAAAGACTCTTGGATAAACGGCTATAATCCACATCTGCTTGAAGCCTGGAACAGTAATATCGACATAAGCTTTGTTTTAGATGCTTTTGGTGCTGCAAATTATTTAATGAAATATATATCAAAAAAAGAGGGCGGGCTATCTGAGTACCTGAAAACTGTCATTGAGAACTCCCATAAGGACAGTGTAAATGAGTGCGATGAAATGAGAGCCGTCATGCAGGCATATTCAAAGAAGCGAGAGATCAGTGCACAGGAGTGTGTTGCTCGTGCATGTGGTCTTCACATGAAGCAATGCTCACGTGCTGTAATATTCATTCCAACTGATGATAATCCTGTGAAAATGAGTCGTCCCCTGTCAGTTCTGGACAACACAACACCTGAGTCTTCCAATGTTTGGATGACATCTTTGAATGACAAATACAAAGCCAGACCTGAAACACCAGAGTATGAGGAGATGTGCATGGCAGACTTTGCTGCTACTTGCAGGATTGTCTATGGCCAACAGAAAAAAGGTAAAGATGTTTTGCCCCTTCTCAATGAGATGGGGTTTGTGCAAAGGCGCAAAAACAATAAGCCTGCTATCATCAGATTTCACCGCTGCTCACAAGAAAAACATCCAGAGCAATATTACGGAAGACTGCTTAAACTGTACCTTCCTCATCGTTCAGACCACGAACTGAAAACACCATCGTTGCCAACCTATCAGGCTTTCTATGGTGCTGGCTGTGTACAGCTACCAGGTACTGACCATCTTGAGTACGTGCAACACATTGTCAAAAGAAACAGAGAAAAATATGAGAAAAACAGTGAGGAGATCGAGAGCGCTGTTGAGGAATATGAGCAGAACAGAGGTGTGACTGACGAATGGTGTAATCTGGCACCTGAATCAGATCTCGTAAGGTTGCCACTTGTCGAACAAGAAAGAGAGCGAGACAATGAAAATGAACAGGAAGATGTGCCCGACTACAGCCGTCAGGCTGATGCTTCAACAGAAGTCAGAGCCATCAGGGAACCCCCTGCTATTGATCCCACATTGTTACGTCAGATGTTTCAAAATCTGAATAAGAAGCAAGCCTGCATATTTTATGCAGTTAGAGACTGGTGCATTAAAAGAGTCTGTGCTCTAAATCCAGAGCAGTTTTTCTTTTATATTAATGGTGGTGCTGGAACAGGAAAATCACATCTTATCAAATGCATCTACTCAGAAGCATCTAAGATACTGAGCAAAGTGCCCAGATATGCAGACGACGTTGACATATCAAAACCCACTGTCCTGTTAACTGCTTTCACTGGGACTGCAGCTTTTAACATTTCTGGAACAACACTGCATTCTCTTCTCAAGCTGCCGAGAAGCTTAAAACCTCCCATTCAGGGACTTGGCAATCAGCTGGATGAAGTCAGATCAGAACTTTTGAATGCTGAAATAATCGTCATTGACGAAGTGTCTATGGTGTCAAGACATCTGTTTGCATATGTAGATGCAAGACTCAAACAGATCAAAGGGACTCGGAGACCCTTTGGAGGCATGTCAGTCATTGCTGTCGGAGACTTCTATCAGCTACCCCCAGTGCGACAGTCTAAACCTCTCTGTGTGCACGACCCGTCTGAGATCGACCTGTGGCGGGAGCATTTTCAGATGATCACTCTGACTGAGATTATGCGTCAGAAAGATGATGTTGTCTTTGCAGAGATGCTGAACAGAATTCGTGTGAAAGGAAAGTTGGATGAGCTTTGCGAAGCAGATAGAAATTTGTTGTCACAGGCCATAACTGAACCAGCCCATTGTCCAACTGATGCGTTGCACATTTTTGCAACTAATAAAGAAGTGGATGCACACAACTCTGCAACACTGGCTCTGCTCCACACTCATATCATTGACATCCATGCAGATGATTATAGAAAAGATCCTAGAACTGGCAGAATGGCACTTCAAGACAGACCATTGAAAGGAGGTAAAAACGAGTTACCAGACACACTGAAAGTTGCAGAAGGAGCTCGTGTCATGCTCACCAGAAACATTGACATACAAAATGGTTTGGTTAATGGAGCTTTTGGAAAACTACTTAGAGTAGTTCACTCTGAAAACGACCAACACATCATCAAGCTTGGACTTAAAATGGATAATGAGACATCTGGAAAGAATAACCGCACACCAGCAGACGACATGGTGTACATTGAGAGAGCAGAGGAGAATCTGAAGCAGAAAGGAGTGGTACGAAGACAGTTCCCAGTGAAGCTGGCCTTTGCATGTACAATACATAAGGTACAGGGTATGACAACTACATCAGCTGTTGTCTCTCTTAAGAGCATTTTTGAGCCCGGCATGGCCTACGTAGCTGTCAGTAGAGTGACGTCTCTCAGTGGACTGTATCTTCTTGATATGGAGGAGAAAAAAATATTCACCAACCCAGAAATCACTGCAGCGCTTGAGAACATGAGACAAGCCAACCTTGATGACATGATGCCTCTTCTACACGTGAGGCAAACACTGAGCAGGTCAGAGGTTTTCACCATTGTTCATCATAATACAGAGGGACTGCCAGCTCACGTTAATGACATCAAAAGTCACCATGAATTGTGTCTAGCAGATGTTTTGTGCCTAACAGAAACACACCTGCGGGGCTCTTTTGTCGCAGAGAGTCTCCACTTGGAAAATTACAATTTGTTCAAACGCAACAGACACCTGTCCTACACAAACTTTCCCCAGATGGCTAACAGAAGTGGTGGTGGAGTTGCTGTTTATGTGAAAAGTGACATTCAAGTGCATGAAAAACAGTACATCCATAATGTAACTGACCTTGAATTTCTGGCTTTAAAGGTTGAAGCACCAGTCAGTGCTCTGATTGCAGTTGTGTACAGACCTCCAGACTACACTCTGAGGCCATTCCTGAAAAACCTGGTAAGCCTATTAGACTCATTGGAGATCATGGACTGTCATCCCATCATAGTTTGTGGTGATTTTAATGAGAATGTTTTATCCAGTGCAAACAAACCAATCCTGGAGCTGTTTGAGTCTAGGGGATACGCACAGGTCATCACTGCCCCTACCACAGAGAAGAACACACTGCTTGACCTAATTTTCATTTCTCAGTCAGATCGATGTCTCCATTCTGGAGTCATGAAGACATACCATAGTTACCATGACCCAGTATACTGTGTATTGTCCTGTGATGATTCATGATCTAGATCTTTGAATACAGTAAGTAATTTCTATATTTTTGAATGACTTAAGAAAGTAGAGCGATATTTAAAAGTTGACGCCCTGCATTGCAGTATAATGGTTGAATTGTTTACATAAAATACAATTACATGAATTAAGTAATGATATCAGTAAAAGATGACAATTTTATTTATTACAGAAAATCTAAAATTCACTAACAGTAACCTATAAATGTCAGAAAAATCAAATATAGCAGTTTGAAACGAACAGTGTAGGCATATCCTCTCTGCAGCCAGGCTTCAACATCCTGCCAGGCTGCCCCAGTCTCACTGTGGCTGGGAGGGAGGGAGGGTGGACCAGAGGATTGCCTACACAACACATAAATGTTCAACAGCTTCTTCATTGTTTCTGAGAGAACAATAATGACTAAAGGTTGCTTTTTAAAAAAACAAACAAACAAACAAACAAACAAACAAACAAACAAACCTAATTACAGCAATAATGACAGTTAAGCCACTTTATGTGTGCCTCTATTTTGAAATACTATTTACAAAAATGTTATTATTTTGGTTTGTTATAAACTTTAAACTTTTTCAAAAGTATACGATTATATTTTTGGACAAATCTTTCGATGAAACATACATTTTTATGAGCTTTTATCATGTTTCGGCCAGTGCAATCATCAGGGTGGGTCTGGGTTGATAACTGCACATTTCTGGCCAGAAATGTTTCAGCAGTGTTACATAAGTAGTACATATGTAACACTTGCTTTCTGTTACCAGCTGATACCCTACATTTGTATAGACATTGGATGGTGTGAGGTTGGGGAGTTGAGTGGGGGGGGGGTTACGGTGGGAGCTGAGGGGGGGGTGTTAGGTTTCCTTTTTTCTTTTTCTTTTTTAAGAGAGACACAGTCCTCCTGTGTCTTCTCCAAGCTTCACATGTAAGATCCAACAGTGTGAAGCACATAGCAGCTAGAAACTGTAATGCCACAGATCAGAGAGGCTTCATCATCACCATCTTCATCGCCGTACGATCAGAGCGTGAGACTTCACATCTGGAGCACAGGAGACATTCTGTGATAAGTCTTCCTTCTAGCTTGTCCCACAAGCAGTCGGTGAGATTTACTCACAACAAAAAGGGTTAATGACATAATTTCCATGAAAACATGTATTCATTCTTTGTAAAGTGTTTAAATTGTGTTTTCACTTGACCTTAGGAGTGTTAGAGTGTATTGTAATGTCTGTACTCAGGTGTTTCCCTCTGTGATCCATCCCCATCAGAGCTGAGACACTCAGGACTGAACAGACTGCACAGTTTCTGTGACCGAGCCTCCAAAACACCTTCTTTGAAACCACTCATGATAGAAGGGCTTCATATTTGCAGCAGCACTACTACAGGTATTCAGTTTATTACAGGATGTGTTTGTTTCTTAGGACCAGCTCTGAGTGCACACTACCTAACATATACACCTTTCTGTTCATTACAAACCAACTACTCTGGATCATATGGCCAGTTGGCAGGAATGTTGCTGCAGGAAAACATCCCTGGAGATCACCATCATTGTCAGACTGACTGTGCCTCCTCTGTGCAGTGTCAAGATCCTCTCTAAATGAGTGTGTAAGTTAACATTTTCATTATTTTATTCCCTTTGACAAGACAAGTATCACTGATATTTACATTTACAACTACATATGTTCCCGTTTTCTGCTCTTCTTTTAAAGTCCTCAGCTATCCTGCTTCTGTGCTGCTTGCCACACATCAAACACTGGCCGGATGACAGGGAGGATCCACTCTGAAGTCACTGGACATGATGAGGATCATATGGGACTTCATAGTTTCACAGAAACATTGTGCTCTGTGATTACAGGTTTTAAATGGACATAATGACTGCCTCTCTCTGATCAACAGGCTAAAGGATTGTTTTCATTGTTAGTGCTCTGTACAATGTATGCTTATTTAATATTTCATCACAGAGCAAACCTTTATTTATTTAACATTTTTTTATTTTGTTTTAATGTTGAATTAACTGTGGGGATTTTTTTAAGTGGGCACTTGGGATGTCATATGACCAGAAATGTGGTAACTGGAATTCAACAGTATGGAAGAAAAAATCTGCTGAGAACGAAACACATACAAAAACCCCCAAGAAAATTCAAATTCATTCCATGTAATCCAATCTAAAACATTTTAAACTGCTGAACAGCAACACAAACAGTGTTAAAAAACAGTGTTAACAGAATGATTATGATGATTTTGTACCAAAGTTTCAGGTCACATGGCACACCTAGTGTGTAGTGTGGGGTATCAGCTGGTAAGTATAGGTTTTTTCATATTTGTGTCCTTAGAGTTCAGATAGATAAAGCCTTGTGTATAATAATTAGTCATAACCACAACTCAAAGTCAGGGACTAACTAAATTTGGGACTTTGTGTCTGAGCCCAGGTTAAAACAATGTGTAAAAAAGCATTTAGTGGCATGGCTGAACAATGCTGTAAACTATTGATACTTATTTATCCATGTTCACAAAAAGGACTAATGTGTTTATTTGATTATTTGCATGTGTTAAACTGTGTCACCACCTTAGGCTTTCATTTGAGTTTACTCACAAATCTCTATACAGTTCTCTTTTACCACTGTGTGGACTCTGTTTACATTAAAACATAAAAAAGAATGAGTAATAAAGAGATGTGTAGACAGATCAGAAGATTAAGTAGACCGATAGAAACAGCTGTTCAGCCATGTTCTAAGAAACCAACACAATTTAAAGGTTCAGGATTGTGGTTTTAAAAGTTGAATTTTCATGTATTTCATATGTTGCTCATTATTTTTTATTTAGTTATTTAATTTAGTTATTTTTCTTTATTCTACCAGTCCTTTTCAGAAAGAAGCTGTAAAATATGACTTAAGATTTTTATGTTATTTTCTATGACATACAAAACAAATTGATGTATGTAATACTATTAAACATGATATACACATGTGTATATGTCTGAAAAACATTATGCTGTATATTAAAGTTTGTATTTTCTGCAGAATGTTTGTTCATCTTTTAAGTTCATTTCAATTAGAAGAATATGAACTTTTAATATTCATTCAGAGGTTTTCTGACTCTAAATTTTCTTTTGTCATTACTCATCTTTTTATTATTTACATTTTAAACATGCTTAGCTTTTTCCAACTTCTTCTGTGTGAACATCAGCTTTCAAAGGTTCTGCACTTTTATTTTCAGGTTAAAAATTCTGTATTTTCCAGCTCATTCAGATTTTTAACTTAACATTCAGCAATTAATTCATTTCAGTGCATACATTCAGATTCAAGCATTCACACTGCAGTTTCTTCAGAAAATGCACTTTCTAGTTATATTTTATCTATTCCGTACGTTTTTTGTACTCCTACTCCTTCAAAACCGTTCAACTTAGAAAAACCATTCAAACACCGTTAGATTCCTATTCTTTTGGACATGACTGCTTCTACTTTTCTCATTTTTAACATTTATATTTTTAATTTTATTCAACTTTATTCAACAAAAATTTCCCATGTATTTCAATGGGGAGACCCTTCAAATTCTCATTCAACTTACTCATTTTTAAACTCCTACTACTTCCACATACGTTGACATAGAGCCACCATTCAAACTTTAAAACGAAGACAAGACATTCAACTATTGAACTTGTATTTATCTTTTCAATATCTATTATACTTTTTCTTCAGTTCCAGTTTAAGTTTCATGATGTTTTTTCACCCGTTTCAGAGTTTATAATGGGTGTGTATGGGACGGAATGTTGGGGCTAGAGTGAGACAGCTCAACTGCTAGAGTGAGAGGAGCAAAAAAATTAATCTTAAAATCTTTTTTAAAACTGCTGCTGTGTCCGCAGCGTTTGCTCTACAGGTATGATTTTACCCTCAAAACGTAGCCATGGCTGTCCTCTTTCATCCAATGTGTTTACTATTGTACTAGGTGTTATGGTTCTTTCATAAATGTCACCAATGCACAGCCTCCTCCCTCCAACTCTTCCATAGACTCTAATGTTAAAATGGCTCAGAAGGTTCGTTTGAAAATCAGAAGAGCATGGTGTCTTTACACTGTCACCACGTCCATATAATAAACTCCACAGGCATGAAAACTGAGAATTTGGTAGACTAGACATGGCTGTCGCTCACGGTGAAAGAATTTTGTCTGTACGACTTTTACTTTTCATTTGGGAACGATTTGTTTCGGCCTGACTTTTCTGTTCATTTTAAGCAGCAAAAGTGAGGCGCATGTCTGTGTACGTGTGTATGGAGCCATTGGGTGCGGTCACTATAGCAACCAGGCTCACACCTGCCTGCTTAACGAGCTCTGCCTGCCACTGTACCAAGATTCATCTTAAGCACTTCTCTTTCAACTGCTGCTGTGTCCACAGTGTTACAGCCATCATTTTACCCTCAAATTGTCGCCATTATTGTTCTCTTTCCAACACCATATCTTTCAAAGCTCAGGCATTTAAACTTTTTAAACTGTGTGGATCAAAGTGGAGGGATCACATTTGAGTCATTCAGTGATTCAAAGAATATGACCTTTTAATATTCATTCAGATGTTTTCTGACTCTAAATGTTCTTTTCTCATTTCTTAGGGTTTTCTAATTTACATTTAAAACATTTTCAGTTTTTTTCCAACTCCTTCTTCTGTGTAACCTTCAGCTTTTAGCAGTTCAGCACCTTTGTTTTCAGGTTAAATTCGTTTTTTTTTTTTGTTTTTTTTTAATCTCATTCAATATTTTTAACTCAAAATTCAGCAATTAATTCATTTCAGTGCATACATTCAGATTCAAGCATTCACACTGCAGTTTCTTCAGAAAATGCACTTTCTAGTTAGTGTGAATGCTTGAAAAGCATTCACAGTATTGTTATTCGAATCTTTATTATTATTATTATTATTATATATTCCGTACGTTTTTTGGCATCTAACTCCTTCAAAACCGTTCAACTTAGAAAAACCATTCAAACACCGTTAGATTCCTATTCTTTTGGACAACACTGCTTCTAAATTTCATATTTTTAACATTTATATTTTTAATTTTATTCAACTTTATTCAACAAAAATTTATAATGTATTTCAATGGGGAGACCCTTCAAATCCTCATTCAACTTACTCATTTTTAAACTCTTACTACTTCCACATACATTGACATAGAGCCACCATTCAAACTTTAAAACGAAGACAAGACATTCAACTATTCAACTTGTATTTATCTTTTCAATATCTATTATACTTTTTCTTCAGTTCCAGTTTAAGTTTCATGATGTTTTTTCACCCGTTTCAGAGTTTATAATGGGTGTGTATGGGACGGAATGTTGGGGCTAGAGTGAGGCAGCTCAACTGCTAGAGTGAGAGGAGCAAAAAAATTAATCTTAAAATCTTTTTTAAAACTGCTGCTGTGTCCGCAGCGTTTGCTCTACAGGTATGATTTTACCCTCAAAACGTAGCCATGGCTGTCCTCTTTCATCCAATGTGTTTACTATTGTACTAGATGTTATGGTTCTTTCATAAATGTCACCAATGCACAGCCTCCTCCCTCCAACTCTTCCATAGACTCTAATGTTAAAATGGCTCAGAAGGTTCGTTTGAAAATCAGAAGAGCATGGTGTCTTTCCACTGTCACCACGTCCATATAATAAGCTCCACAGGCATGAAAACTGAGAATTAGGTAGACTAGACATTGCTGTCGCTCACGGTGAAAGAATTTTGTCAATACGACCTATACTTTTCATTTGGGAGCGATTTGTTTCGGCCTGACTTTTCTGTTCATTTTAAGCAGCAAAAGTGAGGCGCATGTCTGTGTGCGTGTGTATGGAGCCATTGGGTGCGGTCACTATAGCAACCAGGCTCACACCTGCCTGCTTAACGAGCTCTGCCTGCCACTGTACCAAGATTCATCTTAAGCACTTCTCTTTCAACTGCTGCTGTGTCCACAGTGTTACAGCCATCATTTTACCCTCAAAACGTTGTTCTCTTTCCAACATCTTGTCTTTCAAAGCTCAGAGATGTAAACTTTTTAAACTGTGTGGGTCCAAGTGGAGGGATCACATTTTAGTCATTCAGTGATTCAAAGAATATGACCTTTTAATATTCATTCAGATGTTTTCTGACTCTAAATGTTCTTTTCTCATTTCTTAGGGTTTTCTAATTTACATTTAAAACATTTTCAGTTTTTTTCCAACTCCTTCTTCTGTGTAACCTTCAGCTTTTAGCAGTTCAGCACCTTTGTTTTCAGGTTAAATTCGTTTTTTTTTTTTGTTTTTTTTTAATCTCATTCAATATTTTTAACTCAAAATTCAGCAATTAATTCATTTCAGTGCATACATTCAGATTCAAGCATTCACACTGCAGTTTCTTCAGAAAATGCACTTTCTAGTTATTATTATTATTATATTTTATCTATTCCGTACGTTTTTTGTAATCCTACTCCTTCAAAACCGTTCAACTTAGAAAAACCATTCAAACACCGTTAGATTCCTATTCTTTTTGACAACACTGCTTCTATTTTTCATATTTTTAACATTTATATTTTTAATTTTATTCAACTTTATTCAACAAAAATTTATAATGTATTTCAATGGGGAGACCCTTCAAATCCTCATTCAACTTACTCATTTTTAAACTCTTACTACTTCCACATACATTGACATAGAGCCACCATTCAAACTTTAAAACGAAGACAAGACATTCAACTATTCAACTTGTATTTATCTTTTCAATATCTATTATACTTTTTCTTCAGTTCCAGTTTAAGTTTCATGATGTTTTTTCACCCGTTTCAGAGTTTATAATGGGTGTGTATGGGACGGAATGTTGGGGCTAGAGTGAGGCAGCTCAACTGCTAGAGTGAGAGGAGCAAAAAAATTAATCTTAAAATCTTTTTTAAAACTGCTGCTGTGTCCGCAGCGTTTGCTCTACAGGTATGATTTTACCCTCAAAACGTAGCCATCGCTGTCCTCTTTCATCCAATGTGTTTACTATTGTCCTAGGTGTTATGGTTCTTTCGTAAATGTCACCAATGCACAGCCTCCTCCCTCCAACTCTTCCATAGACTCTAATGTTAAAACGGCTCAGAAGGTTGGTTTGAAAATCAGAAGAGCATGGTGTTTTTACACTGTCACCACGTCCATATAATAAACTCCACAGGCATGAAAACTGAGAATTAGGTAGACTAGACATTGCTGCCGCTCACGGTGAAAGAATTTCGTCAATACGACCTATACTTTTCATTTGGGAACGATTTGTTTCGGCCTGACTTTTCTGTTCATTTTAAGCAGCAAAAGTGAGGCGCATGTCTGTGTACGTGTGTATGGAGCCATTGGGTGCGGTCACTATAGCAACCAGGCTCACACCTGCCTGCTTAACGAGCTCTGCCTGCCACTGTACCAAGATTCATCTTAAGCACTTCTCTTTCAACTGCTGCTGTGTCCACAGTGTTACAGCCATCATTTTACTCTCAAATTGTCGCCATTATTGTTCTCTTTCCAACATCTTGTCTTTCAAAGCTCAGAGATGTAAACTTTTTAAACTGTGTGGATCCAAGCGGAGGGATCACATTTTAGTCATTCAGTGATTCAAAGAATATGAACTTTTAATATTCATTCAGATGTTTTCTGACTCTAAATGTTCTCTTCTCATTTCTTAGGGTTTTCTAATTTACAATTAAAACATTTTCAACTTTTTTCCAACTTCTTCTTCTGTCTAACCTTCAGCTTTTAGCAGTTCAGCACTTTTGTTTTCAGGTTAAATTCGGACTTTTTTTTTTTTTATCTCATTCAATATTTTTAACTTAAATTCAGCAATTAATTCATTTCAGTGCATACATTCAGATTCAAGCATTCACACTGCAGTTTCTTCAGAAAATGCACTTTCTAGTTATTATTAGTGTGAATGCTTGAAAAGCATTCACAGTATTGTTCTTCTAATCTTTATTATTCCATTTTATTATTATCTATTCCGTACGTTTTTTGAAAGCCTACTCCTTCAAAACCGTTCAACTTAGAAAAACCATTCAAACACCATTAGATTCCTATTCTTTTGGACATGATTGCTTGTATTTTTCTCATTTTTAACATTTATATTTTTAATTTTATTCAACTTTATTCAACAAAAATTTCCCATGTATTTCAATGGGGAGACCCTTCAAATTCTCATTCAACTTACTCATTTTTAAACTCTTACTACTTCAACATACGTTCACATAGAGCCACCATTCAAACTTTAAAACGAAGACAAGACATTCAACTATTCAACTTGTATTTATCTTTTCAATATCTATTATACTTTTTCTTCAGTTCCAGTTTAAGTTTCATGATGTTTTTTCACCCGTTTCAGAGTTTATAATGGGTGTGTATGGGACGGAATGTTGGGGCTAGAGTGAGGCAGCTCAACTGCTAGAGTGAGAGGAGCAAAAAAAATAATCTTAAAATCTTTTTTAAAACTGCTGCTGTGTCCGCAGCGTTTGCTCTACAGGTATGATTTTACCCTCAAAACGTAGCCATGGCTGTCCTCTTTCATCCAATGTGTTTACTATTGTACTAGGTGTTGTGGTTCTTTCATAAATGTCACCAATGCACAGCCTCCTCCCTCCAACTCTTCCATAGACTCTAATGTTAAAATGGCTCAGAAGGTTCGTTTGAAAATCAGAAGAGCATGGTGTCTTTCCACTGTCACCACGTCCATATAATAAACTCCACAGACATGAAAACTGAGAATTTGGTAGACTAGACATTGCTGTCGCTCACAGTGAAAGAATTTTGTCAATACGACTTTTACTTTTCATTTGGGAACGATTTGTTTCGGCCTGACTTTTCTGTTCATTTTAAGCAGCAAAAGTGAGGTGCATGTCTGTGTGCGTGTGTATGGAGCCATTGGGTGCGGTCACTATAGCAACCAGGCTCACACCTGCCTGCTTAACGAGCTCTGCCTGCCACTCTGCCAAGATTCATCTTAAACACTTCTCTTTCAACTGCTGCTGTGTCCACAGTGTTAAAGCCATCATTTTACCCTCAAAACGTCGCCATCGTTGTTCTTTTTCCAACATCTTGTCTTTCAAAGCTCAGAGATGTAAACTTTTTAAACTGTGTGGGTCCAAGTGGAGGGATCACATTTTAGTCATTCAGTGATTCAAAGAATATGACCTTTTAATATTCTTTCAGATGTTTTCTGACTCTAAATGTTCTTTTCTCATTTCTTAGGCTTTTCTAATTTACAATTAAAACATTTTCAGCTTTTTTCCAACTTCTTCTTCTGTGTAACCTTCAGCTTTTAGCAGTTCAGCACTTTTGTTTTCAGGTTAAATTCGTGTTTTTTTTTTGTTTTTTTTTAATCTCATTCAATATTTTTAACTCAAAATTCAGCAATTAATTCATTTCAGTGCATACATTCAGATTCAAGCATTCACACTGCAGTTTCTTCAGAAAATGCACTTTCTAGTTATATTTTATTTTTCCGTACGTTTTTTGAAAGCCTACTCCTTCAAAACCGTTCAACTTAGAAAAACCATTCAAACACCATTAGATTCCTATTCTTTTGGACAACATTGCTTCTATTTTTCTCATTTTTAACATTTATATTTTTAATTTTATTCAACTTTATTCAACAAAAATTTCCCATGTATTTCAATGGGGAGACCCTTCAAATTCTCATTCAACTTACTCATTTTTAAACTCTTACTACTTCCACATACATTGACATAGAGCCACCATTCAAACTTTAAAACGAAGACAAGACATTCAACTATTCAACTTGTATTTATCTTTTCAATATCTATTATACTTTTTCTTCAGTTCCAGTTTAAGTTTCATGATGTTTTTTCACCCGTTTCAAAGTTTATAATGGGTGTGTATGGGACGGAATGTTGGGGCTAGAGTGAGGCAGCTCAACTGCTAGAGTGAGAGGAGCAAAAAAATTAATCTTAAAATCTTTTTTAAAACTGCTGCTGTGTCCGCAGCGCTTGCTCTACAGGTATGATTTTACCCTCA
The DNA here is from genome assembly GCF_057382275.1 of Copadichromis virginalis. Classification (NCBI taxonomy): domain Eukaryota; kingdom Metazoa; phylum Chordata; class Actinopteri; order Cichliformes; family Cichlidae; genus Copadichromis; species Copadichromis virginalis. The sequence goes on from NC_140624.1 coordinate 29,671,910, forward strand.
AAACGTAGCCATGGCTGTCCTCTTTCATCCAATGTGTTTACTATTGTCCTAGGTGTTATGGTTCTTTCATAAATGTCACCAATGCACAGCCTCCTCCCTCCAACTCTTCCATAGACTCTAATGTTAAAATGGCTCAGAAGGTTCGTTTGAAAATCAGAAGAGCATGGTGTCTTTACACTGTCACCACGTCCATATAATAAGCTCCACAGGCATGAAAACTGAGAATTAGGTAGACTAGACATGGCTGTCGCTCACGGTGAAAGAATTTTGTCAATACGACTTTTACTTTTCATTTGGGAACGATTTGTTTCGGCCTGACTTTTCTGTTCATTTTAAGCAGCAAAAGTGAGGCGCATGTCTGTGTACGTGTGTATGGAGCCATTGGGTGCGGTCACTATAGCAACCAGGCTCACACCTGCCTGCTTAACGAGCTCTCTCTGCCACTCTGCCAAGATTCATCTTAAACACTTCTCTTTCAACTGCTGCTGTGTCCACAGTGTTAAAGCCATCATTTTACCCTCAAAACGTCGCCATCGTTGTTCTCTTTCCAACATCTTGTCTTTCAAAGCTCAGACATTTAAACTTTTTAAACTGTGTGGATCCAAGTGGAGGGATCACATTTTAGTCATTCAGTGATTCAAAGAATATGACCTTTTAATATTCTTTCAGATGTTTTCTGACTCTAAATGTTCTTTTCTCATTTCTTAGGTTTTTCTAATTTGCAATTAAAACATTTTCAGCTTTTTTCCAACTTCTTCTTCTGTGTAACCTTCAGCTTTTAGCAGTTCAGCACTTTTGTTTTCAGGTTAAATTCGGGTTTTTTTTTTAAATCTCATTCAAAATTTTTAACTTAAATTCAGTAATTATTTCATTTCAATGCATACATTCAGATTCAAGCATTCACACTGCAGTTTCTTCAGAAAATGCACTTTCTAGTTTTATTTCTTTTTCAGGATTCTTGTTCTGATTATTGCTTTTTTTTAAAATCTTTTTAATCTGTGTATGTAATTAGTGTGAATGCTTGAAAAGCATTCACAGTATTGTTATTCTAATCTTTATTAGTGTGAATGCTTGAAAAGCATTCACAGTATTGTTCTTCTAATCTTTATTGTGTGGATGCTTTAAGCATCCACACTATTGAGTTCCTGTTTCTCTTTATTCTTTATTATTATTATTCTAGTTGCTTCCGTACACTTTTCGCCGTTTAACTACTTCCACAATTTTTGTGCTATTTTCACCGTTCAAACTTTAAACTATTCAGCTATTTTTGCTAATTCCTGCTACGATTTTTGCTATTTTTAACTATTATACTTTTTAAAATATTAAGCTTTTTTCCTTTAATTTGTCCCATTGAAATGAATGGGAAACTTCTGCAATTCTGCTAAATTTTGCCTGTTTTTGAAACTTAACTACTTCCTCATATTTTCACCTAGAACAACCATTCAAATTTTAAAATGTTCACAAATTATTTGGCTATTCAGGTATGATTCAGCTTTTTCAAATCTTCTACTGTTTTACTTTTATGCCTCTTAAAGTTTTGAGTTGCAAAATTGTGATTTTTCACAAAATACATGTGTTGTTATGGTTGCTATGCTCTTGGCTTCCAGTGTGCCACTGAAGGTTTTGCAATTTTCACTTCATGTCCGAACAACTTCCTGCTACTTGCTCAATTTTCACTCAACTTCCACAAATTATACATCAAAACGTAGGTATTTTTGCTGGCTTTCAGAAAATGTCACCATCATTGTTGTGGGATTTATAGAATTTTTGCAAATCTCCTCAGACTAACACAAGGTCAGAAAACTCTCCATATAAAGTGAATGGAGAGCTTGTTCAAAATCACCGCTGGATTTCTGTAATGAGAGGCATATTCGAATCGTCATATCTCCTTAACGAAGCAAAGTTAAGACATGAGGCTTGTCCCCGAATATCTTCAGACACCCCTGACGCTCACAATTCAAGAATTTCTTTCTCACCTATTACCGTTCTGAAATGAGTTGGACTTGTTTGAGGGTAGGAAATTCGTCCTTCGCTCAGATTTCTTCAGATTTCAAACTGTGGAAATGAACCACTTTTTTCTCTCGTCATAACTTTTTGTTGGATTTCCACAGAGACCTGAAAATTTCCATGATTGTTCACCAAAGCCTGCTGTCTCTTACGGTGAAAGAATGATATCGATACTCCAAATAGATTTCGAGTTAGAAAGCGTTGTTTGAGGGCAAGTCAAGGCAGTTTTTGCTTCGCTCTACTCAGTTATGGTGCATTACAAGTCAAATATCTTTAATAATTCATATTTTAATGATAAATTGTAAACACTGGAAGATTCCCCCATCTCTTCTGAACAAAACGGTGTAAGAATGACCGCTCTAGCCCCTACGGTTTGGAAATTATGGTCATTTGTTTGAGGGGAGTCCTCACTATGAGAAATAGGCTGCAATAATCCTGTGCCTCTCTCTGCTGCGTGTGTAAAAAGATGCACCTGTTTTGGCGGGAAAACGTAAACAGCCACTCTGATTGGTGGATTTAAATTCGGCAGCTCTCTCCCTCTGTGTGTGTGTGTGTGTGTGTGTGTGTGTGTGTGTGTGTGTGTGTGTTTAGTGGGAGAGAGAGGACCCTGCCCTTATTTGGCAGCATGTCATTGTAGGATTTAAATTGAATATAGGTAGACTGGTTGACTGGATTAGAGCCTGTGTTTGTGTGTCCCTCTGTGCATTTGTGTTTCAATAAGTTATTACTATTCTGCTAAATCATAGTATTTCTGGTACTTTTAGGTACTTGTGCTAAATACAGTATTTCTGCTAAATCATACTATTTCTGCTTTTCATAGGATTTATGCCTAATATAGTATTTCTGCTAAATTATAGTATTTCTGCTTTTTATAGGATTTGTGCCTAACATAGTATTTCTGCTAAATTATAGTATTTCTGCTTTTTATAGGATTTGTGCTTAACATAGTATTTCTGCTAAATTATAGTATTTCTGCTTTTTATACTATTTGTTCTAAATTATAGTATTTCTGCTTTTTATAGGATTTGTGCTTAATATAGTATTTCTGCTAAATTATAGTATTTCTGCTTTTTATAGTATTTGTGCTAAAACATAGTATTTCTACTAAATGTAGTATTTATGCTTAATCATAGTATTTCTATATATTTCTGCCAGGTCCCCAGGCAGCCAATCCTCTGTGAGGACTGAGAAATTCAAATTTTCAAATCAGGGCCTGCACGGCTTCCCAGCCAATCATATATGTGTCCTGAGGCATTCAAATTTGCATATTGGGGCCTTCATGGCTTCTAAGCCAGCCAATCATATCTGAGTGCTGAGGAATTCAAATCCACAAATCAGGGCCTGCACGGCTTCCCAGCCAGCCAATCATATATGTGGTCTCAGGCATTCATATTTGCATATTGGGGAATTCGTTGCTTCTAAGTCAACAAGTCATCCATGTCATATATCTCTAAAAATTCACATTTTAATGATAAATTGTTAACACTGGAAGATTCCCCCATCTCTTCTGAACAAAACGGTGTAAGAATGACCGCTCTAGCCCCTACGGTTTGGGAATTATGGTCATTTGTTTGAGGGGAGTCGTCATTATGAGAAATAGACTGCAATGATCCTGTGTCTCTCTGTGCTGCGTGTGTAAAAAGGATGCACCTGTTTTGGAGGGAAAGAGTGCACAGGCTCTCTGATTGGTGGATTCAAATTCAGCAGCTCCCAGGCTGACCTAGAAACTCACTTTTCTCTCCCTGTGTGTGTGTGTGTGTGTGTGTGTGTGTGTGTGTGTGTGTGTGTGACAGAGAGAGAGAGAGAGAGAGAGAAAGGCTTTTAATGGGATGATCTCATTCTAAGATTCAAATTCAATATATTTAGACTGGTTGACTGAATTGGATCTTGTGTGTGTGTCTCTCTGTGCATGTGTGTTTTCTTATGTGTACATATTTGTGATTGTGTGGCTGTTATAGATTTTTTTGCTGATTTTTTTCATTTAACAAGTATAGTTGAGGGACCTTCAGCATGTTCATCATTTTTTCAGCTGTCCATTTTTGCTTTTCCAATTTTTCTATTTAAGTTATTACTATTGTGCTAAATCATACTATTTCTGCTATTTTATAAGATTTGTGCTAAATACCGTATTTCTGCCAAATATAGTATTTCTGATTAATTATAGTTTTTTCTACCAAATCATAGTACAGTATTTCTGCTTTTTATAGGGTTTGTGCTTAATATAGTATTTCTGCTTTTTATAGTATTTGTGCTAAGTTATAGTATTTCTGCCAAATTATAATATTTGTGCTAAAACATAGTCTTAATTTAAAATTACAATATTCATAGTTCATCACAGTGTCTCTGGTAAATCACAATATTTCTGCTCTGTTGTACTATTTTTCTAAATCATAGTGTTTCTGTAATGTTTAAGTATTTTTGGCTAAATATATTCTTTCTGTTATCTTATACTATTTCTCCTAAATTCTTGTATTTTTGAGAAGTTATCATGTTTCTGGTAAGTTACAATATTTCTGCTAAATTCTGCTATGCTATTGTATTTCTGCCAAGTATTATGTTTCTTCTAAGATATTGCAGTTCTGCTAAGTTATTCCATTTTAGCAAACTTCTTTTGCTTCTGCAAAGTTTTTACAATTTCTGCAACTTTTCAGCTTTTTCAGCTACTTTTTGCATACAGCTTCAGCTTTAAGCATCCACACTGCATTTTCGCAGGAAATGCAAATTTTTCTAGTTATTATATTTTCTTATTCCGTACGTTTTTTGAAAGCCTACTCCTTCAAAACCGTTCAACTTAGAAAAACCATTCAAACATCGTTAGATTCCTATTATTTTGGACATGACTGCTTCTATTTTTCTCATTTTTAACATTTATATTTTTAATTTTATTCAACTTTATTCAACAAAAATTTCCCATGTATTTCAATGGGGAGACCCTTCAAATTCTCATTCAACTTACTCATTTTTAAACTCTTACTACTTCCACATACATTGACATAGAGCCACCATTCAAACTTTAAAACGAAGACAAGACATTCAACTATTCAACTTGTATTTATCTTTTCAATATCTATTATACTTTTTCTTCAGTTCCAGTTTAAGTTTCATGATGTTTTTTCACCCGTTTCAGAGTTTATAATGGGTGTGTATGGGACGGAATGTTGGGGCTAGAGTGAGGCAGCTCAACTGCTAGAGTGAGAGGAGCAAAAAAAATAATCTTAAAATCTTTTTTAAAACTGCTGCTGTGTCCGCAGCGTTTGCTCTACAGGTATGATTTTACCCTCAAAACGTAGCCATGGCTGTCCTCTTTCATCCAATGTGTTTACTATTGTACTAGGTGTTATGGTTCTTTCATAAATGTCACCAATGCACAGCCTCCTCCCTCCAACTCTTCCATAGACTCTAATGTTAAAATGGCTCAGAAGGTTCGTTTGAAAATCAGAAGAGCATGGTGTCTTTCCACTGTCACCACGTCCATATAATAAACTCCACAGACATGAAAACTGAGAATTTGGTAGACTAGACATTGCTGTCGCTCACAGTGAAAGAATTTTGTCAATACGACTTTTACTTTTCATTTGGGAACGATTTGTTTCGGCCTGACTTTTCTGTTCATTTTAAGCAGCAAAAGTGAGGTGCATGTCTGTGTACGTGTGTATGGAGCCATTGGGTGCGGTCACTATAGCAACCAGGCTCACGCCTGCCACTGTACCAAGATTCATCTTAAACACTTCTCTTTCAACTGCTGCTGTGTCCACAGTGTTAAAGCCATCATTTTACCCTCAAAACGTCGCCATCGTTGTTCTTTTTCCAACATCTTGTCTTTCAAAGCTCAGAGATGTAAACTTTTTAAACTGTGTGGGTCCAAGTGGAGGGATCACATTTTAGTCATTCAGTGATTCAAAGAATATGACCTTTTAATATTCTTTCAGATGTTTTCTGACTCTAAATGTTCTTTTCTCATTTCTTAGGTTTTTCTAATTTACAATTAAAACATTTTCAGCTTTTTTCCAACTTCTTCTTCTGTCTAACCTTCAGCTTTTAGCAGTTCAGCACTTTTGTTTTCAGGTTAAATTCGGGTTTTTTTTTTTATCTCATTCAAGATTTTTAACTTAAATTCAGTAATTAATTCATTTCAGTGCATACATTCAGATTCAAGCATTCACACTGCAGTTTCTTCAGAAAATGCACTTTCTAGTTAGTGTGAATGCTTGAAAAGCATTCACAGTATTGTTATTCGAATCTTTATTATTAGTGTGAATGCTTGAAAAGCATTCACAGTATTGTTATTCGAATCTTTATTATTATTATTATATATTCCGTACGTTTTTTGGCATCTAACTCCTTCAAAACCGTTCAACTTAGAAAAACCATTCAAACACCGTTAGATTCCTATTCTTTTGGACAACACTGCTTCTATTTTTCATATTTTTAACATTTATATTTTTAATTTTATTCAACTTTATTCAACAAAAATTTATAATGTATTTCAATGGGGAGACCCTTCAAATCCTCATTCAACTTACTCATTTTTAAACTCTTACTACTTCCACATACATTGACATAGAGCCACCATTCAAACTTTAAAACGAAGACAAGACATTCAACTATTCAACTTGTATTTATCTTTTCAATATCTATTATACTTTTTCTTCAGTTCCAGTTTAAGTTTCATGATGTTTTTTCACCCGTTTCAGAGTTTATAATGGGTGTGTATGGGACGGAATGTTGGGGCTAGAGTGAGACAGCTCAACTGCTAGAGTGAGAGGAGCAAAAAAATTAATCTTAAAATCTTTTTTAAAACTGCTGCTGTGTCCACAGCGTTTGCTCTACAGGTATGATTTTACCCTCAAAACGTAGCCATGGCTGTCCTCTTTCATCCAATGTGTTTACTATTGTACTAGGTGTTATGGTTCTTTCATAAATGTCACCAATGCACAGCCTCCTCCCTCCAACTCTTCCATAGACTCTAATGTTAAAATGGCTCAGAAGGTTCGTTTGAAAATCAGAAGAGCATGGTGTCTTTCCACTGTCACCACGTCCATATAATAAGCTCCACAGGCATGAAAACTGAGAATTAGGTAGACTAGACATTGCTGTCGCTCACGGTGAAAGAATTTTGTCAATACGACTTTTACTTTTCATTTGGGAGCGATTTGTTTCGGCCTGACTTTTCTGTTCATTTTAAGCAGCAAAAGTGAGGTGCATGTCTGTGTCCGTGTGTATGGAGCCCTTGGGTGCGGTCACTATAGCAACCAGGCTCACACCTGCCTGCTTAACGAGCTCTCTCTGCCACTCTGCCAAGATTCATCTTAAACACTTCTCTTTCAACTGCTGCTGTGTCCACAGTGTTACAGCCATCATTTTACCCTCAAAACGTTGTTCTCTTTCCAACATCTTGTCTTTCAAAGCTCAGAGATGTAAACTTTTTAAACTGTGTGGGTCCAAGTGGAGGGATCACATTTTAGTCATTCAGTGATTCAAAGAATATGACCTTTTAATATTCATTCAGATGTTTTCTGACTCTAAATGTTCTTTTCTCATTTCTTAGGGTTTTCTAATTTACATTTAAAACATTTTCAGTTTTTTTCCAACTCCTTCTTCTGTGTAACCTTCAGCTTTTAGCAGTTCAGCACCTTTGTTTTCAGGTTAAATTCGTTTTTTTTTTTTTTTTTTTTTTTTTTAATCTCATTCAATATTTTTAACTCAAAATTCAGCAATTAATTAATTTCAGTGCATACATTCAGATTCAAGCATTCACACTGCAGTTTCTTCAGAAAATGCACTTTCTAGTTAGTGTGAATGCTTGAAAAGCATTCACAGTATTGTTCTTCTAATCTTTATTATTAGTGTGAATGCTTGAAAAGCATTCACAGTATTGTTCTTCTAATCTTTATTAGTGTGAATGCTTGAAAAGCATTCACAGTATTGTTCTTCTAATCTTTATTATTAGTGTGAATGCTTGAAAAGCATTCACAGTATTGTTCTTCTAATCTTTATTATTATATTTTCTTATTCCGTACGTTTTTTGAAAGCCTACTCCTTCAAAACCGTTCAACTTAGAAAAACCATTCAAACATCGTTAGATTCCTATTATTTTGGACATGACTGCTTCTATTTTTCTCATTTTTAACATTTATATTTTTAATTTTATTCAACTTTATTCAACAAAAATTTCCCATGTATTTCAATGGGGAGACCCTTCAAATTCTCATTCAACTTACTCATTTTTAAACTCTTACTACTTCCACATACATTGACATAGAGCCACCATTCAAACTTTAAAACGAAGACAAGACATTCAACTATTCAACTTGTATTTATCTTTTCAATATCTATTATACTTTTTCTTCAGTTCCAGTTTAAGTTTCATGATGTTTTTTCACCCGTTTCAGAGTTTATAATGGGTGTGTATGGGACGGAATGTTGGGGCTAGAGTGAGACAGCTCAACTGCTAGAGTGAGAGGAGCGAAAAAATTAATCATAAAATCTTTTCTAAAACTGCTGCTGTGTCCACAGCGTTTGCTCTACAGGTATGATTTTACCCTCAAAACGTAGCCATCGCTGTCCTCTTTCATCCAATGTGTTTACTATTGTACTAGGTGTTATGGTTCTTTCATAAATGTCACCAATGCACAGCCTCCTCCCTCCAACTCTTCCATAGACTCCAATGTTAAAATGGCTCAGAAGGTTCGTTTGAAAATCAGAAGAGCATGGTGTCTTTCCACTGTCACCACGCCCATATAATAAACTCCACAGGCATGAAAACTGAGAATTTGGTAGACTAGACATTGCTGTCGCTCACAGTGAAAGAATTTTGTCAATACGACTTTTACTTTTCATTTGGGAACGATTTGTTTCGGCCTGACTTTTCTGTTCATTTTAAGCAGCAAAAGTGAGGCGCATGTCTGTGTACGTGTGTATGGAGCCATTGGGTGCAGTCACTATAGCAACCAGGCTCACACCTGCCTGCTTAACGAGCTCTGCCTGCCACTCTGCCAAGATTCATCTTAAACACTTCTCTTTCAACTGCTGCTGTGTCCACAGTGTTACAGCCATCATTTTACCCTCAAAACGTCGCCATCGTTGTTCTTTTTCCAACATCTTGTCTTTCAAAGCTCAGAGATGTAAACTTTTTAAACTGTGTGGGTCCAAGTGGAGGGATCACATTTTAGTCATTCAGTGATTCAAAGAATATGACCTTTTAATATTCTTTCAGATGTTTTCTGATTCTAAATGTTCTTTTCTCATTTCTTAGGTTTTTCTAATTTACAATTAAAACATTTTCAGCTTTTTTCCAACTTCTTCTTCTGTGTAACCTTCAGCTTTTAGCAGTTCAGCACTTTTGTTTTCAGGTTAAATTCGGGTTTTTTTTTTTATCTCATTCAAGATTTTTAACTTAAATTCAGTAATTAATTCATTTCAGTGCATACATTCAGATTCAAGCATTCACACTGCAGTTTCTTCAGAAAATGCACTTTCTAGTTATATTTTATTTTTCCGTACGTTTTTTGAAAGCCTACTCCTTCAAAACCGTTCAACTTAGAAAAACCATTCAAACATCGTTAGATTCCTATTATTTTGGACAACATTGCTTGTATTTTTCTCATTTTTAACATTTATATTTTTAATTTTATTCAACTTTATTCAACAAAAATTTCCCATGTATTTCAATGGGGAGACCCTTCAAATTCTCATTCAACTTACTCATTTTTAAACTCTTACTACTTCAACATACGTTCACATAGAGCCACCATTCAAACTTTAAAACGAAGACAAGACATTCAACTATTCAACTTGTATTTATCTTTTCAATATCTATTATACTTTTTCTTCAGTTCCAGTTTAAGTTTCATGATGTTTTTTCACCCGTTTCAGAGTTTATAATGGGTGTGTATGGGACGGAATGTTGGGGCTAGAGTGAGGCAGCTCAACTGCTAGAGTGAGAGGAGCAAAAAAATTAATCTTAAAATATTTTTTAAAACTGCTGCTGTGTCCGCAGCGTTTGCTCTACAGGTATGATTTTACCCTCAAAACGTAGCCATGGCTGTCCTCTTTCATCCAATGTGTTTACTATTGTACTAGGTGTTATGGTTCTTTCATAAATGTCACCAATGCACAGCCTCCTCCCTCCAACTCTTCCATAGACTCTAATGTTAAAATGGCTCAGAAGGTTCGTTTGAAAATCAGAAGAGCATGGTGTCTTTACACTGTCACCACGTCCATATAATAAACTCCACAGGCATGAAAACTGAGAATTCAGTAGACTAGAAGCTGCTGTCGCTCACGGTGAAAGAATTTTGTCAATACGACTTTTACTTTTCATTTGGGAACGATTTGTTTCGGCCTGACTTTTCTGTTCATTTTAAGCAGCAAAAGTGAGGCGCATGTCTGTGTACGTGTGTATGGAGCCATTGGGTGCGGTCACTATAGCAACCAGGCTCACACCTGCCTGCTTAACGAGCTCTGCCTGCCACTGTGCCAAGATTCATCTTAAACACTTCTCTTTCAACTGCTGCTGTGTCCACAGTGTTTGCTCTACAGCCATCATTTTACCCTCAAATTGTCGCCATTATTGTTCTCTTTCCAACACCGTATCTTTCAAAGCTCAGGCATTTAAACTTTTTAAACTGTGTGGATCAAAGTGGAGGGATCACATTTGAGTCATTCAGTGATTCAAAGAATATGAACTTTTAATATTCATTCAGATGTTTTCTGACTCTAAATGTTCTTTTCTCATTTCTTAGGGTTTTCTAATTTACATTTAAAACATTTTCAGTTTTTTTCCAACTCCTCCTTCTGTGTAACCTTCAGCTTTTAGCAGTTCAGCACCTTTGTTTTCAGGTTAAATTCGTTTTTTTTTTGTTTTTTTTTAATCTCATTCAATATTTTTAACTCAAAATTCAGCAATTAATTCATTTCAGTGCATACATTCAGATTCAAGCATTCACACTGCAGTTTCTTCAGAAAATGCACTTTCTAGTTATTATATTTTATTCTGTATTCCGTACGTTTTTTGAAAGCCTACTCCTTCAAAACCGTTCAACTTAGAAAAACCATTCAAACATCGTTAGATTCCTATTATTTTGGACAACATTGCTTCTATTTTTCTCATTTTTAACATTTATATTTTTAATTTTATTCAACTTTATTCAACAAAAATTTCCCATGTATTTCAATGGGGAGACCCTTCAAATTCTCATTCAACTTACTCATTTTTAAACTCTTACTACTTCAACATACGTTCACATAGAGCCACCATTCAAACTTTAAAACGAAGACAAGACATTCAACTATTCAACTTGTATTTATCTTTTCAATATCTATTATACTTTTTCTTCAGTTCCAGTTTAAGTTTCATGATGTTTTTTCACCCGTTTCAGAGTTTATAATGGGTGTGTATGGGACGGAATGTTGGGGCTAGAGTGAGGCAGCTCAACTGCTAGAGTGAGAGGAGCAAAAAAATTAATCTTAAAATCTTTTTTAAAACTGCTGCTGTGTCTGCAGCGTTTGCTCTACAGGTATGATTTTACCCTCAAAACGTAGCCATCGCTGTCCTCTTTCATCCAATGTGTTTACTATTGTCCTAGGTGTTATGGTTCTTTCGTAAATGTCACCAATGCACAGCCTCCTCCCTCCAACTCTTCCATAGACTCTAATGTTAAAATGGCTCAGAAGGCTCGTTTGAAAATCAGAAGAGCATGGTGTCTTTACACTATCACCACGTCCATATAATAAACTCCACAGGCATGAAAACTGAGAATTAGGTAGACTGGACATTGCTGCCGCTCACGGTGAAAGAATTTCGTCAATACGACCTATACTTTTCATTTGGGAGCGATTTGTTTCGGCCTGACTTTTCTGTTCATTTTAAGGAGCAAAAGTGAGGCGCATGTCTGTGTACGTGTGTATGGAGCCATTGGGTGCAGTCACTATAGCAACCAGGCTCACACCTGCCTGCTTAACGAGCTCTGCCTGCCACTGTACCAAGATTCATCTTAAGCACTTCTCTTTCAACTGCTGCTGTGTCCACAGTGTTACAGCCATCATTTTACCCTCAAAATGTCGCCATCGTTGTTCTCTTTACAACACCGTGTCTTTCAAAGCTCACACGTTTAAAGTTTTTTAAACTGTGTGGATCCAAGTGGAGGGATCACATTTTAGTCATTCAGTGATTCAAAGAATATGAACTTTTGATATTCATTCAGATGTTTTCTGACTCTAAATGTTCTTTTCTCATTTCTTAGGGTTTTCTAATTTACAATTAAAACATTTTAAGCTTTTTTCCAACTTCTTCTTCTGTGTAACCTTCAGCTTTTAGCAGTTCAGGACTTTTATTTTCAGGTTAAATTCGGGTTTGTTTGTTTTTTATCTCATTCAACATTTTTAACTCAAAATTCAGTAATTAATTCATTTCAGTGCATACATTCAGATTCAAGCATTCACACTGCAGTTTCTTCAGAAAATGCACTTTCTAGTTCCATTTTATTATTATCTATTCCGTACGTTTTTTGAAAGCCTACTCCTTCAAAACCGTTCAACTTAGAAAAACCATTCAAACACCATTAGATTCCTATTCTTTTGGACATGATTGCTTGTATTTTTCTCATTTTTAACATTTATATTTTTAATTTTATTCAACTTTATTCAACAAAAATTTCCCATGTATTTCAATGGGGAGACCCTTCAAATTCTCATTCAACTTACTCATTTTTAAACTCTTACTACTTCAACATACGTTCACATAGAGCCACCATTCAAACTTTAAAACGAAGACAAGACATTCACCTATTCAACTTGTATTTATCTTTTCAATATCTATTATACTTTTTCTTCAGTTCCAGTTTAAGTTTCATGATGTTTTTTCACCCGTTTCAGAGTTTATAATGGGTGTGTATGGGACGGAATGTTGGGGCTAGAGTGAGGCAGCTCAACTGCTAGAGTGAGAGGAGCAAAAAAATTAATCTTAAAATCTTTTTTAAAACTGCTGCTGTGTCCGCAGCGTTTGCTCTACAGGTATGATTTTACCCTCAAAACGTAGCCATCGCTGTCCTCTTTCATCCAATGTGTTTACTATTGTACTAGGTGTTATGGTTCTTTCATAAATGTCACCAATGCACAGCCTCCTCCCTCCAACTCTTCCATAGACTCTAATGTTAAAATGGCTCAGAAGGTTGGTTTGAAAATCAGAAGAGCATGGTGTCTTTCCACTGTCACCACGTCCATATAATAAACTCCACAGACATGAAAACTGAGAATTTGGTAGACTAGACATTGCTGTCGCTCACAGTGAAAGAATTTTGTCAATACGACTTTTACTTTTCATTTGGGAACGATTTGTTTCGGCCTGACTTTTCTGTTCATTTTAAGCAGCAAAAGTGAGGCGCATGTCTGTGTACGTGTGTATGGAGCCATTGGGTGCGGTCACTATAGCAACCAGGCTCACACCTGCCTGCTTAACGAGCTCTGCCTGCCACTGTACCAAGATTCATCTTAAACACTTCTCTTTCAACTGCTGCTGTGTCCACAGTGTTACAGCCATCATTTTACCCTCAAATTGTCGCCATTATTGTTCTCTTTCCAACACCGTATCTTTCAAAGCTCAGGCATTTAAACTTTTTAAACTGTGTGGATCAAAGTGGAGGGATCACATTTGAGTCATTCAGTGATTCAAAGAATATGACCTTTTAATATTCATTCAGATGTTTTCTGACTCTAAATGTTCTTTTCTCATTTCTTAGGGTTTTCTAATTTACATTTAAAACATTTTCAGTTTTTTTCCAACTCCTCCTTCTGTGTAACCTTCAGCTTTTAGCAGTTCAGCACCTTTGTTTTCAGGTTAAATTCGTTTTTTTTTTTTGTTTTTTTTTTTATCTCATTCAATATTTTTAACTCAAAATTCAGCAATTAATTCATTTCAGTGCATACATTCAGATTCAAGCATTCACACTGCAGTTTCTTCAGAAAATGCACTTTCTAGTTATTATTATTAGTGTGAATGCTTGAAAAGCATTCACAGTATTGTTCTTCGAATCTTTATTATTATATATTCCGTACGTTTTTTGGCATCTAACTCCTTCAAAACCGTTCAACTTAGAAAAACCATTCAAACATCATTAGATTCCTATTCTTTTGGACATGACTGCTTCTACTTTTCTCATTTTTAACATTTATATTTTTAATTTTATTCAACTTTATTCAACAAAAATTTCCCATGTATTTCAATGGGGAGACCCTTCAAATTCTCATTCAACTTACTCATTTTTAAACTCTTACTACTTCCACATACATTGACATAGAGCCACCATTCAAACTTTAAAACGAAGACAAGACATTCAACTATTCAACTTGTATTTATCTTTTCAATATCTATTATACTTTTTCTTCAGTTCCAGTTTAAGTTTCATGATGTTTTTTCACCCGTTTCAAAATTTATAATGGGTGTGTATGGGACGGAATGTTGGGGCTAGAGTGAGACAGCTCAACTGCTAGAGTGAGAGGAGCAAAAAAATTAATCTTAAAATATTTTTTAAAACTGCTGCTGTGTCCGCAGCGTTTGCTCTACAGGTATGATTTTACCCTCAAAACGTAGCCATGGCTGTCCTCTTTCATCCAATGTGTTTACTATTGTACTAGGTGTTATGGTTCTTTCATAAATGTCACCAATGCACAGCCTCCTCCCTCCAACTCTTCCATAGACTCTAATGTTAAAATGGCTCAGAAGGTTCGTTTGAAAATCAGAAGAGCATGGTGTCTTTCCACTGTCACCACGTCCATATAATAAACTCCACAGGCATGAAAACTGAGAATTCAGTAGACTAGAAGCTGCTGTCGCTCACGGTGAAAGAATTTTTTCAATGCGACTTTTACTTTTCATTTGGGAACGATTTGTTTCGGCCTGACTTTTCTGTTCATTTTAAGCAGCAAAAGTGAGGCGCATGTCTGTGTACGTGTGTATGGAGCCATTGGGTGCGGTCACTATAGCAACCAGGCTCACACCTGCCTGCTTAACGAGCTCTCTCTCTCACTCTGCCAAGATTCAACTTAAACACTTCTCTTTCAACTGCTGCTGTCTCCACAGTGTTACAGCCATCATTTTACCCTCAAAACGTCGCCATCGTTGTTCTCTTTCCAACATCTTGTCTTTCAAAGCTCAGAGATGTAAAGTTTTTAAACTGTGTGGATCCAAGTGGAGGGATCACATTTTAGTCATTCAGTGATTCAAAGAATATGAACTTTTAATATTCATTCAGATGTTTTCTGACTCTAAATGTTCTTTTCTCATTTCTTAGGGTTTTCTAATTTACATTTAAAACATTTTCAGTTTTTTTCCAACTCCTTCTTCTGTGTAACCTTCAGCTTTTAGCAGTTCAGCACCTTTGTTTTCAGGTTAAATTCGTTTTTTTTTTTTTTTTTTTTTTAATCTCATTCAATATTTTTAACTCAAAATTCAGCAATTAATTCATTTCAGTGCATACATTCAGATTCAAGCATTCACACTGCAGTTTCTTCAGAAAATGCACTTTCTAGTTATTATTATTATATATTCCGTACGTTTTTTGGCATCTCACTCCTTCAAAACCGTTCAACTTAGAAAATCCATTCAAACACCATTAGATTCCTCTTCTTTAGGACATGAATGCTTCTATTTTTCTCATTTTTAACATTTATATTTTTAATTTTATTCAAATTTATTCAACAAAAATTTATAATGTATTTCAATGGGGAGACCCTTCAAATTCTCATTCAACTTACTCATTTTTAAACTCTTACTACTTCCACATACGTTGACATAGAGCCACCATTCAAACTTTAAAACGAAGACAAGACATTCAACTATTCAACTTGTATTTATCTTTTCAATATCTATTATACTTTTTCTTCAGTTCCAGTTTAAGTTTCATGATGTTTTTTCACCCGTTTCAGAGTTTATAATGGGTGTGTATGGGACGGAATGTTGGGGCTAGAGTGAGGCAGCTCAACTGCTAGAGTGAGAGGAGCAAAAAAATTAATCTTAAAATCTTTTTTAAAACTGCTGCTGTGTCTGCAGCGTTTGCTCTACAGGTATGATTTTACCCTCAAAACGTAGCCATGGCTGTCCTCTTTCATCCAATGTGTTTACTATTGTACTGGGTGTTATGGTTCTTTCATAAATGTCACCAATGCACAGCCTCCTCCCTCCAACTCTTCCATAGACTCTAATGTTAAAATGGCTCAGAAGGTTCGTTTGAAAATCAGAAGAGCATGGTGTCTTTACACTGTCACCACGTCCATATAATAAACTCCACAGGCATGAAAACTGAGAATTCAGTAGACTAGAAGCTGCTGTCGCTCACGGTGAAAGAATTTCGTCAATACGACTTGTACTTTTCATATGGGAACGATTTGTTTCGGCCTGACTTTTCTGTTCATTTTAAGGAGCAAAAGTGAGGCGCATGTCTGTGTACGTGTGTATGGAGCCATTGGGTGCGGTCACTATAGCAACCAGGCTCACACCTGCCTGCTTAACGAGCTCTGCCTGCCACTGTACCAAGATTCATCTTAAGCACTTCTCTTTCAACTGCTGCTGTGTCCACAGTGTTACAGCCATCATTTTACCCTCAAATTGTCGCCATTATTGTTCTCTTTCCAACACCGTGTCTTTCAAAGCTCAGGCATTTAAACTTTTTAAACTGTGTGGATCAAAGTGGAGGGATCACATTTGAGTCATTCAGTGATTCAAAGAATATGAACTTTTAATATTCATTCAGATGTTTTCTGACTCTAAATGTTCTTTTCTCATTTCTTAGGGTTTTCTAATTTACATTTAAAACATTTTCAGTTTTTTTCCAACTCCTTCTTCTGTGTAACCTTCAGCTTTTAGCAGTTCAGCACCTTTGTTTTCAGGTTAAATTCGTTTTTTTTTTTTTGTTTTTTTTTAATCTCATTCAATATTTTTAACTCAAAATTCAGCAATTAATTCATTTCAGTGCATACATTCAGATTCAAGCATTCACACTGCAGTTTCTTCAGAAAATGCACTTTCTAGTTATTTAATATTGTTTTAATATTTGGGTTTTTTAGGGGGAGTAATCAGATATAATAATTTATTTATATATATACATTTATTATTTTCTGAACTTTTGACTTAGAGAGTTATTTTTATGTGGTCTTGAAGCATTTAGTGAAATGTTTTACATAATATTTTTATTTTAATTATAGTTTTTATCCCAACAATCCATTTGCCTTAATTTTGTAAATAATCGTGTGTGTGTGTGTGTGTGTGTGTGTGTGTGTGTGTGTGTGTGTGAGAGAGGTGTGTGAGAGAGGTGTGTGTGTGTGCGTGTGTGTGTGTGAGGTGTGTGCGTGTTTGTGTGTGAGAGAGGTGTGTGTGTGTGTGCGTGTGCGTGTGAGGTGTGTGGGTGAGGTGTGTGTGTGTGTGTGTGTGAGGTGTGTGCGTGTTTGTGTGTGAGGTGTGTGTGTGTGCGTGTGTGTGTGTGAGGTGTGTGGGTGTGCATGTGTGTGTGTTTGTGTGTGTGAGGTGTGTGCATGTGCGTGTGAGGTGTGTGTGTGTGTGTGAGGTGTGTGCGTGTTTGTGTGTGAGTGGGTGTGCGTGTGTGTGAGGTGTGTGGGTGAGGTGTGTGTGTGTGTGTGTGTGTGGGTGAGGTGTGTGTGTGAGGTGTGTGTGTGTGTGTGAGGTGTGTGCGTGTGAGGTGTGTGTGTGGGTGAGGTGTGTGTGTGAGGTGTGTGTGTGGGTGAGGTGTGTGTGTGAGGTGTGTGTGTGTGTGTGAGGTGTGTGCGTGTGAGAGGTGTGTGTGTGAGGTGTGAGGTGTGTGTGTGTTTGTGTGTGTGAGGTGTGTGCGTGTGAGGTGTGCGTGTGTGTGGGTGAGGTGTGTGTGTGTGTGTGTGAGGTGTGTGCGTGTTTGTGTGTGAGTGGGTGTGCGTGTGTGTGAGGTGTGTGCGTGTGAGGTGTGTGTGTGGGTGAGGTGTGTGTGTGAGGTGTGTGTGTGTGTGTGAGGTGTGTGCGTGTGAGGTGTGCGTGTGTGTGGGTGAGGTGTGTGTGTGTGTGTGTGTGTGTGTGTGTGTGTGTGTGTGTGTGAGGTGTGTGTGAGAGAGAGAGGTGTGTGTGTGGTTGACTGATAGTTGCAGATTGTGGACTCTGTGTCTCAGCTCACAGACGTCGCTCTGATACTGGTTCAGGATGTGCTTCTGACTGTGGTCGAGCAACAGCACCAGCAGCAGCAGCAGCAGCACTCGTCCTGCTGAGCAGTGAAGATGGATGGACAGTCGGCCTTTATCATCCCTGGCCGACACATTTAAATTCACCGCCTGTAGGTGCTCATGTCTCCCAGGAAGAAAAAAACAGAGAGGCTCAGAGCTCATGAAGAAGACTTATGAATACACAGACTGAGCTCTCAGAGCGTGCACTGTGATCAGTCATATCAGCAGGAGCTGAAATACACTCCCAATGAGCAGCATCACAGGGCTCACTCCTAACTCCAGCTCATTGTTGATCTCACATTATTTGGCTGTAGAAGCGTGAGGTCAGCATGACTTTAACAAACAACAAATGATAAAATGTGTTTTTGTGCTTCCAGAGATGAGGAAGTGTAACAAAGAAAACACAGGGCAAACTTAAGAGTTCATTCTTACAAAAAGTCATTTTAATTTTACTTTCTGTAGACAAAATCAATTAAAAAACTATTTTCAGTCTAAACCCTGAGTTCAGCCTGGAGGCTTCTGGCATCCAGATGTTATACACAGACAGATGTGGTCTCTGTGACATAAACAACAAAGCTTCCGGACTTGTAGCAACCACTATGTTGTTTTTCATTTGTTTTGTTTTTTTTTGAGCCAGAAGTGACAAATGCTAAAATATCACCTAATGCTGGGTCACTTAGGTCACTTGGTTAGACCAGACCAGGGGTCGGCAACCCTAGGCACGCGTGCCACAGTTGGCACGCGAAGGGTTAACTAATAGCACGACCATAGCTGGATTGGCCATCGGGCATACCGGGCATTTGCTCAGTGGCCCGGTGACTTTTTTCTTCTTTGCAACGGTATAAACAAGGAAAGGTGGTGGATTGGCCAGATCCTGGCCGGTGTGTAAAAATAACTCAGTAATTTGGTGCTGGCTATGGCGGAGATTCCACAGATTCAGTAAAATTAACAAGTGGTGGAGGCCAGCAGGTGGATGAGGGAGAGGGGAGGCAGGAGGAGGAGAGACCCGAGGCGGCCGCCGGTCCGAGTGTCAGGTGAACTGAACTTCAGGTAAGAAGTTATGACCTGCAGTCTATCTGGGTCAGATATAAACCAAGTTTAGGTGCAGTTTATTTTTGTTGTGCTGACGTTTTACAGTCAGTTAGAATAACTCGTACTGCGTACTAGCTAGCATGATGGAGTTTCTATACAGCTGGGTCGGTGCTATGATGTAACTGATAATGAACTTTATTTTATTCATAAGGTTAGTTAGTAGAGTTGCCAACCTTCCTGTAAAAAATGGAATCGTCCCGTATTCAGAGAAAATATTACGCATTTTGTGTTGAGCTGAGAAGGGACGCAGTTTGTCCCGGACTTCAGCTAGAATGGAAAAAGACACAAAGCTGGAGTTATTCTGTCGTTACGCTGTCAGCTGCCTCTTCTTCTTCTCTCATTCTCTCCCCTCCCTCTCCTGTTTCTACTTCAATCATTAAACTGATCAGTGATCAGCTGATCGGCTTTTCTCTCGTTTGTTTATCGCCCACTTTGCGCCAGAAAGAGGAAACCGCCAGATGTCGCGCTAAACAACAGCAGCACGTTTAAGCTTGATCAGCTGTTGTTAGAATTTATTTAATATTAATTTCTAGTATCAGCTGATGTTTGCTGGAGCCACAGCTGTAAAGCTGCTGGTCATGATATCGGTTTGTATATCTGGTGAGAGGGAAACATGAAGATGAAACCAGGAGATGTCCTTACTGGATCATCAGAGCTGAACAGGTGATGGAGAAACAGGTTTACCTTTTAGTTAACATGAATGAGTTGACAGGAAGTTATGAACTGTTTCTGAGAGACCAATAACACCAGGATCCTTTTCTATGTAGCTGACAGCTGGTAACTGTGCAGGGGCGGGTCTAGCAAAGTTTTGCCAGGGGGGCCAGGTAGGGCATTAACAGGGAAAGGGGGCACAGAGAAATACTTTCTTATTCTCATTTAAAATGTCTTGCTGTTATTAAATAATTATCTGAAACTTACAACCAATGTTTTTATCTGACATAAAATGTATAGAAATCATACATATACCAACAAGACTGTACATCACTGTCACAACAGCATTTGTTTTCATTCAAAGGCTTTATGGCTTTAGTACCTGGTGGGCCGGTCTCTAGTCAAAATGCCCGGGGCGATTTTTTGTCTCAGTCCAGCCCTGGGCACGACACGCAGTGAACTAATCTGAGATGGTGCATTAAAAAATAAATGGCTGCGCCAGCGGTGCACATCGCAAATCAGCTCGCATAGACACATTAGTTGTGCCTCTTCTTAATGACGGTATCTTAGCTAACAAACCCAACTACCAGATTCAACTTGTAATTGGCTAAAAATAACTTGGCCTACTGGTGAGAGGGACGTTGTTAACTTTCCACATTCCGACACTTCAAAAGCTTCAGGAGCTTTCTGCTCAGCACAGCATCAGCACCACGGAAACACACGGATACATCCGTAGACTCGAGACACAATGCATTTTTGGGACTTTCAGGTGTATGGACCAATGTTCTATTTTCTGATCAAAGCGGAAATCTTTAATGAGCAGCTAGATTTGTCTCGCATTAACTGGCTGAGTTAATGCCAGTTAATGCAACATCGAAGCAGCCGGAATCCACAGCTTTGCGTGTTCATGGAGCTTGCATTTTCACCTGCTGGACATCACTGCCTGACAAGTTTAACTGTCTTCAGAACATTGCAGAGGCCTTATTGACAGTATTTGGCTCTACATGTCTGTGTGAGCAGATTTTCTCTCACATGAGTCCTCAGGTAGCCGTCTGAATGCTGGACATTTGGAGACCTGTGTCTCTGAGTGGGAGACCAGAGATCACATTAACATGTGTGTCTCTGTATTAACAAACATGCCATATTGACTTAGTTTATTTTTCTTATCATTGTTGTGAGGAGACCATAAATAGGATTTGTATTGTCTGTTGTGCAGTTCATTTGCTTTTATGGAGTTGTTATTATGGATTTGTTTCAAAATAGCTGATATTATTCGCTGATAGCTGTCAACATCTGCAAACAAATATAATTCTTTAAAGTGGTTCTATATATTGTGTAACTGTTCATATAGAGCGTTATTAAATTTATTCCTAATGCAATCATATGGCACACTGACTTCTGAGGAAATTTTAAATGGCACTCGCCATCAGAAAGGTTGCCGACCCCTGGACCAGACTATACGAAAGTATCAAACACGTTTTATTGTGTGAATGCATCATTTATTCTCTTTTTTTGTTGTTGTCATATTTCTATTTGGACTGAGGGTGTTGTTCAGTGAGTCAATACCCTAAAAACTTGTTTTAATCGAGCCCGGATCAAGAATTTTAGGTCACACTGACTGACTGAGTTTTTTATGAGTAACTGAATAAATTTGAGTTTGAGTCATTTTGTGTCTGTTTTCTGTCATTTAGCACCAGGGGTGCCACCAGAGATATGGGACATAAATAATAATATCACTTTTGGGCACCACACACAAACACTGTGCAGACATGAAAAATGGATAAATAGAATTAATGATTTCATGCAAGGTTGATGAGATATATGCTTTTAATTATTTTAATGATAACAATACTATAATTTTATTAATTTTTTTAAATTTTATTTCTGTTGATTGGTACCTTACACAAAATACAAATTAAATATACATAAACCTTTGAACAGAAATAATTTTTCATTCTCATCTATAAAATGGTGTAAAGTATTTTTACTGCTAAAACATTGTATTCATAATATTAAGTATTGGGAAATATAACTTAAATAATCCTTTGGATCTTAGTGTTCAAACAAAGTAAATCCGTGTGCAAAATATGTGCAGAGCAACACACACGTCTCCATAACTGCTCTGTTTATGTGGGTTATAGGGATAATGTATTATTATTATGAAATAAATAGCGTGTAGAATAAAAATACATTTCCCACGGGTCCTCCTGCAGTCAGACACACGTTTTAAGTTAAAAGAGCTTCCCTGTTTCTTCAGGTGTCAGTGGGCTGGTTCAGTGTCAGCAGTGTGGCTGTGGGGAGATGTGAGTGGGACAGCTGAGCCTGAGCTAGAGGTGTGATCTGTGTGGCACCACGTAAGTAACGTAGTGCACACGTGTACAAAGGGTCAGGCTTCACCGAGCACATGCTTCCTGTTAGTGAGGAAGTAAGCTAGCTACCACTGGGACACGCGGCAGTTTCTTTCACTTCACTTCACTCCACCTGTCCCTCTTTCATTTTTTTCAAACCCAGCCTTCACTTTTAATGGAGCCATCCTACTGCAGTCCAGGAGCACGTGCACGTGGAACAAACCAAATCATGAAATAAGAGGGGGGTCAAAAACACATCCAACTAGTGATAGGAAACAAACATCTTTATAAGTACCCGAGAAACAAAAATAATTTTATAGCGATAGGTTCATATTTTTTTTTAAAGATTTATTAAATGAGATTTAAAAGATTAACTGACTGTTTACTGTTTTCGAATGCCCCTGTCAGTTGCTGTCAATCGTGGGCCTTTAATATGGTCATCGCTTTCTTGTGGGAGAAATACCAAATGACACATGGTGAGCGAACACAGGTGTAAAATTTTGCTTTATCTTTAAAAAGCATGGACAGACTCCCCCAAATTGAGGAAGTCTTTGCAAGCTCCTTTGACGAGGAAGTCTGTCCATCACTTTTCATACACCTAGTGACAGAACATAAGGAATTCCTTCCCTATGTTAAACATAGTGAAACTAGTGGGGCTGAATGCGCAATCAACAGGTGTGTGTGTGTGAGCTATGTTTATCATCAAACAAACTTTCTGAAAATCATTTATTGGATAACTCTTCTGGTTTTTTCCCATCATTTATGCTATAAGACAGGGGTGGGGAACTCCAGGCCTCAAGCGCTAGTGTCCTGCACGTTTTAGATATCACCCTAGGTGATAATGATTACTTCATTATCAGGCCTCTGGAGAACTTCAAGACCATTTGAGGAAGTAATTTAGCCATTTAAATCAGCTGTGTTGGATAAAGGACATATCTAAAACCTGCAGGACACCGACCCTTGAGGCCTGGAGTTCCCCCACCCCTGTTATAAGGGGTTCTGCTCTCTCTGCAACAGCAGGTTGATTCATGCACCACAAGCAGAGGTTCCTCTTCATGTGCTGAGAGTCTCACAGATGGAAACATTTCAGCCTCCAGCTCATTGTCCTCTGTCTGAATGTTGGGTGTTCTCTGTATTATAGTAGGGTCTTTATCTTAAAGTATAATACACTTTGAAGTGACTATTGATTTGATGACTGAAAAGCCAGACAGACATGACCAGGCAAGCGAAGAACTGTAGATGTGGTTAACCTGTAAAGGTGAGGTTGGAAACTCAGAGTTTTGGTCATGAGGGTTAGTCTATCATTTCTAAAAGCCTGTTCAAACATCTTCAGTTTTTTTAGTTCAAACCCCAACAGTCAGACGACTCCCTATGAGCAGCAATTGGTGAAAAAGGCAAGGAAGAACTCTGGGTTCATGGATAACGCTGGGTATCATCTGGTGGGTAATGAAAATTTTTGCAGTGAAAAAAGTATAAGTCTGAGTACACAACCCCAACGAACTCCAGTGTGAAGAAGACTCTTTATATTAACAAAGAATTATACCCTGTTGGATGAAAATGATTCAAACCACTGCAGCACAGTACGCTTAATACATCTAAAAATGAAGAGCATGCAGTAAGCATCAAAAAGCATTCATGAAAAAAAAATAAAATAAAATAAAATAAACACTCTGAATTGTCAACGAAAGGGTTGATGTGTTACAGTGGCATGTCTCTGGGGTACAAACAGAGTCTACAAGAAGCTGGTGTTCATCCAGGGAAAGCAACGTGTCGGTGCGATCTGTAACATTTATACAGGAGTTTTAGGTTTCAGAGAACTGCAGAACATTCGGGGTATTTTATAAAAAGGTTTGGTTCAGCTAATTACACCTCATGGGCCTTTTTTTGGACCACTGTGGTAACAGACCCCCCTCCATCCACCTCCCCAGCACAGGCTGCAAACATTTACAGGCCTACTGGCTGGCAGCACCCACCCGTCCCTATTTAGAAACCTCCACCTCACAGGTAACTTTAGTTCACCTTCAGACACTGAGTACACAGAAATCAGACAGAAACAGGCGAACATCTGTGGCGATGCTGCAAACCTTTGTTTTCTTTGTTATTTGTGACACGCAGTTTGGGTCATCAGTTATCGAGGGCTTTTCTCAGAAGAATTAAGCAACTGGGAGTGTGTTTTGGATGCTAAACAGTGCATGACCAGGCTGTTGCAAAACATGACAATCAATCCCCTCTTGATGTTTGCTTCAATTTATAGTAGACATGTTAGATACAGCCTGTTCCTTGCTAATCGAAAAAGGGAACTAAGATGATGGTGAAAGAGCCTGACAATCACTTTATTTATCCTAAAAAGAGCTTTGATAAATTGGAAGATGGCATAATTTGTATTAAACATATTAGATTCAAAATAAAAATCACAATTTTAAATTAAAAAAAAAAAAAAAAAAAAGCATTCATGACAGTCAGCTTATTTCCATAGTGGACACTCTGAGGGACTTAGCCGGAGAATTTCAATTAGATTAAATTCAATTTCACAACAACAGTCGCCTCAAGGCGCTTTATATTGTACAGTAGATCTTACAATAATAGATAAAGAGAAAAACCCAACAATCATATGACCCCCTATGAGCAAGAACTTTGACAACAGTGGGAAGGAAAACCTCCGGCAGAACCAGGCTCAGGGAGGGGCGGCCATCTGCTGCAACCGGTTGGGGTGAGAGAAGGAAGACAGGATAAAAGACATGCTGTGGAAGAGAGACAGAGATTAATACCAGGTACGATTCAAAGCAGAGAGGTCTATTAACACATAGTGAGTGAGAAAGGTGACTGGAAAGGAAAAATTCAATCATACATGTAATCATAGTGTTGTGTGAGATCAGTGGCAGAGTTATGTTTTGTTTCCAACTATAAAACATCCAGAGTGAGACCATGGCAGGATAATGAAATACACTCACATGTCCTGGTATATGAATCTCACTTATCCTCACCTCTATTAACATAATTAAACTTTATTTATACAGCACCAAATCACAACAGCAGTCACCTCTAGATGCTTTCTGTTGTGAGATAAAGACACTATAATAATACAGAGAAAACCCAACAATCAGACTCTGAGCAAGCACTTTGGTGACATTGAGAAGGAAAAACTTCCATTTAACAGGAAGAAACCTTCAGCAGTACCAGGCTCAGGGAGGGGCGGGGCCATCTGCTGCGACAGGTTGGGGTGAGAGAAGGAAGACAGGACAAAGACACACTGTGGAAGAGAGCCAGAGATTAATAATAACTAATGATTAAATGCAGAGATGTATAAACACATACTGAGTGAAGAAGAAACACTCAGTCCATCATGGGAATCCCCCGGCAGCCTACGTCTATTGCAGCATAACTAAGGGAGGATTCAGGGTCACCTGGTCCAGCCCTAATTATATGCTTTATTAACCCTTTAAGACCTACCATAGAACCAAGTCCGCCAGAGCTAATATTATATTTTTACATGTTGTAGTGCCCTTTTTGGGAGCATTTCAAGTTGATATACATCAATACAACCATTATAGCCCAAATTTTAATAATATGTATGCATTAAGTGCATAGTAATTACATAAATTCCAAAAAAGTGCAATAGACTACAAAAAAATTTAAAATCGTTTTTGCTTTTTTAACATATATTTCTAGTTAGAGAAATTTAAGAGGCTTATCCCTCAAAACTGTAAATACAAAAAAGTTGCACAAAATAGTTTCCCACCACATGAAATTTATTTTGAGTGTCTTCATAGTTTTATTTTTGAAATACACTTTTATATACTGCTGGAAAAACGAAAATAAATATTATAATGCAAATTTGCAAAAAAAGCAGCATGTGCATCAAAATAAACTATTTCCAGCAGTGCAACATGAGTCCTAAGCATCCCAGAAACGACACAGAAAATCATAAAGTCAAACATAACACAAGTATAGGCTCAAAAGGCCCTGATGGTAAAAAAAACTACATTTCCGCAAAATGACGTCACTTCCGGTTTCGGCCAGGACATGGCGGACATGCTATAGTTCGTGCTGATGGACGTAGGGAATGTTACGAACGGCTGATCGGATCGGCAAAGCGTGTTTCTGGAATATTATGTTTTTGTTGCTGCAAGTGCTTTTTATGCAGTTTTTGCAAAGCTATATGTGGAAGGAAACTGTGACTTAGGACAAGCTGATGGCATAAGATATAAGTACAACTCCTCCAGTTTCATATGCAAAAAAAATTATTGCGCTAGCTTACGTGGTTGCAGAGCTACCAGAATTTAAAAATAGTTACGCAAAACGGAGCATGCCCGCTCCGACTGGCTTTAAAGGGTTAAAAAGGAAAGTTTTAAGCCTAATCTGAAAAGTAGAGATAGTGTCTGTCTCCCGAATCCAAACTGGAAGCTGGTTCCACAGAAGAGGGGCCTGAAAGCTGAAGGCTCTGTCTCCCATTCTACAGGGTGGACCATTTATATGGATACACCGTAATAACATGGGAATGGTTGGTGATATTAAAGTCCTGTTTGTGGCACATTAGTATATGTGAGGGGGCAAACTCCTCAAGATGGGTGGTGACCATGGTGGCCATTTAGAAGTCGGCCATCTTGATACAACTTTTGTTTTTTCAATAGGAAGAGGGCCATGTGACACATCAAACTTATTGGTAATGTCACAAGAAAAACAACGGTGTGCTTGGTTTCAACGTAACTTCATTCTTTCATGAGATATTTACAAGTTTCTGACCACTTATAAAATGTGTTCAATTGTTGACCATTGTGTTGGATTGTCAATGCAACCCCCTTCTCCCACTCTTCACACACTGATAGCAACACCGCAGCAGAAATGCCAGCACAGGCATCCAGTATCCGTAGTTTCAGGTGCTGCACATTTCGTATCTTCACACCATAGCCAATTGCCTTCAGATGACCCCAAAAATAAAAGTCTAAGGGGGTCAGATCGGGAGACCTTGGGGGCCATTCAACTGTCCAACGACGACCAATCCACTTTCCAGGAAACTGTTCATTTAGGAATGCTCGGACCTGGCACCCATAATGTGGTGGTGCACCATCTTGCTGGGAAAACTCAGGAAACGTGCCAGCTTCAGTGCGTAAAGAGGGAAACACATCATCATGTAGCAATTTCAAATATCCAGTGGCCTTGAGGTTTCCATTGATGAAGAATGGACCCACTATCGTTGTACCCCATATACCACACCAAACCATCACTTTTGTTGTTCCAACAGTCTTGGAGGGATCCATCCAGTGTCAGACCAATAGCGGTGGTTTTGTTTGTTAACTTCACCATTCACATAAAAGTTTACCTCTCTGGAAATGAAGCAGTTTCTTCTCTCGTCATATCGACGGAGGTACAAAGAGCTATGAAAATCACAGTGAAAGTTCAAGTCTTTTCAGCAGAATTTTTAGCTTCTTGGCCTGTTTACAGCAGAATTCTCAGTTTCTTCAAGTCTTTTTACCATAAAATTCCACAAGTTCACTTTTTTCAGCAGAATTTTCAGCTTTTTCACCTGTTCTCAGCACAAATCTCAGCCTCTTCTGCTCTTTTCAACAGAATTTTAAGAATCTTCACCTCTTTTAAGGAAAATTTTCAGTTTCATATCGTTTCAGTCACCTGAGAACCAGTTTGGCTCGGTGAGATAAGCAGCCGCCTTGAGACCAAGTGGCGCAGGTTCAAATCCTACCTGTAGCTGATGCCCTAGGTCTTCTCCTCTTGCACTCACTCTACCCTTTCAAATAAAGCAGTTTTCAACAAAGACAAAAGCTTCCACACAGTGTTTTCAGCAGATAGTTCTTCTTCTGCTTTTTTCAGATTCCACTACAAGGCATTCACACAGTATTTTCGCAGGAAATGCAACTTTTTCTAGTTTTTATTCAACAGCTAAATGTATAAAACATATATATTAAACATATAAGGTAAATATGCAATGTCAGATTACATTAAGATAGCTCAGAATCAGTGGCGGTCCTAGCCTGTTTGGCGCCCTGGGCGAACACTCCCTTCCTCTTCTTTTTTATTTTTTCTAAACTGATCACCTGATGGCTTTGAACTTTTTTTGTCCATCTTCCATTGGTTTTAATTTTGCACTCCAGTATGAACACAAATCCCCCAACTCGAGGATTGCCACAACATAACCTAATAGACCTACACCTTAGTTCACAGATTTGCTTTGTCTAGGGTTTATTTCTGGGATTTCGCACAACCCAGGATTCAAATCATGAATACATAATGGGCTTGGATTTATAACATTATGAAGGAAATGTGCTCTATTTGGAAGCAGCCGGCCCCCCTCCCCTTTCGACAGGTTGTGTGTGAGACGTTAAATCATCAAACATCAAACCCTGGAGGTTATTAGATGCTGCTCCAGCCAGCCAGAGAATCCCCCGCCGCCCCGCCCTCTCCTCCCTGTGCCGCGAGCAGTAGGCGCACCTCGCAAACGGAGGGCGCCCTTACTCCCAGCAAATGGTTCTCAGTGAGAACACAATTATCTGTAAAAAGGTTTTTTAGCTCCTGTCCATAGTCAGTGGTTTGAGTCAATAGTTCTCGCATTTTTAGTGCATCACTTCAGAATCTAAACAAAGTTCACAAGTCACAGCTCACTTAAAAAAAAAAAATAACTGTCAATAATAAAAAGCATCCAGATTTAATTGTAGTGAATCAAAAATCTAGATAAAAAAGATTTACATGATCAAACTCCCTTTTTGCTTGTTTTTCTTCAAAAACATTCATATTAGTTTCCCTGTAATCTCGAGTGAAATTATGCAGGTTTCTTCCTCCAGGATGCTCTCTTCATAGTAAAGTTACAGACTACTGGGTAATTTATGCTTTAGTATGAAGTGCATGTAAACACTGGACCAAGCAGCAGTATGAAGCCTGAGCTAAGAACATGTCCAGCTTCTTCTTCCTTATAATAAACTAAATAATGCATTCAATTTGTGATGTGTTCACCCAACCAGCACACTGCCACAAAGGGCAGCATGCAGCCCCCTCATTATGTCAAATTTGCCAAAAGAGATCAAAGGAGCTGCAGAGGGAACACGGAGCTCTGCATCAGCCGGTAAAAATACAACTCATTTAGAAATGATTTGTATTTTTACCGGAAAAGGAGCAAACAACCAGCATCGCTTCCTCAGACTAGCCCTTGGTTGGCCTTTCCTTCAGAGCAGGAGCTGAAGCTGCTGTCCTGGTTTTTGTGAACCTCAGGTGACATGGATCAAAACACAAAGACTCCGCATTTATAATTTTACTCTGAAACCTGCAGGGAGGATTACAGCAATTAGCAGACTTCTGTCACAAAATATGAATCTCATCAGGGAAAGTAATTAGTCACAGAACTGTAAAAACTCTGCCTCCAGTGGAGTTTGCTCAGAGTAAGACAGTCTCGTCTGTTGAGGGCAGCAAGTCAAAGATCGGAACCAGAGGGAGTGGAATCTGCTGGATGTGAAGTTTCATGGTTGGTGCTCTGTGGCTTGGGCTTGCTTTCCAGCACACTCCACAGATGCCCAGATGAGATTAAGATTTGAAGAAATTTGAAGGATCTGATTTCTTAAAATGTTGCTAAAAATGTCTAAAACACTCCTGATTATCATGCTGAAAGAGGCCCCTGCAGTCACGTTGACCTGTGACCATCAAATCTAATCTGATCATTTCTAAATCCAAGTACGTTACTCCGTTTTGGAGCCAGCCTCAACAGGTAATTTGACAGAGTGCACTTCCAAGTTGGCTTAATTTTTAACCCTGGAGGTTACTTCTTTTTCTGTCTATCTTTCCATGTGAGCTCTTGCTCCAGGACAATGTGTTGCAGCTTTGAACTTTCTGTTTCTTTGAGGTCTGAGTGTAATCATTCAGATGTCCAGAGGGGAGTTCAGAGCTGAGTCTCTTTATGTTAAAAGGACCCTTCTGAGATGGTTCAGGTCCTCCTGAGTCCCCTTCATTGATGCTTTTCCAGACATCGTCTGGACCCAGAACACAGTGAGGAGATTATCCTTTTTGTTTGTACTTGAAATGTCCTGGGTTTTGTTAGGCAGAGGCATGACTGGAGTACCATGACCACAGAGAGGTGGACAGATGCATTTATAAATAGGTGTTTGTGTTGATTAGCAGCCATTAACAGTCTATTATCAGAGATCTCATTGACTTGTTGTGACATTAAAGTAGTGAGCTGGGTTCATTAGAAGTTTTCTGAGCATGCTGTCTGGATGTTCTTGAAATTGCAGCCTGCAGCAGAATGCTGGCCAATGCCAGATTTCACAAACAGTGGAGGAGTTTCTGCAGTGGCACTGGCTTGGCTGCAACACAATCACCCTCACATCACAAGGCACAAGAGGCGTTTGAGATAACAGCTCCTACAAAGAAGCTTTGCATTTTCTTTCTACAACAGACTGAAATAGACTAAGACGAAACCCACAGAATCTATATCATGATGTCTGAACAGGAACTGCTCTGTGCCACAGACTCAAGCAAGAGGCAAATATTGGATGGTAAAAAGAAATATTCCTGTGTGTGAAAATTAAGTGGAGAAAGTGTGACAATTCAAACCAGATGCAGTCTGCTGGGAAATCACTTTTACAACAAGCTCTCAGGATTAGTCTGCCATGATTTCCATTCTCATCACCCTCCCTGTTACATGCCCTCTACTTATCCACGCCTTCATTCCTATTTCTCGTTAAAACTTCATCTCTCTGATTGCTCTTCTCTGCCTCTCTCTCTCTTTTGTTGCTCTTTTTTCCCTCTTGTGCAGCAGCACAAACCCGAACTTGCTGCAACGCTGACCTCTTTTACCTTGGTCTCCTGGCACTAATTCAATTACAACAGCCACTAGAAAAGGCATTTATAATTAACACTGATTAATGAGGTGAAGTCAGAGGATACATCCGAGATAGAGTGATTGGACAACATTAGTGGGGGACAATTACGGAGGCGAGCTATGAAGTGAATCACACCCACAGTCATTAGAGGAGGAATCAGCGCTCACTGTGGGGAAAGCAAGGCCAGAGGTTTACAATGTGATCAACAGCAATCCAAATCTGGCCCAAATCACTCTCCCCTTATCAGAAGCTGTGTGACTCCAGGCCAAAGGTGACTCTGAAAACAGAAAAACTACGTCAACGTTGATAACAGACTGTTGTATTGTATTGTTACCTAATATATGGTGACTATGTCTGCTGAAATACAAATAAAGTCCAAGAAGGCATCCTGCTGCTTCCAGATGCGGAACCACTTTTGATGTGGAGGAGTAGCAGCCGTACTCGATTGCCTTCACCCATCAGAGGAAACTCATTTCTGCCACTTGTGTCTTCAGATACATTCTTTTGGTCATTACCCAGAGCTCCATCAGTGAGGGTAAATCAACAGCTTCACCTTCACGCTCAACTCTCTCTTTATCACGTAACTGTAGATGCCCCACCTGCTTTCTTCCCTCACTTGTGAAGAAGACTCTTAGATTCCAGAGTCATGGATGAGGACCAGACTTGGAGCCTCAACACATCCTCACAGCTTCACTGAGCTGTAAATGTCCCCAGTGTGAGCAGCATATCAACACTGAATGAGCAGTAATGGTCATCCCCTGCTGAAGTTAAAATTTCACTCAGAGTTTCATCAACCCTCTCCTATATTAGCCGTCCAGATAAGAAAAAGGCATCGTGTCTCTTTAACGTCTGCTGTGCAGTGCTTGTGGACCACTGTAGAGCCAAACACCCAGCAGCATCATCGCTCTTGGTCTGGTCTCTGGGAGTTTAAGTGTTAAAAGCTTCATTGAGTCTTACCTTTTTCAGGCTGAAGACATACAGAATGTATTGTAGCTGCACGTTACTCTGTAATTAAACTGTCTGAATGCTTTTGCCTGCACATAGTCATTAGCTTTTTATGAGGAGTCACTTATGGTGCCATACAACAAAATCAGTGAGGAAGTGAAGCAGAAAAGCAGCTAATGGTGTATAAGCTTGTCTTACTGACATGTTGATTCTTAGTGCTGTCAGAACAGGAACAACAGGTTTTCATGCCACTGATAATACAGACATATGATAAGACTCAACGGAGAGGTAGCTTTATCTATTTAAACCAGAAGCATGGCTCTTAGGCTGTTTTCAGATAAATCTGGCTGGGATTACTTACACTAGTTTCTGGAAGATGTAGTGATACCATAATTTTCGGTCCACAAAACACACCGAATTATAAGCCGCACTGTCCACGAACAGGTCCGTTTTCATACATAAGGCACACTGGATTATAAAGCGCATTAAGCAAAACAAAATCAGATAAGTCAAACTTTACTCAACTCATTCTGCTTGCTTCCTCCACTTCCGATTCATTAATGTTGAATTCTCTCGCAGCTGCTCTATTCCCATGTTGTTGCAGTATAATAATGACTAACCTCATATTGTTGATTAATTATTTCAGTTTTTCTCCTGACTGAACTTTGGTCCCTTCATAGCATCCTGCCATGCGATTGCATTTGTCCCTAACCATAGGGAACCCTCACATTAACTTTTATGGAGTGGAAAAAAGTTAGTGTTCCTCCTCCAGCTTCACTGTGTTTATGTTATGCTAACATAGGTGTGTCGCTAGCGATCACGTAGCACATTATTATATACCAGCTAGCCCAACTTCAGTAAAAATCAGTTCGAGGGCAGTAAGCATCAGAACTCATACATGAGGCGCACAAGATTATAAGGTGCGAAGGGATAACCAGTGAAGGTGACTAAGGGATGTTGACAATGCCACCTGGGGAGGGAGTTACACCCCAGGAAATATGTCTGTGAAGGTTCTCAGTCATCCAGGTCATTGTAGTCTAAGGAGCTTGGAAAGAAAAGCGTCTTCAAGCAACTTAAAAAAGTTGCTTGAAGACGTTACACCTCTCATCCAAGAAGCTTCTTCAAATGGTCAAATGGTAGAGAGTCCCAGATTTAAACCCCTGTGGGAGTTTCTCCCCAAAGAGGGACAAAAGGACCCCTGATGATCCTCTACCTAATCACATGAGCCATTGTGTGAAAACGGGAGTAGGTCACAATCAGCCAGGGTTTCGGATGAGCTCATTGTGAAACCTGGACCCACCCTATAATGTGATTTCCTGAGGTCAGATGGCCCAGGGTGTGAGTGGGTGTTAAGGCGTCTGGGAAGGGATCTCAAAACTGGATTATAGATGCATAGTTGATGTCGTAGGCCACCGCCTCTGTTCAAAGATGGTCGCTCACAGTGGACATAAATGACCTCCACTAAAGCAACAAAACAACAAAACATATAAAACATTAAACAAATCAGTAAAAGAGATATAAACGAAACAAATACTCCCTAAGGTACAGTTATGGTTTATAAAAACATGATTAAAATATATCAAACAATTCAGAGTAAAAGACCATAAAACCCGGAGTCAGTTAAGGCCAGTCCATAAACGTTTGCAAAATGACAACATGGCTACAGCAGTGTGGCACAATCCACTCTCTAAAGGGCAATACTGAAATGAGCAGCTTTCCTGGAGAAATCAAACCGCTCTACAATGCTTAACCGCTTAACGCTCTTGGCCACTTTGGATGGGAACGGACTGCCAAATGCCTCCGTGTGGTAGTGAAGCGCAGCCGTTTCTTATAAGGCCTCTAATTATCAGCTGGAAAGGTGCGCTGCATTCAAGGACATCACGTAAAAGTCTACCCCAAAATCTACTTAACTACATTACTTTCAGCTGGGTTTAATTTTTCTGCCATCATCCATGTGTATAAATAGCCCTGTCTTCCTTGTTGTCTCTATTGCATCCTCCTATCTTCTTTTAAGTTTCCTGTGCCTAGTTATTTACTTATCGTTACACTCAATGTAAGAATGAGTGTTGGGGAGTAACGTAATACATGTACCAGCATTACGTATTTAAAATACAAAATATGAGTAACTGTATTCTTACAGTTACCGTTTTAAAAGGTGATATTCAGAATAGTGTTACTTTGTTGAAATAAAGGGATTACACAGCGGTCTTTTCCTGTTTCATATGTTAGGCTATGCTCTCTCTATTTTTCGTAATTGACTATGTGCACGTTAGCATATGCTACTTCCGGGGGGGAAACTCCTGTGGGGAGCTTTGTTTCCGGTGTCCTATTCGTCCCTGTTTACGGTCCAAAACAAGTTAAGCAAATGAATGAATCAAACGGCGATCTACATTTCTATAGATGTCTTGGGCATTTACCCAATATATCTGTAAATGATGTTCATCGACTTGTCGATATTTTGACTTCAGAGTCACACTGCTAGCGATCGATGCAGCGATTCTGTACTGTACAGGAGAGATGTCATGGAGGAGATCGTCTGCAGTGATCAGGACGCAGGACACAATGTGACTTAAAAAATAAGCATGCAAACTTGCAATAAAAAATCTGCGAAACAGCGAGGTGAAAGGTGAACCGCGTTATAGCGAGGGACCACTGTAATTTTGAAGGTAAGTCACAACATACCCTTCGTAAATACTAATGTATAGAAACCCTTACCAGCAATCATTCATTTTTTTGTGTGGCTTTTTTCACGGTTTGTTAACATGCTGTGTAGATGTGTACTTGACTAGCTGATCTCGACATAAAGGGGGAAACCTCTGGTTTGACTATTCTTCACCTGTAGTTTGAATGCTGAACATTTGCCTGTTTAAATCATAAGACCAGTTATGGGCTCAAAATGTGGTCATAAATATTTTGTACTTGTAAATCAGGATTTGTATGTTTAAAAAAAATTTGTGTGTGCGTAAAAAAGATTTGTATGTGTAAAAAAATTTGTCTGTCATGGGCCGTGGTGCGCGGGCACGAAAGGATCCAGGCGCAGACTCCGAGCTAACAGAAAGACACTTTATTGAAACAACGAAAGGCGACCCGGGGAAATTAGAGAGCAAAACAGAAACTAAAAACCCGGGGAAACAATGACACGAGGAAGCCGGGATCGGGACGGCGGGGGGCTGCAATAGAAAGGGGAGATGATTACTAGGGAGCCAGGAAGCGGGGAAAACATATCAGGACTGAGTTAGAGTAGGGGCTTACGATAGAACGGGACCGTGGGAGCTCGGGAGGGAAGTGTGGCAGTCCGTGGGGGCAGGAAGTCCGTGGGAATGGCGAGTGGGCCGGGTGAGCACCGCGAGATCCAGTCGGAGGACAGGCAGGTAGCAGACGCCGAGTAGAAACCTGGACAGAAGTAGGCAGGTTAAACAAAGTTCCAAGCAGAAGAGAACGCACACTTTTCGTGGAAGTCTGGTTACCACTGTGGGGATGACTAACGGACTGGCGTGGAGCATCCGTCAGCGCCGGATTAAGTGGATCTCCGTGTAATCACCGTGATGGAGAGCAGGTGTGCTGGTGATGGCCCAGCCCGGGGGTGTGGCTACCCGAGCATCACGCATTCCACAGACACAGGACCACGGACCATGACATTGTGTGTGTGTAAAAAAGATTTGTATGTGTAAAAAAATTTGTGTGTGCGTAAAAAAGATTTGTATGTGTAAAAAAACATTTGTGTGTGCGTAAAAAAGATTTGTATGTGTAAAAAAAATTTGTGTGTGCGTAAAAGAGATTTGTATGTGTAAAAAAAAAAAGATGGGTTTGGCTGTCAGAGGGGCGCTTTTTTGAACTGCAGGTCCTTGAAGGGTAGCAGCTAGGTCGACTAATTTTCAGCAGTTGTTGAAAGGGTAAAGTTGTGGTATATCAGTGGTTAGAAATACCATTATTACTTTAGGATTAGTTTAACACAAAGTCAGGGCTGACCCGGGACCATTGCTGTGAGTCACAGTGCGCAGCATAAAAGTCCTTTCACATGGGACGCAGGATGTGCTGCTAATGCTAACTAAAAGCAAAGGATCCAGAATTTGTTGCACTGGCTGCTGGGCTCTGTGGGTTTTTGCAGCAGCTCTACCTGTACTAGATGCACCTGCTCCTTGTCTTTTCTATCTCTGACTTTATGTCCTCTACAAGAGTTTGGGTTTTTTTGCTGGTTCTTCAAATGTTCAATAAAAACATGTATGCTAATTCATAACGAAGAAAGCGGGGGCGGGCAGTGTTTTGTAATGAAGACTGTCATTTCCAAAACACTGCCCGCCCCCACCCCACGGTCCGCAGCGCTGTTGAAAAGGCTGTGGAAGTCCCTGTATTAAACACGTAGACCTGTGACACAAAAATCACCAAACTCGGACGACCACAGACTGTTTTCCTTCGTGGTGATGAAGGAAAACGCTGGGTTGGCATGTAAAAGGGCATTTATTCCCTTCAAAGACCTGCAGTTCAAAAAAAGCGCCCCTCCGACAGCCAAACCCATCTGTTCTCTGATTGGATTGTTACATTTGTGATGTAGGGTCAAAATTCGTACTTGTAACTTGCAGGGGGTTTTTTTTGGCTAAGTCCACACACAAATTTTTTTACATATACAAAACCGATTTACAAGTACAAAATATTTATGACCACATTTTGGGCCCATAACCAGTCACTATACAGAGATGTGCTTCTGAATGTGGACGATGTGTCTTCTGATTTTGTAATGCAGTTCTGCTTGTGTTGAGTGATGTAAACAACTGATCGATCTAAACTCTTTAAACGTCAAAATTGATCATTAGATTTTTTATGACACAACGGTGGTGAGCGTTTCCACCTTCTGCTCTTTGTAACTTAACGCGATCTTTCCGTTTTCGAGTTTTGGACATGATTTTGGAGTATATCTTCGCAGTAGACTCTCCAGTGAGAGTCCAAGAATGGCCCTGTAGTTGCTTCGAATGAGCTCATATTTTTATTTAAATGGTACATTTTCTCAGTTAAAACATTTGAAATGACTCTTTAAATCCAGAAAACAGTCCAAATATGAACCTTTTACATTTCTAGGTCTTGTAAGGCTATCCTGAGGTCCAGTAACGAGCCTCAGTGGTCAGTTTGTGCAGATTATATGTGTGGAGGACAGAAATGGATCTTTACTGAACTCTGACCATGAAGATCAGACTTAACCCTCGTGCCGTCACCCGAGTCAGGTCTTCTGAGAGGCCTCCCAGGCTGCTTTGCTGTAATCGTCTTCATTACTTTATGGTGACCTGCGTCTGATTCGTCACATCTGAATCCTCGCCACCCCTCCACTCTCACCTTTTCCTTGCTTTTACAGTACCTCACACTCAGCTTTGTTAATTTAATTAAGGTGTAATTATATCTGAAGCTGCAGACATCCAGCGTCAACTTCTCTGCAGGTTTAATATCCACCTTGCACGCTAAATCAATTCTCCTCCAAACTGAATCTGAAATTAAATCTCAGATCATGTTAAATCACATTTGAATCAGAAAATTATGCTACTTTAGCATAAGGACATCACATGGAGCTCAGAAGGATGACTGAAAGAGTAATAATATGTTAATAATTATCATCATCTTCATCATTATGAATCTAAAACACTTCCCTCTGGTTAAGTGTCCTTTGCGGGGAATGTTAAATGTGCTTAGTATCACAAACTGAAACTCGATCAGATTCAGACCACCAAAGGTGCTAGCTTACATAAAGACTGATGACCTTCTTGTTTTAGTTCCTTTAGGCTGACAAACTCTGAGGCCAAAGAGGAGATTTTTCCTCTCTGCTTTGACTGATCTAAATTTGCTGAGAATATGAGCTGAAGAAGAGGTGGACTCCTTTTGTGAAGAGTCCCGTTGATGCAGTGTTGTGTGTTCTGTGTTTGTGATAATGACGGATCTGATTGGGTGAGTGGACAGTGTCTCGTTCAGAGAAAGGCCTTTGCTTTTATTTTCAGGCGATGTGCTTCTGCTGGCTTAGTCAGAATCCACCTCAGTTTGCACCAAGCGTGAAGTGATGTGGATAAAGCTGTGGTTCGCTGGAACACGGTGGAATAAGAGTCGTTGCCCCCAAAGGGAGCAGTTTATGAATTTTGGGATCTGGACAGTGGATCTGCAGGGTCAGTGGTAATGTGAGCGCTGTGCTGGACTAAAGTGAAGCTTAAATGTTACCTCAATTGTCATCCTGAGCTCTCAATAATGACCAAAGTGAACAGATTCAGATACAAGGATTAGGATAAGGATTCAATTTTATTGTCATTACACATGTATAAATACAGGGTAACAAAATACAGTTTGCATCTAATCATAAGTGCAAAAGCAGTAAGTGCAATAAGAGCAGATTATATACAGATAATATACAGATAAGACACAAGTTTCCTGTGAGCCCTACAGACAGGCCGAGGAAATCCTGTAACAGTAAAGTGAGCCTTTGAATCATTCAGTCTTCTGTGTTCATGATATCTCAGTATTGACCAGAAGAACAAGACTGCAGGTAAAAGAGGCCGGCACAGTTTCTGACTGGTCTCAAGCTTTGGTCACCCACACAGGCAAATGCCCCTGGTGGATTTTAAGGCTTACCTGCCACTCACCTGACTGCCCACTCTTCACAGATCTCCACTGCCCACTGGTACCTCCTCCTGAGCTCTGCTTGCTTGGACTCTCAAATAAGACCTCATCCTGCAAACCCTTTCAGTTACTGCCCTTTAATAAACAAAGCATACCTAACCGTCTCCCTCCCACTCTACAGACGCTGCTCATGTTCAGTATGATGAGGACGCGTTTCCCTACAGTCTATCACGGCTCAACACTCAGACAAACAAACCTTTAATGACTCTCTCTATTGTGTGACTTTCTTCTCTCTGCGTCAGAATCTGGCGGGCATGCAAAGCTCAGAGGTAGACTAAGAAACTGCTGGATCTGGTCTGGGAACACCTCAGAATCCCAGGCAAGGGAGTGGAAAACATTCCTGGGGAAAATGATACAAGGAATACACTGCTTAATCACGACCAAATTTCACATAGGTAGAGTAGATGGAGCTCGCCTCTACAGAGACCTTTTTACACCTGTAAGTAGGGATGGGTATCGTTTAGGTTTTATCCGATACCGGTGCCAAACCGGTACTTTTGAAACGGTGCCGGTGCTTAAACGGTGCTCAAACCAGTGCTTAAAGAATGGAGAACACAAAATTGGTCCTAAAACCTCTCATGTTCAGCTGTTTTTTTGTAAAAAGATAACAATGTTAGCCTTTTCTGCAGCTATAGGGCATATATGGTATCACTCTTGGCTGGAAGCAGTGCTTAAACAATGGAAAAAACACAAACTTTGTCCTAAACCTCTCATGTTTAGCTGTTTCCCACTTTTTCTTTGGTCATTTTAGCCTTTTTGGCCAGGGTGAAGGGAGTATCTGCCATCAAACAAGAAGACAGCCGAATGTAGCTATGATGATGTTTGCTAGTTCACCTTACATGCATTAATTTAATAACGTGGTTAGCCTACTCAACGTAAATTACATACGAATAGGGTTGCCAACTCCCTGAAAAATAAATAAGGGACACCTCGTGGCCAGGGCCGGGCAACCCAGTTGTCTTCACCCTTCCCAGTGTGGTAGCTCTTTTTTTGTGTGTGAAATTATTTTTTAACCATTTGACTTGAACTTGATTTAAGCAGATGCATATTCTTTGTGATATGACCATATGTGAAACAAATGATCATTTAGCCATTTATTTTTAGCTCAAAATGACAACATTAACACAGTAAAACAGGTCTCTTTCTTAAACAGAAGCCTGTCATGCTTAACTTTTGAGAATATAAGTAAATCTTTCTTTAAAAGAACTCTGTCCTGCTTAACTTAAAATTATATAAATTAATAGAAAGCAATAGAACAAAAATATTCTTGTAACAGTGCACATATAGTGCATTTAGTACAGTTGGCTTCAGTTGAGGTATTATTTCAGCTTTTCTAATGCTAATCAGCTGCTCCTGTTTGTAAACCCACTTGTTCCCATGATTATGCATCTTAACTCATCATCATTATTCATCTATGTATTACTTTTATGTATTAGTCATCAATTTGTTGTAATCATCTATCCTTGCAGTTGTTTATTACACAAAATAAATTATATTATCACACTTCTGGCCACATAGCGCTGATATTCACTGCAGATGCCCATATTAACCTTAACCAGAGGGTTTAAAAACAACAAACCAGTGTTTACATACCATATCTGCTTCTGCCGTGGCCTGGTGGACAAAAAATTGGTTAAGGGTTCCCCGAGCTTTCACGCCCCTCATGTTCTTCATGTGCCCACCATTAGAAGCATGCCTATGGAAAAAGTGCGCCGGCACACTGTGCAGTGCGCTTTATAGTGCACTTTTCCAGCCAGGTGTTTCCCTTTTCTCATTCCTCCCTGTACTTTTGCAGCCTTTTTTTTCTTTCTCTGAGGGGAACAAACATTGCTGCTCTAATGCTGGGCTTACACTGTGCGATTTTTGGCCCATTTTGAGCTGATTTTTGAGTCGTGCGACCGATTTGGTGATCGGCCCAATTTTGGCCTTCATCGTGCATTGTGTAGTATACGTGGGGTAACGAGAAGCGATTAACACCTCGAGCAGCTCCCGATCATCAATCACTCGTGAGCCGCTCACACTGCTCACGCGCAAACAGGTAAACGTCAGTGAAAAAGACGGTGCAGCACGGCTGTGCAGCGTGTGATCTGGACACAAGCGATGGAGGCACAACTTGTAGAACTTTGGAAAGCTCATCCGAGCCTTTTCGATGTGGCATGACAAAATTATCACGACCACAACAACCGTGAAAATAGTTGGATCTACACTGCTGCTCAATCACAGCTGCCTGATCATGTTTTTCATTAGCAATTTAGCAAAGTTGATGGTGGTGGTGTGTCTGTGTGAGTGAAAGACAGAGAGAGAGAGCGACAGATTTTCTGTTATAACCTTCATTTTATGGAGGCACAGTGTGAGCACTCAGGTCGCATCAGAGCATCGGGTGAGACCCTGCATCGTGACCTACCAACTTCTAACCCCTGCGAGTCAATCGTGCAGTTTGAAAATCGCACAGTGTCTGCCCAGCTTTAGGTTTACTGTCGTCCGAGACTTGCACCGCAGTGTTGGCGTTTGTTTCCCTGTTGGCCATGCTTCTTGTTGTGGTCATCTGTTGTCTTCCAGTATTTTCTCCGTAAGCGACCTTTCCTCGACCAATGAGATAAGCGGTAATCTGACTTGTCATACTCGAATTGTCATAAGTGTGCTGTCAGCTCATTGGTCACAAAGCAGGAGAGGGGCTGGGAATTATGTTTTCAAACAAAGCGTTAATTCCATTAAAAGTTATAGACTACTTTTGATTATCACATTGCTGCTCTAATGCTGGGCTGTAATCAATTTTAAATCATGCTTTTTATTTGTTCTTGTTTCTAATGTCTCTGTAAAGCACTTTGAATCACCTTGTTGTTGAATTGTGCTATACAAATAAACTTGCCTTGCCTTGCCTTGCCTATTACGGGACAAACTGCGTCCCTTATTAGCTCAATACGGGACTTGTACTTTTGTTTCGAAATATGGGACGATTCCGTTTTTTAAGGGACGGTTGGCAACCCTACACACGAACAACATTAAGCTACTCACACAGAGAAGAACGGCTGCTGCTGCCATCATCATCTGTCATCATTTCTGCTACACTGGCAGGGCTAGGGGCCAGGACTCTAATCTTCGGGTTTTTGGGGGATGTTGCTAACATCCAATAACAGGCACCACACCCGCAATAGATGTGCTCGGTGTGAGGTCTCGCAGCAAGCTATCAAATATGGCACATTTCTCTGCTTTTAACCCTTTAAAGCCAGTCGGAGCGGGCATGCTCCATTTTGCGTAACTGTTTTTAAATCCCGGTAGCACTGCAACCACATAAGCTAGCGCAATAATTTTCTTTTGCATATGAAACCGGAGGAGTTGTACTTACATCTTATGCCATCAGCTTGTCCTTGGTCACAGTTTCCTTCCACATATAGCATTGCAAAAACTGCATAAAAAGCGCTTGCAGCAACAAAAACATAATATTCCAGAAACACGCTTTGCCAATCCGATCAGCAGTTTGTAACACTTCCTACGTCCATCGGCATGAACTATCACATGACCGCATGACCTGCCCGAAACCGGAAGTGACATCATTTTGTGGAAATGTAGTTTTTTACCATCGTGGCCTTATGAGCCTATACTTGTGTTTTTCAAAGTTATGTTTGACTTTATGACTTTCTGTGTCATTTCTGGGATGCTGAGGACTCCTATTGCACTGCTGGAAATAGTTTACTGTGATGCATATGCTGTTATTTTGCAAATTTGCACTATAATATATTTTTTCGTTTTTCCTGCAGTATATGAAAATTGGTGTATCTCAAAAATAAAACTATGAAGACACTTAAAATAAATTTCCTTTGGTGGGAAACTAGTTTGTGCAACTTTTTTGTATTTACAGTTTTGAGGGATAAGCCTCTTAAATTTCTCTAACTAGAAATATGTTAAAAAATCAAAAACGATTTTCAATTTTTTTGTAGTTTATTGCACTTTTTTGCAATTTAGGTAATTTCTATGCACTTAATGCATACATATTATTAAAATTTGGGCTATAATGGTTGTATTGATGTATAGCAACTTGAAATGCTCCAAAAAATGGCTCCACAGCATGTAAAAATATACTATAAGCTCTGGCGGACTTGGTTCTATGGTAGGTCTTAAAGGGTTAAAAAAAAACGCTATGCGTTGCCAGGTGTTTCATCGGAATCGAGGTGTTACCTCCTTTGCACAGTATCACAGTATCAGCTTAAAGCACTTGTTGCAGGCTGCTGAGTTTGCATCTTTTGCTGTGAAGTACAGCCAGAATTCGACCGCTTCGCCTTGGGCGTTTTTAAATCTGTAGCTCTGCTCTAAAAGAATGTACGTACCTGGGCCCGCCTACTATCCTCGGAAACATAAAATGATTGGCTAGAATCTAAAGTGTATCACAGCTCAGGAAAAAAAAGCACCGAAATAAAGCACCGAAATGTGCGCTGCTTTTTGGTCTGGTTACTACCGTTTATGTCAGAACCGGTGCCATCATGGCACCGGATACCGGTACCCATCCCTACCTGTAAGTTTTACTGAAATTTACGGGAGACACCAGGCTGAAAAAAAACCCCACAAGCTCATGTCCATGACCTTCTTTATCCTTTGGATTAGCTCAGGCTGTAAGTAGGCAGCAAT
Organism: Copadichromis virginalis; assembly: GCF_057382275.1. NCBI lineage: Eukaryota > Metazoa > Chordata > Actinopteri > Cichliformes > Cichlidae > Copadichromis > Copadichromis virginalis. Next base: position 29,715,243 of record NC_140624.1, read on the forward strand.
TTTCCAGGATTTTGCCAAATTTGCAGATAAATAGAGTACGTTGTGTCTTATCCATCAACCTGCTGACATTTCTTCTGTTATTACCTGAACAGCTGATGTTCCAGCTGCACGAGCTCACTGCTCTTCTAAAAGAGAAAAAACGCCTTCTGCACCTTTTCTCAGCAAACTCTTGTTCCTGCTGCTGCTTCGGCATTCTGTTTTATGTTTGTCTTCACACACACACACACACACACACACACACACACACACACACACACACACACACACACACACACACGCGCGCACACACACACACACACACACACGAAGAAGCACACCTGAGAGGCGGTATCAGTGTGAGACATGCTGGTTAGGTAACAAAGCTCTGAGCTGTAATTGGAGACTTTCTCGCTGCCTCCTCCGAGCTGACATTGATTTAATTTAATTTAATTTCGACTCCCTCCGTGGGGACGCTCAGATAACATTAATTAGGTTTTCTCTTTTAACTTTTTTAATACTAGCCTTGTGTCCCTACAGAGTTTATGCAAAGCCAACCTACCTTTCTATCTCGCTGTCTATCTGCCGCTCGTCTTTCTGTCTGTCTTCTAGACTCCCTCCATCCCTGTCTCTACATGCACTTTATTTTTCACCTTTATCTCAACCCACAGCTCTAATAGGAGCTATTTCACCCGCACACATAAATATTTCCTCTGACACACACATAGTCTAGGTGGTAGTTATGGATACAGTCCAGTTTTTAAATGTGTTTCTGAGCGCTCAGGACTGATGCTGTGACTGCTATATAATTACAGTTGACAGGCAGGAGGCAGACAATAAAAGCAATACATCCACTGTGGCTTTTATCTTTGAATACTTAAAATACATGCACTGCATCAGCAGAGACTTCCAGGGTCTGACAAAACTACAGAACTGAGCTGCCACACTTTTATTTAGTTTTTTTGTTTTTGCACCTCCTGGGGACAAACTGTACTTAAACAATGTACATGGCTACCATGATGTAACCCACTGATTGTGGATTTATCATTTGGATTATTTATCGGAATTTCAGGAGCGGGACCACAGCTCCAAATACGCTCCTTCCGGTTCTCATCTATATAGGTTCCCCCAGTTCTGCAAGCTGTTCATTCTCACTTACGTGCCCCACCCTCCCTCTCTCCCCTTTTCAATTCTTTAACTTCTTTACTCCTATTTACTACATGGGGATCTGCCAGGCCCGGGAGCCATCGCCAGTCTCCTTCGAGGCCTTCCCCAAACCGCAGCTCAATTCATGTCCAAGCATTCACATTTACCTACTGAAACGCTGTCAAACCTAAAATGAGGACGTGGGCCCAGCCAGTGAAATTAGAGTTTTGGTTACCACTATCTTGAATTTTGGGAGTCAGAAATGTGCCATAATGTACCAAATTGTCAGCTGGAATTAACTCCGGCTAATCAACACTCAGTAACATCCAGTTTCTGCTGGACGCTCTGTTAGTACAATGGCCATATACTGTATTGGTATATTGGTCACATGATGTAATCATAAATGCTCCAACAGCACAAACACGGTCCAGAGGTTTATTGTGTTAACTGGCTGCTGATAATAAGATCTTTATTTTATAAATCATAATAATTAATTATTGTCTTCATAATAATCTACATAATCAGTGCACAGTCTTTGGATATTCATGAAATTGACAGAAACAGACTTCAGCAGCTATAAAGCAGAGTTAACTTCGGCACAACAACAAACTGCTGATTCTGTTCAGAGTTTCTCTCTTGGTAAAGATTCCACACTTTACTTTTTCTAATTCAATGAAAAAAAATAAGATTTCTTCCTTTGTTTCTATTCAGGATTTTCAGCTACAAAACGTAAACTTTCCCTTTATGTGAAGATGAATGTATTATTGAATCATCCAAGGCCAGCAGACACTGTGGGAACATTTCACACTGGAGCACTAGTACATGGTGTCAGGTGAAAACCTTGCATTTCCTAATGATTGTAAAGACCATAAAAGCAGAGACAAATAGAGTGAGATTCTTTTTTTTTTCGGATTCTCAGAACTACAAAGTAAGAAAACTGAGAATCCAGTGTTTTTCATCAGCAGCAGAATGACTTTAAATGGTTGTTCTCTACACCTACACTGCATCAACACCAAAGCTGGCAGCCTGTATTGTTCTACTCGCAACAAAAAATTATACAGAAGCAATCAAAGCGATTTCCTTTCATCACCAGGACAGCTACAGCGTGTTTGCATACAGATATGAAAGACAAAATGTGGATGGAGAGCAGTCAGAAAGCATGTGAGTCTGCAGCTGCAGATTTAGCCCTCCCACCTCCACCTCCACCACCAACACCCCCACCTCGTTTTCATCCCCTTATCTTCATTTAGCTCCCAGAGGCTTTGGTGCTGCAAACACTGCCGCATGCACTCGCATTCACACACACCTGCTGCAGTGTGTATAACGCGCACACGCCGTTATAACAGCAGCGTGCAACCTGATGATGATCTTCCTCCACTGTTTAACAAACTGGACCAGATTAAAACACCTTTTCATGGTTTTATGCTGCCGATCTTTTATTCTTTCATGCTATTCTTGTATGCTGACAGACTTGTATGTCTTGCTGCGCTTTGCGTGGACATCCTCACCTTTCTGTGAGTAATTATGCGTTTCTTTCATAAAATTAGTGAAAGTGTTAAATGGAATAATATTACTTCTGCAGGTGTTTAAGCTTCTAACTACTCTGTGGTCAGTGGTTAGCATCGGTTTCTCATCAAAGAACAGACATTTATTCATAAAACATACATGTAAACTAGCCACTGTTAACTGGACACACACGTGCTATCAAAACGACAGATGCTTAACATGGAGCCCTGCTTCCAGAGACAATTTCCAACTGCCGTCACAAGATGGCAGTAATTTAAAGGATGTTAGTTTCCAGTTCATGCTAGCAGGTCAGTCAACATTAGCCAGAAGAAAGTGGATCAGATTCAAATGTCCTGCTGATATCACCCATAGTTTTAACCCAATTATCAACGCCCTGTTTGGTCAGACAGGCTTTATTAGATAAAACTAGACTTCTTCTGGCTAATGTTAGCTGACATTAGCTGCTTCACTAATGATACAGGCTTGAGCTAAGTATTGGCTCTGATGTTAAATGACTGTGTCTGGCTGTTTTCAGTGTTTAGTTACAGGGAACACTAATAACAGGAGAGTCTGTTTGTTTGTTTTTTAAATTTGGGCTTTAATGCATATAAATGAAGTGAAATGAAAATATTCTTTTATAATGGAATTGCATTTCTTATTATTATTTTACTTGAAGTAATAGCTACTGTTTCCCCTGAAGCGAGAGCCAAGGCGGAGGAATGCGGAACACCAGCACAAATTTGATGAAGCTCAGCTTAGAGGTGGAACACAGGTGAAGGGGGACGCTTTTAGCGGTTGGTGCAGATTCACAGCGCTTTCTTTAAAACTGGCTTATGGTGTTTTTGAGTTTCTGTGATCTATTAAATATTACCTCATCAATCAGCAATCATGTAGTATCAATGTGGTGAAATTCCGACTTGCATCACTTGGTTCTCCTCCACCTGTGTCAATGTCATGACACATACAGGTGCGCACGCATCCTGACAAACACTGCAGGCCTTTCTGCCTCCTGCTGTGACTGCAACACATCAAACACTCTTTCTCTCACATACACACACACACATATGCACACGCACAGACACACACTTCATGTATTGCATCATGTGTAAATGTGCATAAACACTCTCTCTGTCAGCGTGTTTGTGCGTTCAGGCGGTGTGAGCGAGCTAAAGCGACAGCCCGCTGACCGAACTCCTGCCGCTGTCGCCATCGCCGCCACTGAATACCAAAGAGCAGCTCCCACTGAGCGTAAACACAGGGCGCAGCAGGGCCGTGACAGATGACGGCAACGCTGCTGCTCCTGAGCACCTCCGGCATCAGACGCTGAACGTCAGTGGAGGGAAGATAATCACAGGCCGACGGCAAGAAAGGAGACAATATGCAGGCAGGAGAAGCAGGGTGAAGCGCTCTAACAGCCTCACCACAGGATGCTGGCCTCGGAGGCGGAGTCAGCCCGACATGCAGAGTTGACTCGCATGAGTCTGCTGTGGAAGGTGGAGGCAGTCAACTCCTCTCACCTCTTCTTACTGTGGTTTCTAGCTGCTAGGTCGGGTTCCTTCAAGTTTTTTTGGCCAGCAGGGGGCAGAGGCCTTCGTCGGATTTTACACCTCAGGCGCAGCAGCTCCACCACAGAGCTCCTCCATCACTTAGTTTTCACATATGAAGGTATAGATTTGTTCGACTGATAACCTCCTCCAAGAAAAGCTGTTTTTATAAAGAAGCAATGCCTGAGAATCTATCACAAGGTTTTACACCCTAAACACATGTTTAGGGTGTAAAACGCTGTGTAACGTGTAGCGGTGTAACGTGTAGCGGTGTAACGTGTAGCGGTGTAACGCTCCAATGTTCCTAAACAGCCAATAACACATCAAGATGCGCTCACATCCACAGGGATACTGGCAAGTTCTGTTAACTAAACGTGCGCCGAAATCAGTGCCTTTGTTACACCTGATAATTTTTTGCACTACACTGTCATGCCGTTCGGGTTAAGAAATGCCCCAGTCACATTCCAGCGACTGATGAAAACTGTGTTACGTGGAGTCCGGAATTTTGAAGTGTATTCGGATGATATAGTGGCCTATTCATCCACCTGGACTGAACACCTCAAAACCCTTAGCGAAATATTTGACCACCTGTGTGATCCCTCTCTGACACTAAACTTGGCTAAATGTCAGTTTGGAAAGGCTGTTGTAACCTACCTAGGCAAGCAAGTAGGACAGTGTCGAATCCAAAATATGACTATCCAGATGTGACGGAGTTACATCGCCCAGCCGCAGACAGCTGATCGGGGCGCATATACGCACCGCCACCATTAGTTCTAACAGACACCAATAAACAAAAAGGGGTGAAGGGGGGGGGGGGGGGGATTTGGAGCAGCATAGAGGGTGGCCAACTTATTTCCCCTTACCTTGTTAATAAAGTTGGTCGAGGAGACGCGCTGTGATCTCCAATGATGCGGGATGATGCAAGCCGATGGCATGGTGTTCCGGGGTTTAAATAATGGGTTCACGTGGGCTTGGACGGTCACGTGAACTGCATCCTTTGTTTGGATTGTTTTAATGTTTTGTGAAACATTGTAGGCTGATTGGAAGTTGCCTAAGAGTCTGTATATACATGTGTGTTGTGAGACTACAGTGGGAAAGAAGCTGAGGGGGGACAGTGAGGATTAAAGTAATAATAAAGAAATGATTGTTACGTCTAGGGGGAGGGGCTACGGGATATAAGAGACAGGTCATACGGGGTGGGAGAGAGAGTCCAGTGAGCTGTTACAAGGAGGGTAACATGCAGGCTGGGTCGGGTATACAGACGTTTTGTTGACACTGACCCAAGTTAATTCTATTTGCTGTAAATAATTTTCTGTGCACTGGGGAGGCCGGCTAAATAAATTATCCACACTAAAAGACCTTACCGACTACGCCTGTGTTTGTTGTCCGGGAGAGGATTAAAAGAGGACCCCGCGACATATGGTGTCAGGAGTGGGATGGCTAGTCGGAAGAGGAAAACGCGCCTCCCAGCGAAGCGCACAGGGCTGCGGTCCCAGCAGCATGAGCTTCCGGGGGAGAAGACAGCAGAGGAGCTGGCGTGGGACACAGTGCCGGCGTCGTCTTCTTCAGCAGAGGAGGAGGAGATTTCCGGCAGGATTGGTCCGGAGTTGCCTACAACCTCGACCGCAGCACGTGATGGAGAACTGATTGCGATGATGAGGGACTTCCTGGCGGGACAGCAAAGGAGAGAGACGGTGTTATTGGCAGAACTCAGGGGACTGAGGACCGTTTCCCCTCCTAATGCGCCGCTGCCCGCAGATGTGGCTGGTCAGCAAAGCCCAGGTCCCGCACTAGCTGGAGCTAGCACCACGGCAGCAACGGCTACGCCAAGCACGGCAACAGCAAGCAGCCCCCGAATGGTACTGCCTACACCGGCGCGGCAGAGGGAATACGGGGAGTCGCCAGCGGAGGTTCCCTCTCGTCAGTCCCAAGGAGGGATTAGCAGTATCGACCCGTCAGGGGGAGAGTGGAGGCGATCGGCGGGGCCGAAGATCCCGCCTTATCAGATGGGGGAAGATATTGAGAACTATTTGTTGCGTTTTGAGCGGGTGGCCAGAACATGGAGATGGCCAGAGAGCGAATGGGCCTGTCGGCTAGTTCCACTGCTAGCGGGGAAGGCGTTGGAGGCCTATACTGCAATGGATGAAGAAAGAGCCCATCGGTATGAAGATCTCAAAACTGCCTTGTTAATTAAATTTGACATTTCACCGGAAACGTATCGGCAGCGGTTTCGCTCTAATATAATTCCACCTGGTGAGAGCCCCACCGAGACCTATTATCGCCTGAAAGGACTTTATCGACGCTGGCTCAGACCAGAGCAGCACACGAAGGACGAGATGGGAGAAGCGATCATCTTGGAGCAGTTAATTCGAGTACTGCCAGGGGAGGTGAGGACCTGGGTGAGGGAGCATGAGCCAGCAGATGGACTGGCCGCTGCTAAGCTGGTGTCACAGTACATCAACGCGCGTAAAGGAGCACCACCTGCACGCTCGTCTGGGACGCCACAGCGACCACCACTGCCATCGTCGGGGTTTTTGAAGAGGGAGAGCAACCCCGAGCCACCCGGGATCCCCAAGGTATCTAATCTACGAGGAGCGGGTAAGGACTTTCTTTGTTATTATTGCCAGCAGCCAGGCCATAAAGCCTCGGTGTGCCCTATTCGGAAGGCCAAAGTCACGGGGGCCTGCTATGCACCCCGACTGGAGGCGGAGCCTACAAGGGTCCAGCCAGTGGATGTGCAACGCTATAAAAAAGTGATAGTAAATGGTCAGCAGGTTACTGCTTTGCTGGACACTGGTAGTTTCATGTCATTAATTAAGCAAAGCTTGGTACCAGTGAACTGTGTGGATTACAGCAGACAAGAAGAAGTGTTATGTGTGCATGGTGATAAACACCCATACCCAAAGGTGGAAGTAACAGTGACTATTAATGAACAGCCATACCTATTGTCAGTTGGGGTGGTACAGAATTTGCCGGTAGAGGTTATTCTGGGGATGGACTTGCCTGTGCTTATGGATTTGTTGCAAGAAAAAGAAGAACGGGCCACAGAGACTGAGAGGGGGGAAGCGGGGAATGTTAAAGTGAATGTGTTAGGCCCGGTGATCACTAGGGCCCGGGCGAAGGCTGAATGCCAACCCCTGCCAGACTTTGACAGTAGTCTGTGCGATGGTGGCACGAAAGGGCCAGGAAAATCTCACCGCCAACGCCGCTTTGAGAAGCAGCTATGGTCAAAAGAGCCGGACACTAAGAACATGAAATGGGATGTGCCCGAAAATATCTCTGTGTTGCAAAGGGAGGATGAAACGTTAAATGTGTTGTTCGCTAATGTGATTGAAGGGGGAACGGGGAAATGGGGAGGGAAAGAGAAGTTTATTCTTGATAAAAATGTGTTGTATGCAGTTGACGGGGACCACCAACGGCTTGTGATTCCTGCTAGTTGTAAATCCCTCATTTTGCACTTAGCACACACCCTCCCCTGGGCAGGTCATTTGGGTCGCCAAAAAACTTATCTGCGAGTTAGCTCTCGTTTCTTTTGGCCGTCGATGTACACTGATGTCCAAAATTATTGCCGTACATGCCCTGTATGTCAGAAAACATGTCCAGCCCGCAAATCGGACCGGGCCTTGCTACAGCCCCTTCCAATCATCTCCACACCCTTCCGTAGGATAGCTATGGATATTGTGGGTCCGCTGGTAAAAAGTAGCCGGGGTCATCAGTACATTTTGGTGGTGTGTGATTATGCGACCCGTTTTCCAGAAGCGGTCCCGTTGCGTGCGCTCACGGCACCTAATGTTCTGCGTGCACTGGTACAGTTGTTTTCCCGGGTGGGGATACCAGATGAGATTTTGACTGACCAAGGGACTAACTTTACCTCTAAGTTGATGCAGCTTTTCCACAAGCAGCTAGGCATTTCTGCCATCAGGACGTCACCTTACCATCCACAGACAGATGGGTTGGTGGAGAGGTTCAACCAAACTTTGAAGAGGATGTTGCAGAAGTTTGTGTCAGACACTGGGAAAGACTGGGACCAGTGGCTACCTTTCCTGCTGTTCGCGTACAGAGAAGTTCCCCAGGCTTCCACTGGTTTCTCACCATTCGAGCTACTCTATGGTTGGGACGTGCAGGGGCCCTTGGATCTCCTCCGGAAGTGTTGGGAGACTCCTGCTTCGGCTCAAAATGAGAAAGGAGTGGTGCAGTTTGTGCTGGAGATGAGAGATCGGTTGGGGAGATACCAGGCAGAGGCCGAAGTCAACCTGCGAGATGCTCAACGAAGCCAGAAGATCTGGTATGACCAACAGGCCCGGCAACGTGAATTCCAGCCCGGTCAAAAAGTGTTGTTACTTCTCCCCTCATCCAACAGTAAACTGCTGGCGAAATGGCAAGGCCCCTACACCATTCTGCGCAGAATGGGACCCGTGACTTATGAGGTTCATCATCCGGAGAGAAGGAAACAGAAGCAAACGTACCATGTGAACCTCCTGAAGGAATGGGCGGAGCGGCCCCATCAGGCCCCAATGGAGGCACTGATGGCCAGGGGAGTGCCCAGAGAAGGACAGCGCGAACCTGAGCAGGGAGTCGATCCAATGTCTCCGGTACTGGCTCATCTGACCTTACAGCAGGCTGCTGAGCTACTGGAAATCTTCCGGGAGACTCCATCGCTGTGTTCAGCTAACCCTGGCAGGACTACCTTGGTGGAACATGTGATACGGCTAAAGGAGAGACATCCCATCCGCCAACGGCCATACCGGGTTCCACAACACTTAGTGGGTAAGCTGCGACAGGAGGTGGAGCAGATGCTGGAGCTGGGAGTGATCGAGCCGTCCTGCTCTGAATGGTGTAGCCCGGTGGTCATTATCTTCAAGAAAGATGGCTCCCTACGTATCTGCATTGACTTCCGGAAGCTTAATGCCATTTCTGAGTTTGATGCTTACCCCATGCCCCGAATCGAGGGGAGGGCCGGTCTTTCCTGGGGCTGGTTGGTTGGTACCGAAGGTTTGTGCCCCAGTTTGCAACCATTGCGGCCCCTCTTACTGCGTTGACCGGTAAGAACCAACGGAATCCGGTCATATGGACCGCAGAATGTGAACAAGCTTTCCAGGGGCTGAAAACCTGCCTGTGTACGACCCCAGTTCTCTGGAGCCCGGACTTCAAAAAGAGGTTTTTGGTCCAGGTGGATGCCTCCAAAAGTGGACTGGGAGCAGTGCTGGCTCAAGGGGACCCTGGAGAGGAACATCCAGTCCTATACTTAAGCCGCAAGCTGCTGCCACGGGAGACCAACTACTCGACGGTGGAAAAAGAGGCCTTAGCTATTAAGTGGGCGTTGGACAAGCTCAGGTATTAATTACTTGGAAGAGAGTTTGAGCTGGAAACCGATCACCGAGCGCTCACTTGGATCCAGTCCATGAAGGATCATAACAGTCGACTCACCCGCTGGTACCTGTCACTGCAGCCTTTCAGATTCACCATCCGTCATAGACCAGGCAAGCTCAATGTGGTGGCAGATTATCTTTCCAGGTTGCCGCACATCGGCCACCTCCGGGTGGAAGGGGATGATGTGACGGAGTTACATCGCCCAGCCGCAGACAGCTGATCGGGGCGCATATACGCACCGCCACCATTAGTTCTAACAGACACCAATAAACAAAAAGGGGTGAAGGGGGGGGGGGGGGGATTTGGAGCAGCATAGAGGGTGGCCAACTTATTTCCCCTCACCTTGTTAATAAAGTCGGTCGAGGAGACGCGCTGTGATCTCCAATGATGCGGGATGATGCAAGCCGATGGTATGGTGTTCCGGGGTTTAAATAATGGGTTCACGTGGGCTTGGACGGTCACGTGAACTGCATCCTTTGTTTGGATTGTTTTAATGTTTTGTGAAACATTGTAGGCTGATTGGAAGTTGCCTAAGAGTCTGTATATACATGTGTGTTGTGAGACTACAGTGGGAAAGAAGCTGAGGGGGGACAGTGAGGATTAAAGTAATAATAAAGAAATGATTGTTACGTCTAGGGGGAGGGGCTACGGGATATAAGAGACAGGTCATACGGGGTGGGAGAGAGAGTCCAGTGAGCTGTTACAAGGAGGGTAACATGCAGGCTGGGTCGGGTATACAGACGTTTTGTTGACACTGACCCAAGTTAATTCTATTTGCTGTAAATAATTTTCTGTGCACTGGGGAGGCCGGCTAAATAAATTATCCACACTAAAAGACCTTACCGACTACGCCTGTGTTTGTTGTCCGGGAGAGGATTAAAAGAGGACCCCGCGACACAGAGTTGGGACCAGGAAGCAGAGTTGCAGTCTTGCACGCCTCTCTGCAGCTTCTCTCCTCCTGCTACCCCCCCCCAAAAAAAACCCATCTCCATAGAGACTGTCAAAAAAGGACAAAAAACAAACTAAAAACCAGCAACAAACAACTTAAAAATAAACAATTACAAAGAAAGAACAATACAGTATCCACATCTGAACCAAAGAGTAAAACAGTGAAATGTGGATTATTAAATATTAGGTCTCTCTCCTCCAAGTCTCTGTTAGTACATGACTTAATAATTGATCAACAAATTGATTTACTCTGCCTTACAGGAACCTGGTTGCAGCAGGATGATTATGTTAGTTTAAATGAATCAACACCCCCGAGTCATTCTAACTAGCACAGGCCGAGGGGGCGGTGTGGCAGCAATTTTTCACACCAGCCTATTAATTAATGAAAGACCAAGACAGACTTTTAATTCATTTGAAAGCCTGATGCTTAACATTGTCCACCCCAGCTATGAAACTCAGAAACCAGTCTTACTTGTTATCATCTATCGTCCACCTGGGCCTTACACAGAGTTTCTGTCTGATTTCTCAGACTTTATATCTAATTTAGTTCTGAGCTCAGATAAAATAATTATTGTGGGTAATTTTAACATCCATGTAGACGCTAAAAATGACAGCCTCAACATGGCATTTAATCTGTTATTAGACTCAATTGGTTTCTCTCAAAATGTAAAAGAACCCACCCACCACTTTAATCACACTCTAGATCTTGTTTTAACATATGGCATAGAAACTGAACATTTAACAGTGTTTCCTGCAAACCCTCTCCTGTCTGATCATTTCCTGATAACATTTACATTTACAATAATGGATTACACAGAATTGGAGAGTAGACTTCATCACAGTAGATGTCTTTCTGAAAGCGCTGTAACTAAGTTTAAGAATATAATCCGCCCACTGTTATCATCTTCAATGCCCTGTTCCAACACAGAGCAGAGCAGCTATCTGAACGCTACTCCAACAGAGGTCGATTATCTTGTTAATAATTTCACCTCCTCACTACGTACGACTCTGGATACTGTAGCTCCAGTGAAAACTAAGGTCTCTAGTCAGAAGTACCTGACTCCGTGGTATAATTCTCAAACACGTAGCCTAAAGCAGTTGACTCGTAATCTGGAGAGGAAATGGCGTGTCACAAATTTAGAGGATCATCATTTAGCCTGGAGAAATAGTTTGCTGCTTTATAAGAAAGCCCTCCGCAAAGCCAGAACATCTTGCTATTCATCACTGATTGAAGAAAATAAGAACAACCCCAGGTTTCTCTTCAGCACTGTAGCCAGGCTGACAAAAAGTCAGAGCTCTACTGAGCCAACCATCCCTTTAAAGTTAACTAGTAATGACTTCATGAACTTCTTCACAAATAAAATTTTTATCATTAGAGAAAAAATTACCAATAATCATCCCACAGATGTAATATTATCTACAGCTACTCTTAGTACCATTGATGTTAAGTTAGACTCTTTTTCTCCAATTGATCTTTCTGAGTAACTTCAATAATTACTTCCTCCAAACCATCAACGTGTCTTTTAGACCCCATTCCTACAAAACTGCTCAAAGAAGTCCTGCCATTAATTAATTCTTCGATCATGATCAACCTATCTCTAATGATCGGCTATGTACCACAGGCCTTCAAGCTGGCTGTAGTTAAACCTTTACTCAAAAAGCCACCTCTAGACCCAGCAGTCTTAGCTAATTATAGGCCAATCTCCAACCTTCCTTTCATATCAAAAATCCTTGAAAGAGTAGTTGTCAAACAGCTAACAGATCATCTGCAGAGGAATGGCTTATTTGAAGAGTTTCAGTCAGGTTTCAGAGCTCATCACAGCACAGAAACAGCTTTAGTGAAGGTTACAAATGATCTTGTAATCGGAAGGTTGCCGGTTCGAGCCCCGGCTCGGACAGTCTCGGTCGTTGTGTCCTTGGGCAAGACACTTCACCCGTTGCCTACTGGTGGTGGTCAGAGGGCTCGGTGGCGCCAGTGTCCGGCAGCCTCGCCTCTGTCAGTGCGCCCCAGGGTGGCTGTGGCTACAATGTAGCTTGCCATCACCAGTGTGTGAATATGTGTGTGAATGGGTGGATGACTGGATATGTAAAGCGCTTTGGGGTCCTTAGGGACTAGTAAAAGCGCTATATAAATACAGGCCATTTACCATTTACCATTTACCATCTTCTTATGGCCTCAGATAGTGGACTCATCTCTGTGCTTGTCCTGCTAGACCACAGTGCAGTGTTCGATACTGTCGATCATAATATCCTATTAGAGCGATTAGAACATGCTGTAGGTATTACAGGTACTGCACTGCAGTGGTTTGTATCATATCTATCTAACAGACTCCAATTTGTGCATGTAAATGGAGAGTCCTCTTCACACACTGAGGTTAATTATTGAGTTCCACAGGGTTCAGTGCTAGGACCAATTCTGTTTACATTATACATGCTTCCCTTAGGCAGCATCATTAGAAGACATAGTATACATTTTCACTGCTATGCAGATGACACCCAGCTCTATCTGTCCATGAAGCCAGACAACACAGGCCAATTTGTTAAACTGCAGAAATGTCTTAACCCTCCTGCCATCCTTTAAAAAACTCACACCCATCACCCTAGGGACCATTCTCAGCCACGCCATAAAAAGACCATATATCCATATTTCATTCCACTTTAAATTAGCCAACCTTGTAAAACTACTTCTCCCTGAAATATTCATGTAAAGTTTTAATTATATTTTCGTTGTTTTAACCCTTCAAATCCCAGTGTTATTACATGAGCGCCCTGTGTTATAAGCCCCAAAAACCAAAAAACGAAACTAAATATTTCCACAAAAAACCAGTTGAAGTAATATGTGATTGTCATTATAAGTAGGCCTTTAGATGGACCAAAGATTGGCACCAACATACATTTTGACCTGCCATTATTTTTTTTTGCATTTTTTTTGCAATTTAAAAATTAAAACTTCAAGGCCCTGAGTCTTCATTGACATCCAAGAAAAGAAGAAAAAATAAAATCATATGATGATAATTTGGGGTTGAAAAATAGCGTTTATAATGGAAGTCAATGGGCAGAAAATGGTCCCCAGGGTGATGGGTGTGGGGATTTCTGCTGCTCAGCCATTTTAGGCTGATTTAAGGAATTCACACTGGAATATTAACATTGACAGGTAAAAACTATCCTGTGGCAAGTTTGGTTATATTCCACTGAACACAGTGGAAATGGCAGCCATTTAACACATAGCAGTGGCACAAAAAGGTCCCAAGAAGGCAGGAAGGTTAAAGACATAAAGACCTGGATGGCCGCTAACTTTCTGCTTCTTACTTCAGATAAAACTGAGATTATTGTACTCGGCCCTGAAAAGCTTAGAAATATGGTATCTAACCAGATTCTTACTCTGGATGGCATTACCTTGGCCTCCAGTAATGCTGTGAGGAACCTTGGAGTCATTTTTGACCAGGATATGTCCTTCAACGCACATATTAAACAAATATGTAAGACTGCGTTCTTCCATTTGCGCAACATCTCTAAAGTTAGAAATATCCTGTCTCTTAGTGACGCTGAAAAACTAGATCATGCATTTATTATTTCCAGGCTGGACTACTGTAATTCATTATTATCAGGATGTCCTAAAAACTCGCTGAAAAGCCTTCAGTTAATCCAAAATGCTGCAGCAAGAGTCCTGACAGGGACTAGAAAGAGAGAGCATATTTCTCCTGTTTTGGCTTCCCTTCATTGGCTTCCTGTTAAATCCAGAATTGAATTCAAAATCCTGCTCCTCACATACAAGATCTTAAATAATCAGGCCCCATCTTATCTTAATGACCTTGTAGTACCATATCACCCTATTAGAGCACTTCGCTCTCGCTCTGCAGGCCTACTTGTTGTTCCTAGAGTATTTAAAAGTAGAATGGGAGGCAGAGCCTTCAGTTTTCAGGCCCCTCTTCTGTGGAACCAGCTTCCAGTTTGGATTCGGGAGACAGACACTATCTCTACTTTCAAGATTAGGCTTCAAACTTTCCTTTTTGCTAAAGCATATAGTTAGGGCTGGACCAGGTGACCCTGAATCCTCCCTTAGTTATGCTGCAATAGACGTAGGCTGCCGGGGGATTCCCACGATGCATTGAGTTTTTCCTTTCCAGTCACCTTTCTCACTCACTATGTATTAATAGACCTCTCTGCATTGAATCATATCTGTTATCAACCTCTGTCTCTCTTCCACAGCATGTCTTTTATCCTGTCTTCCTTCTCTCACCCCAACCGGTCACAGCAGATGGCCGCCCCTCCCTGAGCCTGGTTCTGCCGGAGGTTTCTTCCTGTTAAAAGGGAGTTTTTCCTTCCCACTGTCGCCAAAGTGCTTGCTTATAGGGGGTCATATGATTGTTGGGTTTTTCTCTGTATCTATGAAGCGCCTTGAGGCGCCTTTTGTTGTGATTTGGCGCTATATAAATAAATTTGAATTGAATTGAACTGAATTGAGTCCTCCCTTTTGCCGCGAAAGTGCGGGCAATATTAGACTTCCCAGCTCCTCAAATGCGTTGAGAGCTGCATTGTTTTTTAGGCATGGCCGGTTACTACCGTAGTTTCTGCAAAAACTTCTCTGAGGTAGTAACCCCGTTTACCAGCCTTGCCAGTCCTAAGTCACTGTTCGTGTGGTCAGAGACATGTCAGTTTCCTCGGGTTTGATCCTGTACTTACTGACCCTGACTCTACATGTTCATTCAAGCTCGAGGTGGACGCCAGCGCTTTGGGGGCTGGCGCCATGCTCCTGTAGGAGGATGAACATGGCGTTGATCATCCTGTCTGTTTTTTTGTTTTTTTTTTTAATTCATAAAACACCAGCTACATTATAGCATGATTGAAAAGGAGGCTTAGAGCTTTGCTGCTCGCCTTGCAGCATTTCGAAGTGTACCTTGGGTCCAATCCTCTACTAACCATTGTATTTTCCAACCATAACCCCCTCGTGTTCTTATCTCAGATGCAGAACAGCAACCAATGGCTCATGCTCTGGTCTTTACTCCTCCAAGACTTTAACATTGAAATCTGTTAAAAGAAGGGCTTAGATAATGTCATGGCTGATGCGCTGTCTAGATCATGAATCAAACTTCCCGTTGAGGACGAAAAGTTTGATCTTGGATAGGGGGGTATATTATGATTCAGTGTTATGGATGTTTTGCACACCAGAGGGCGGCCACACCAGAGGGCGGCATAGTTTGTGTCCTGTGTCATTGATGTTATGTGGGTTTTGGGTGTAGGCTGACCATTGATGGAGGACTGGGAGAGGCCGGCTATAAATGAGGACCCTTCTGAACCGGGACACGCCTCACAACTACTTCCTGTTCCCAACGAACTGTGCATGTGGCTGCATATGAATCTGTATTCTGGAATGAGAAGCTTTTGCTGTGTTGTAAATAGTTTTGTTGTAAATAGTTGTAAATACTTTTACTCAGTAGATTTAGAGGTGAGAAGCCATTTTCTTTTGGAACCTTTTCTCCTGTTTTTGGTTAGGGAGGCAGGTGGGGGTTTTTCCGTGTAAGTAAGCCAGTTGCACTTCATTTCTAGAGAGTTTTGTTTGTTGTTTTGGCCATGCTCACCCTGACGCCCGCTACCTTTTGGGACTTAATAAACTGACTGGTTGTTGTAAATCTGTGGCAGTTTTTGGTTCGTCTTCCTTGAGAGCAGGGAGTGTGGGGGCACTTTCCTTTCTTTTCTTTTTTTTAATTTTCCTTGTGTTGCACACCGGTTTCCCCTGGGCTGGGGTGTAAGTTTAGCCTCCACACTCTAAGAAATAAAACGTTGGATTTAATTGACAAAGTTAAGGCAATCTTTTCCACAAAACCTGGTCAATTAAACATAAATCAATATGGTTGTTATCTGCAATTTCAATGGTGATGTATATCAGAAGTGAAATTGTTGTATAAAAGCAACAGCTTTCCTTTCATTGTTACTATTTAACACCATGTCCATTTGCACTATTTGCCTATTTTGCACCACTATGCCTTCTTACTTGAATATTGTATATTGTATATTGCATAGCTTTTTTTTTGTTATACGTAAAATTGTATTGTATTTATTTAAATTTTTACTTTTTAATTATTTTATTTGCATTTTTCTAATCACTAGGGTTTGAGAGTAACGCAATTTCTATTCTGTGTATGTCCTGTACATGTGTCAGAATTGACAAATAAAGTTGACTTGACTTGACTTGACCATTAATTAGAATTTAAACACTTTGTTCATTTTATTAACTGTATTGCTTTAGGTTCAATTGACAATATTAATTTGAATTTAATGGCACCATTTAGATTGCGTTTTGGACCTAATTAATTTGATTAATTATGATTTAATTAATAGTTTCATCTATATGCTAAATGTTTAGGTATCAACA
Organism: Copadichromis virginalis; assembly: GCF_057382275.1. Taxonomy (NCBI): domain Eukaryota; kingdom Metazoa; phylum Chordata; class Actinopteri; order Cichliformes; family Cichlidae; genus Copadichromis; species Copadichromis virginalis. The sequence goes on from NC_140624.1 coordinate 29,732,106, forward strand.
AAACAAGTCTAGAAAGGTTCCTGAGTTGTCATCTATACATTGTAATTAGGTGTTTGGACCTTTCAGAGGTCTTCAGCAAAGGTCTGACACTTAACTACAGAGTACAGGTGACAACTCAAGAACCTTTTTACACTTGCTCACACGTTACCATTTATAACATTCAAGATCCTTGCACTTCAATAGAAAACTCTTACGCCAAAGCTTACATAAAGTGTAAATGCAAAAAAAGGGTGCTGCATCAACAACTTTATTTACTGTGAGCCTTGACAAGGCAAAGCTTCTACAGGGAACAACACCGCATAAGGCAATATTAAATGCTTAAAGTTCATGAACAAAATTTAAACATTGGAAATAACTTTCCGAGTTTCAACAAAGTGACATTGTAAATCACTTAAATCACTGTATGTAATGCAATTACAGAAAATATTTAAGTGACACAAAAAGGTCAAAACGATTTAGTCCCCAGTTACAAAAATCTGATTCAGAATTTTAAGTTTTCTATTATATAATAAATTTTACAATAAAAAATGCGTATAGCAAATCTCAAAATATTCTTAATTAAATGCTAAGACCAAAAATCCAGTACTTAACTTGAGTACAGGTGACAACCTTAGAACCTTTTCACATTTGTTTGCACATACACTTTAACATTTATAACACTCAAGATCTTTGACCTGCAATGGAAACCTGGTACACGAGAACTAATATGAAGTGTAAATACAAAATAAATTGTGTTGCTTTAACAACTTGAACAAAAGCCTTCAATGAGGCAAAGCTTAAACAGGGAAACAACACTGCATAATGCAACATTAAATGGTGTGTAAAATAAAATGTAAACATCTGAAACAACTTTCCAGTTTCAACTAAGTGACAGTGCAGTGTAGTACAGTTGTAGGTCTGCAATGGCTACAGTCTGCAGAATTACCACAGCAACTCAAACTAAAGAAAATGTTGTGAAACAAGAAAATATATCCATCTGGGTAATTTTGTCCCCAGTTCAAAAAACTCAGTTTCTGAATTATGTTTTCTTTTCCACAATCAAAAAAAAAAAAAAAAAAAAAAAAAGCATTCAGTAAATCTCTTAAATATTAAAAGCTATGACAAAATATTTACAAACAAGGATCAACATATATACAATTTATAAACTTTTAAACAGTGAAACAGAGCACTTATTTTGGGGGACATTTTGATCTAGAAGAGTCATTGCGTCTCCTTTTGGCAGAGTTTGTTCTTCAGCACTTGTATTTTGTTAGACAGTTTTTTGTCTTCCAGTCCCATGAGCACCTTCTGGAAGAACTCAAATGTGTAGCGAAGTGGCTTTGGGTAACTCAGATTGAGGCAGTAAATTAGCCCAAACAAAAGTGCACACCCGCTCGCCACATCGTGAAGATCCTGCAAGACGGTGCATCTCTCGATAATGATGCCAACATCTTCAAGGGAGTCATCAGGCTGTGCTCCTTCATGGATTATTTTATAAACACCCAAATCCATCCTCTCGAGCTCTTCAGCTTCCGTCACGTTGAAAGCCTGAAAAGGACAGAAATATTTTAAATCAGTTGTATTTTGGTCATCGCATCATCTATCTATTCACTCCATTTTAGTTAAAATGGTCCACACTACCCTAATTACACATATCCCTGAATGAGACTGAGGAGAACAGACCAAAGAAAAATGTGGATTTAAGACTATCAAATAAAGACCAAGAAGAAGATACATGAAACATGGACAGAGGGCAGAAGGAGTATGCATTAATAATATTATCAATATTCTGCTGACCAGGGTCATTTTCTTTAGTTTCGCATAAAACAATGTAAGTGAATGGAAACAAAATCCTAGTATTTCCCATGCACTTTATTGTTGTAAGCTAATTTAAAGAAAACTGATTGCTGCCAGATCAGGAGAATGCCTGGGGCCTGTTTAGAAAATACATTTTTCAACTTACAAAACTCTGGGAATTATGACAGTCAAAATTTTACTGAGGGGTGGAATATCCCTTTAAAAATAAACTTACCATGTACTCTTTGATGAGATTTTCAGGGTTCTCATTCAGGTATATAATCACAGCTTTAAGGATGCATTCACGCTTCACTTCGATTCGGGAACTCTAAACAAAACAACACATGCAGCGCAATTACTTTTTTGAAGTTTTTAGAGACCCCCACAGAACTTAAGTCAATTTTTATTGTTGTTTAACCAATTCATAATTGTTTCTAAGTAAATTTTAAACATGCTTTTTGCAAGCAAGTAGTATTTTGTGTTAGAGAATGAGAAGCTTACCAATTCATACCCATAAAGATTATAAGTTATGAGTCCAATTACACTGATTGCGATACATTGGGTCGTGGAAAATGCAGCTTTAGCGTGGTGTACCACCCGAAAGAAGGAAGAAAAGTGTTGTTGCATAGGAGTGCTGTTCAAAGGAATCAAAAACATTTTGATAGAGATTTCCAAAAATTAATGACAAAAACTACACACTGTCACGTTAATATGAGGTATGCGGGCTACCACCACATTTGCAGTATTTATACCAAGAGTGAAAAAAAATAATCTATTGTGTCACTGAGTTGTGGCGAAATGTGAAATGTTGTCTGCCTTTGTCTTTTCTCAGTGTAGCTAATTATTCCTTTGGACAATTAATGAGTAACAAAAAAAAGAAAAGAAAAAAGCTACAATGCCAGCAGCGGCACTTATGGCCTCTAGGGGCATGAGTTACTTAGTTCTGCTTTGTGTCAGGACCAAATCCAGAATATAAGCCAAAAGCGAGATGAAAAGTATAACGCAGGAGAGAACAAGCATGAAATGACCCAAGAAAGTTAAAAATACAGGTTAATAACCAGACCTGAGATCAACCTGCAACTAATCTATTAGTTACAGAACATTTTAACAAGACAGAATACCTGTGAAATTGCAGACAACGCTGCTGTGATCCGCCACGCTGTTTCCCCTCCTTTTTTTTCGTAGAATCTTCATCAACTGGTCAGAGTACTGGTCAAGACTGCTCATGAATGTGGACAGCAGTGGAACTGTGGTGATTCGGGTGAACTCCGCATTGATCTACAAAGTTCAAAAATAAATTTTTTAAATAGTTCAGCTCAAAACGGGACTAAATCCAGACCAAACCTGATCTAATCCCAGACAAAAAGTTCTGGTGCTGTCCAGGTTTGATTTAAAGAAAAAAAAAAAAAAGGGGGGGGGGGGAATTGGTTAATCAGATGGGAATGTGCAAAATCAATTACGATTACAAAAAAGGAAAAAAAAAGATTTTTAAATCGACATAAGTTATTCCAACATGCCACCCAAAACATTTATAGATGGACCGGCAGAATCAGGTGGCTGCAAAAGAGTGCCTCACCCATGCAGTACAAAAAAAAAAAAAAAAAAAAAATATCACAAAATGCACAAATTTTGCACTTTAGTTGTAAAAGGAAACTGACGTGTATCATGTTAGCAACGTCCTGTTTTCCCAAAATTTTTCATTCTATTGGAGCTGCCCTTCTCACAACACAATTTAGCTGCACTAAGCTGAAAAGACATCAGCTCGGTGACATCAGCTTTGTAGCAGTACTTTTCTGTTCACGGCCAGTTTTTAACCAAGACTCAAACTCATACCTCAGGTACTTTGAAGAGGGCCGGCCATCTGCTCTTGAACTCTGCGATGAATGGCATCTCTTCAATCACCTCTCTTCTTCTGTGTGCAAATGTCTTATCCATCTTTGTTTTGATTATTTGATCGTTGTTTGTTTAAAGAGCAAAGCTTACAACACCACATTCATAACCTAAAAGACCAAATAAGAGAGTTCAAAATCTAAAATTGCGTATTAAGGAAAAAGTAAATAATATGAAAGCATTAGGTACCTTCAACATGCACTTTTGGAGCACAGCTCAAATCTCTGCAGCTCCAAATTCCACAACCAGCAACCTGAGAGAAAAAGAAAACCAGAAAAAATGAATCGTGTACAGTGAGACACATGCAAAGGGGTAGCACAGAGATGGTCTAAACTTAAGAACACTCCTGTTTCTTTTAAAATGTATTAAAATGTATTAATAATACAAGTTAAATTTCAAATTTCAAACGTTTGAAAATGTCATCGTTGTCCAAACAGGAACTTTAGAGTCTTGAGGTTTGTTGATATAAAGATTTTAAAATGGCAGAGCTGATCCAAAAGTGTTTGTGTGGGAAGCTAACATGAAGGTGTTTAAAAGAAAACACACACACAAAAAAAATTAAGAACACAAAAAAATAAGAACGCACACAAACACAAAGAGCACACAAACACAAAGAACACAGAAACATCAATGTCCCAGGCAGGATGTAGACCCAAACGCAGGACTCGAACTGAAAGAGGCTACTTTATTGCAGTAGAAAGAATTCCACAAAAACATAAAGTTGCAAAAAACAAAACCACATTAGAAACTAAAAACTATTAATAAAAACTCTGGGAAACCTGGAAACTCAAGGAGCACGGAAGCCAGCACAGCATGGTGAGGGAACAACACAACAGAGAGCAAAGGAGAACACAGGGCTTATATACACAGGGGAGTAATCAGGGAATGGGAAACAGGAGACACAACTGTGAGAAATTAGACTAACGAGACAGGGGAGACGTAAAACTGAACACACTGACATCAGACTGGGATTATCAAAATAAAACAAAACACAAAACAAAGCACAAAGATGTAGACTTGACACTGAGAGGCAGGCTGAAAGAATATAACACATGGAACGCAGAGATGACAGAGACTTAAAGAAGAATTAACATCAAATTAAACTCATGACCAGAGCAAAACTGAAACATCGATTTCGATTAGTACTCGTCAAAACAGGATAGCTAAAGAATCAGACATAAATCATAATTGAGAAAAACACAAAAACATAAGAAATGATGGGTCAAAATGACCCAGAACCATGACAAACAAGATCACAAAAAACATCAAGAACACAAAAACACCAAGAACACAAAAAACATCAAGAACACACAAGCACCAAGAACACACAAACACCAAGAACACATAAACACCAAGAACACAAAAAACACCAAGAAATCACAAACATCAAGAACACAAAAACATCAAGAACACACGAACACCAAAAACACAAAAAACATCTAGAACACAAAAACACCAAGAACACCAAAAACATCAAGAACACAAAAACACCAAGAACACACAAACACCAAGAACACAAAAACATCAAGAACACACAAAAACCAAGAACACACAAACACTAAGAGCACAAAAAACATCGAGACCATGAAGACCTTCAGTAATAGTAATAAATCACATAGCAATAGTACAATAGTACACCCAAGTAGTTGTAAAAAGCATGATAATATATTAAGCAATCCAAAGTATTCAGAATACGTTACTCTCATTCAGTAACGTAACGGAATACGTTACAAAATACATTTTGGGGCATGCATTCTGTAATCTGAAGAAAAAACACCAAGAACACAAAAAACATCAAGAACACAAACACACCAAGAACACACAAACACCAAGAACACACAAACATCAAGAACACAAAAACATCAAGAACACACAAGCATCAAGAACACAAACACACCAAGAACACAAACATCAAGAACACAAACACACCAAGAACACAAAAAACATCAAGAAAACACAAACATCAAGAACACAAAAACATAAAGAACACAAAAACACCAAGAACACAAAAAACACCAAGAACACAAAAAACATCAAGAACACACAAACACACCATGAACACACGAACATCAAAAACACACAAACATCAAGAACACAAAAACACCAAGAACACAAAAAAACATCAAGAACACAAACACCCAGACCACAAAAAATAAAGAACACAAAAACACGAAGAACAAAAAAAACATCAAGAACACACAAACATCAACAGCATAAAAAAAAGAACACAAAGACATCAAGAACACAAAAACATCAAGAACACACAAACACCAAGAACACAAAACACCAAGAACACAAAAACACCAAGAACACAAAAAACATCAAGAACACACAAACACCAAGAACACAAAAAACATCAAGAACACACAAATATCTTACTTACTTACTACTTAGACTTAGTTCCTCCTACGCCGGGCGGCGCATCGGGCAGCTAGTGATCTCCATCGATGTCGGTCAGCAGCGACTGTTTCAGCTTCGTCACAGGCAATGTCGACAGTTCTCAGATCGTCCATAAATGTTCGACGCCATTGCCGGTCCCAAGCCCGGATGAGAAAGGAGGAGGGTTGGGCGTGGGGCTAGCAACCCCACCCTGTAAAAACTCCAAATGCTACGGAAACAGCAAGTGAACCTCAGTATCGACTGAATCAGGGCGAAGATGATCGGTAACCCTTAATGACGGCAGTGGAGAAAAGCCCTCGGGTCGTCCACTGCCCGATGCGTCGACCAATTTTCGACCCAAAAGAAACAACACACAAACATCAAGAACACAAAAACATAAAGAACAGAAAAACATCAAGAAAACAAAAGCATAAAGAACACAAAAACACCAAGAACAGACAAACATCAAAAACACAAAAGCACCAAGAACATAAAAAAACATCAAGAAAACACAAACATCAAGAAGACAAAAACATAAAGAACACAAAAACACCAAGAACACCAAGAACAAAAAAACATCAAGAACACAAACATCAAGAACACAAAAACATAAAGAACACAAAAACACCAAGAACACAAAAACACCAAGAACATAAAAAAAATCAAGAACACATAAGCATCAACAACACAAAAACACCAAGGGCACAAAAAAAATCAAGATCACAAAAACACCAAAAACACACAAACATCAAGACCACAAAAAACATTTACAACACACAAAATCACCAAGAACATAAAAACACCAAGAACACATAAACACCAAGAACACACAAAAACCAAGAACACAAAAACACCAAGAACACAAAAAGCATCAAGATCACAAAAACACCAAGAACACAAAAAACATCAAGAACACACAAACACCAAGAACAAAAAAACATCAAGAACACACAAACATCAAGAACACACAAACACCAAGAACACAAAAAACATCAAGTACACAAAAACTCCAAGAACACACGAACACCAAGAAGAATTGAACACCAAGAACACACAAACACCAAGAACAAAAAAACCCACCAAGAACACAAAAACATCAAGAAAACACAAACACCAAGATCACAAAAACATGAAGAACACACAAACATGAAGAACAAACAAACACCAACAACACACGAACACCAAGAACACAAAAAACATCAAGAACACAAAGACACCAAGAACACACAAACACCAAGAACACAAAAAACATCAAGACCATGAAGACCTTCAGTAATAGTAATAAATCACACAGCAATAGTACTATAGTACACCCATGTAGTTGTAAAAAGCATGATAATATCTTAAGTAATCCAAAGTATTCAGACTACGTTACTCTCATTCAGTAACGTAACGGAATACGTTACAAAATACATTTTGGGGCATGCATTCTGTAATCTGAAGAACACACATATACCAAGAACACAAAAACACCAAGAACACACAAATATCAAGAACACAAACACACCATGAACACACAAAAACCAAGAACACGTGAACACCAAAAACACAAAAACATCAAGAACACAAAAACACCAAGAACACAAAAAAACATCAAAAACAAACACACAGACCACAAAAAATCAAGAACACAAAAACACCAAGAACACAAAAACACCAAGAACACACAAACATCAAGAACACAAACACACCATGAACACAAAAACATCAAGAACACACGAACATCACAAACACAAAAACATCAAGGACACAAAAACGAAGAACACAAAAAACATCAAGAACACAAACACACCAAGAACACAAAATCACCAAGAACACAAAAACATAAAGAACACATAAACACCAAGAACACACAAACACCAAGAACACACAAACATCAAGAACACAAAAACACCAAGAACACACAAACACCAAGAACACAAAAACATCAAGAACACACAAACATCAAGAACACACAAACATCAAGAACACAAAAAACCTCAAGACCATGAAGACCTTCAGTAATAGTGATAAATCACACAGCAATACTACAATAGCTTTTTACAACTACCCATGTAGTTGTAAAAAGCATGATAATATCTTAAGTAATCCAAAGTATTCAGAATACGTTACTCTCATTCAGTAACGTAACGGAATACGTTACAAAATACATTTTGGGGCATGCATTTTGTAATCTGAAGAACACACAAACACCAAGAACTCAAAAACACCAATAACACAAACACACCAAGGACACACAAACATCAAGAACACAAACACACCAAGAACACACAAACACCAAGAACACAAAAAACATCAAGAACACAAAAACACCAAGAACACAAACACACCATGAACACACAAAAACCAAGAACACATGAACACCAAAAACACAAAAACATCTAGAACACACAAACATCAAGAACATCAAGAACACAAACACACCAAGAACACACAAACACCAAGAACCCACAAACATCAAGAACACACAAACACCAAGAACACAAAAACATCATGAACACAAAAACACCAAGAACACACGAACATCAAGAACACAAACACACCATGAACACAAAAAAACATCAAAAACAAACACCCAGACCACAAAAAATCAAGAACACAAAAACACCAAGAATACAAAAACACCAAGAACACACAAACATCAAGAACACAAACACACCATGAACACGAAAACATCAAGAACACACGAACATCACAAACACAAAAACATCAAGAACACAAAAACGAAGAACACAAAAAACATCAAGAACACAAACACACCAAGAACACAAAATCACCAAGAACACAAAAACACTAAGAACAAAAAAAACATCAAGAACACACGAAAAGCAAGAACACATGAACACCAAGAACACAAAAACACCAAGACCAAAAAAAACACCAAGAACACAAAAACATAAAGAACACACAAACACCAACAACACACAAACACTAAGAACACAAAAAACATCAAAAACACACAAACACCAAGAACACAAAAACATCATGAACACAAAAACACCAAGAACACACGAACACCAAGAACAAAAAAAAAACATCAAGAACACACAAACACCAAGAACACACAAACATCAAGAACACACAAACACCAAGAACACACAAACATGAAGAACACAAAAACACCAAGAACACACAAACATCAAGAACACACAAACATCAAGAACACAAATACATCAAGACCATGAAGACCTTCAGTAATAGTAATAAATCACACAGCAATCGTACAATAGTACACCACACAACACACAAACACTAGTGATGGGATTTCCGGCTCTTTTTAGAGAACCAGCTCTTTCGGCTCGGCTCACTAAAAAGAGCCGGCTCTTTCAGCTCCAAACCGGCTCTTCGGGTTGATTTTTTTTTTTTTGCTTTAATTTATTATTAACAATAATATAAAATTATGCACAAAAGGAATTATTAATTGTAAAAAAAAGTGGTTTTATTTATCAATGTTTATATATAAATATATGCGGTGGCCCCTAGAGACAAAGTACGTACAATTTCAAAGCATGTACAAACTCCAAAACACATTTCTAGCGGTAACTGAACTTCCAAAACAGAGCTACCTAGATCACTTAAATTACACAATTGAAAGCATATGTGTATTGCTTGTGTATTTATACACAAGCACTCATATATATTCAAATAATTAAAAAAAAAAGTTCATTTACCTGTTACTACCACACACAAAATCTGGTCGTTGGTACTTGCTGGCTTGTGTAGCCACTAGGTAACAAAAGCTCAACACTCCGCCTAGCAACCTGGAGCACTTCTGTTGTGTTTTGTACATGTTTTGAGTTTTTATGTGCTTCTGAGTTTTTACGTGTTTTGGAGTTTGTACGTGCTTCAGAGTTCGAACGTGTTTCAGAGTTCGAACGTGTTTGTACGTGCTTTGTCTCTTGGGGCCACTGTAAACATACTTTTATTTATTCACTCCGCATAAAATGTAATAAATAAATCATATTGTGGCATGCAGAGGAATCTTAACAAAGAAGCTCACAGAGAGAGATTGAACTTGTTATTCAACCCCAAGCTCGTAGGGGGAGCTCTTTATTAAAACACTTGCCGGTGCTACAATGTGCCTCAAGGTTCAACAACAGCACAACAGAAGTCACTCATGGTACAGCACTCTCTCTACAAAACAACAACTGTCAGTGGCTCTGCACCACAGCGTAAACACAACATTCAAGATAACAGTTAAAAGTAACGTAACCATAAACAATAAAACAAGAACATTTAAACAGCAGCACATGTCCCAAGGCCATTACATCCTCACCTGATCTAGTCCCCCATTAGATCCCCCCCCCCGCAGTTACCCTGTACCACATATCTAGCCCCTTCTGAAGAAGAGCAATTTGGATTGTAATGATTTTAATAACTACAGACCTGTATCCAACTTACCATTTTTAAGTAAAGTCTTAGAAAAACTTGTTTTTACTCAGATTACTGATTTTCTCAATGATAGACAGATCCTGGAGATATTCCAGTCTGGATTTAGGGTGAACCACAGCACAGAGACTGCTCTCCTAAAGGTTTTAAATGATCTTAGATGTAACTGGGACGCCCAAAAGCTCTCAGTCCTGGTGCTACTGGATCTAAGCGCAGCCTTTGATACAGTAGACCACGCTATTCTTTTAAACAGACTAAAACACATGGTGGGCCTCTCTGGTGCTGTACACAACTGGTTCACTTCCTATCTCTCTGACAGAACTTTTATGGTGAGTATGGATACATGCTCCTCTAAGATCCATGAAATGACATGTGGTGTGCCTCAAGGGTCGGTTCTAGGCCCTGTACTTTTTAATTTGTATATGTTGCCTCTCGGCAGTGTCATCAGGAGGCATGGAGTGAACTTCCACAGTTACGCTGATGACATGCAGCTGTACATCTCCGTGTCTCCTGATGACACCAGACCAATGGATGCCCTTTTTAACTGTATCTTGGATATAAGATCTTTGATGGCAGAAAACTTTTTACAGCTTAACCAGGACAAGACTGAAGTTTTAATTGTCGGTCCTGAGGCTCAGAGAGAGAAACTCTTGTCTAAATTAGAGGCATTTTCACTATGTCCTTCGCTACAAGTGAAAAACCTGGGTGTTATTTTTGACTCTGAGCTTGGTTTTATCCCACATGTTAAACATGTAACCAAAATTGGATTTTATCATCTAAAAAATATAGCCAGAGTCCGCCCTATTCTCTCTCGGGCCAACACGGAGATGCTGATGCATGCTTTTATTACCAGTCGCATTGATTACTGTAATGCCCTGCTCTCTGGTCTTCCTAAGAAGAATATTTCAACTTTACAACTCTTGCAAAACTCGGCAGCTCGTGTGCTGACGAAGACCAGAGGGCGGGCCCACATTACACCGGTTTTAGAATCGCTGCACTGGCTCCCCGTGTGTTTCAGGATCGATTTTAAAGTTCTTTTATTGGTTTTTAAATGTCTTAATGGTCTTGGGCCTTCTTATCTCTCAGATCTGCTTTTACCATACGGACCCTGAGGTCCTCTGGCACTGGCCTTTTGATTGTCCCTAAAGTCAGGACACATACTCACGGAGAGGCAGCTTTTCAGTGGTATGGTCCTCGTCTGTGGAACAGCCTGCCGGAGGAGCTCAGGGCCGCAGAGAACGTACATGTTTTTAAGAACAGGCTCAAGACCCACCTTTTTAATTTAGCTTTTACTTAGCGTTTATTTATTTTTTATGCTTATTTATTCTATCCTGTTATTCTATTATTAATTTAGGATTTACCTAATATTTTTTGATTTTATTCTTATTCATTTTTTAATCTTCTTACTCTATTTATATTTATATTTATATTGTATCCTGTTCTTATTTATTTTATCATTTTACCCTGTATATATCGTATTGCGTCATATCTCCAGTGTTTCCTCGGAGGGCGCTCTCTGCACCGGGGCTGTTATTGACCGTGGCTGCTGGTCTCTGGGGTCCTCTCAGCCTGGTTGGGGGGCTCCTTGGCCTCCCTCCTGCTGTGTGCCCAGCCCGGAGGCTGCGGTCTGTGACCGGCTCCCGGTGCAGACGGCTCTCTGTTATAATGTTTCCTCACTTGGCTCATGCGAGCCCAGCCCAATTTTTACTCTTTAAGTGTGCGCGTGTGTGTATGTGTGTGTGGGTGGGGGTGGGGGGATATATGTGTATTGAGAGTGTGGGGAGTGAGTTGGAGGGTGGGGTGGGCTGCTTTTAACTATGTAAAGCACTTTGTGCTACATTTTTTCTGTATGAAAAGTGCTTTATAAATAAAGATTGATTGATTGATTGATTGATAATGGGAGAGAACTAGCTGCTCCCCAACACGCCACAATATAATACAAAAACCAACTATTCAACACAACTTTTAACTATTTAAATTTTCAGCTTTTTCCTTTTAAACAAATTTAAAGTGAAACAACACAAAACACTGCAAACCACAATGCAATTAAATATAAATTAAAATATGAAAACAAAAAGAAGATGCATATTCTCTGTCATATGGGCCTGCATGAATAAACTTTCTGAATCCTTTATCATCTGCAACTGAAAATAGTTGTGGATGATTACTATACCTTTCTAATGTGACGTTGTTTCCCTGGCTCTCTTTCTCTGTCTCTCCCTCCCGCTCTGTTCCTGCGCTACTGCAAGTGTAACTACCGCCCTTCCCCCCTCTTCCCAGCGCAAAACACAAGGGTCGCGTGCAGAGTGAAGCGGAAAAAAAGTGCGAGAGAGAGAGAGGGTGAGAGAAAGAAAAAAAACCCCACGGTTCGCGATAAGGAGCCGGCTCGCGTTGTTCACGTCAAAGATCCGGCTCTAAGAGCCATTTTGTTCGCGACCGACACATCACTAACAAACCCAAAGGATACAGAGATACACCGAGCAGGACTTCTGGTAAATCTGTCAGTGGTAAATAATATTATTATTATTTACCACTATTATTATTTACCACTGGTAAATATTAATATAATATTATCTAAATAATTTTGTTTAGATAATAGAGAGATGCTATTTTGGTCGTCCCTGGTTCATGCTCCGCAGAGTGACTGACTAACCTTCAACAGAGTCCCTTTGAAAGACACAGATACGATTCTTCTGATCCAGCGCTGAGCGCACATGTTAAACTCAAATGACCGCGTGTGAGTGTGTGTGTGTGTGTGTGTGTGTGCACTGATCCCTGTGAGTTCACAGCTTGGGCTGCTATGAACACTCACTTGATCAGTTTTTTTACTCTTGGATCGATCTGATGTCTGCATATGGTCACAGAAATGGCTGTGTTTGGAATACAGCACCCATTTCACTAGTCTCACTGGTCGTGTCACGGACAAACAACCTGCTGCTTAACACCGAGAAGACCAAGGAGCTCATCGTGGACTACAGGAGGAATGCTGACCCACATCCACCCATCCACATTAAGGGGACGGCTGTGGAGCGTGTGAGCAGCTTCAAGTTCCTGGGAGTCCACATCTCCGAGGATCTCACCTAGACGACCAACTGCTCCAAGCTGGTCAAGAAGGCTCACCAGCGCCTCTTCTTCTTGAGGACTCTGAGGAAGAACCACCTGTCCTCAGACATCCTGGTGAACTTCTATCGCTGCACCATCGAGAGCATCCTGACCAACTGTATAACAGTCTGGTACGGGAACTGCTTTGCCTCGGACCGGAAGGCGTTGCAGAGGGTCGTGAAAACTGCCCAGCGCATCGCCGGAGCACCACTTCCTGCCATAAAAGACATCTACAGGAAGCGGTGTCTGAAAAGGGCTGGGAAAATCATCAAAGACCCCAGTCACCCATCACATGGACTCTTTACCCTCCTTCCCTCTGGGAGGCGCCACAGGAGCCTCCGGACTAAGACCACCAGCTTCTTCCCCACAGCTGTCAGACTCCTGAACTCTGCCTCCTGACATCTGACCCACGTTAAACTCATGGACTGAACATACACACACCCACAATGGACAACTGTACCCTCAAACACACAATAATAACATGGACTGAACCACCACTCACAACCACTAGCACTTTATATAGCCATCTACACCCTCACTTATCTTAACTGCACTACTGTATAGCTCTGTGTAAATAATCATTCTGTACATTCGATAATCTTTAATCCTACAACTGTTTACAACTTGCATAGTTCCCATTTCTGTATAGCTGTATATCTCAGATTCTGTAAAGTTATTTATTTCATATTCTGTATAGTTTTTCATATTTATATCCTGTTCATAGCCTGTACATAGCTTGTACTCACTACAGCCTGTACATACTTATAGTTATAGAATATTCACAACATACTTCATACCGTGTACATTATAACGTACCATAATAGACCCATTTCTGTAATATACTTACATATCTATACCATTGCTAATATATATTGTAATATATCTATATCACTAAAGCACTTCTGGATGGATGCAAACTGCATTTCATTGCCCTGTACCTGTGCATGTGCAATGACAATAAAGTTGAATTCTATTCTATTCTATTCTATTCTCTTCTATTCTAAACAGTGACATCACCACAATCCTGGCAATTTTATTTATAAAGCACATTAACTCAATGTGCTTAAGACATAAAACCATTAAAAACAGGCTTATACTTGAACAGTCATTCAGTGTAAGCCTGCGGGACCACTGAGCTGAAAGCGCACTCTGATCTGATTCTACATCAGTTCAAAGAGGTCTAATGGGGTTAAAGATGCCCAGTTAGACCAAACAGTCGACGGCCTTCAGCTTCCCATTGCTGTTTTATTTGCAAAACTGAGTTATATGTTTTAACCAACAGGGTCTAAGTCACAGAGTAAACATCATAGTGCATTCATTAAGACTTCAAACTAATTAACCCACAGGCTTCTGTCCAAGATTCAACAAGTTTATTGTCATATACACTGCGTGTGTCCAATCACATTTCCTTGAGCAGTCTCCCCCTGCTGGCCATTACAGAGAATATAGATTTAATATAAATTTAATACATAGAGACTTAAATAATTAGATCTTTCAGAGGCAGTCCTGGAATGTCGTCCTGTACTGGTGCAGCTCCTTTAACTTGATGGTCGTCTCCAGGTGTTGGAAGAAGCTGCAGGCAGGTAAACCTGGTGCATCGTTCAGGTGAAAGCGTTCAGGTTTGCGTGGGCAAGAAACAAACCTCTGTTTTCAGTCTGAGGCTGGCAGAGTTCATTCTGTTTCCTTTGAGTGTTTTCCCTCAGATGCCCTAGGATGTTACAGTAGAAGAATGCACTGACAGTCTCACCCTGGGAGACAAATAAACACTGCACAACACAATGAATGTAAAGAAAAAGAATAATAGAAGACGAGCACTGCAGTCTCAGTCCTCACCTCACCTGCTGCCTTCAGGTTTGGAAGCACTGAAAACTATTAGGTCCCAGCTGGAGATCAGCAGCAGCCACCAGCCGGCATCTCGCCCTCGTAGGTGGGTCCAACTCCAACTGAAAACAGTGTGCTAATACATGAAACTGATTGTGTTCATAGTCAACGCATACTTCACTGAAAGGGTCACTGGAACTATTTTATCTGCTTTATGTTTCAGACTGAAGCTCTGAGAGTGACACTCTCTGTATGTGACCCACATGTTACCTTCAGCTTGTCTCTTTCTTTCTGACTTGTTTGGCAGGCCTGACGTGGTAACAAACACCCAGAGCCAAAAACACAAAACAGAGTGACACCCCAATACTTCAGCGAGATATGAATCAATATGGATGGAGACAGCCCAAATCTGGCTCCAGCCCTTCCCTGGGCTTACAGGCACCGATACAAGAACACAAAATCAATACTCACTCTGAAGCTCTTTCAGAGGAATCTCATCTGCCAGTAACAAGCCTCCAGTCTACTGCTCGACACTCAGTTATCCTTGTTTAAATCAAGTTTAATGCATAATAAGGGTCTTTGTAGCAGCTGTAACAAGCTCGTATAATCAGCGAACAAAGACTGGAAATACTCTTAAAGGAAAATGTGAAGACAGAAACTCGAATTTGCCCTCAGCTAAACGGAATATCCTGAAACAAAGAATAGTTTTACACTCTGAGAAAAACAACACCGATATACATCAGCTACAGATACATCAGAGCCAGCAGCAAGTCCCAGAGTTACCCACAGAAACAAGCTGGCCAAGCACCGGGGAACACATTTCCCCGGTGCTCGCCTCTCTTCATTGGCTCCCTGTCCACTTCAGAATTAACTTTAAAATTATATTGTTGACCTACAAAGCCCTGAATGGACAGGCTCCCGGGTATTTGTTTGACCTCTTGCAGACTTATACCCCCTTTAGATCTCTTAGATCAAGTGATCTTTTGCTTTTAGCTGTACCAAGGTCGAGGCTGGTTCATAGAGGCGATCGAGCATTTGCAGTCGTAGCGCCTAAGCTGTGGAATAATTTACCCCTATACATCAGACAGGCTCCCACTGTCAATCTTTTTAAATCTTATCTTAAAACGCATTTTTATTTACTGTCTTTTAATACAGCATGAGAGTTATTTATTATTTTATTAGGTATGTTGTATTCTTGTACAGTTTTTTTATTATGTATGTTGTATTCTTGTACAGCACTTTGGTCAACGCTCCTGTTGTAATTAAATGTGCTATATAAATAATTAAACCATTAAACCATTACAGCCTGATACACAAACTGTTTGGTCTCTGTGGACAATTTGCTTGTTTATAACAACATGTGTTTATAACTCACCTGTTTAAACTATATTAAGCTATTCTCTGCTAGTCTTCACCCCAGCTAACTGGAGTCCCTGAACTGGACCTCTGGACCATATTTGTGCTGTTGGAGCTTTTTTGAGCATTTTTAATGATATCATCTGACCAATAATATGGCTGCTGTGAGGTTGATGTACTAACAGACGTCCAAGAAGGCTGAGCTTCAGTTTTGGTGTTAGAAATTCTCTGTGATCATGGCAGTCATGAAGCTACAATCTAGGCGTCAGTGGGTAATGGTCTAGCGACTATGCCAGTCTTGATCTGAAGTTTACAGCTAGGTTTTTTTGTCTTTTAAAGCAAATGTTAATTCAAAAGTCAATGAATGGCGAGTCCACATCCAGAAGCAAAAGAAAGCCTGCATGTGCAAAAGGAATATTCCAATATTCCAAACCGGCTCTGAATCCAACCAATCTGCTGAGTGACATTTCACATTGTATTTGGGACTTTGATGTGGACGGTTTACGTCAGATGGTTGTTGTAGGTCAGACTCCTGCCGACCCAACTGGTTTGATCCCTGCATTCTTCTGCTGGAGTAAATAAGACGTTCAGTAAAATCCTTCAGTGCCGATGATTAGCCTGTTAGCACCATCTGAAATAGAGATGGCACGATACCACTTTTTTATGTCCGATACCGATATCATAAATTTGGATATCTGCCGATACCGATATGAATCCGATATAGTGTTTTTTAATCAACAAAACTGTTTTTTAAATATCTTGCTGCATTTTGTATAAGTTCATACTCAAGTTTAAAACAACAACTACACTAAAGCTATTCTGTTATACCTGTATGCAAAAAAAAATATTTCATATTTCAGCAATACTGATCAATCTAATAAACTTAAACCTACACCATCCTCCCTATTCTGGTATTTTAAAGAGTACTTAGCATAAATATTAAGCAACCTAACTAATAGGGTTCCAACTCCCAGCAACAACAAAAATAAATAAATAAAAAATAGGGAACCACCCCTCACGCTCCACCTCATGATGCTTAATCGCCGTAATCAACCTTAATTTGATGCAGTGTGAAAAAAAATGCACAGAAATCAATTATTTTTCAAGAAATATTAAATAGATTCAACATCTTTCTTCAACAGAATTGCAGACTGCACAGATGGTACCTTCCCAAAGGAAAAAGTACTATAGCTTACTAGGGTATATATATTAGACTTAACAGTTACTATATACAGTAATTGACTTCTATTCATTTTACATCAAATTAAAACTTTGGGTGTCAGATAATTATTTATTAAAAGCTAGACATTTTAAATGAGAATAAGAAAGAAAAGTATGTCTTTGTGCCCCCTTTTCCCTGTTAATGCCCTATCGGCCCCCCTGGCTAAACTTTGCTAGATCCGCCCCTGCACAGTTACCAGCCGTCAGCTACATAGAAAAAGATCCTGGTGTAGAAAGTAATATTAAATACATTCTAACAACAGCTGATCAAGCTTAAACGTGCTGCTGTTGTTCAGCCGCTGGTTTCCTCTTTCTGGTGCAAAGTGGGCCAAAAGCAAACCAGAGAGACGGACTTGCGACAGAAAAGCCGATCAGCTGATCGTTAAGCAGTTTCATGATTGAAGTAGCAGCAAGAAGAGGCAGTCGTTTGTTAAGCTTAACGCAGGAATGCTTTACAAACATTCAGAGATGGACTTACACACTTGCTTTACTTCTCTCGGGATAACTTTGTCGGAGATGAAATGCCGGGTTGCTAGCGAAGCTCCAAATGCTATCCAGACCACCGACAGGTCCCGCATGCCACAGCCACTCTATCACGTGATGCATACTGCTCCGACGTGCTAACGTTCTGAGGTGAGTTACGGCGTGTTGCAAGTTTTGTGAGGTGCTTTCGTGATATTTAATGGATCGGATTAAATTTTTTATTTTTCTCCGATATCCGATCCAGTAATTTAGGTCAGTATCGGACCGATACCGATACGTAATATCGGATTGGTCCATCTCTAATCTGAAACATCTCTTTGTGATAAATGTGACAAAATGTCAGATGCTTTCTGCCCGTAAAGGTCAGAGTCAAGCTGTTTGAACTGGTTCTTGACAGGTTTAGGACGGTTTAGTTTAGGCCAGGTCTAACACACTTTAGAAGCTTGTCAAAACCAGCTGTTGACCTATACACACGCACACACACACACACACACACACACACACGTGTATATGTACAGGGTGGGCCATTTATATGGATACACCGTAATAACATGGGAATGGTTGGTGATATTAAAGTCCTGTTTGTGGCACATTAGTATATGTGAGGGGGCAAACTCCTCAAGATGGGTGGTGACCATGGTGGCCATTTAGAAGTCGGCCATCTTGGATACAACTTTTGTTTTTTCAATAGGAAGAGGGCCATGTGACACATCAAACTTATTGGTAATGTCACAAGAAAAACAATGGTGTGCTTGGTTTCAACGTAACTTCATTCTTTCATGAGTTATTTACAGGTTTCTCCTTGTTCACATGTCGAAGAGGTTAACACGTGAGGAGCGGATCGAAATTGTGTTGATATCTCGTGAACGCAGTAAACAGGTCATTGCAGCAGATTTCAATGCAAGACACCCTACGAGACCACCCATCTCCCATGCTACAGTTGGCAAACTGTGTCGTGAAACTGGTTCAGTGTTGGATTTGCCAAAATGTGGACACAAGAAAACTGTCACTAATGAAGAAACATCAGTGGCTGTTCTAGCTTCATTCAGCAAGAGCCCACAGTGTAGCACTCGCCGCATGTCACTGGAGAGTGGCATTAGTCGAACATCCCTTCGGCGGATATTAGCTACTCACAAATGGCACCCTTACAAACTCCAGCTGCTGCAGCATCTCAACGAGGATGACCCAGATCGGCGCACAGAATTTGCAGAATGGGCAAAACAAAAATTGGAACAGGACCCTCAGTTCACGCAGAAGATTTTGTTCAGTGATGAGGCAAACTTTTATGTGAATGGTGAAGTTAACAAACAAAACCACCGCTATTGGTCTGACACTAACCCACATTGGATGGATCCCTCCAAGACTGTTGGAACAACAAAAGTGATGGTTTGGTGTGGTATATGGGGTACAACGATAGTGGGTCCATTCTTCATCAATGGAAACATCAAGGCCACTGGATATTTGAAATTGCTACATGATGATGTGTTTCCCTCTTTATGCACTGAAGCTGGCACGTTCCCTGAGTTTTTCCAGCAAGATGGTGCACCACCACATTATGGGTGCCAGGTCCGAGCATTCCTAGATGAACAGTTTTCTGGAAAGGTCGTCGTGGGCCAGTTGAATGGCCCCCAAGGTCTCCCGATCTGACCCCCTTAGACTTTTATTTTTGGGGTCATCTGAAGGCAATTGTCTATGGTGTGAAGATACAAGATGTGCAGCACCTGAAACTACGGATACTGGATGCCTGTGCTGGCATTTCTCCTGCGGTGTTGCTATCAGTGTGTGAAGAGTGGGAGAAGAGGGTTGCATTGACAATCCAACACAATGGGCAGCACATTGAACACATTTTATAAGTGGTCAGAAACTTGTAAATATCTCATGAAAGAATGAAGTTACGTTGAAACCAAGCACACCATTGTTTTTCTTGTGACATTACCAATAAGTTTGATGTGTCACATGGCCCTCTTCCTATTGAAAAAACAAAAGTTGTATCCAAGATGGCCGACTTCTAAATGGCCACCATGGTCACCACCCATCTTGAGGAGTTTGTCCCCTCACATATACTAATGTGCCACAAACAGGACTTTAATATCACCAACCATTCCCGTGTTATTACAGTGTATCCATATAAATGGCCCACCCTCTATATCTATCTCTATATATATGCAATTCACACAAAATGACCTGATTGTATTAAAGACAAACAGAAAGAGAGGTTCCACCTCGACAAATGCCGTGTGAAGATTCATATGACGAAGAAGTATTTGATGATATTTCGAGGAAATCAGAGTCCTCAGGTAACAAGAAGAAGCATCCACTGAGTGCATTTCAACTGTTTTGCAGCCATTTCTCTCTGGAAGTGTTACCTGTATTTCTTTCCTGTTTTGTATTAAGATGAGCAGATTTGCGTGAAAACTTTACCAGTGGTGTTGAATGGCCTAACTGATTAATTTTGGGAGGTTTTTTCCATCAAAGGTGTGGTTGGTCGGGGTCAGAGTCATTGTCATCTTTGTTCCACCAACCATTCATGTTCTGTGAAGGCTTCTTATTTCTCTGAGGAGGTCCCATCTTTTAATAGCAGCGGTTTCTCAGACGAGCGTGCAATCGATGGCATGATCTGACTCCGTCTCGGGATCAGTAATTGTGTTCAAATATTTTGCACTTGTCTTTGTCTTTGCTCTCTCTGCAGCTGAAGTGTCCATGTGTAATTTGTCTGCATCTGTGAATGTCAGCTGCTGTCTGCACTCGTCTCTGAGCAATCTGGCATCTTAAAAAGCTTGGCCTGACAAGTAAATAGCTGAAAATTGCCTCAGACAAGATTTGTTTTGGCTTTTTGTTTTGATTTTTGCAGAAATTACATTCCTTTTAGGAAATGGCAAGAAGATAGCTGCGGGTGAAGTCGGCGGCATGCAAGGCCATCCTCATTTAAACTTTGGACATTTCAGCAGTGCGTCTTTGTCTTTGGCATAATGTCAGCTGTGCAGGATGCACAGACAGAGGTCCGATGATGACGATAACACCTGAGAATATTAACAACATCCCACGGTCCTGCGGACAGTTTATCCTCTGAACTCGGGAGGTTGAGAGGCTGTCAATTCGGAAAAACATTGTTTTCACAATCCATCTGCGAAATGTTAGAGGCATTTATTCTGGACGTGGACCCAAACCTGCTCTATGTTAACACATTTATGTGGAGTTTACCTGCAAAGAGGAGTGTGTTTATTATGATTGTTTTATGTTGTGAATTCAACTGAGTAGATCTGCATGAGTCATACTCAGGTTTTAATTCATGCTTCCTCTTATGCATCGGCCTCAAACGGTCTTTTTCTTTTGCATTTCTAAATATTTGTGGCCAGTGTCTTTCCTGCCACCAGCATGAATCAGTAAGCATGTCACTTGTCCATTTGTGTTTTATTCAGTTTAGGAGACTCAGAAAGGTCAGCTGAGTTTTGTACAAAAAAGAAATTAGAGCTAGATTAGGTCAGATTACTGCAGTTCTTCATTCAGCTGATCCAAACTGCCGCAGCCAGACTTCTTCCTGAAACCTGAAAAAGGAAACAATTAATTTACGATTTCAATGTTGACTTTTAATCTCCTTTAAGTGCCACTCTGAGCACAGCCCCTGGCTGTAACCACAGGTTCTCAGCTGAGGCTCTGCTGGTCATCCAACAATCTTGGCTGAGAACTAGAGCAGAGCACTCCAGTATCAATAGTATCGATACCAATTGTATGATACTGTAGCAAATGTACGATGATTCAGCTCATAAATCATGAATCATAAATCATACCTAACAAAAGTTAGGTATCAATCTCTTTAATGATCCCACCGAGGAGATTTGAGCTATTTCTATGATGCCCTTCATTTGTTTAATCACACTCTCC
The DNA here is from genome assembly GCF_057382275.1 of Copadichromis virginalis. NCBI lineage: Eukaryota > Metazoa > Chordata > Actinopteri > Cichliformes > Cichlidae > Copadichromis > Copadichromis virginalis. Next base: position 29,754,405 of record NC_140624.1, read on the forward strand.
TTTAATGTATCTTAATTGTTTTATGTTTGCTTTTAATTAATCTGTCTAGGTTTAATTTTATTTATTGATCACTTGGAATCTCTTTGAATCCTGTACCTACAGCTGATCACCTGAATCTCCTCTATAAAGTTTGATTTGCAGTTTGTTTGCTTCTTATTCCTGAAGCACTTTGAAAGGTGACATGAAAGTAAAGTTTGTTATTATTTATTAGGACCTGCAGCGCTTTTTTTAAACACTGCATTCTGAATTTAGAATTAGAATTTAACTTTATTGTCATTGCACAGGTACAGGGCAACGAAATGCAGTTGCCCTGCATTTAGTGGTGAGACAAACTAAATTCTGTTGTGGATACAAATTTTGGTGGTATATAGCAACTTCTGCTGAATGTGACAAACAAACACAAACGAAGAGCATAACATCGCATTCGCGGCATGATGATGAATCCAAACATCCAAAGAACTGGAGTTTATAGTAAATGTTTTTTAAACTTGCAGATGTTAATAATCGCTGCAGGAGTGACGGTGTTTGTGCAGTTCAGCCAAGCCTCTGAGGAGATAGGGTACATACAACTTGCAAAAACAAAATGTGTTCAGCATCATCACCGAGCACTCAGATCATAATTCTGATTGCAAAAGCTGCCAGACAGGACAAGATTTTTTTTTTTTAAACGAACAAACAGAGCTCTTTGGGTCACAAAACTGAAGTGAACAATACGGAAATTTCAAAAAACAAAACACCAATAAACTGAGCTGTCCTACATGGCAATAAAACCTCCTGCTTAAACGTTTTGTGGTCTATACCTCCAGCACCTTACTCGTCTGTTCATGATAACTTTATTGGTCTTTTAAATGAAATGTTTAAATTAAACTTATATCAGAGAGAAAAAAATGATTTGAATGCAATAAAGAATGCGGTTTCCTTTTTTGGAAACATATTTTTAAGCGATATAGTTGATTTTTACCTGAAAAGAAAGAAGAAATAAGGAACTCAGGGATCACTGATGACTCAGTTCAGCAACAGATATTATTTTCACTATGATGGAAAAATGGAGCTACAGCATTCAATCAGCACTGCAGTAGCACAAACACAGAGGGCAAGCACAGCAAAAAGTACTCCGAATGCAATTTATCCACATTCTGGAATCTACCACCAAATGCAACAGTCATGTGCTCAGAGAATAAGCTCTCTATCCTTAAAATACTATGATTTTATAAGCCAGCATTAATAACTGTCTCTAAATAAGATGCAATTTGACATTTCGTTCTCCTTCAGTAATACTGATTATAAGAGAATGACACACACATTTTACAGTATGATCGCATATTTTATAACGTTTGCTAACATATAAATTGTGTTTTTCTTCTTTTTTCAGCTGCTCCCTTTAGGGGTCGTCACACCAGCTTATCTGCCTTCATTTCTATCCCAGCATCCTCCTCTAATCACAAACCCTCTGCAAGTCCTCCTTCACTGAATCCATGAATTTTCTCTGAGGTCTTTTCTCTCTCTTTACCAATCATAGTCCCGATATTTAAAGTCTATACTCTTACTTTAAAACTCTTGCCTTTCCTTCTCTCTCACTGCCTTGTAACATGCTTTCCCCCTCTCCTCTTCCTTTGTCTTTGGCCAGCAGTAGTACAGTTTCCACCCTGTTGACCAATACTGAAGGTGGTTACTGAAATCCAGTATTGAAATCTCATTCTTTACTATCCACATGTTTGACTTGGCCAAAAATTTAAGTGGATTGTCCTTCCAGACGTGACCTTCTCCATGGCTGGGTTAGAGGTATACTCATCTTCTGTTAGGAAGCTTTGCTCGCTAAACATAATTTAAAATGCCACTGCACCAACTAAGTGGGCTATAAAACGCTCACCAAAAACAACTTGTTGCATAGTTGACGTCAACAACCAAGCAAGGTCAGAAAGTACAGATAATATATTTCCCGGCATGCCTCTCTGCAATCACAGCATTTGAGAAAAATGCCTAAATAACTAAAAAATTACAGCTTAATTCATAAAGAAAATTCAGTTTATGCAGTTTTGCTAGTTTATTGTCTCCTGTACCTGTGTAAACAAAGTCTGTTTAACTGATTGTGGTCTCAGTCTGGTGTCTACACTTGGGTCCATCTCTTGTACTTTCCTCCAGGCCTTGTGACATCTTTTTTAGCTGTTTATCCAGTATGTTAAATATTTTCTTGTTTTTATTTATATACTGTTAGCGAACAAGCTAGTACTGCCACTTAAACCTACTGGTTAAACAATTAGAGTTGTTAGCTACCAATTCAATACATTTTGTTAATACAGCAGCATTTAGTCAGGATAAGCAAGGAAAGCAGTGCTTGCCCAAAGAAGTCTAAGTTACAGTGATTTCTCTACTGTCCCATTTCTCTCATCATTTGTGTGCATTCATTCTTTAAATTATACAATCTTGTGGAAGTAGTACCAGCATTAACTCAGGGTGCACTTGTAGAGTATCTCAAATTCCTCTAGAAGAACATCCTGGAGGACTTGCATCCTTGGTTGGAATCAAAAACTTTAAATAGAGGTTTGGATGAAATGCACTAAAGCTTTTGCTACAGAAACCACAGTCCTGAGACTCGACTCTGATCTGTATCTGCTCTCCACACACCTCATAATTCCCTCTAAAATGTCTTTTTTATTCAATTATCCATGCAAAGATTTTCAATTTGGATCAGAATAAATTCCTCCGCTATGTTCGAAGCCATATTGGCCAATTTAACCCATTTGTTTGGTTCAGAACAGCTTTGATCACTTTCCTGTTTCCGTGCCGCGAGTGTTCGGCCCTCTGCTGCCAAACGCTAACTAAAAAAACAGAAAAAGTAGCTGCAGAAACAAAAATCGACTTGAACTCTCTGATCCTTTTAACCGCACTTTGTGTTTTGTCAAACGGAGATCTCAGTGTGAGGAGGAAACTGGAAACAGCACTGTGCTTTCATCTTTTCCAGCTCCCCACTGACTCAAATTAGGAACATACTGACTCACTGTTACCTACACAAAAACTAGCCATTTCTCCTCTGCATCACATCTTTCCTCGAGCAGATCCCAGTTTGATCATCCAGGTCTGGATTCACACACTGTGCTGTGTGGCTTTAAACGCCATCAATCACACCAAACATGCAAATCAGAGTGTGATTATTGGTGTTTGCGTGGAGAAAAATGAAAGAATTCACGCTTGTTAAGGGATGTGTTCGTGTTTATACTGAATGTGTGTTTCTGTTCAAAGCCTTCCTGCCTCAGCCGCCTGTTAAAGGACGAGGCAGGGGGATTTGGAGGCGGGCGTCTCCTCAGCTCATGAAAGCATAACTTGAGGCGACACAGACCAAACAATGAAGAATACCTCCCCTGTGTGAGAGCCACACTCAGCACAAATCAAAGCAGAAAACAAAGGAGCTGACAACCTGGTGAATTTTAATAGGATTTGAGTCAGCAGCTTTACGCAAATTCTTTTCTTTCTCAATGTCATTGACGCAGATGTGGCAAAGGGGGGAGGTCGTCCTGCATTAACCTGCATGGAAGCACCTGCATGGAGTAAATTTAACCATTTTCAGCTTCAGAGGGAAAGATTACTGCGTTACCTTATCTGACAGCTGAAGTTAGTATTCAGGCCTCTCAGTAAGACTTCACAGAAAAACAAAACAATGATAGCGCATTAATCAGCCAGAAAATTTTAATGATTGACAGGTGAGAACATTGATTACTTTATTATAATGGCACCTGTATGCGGGGAAAACGAGGATCTGCAGTTATTTTTCTCTTCTAACCTTCTAAATGAATAAAATCCATCCACTTAATGATTAAAAGGAAACGTCCTGTTGCTGTGCTGCAAATGAGTTTATTAAACAGAATGTTTTCATGGTTAGAGAAGCCTCGGTGAGAGCTTTCAAAAAAATGACCTTCTAGGTTTTTCCGAACACCGCTGGCTAATTAACTTCGAGAAGACCAACGGTTAGCTCCTTGTGATGCCGACACGAGAGGAGCAAACTGGGAGTGTGTTGTTAAATATATTATTGACTTTGAAACTTAAAAAGAGGTGGATTATGAATAATGGATTTATTCTCTCCCGTTTCAGTGCTGTGGAAAGCTTAGGGACAAAATGAGAATGACTAGCATGAATTATTTCAGTTACAGCTTTTACAACTGGAAATCTGAAAGCTTCAGCTCAGATTTTCATACAGAGCAGAGCACTAATGTACAGATTCATGTTTGGGTGATGTTTATTCAAATCTTCATAAAAACTACAAACTATACCATATAATTACTACAGAACAACACTGAGAGTAGGTAACAGACAACAAGAGCACGGATCATGTTTGAAGCCTGTTCAGCTGTTTATTTCTGCTGAACAGAAAAATGAGTTTACAGCCAAGAGAACTACAACCAGACATTTGGAGGGTTGGTGAAGTCTGCGTGGTTGATGGAAACACATGATGATGGAGGATAAGGGTTCACGTTGATGCCATAAACAGACCATGTGTCATGGTCCTGGGCAATGTTGGCCCAGTATTCTTAGTTTTTGTGTGTTTTGTATTTTGTTCTTTAGTTATGCCTTGGTTCCTAGGTTGTTTAGTTAAGATGTTCCTTATTTGGTTACCCCCTGTGTGCCCCTCTGTGAACCTTTGTTTTCCCCTCCTTGTGTTTTATTCCATGTTTTCCCCAGCCCGTTATATCCGTGCTCTCTCTCCTCCTGTCTGAACCGCTGTGTACTTCCTGTTTTACTTTGACAGTCTCCCGTCAGTTTTGCATTTACTCCTGCTGTGTCTTGTTATGATTATCAGTGTCAGCTGTGTTCCCCGTGTGCTCCCACTTCCCTCATTAACCCTCTGTGTATTTATGTCTGCGTCTCCCTCAGTTCTGTGTCGCGTTCTCCCACATGACTGTGTGCCCCTCCGTGTCTTTCCTCGTGAGTCAGTTCCTTAGTACTTCCCAGTTTAGTTTCATGTTATTTTGTATCGCCTTTATCCTCTGTCAGCAATAAAGCTGTATTTTGAATTCAGTCCTGTTTTCCCGTGAGTTTGCGTTTGGGTCCTCTCCTGCCTGCACACAGCCTGATCATGACACCATGAGATGATCCGTCCACAGTACGATCTTAGTCATTAATCCACTGCTGCGTGTTTTGGTTTACTCTGCAAAAACTCCTGATCCGCAGCTTCATGTCCACACTGAGAGGGATTTTTCTCTTCAAATAGTCACTGTGGGACACCTGATCCCAGAGGCTGCAGTCCAACCATTACTTCTTTACCCTGGATGGCTTTACCCTGACCTCCAGTAACACTGTGAGGAATCTTGGTGTCATGTTTGCTGTGTGGCAGGAAGGATGTAGGACCCAAACGCAGGACTCATACGCAGAGAATAAACTCAAAACGGCGCCTTTATTGCTGGAAAAACTCTAACATCAAATACAAAACTAAACTGGAAACAAGAAACTCAAACTAGAAAACGAACCAAAAAAGGTTGTGACGATGTGTGAGGCTGATGTTTCTGGCTGAGGAGTGAAAGCAGCGATGACACTCGTTATCAGAGGCTAACGTACAGAGCAGAGTTCACTTCTAGTCTCAGTTCTTGTTCTGCTCTGTGGAAAAGTCAGAGGTGAGAGCAGGTGTGGGTGTTGTCTCCATGAGACAAGGCTGTTGTTCTGTTTCCTCCTGTAATTATATATTTTTTTCACTCTTTACGCTGTTTTATTTCAGGCCTCTTATTAATCACAGCTGATCGGCGATCCACTAAGAACCGTTTGTATCTATGTAGATGCAGCATACCTGCGCTTCCGGATAATAACTGTAATTAATGGGATGGCATCACGGCTGACATTGCTATCCACTGTAATTACTCACAGGCGTTTAAAGTGCAGATCTATACATGTAAAGATTATTTAAATGGATTCACACAGTCATGGAAACAGCTTAAAGTTAATCTGCACTGAAGGGCAAAACAAATGGAAACTCAGACAGAAACAAACATCTGCCAAGGAGGCGAAATCCTCCCAGAAACACGCTGAAAATAGGACAGTGTGTGAAAGGAGGCGTGCAGTGCAGCACCTTCACTCAAGAAGTTCAGGCTTAAAGTACGTGAACTTTTCTCGAGTGTCCTCACAGATTTTATGGCACCTCAGATAAAATTATTAGTCACAGGTGACTCTGCTGTGAAGGTGCACTCGGCTGAAGTGGGAAGTTTAAGAACCCTCGATTTATTTTTTAAGTATTTCTGCGTGAATATCCTAAAACACATCTTCACATGTACTACAAGTACTTAATGAGATCTCAGGATAAAAATGAGACAAAGCCTTCATTTATTGAGGAAAATTATCTAAATTAGCATCAGTGAAGGGTGGACCTTTGCTTCTGGTGTCCTGTGTGACCCCCCGTGTGCAGAAATAACTGCATGATAATAATAATTTGGGGGATTTTTAGCCACTCCTCTACATGTGGGTGGGATTTACTTCATAGATGTTTATAAGAAACAAGGTGAACCCGATGCTGAAGAGTTTTAAACTGCCTTCTTTCCTCAAACCAGGAGAACTCCTCTAAAATATGATTGGATGGAAATCTGTCAGGAAATGAGCCCACCTGATCTCTGACCACAGTAAAGCCATTTCTGAGGCGTTCATGGATTTGGAGTATCATTTCCACCCATCTGTCCATTAAAACAAGGTGCAGATTTTAACATTTACAAACATATAATGAGCCTCTTTTAACAACATATGTTTCTGGGAAATGTCCAGAAGTTATTATGAGATCTGTGCCTCTATCTGTCAAATCTATACCAGCCTCTCGAATTATATGATCCAGCATACTTTGAGTTTTTGCTGAAGTTCTATTCTGAACAGTATTTATGAGAGTCTGGGTCTGAGTTTCAGATGGCATGAAACGAAGCTCATTTAAGGAGAAAACAATGATCCTGCAGCTAAATATATCTGAAAAGCCACAGAAATGCTTGCATGCTCATCAGCTAAATAACATAAAAGCATGCTGTTATCATGTATCATCACATTTATTTCATAGCGTGACCTTTTTGAGTACAGGAAGATTCCTGCAGGCGCACAAATATTATTTTGTGAAGCGAATATCATCATGCAAAGACTAATTAAATTTGAGCAAAGGGAAAACTCACACTCAGTTCTCATTCTATCCACATGCACAATAATAATCTGCGCGGTTTGCCTGCACACTCAATCACAGAGTCATATCCTCGCAGCGTGGCGGGTGGTGCTGGAGGCTCGTTCTAATGTTTCTGGGAATTACAGAGACACAGAAACACCCAGAACTGCACAATCATGCAGAGGAGGTCCTGCTCGCAGGCCGGGTGGTCTGCAGGTGACAGTCATACAAAATTCTTCTGGCTCAGAATCACATAAACAATATTATTGTTCCTCATGTCTTACTGCAGCGATCTGATCCCAACGCAGAGCACCTGAGCTTTGTGCTTGATGGCCTGCATCCAAGTGTCTCCTCCTCTTGACCGATGAACATCAGCGGATCTGCAGCCGAACAATAGAAAGTGTTTTAATGACCATGCAGCTGTAACTCCAGTCACACCCTCCCCGTCTTAATGACAGAACTGTGGTAGTCTGTTAACAGTTTTCATTTTTAAAACTCTTTTTAAATATTAAACCTGCACCCTTTCTAATGACCATCAAGGGGAGACACTTGTTGTGGTCTTATTGAGGTTCCTCTTATTGAGGAAGCCATGGGACAATGAATAACAGAAAACACAAATATCACGGAGCGTAACCAAAAAACATGACATCTGTCATCACATGTAAAGCAACTTCATGCAGTGCTCGCGGAAACTTTTCTATTTTCTGCCAAGCATCGGTGTAGGCCAGCAAACAATGGTGTCCTTCCAGTGCCTCCTGGGTGGTTAGGGTGGAGCAGCGGGACTCTTGCTCGGCTCCATCCTGCAAAGGAGAATCTCATGTCTCATGTGGAGAGCCATCTCGTGCTCCTGTATTTCAATGAATAAATACAGGAGCACGAGATTTATTTACTTGAATATTTCCAGGAATGAAAGGCTTCACCTCTGAGAGAAGAAGGTGGTGTGAAAGTCTCACTGTGAAACTTGAAAAGTGTCATTATTTGAAGCGGGCTCTTTATTCAGCCGAGCGTCCCCGCAGCCAACACGATTAGTGGAAACATAACCTTGCATTAAATAAATATTCAAGTAAAAATACTTTATAGTAGTCAAAGTAGTTTAGTCCTCTGATGGCACCCGTGCCTTTCAAGTTTTTATAAGTGAGCGCTGCAGGTGGAGGCAAGCTGAGAGGGGCTGGTGTGAGCTGCTGTGACTGTGCAGCTGAAACAAATCCTCACTTTCACACAGGATCCCAGTAATCACGGCCCTCTTTCCCCAGCAGAACGGCTCCGGTACAAACCTCTCGGGCACTTTGTGTCCTTGGTTGTTGTTTCTAAAAATAAGTGAGCGGTCTGCACTGAGGCGAGCGGCGGCGTTTTTTCCAGCAGGAGCGAAAACATTCAGCCGGGGAATCGATTGTGCAGCAGACAGATGACAGGAGGTGAAGCTCAGCTCTCACAGCTGATCCAGGAATAATGATGTGATCGGAATGTCACGATTCCCAGGAGATGATCTGTAAAATATCAGCTTCTGCTCGGGCAGTCTTTGGGAAATAGCATGGCAGCCCCAGAGGTTGATCGTCGGGATGATTGCAGATGGATGTCGCAGAGCAGCAGGGGTCCGAGTTTCTGACAGCTGCCATCACGGAGCAAATACAGACTTTAAAGCCACAACATAACAAATATATTTGTCCTGAAATCGCCCAGAAATCATCAGACTGTTTGAGTTTGTGCTGACTAAAATAATCTCTCTGTTTAAAGACACAGCAGTGAGCTGATTAGAAAGTCATCAGTTGAAAATTTTAATTAGAGCTGCTTCACTCCTTCTGTAGGAGTGTTATTTAAAGAGAGTGTTCAAACTGAAATGTCAGTCAGTGCTCTGTCAGGGCAGCATTCACAGGATCCTCAGATGATGTCATCCACACTCTGCTCGAGAGTCGTCCATCATATCAGGTGTGATGCGACCTTCGGTACGAGGGACAAATGCGTCTTATTCACCTTTTTGGTTGCTGGCTTTGTCAAGTGAACTCATTCATAGACACCAAACACCTTAATGTGATGGCTTTAGTTGTTAGCAGCAGTTTATTAGCAGGTTACCATGGTTACCTGCAGTTTGCATGTCGACTTGTCTGCAAACACTTGGGGATTTCTATGTGATGCGCCTCCTCGTCTCTGAGTGGGTCTCCTCCAGGCGATCTGGACTGGAGGTGAGTCTATCTTCCCATGTTAGCTCTGCGACAGATTGGACACCTGTTCAGGGTGCTCTCTTATGAATTGAGTTATGACCCAGCCCAGCTAAAAATCCTCATTTTATTCACATAGTAGTTCCAGTTATCTGTATAAAGTACTGCTCCTGGTTATGCAGGTAATATTACTCATGTCTGTATTATATAAAAATGTCAGGGCTCTGTGTGAGAGCAGGCGGAAGTGAGGATCCAAATGCAGGACTTGGAGACTGAATGCAACTCAAAAACCACAGCTTTATTGCTGGCAGAAAACAAAAACATAAACCAAACCAGGGAAAACACAAACTGGAACACACAGGTACAATCTGAGGGTACGACGCAACACTGACACAAAGAAACATGGGGCATAAATACACTGAAGAAGTCATCAAGGAATTAGAGACAGAAGGTTAACACAGCTGGGAGGAATGAGACCTAACGAGACAGAGGAAGCGAAACTAGAAACACTGACATGAGACATAGTCCTTCAAAATAAAACAGGAATGGTAAATGGGATGCATTTGTATAGCGCTTTACTTAGTCCCTAAGGTACGGTGGCCCCTAGAGACAAAGCACATACAAATTCCAAAACACTTGCAAACTAAAAAACACATACAAACTCCAAAACACGTACAAACTCCAAAACACTTGCAAACTCCAAAACACTTGCAAAATCCAAAACACTTGCAAACTCCAAAACACTTGCAAAATCCCAAACACTTGCAAACTCCAAAACACGTACAAACTCCAAAACACGTACAAACTCCAAAACACTTGCAAAATCCCAAACACTTGCAAACTCCAAAACACTTGCAAACTCCAAAACACTTGCAAAATCCCAAACACTTGCAAAATCCAAAACACGTACAAACTCCAAAACACTTGCAAACTCCAAAACACTTGCAAAATCCAAAACACTTGCAAACTCCAAAACACTTGCAAAATCCCAAACACTTGCAAAATCCAAAACACGTACAAACTCCAAAACACTTGCAAACTCCAAAACACTTGCAAAATCCAAAACACTTGCAAACTAAAAAACACATGCAAACTCCAAAACACGTACAAACTCCAAAACACTTGCAAAATCCAAAACACTTGCAAACTAAAAAACACATGCAAACTCCAAAACACGTACAAACTCCAAAACACGTACAAACTCCAAAACACTTGCAAACTCCAAAACACTTGCAAAATCTAAAACACTTGCAAAAGCCAAAACACGTACAAACTCCAAAACACGTACAAACTCCAAAACACGTACAAACTCCAAAACACTTGCAAACTCAAAAACACGTGCAAATTCCAAAACACAACGGAAGTGCTCCAGGACGCTAGGGGCAGTGTTGAGCTTTTGTTACCTAGTAACTACACAAGCCAGGAAGTACCAATGACCGGATTTAGGGTTTGCAGCCTTAAAGGCCGCATTTTAAGGCCGATTATGTCACAGCGACAAGAGAAGGCTGTCCCAATTCAAAGGCTGTTCTACATGCGGCCCTCAAATGCGTCCTTAATTTCCCTGAATTTTAAGGATGGGTCGGTGTAGCCTTCATGGCCCAACATATCCCAGACTTCATAGTGCGGTGGTGGTGTGGATAATTTTGCCGAAAAAAAACGGTGGAAGCGGAGCGGAGGAAGAGTAAACTTTCAGAAGTAAGTACTGAATATTAAGTCACTTATTTATGCGCCAATATTTTTTTAATGAAGAACATTAAACCATTATTGTTGGCCACATGTCGGGAAAGTTATGTGACATTAGCAATGTGTGTACTTTCAGAATTAACTTGGTTTTAAAGCCTTTACTTTAAAAGATATATATGTATAAAAGATATATATGTAAAGTCGACCTTAGTCTTACAGAGATTGTGATGATTTTGTGGATAATTAAAGTCAGTCATATATCCACAAACACAACAAGCTGAAAGTCAGTGATGTTGCTCGGTTTGCAGTCCTGAATATCACGGCACAAGCAGGATCCACTGCACTGTTAATGTTAGCTATGTTATATTGCTGCCTCTGTTCGGTGGTGTCGAGCCAAACTGACTTTAACGTGTGTTTGAACGAGCTGACGGTTCACTCGTTAAGCTGAAAGAAAGATGCTTTAATCACAGGAGTCACACATGTGTTCACTGTACCATCTGGGAACTCTTCTTGTTTCGTAATAACACAAACACTAAATCCTCCTTCTTTTGTGCTGTTTTGTAGCAGTGTATACACCTGAGACTGTCACCTGTCTGTCTGTCCTGCACTCTCTCTCTTTTTCTTTCTCTCTGATTGTGTAATAAAAGTATGAACATGTGTTTATAAGTCACACTTGTGTTTGAATCCTGCAGCTTATCACACATTTGATTTCCATGTGTGACAACTGCAAGTGTCCAGAGTGAGGACAGACTGAGGGACCCACTGCTGCACATCTGTGAGGCTTTGCACCCCTGATGATCCACCAGGACAAACTCAGCAGTGTGTGAGGAAGAGGAGGAGGAAGAGCCAGCAGCAGCTGACAGATGGAGAGAATAGACAGACTGTTCCCTGTTTGTGAAGGACTGCTATAAAAGTTTAAAATAACTAATTGTCTGTCCTGAATCAGTCTTATTAGGTAATGTTCAAATAATTTGATCATTCCAGTGTTTTCAGTGTGGGAGAAAGTACTCAGGGCCTTCAAGTTACACACTATGAAAGGCAGCAACAAGTTTAATGTTCAGAAACCTAAAGTATGTATCAGCAGCAGAATGGACCTAAAAATAAATGTTTGTTCCAGTTCTATGAAGCTTTGAGTATTTTGGGTTAGTAGCACTGCTGTGTTTGTTGCATCATATTGCTGTAATTGTTTATATGCTTTATATCATAGGTATCAAACTCTGGCTCGCGGGCCAAATTTGGCCCACAGCCTAATTACATTTGGCCCGTGAAGCCATACCAAATTACTATCAGAGCTGGCCTACTGGTATTATACAGCTAATATATATATTGTTTAGTATTAAGCTTTGCTTGTTCCATATTCAGTTTTTTAGCAAAATGTGTTTGAGTCCATAAGAAAAGATTCATTCTTATATCTGGAGGAATAAATATATTTCAATAAATATTAACGTTAGCCCGCGACTTTGTTCCAGTTTTGAATTTTGGCCCACTGCGTATTTGAGTTTGACACCCCTGCTTTATATATTCTGAGGTAAGTTGATCTATAGTGTTACATCATATTCTATAAGGATGTTATGTGTTTGTATACTTTCTGCCCAGTTTGACCCATTTAGCAGAAGTCAGCCTGTTTAAGGCTCTGATATCTATTCTGTATGACTTAAAGCAGTTATGACATGGTCTGATTTTCTCACCCAATAAAGGAATATTTCATATATCAGTCTACTCTTCATTTTATCAGAAACAGTTATCACAGCTTGTACATTTTCATTTTTATAAATATATGTAAGCAATGAGCCAAATTTAGTAATGCCAAAATACTGAAGGAACAACATTTGTCTCTTATATATGATACACCTATATATGCACTGTCAAAGATACTTGTCGTTGAGTGAAGATTTACGGTGATAAGACATATAACTGCAACTTGAATCTGTACTGAAGCTCAGTATTTGACACAGAGTTCATGTTCACTGCTGTAATAGCTAATAATGATTAATATAATAACTATAATATTGCCATATTATATTTACATTACCAAAGTGATATGACTTTAGTCTCATGAACAACATCAGCTAATTCTTATTTACTAATTAATCTTGAAAAAACTGTTCAGTACAGAAATGAAGCCCAAAAATCATGTTTTACTGTCCTGTGGTCTCAGCCTCAGATACTTATCAAATCACACAAAGCTCTTGTACAAACAAACAAACAAATGAACAAAATATGTTCTCCCTCATTTCTGTCAAACCAAGTTGTATGACACGTTTCCAGCAGTTAGTATCATGGTTGCTAGGCAACCTGGGAAGCGCGACGGAGACTAGACTGTCCCATACAGACAAACTTGCCGTTTATTTTGCAAATCGAGCTCAACACTGCCCCTAGCGTCCTGGAGCACTTCCGTTGTGTTTTGGATTTTGCAAGTGTTTTGGAGTTTGTACGTGTTTTGGAGTTTGTACGTGCTTTGTCTCTAGGGGCCACCGTACTAAGGACCCCAAAGCGCTTTACACTACATTCAGTCATTCACCCATTCACACACACATTCACACACTGGTGGTGGCAAGCTACATTGTAGCCACAGCTGCCCTGGGGCGCACTGACAGAGGTGAGGAAACAAGAGACAATTCACAAGACACAGACTTGACACTGGACTAAAAGAGACACATGGAAAACCTAAGAACTAGAAAACACATGAGAGCTAGAGGAGGAGAAATACAGAGAAAGAAGCTTAAACACTAGTAGTGATAACAATGATGAAAACCAAATATCAGATCAGAACACAAGTCACAGCAAAGAAATTATAGAACAATAATAATAAACAAAACACTGGGTCATCGATCCAGGACCGTGACAAAAAAACTTCCATGCAAACTGCAGGCGCTGAAAGCAATCATAAGAAGGTTTTCAAGCAACTTTTTGGGGAATACACAATTCTCCCTAGTGACTGGTTAGCCCGTTCTCACATGTTGGACTGGTGGTTGCCAGGGGACCAGTGAGTGATCCCTCACAGGCCAACTTCACCTCTAGCTTGTGCAGGTTTTATTCTTAATCAGTGTCTGGAAGCTTCACTGAGTTCCTTGAACTCTATATCATCTTTTTTGGTCTTTGTGCTGATTTTGTCATGAACATTTTCCTGCTTTGTGTTTGAAGCTGTAGAGCTCTGGCTGCCTTTTGCTGAATTTCACTGCATTAAGCTGGGCATACACTGCGATTTTTGGCCCATTTTGAGCCGATTTTTCAGTCGTGCAACCGTTTTGGCGATCGGCCCGATTTTGGCCTTCATCGTGTAGTATATATAGTATATATAGTAGATTTCGTTTGAAATCCTCACGACCGTGGTGAAAACCCTCACCGTCGTGAGGGTGTCACCACAGCTTCACACACTGCGCACGCGCAAATACATAAACGTCAGCGAAAAAGACGGAGTAGCATGGCAGTGCAGCGTTTTGTCTGGACACAAGCGATAGAGGCACAACTGGTTGAACTTTGGCAAGCTCATCTGAGCCTTTTTGATGTGGCTTTAAAAAATTACCATGACCACAACAAACGTGACAGGAGTTGGATGGAGATTGCTGCCCAATTGCAGCTTCCTGGTAATTTTTTGTCATTAGCAATTTAGCAAAGTTGATGGTGGTAGTGGTGTTTGTGACTGAGTGAAAGAGAGGGAGAGAAAGAGACAGATGTAAAACCCTATAAATCGACTTTCAGAAATATTTTTTTTTTATAATTAATTTCCAAGTGAACACTCCCTCAAACTGCAGTTTTAACTTTAGTATGAGGAGAGTTTTGAATCTGAACTATTTAAATAAAAAGTACATGTTAATTTAAATTTTTCAGTGAATGAGGTGAAAACCCAGGTTGCATCACTTCGGACGCAGTATGGCAAACAAGGCGATTTAAACAAAAAAACCCTTCTGTCTTCCTACACCATGTCTTCTTGCCATGAAACACTCCCTGCAGGTGAGACAAAGTACTCGCAAAGGACATCTCGTTGTTTCTTTGCTTCCACTGAGGGGTTCCATGCAAGGCCCATTGAAACTGACTGAAGCTCTCCCTCCCTTCTCCATGCACCTTTGACCAGCTGGTGGTTGGCATCCTCAGAATCCACATAGCCAGGTGGTACATAGGCGTCAGATCTGTGGTCCCGGAGATAGTTGTGCAGACAAAGACACGCAAAGATAATGGTGACAACCTTGTCTGTGTCCAGGCAAATTGTTGTTCTGAACACTCTGAAGCGATTCGCCAAAATTCCAAAAGCGTTCTCCACAACGCGACGTGCTCTGGACAGACGGTAGTTGTATATTCTCTGATCGGTGTTAAGGTTTCGAAGTGGATATGGTTTCATGAGATCTGGTCGGAGGGGATAAGCATCATCTCCAATTAGCATGTGTGGCATCATAGTATCAGTGCCTGGCAGGGTATCAGCAGGGGGAAGGTCAGTGTGCCTGTGTCCATTGCTTCTTTCAGGTCTGAATGGGCAAACACTCCTTTTTTTTTTTTTTTTTTGCCTGTCCCGTTTGGCTCTTTTGCCATCAGAATTGTTGTCTAAAGGCAACGAAAGATGCCCAACGGATTTACTTTACCAAATTGACCATCCCAGCCTTGCCATAATGGTCCATTTGATTCACCTTTTATTGTTTATTTTATTTTCACTTACTGAATACGGGACAGACTTGACTGGGGGAAAGAAGGGGAGAAAGAAAGAGGGAAAGAGAAACAGCTGAGAAGAGGGACGGGGGAGAAGGGCAAAAGACAAAAACCAACAGAACGGGCAGAGAAAAAAAATGCACATATCAATCACCTGGGTCACCTGCTGAGAAAGAAAAAAGAAAACAAGCAGAAGAGAACAAGAGTAATAGAATAAACAACATCACAATGATATATGGGAATATGACAGTAAATACTAAATATTAAACATTATTGTGCAGCACATAAGATCAACAGAACACAGTGTGCTTTGAGGTAGGAGCCAAAAAGGGTGTAGTTTGTGGGTGTGATCACCCGTGTGTACACCTGTGAGCATGGACGCGCTTGTTTTTTTTTAAAAGGTTCCTTCATGTAATGATCTGCTAGAGGGTGTGGGGGGGCCACAGCCCCATCCTCCAGGGCATGAAGCAGGTATGGAGGAGATCAAAACTCCAGACATCCAGAGGCCCCCAGAACACAAGAGACCAAGGAAGACCAACAGCGGGGCAGCCGCGCCACTGTCCCAGAAAGAGCTGAGGAGAGTCCCAGATGAGGGCTCACTCAGCAGCCGCGGAGCAGAAGCCAGGGGGAGTTGCAGTGACGCGCCCGTGAGCTCCGCCGGCAGCCAGCCGCGCCTGAGTGACCCACCTCCGAAGTGGCCCGAGCAAGCCCCAGGCTCCAGGCCCCGATAAGCGGCTGCCAAGGAGTGAGCCGGTGTGTACCTGGACGCCCATCCCCGGACACAAAGAACCACCAATGCACCGATGTCTGAGGGGGTCCGCCACTGGCAGGGGAAGTGGTGGTAGGGGGAGATAGGCCTCCAAACCTTGGAGGGCCTGAGATGTCCCCAGAGATGGGCAAACACTCCTGCATCAGAGACCCTACCTTGTGTCCCTGCGCTTGCATACACAAACTTGTAATTGGCATCAACAACAGCCATAAGCATTATGGAAAACCTGGACTTGTAGTTAAAATACATGCTGCCACTCTTGGGAGGGGGTTGGATGAAGATGTGTTTACCATCTATAGCTCCCAGGCAGTGTGGAAATTGCCACTTGTTTGCAAAGTCTCTGGCAATGGCCTTCCACTCAGACTCGGTTGATGGTGTCTGTGAAAGACAAGTAGAAAGTGATACAGCAAAAGAATCTCTGGTGAATTCCTTTCCTAACCATACATTCAAATCACTGTCACACTAGGAGTTCACTTTACTTTTTTATATACACATGTAACAAAGACTGAACAAATACATTTGTGACTTTGTGTTTTTGGTGAAAACTTGCTGTATTAACTGATGGGACATTTTTGACAATGTGTAAATCAATCTTTCAATAGTGTGAGCATGGGTAATTTCTTTTCTGTCAAAATTACCTTCAAGTAATCTTCATGTAGTGCACAGGTAAGAGCTGTGCATGTTTCCATGACAATCCTGCTCAGTGTGGTGCTTCCAATCCTATACTGGAAACTTAATGAGTTGAAGGTTTCACCTGTCAAATAGAACAAAGTGTCTTAAATTGTGTCAGGTGGATAGTGGACATGGATGGAGCTTTGTAGAGTGACAGATTTTAGGTGACAGATGTAGAATATAATGCAGTAGTAGCAGCTTATGTAGTATGAACGTATTCCTAGTGTATAGGTGGATAGATAGACTTGCAGTTACAGGGCCAGTGTAACTGGTGTAGAAGAGCAAAAATATGTATGTACTTGCATGGGTGAACTGATTTCTTCATGTGATATAGATAGATGACCTTGCCTCATGCCCATCATTCTATAGTTTAAGGGAGTTTATAGGGAGCATTACAGAATTTTCATGTCCACACACTTGCCTGTTGCCAAAAATCATAGGGTAACTGAAAGCCTTTCCCTGGGGCTGATGGCCTTCCTGGGGTGTGTATCCTTCTTGATGATAGCAGGACTAACCCTCTCCAGTAGATAGTTAAAGTCCTCCACAGACATTCTGAGAAGGTCCCGAAAACCCCTCATATCATCTACCTGTTTACACAGAGCAAAGTCAAGAACACACACAATAACAAAGCGACATAATAGTGGTTGAATGTTATTGATAATTAAAGAGTCGGACTGATATTTAACCAATGTTGTATAAAGCAGAAAGATGTCCCAAAAATCACTTTGGTAGATGTTCAAGTCATTCACTAGAATGCTACTCAAGTAAAATGTAAAAGTACTGTAGTTAATGGCCAGTAATCCAATTAAATAAAATACTAATAGGCTAAAAGTAAATGTTGCCTACTGAAAGTAGAAGCGTCAGATGTCTTCAAACATTTACCCATCATCATGCAGATAAAGTCCTGTAGGTA
Organism: Copadichromis virginalis; assembly: GCF_057382275.1. Lineage (NCBI taxonomy): Eukaryota > Metazoa > Chordata > Actinopteri > Cichliformes > Cichlidae > Copadichromis > Copadichromis virginalis. The sequence goes on from NC_140624.1 coordinate 29,772,350, forward strand.
AGTGCAATTTAGCTGTTGCTGCTTACCTCCAGTTCTCGTTGTATAATTGACAGATCGTACTCATACTGCAAACGTTTTCCTAGCCATTTCCTTGTCCATACACGCAGTCGCTTTTTCTTTTTAGATCTTTCTGCACACAGAATGGCACACATTGCTAAGGCAGCGCGTTTGTCTTTGGTGAGCATTTTCAAATTTCCCAGATTACAGTTTCCCCAGTTCCGGATTCTTCTTCTTCTTATTGTTTATTGGCGGTTGACTTCTTCCGGAAACAACAACACAACGTGTTGTGGATGTACGCACAGTGTGAGCACTCAGGTCACATTAGAGCATCAGGCCGTATAGTGTGAGACCCTGCATCGTGACCTATGAACTTCTAACCCTGCGAGTCAATTGTACAGTTTGAGCAGCAGCTGAATCGCACGACTGAAAAAATCGCACAGTTTATGCCCAGCATTAGATGGTAGAGGTGTTCCTAATAAAGCGCTCAGAGTGCATGCTTTCAGCAGCTCGGTGTAAGAAAAAAAGGAAACAGTATTTTCCAGTAATTTCTCATCTTCTCCTGTGGGACGTAGGTTCCTGAGATTACCCCACACTGCATGCAGCCGGTATCAGCGTTGTTCCATCTGGCTGTTTGTGAATATATTTTGTGTATACCATACAGAAAGAAGATGAATCCGTCTCCTAGCAACTGCTTTAATAGCTGTGAAACTGGCGTATGGTGTTTAGTGAGCAAAGCTTTTGAAGACATCACTTTAAGGTTGTTGAAGAAACATAAAAACAAATCTGCAGTCTGTGAGTGGAGCGTGATCCCTCGGAGGTCTGAAGACGATGCTGCTCAGTAAACATTTACTCTACCTGTGTGATAACTGTGAGCAGCGCAGATCCACGGGGAGCTCACATCCAGCCAGCAGAGTGGGTAACTACAGCCGAGGAGGGGGGAGGAAGACGGGCCAGCAGGAGGACAAAAAGACTAAGAAGCTGAACAACCAATTAACTCAGACTTTCTCTTAAATACACACTGAAAACAGAGCGGTGACAGTCCCATTACACTCTGCAGACCAAACACCAGCATCTTTGCAAAGCACAAACTCCTGAAGCCTGACGAGTACTTTAATTAACATCGGGTCCAGAACTTCACACACTTTTATCTGAGTGAACATCCCTGCAGTCAGTCAGCAGCAGCTCACACCTGAAGGCCACACAAGGAACCGCCGGCCCGATCGATCAGAAACTGAAATATAACAAGTGTTAGGACAACATGAAGAAAGCAAAAAATGAACAGGATGAAAAAATCTGAGAGAAACACGGAAAACACACAGAGGACAGTCGAGTGATAAAACACAGGAGGAGGACAAGACAATCAAATAAAAACAGAAGAACACAAGGGACTGCTCATTACCAAATTAAAACAGGAAGTGGATAACCATAACTGATAACAGGAAACTCAGACACATTTAACATGGCTGACTCAGGAGGAAAGCACAGAGAGAAATTATGAGGAGACTAAGAAATACATGAGGATGAAAATGGTCATTGACACAAAAACAAATCAAGAATATGTAAGAAATTTTAAAAAAAAATCACAGTTCTTAAAGTGAAAACCCCAGGTACAATACCCAGGACATGACAGGAAGTCTGCGTTACTAGGCTGGACTACAATCTGAAAACTCCAGTTTAAAACTGCTCAATATTGTTTATTATTTAGTATCTACTGTTATCTACTGCTAGCTAGTGTATTGTGATGGTGCAGTTTTTTTATTATGTTGCTCTTTGTTGTTTGCTTTCTCTTCTGTTTTTTTTCTCCATACAGGTGATCCAGGTGTTTTGTTTGTTTTTCCTTTTTTTTTTTTTTCTTTCTTCCCCCCCTTCTCACCGTCTCTTCTCCCCTTTGGTTTTCTTTCTCTCCCTCTCTTTCTTTCATTCTTTCTCCCTGTCCTATCCCCCAGTCATGTCTGTCCTGTTTGTAGCAACTGAAAATAAAATAAATTCATAATTATAATAAAGGTCAATCAAATGGACCAATATGGCAAGGCCATGATGATCCACTTGGTAAAATAAATCCGCTTGGGATCTTTCTTGGCCTGAAGACAACAATTCTGATGGCTAAAGATCCAAACAGGACACAAAAACAAATAAATAAATAAAACTGCTCTTCTCCATCTAATTAAAAGTGTAAATCAGTGAGTCGACCACACTGAAGTTTGAATTTGCTTCAGCAGAAATGAAGCACAACACAACCTTTTGCAAGACCAGAGAAACCTCAAAATGTTTATGAAAGAGTGTCACTGTCATGGTCTCCGTGCCTGCCTGGCCGGCACCACAAGGCTACATTTGCTGTTTCGGTTCTCTCCCTCTCTGCCTGGGCGGAGCTCACTGTGGGCTCCCGCCCTTGGCCCACACACCTGACAACAATCACCTGTCATCACCGGGAGCACTATTTGAGGCTGGAACACAGATGCTCTCGTCGCTGGATGATTGTACTACTGACGTTAGTGTTCTCACAGCTGCTGTGGACTTGTGCTTTGTGATTAGTTTGTGACTTCCCTTCTCTTCTGCTTCAGACCTTCCCCCCCCCCCGGACCTGCGACCTCCCTGCCGTGTGAACGTGTGTGAGTGTGGGCAAGAAGACGTGAGCGAGTGTGAGAGAGCTACCCTGTGATTCCCTGGAGCAGGGCTGCCCAATCCCAGTCCTCGAGAGCTACTATCCTGCAGCTTTTAGATGCATCCCTACTCCAACACAGCTGAATCAAATGAATGGCTTGTTATCAGGCCTTTGCCAAACACGATGGCATGCTGAAGAGGTAATCAAACCATTTGATTCAGCTGTGTTGGAGTAGGGATGCATCTAAAAGCTGCAGGACGGTAGCTCTCGAGGACCGGGATTGGGCACCCCTGCCCTGGAGTTTTGGATTCCCTTCACTGTATATATATTGTGCACTGGAGCCGTAAATAAACTGTATTTTGGAGACATCTAACCGCTCTGCGCTTGAGTCCCTACAACCAGATCGTGACAGTCACAGTATTTTGGTTCGAAAAATCAAATACCTGTTTTCTGTCTAATGACCAGCAGGGGGCGACTCCTCTGGCGGTACTGAGCTTCATGCTCAGCTGATCACTGAGCTCAGTGAACTATTTCCTGATGAGTTTATGGTCTCAATCGCTGCTTTTCGAACTGACTGAATCAAATATTTAAGTTCATTTTGAAAGTGAAGGTCCTGTTAAGAGTCAAAAAGGAGGATGAAACAGGTGCAATCTTAATTTCCCTGCTACTGTCATGAGTTAATGTAAAAGTGACGTGCCGAAGAGGTTCAAACCTGCTTTCTTTCTGATGGCCAACAGGGGTGACTCCTGTGATTGTACAGATGTTGATGAAAAACAACATCATGAGCCAATGAGCATGCAGTTTTACAGTCAGATGCACGCTTTGCTTGTCACTTCAGATTAAAGAAGATAAGTGTGGCAACAACGATAGCACTTGGCTCGAAGCTTTATAACGAGACATGAACCAATGGGTGGTGTGACGGTAGCCACGCCCGTCTTTCATACTACCTGGATTAATCATGACCAGAATCAGAAGAGTTTGACCTGATAAAACTGGCCTTCTCTCTTTTTCTCTTGAGTTGATCAGAGAAACAGTGTCTAAGCTAACGTATCCAGCGTCGCTAACTACTGCAGATGTAAACAGAAGCTTTGAAGCATCAATGACAAATTCTTTGTATTTTTGTGACTCTTTCTGAGTCTTTCACACAGAAATCAGCTCACTGGCTGCAATGGCGTGTCCAGCGGGGTGGCCTGGGGGGGCACAGGCCACCCCCCCCCCCCCCCAACCAGACTGGCCACCCCAAAGGTAAAACAATAAAATTCAATCAAATGTACGATTATGTTTTCACGGTGAAGCTCAGATATCCGAGTGTAAGTTAATGCAGCATCGGCTTCTGCGCTATGTGCATCACATTAGCAAAGGTAGGAGAGCCAAGCACGAAAGACAACACTGCAGGAAACAATTTTTCGGTGAAAGAAAATGAGGACAAAATAAATGTCCCGGTAAGTAATATTAAGTTTGTTGAGTTTAGTAAACTTCGGTGAAATTAGAATACCAAGGAAAAAATAACACTTAAAGAATTATTGCAGCCCTCGAATATTTCAGACAGTAGGCTACTGAGGGCAGCTAACATAAGAGTTATGCGTTATAAGATATAATCTAAGTCGTAACATTACTGTATGGAACTGCAGATTTGGTTGCAGGTTAACATAGCTGGACTGGCCATCGGGCATACCGGGCATATGCCCGGTGACTTATTTTTTATTTATTTTTTTTGTAATGGCATGAACAATGAGAGGTGGTGGATTGGCCAGATGCAGGTCGATGTGTAAAAATAACTCAGTTGTTTGGTGGTGGCTATGGCGGGGCTTCCACAGAGGCCAGCAGGTGGATGAGGGAAGGGGAGGCAGGAGGAGAGCCCCGAGGCAGCCGCCAGTCCGAGTGTCAGGTGAACTGAACTTCAGGTAAGAAGTTATGACCTGCAGTCTATCTGGGTCAGATATAAACCAAATTTAGCTGGAGTTTATTTTTGTTGTGCTGACTTTTTACCGTCAGTTGCAATAACTCGTACTGCGTTCTAGCCACCTTGATGGAGTTTTTAGGTGGGTGGGTGGGTGCTATGATGTTACTGATAGTGAACTTTATTTTATTCATAAGGTTAGTTAGTAGAGTTGCCAACGGCTCCTTAAAAAAATGGAATGGTCCCTCATTCAGAGAAAATATTACACGTTTCGTATTGAGCTGAGAAGAGACGCAGTTTGTCCCGGACTTTAGTTAGAATGGAAAAAGACACAAAGCTGGAGTTATTCTGTCGTTACGCTGCACTGCTGCCTCTTCTCTCATTCTCTCCCCCTCCCTCTCCTGTTGCTACTTCAATCATGAAACTGATCAATGATCAGCTGATCGGCTTTTCTCTCTTGTTTGTTTATCGTCCACTTTGCGCCAGAAAGAGGAAACCAGCAGATATTGCGCTAAACAACAGCAGCACGTTTAAGCTTGATCAGCTGTTGTTAGAATTTATTTAATATTAATTTCTAGTATCAGCTGATGTTTGCTGGAGCCACAGCTGTAAAACTGCTGGTCATGATGTCGGTTTGTATATGTGGTGAGAGGGAAACATGAAGATGAAACCAGGAGATGTCCTTACTGAATCATCAGAGCTGAACAGGTGATGGAGAAACAGGTTTACCTTTTAGGTGACATGAATGAGTTGAAGGGAAGTTATGAACTGTTTCTGAGAGACAAATAACACCAGGATCCTTTTTTATGTAGCTGACAGCTGGTAACTGTGCAGGGGTGGATCTAGGAAATTTTTGCCAGGGAGCCAGGTAGGGCATTAACAGGGAAAGGGGGCACAAAGAAATACTTTTCTTTCTTATTCTCATTTAAAATGTCTCGCTTTTATTAAATAATTATCTAAATCTTATAACCAAAGTTTTTATCTGACGTAAAATGTATAGAAATCATACATATACCAACAAGACTGTACATCACTGTCACAACAGCATTTGTTTTCATTCAAAGTCTTTATGGCTTTACTACCTGGTGGGTCGGTCTGTAGTCAAAATGCCCGATTTTCTGTCCCAGTCCAGCCCTGCAGGTTAATACTGGCAGTGTCACCATGCCAGCTGAATGTATTTCATCATCAGCCAGTGTTGTTCTTTATCAATATTACCAAAGTTTACCATAAGGCAGCATAGAAAGTATTTACTTGCTTTCAGGTTTTATTCAAATGTTAGTCTTTTCAGTTGTTTCCCCACTTTTTTCCTGTTTCAAAACCAAACACCAGTTTGTGAGAAGATTATCTTCTTTTTTTAACAGGCAGATAAAGTTTTGCATTGGCATTGGCTAATTTGTCAATTGTTTGTTACAAATGTTCGTATTTTAATATTCAAAAATGTTTTTGCCCAAAACATATGTGCACTATATGTCAGTAAAAATACCATGCAAATATTGCTGTCCTTGAATGCTGAGTAAACACTGACAAAGCACTGATTGTATCTCTTGTACTTTATCAACGCAGTATCTAAAAACTTTGCACCGTAGTGGTTAAAATCTCATTCTAATAAGAGTTAAAAGTGCATTTGGTTATTAGGTTTATAGGATTATTGAATTATGGTTAATGGTTGGTAGAATTTTTTTTAAACATTATCTGCCAATTACATCTGCCACCCTTCTCCAAATCTGTGCCCCTACCTGGCCCCCCCAACAAAAATTTTCTAGACTGGCTGTGCCCCACGCTGCTGACAGTAGAAGCTATAGCTTTTGTTTGTAGCTAAAACATAAAACATTTGGGTTTCTTTCTGTACTCTATGCATGTGTGTGGTGTGCAATCCAAAGTGACCTCTGCTGTCAGTGCTGATGTCTGACCGCAGCCTCCTGTGGTTCACCTGATGCCTGACATCGATCCGTGCTCTTCGGCACACAGCAGCGACTCCACTCGTCCATTGCAGCTTCAGGAAGCTTTGCCAAGAGGCTGAGTGAGAATCAGCTCGGGCAGAGACAGCTTCAGCTGTTAAAGGACCATGTCACCATGCTTTAACCAGCTGGGTTCCAGAACAGGAATTGTCTCAGTGATGACACAGTAGACTGTGATGAAATTTGGTTGTTTACACGAAGTGTATGAATTAATTGGACAGGAAAGATGATGAAGAGAGAGGCATTTGTTGTTGTCAGACACATTGCTCACAGCAGACTTTATTGGAATAATAAATTCATATTCCAATTCAGCGTCTGCTACTCTATCTGCAATTCATTGCAGCTCTCCTGAGCCCAACACATAAAAAAAAGAGTACAGACTATTAAAGGAACTGTAGCTCATGCTAATATAACAGCTAGCAAACAAAGCTCCAGTCCTCCTTTCTTCAGGGACATCAGCCACTCTTTGAAGCCTTTAGAGTCACTTTTCCTTCATGTTTGAGTCCATTTTGCCAACTCCAGTTTTCCTCTGTGATGTTTTAGTCTAATTTTCCTTCTTCTCAGATTTTTATTCCAATATTTTCTGTTATTTCATATTTCAGTCCACTTTCTGCTTTCATGGTTTAGGGGTGTTTTACTCACTCAGTACTTTTCCATCAGTAACATTTTATTGTCATTTTTCTTTGTGACATTGTACTTTAAAACTGGAATAAAATGTTTCCTCACTAATGTTCATTTTTGATTTTTTTTGTCACCTTTTATATTTCCTCCTGCAGCTCTCCTTGACCTTATTTTAGTCTTGTTTACCTGAATAAGGTTTAGTCCTTTTCTCTCCTCGTTTAGTCTTCCTTTTTGATAATTTGCTTTAAAGCTGGAAAGTGTTGCTGCTATTGGAGTCCTCCATTTTTTATTATTTAAACTTGTAACAGATATTTTTTTTATAAACAAACCTGACTTTTAACACTTTTCTTATCAGCTGCAATCTTATCTCTTCAGGCCTTTCTTTAAATTGGCTATTGTCCCACACTTCCTTATCCCTACTTATAATTAGTCATGTAAGTCAGTTTATTTGGTTTCAGGTCTCATTTTTAATGAATGAATGAATTATTTTACAGAAGAAAATAAAATTAAAAAAAAAACTTATAACTGCAGTTATGTGGAAAAAGAGAACATCCCAAGTTACTTTAATTCCCAGTTAAGGCCCGAAAATGCTGCATAATATCAAGAATTTGTGGGGTCTTTATATGATGGACTGATAGCTGTTAATATTATGTCATGCATAGAACAGAATGCGTAAACAGGCTTAGAGGACCACATAAATAAATAACGGTTGTTGTACCAATAACTCACAAACACTAGTACCAGAGGCGTTGCACTCAGAGTGCAAGGGAGGCTGTGCTATGCTGATGGTTGTGTGACTTGGGGTTCTATAAATGACCACTGCAGAGTTTTGCCTACAGCGAGCTGTAGATTTTCACCTTTGCCTAAAGCAGAGGATCACTCTGTCGCTACCACTGAATGATTTTTTTAATCTCAGCTTCAGTCAGGTGTCAGTGAGGTGGTAAATGACATCACTGAGATGTCAGATGGTTCTATTGACGTTTTGAAGGATTTTGACACAGTGGACTTTGTCGCCTCGCTCAATAGACTTCACATTATTGGCTTATCGGGTCATGCTGTAAATTGCTTTGAAAATTACTTGTCAGGGATTGCAGGTAATCCTTTACTTTTCTCACAGTATTGAACGATGTGCCCCATGGTTCAATACCGGGGCCACTTTTGTTCCCTATCAGTGGTCATTTTTCTGCATTCGGTTTCACTTTTAGATTTTTTTTGGCATAAAGGCATTTCAGTAGTTTTTTTTCTTCCTGATTCAAATTTTAGTTCAGCTTCTTTTCCGCTCTGTTCAGTCCAGTTTTCCTTGCAGTGATATTTTTCTGCTGTATTCCTTGGCAAAATATATTTTAGTCCTGCTTTGGCCTTGGTCACATTTCAGTCCCCTTTTTGTTACAGTTTATTTTTTCTGTTATATTTTATTCCAATTTTGAGGGCTTATATTTGAGTCCAGGTTTTTTCAGACACATTGTACTCCAGTTTCATCGTTTTCTTTCTCATTAACATTTTATTCTAGTTTTCCTTGCAGACATTGTAGTCCAGATTGAGTCATTGAATTTTTGCCCACGTTTCTTCCTGACCAACACGTTAAGTTTTCCCTCAGTGATCTGTTAGCCTGGGTTTCCTTTCTGATGTTTTACTCCATTTTTCTCATTGACACTAAATATGTATTAATCCAGTGAATGAATCGGAAGAGATCCCAACTTTTTAACTGAGTCATTGAAGATTTTCTGTTTTTTTCCAGAATATAGTGAGAAATTTTCTCATGAAACATGATGGCATCCATAGCTAAAATCTCTTTCTCTCATCTCAGGAACTGTCTTTGGTTTTTATTTAAAGTTTCTTTGAGAATTTCAGAGAAAAACTGTAAAAGGGAAACTTAATGAAAACCTTTACTGCCGTTTAAAAGAACTTGTGATGGGTAGATAAGATGCTTTATGATTTCAGCCCCTGGCTCTGGCATCTTTCAAGGTAACAACAGATTAACACAAAACCAGCCAAACGGTTTAAACGCTGCCCAGAATCATTAGCACCGATCCTCTTCTTCAAACTGTCAGCGTAATGAAGGTGCTTGGTTACCTGATCCATCTGTCTTCAGCCTCCGACTCCCACACTGCTCCCAAGGTTAACATCTGAGTTAAATATGCAAGCCTTGATGTCAAAAACCGTAAAGAAGACGTCCATCACTGTGATGTTTGAACACAGCGTAACAAAGGGATTCACAGAGTTAATCTGCATTCAAGGCTTCACTGGGAAAATGGGCCATTTTAAGTCTTTTGTTTTGATTCTTGGTTTTCTGGCAATTTTAATTAGCATGACTTTCCCAAAGCAAATGTTGCTCTTAGAGGCCAGCTGTGCATGAATTACATCCAAAGCAGGACGGAGGAAACGTTGAATGAAGAGGAACCTTTTGGAGTTTTAAACCCACACTGGCCTATACTGTTTGTCTTATCTCACCTCACCTGCTAAGCCCATATTTTTAAGAACATCGTTCTCCACCTTTTGACACATCCTACAACAAATCAGAGTTTGTGTGTTTCTGTGCCTGTGCACACAGACTGTGTGCATAAGCTATTTATACTGCAGTGCGTTTGATTATATTCGATAGAGTAGCGTCACAATTTGCAGCTCCACTGTGAAAGTACCTGTCAGACTCAGATAAGCATTAAAAAAAAGAAGCGAGGCAGAAGAGTGAGGAAAATACCTGGGGAGAGAAAGAGGTGGAGAGAGGGAGAAATAATAAAGACAACTGGAGACGAACAAGTTCTCCATTAACAGCAACAGCATCATTTAATGATCAGTGAAAGCAAATGCATGGAAATGGATGTTTTAATGGAGGCTAATATTTGTGGTCTGAAGAACAAGCATCAAACCAGTCTGACATTTTTACAAATAAACATCACTTCTGGATGAAGCTGAGAATATCGATCCCCATGTGTAGCTTAACTTAGCATAAACAACCAAACCAATACGAATCATGCAAACCCCTGGTCCCAGCACTCAATACCTCTCACCATAATAAATTCTTACAGCAACAAGAGGAAGTTGCAGGTATTAAAGTGTAAGTTAGGACTGGATCAGGTGACCCTGCTCACAAGGGATCGTGTGATTGGGTTTTTTATTCTAACATTGTAGTTTTTTAAAACTTTATTTAAAGAAAGAGTGCCACATAGAGAACAGACCTGCCGATGATGGATGGCAGTAAGTTAATGAAATGCTGCAGGTCAGAGGAAGGAGGATGTTTGTTTTCAGCCTCATTAAAGATGCAGTCACATCTTCAACCCAACGACAGCAACAGCAGAGATGAAAGTGATCATCACAGAACTGAAATGTGGATAAAATAGAAAAATGAAGCAGTGATGAGCTGGGTCTGTGTAATCTTAATCAGCAAAGTGATCACAGGAACGATTACAGCTCATTCAGTTCCACAAGGCGGCACATTTCCCTCCAGTTCTCCGAAGGCACCACTGACAGAGACCAGCCAGCTGCCGTGGATGGAACTGATAAAAGGGGAGTAGTTCCTTCTGGTCATCTGAAATAGGTGAAGTAAATATACCAGTAGGCAGCTTATTAATGTAAGCCACAATATGACAGATATGATCTTCAGTTAATGCACACATCTTACATACATAAGACAAAAGATCATATGAGGAGCTAAAGTCGATCCCTGGCTGCCTGCCCACATGCCAAAGTGTCCATGCACCAGGGTCCTACTGCATGCCTCAGAGTGTGTGTGTGTGTTGTCTAAAGCTCTGTGTGAATGGTTGAAATAAAATGAGTGCTCATTTAGAGCTGAAAAGTACTTTTAATTACTCATCCATTTAAGAATTTATGAAACACCACCATGTCTAAACACAGTAAATACTATGATCACTTTCAATCACCACTCTGCCCGATAACATCAACATTCTTTCTTCTTCTTCAAAATCAGAAGCTGGGAGTCGTTGCTTATGTTTGCCAATGCAGGCCCTAATTTTTCCTCTTATACCAGCTTCACACGTGAACAGTCTAATACAGTCAAACCAGTATGACACAATTAACCCTTCATGAATGTGGCTGAGTTCTTACAAATGGGGACAGGTAAGGTCACACTTCTGTCAGAGGACCTAGAATGAAAGCACTGAAACATTACAGGCAGGCACGTGTGTTATTTAAGCTGCTTTGACATATGCTGTACGTCTGTGAAGCATCAACCTGACCTACCTGATGAGGTGTCCCACAGGAAACTGCTGCTCTGGTATTATTCTGAGCTCCTTAAAGGCCACAAATCATTTTCTATCATAACAATCCTAATTCCCCCCCAAAAAACTGCATTAGTGCTTTGATGTGCTCGTGCATGTGCACTGACGTTCACGTGAGACGATATAAAGCTGCTGTGTCTGTCGCTCATTCAGCTCCTGCAAACAAAATCCCCAAACCTTCGTTTGTCCTTGTAGTCGACATAAGTTTGTTCCACCAGTGTGTGTCCTTTTCCTCCACACACACACACACACACACACACACACACTTGTGGCTGTCAAATGTCAGCAGTTACAGCGCAGCGACACGGTGTGTGGAGGCTTCACAGAGAGAGATGATTGCTTGTGTTATCAGTGTTGAAACAGACAAATCAATCCCGCCCTGACAACCACACAATTAGCCGCTTTATTAGCCCGCTTGTAGACCAGCTCCTCTGGAGGGGGGAATCAAGTGCCCGCAAATAAATGCTTGAACACACGGCGGCAAGGCGAGGAGGTGGAGGACAAGAAGTATGTGTTTAATATGGAGAGCAGGGACAGGGGTGAAGATTGATTGGACTGATTCACACACACACACACACTGACGTACACACACACACACACACTGACGTACACACACACACACACACACACACACAATTTGTTTAAACAATTTGTTATTAAACTAGGCAGTTATAAGTGTTTTTAGAGGGGGTCTCAAATATTCGCGGGCGGTTATGGTCCCAAACTCCTGTGAATCCTGGGGCTCAGCTGTATCTCATTGTAAAGAGTTTAGAGAGTTTCCCTTCAGTGTGAGGGACAGGAAATACCTGGGTTTACCTGCTCTGGGTCTGGTTCTTTGTGGTGTGTCAGTGCTGCTGAAGGACAAATCCAGCCTGTAGAGCTCAGGAAGTTTTGAGTGACTGTGTGGAGAGAGCGAGCCTGTCAACTCACCAAATGTGATTCAACATCTGGGCTACCTGTCAGTCAGACTCATACGAGCTTGTGCAGCATTCAGTTACAGTCAAGCTTGTTTAGCACAATGCTTCACCTCATTTTAAAGCCACCGAACTACATTTGTGTGTCCCAGTGATCTCGGGGCCTGTGCTGTGCAGGCTTTTGGCCCTTGCAGGGACTCCCAAGTACAGTTGGTCCTGGTTAGAGCCATTCAGACGACACCTATGAGAGAATAGAGACAGATCACCTGCCTGTGATAGGGAGCTCCAGGGAGAGCACCTGGTAGCTGGGCACAAAAATGAGATACAGACCTGCCTACCTGCAGGAAGTGCAGGTGGCGGTTGGGTGCAGTGTGCGTCACTGAGACTGACTATGGGGAAATGGAAGTCACCTCTCTGGTGGGGAAGGAGACTGAACTTGATCACCAGTTAGATATAATTGGGGTCTCCTGGAGAGGTCCTGGACTCTGTTCCAGCACAGACCCCAAGACTCTGTTCCAGTCTGGAGTTGGTGAGAGTCAGCGGGCATGGTGGGTAACCTTGTATCCTCCTGGCTTCCTGCCTTTATGCTTGGTGTTTCCTGGTGGATGAGAGGGTTGCTTCACTGCACCCTCAGGTCAGGGAACAGGTCCTGACTGCACCCAGAGTAGCCTTCTTTGTGCTGGAGACCTGCCGACTCTATCTTCTACACATGTGGACCCTTTCACTGCTCCTGCTGGTAACACCAGGCCGCCTACTCATCCCTCACTGTGCTACAAACAGACCAGTTTCTATACCTGACCCCACAAAGTTCCTCAAAGGATCCATCTGAGCTTGTTAACAGTGTGTAAATAATGCTCTCTCCGTGTGTCTGTGATCTCGATCGTGTTCAGACGCTGCTTGAACGCTAAGACCGCTCAGCGAGCGTGCCCGAAAACCTGAAGTGCAGCAGCCATAAATCTTTAACCACCGACAGGGAGCGAAAACACGAGCAGTGAGCATCCTCGAGTCTGCAAACCAATACAAAACCCGGTCTGTGTGCGTGGGTGTGGACAGTCATTGATTTCCCGTCTGCAGGCTAACTCAGTTGGCCCAGAGAGGGGGTGACGGGATGGATGAGGATTATTTGTCGGATCCACATACGCTAAAAACACAGAAACACAGCGCAGTGCGCACACACACACACACACACACACACACATACACACACATCAGATCAATGAGGGCGAGAGGAACATCACCCTGAAGACTGATTGTTTCCAGCCCGGATGCAGAAGGAGAGAAAATAGCTTTGTTATTGAATCAGCACCAACCTGCTGCTCCCTTATCACACACCCTGTATGCTGCCTCACACACCTGTGTGTGTGTGTGTGTGTGTGTGTGTGTGTGTGTGTGTGTGTGTGTGTGTGTGTGTGTGTGTGTGTGTGTGTGTCAGGGAGGAAATTATCCATCAAAAGCATCAGACACGATCAGATGAGCCTGAAGCCAGACGCTGGCTGTTTTCTTCTGCTGTCAGTCTCACTTCCTCTTGCTGTTTGTTCACACCCAGCTCAGCGAGCAACAGTTTACCGATGAACGAGCGCCACAATCTGCTTTGTCCGGCCTTGTCACACACTCACACTCGTTAGCAAACACTTCCTACTGCTTCAGCTTGCTCTTTTCACTGCGCCGGTTGGAAATCCGGAAGTGGTCTCTACGTTGGGACTTCATTAGTGGCTCGTTTCACAGACCTGCCCGCTGCTGTTTCAGGTGGAGGTGGAGGTTCAAAGGGCAGCAGGCACACCAACCGTGGAGGTGAAAACATTCAATGCATGCAGATGTTTGAAGTGATTCAAACTATGAATCAAACCAATGAATCCAGGTGACACTTTAGTTACATGACCCCTGACACCTTCTGCAGTGTCACACATAGTTTCCAGGCCTGAAAAATTAAAATGTCATATTGTGTCTCCTGGTAGTTACCATGGAAACAAAAACATGCCGACTGGATGGAAAGGTGGCCTATGATATGTTAAGTCTCATTTTCCACTTTTCCAGAGGACATGAGGTCATCAGAGAGGTGGCATCGTTTACTGTAAAATGTGAACGATGGACCGTGCAAGCGATCCAGAGACAAAGCAGCTGTTGATATAAATAAATGTTTACATTTTTACATGCTGGTTTTTTTTTACTTGCTATACATAAATACAAACTGTATACCCCAAATTTCAATCATATTTAAGTCCACAGTATAGGGATGAATTGATAAAAATGCTACAAACCACAAAGAAATTTAAAATTGTTCTTGATACAGAAATGTCACTGCTGAATCCCTCAAAACCATAAATGAAAGAAGTCAAACAAAATCTTTTCAAACAACAGGAAATTTATTTTGAGTGTGTTCATTTTTCAGATACTCTAATTTTTATTAACTATAGCAAAAACAAAAATGGATATGATTACGCATAATTTGCAACAAAAACAGCATGTACATCAAAATAAACAATTTCCAATCAAGTGTGCACAAACATTTGTCCACTTGTGGACAAATGTGACAGGCTCTGAAAAAGTCCAGGAAAATGAATAGAATAGAATAGAATAGAATAGAATAGAATAGAATAGAATAGAATAGAATAGCCTTTTATTGTCATTGTGTGCAGGAATAAATAACAATCAGGAAAAATATAGACAAAAATAAAAGGCACAAATTAGAGAACAAGTTGCAAAGGACACACAGTGACATCACTCCCTGTTGTCACAGCTGATCAGGTCAATGAAGAACATGTGACTGGATTCTAATGTTTTAGTTACGTGATTTCTGCAAACCCATCAGTGGAAGGAAACAGTTTCCCATGTTAACATTGTTAAGTTATTAATAAAGGATTCTGATCATTTTCTTTATGCTTTTTTTCTTTTCCTTGTTGTTGTTGCTGTATTATTTTAACATGTTCAGAATAAAGACACACAAACACAACTCAATGATCACTGTGCCACTGAGTGATGCTGAGGTCCATCGTGCTCTCTGCTCGGGACACGTGTCACCAGACCTTGTCCCAGTTTGTACAACAGGCTGCAGGATGTCTGAACATGCTGGCAAAGGTTCAAAGATTTTAATAAACACTTCAGAGTGAAAGCAGGTAAGACTGCAGATCTTTAGGGCGCTACAGGGTGGTGGGGCAGGTACATTCTCACAGGTCCTTTCACAGGTGTATTTGCAGACAGTGTTGGGCATTGACATATTTAAAGTACAGTATGAATAAAAATACAGTATGACTTTGAAAAAAAGAATCCTTGTCCACTTGAACAGGATTTTTGATGGGGCTCCCACACAAACACAAAGCAGAGGATGAAGCATCACCAAATATGCTTCCAAGCCAACTTGGAAAATATGATGAAGCACATCTTGCCTTTTGCTTCACCTGCACACTGGTGGTGCCAAGGTAGGTATCCCTGACAGAATTTGTTTCCCCAGCGTCAGCAGCACATGCTGGGCTTTCCAAATCACGAACAAACGGTATCCCACATTATTGATTTTTAGTTCACAAACACTACTTATAATGACATTTTGGTGATGTTAGCTCTTTATACATGTAAAACTACAGTGGGATACAAATAATATCAGGCTGATCCTGCCGCAATTTGTTCCCCGGTTCAAATCACAGACAAATAGTATCCCACAGCTGTTTATGTTTTTAAACCCATTTAGCACAGAAAGACATTTTTGGAAAAATGTATTGACAGCAGTGCTGAATATTCTTACACAGTAAAAAAAAAAAAAAACAGAAAAACAAAGCAACTATATGTAAAATTTTCTTTTATTTGTTAAATTTTTTTAGAAAAGGTTTGAGGTGAATCGCTACCATGAATCGCTACCTTATCGTGGTCGAGGGGTTTGGGTGTCCCAGGGATCCCAGGGGCTATGTTGTCTGGGGGCTTTTGCCCCCTGGTAGGGTTTCCCATGGCAAATTGGTCCTGTGTGAGGGACCAGACGAGCGATTCAGAAGACCCCTATGAAAAGATCATCGAGGGAACAGTTCCCCCTGCCCAGGATAGGGTTACCGGGGCCCTGCCCTGGAGCCAGGCCTGGGGAGGGTGCCCAAGGGCGAGCATCTGGTGGCCGGGCCTTAGTCCATGGGGCCCGGCCGGGCACAGCCCGATAAAAGGATATGGGCCCATCTTCCTGCAGGTCCACCACCCACAGGAGGCACCGTAGGGGTCGGGTGCAATGTGAGTTGGGCAGCAGCCAGGAGTGGAGGTCCTGGTGGACCGATCCCTGGCTACCAAGACTGGCAATTGGGACTTAGAATGTCACCTCTGTGGTGGGGAAGGAGCCTCATCTAGTGCGTGAGGTTGAGAGGTACCGGCTTAATATAGTCGGGCTCACCTCAACGCATGGCCTGGGCTCTGGAACCAGTCTCCTGGAGAGGGGCTGGACTCTGTCTCAGTCTGGAGTTGCCCCTAGCGTCAGGTTGGAGTGGGTATCTTGGTATCCCCTCAGCTTGCTGTTGGTATGTTGGGGTTTCTCCCAGTGGACGAGAGGGTTTGTTCCCTCAGGGAACGGGTCCTAACTGTCGTCTGTGCTTATGCACCGAGCGGCAGTTCAGAGTACCCAGCTTTCGTGGAGTCCCTGAGTGGGGCTCTGGAGGGTGTTCCTCCTGGGGACTCTGTTGTTCTACTGGGAGACTTCAATGCTCACGTGGGCAATTACAGTGAGACCTGGAAGAGCGTGATTGGGAGGAACGACCTCCCGGATCTGAACCCGAGCTGTGTTTTGTTGTTGGGCTTTTGTGCAAACCACAGTTTGGCCATAACAAACACCATGTTTGAACATACAAGTGTCCATAAGTGCACGTGGCACCAGGAAACTCTAGGCCACAGGTCGATGTAATCATATCACCTGACCTAAGGCCATATGTTTTGGAAACTTGGGTAAAGAGAGGGGCTGAGCTGTCAACTGATCACCACCTGGTGGTGAGTTGGATCAGGTGGCGAGGGAGGATGCTGGACAGACCTGGCACACCCAAACATACAGTGAGGGTGTGCTGGGAATGTCTAGCAGAGGCCCCGGTCCGTGAGATCTTCAACGCACACCTCCGGCAGAGCTTCAACAGCATTCAGAGGGAGACTGGGGACAGACTGACAGAGCTGCGGCCGCAAGGTAGTTGGTGCCTGTCGTGGTGGTGACCCCCGAACCAAATGGTGGACACCTGAGGTGAGGGCAGCCACCAAGCTGAAGAAGGAGTCCTACCAGGAATGGTTAGCCTGTGGGACTCCGGAGGCAGCTGATAGGTACCAACAGGCCAAGTGGAATGCGGCTCGGGCGGTGGCGGAAGCAAAAACTCAGGTGTGGGAGGAGTTCGGAGAGGCAATGGAAAAAGACTTCCAGACTGCCTCGAAGAGATTCTGGCAAACCGTCAGGCGAATCAGGAGGGGATAGCAGTGTTCTACCTGCACTGTGTATAGTACAGGTGGAGTGCTGCTGACTTCGACTGAGAAAATCATCAGGCGGTGGTGAATACTTCGAGGACCTCCTCAATCCCACTGGCACATCTTCCGTGGCGGGAGCAGAGTCTGGGGATGAAGGGGATGACCCGCCAATCTCTGGGGGCAAGGTCACTGAGGCAGTTAAACAACTCCTTGGTGTCAGAGCCCCTGGGGTGGACGAGGTCCGCCCTGAGTTCCTGAAGGCTCTGGATGTTGTAGGGCTGTCTTGATTGACACGTCTGACACGCAATGTTGCGTGGAGATCAGGGGCAGTACCCCTGGACTGGCAGACCGGGGTGGTGGTCCCCATCTTTAAGAAAGGGGACCACCACCGAAGGGTGTGTTCAACTACAGGGGAATCACAGTGCTCAGCCTCCCTGGGAAAGTCTATGGGGGCGTGCTGGAGAGGAGAGTTCGTCCGTTAGTCAAACCTCGGATACAGGAGGAACAATGCGGATTTCGTCCTGGTTGTGGAACACTGGACCCTTGAGGATACTCGAGGGCACATGGGAGTTTGCCCAACTAGTCTACATGTGTTTTTTAGAGTTGGAGAAGGCATTCGACCATGTCCCTCGGGGGGTCCTGTGGGGGGTGCTCCAGGAGTATGGGGTGTCTGGCCCATCAAGAATTTACCAAGATTTTCTTGTAAAACAAAAGGGGGGCTAGCACAAACGTTTGGGAACCACTGGCCTAGTGCAACTACCTTGTTTTAGTTGTGGCAGCTACCTGGGTTATGCACCACTTCGATATCTTTGATGTGCTATAGCTGTGTGTGTAATTACTATTAATGCAGGCTGCATTACAACCTGCTAGCTGCAATGCTAGCTGCTATGAGCAGTTCTGAAAGCACACAGAAAGAAAACATATTAGTGATACAGAAATAGTTTTCTTTATGAGGTCACTGCAAAAAGTGCAGCCTTACCAAATATCCACCCTACTGTTACTCATTTTATATTACAATTTAAAAGTCTAGTTGGTATTGCTTTCAGAACTGCACATGAATATTTGCAGCAAACAGGTTGTTAATAGTATCCATCAAGTCTAACGGTCTGCGGTCCATGAACTAACCTTAGCTAACGCCAGCTAACAATGTTAGCTCAGCAGTGAGTAGCCTTCAGTATTAGTATATAAATTACACAGCAATAGTACATTCATGTAGTTGTAAAAAGCACGGTACTATATCAAATAATCCAAAGTATTCAGAATACATTACTCACACTGAGTAACATAACAGAATACGTTACAAAATACATCTTGGGCCATGTTTTCTGTAATCTGTAGTGGAATACATTTTAAAAGTAGTCTTCTCAACACTGTTTGCAGATAAGTCTTGTCATCAGGCTTAGATGCAGGTAAGTACTCTTTAAATCCACAGGTGTGAACTCGAGTCAGGATTTCTTTGTGACTGGGAGTAGGTCAGGCAGGTTTCGCCAGAGGTTAGGTGAGCAGGTCAGGTAAGTACACAGGTAACAGATAGCAAACAAACAAAGCATCAAACTGGGAGGTCTGAATCTCTCCACACACTGTAGTTTAGCAATCCAGCGAGGGATGGAGAGAAGCACCAGGATTAAACACTGCTGGGGATGGTAGGTGGGGATCAGGTGTGCAAGCTGGGGCAGCCACACCTGCTTCTGGGAGGGGTAAGCAGGTGTTATGAGTTATCACTGTGGGCATGAAGGCTGGCTCATCTCAGGCCTGTTCATGGGAATCACTGATGGAGTGCCATTACACCTGCAACGTTTCCTTTCACTCATTCAGACACATTCATGACATAATGATAGCTGCTGTCATTCATTCATTATTCATTTAGACAGAGCTCTTCAAGATGAACCGTCCTCAACTTTTTTTTCCAACAATATCTTTATTATTTTTTTACATTGACTTACAAACAGTCCAACATTCTAAATACTACATGAACATACACTCCTCTCAGACAGCAAAAAGAAAACAAAAAAGTCATCAGATTTATCACTCTGTTAAAGGCCTAAATTTATCATTATCCCAAATCAAATGTCATTGCCCTCAGTCCTCGTCCTCCTCAGATAATACAAATCCTTCTACAAAATTCACAAATGGTCTCCACACCTTCTCCAAAACATCCAATTTCCTTTTCAGTATACATGTTATCCGCTCCAATGGCAAAGCCACCATCATTTGTTTTATCCACTGTGTGATACTCGGTTCCCTTGTTCTTTTCCATTTTAGTGCGATTAATCTTTTTGCTTGTAACAAACCCATATCAATAAACATTCTGTCACTTTTTGTGTACCTCATGTTTTCTGGGTACAAACCCAGAATAAGGAAGCCAGGATCCAAAACAACCTCTTTGGATAATATTTGTTTCATAGTTTGTGTTACTGCAACCCAAAAAGAGCCTATCTTCCTGCAATCCCAAATACAATGCCAAAAGTTACCTTTATCTTCATTACATTTATTACAAGTGTCTGGAATATTAGAGTTGTACTTATTTATTTTTTCCAGAGTAACATATATTCGCATTAACCATTTGTATTGCAACAACCTTAGTCTAGAATTAATAGTTTGTTTATGAGCTTTTGCGCAAACCAATGCCCATTGTTCCATGGATATGTCCTTACCGTCCTCAACTTTTAATGTCGGGTCACATGCTTTTCTCCACAATCAGTGCACTCTGTCCTGATTAATCAGTGAAATTATAGTGTACTGCAAAGTGTGAAGATGAAGGAGTTTGTCCCTTGGCCTCAGAGTCACTCCAGAGCCATCGTCAGTCCAAGAGTGCCGGCGATAATGAAGCCTCACAAAGTTAAATGGAATCCAACTGATTTTTCTGGAAGCTGAGACACGGCCCACATATAAAGGTTTATATTTTAACATCATCAGAAATATGAGCAGACATAAGAACAGTTATTGTTCAACAGGAAAAGAACACTCCTGATATCGGAGGAAAGTATAACCACCTTTAGCAGGAGTAACTTCCAGTAGGCGTATCCCACTATTCTTAAACACTCTCAGCTTGTTAGTGTGGGGAATATTCACTGCCCACTCGTGCAGCTGACTAAACCTCCTTGTGAAAGTTCCCACATTTAATTTTTTTCACATCTGGCGACTAACTGTTTGCCCAGAGGAGCGTCTGGCACCCTCCACCTCTCAGCCACCATCTTTGATCACAAGGCAACTGCACAGGTCGCCTGGCAAGAGAACACCTGTCTGACTCAGATTCACTGGTCTAATTTATAAGAGGACGGATGGACGAACGGATGGATGGGTGAATTGCTATTAAGATGGAGACCTCATGGTGCCCCGGTTGTGTGTGCTGCAGACGAGGCAGCTGGACTTTGTGTCAGCTCCTGAGAGCGTCTCCTCCCACCACAAATGTTTGATTCATCACAAGAAATAAAGCTGATCGCTGTGACTGCTCGAAGCTCCACTGATGGGATATCAGAGAAAACAAGTTTGATGAAGAGCCGTTTCATTTTAACAAGTGGCTGAAATGGCCCGCTGGGGTAGCCGATAGCAAAGAGTAAGGATGAAAGCTTTCCTCCATAACACCTGTGTGCGTGCGTGTGTGTGTGTCTCACCTGTGGGAAGTTTTTTGAGAGCATCCTTCATGTTCTCTTTAGCTGCAGTCCCCACAGAGCAGCACAAGGCAGTTAAAAGAGAAGAAGAAGAAGTAAGTGGAGTTAGTTTAGGTAAACAACCTTTCTGCAGCGATACTGTTCCCACATCGTTTCCTCCTTTTTGAAATCATAATCTCTGACTTTGCACACATTTGTAGGCACACAGGCAGGAAGCACACACGTGCCCACAAGATCAAATCCCAGTTTGAAATGACTCCAATGGGTTGTGTTGAGATTAAGAGGATTAAAAGTCATGGAGCCCTGGCAGCGGTGAGAAAGGAGACAGTTGTTCCCAAGGTAACAGTGCTCGCAGCCTCCCTCCACCTGACACCCTTAATCTGCGTCTGTGAATCAACACGGTAAACTCCCTCCCTGATTTCTCTTTTATAACTGTCTGTCACTTTAGTGCTTCAGTTTGTCTCAACATACTTTTGTCTTCTTCCCATCCAGCTTGACCTCAGAGTTTCTGCTCCCTCCATGCATTCATCCAAGCCCCCTCTCAGTCCCAGGACATCAGATACTCCCTTTATTCAAAGCCACACCAGGTTTATGTTAATAGTTTCCACTCTAAGTTTATACTCAAGTATAAACTTCAAAGGCTGAAAAACTGAAGCTAATCCAGAAGTGCCAAACCTTCAGTTCCTCTACTGCACAGCAGAGGCAGCAGTGAGTCAGTCCCCATAGACTCCCATGTCAAAGCTTTCCAGCAGAAATCAACATGTTTACAGCTTAATACACACACTGCTTGGTCTCTAAAGATACTTAACACACAAGAAGTCTGAGCTTTACTAAGCACTGATGGATGTTATGGTTGTTAGCATTACCTAATAACATCACAACCAGAAGTGACCATCAAACGTGGTCACTTCTGGTTCCCAAAAATCCCACAGTGGTGAACAAAATCTAGAATTACAGGCATTTCCTAAATCTAAAAAAAATATTCTTGGTCCCTAAAAAGTCCAGAGAGTGGATGCAAGAGTAAAGCAGCTGAAAACAAAGGAAAAGCAGTGTGGAGCCCAGCAGCTGTTAATGGTCAGCAAAAAAAGAACAGGGTAATAACAGCGATACAGAGGGGAGATGGCAACAGTAGCACGATATCTTCTATCCCAGCTTTGAAGTAAGCAACTCAAGTAACTACCAGTGAGAGTGAAGAAGACCTCTGAAACTCTCTGACTGTCATATGTCCAGGAGAAAAGGGCTTAAAGGTTCATCTATTGTAATGAACCGCTGATCTGTACCATAAGTCATCCTTGCGGGGGTTGTCGGAACTGTATGCGCAGTCGCACTAAGGACAGATGTGCTCAGAGGCATGCCCCGTAACGTGTATGGAGCAGTCTGTCGCGGCAGGAATAAGTTGTACAAAGTCCATGTAAGTTACGATAATACTTTGATAAGTATGATAAGTGTGTTTCTAATGTAAGGTATGTTGCTGCGTTTGTATTGTGAGCTATCTGAAAACCTTTTTATTCTGTATTTACGTTACTTACATCCATGTGCTATTTTTTAGCTAGACATGTGTGTCATGCAAGCTAGCAGCACCCCATGAGAAACGGGCCAAAGTGTTTAAGTGTTTACCGGAGTTTTGCACCCTTGGCAAGCGGACTGAGGTATGTGATGAGAGATGATCTGTTGTTATATTTTATTTAACTGAACTGTGTAATCCCTTGATGCTGTTTGAAGTAACCCCTTTTGTTTTATTTAATCTGTGACTGTATATCTCAGAATTACTTGTTTGAACTTGCCTGAATTAACTTAAGCTCATTGTTGTTATTGCTCATTGCTATAGTTCAAAAAGTACTGTACGGGTATCAATTTTTTCTTATTTTATCGTTTTCACGGTGCTCAACGTCCAGAGAATGAGCCGTGTGTGGTGAGGAAATTAATGGCTGCACCCGTTAGAGACTCTTCTGTCATTCTTGATGCCAAGGGCTGCTACATCTATGCTAGTGCAATGTCCACCAGCAACACACCAACAGCTAAATATGGTGCAAAACTTATTTGACCCCCAGAGGACATTGACCCATCTACCCATTTGGAACCATGATTAGAGACTTCTGGTTGATCGGAGCTGGCTTGGATCAGGTCTTGGAGAAGCTTACAGCTCTGCAACAGGAAATTGATAGACCTGATTACCAGTGATGGTAATGGTGATTAGATCAGCTGCGGAGTTGGATGCAGTTGTTCGCATTAACCCAAACAACCCTCTCTCCTCACTCATGTGGCTCCAGAACAACAAATTCTTTCTTGATAACGGGACTCTGGCCCTATCCTTCAAGGACACCTGCACCAGCTGAGGACTGGTGACTTTTGCTTAACCGGGTGAAAGGACACTCTCTCTCAAGTTGAACAAAGGATACACACACTGCCCTAATTCAGTTCACACGCACACATACGCCTGTACACTGACACAGATGTACACTCACCCCCCTCCCCCCTCCAAACGCTTCCGATGCTTGCCCCTTCCTGATGCAGATCAACTGGGCCAGCGCAGAATCATGCTGCTGCTGGATGCTGCTGTCTACACTGGCAAACTCTCACCTCATTTACTCACAAATAACTTCATAGAGACAACACATCAACAAACGAAGTTCAGTGAGTTGCACAATGACCACACAGAGACCCGAGGTCATGTTCCTGGGGCAGATGACACGTATAGTCTGTAGGTATGCATCCATGCCATCATCCGAATTAGCTCTTAGTTTGTGTGTTCATAATCACCAAACCTCTCCAATACCACATTATTTATGAAAACTATATGAAAACCACGTGATAACGAAGGTCCAGTGTGTGTGTGTATGTGTGTTTCTACATTTCTGTAAGGGAAAGAAGAGGAGCTGGTGTGCAGGTTTCTCTGCACAGCTGTGTAACAGTGTGTGAGACTCTCAGAGATAATTGAATGTGGATGCACATTGAGTCTTATGGCATGGAGAGGAAGGGGAGCAGGAGGCAGACCTCCCCTGCAGCTGTCCTAGAGGTTTAAGGGCCTCATTAGCCCACCATCACAAGCAGTAACTCACACAGGGGGACATCAGTGGGGGGGGGGGGGGTCCTCGCAACTTAACCCAAAGCCCCCGAGTGTCCTCCTGATCAGCTTGAGTCACATGTTCTCCTGCGCCCTCCTGTGTCCTCACACTAATGGAACTGCAGGCCTTCATTCAGAGCACACAGACACACACTATCAGGAGTGTGTCTGTATGTCTCTGCACGGATGAGGACACAAAATTTAAAAAAAAAAAACAGCTGCAACTAAGACACAGTGATTAAAATGACATGATCACAAAGATGTGTGAAATGACCATGAAGAGATACAAAGTTATATTTATGGTAAATAAACTGGTTCTTGTATCACAATTTTCTACACTGAGCACTCAAAGTTCTTTATACAAGTCCACACATTCACACAAGCACTTTTTCTCTGCTTTTACAACTGACGTGCTTGCTATCTAACAATCACACATTCATACTCAGATGGATCCATCATCCAAAGCTTGGAGTTAGTATATTGCCCAAGGATGTTTGGCATGGAGACTGGAGCAGACGGGAATCGATCCATTAACCTTCCAATTAGTAAGTGACCTGCATCAGCCACCGTGTTTTATACCTACTCATTTTACTTGTCTAATACTGCAATATAACTCATCAGTGTACGTAGCAGGGTAACTTGCACATGTGTGACGGCCTCAGTGATGATGAATGTTTTCTACAGGTTTACAGGAGCAACACCTGCTGCTGTTTCAGGGTCTTCCTTATTTTAGCCACAGAAAGTGAAATGTCATTGTTCATGTTTTCTAACAGCATGACGTCACACCTGTCCTGCGTGTCATCCTTTATAAACATTCTGATCATTATGTTGTTAAAACTATGACAAAGGAGGTTGTGAACTTAACTCAACTACTCGCTGCAGCTTTAGTCTCCATACAAGTTAACCACAACTAGAGAGATGAAGGACAGCCTGAGCTCCAGCAGGAAAACAGGTCTGACAACACACACACACACCAGCACACACCAGCACACACTTGCACAGGAGCATGCCCAGTGGAGTCTGGTGTCACATGGGGGCACAGAGTTTTATTGTTGGTGCTTTTGCTAAAAGACATGTCAGAACTCCTTTGCTTCCTCTAAATCCCTGCATGAACACACACACACACACACACACACACATTCTGTAACATGCACTCTTCAACCTCGTGGCTGTAATCAGGAAAATGTTCTAGCAAATTTGTTGTGCAGCAGCAGCCTGAGAGGAGGCTGAGTAATGAAGCCCTACAACAAACACACAGCTTCTGTGTGTGTGTGTGTGTGTGTGTGTGTGTGTGTGTGTGTGTGTGTGTGTGTGTGTGTGTGTGTGTGTGTGTCATACAGACAAGAGAAAGTACACAGCGTATTAATCTGCAGAGGATGCTTTGTTTGGGTGCTTAAAGAAATAAATGAGCGCAGAGCAGATGACACAACACGGTTTGTTTTTTAAATCGGTCACACACGCAAACACACAAACCAGTCACAAAGGGCTTTCTTTATTTTTGCATTTTCTTCTGAGCAGAAGTAAAGTGAGGACATCAGGGCTCTGAAATGTCATGCTTTATGTTTCAGATTGTTCACGAGGAGCTTCGGTTTGTGATGTCAAGATAATCCCGGGTTCAGGGTTCATAAAGTGAATGCGACCACTCTGATTTTACAAAGCAGAAAAACAGGGACAGGTTCAGGAGAGCACAATAGAAATATGACCAGGAGAACTGATGGTGCTGCTGGAAGAGAAGGTCAGCATCAAAGTTGGTCAGCAGATGGAAGCTCCAACATGTCCTGGTGGATGCTGTGTTCAGTTTGGATCAAATACTGCAGACCAACGACCACCAACAGCAGCAAATGACCTGGACCCCAGACCATCGCAGACTGCAGGAACTCCTCTCTGATTTTCAGACATTCAGTGTGTCTTCTCCCAGACTGCAGGAGCTCGATTTCCATATGAGAAGCAATATTTACTTTTATCTGATATAGTCCAGTCTGCTTCTCCTCACGAGGGGTTTGATATCAGGACTGTGACAGCTGAAGCTGCTTTCCTGAAGACATCTGCGGGTGGAGGCTCTTTGATGCAGTAACACCAGCCTCAATCAGCTCACTGTGAAGATCTCCAAAGTACTGATTTTCCCACTCAGGTCTGCGGTGATTGCAGTTACCTGTGCTTCTTTATTTGTTTAACATGCTTCCATGCAGCCTGCAGAGAGCACCCAGCGGCTGCAGCAGCGACCTGCTGTGGCTGAGAAGATCACCGTGGTGGTGTACTGAACTACACCAGGAAACACAGTTTTAATGCAGTCTCAATAATAATTTAGTCAAGCTGCAAATGTTCTAAAAATCTGAGATGTTTGCTTTCTGATTTTCATGAGATATAAGCCACATTCACCATAATTAAGATTAAAAAAGGCTTTAAATGTTTCACTTAGAACACATGGAACCTGCAACCCTTCCTCCCAAAATACTGAGCTTTAATAAAACTAACTGAGCTTTGCAGAAAGACTTAACGTAATCATTTTAAAGTTCTGCCTTTAGTTAGGAAAATAGCAAACTTTAGGAAGTAAACTCTGTAAACTTCAGTCACAGAGACCTATCAGTGGCTCAAACACACACCGAGTCCCAGGGTCTCCATTAAACTCTGTATTACTCTCCTGTCTTTGGGTCAATTCCAGCCGGACTTAGCTGCTCATAAATTGGCTGTGGTACACACACACACACAAAAATAAACACACACACACTCACACACATACAAACACACACAGACTCCACTGGTGCCAGTTTCAGATATAACCGTGTTTATTCAATTCAATTTAGGGCTGTCAGCGTTAACACGTTAACGCATCATCCCGATTAATGCAATTAAAAGTTTTAACGCATTTAACCCTTCTGGAGAGCAAAATGGACAAGCTTTGGACAAGCTGCCCAAAATACACTGACAGAGACATTTAAGGAATTTTGAGTTATTCTGCGCTCCAGATGGGTTAAATGTGTTAAAAAAGTTTTAATCACGTTGATCATGATGACACGTTAACGTGTTAACGCTGACAGCCCCAATTCAATTCAATTCAGTTCAATTCAATTTATACAGTGCTAACAACAGTCGCCTTTAGATGCTTTACATGGCCAGCTGCCACGACCAACCCTGGAATAATTCACAGAAAAAGACAGAAAATCATATTGGGGGGGGGGGCATATGATTGCACTGAATTGAATTGAATCTAATTAACTATGACCCCCTATGAGCAAGCACTTTGGCGACAGTGGAAAGGAAAAACTCCCTTTTAACTGGAAGAAATCTCCAGCAGAACAGGTTCAGGGAGGGACGGCCAGCTGCCACGACCAGTTGGAGTGAGAGAAGGTAGACAGGACAAAAGGGTCACCTGATCCAGCCCTAACTATATACTTTATCAAAAACAAAGTTTCAAGCCTAAACTTAAAAGTAGCACAATCAGGAATCCCATCAGCACGTCTGCAGGGAAAATACTGCTAAAGAGACAGACAGTGAAAGTTTGGGCATAAAGGGATAACTTAAGGACAATTAAGGATATATATCCTTGATTTTAACATAAACTCATTGTTGCAGCCAGGGACAGCATAATGTGACCCCTTAAACTAATTTTTAGTCTTGGTGTCCTTATTTTTCCCTGAGTTATTGGATCTGTTACTACTGCATCTGTTTCATTAGTAACATAAACTAATGTAAGTCTACTGACCGCAGCCAACCAACCAACCAACCAACCATACGATGTCATGTTCTGTACTGACAGAAGATGTTTTAAAAACTTTAAGCACTCAATTCTTAAATCCAGCTTCACAGACATGTATCTGTTTCTCTTTATTTTGTGTCTTTTTCTTGTACACAGTGTTTCTGTTGTCATTTTGTCTCAGCCAAGTGCAAACTGTGTGTGTAATAGAAAATATGCATGAAAAGCATGTGGAAACCCACAGACTCACATCCTTCAGCAGAATTAGACAGACATTTTCTCACACAAACATCCTTCCCATGCACACATACACAAACAGCAGATTCCTTCACAATGTGAGAGCGGATGGTGATTCGATGCCTGTATATTCCTGACTGGGTCGGACTCAGGATCAGGTCTTCATGCTTCCGTTCTGAAGCTGTGTTGTTTGTATTTGGAGGTGCAGCTTCTCCTCTGCATGAGACGGAGCTCCCTGCATGAGACGGAGCTCCCTGCATGAGACGGAGCTGTGTGAAACATTCAGCAGGGAGCACAATGTAACTACCTGAACAGCAGAACCCAGCTGCTTCATAAATGAGCTATTGAATGCAGAGGATGAACTCAACAGGCAAGCCCACAGAGAAACAATGGCAGCGTATCGATGTGTGTGCAGGAAGTAGAGCTGGAGGAGAGAGTAACTGGACACATTATTAAAGCTTCAGAGTATGCGGTTTATTTTGGATGTGATGGCAGATGTGGCAGTGAATGAACCGCAGACGACTGTAACTGTAACAAAATAATAAAATACAAACCCTCACCTATATTCCGTTTTATTTATAAAGCACCCAATCACAGCAACATTTGACTCAGAGCACTACAACAGACCCTACAACATTAGAGGGAAAACCTTAAGAATCAAACCATCTCCTATAAGCAGCAGTTGGTGACAGTGGGAAGGTAAAACTCCTGTTTAACACGACGAAATCAGAAGAATTAGGATCAGGGAGGGGCAGCCATCTACCATAACTAGGACAGCACTGGGAGGCAGGACATGTGACACAATGTTGGAGAGAGAAGATAAATGTGATTACCTGCAGCAGTGGCTCAGTGCATGATGGGAAATTCCTCAACAGACTGAGCCTATAACAGCATAAGTATTTGAACTATGACTGAAACAATATGCTAGTGACCAAGCAATCTCAGGAGGTTTCTACCAACTATTCTGAGAATACCCAGTTTTTCCCCAGTGACAGGTGATTACCAGAGCCATCTGTAGGCATGTGACTGCTGTGTGACAGCAACCTCTCACAACCAATGGGGAAATACAAAATTTTCCTGACCGATGGTTGCCAGATAAGATGGGCGGGTCTGTAGGTCTGTATGCCTGGGGTCTTGTTCAGTTAATTCCACATCCTCATCATGACTGTCACATGTCCAAAATTGCAGAAAAGTTAACATCAAGTGATTAGTGGTCACGTGTCTGCAAAACCTCAATACACTTTATCAAATGAAAAATCTTAAAAGTAGGTGGTCTGTCACCTGAACCAAACTGGGAGTTAACTGTTTTGTGGCTTCATTGATAGATAAAGCTGCAGAAAAGAAAATCTACACAGTCTCTTTTAAAGGGACTTAAATGGGAAACATGTGTAATATAAAAAGTATTGGTCCCAAAACAGAACCCTGTGGAACTCCATCACTAACTTTTATGTATGAGGGATCCTCGTTTACATGAATGTAAATAATTCTGACCACACACAGTGTTCTGATAGCTTTTTGTGACACACACAATGCACTTCAGTTCGGCACCATTATTCCAGCGTGGTCAGCTTTCCAGCTGGTCTCACACACACCTCCTCTTCTGGTCTCTGACCTCACTACAAAAAGGAAAAGACCTTGTTCAATGTATCACCCTCACCTGTTCCTCCAACCTCTCTGGCACCGCCCCCTTGAGCTCACTGCACCACCCCTCCTCTGCAGCTGAGCCAGGGACCACCTTTGCCACAATGAACAAACTGGAATCTCTCAGATAGATAAGATTCAAACCACTGCAGCGCACTTCCTTTAATACCAACAGTATTATCAAGTCTCTGTAGATCAGGTGAGGTATTGGTTGGTGTAACATTCAGTTTTTCGCACTGGGTACATTCAGTGACTACCACTGGTTTCATTACATCAAGAACCACAAGAACAGTATGACTGACAATGACCTTCAGACAGTTAATCTTGCCACTTCCTGTTTACCTGTATTTTAGAGGTCAAAGGAGCTTGCAAAGAAAAGCGTCTGGACTTCTTTAAGTTACTTGAAGACGTTTCACCTCTCATCCGAGGTGGGAGTAACCCCCCCCCCACAGAGGGACAAAAGGACCCCCTGATGATCCTCTAATCGCCTGAGCCAAGGTGTGAAACTGGGCGTGGGTCCCAATCAGCCAGAGTTTCGGGTGAGTTCATTGTGAAACCTGGCCCCACCTTATCATGCGAATTCCTGAGATCAGATGGCCCAGGATGTGAGTGGGCGTTAAGGCGTCTGGGGAGGTAACTCAAAACTGGATTATAGATGGCAGAGAGTTGGTGTCGTAAACCACCGCCTCTGTTCAAAGATGGTCGCTCACAGTGGACATAGATGGCTTCTTTCACTCCTCTTTCAAACCATCTGTCCTCTCTGTCCAAAATGTGAACATTGGCATCCTCGAAAGAGTGTCCTTTATACTTAAGATGTAGATGGACTGCTGAGTCTTGTCCTGTGGAGGTGGCTCTTCTGTGTTGTGCCATGCGCTTGTGAAGTGGCTGTTTGGTCTCTCCAATGTAGAGGTCTGGGCATTCCTCGCTGCACTGTACAGTACACACCATTGTTAAGTTTGTGTTTTGGCGTTTTGTCTTTCGGGTCAACCAGTTTTTGTCTGAGCGTGTTGCTGGGTCTGAAATGCACCGGGATGTCATGCTTGGAGAAAACTCTCCTGAGTTTTTCTGATACACATAGGGGATGACAATGTTGTTGCATCTGTCCTTATCCTCCCTCGCTGGTGTCTGGTCTTCTTTTCGATGCCTCTTTGCTGACTTTAAGAACGCCCATTTAGGATAGCCGCACGTTTTGAGTGCTTTCTTTACATGTGTGTGTTCCTTCTTTTTCCCTTCAGGCTTAGAGGGAACATGTTCTGCCCGGTGGTGTAGGGTCCTAATTACTCCAAGTTTGTGTTCCAGAGGGTGATGGGAGTCAAAGAGGAGGTACTGGTCTGTGTGTGTGGGCTTCTGGTAAACTTCGATGTTGAGTTTGCCATTCTCTTCAATGTGCTCAGCACAGTCCAGGAAAGGCAAACAGTTGTCCTTCATGTCTTCCCTGGTGAACTTGATGTTCTTATCCACAGCGTTAATGTGCGCAGTGAAGGATTCCACTTCTTGTGTCTTGATTTTGACCCAGGTGTCGTCCACATATCTGTACCAGTGGCTGGGTACTCTTCCTTTGAAAGAGCCAAGAGCCTTCCTTTCCACTTCCTCCATGTAAAGGTTGGCTACAATAGGTGACATGGGGGAGCCCATGGCACAGCCATGTTTTTGTCTGTAAAAGCCTTCGTTGTATTTGAAATATGTAGTGGTGAGGCAGAGGTCTAACAGTGTGCAAATCTGATCGGGTGTGAAGTTGGTCCTGTCCTCCAAGGAGCTGTCTTCTTGTAGTCGTTTTCTGACAGTCTCCACGGCCTCCGTGGTGGGTATGCAAGTGAAGAGAGAGACTACATCAAAGGACACCATGGTTTCATCTGGATCCAGGGTAAGTTTCTGGACCTTGTCAGTGAAGTCGGTGGAGTTCTTGATGTGGTGTGGGGTGTTCCCCACGAGAGGAGCAAGGATGGTAGCAAGGTGTTTTGCAATGTTATAAGTGGCTGAGTTTATGCTACTGCCTATGCGTCTGAGTGGGACAGCTTCCTTGTGGATTTTAGGAAGTCCATAGATGCAGGGTATGGCCTTACATATCCCCCAGGCGGTGATATGTAAGGCGGTCATTGATTTTGTCCCTTTCAAAGTCTTGAAGGCAAGCTATAACTTTCTTTTTGTAGCTGCTTGTGGGGTCTCGCTTTAGGGCTTCGTAGGTATTGTTGTCACTGAGGAGAGTAGTGATCTTTGTATGGTAATCTGTAGTGTTTAGGACCACGGTGCATCTTCCCTTATCAGCTGGTAAAACAGTGATGTTGTGATCTTTGCTCAGGGAAGCGACGGCCTTCTTTTCCTGTATTGTGAGGTTGGATGGAGGGACTTTGGCACTGGAGAGGGTGGCTGAGACTTTCATCCTGATTTGCTCTGCTTCTGTCTGTGATAATTTATTAATCCGTATGGCAGATTCTTCTTCTCACCCGAGAAGAAGCTTCTCGGATGGGAGGTGAAACGTCTTCAAGTAACTTAAAGAAGTCCAGACACTTTTCTTTGCAAGCTCCTTTGACTACGATGACCTGGATGACTGAGAACCTTCACAGACATACTGTATTTTAGAGGTAAATAAAACAGGAATTGAAACTGATGTGCGCTCCTTGCAGTGTGCAGTAATACAAAACACTGCTGCTCTCAGGTGGCATTAGTTCCTTGTCTTGTCTTTGGTTGAGTCCACCTCATAATCAGTACCTGCAGGTGGAGGTCAGCAGGGGGGACAGGCGGCACGCGGCCATTAACCAGCGTTGTCACTGGCAAGTGTGTTTTCAGTGTGTTCAGTGTGTGTGGAGACATGCTGGGACACAAACTGTATGAAAGAACGGCAGCTGTGCAGTGCTCCCATTGGTTTCCATTTCCTCTGAATGAGAATCAGTGGAGCAATAGGAGTCTCATTTTCTAGAAATAAACAGCAGCATGTGCATTTAAGTGCACGCAGGCAGATTTCAAAATTCGAGGTACTGCTTCTGAGTTACTGCCGCACGGAAATTATATCACAGGGTTATCAGCAGATGGGGGAATGTGAAATAAGAGAAATCGGTGGATGTGAGAGTGATTTCTGCTTTTATTTGAGCTTTAATTAACTGTTTTGTCACCAGC
Source organism: Copadichromis virginalis (assembly GCF_057382275.1). Taxonomy (NCBI): domain Eukaryota; kingdom Metazoa; phylum Chordata; class Actinopteri; order Cichliformes; family Cichlidae; genus Copadichromis; species Copadichromis virginalis. The sequence continues at coordinate 29,805,344 of NC_140624.1, forward strand.
ATGAAAAATATCACCTTGACCTGAAAATTCATCCAATTTAAACACCTCAGTTTACATCCTGATAATAACGGCAGAGACATTTTCCCGGCTGTTTGTACTCATTTTGCATCCGTTTCATCAGTGTGCAGGGCTTACATCGCATCATTTCCTGCATTCAGGTGAATTTTTAAGCATTAATTTGTGCCTTTGCTGACTTTAAAAGCTCATGATTTTGAAACAGATTTTTTCTGCTCATGTTTTTTTTTAAAAATCACATACACTGGATTATTTAACTCGTCATCTTCAACCCAGCTGTTCACTTTGCTGTATCTATCTTACCTTAAGATTAGTGAGAATCATAGCAAACAGTACTGAACTTAAGAACATCACCTCTGACTCATAAATCTGTTGGTTTTAAGGCTTTTTGAAAGACTCTAGAGGAGAGGAGGATTCTGTGTCACTGAACAAGTTTTCACAATGTGGCTTTGAAAAATTCCTGTATATGTGTTTACATCTTCCTCTGCAGTCAGTTTGTGTGTTTCCAATAGTTTGCATCTTTCTAGGATTTTTCAGGTTCATTGGTCGTTGCTTTGAGCCTCTGAGTGGGCTGTGGGGAATTGTTGCTTCTTTATACAAGGGGCCTGGACCCAGAGACCTGGAACCCAAGTTGGCTCCTACAATAATTGTTGATTGAAAAAGGTTTCAGGCAGACTTCAGGTTCGAGTTTAAAGGAATCAGCCTGATAAAGAACCGCTGCTGCAAAAGTCGATGCTGGAGGTCATGACAAATTTTCATTTTGATGGACGATGAGATAAATGCACGCAGACTGTGGCAGTTTATACACACTGACCTCTATGACTGTTTGTGTGTATCCTGCAAAATGTCCATCATTTTTTTCCAATAAATCATTAATGTGCTGCTGCTGGAGGCTGTTTTCATAGCAGTCTAATTACGAGCAGGCAGAAATCCAGTCAGGTCGACTGGGATGGATTTCAAACGTGAAATCCATCAATCAGTTTGCCCTTCAACTCACTCTGAAAACACCCTAAAGAAGAAAAGAGGTCAAAGTTCAGAACCAGACTGACAGCTTCAGATGACAAATTTCAGTCAGTGATAATGATGTCACACTGATGTCACAGGTGACATCTGAAGATTGATAACTTTACACTGTCCTGAGACCATCCACAGAACACCTGTCAGTCTGTGGTCATCAGGAAAATGTTTATCTTCTGATGATGTCATTAGGAGAAATAAATCACAAAGAGGGTGCTGCTCTGAAATCATTCTGAATGCTTCAGTTGGCCCTCGCTAGAATGCAAGACGCCGCCTTATCGGCAATCAGTCGCTAACTAGCCACCAAGTGCTAATGAAAGGAATCCCATGGGGGTTTTTCTTGGTGCATCCTAGATCTCTTTGCAGCCACTTTCACTTAATGACAGCAAGCGATCTTCAGAAACCTTTGGCCACCTATCAGCTAATATTCACGTTTTTCCAGTGGGTCTTAATCAAGTTATTTTAGTTCCAGGTTCATTAAGGCTACCCTCCCTTAAAGTCCACTGTCTTCTGATTGGACGCTTTCCGGAAGCTTGCCGAAATACTGCCTACACTTTGGAGACATGACTGCAAATGTGTGCGTATACACTTCAAATTAAATCAGCTGAAAAGATGAGCAAACCAGCTGGAGAATATGTTTATCTCCTACATTTATGTCTCACCATGTCAACCATCCCAAAGTCACTTTTTCTGAAATATCAACTTCTAAAGTTTGACACAAATCAGAAGCTGTAATTTCTGAAAGTTCACTGAGATTTTAAATTAGCAAGAACAATAAATGTGTACGTGTGATCATTTATTTTCTTATAAAGCTCTAAAATGTTTCAAAAGAAGAAAGAAAACACAGGATCTCATCAGTGACCACTAGAACCTCACAGCCTGATGGAGAACCTCTTTATTCACCCCTAGAACCATGTGAAGTTCACTGTTCTAGGACTCCGTGTGTGTGTTCTTTAACCTTTTTCTTTCAACCTTAAGGTAAATATTTGCAAGTCTAAATAGGTCAAATCAAGTGTGTGGATGTTCTCGCCACAAGGGAGCCAAACTCGTTTCCTCTTTTTTTATCCGTACTAATGAAAACAGCATACCAAGGGGCCATGCCTGCAGATTTCAGACTTCACTTCAGCTGACAACAAAGTAAAAGGTTTGTGATATAGCTAGGAGCCAGACCCTGTGCTGCCTCACATGTAGCAAATGATTTTTAAAACTGCAGCTTAAAATAACCGTGAAGGAGGCTGGAACACATAATTGGCTGCATGTTTTATTTTAGCATGTTGAAACAGAAAAAATAAATAAATAAATAAGTCATATTTTCACTTGTTCCAATCTGCAATTTTAATTAATGAGGCTTTGGACAGCAGTGTCTCATTAGTCAGATGTTAGGCTTGTCTGTCCTGGCTGAGCCACATAATCAGAGGCCTTCAGGCTTCACACATTAATGTCAGAATCAAAAACTAAATATAAAACAACTAATAAGCTGCATTCAATACAGGTGTTGTTTTATATAAATAACACCTGTATTCCAGCAAACTGCAGCCATGCTGCAGCTCTGCCAGGTTTACAGTGTCAACATGCTGACAGTCAACAGACTTCATCTTCATCATCATTAGTTTCATTAAATGCGAGGCTTTTCCAGATATTCACAAAAAGTACATCTGTACATCTTTTAGGATCTTTCCAAATCCTTAAAGGATGTATGGGACCTCTTTACTAATGATTGCAACCCCCAAAATCCCAGGAACCCACCCAGTTCTCACAAATATCCAAATGGCCATTACAATATGTTGAAAGAACTAAAGTCTCGGTGAGAATTCCTGACTGGACCCAATAAAATCTGACAAGCCGTCAGGAACCCCACGGGCCACAGAAACAGCCCAGATGGTACCTCAGCAACCTCTGTGACATAAAAGACCTTTACAAACTACTGAAGGATGTTTGGTTCTGACGATTAGAACCTCCCAAAGGATCAACAGCCTCATTAAGGAAAGCAGACAATTAGCTCAAGAATTTCTGAAAAAGCCCATTCAGATTCATGCCAATGACCAAAAACAAAACTTTTATGAAGTCTTAAAAAAACCTTTTGACCAACATTATTAATAACTACAAACACTTGTAGGTTTAACCCTTTTAAATCCCGGTATCACTGCAACCACGTAAGCTAGCGCAATAATTTTTTTTGCATATGAAACCAGAGGAGTTGTACTTACATCTTATGCCATCAGCTTGTCCTAGGTCACGGTTTCCTTCCACATATAGCTTTGCAAAAACTGCATAAAAAGCACTTGCAGCAACAAAACATAACATTCCAGAAACACGCTTTACCGATCCAATCAGCTGTTTGTAACATTTCCTACATTGGAACAGACGTCAGCGCGAACTTTCGCATGCCCGCCATTACCTGCCCGAAACCGGAAGTGACGTCATTTTCACGGAAATGTAGTTTTTTACCATCAGGGCCTTATGAGCCTATACTGGTGTTTTTTAAAAGTTATGTTTGACTTTATGACTTTCTGTGTCGTTTCTGGGATGCTTAGGACTCATATTGCACTGCTGGAAATAGTTTATTTTGATGCATATGCTGCTTTTTTGCAAATTTACACTATAATATTTATTTTCGTTTTTCCTGCAGTATATAAAAATTGGTGTATTTCAAAAATAAAACTATGAAGACACTCAAAATAAATTTCCTGTGGTGGAAACTATTTTGTGCAAATTTTTTGTATTTACAGTTTTGAGGGATAAGCCTCTTAAATTTCTCTAACTAGAAATATATGTTAAAAAAACAAAAACAATTTTCAATTTTTTGTAGTTTATTGCACTTTTTGCAATTTATGTAATTACTATGCACATAATGCATACATATTATTACAATTTGGGCTATAATGGTTGTATTGATGTATAGCAACTTGAAATGCTCCCAAAAATGGCACTACAACATGTAAAAATATAATATAAGCTCTGGCGGACTTGGTTCTATGGTAGGTCTTAAAGGGTTAAAGCCCTCATATGTAGAATGTCCTCAGTGGCCTCGCAAACATCATAAATGATAGAAACTTCCTGATCATTAAATATGTACAATTTCAAAATATACTTTAAGGTTTTAAGAGTGTCCCCAAGAACTTCTAAATAACCTTTATGAAATAAAATATATTAAGGACTCCCTAAAGGTCAAATAAAATCTCTTTGTACGTGGCTACAACCTCTAAAAACTTTATGTAGAAAGACCTTAGTGAGCTCTATAACATCATAAATTGCATAATACCCTCCAATGACCAAAACCTTTAGAACATCTGTAACTTCTAGAAATTATCAATGAACAACATCAATGACCTCTACATCCCTGCAAATGATACAGAACCTTTCCATTGACCAATCTTGCAAAGGTTCAGAGTGGAAAAACATCTCGAGTCGGCCCATCTAGAACTTTATCAGTGACCATTAAAATCACAAAAAGATCGACCTCCTCAGTAGCCTGAAGAAACAAAAAAGCTAAAGTAAGACTTCCAGAAAGTCTTAAAGAACCAGAAAGTCCATCAGGACTTAGATAAGAACTTTTTCAACCCCCCTGGGGGATTTCTATTCGCACAAACAGTGCTGTCACACTGGTGGGATCACGAAAATAAAACCAGCAGCAAATAACAGAGTAATACATATGTATGTGGAAGGCCATGATGCCTCTCAGAGTCACTACCAGGATAAAACTCTGAAGTTAGATTAGTTACTCAGACAATAATTCACTGTGAATAAATATTACCTCTGTGCTTTAGGAAAGAGACTGTGTCTTAATTGAATCATTTGCAGCCAATTAGAGGACATTAGTGGGAACACAGGCATAGGCCCAGTGGAGCCATCAGCAGCGCTCCGCCTTCGCTCTGACTGTGGTGTTACAGCGCTGGCAGCTCGCCTGGAGCTATATCCACAAAGCCTGAACATTTGTGTCCGGGCTGCCACATGGTGCATGTTGTCTTATTCACTCATTCCAAGGTGCTGCCTATAGCAGCTTGGCACCTTTTATTCTGAAAGGCTGCCATTTATTGCAGCCTGGGATCGATTAAAGAGACAACAAAGGCGCTGAGATTCAGAATAATAAAAACCAAAATAATGATTTGTGGTTTGATGAAGCTATATGTTGTTGTTTTATAAAGCATGAACCTTTGGATGTTTTCAGGTAATCATTTTTAACTCTATGATTCATAGTAAAAACCATAATTCATCTGTGTGTCCACGTGAGAACAGTGGGACGGATATGATACATAACTTCCAGCAAAATGTATAATCCAATATTCTCCGAGACTCTTTCAGTTTCATCATTTATCATGAATTAGTTTTTTTGTTGTTCACCTAGTCCATCAGTTTCAACACCCCTGAATGACATTGATGATCAGCAATCCTGAGTGTATCTCTGTGTTTCAGACACACTCTGATACCACAGGGCCAGGAGAAGATGGTGCATCGGCAAAAAGGAAAAAAAAATCAGTTTAACTGAGACACTCAGTGAGGAAAAGCCAGAACACCTCCCTCCACTCTCAGGCATCAACCATCACTAAGGCCTCTCTGATGGCTCACCACGTCCCAACACACAGCCTCCCCTGTCAGAGATTTTTACCGTCTCCTTCCTCAGCTGACCGCTGGAGCACCAGAAACGTTATTCAAATTTCACTTTTTAACCAAATCTCCACACGTTTTGCATGTCTGACAGGACAGTGTGACATGGTGATGTGACTAACTAAAGTGCAGATCGGAGCTCTTTGTTTGATTTTATTTCACCATCAAACTGTCCTGACCTTATCTCAGTACAGACAAACCCAGCGTCAAACACACAGACCGCGTGAAACCAAACAAATCTCAGTCAACACAAAGTTGAGGCTTGTCCACATCAGGCAATTACATTTAACCCTGAAAGACACACACAACCAAAACGCAATGAAGCGCACACACAAACTAAACCCCTCAACACACAAAGAACTTACATAAATGAGTCAAAACACTGGAAAGAAAGAGAGAGCCTAGTTTTTTTCTGCCTGATATCATCAAGAATTTATTTTGTCAGACTCCTGCAGGTCAAACATTTTAGTGCTTCATGAACCACAAAACTCCTGCTTCCTAATATCCTGACCTTGTTCTCTCCTCTTCTTCCCGGTGTGCACCTTGGCTCGATCATGTTTTCTTACAACTTGAAGTAATCCCTTATTGTCTCCCTGCATCAAGCTGGACTTACCTCCAAACCAAGCACAGCCAATTCCTTATCAACAATCAATACATCAGTACTGCAATACTCACCTGCCTCCTCCTACCTGTTGCTCTGGAAATAGATTCAAGTAAGAACTGAACCAAAATCCTGTGAGCACAGTTCATCATCACCCTTTGACCTGCTCTCTCTGCTCTGGGAGTTTACTTACAGGAACCCTGCCTGCCACCTCACAGGTGTCTAAAACAGCCAAATTCATCCTTGTGAATTTGACACATTCATGAAAAAAATGTTACAAAACCTTAAACAACCAAAGACAAAACAACCATTTTCATTTTTATATCTGAAAAAGAATTCGTTAAAACATAATAAATAAAGATGGATAAAGATTTTATTCATTCCAAATTTAGGATTTTCATTTGTTACAGCAGTTTAAATAACAACAACAACAATAATAATAATAACAACAATGTTAAACAGGTTATGTACAGGTGACAAAGGGACAGCAGGTGTGCACGCTATCATCCAGATGCGTAGGTGTAGGAGGGAAAAGGCTCAGAGTGCAAAGGAAGCAAAATGCTGCGCGAACACGACTCATCGGCAGACCTGCTGCCTGTATAATGTAAGAGTGAAGGAGCATGAGTGGGTGGCGTGAAGGTAAAACTGGAGAGAGTGAGGTTCAGCTCCCCGGCAGCGCTACCTCAGCCCTACTGCTCGCTCCAAACACAGATGGCACTGATAGTGGGCGTAAAAAACAAAAATAAAACAGATAATTATCAAGGATTTTACACTTTTTAAAATCTGTATTTCAGTTCGGTTATTGCTTCTCAGGAGCTCCCTTATTCCCTCAAACACTGCTTAACTTTACTAGAACAATATAAAAAGCGGCCTGTCAGGTAACGTGGATGTTCCGTAATCTCACAGTCCAATCCCAGGCCTCTCCTCCGACATGCCTGCTGGTTCTTGCATTGATCTGTGTGTTCAGCTGCCAGTCCCCACTTTTTTCTTTGTTTTTACTTTTTTCTGCTCAAATGTTCCTTTTTTTAGTTTTGATTAACGTTACTTGAACCTTATTATTTAACCTGGTTTTACTTGTCTTCTTTGTTCCTTTTCCCACTATTCTTATTATTGTGATGGGGGAGGGGGGGGGCTTTCCCTGCTATCATTACTGTTACCTCAGTTCTCAGTTTCCTACTGTTATCCCTCCTCTTGCTGGCATCTGACCTGTAAATTGTGAAAAGCTACTTTAATCCCTTTAAGCCAGGAATATTATCAAAAATGTGACGTATAAGAAGTAGCTATAGGTTTAACACTAACTGCATCTTGTGTAAATATATAAAACTGTTTTATATAAATGAACTGAACACAGTATGAACTTCAGGTGAAAACAGTTTTTCCTGAAGGAATGAGGGCAGGTTTTTTTCAGTCTGAGCATTTTGCCTCCTGAAAATGTTGGAGAACTGGAGCTTTTACTCCTGTTTGTCCTGTGTGCCGTGATGATGATGATGATGATGATGATGATGATGATGATGATGATGTCTTTCCTCTGACCACAATCTACCCCTCCACACTCAGCCAGGGGACAGAGCCAGGCTGTTTTTAGGTTAGATGCTGTGCTGGAAGCAGGAAACTTGTCACAACAGCGTGATGGGCTTGGGGCCGTGCACAGAGAAAGTGGTAAATGGCCACAACAGCCCCACTTTGCTAAAAACAAATTACTTGGAGCTGCTGGCAGTGAAATGTTTTCTGCTGTTTCTCCACCGCTGTCACGTTTTGATGAGCTGTGACAGCTCCACAACAATACCTGACAGCAGCCAGGTCCACTCACACAGCAGGAACTATTACAGTCTGGATTTGACCCAAAGGACGCCGGCAGTCAGCTTGTTTGGGGGGCAGGAGTCCTATGGTACTGCCATGGAGGACTCTGTTTATTTGATCTGTCGATGTTACAGGAATCTGTTTTCTCCTGAATGTGAAAGACAAAGTTCTAACACATCTTACTGTGTCGCTTATTTACTGTTCACAATGGAACAGAGCACATATTATGTCATGAAATTAGGTCATGTTTAAGTGGACCTATTTTTTCATCCTCAGTTTCTTTTTTTTTTTCCTGGACTGTACTGAAGAAGAAGCAAAGGATCATTTATCAGTGTCCCTTTTTTCATTCATTTATTCATTAATATGCTGATGACACCTATTTACCAATCAGCTCTTTCTATTCACAGCACCTGTTCTGCACTATTTATTTTTGGACTCTTCTAGAGTAGCTTTGCATGATTCACACTTTGAAATAATCCTTCTGTATCTTACACTGGGTCTTGGTGAAGCTTTTCATTTCATCCTCTGTCTGAAACAAACTGTTTTAGTCCTGCCACTTTAAGCCAGCTCACTTTTAAACCTTCATTAAGAGTTTTTCACAGATTTTCTGCTCTTGGATCTGTATGATTTCACAGAGAATGTATACAACCGAAATATAGTCATCCCAAACACTGAAACCACACCCACTTCTCGGTGTTTAGAGCAGTCTGTAGCCTGAACTTATTTACAGCTACTGTGACATCATCACATTAAGCTGTGGTCATGTTTAAAATGAACATCCTCCATATATGAAGAAAACAACTTTAATGAGAGAGTTCAGCTCCAGGACATAAGAGACAAAGGTCTTCTACAAAATTCACCTACCTGAGGCAGGCCTCTTAATGGCCTGCCCCCCCCTACCTCTCGGAGCTACTACAACCATATACACCTGCCCGTTCCCTTAGGTCCGCCAATCAGCAGCTCCTTAAGGTACCGAAAACTATGTATAAATCTAAAGGTGATCGTGCTTTTGCTGTAGCTGCTCCAAAGTTGTGGAATGATCTACCCTTGCATGTTAGGCAGGCCTCTTCTCTCTCTGAATTTAAAAGTCTTCTTAAAACATATTTATTCGCTGAAGCCTTTGGCATTGATTAGAGGGGTTGACTCAATTTGTTTTAACATGTTTCAATTTATTTTAGTTTTTTTTAGTTATTTATTTTATTTTATCTTATCTCATTTTAATTTTCTTTACTTATGCTTTTAGCATGTACAGCACTTTGTGAACTCTGGTTTTATGTTAAAGTGCTTTATAAATAAAGGTGGTATGGTATGGTATGGTACCTGAGACATTTAGTGATTACCAGAGGCGTAAATGGTTGGGGGACGACTTCCTCCACCAACACTGAGCATTGGCCAGGTGGATTCTGGGAAGGATATTCTGCTGACTGCTGTTCCAGCTCATAATGGAGCTGCTGTCAGCTTCCAGACCCAAGCTTTCATCCTGGCTCCTTTTGGCTGTGCTGAACCAGCTCATGGAAAAATGTGAAGCAGAAAAATTGTTTGTTCATGTACACGAGAGTCAGGTTTCTTTCCCGACTAACTCCTAATGGAAATGAAAGGAAACAGTGGAAGAAAAGTAAAAAGTTAACTCTGTGTGTGTGTGTGTGTGTGTGTGTGTGTGTGTGTGTGTGTGTGTGTGTGTGTGTGTGTGTGTGTGTGTTTATGTACATAATAATTAATAGTCATTGCTTATTTACAATTAAGATATAAAATTTAAAAAGCCAGGCTGGGCTAGAAGTAAAGGGTTTTAAAATTGTTCATCAAATATGAAAATGTAGTTTTTTCCAGAGATTGGGAAGAATTGTAATCCTCGATTTTCTGACCAGGATTTGGGAGATGAAGCATAAAAGTGCATGAGTGCATTTATTGATTTAAAAAATATTATAACATCATATGAAGACGTTTGTATGTCTGTTCCCTAATTCCTCCTACTATTGTTAATTAACCTGGATAAAATTTACTGTATGAACAGCCCATGGTACCATTATTGTCAACATCTTTATAGCTTTTGGGAATTATTTTTATAAAACTTTAATTCTTACAAATTATATATAATTTGCGTGGAAGATCATTTCGAAACAAAGAGTGAGATTATGTCAATGTTGCACATGTATATATATATAAGTTTGTAAATAGGTTTTGGTGAACAGTTTTATTGCAGTGACACTTGTGACACTGTCTGTATTGATTGATTGATGGATTATACAATAAATATGTAGCTTGCAGAAGAAGAAAATATGTTTTTATAATTGATTTGTTGGGTGTTCGTGAACAGTGATATAATGAAGAATAACAAATGAAAATCATTATTTGTTCAACTGTGGAGCAAAGTGCCTCAGACCAAGATTTATATTGTGCATCTTGTGGTCGTTCGTGCTGTTGCATGGAGATGTTTGTGTTCATTCAGCAGGTTCTCGTGTGTTTGTGAGCCTCCTTCATCCACACTGCATGGACATTCTCCCAATACTCCAGCTGCAGTTGTTAGCTGCTAAGAACTAAGAGCCCCATTTAATGAGGATGAGGAGCGATCGTGGTAAAGTTTATTTAGGTTTCAGCACTAAAAACCCAACATCAACAGCATTGTGTGCATAAATGAGCTTGAGCGTCAGCTCTGACAGAGTTTTATTACCTCATGACCCGGAGTGCTGGTGATGAATTTTGTTTCATAGTGGTGGTTTTGGTGTTTTGGTGGTGGTGGAGGTGGTTCTGCACGCCTCTGCCTGAAGCAGCAGTTATCCCTGCAGGCTGATGAGCCACACACACAGACCTTGACTGATGTTTGCTCAATTTTTTTCCCCTGAGAAAAACGAGGTGAGCTAAAGTGGTAGATTTTTTGATATATTTGTGAGCGTGCTGCTGAGTGGAAAAGCATGGCCTCACACACTCACACACATAAATACAGTGTGTATTCCCACCGTGTGCCAATTTTATGAGCACACTGTGCTACAGTGAGCGCTAACAGAACGGTCGCTGCACACCAGCCTCCCGCGGCATCATCACAGCCTCAGGGAGCTAATGCTGTTCCTATTAGCGTGCTGCGTGATGACACAGGAGGACATCAAGGAGTCTGTTCAAGGTCTGCACACGCTCTGAGAGACCATCAGGGAGGCTCTGAGCTTACATCCTCACTCACATACATGGACCATACACTGTGTGCTTCAGTTTCAGCTGCAGGAAAGAAGGAAGAGAAAACGATCATAATGATCATCTACATGAAGTGAAGGCATTTAGAACACATAGAAACATCAAAGAAACAGAAAAACTGACAAATCTGATGTTAGAGTCAAGTTTAAATGTTTAGAGCCTCAAACATCACAGCTGCTTCATCTTCATCAGCTCTTCTGTTTCATTCATCTTCAGCGTGACTGTCAGGCTTTAAAATAGCATTATTATTATTCATATTCTGATTATTTTAGCAAAATTATAATTTAAATTAATTTAAATGACATTTTTTCTGTTTACAGTTACTTTCCCTTCTTGTTTTAGTTATACTTGTATGTTGATCTGAACTTGTAAATGTGTAAATGAGTACAGGTGGATGGAGCTAAAAGGAAAGGAGGACTCGGGTCAGCATCCTCCTCTGAAACTGATGGATGAGCAGGAGACGCAGGAGGACGTCGGCATTCAGGGACATTTGAAGCAGATTATTTCTTCATAGATGATCTATCCTCCATCCATCGATCGTTCTCTCCCCGCGCTCCACAATCTCCTCTACCTGATGGAGTGAAGAGGAGCCACCTGTGGCCTCCTCCTCCTCCCTCCTCCATCCGTTTATGAGTTTGTCTGATGTGCTGCCCTCCTTCTCTTAACCTCATCCGCTTCCATTTCCTCCTCTATTTACTCTCCATCTCCTCTCATACATCCACAGCAATGGTTTTATTAACATCCGTCCTCTTTCTCATTGCTTGCTGTCCTCCCAGCACTCATTTACCTCCGCTTTCATCTCCTCACCCTTTTCATTTTCATCACAACCAACAGTTTCTCACAGGAAACAGCTGACTCTCTCTCTCACACACACACACACACACACTCAGACACAGACAGACAGATAGACACAGACACACACACAGGCACAGAAGTACACACAGACACACAAACTCACAGATACACCCGCAAGGACACACACACACACACACACACACACGGTGTTTGGAACATGAAGCAGGAGCATAAACATGTTTGCTTCAGTGTGATGTCTGATGCTGTGCTGCCCCCTGCAGGATCACTTCTGTAAGTGCGGGTTTCTTTCACACTTACTCTTTTTTTCATTCTTTTATTATTTATAATTTATATAAATCTGATGTTTCTATAGCAGATAAGAGATAACTGAAACTATAATTGTTACATTTTTGTTGTATTAATAGAATCAGTATGTTTTTTCTTCACTCTGTGCCATATACCAATGTTTACACTTCCCCAAATCTCTCATTTTTATTTTTTTCTGTAGTAGTTTTCCTCCAATGTCATGACACCAAAAGACCAGTTCGTAAAATAAGATGAGCAAATGATCAAATGAAAGGTCAAAATTATGATACAAAACGAAAATTTCAAAATAAAGGATGAAATAATTTGGTGCAAAATTTAGGTTAAAAATAAATTTATGAGATAAAAGTGAGAACTGGAAAATAGCAACTTTGAGAGAAAAGCTAAAATTTCAAAATGGAATTACAAAATTATTGGGTGAAAAGTCTGAAATAATAAAATAAGAGATCAAATTTAAGAAATGAAAGTAAGAATTACAGAATCAATTGGCAGAATTGTGGGCAAAAACTCAAAACAAGGTCATTACAGTTTTTTTTACAAATGCTAGGACAAGTTTCTCAATACTTAGGTCACTTTTGCAAAACTCCTCACACGGTGAGCACAACAGAAGTCTATGTGGGCTAAACTGAGGATCAGTTATCATTGTTTTGGCACAAAATGCATTCAATGACTACATCTCTCAAATTTCATGAATTATTGTCTCACTCAGACACAACAACTGCCAAAAATCTTTGTACGTACAGGACATTTTGCATGTGCTTACATACTGTTTTCAAAACCGTTAAACTTATGGTCAAAACAATAACACAATGCAAAACTGAATAAGACAGCAAAATTCAACAGCAATTTTTTATTGAAACATATTTTACAGTTTCACTCGATTGGTTTGGCTCATTTCTTGAAACCGAGATGACATTCTCAAAACCATAAGGTCATTTGGCCAAACAGTCTTACAGTCCTGCCCAACATTATAGCTCACTAGCAAAATCAAATATCTTTCCCCAAACTCTTCATCCATGCTTCAAAAGCAGATTCCTTTCCCATATAAAAGGTCAGTACAGTCAAAATAGCACAGATCCTTCTCAATTGCCTTGGCACATGTGCATTCATTTAGTGCTTTTGTCAAAATAACCTGGATGGTTTAGCACAACACCATGGGTCCCCTGCAAAAGCTCATCTCTCCCAAAAGAGTTTATCCATGTGTCAAAACTAAATATCCTTCTCATATAAATAGTCAATGCCCCCAAAATGCATTATACCTTTGGCATTGTTTAAGCACTGCAAGTCAAAATGCTTAGAAGTTTTGTCACTGAGGCACAGGTCTAGCAACAGAATACCACTATGAATAAAACTAAAGGATTTTACAGTAAAATCAGCCTCCAATAAACCAATCATACTCAAGGAAACTGTAAACATTTTTATTCGTACAAAGAAATGTTAACATTAGAGAACATACTGTGAAAAGAAAACATATACAGTATTCTGTAAATGTGAACAGTTATAAACAAACAAAAAACCAAAACAAACTCTAGCCTACCATACTGTAAATAAATTTTCAGAACTATAGTACAGTAATATTTTCAGTGGTCGCCATTGTCACCCTCTCTTTCCTGGCCACCATCCTCATCCCCCTGGCCATCAACGCGCTGCTCTCTGTCAGGCCATAAATTCTCATCCACATCGCAACGGATATTTTCTCTTGCGATGCAGCGAGGGAAGAAACGGCGTGAATGTCTCACCATCCCCTACATTGATCCGCTGTGATGTCCTCATATGCAGCATCCATTGCATGCAGCAGGGCCCTCTGGTCTTGAGCCTGATGCTCATACACCCTCCACCTCCAAGCTGAAAAAAACTCCTCAATTGGCTTTAGGAAAGGAGAGTAAGGTGGAAGAAACTCCATTAGCATCCGGGGATGGGTGGTGAACCAGGTTCTGATGCGTGGGCCGCGGTGGAAGTTCACATTATCCCACACAATGACATAATGTGGTAGCTGAGGTCCTTCTTCACCTCTCTCATTTTCTGGGATCAGATCAGCATAAAGGTGGTCCAAAAAATTGAGGAGCTTTTGTGTATTGTAGGGCCCTAAACTGGGAATGTGTGTGGCCACACCTCTTTCTGATATAGCGGCACACATTGTTATATTTGCTCCTCGCTGGCCTGGGACATCCACAGTGGCTTGGTGGCCAATGATGTTACGGCCACGCCTTCGACCTTTGGCCAGGTTGAAGCCAGCTTCATCAATGAACACCAGGATGTGAGGGTTTCGTTGCCTTCTAATGTCATTATTCTCTACAATAGAATAGAAATAAATCTAATCAGTCAAGTAGAGACAGATACTGCAGGGAGGATCTAAAGTACTGTAAAAACAGGGAGTGGAAAACTGAAGACAATTTCTAGGCAAAATGCTCTAGTCACACAAAGCTGGATTCTGAAGGTAAAAAGGATAACGCAAAACAAAAAAACAGTGGTAACCATGTCTTACTGTAATAGTGTTACAATGATAGACAACCAGTAGTTGACTTACATGCACATACTGGTACTCTGTCACAGTTTCTCTCAAATGGTACCCTGTAAATCTGTTTCATGGTCATCTGATGTTTCTTCAATACCCGGTCTATTGTGGAGATGCTGATAGAGTTTATATTTTGGAACATTACATTGTCTAGCAGGATTGCATTACGAATCTGTCTCAGTGTGATGGCATTATTTGCAATTACCATGTTGCATATTTCTTGTTCTTGTTGTTCATTTAGAAGTTTTCTTCTGCCACCCACTTGAGGCTGTCGTCCAAACCTAGACATACAAGTCAAAGGTCAACACTGTAAATTTGTTACAAAATGAGTTACCAATGTAATTGTACTGCTGTTTTATGGTACTAAAAGTGTGATGCACTGCACAGTGACTGGAATACTATTCACAGTATTTTCTCCATTTTTTTTTCTTTGTCATTTTTATAGTATCATATAACATCACATGAAGATATTACAGTACTCTAGGCCTACACACACACCAACACTGAATAGTTCAATAGCATAGTTCTGTACCTGTTTGCCCTGCGAAAGGTTTGGATGATGGAGGAGACTGTAGACCGAGGCACATTAGGCTGCACTCGGCGACCTGCCTCTGCCATTGTGAGGCGATGGTTTATAACGTGGTCAATAAGGGTGGCCCAGATTTCATCTGGGACATCATGGTGCCTCCGTGCTCCTCGGCCTCTTCCCCCTATTCCTCCACGCATTCTCACTCCTCCTCTTCCTCGAGCAGGAAGTTGCTGTTGTACTTGGCGAGGTGCTTCCATGTTCACACTGCAAATGAAACTGGCCCCGGGCCAAGCTCTGTCTATATACTTTTGGCAGCAGTCATAATCACAACACCTGTCAGGTATCTAAACAACCTGTTTGATTGGTCATCTGAGATGTGGGAAACTGCTCCTTCGTTAGTTCTAATTTCACCTGATTGATTGTCAAGTACTGTCATAACTTTATCAAATGTTCCAAGATATTCTTTCATGGTATTATATCTTTGACTACTTTTGACAGTTGAACAGACAATTGTGCATATGATGACTTACACAATGAAACCATGCTGATATGTTTTGGAGTGAGAAACCATTTCACTGAAAAATCAACTAATCAGTTTAGATCGCCAAGATCTATTTATTTGGAAAATGTGCTAAATGTGGGCTCATTGTGCTAACTGTAGCTACTTGTACATAATCATTTGAAAAGAAGCACAGAGTCACTTGAGACATGTACTAAAGCATTTGCAATTTGATAAAACCAATGAGAAATGACATTCTGTTGTGAACAATTGCAAGGTGGTTTGGAGATTTGTCCATGTTATTTTGAGAATGTCATCTCGGTTTCAAGAAATGAGCCAAACCAATCGAAAAAAACTGTAAATCCAAAAATGCAGTTTAACCAGCCACAGCTGATTCTCATTGTAGATGAACATCCACACATGTGTTACTCCTTCAATTTCATTAGAAAAGGAGACAACTGCTGAATAGGTTTGTTTTGTGATGTAAACATGGACCCAGCCAGAAATGGAGAAGTGGCTGAAAGAGGAAGAAGAGTGGCTGGGAGGGGGCGAGGAATACGTATGCGTGGTGGAAGAAGAATAAGAGGAAGATCAAGAGCTGTAGTCTCAGATGAGATCAGAGCTACTGTAATTGATCATGTAGTAAATCATGGTCACTCAATGAGAGACGCTGGTCAGAGAGTGCAGCCAAATCTGCAGCGCTCTACAGTGACATCTATTGTTAGTTTTCCAGCAAACCAACAGGTAACTTGTATTCTGCAAGGGCATTTGCACATTTCAAAAGTAAATAAGCTTTTGTGTAATTGTTGTTGCATTTCTGCTTAGGACTCAACGGTTACCTCACACAGGAAGGAGAGGACGGATGTTCACTGATGTGCAGGAAACTGCCATTGTTGATATGGTCATCAGAAACAATGGGATAAAACTCACTGAAATTAGACACAGAGTCTTGGCAGACAACGTCACTTTCGCAAATATTCACAGTGTAAGCATAACAACAATTTCTAGAGTCCTGAAAAAACATCAGGTCAGGATGAAACAGTTGTACACTGTGCCTTTTGAGAGGAACTCTGAACATGTCAAGCAACTCACTGTGAACTGCAGGAATGTCTTAAAGACAAAGACCTGGATGGCCGCTAACTTTCTGCTTCTTAATTCAGATAAAACTGAGGTTATTGTACTCGGCCCTGAAAATCTTAGAAATATGGCATCTAACCAGATTCTTACTTTGGATGGCATTACCTTGGCCTCCAGTAACGCTGTGAGGAACCTTGGAGTCATTTTTGACCAGGATATGTCCTTCAACGCACATATTAAACAAATATGTAAGACTGCTTTCTTCCATTTGCGCAACATCTCTAAAATTAGAAATATCCTGTCTCAGAGTGACGCTGAAAAACTAGTTCATGCATTTATTACTTCCAGGCTGGACTACTGTAATTCATTATTATCAGGATGTCCTAAAAACTCACTGAAAAGCCTTCAGTTACAGTTTTTTACAGACGCTAGGACACATTTCTCAATACTTAGGTCACTTTTGCAAAACTCCTCACACAGTGAGCACAACAGAAGTCTATGTGGGCTAAACTGAGGATCAGTTATCATTGTTTTGGCACAAAATGCATTCAATGACTACATCTCTCAAATTTCATGAATTATCTTCTCACTCAGACACAACAACTGCCAAAAATCTTTGTACGTACAGGACATTTTGCATGTGCTTACATACTGTTTTCAAAACTGTTAAACTTATGGCCAAAACAATAACACAATGCAAAACTTAAAAAGACAGCAAAATTCAACAGCAATATTTTATTGAAACATATTTTAAATCTAAAAATGCAGTTCAACCAGCCACAGCTGATTCTCTTTGTAGATGAACATCTACACAGGTGTTACTCCTTCAATCTTTCAACTCCTTCAATTCTGGCAGCCAGAAGATTCTTTCCTAGGTGTATTGCCCTAGATGACATAAGATGTGATGTGGATGAGAACCTGTGGCCAAATGGAGGAGACCGAGTAGATTAGCATTACTATTGTATGTGTATCAGTGGATGGTGTGTATACGAATTCTTGTATTTTGGGATTACTTAGTGCAAAAAAATAGAAATACATAACCAAATATTAACGAATTCTGCATGATGTCTGATTCATTCCAGTAACATATATTGAAATCATAAACAGAGATGAGTCCTTGTTTTACACAAGAAAACACTGTGTCATGCTACATGTTGTTAGTGTTTTTTAGGTCATTGTTTTGTGGGTGATAAAGTGTGTTTGTCGGCTGTCAACCTTTGCTAGTGTTCTGGAAGAATGAGTTTATTTGAGACCTGAATGAAGTGTTTTGGTAGTTGTAGTGCATTTTGAATGTGGAATGAACTGCTTTGCCAAGCTGAAGGTCAGTTAGGAGAATTGTGTGAAGAGTTTTGCAAAAGTGACCTAAGTATTGTGACATGTGTCCTAGCGGCTGTAAAAAAACTGTAATCCAAAATGCTGCAGCAAGAGTCCTGACAGGGACTAGAAAGAGAGAGCATATTTCTCCTGTTGTGGCTTCCCTTCATTGGCTTCCTGTTAAATCCAGAATTGAATTCAAAATCCTGCTCCTCACATACAAGGTCTTAAATAATCAGGCCCCATCTTATCTTACAGTTTTTTACAGCCGCTAGGACACATTTCACAATACTTAGGTCACTTTTGCAAAACTCTTCACACAATCCTCCTAACTGACCGTCAGCTTGGCAAAGCAGCTCGTTTCACATTCAAAATGCACTACAACTACCAAAACACTTCATTCAGGTCTCAAATAAACTCATTCTTCTAGAACACTAGCAAAGGTTGACAGCCGACAAACACACTTTGTCACCCACAAAACAATGACCTAAAAAACACTAACAACATGTAGCATGACACAGTGTTTTCTTGTGTAAAACAAGGACACATCTCTGTTTATAATTTCAATATATGTTACTGGAATGAATCAGACATCATGCAGAATTCGTTAATATTTGTTTATGTATTTTTAATTTTTTGCACTAAGTAATCCCAAAATACAAGAATTTGTATACACACCATCCACTGATACACATACAATAGTAATGCTAATCTACTCGGTCTTCTCCATTTGGCCACAGGTTCTCATCCACATCACATCTCATGTCATCTAGGGCAACACACCTAGGAAAGAATCTTCTGGCTGCCAGAATTGAAGGAGTTGAAAAATTGAAGGAGTAACACCTGTGTAGATGTTCATCTACAATGAGAATCAGCTGTGGCTGGTTAAACTGCATTTTTAGATTTAAAATATGTTTCAATAAAATATTGCTGTTGCATTTTGCTGTCTTTTTAAGTTTTGCATTGTGTTATTGTTTTGGCCATAAGTTTAACAGTTTTGAAAACAGTATGTAAGTACATGCAAAATGTCCTGTACGTACAAAGATTTTTGGCAGTTGTTGTGTCTGAGTGAGAAAATAATTCATGAAATTTGAGAGATGTAGTCATTGAATGCATTTTGTGCCAAAACAATGATAACTGATCCTCAGTTTAGCCCACATAGACTTCTGTTGTGCTCACTGTGTGAGGAGTTTTGCAAAAGTGACCTAAGTATTGAGAAATGTGTCCTAGCGTCTGTAAAAAACTGTAATGGCCTTGTAGTACCATATCACCCTATTAGAGCACTTCGCTCTTGCTCTGCAGGCCTACTTGTTGTTCCTAGAGTATTTAAAAGTAGAATGGGAGGGAGAGCCTTCAGTTTTCAGGCCCCTCTTCTGTGGAACCAGCTTCAAGTTTGGATTCAGGAGACAGACACTATCTCTACTTTCAAGATTAGGCTTAAAACTTTCCTTTTTGCTAAAGCATATAGTTAGGGCTGGACCAGGTGACCCTGAATCCTCCCTTAGTTATGCTGCAATAGACGTAGGCTGCCGGGGGATTCCCACGATGCATTGAGTTTTTCCTTTCCAGTCACCTTTCTCACTCACTATGTATTAACAGACCTCTCTGCATTGAATCATATCTGTTATTAACCTCTGTCTCTCTTCCACAGCATGTCTTTTATCCTGTCTTCCTTCTCTCACCCCAACCGGTCACAGCAGATGGCCGCTCCTCCCTGAGCCTGGTTCTGCCGGAGGTTTCTTCCTGTTAAAAGGGAGTTTTTCCTTCCCACTGTTGCCAAAGTGCTTGCTCATAGGGGGTCATATGATTGTTGGGTTTTTCTCTGTATTTATGAAGTGCCTTGAGGCGACTTATGTTGTGATTTGGCGCTATATAAATAAAATTGAATTGAATTGAACTCAGGAACCAGTATGTCCAGGTAAGATCACAATAAAATACAGATCTGTTTTTGAACAAAACCAAACAAACACAAAGACAATTTTTACAAATTTACTACTGTAACAGCTTATGTCGCCTTGTGGATTTATGTTAGAGAGTCATGGAGATTGAAGGCAGGCAAACACACCACATTTTCATCTTTGTCGATGAGGCAGGTTTCAACTTGGCCAAAGCACGGCGACGAGGGAGGAATGTGATTGGGAAGAGGGCCACAGTGAATGTCCCGGGCCAGAGGGATGCCAACATCACAATGTGCGCAGCAATATCCACTGATGGACTGCTGTTACAGACCACTAATTGGGCCATACAACACTGAACGGCTCCTTGCGTTCCTGCATGATCTCTATGGAAGGGTTGTGCTAGGTGAGGAAAGGGATGCGGAGAGAAGGAATCAGCCAACATTTATAATTGTATGGGACAATGTGGCATTTCATCACTCCCATGCAGTCACCGAGTGGTTTGCAGCCCATCCCAGAATGGAGTCTCTTTTCCTCCCACCTTACTCTCCATTCCTCAACCCCACAGAGGAATTATTTTCCTCATGGCGGTGGAAGGTTTACGACCATCATCCACATGATCAAATGTCCCTCCTGGATGCAATGAATGCTGGATGCCTGGAGATATCAGCAGAAGATTGCCAGGGATGGATCAGGCATGCCAGGAGATTCTTTCCTAGGTGTATTGCCCTGATGACATAAGATGTGATGTGGATGAGAACCTGTGGCCAAATGGAGAAGACCGAGTAGATTAGCATTACTATTGTATGTGTATCAGTGGATGGTGTGTATACAAATTCTTGTATTTTGGGATTACTTAGTGCAAAAAAAATAAAAATACATAACCAAATATTAACGAATTCTGCATGATGTCTGATTCATTCCAGTAACATATATTGAAATCATAAACAGAGATGTGTCCTTGTTTTACACAAGAAAACACTGTGTCATGCTACATGTTGTTAGTGTTTTTTAGGTCATTGTTTTGTGGGTGATAAAGTGTGTTTGTCGGCTGTCAACCTTTGCTAGTGTTCTGGAAGAATGAGTTTATTTGAGACCTGAATGAAGTGTTTTGGTAGTTGTAGTGCATTTTGAATGTGGAATGAACTGCTTTGCCAAGCTGACGGTCAGTTCCCTCTCTGCCCTGAATCCTTCTCATGTTTTTATTGTCTGTTTCCCTCTGTCTAGTGCCGCGAGCACCCTCATTCCCCACTGTGTGTTCTACCTGCTTTTTTTAGTCATTTCCAGTCTGTTTTTTGTATTCATCTTAGTCCAGCAATAAAACTGAGATTTGAGTTTAGTTTCAGCTCTTACTAAATCTTACTTGGAGAGCTGTCAGTATATTCTGTTCTTATTTTAACAGATGATTCTGCATTAAATCTAACTTTAACAATATTTTAATCCAAGAGAAAACCTTTTCGCCAGGAGCAGAAACAGCATCCCACATAGCAGACAAGTCTGGCCTGGATCTGGTGTCAAGCCGGCACGTCTGACTGATTGGTGTCATGGCAGGGCGTATGTCAACCAGATGTGGGCCTCGTCTGGCAATGATGGCACTATTTATGTTCCTATTTTCCTGTTTTAGTTAGAAGACTGGTTAGATTAGTTTTAGTTAGAAGATTAGTGACCGAAAGAACGAGATCGCGGATACAAGCGGCAGAAATGAGCTTCCTCTGAAGGGTGGCTGGCCTCTCCCTTAGAGATAGGGTGAGAAGTTCGGCCATCCGGGAGGGGCTCAGAGTAGAGCCGCTGCTGCTCCACATCGAAAGGAGCCAGCTGAGGTGGTTCGGGCATCTGACAAGGATGCCTCCTGGGTGGGGTGTTCCAGGCATGTCCCACCGGGAGGAGGCCCCGGGGCAGACCCAGGACATGCTGGAGAGATTATATCTCTCGGCTGGCCTGGGAACGCATTGGTGTTCCCCCGGACAAGCTGGAGGAGGTGGCTGGGGAGAGGGAGGTCTGGGCCTCTTTGCTTAGGCTGCTGCCCCCGCGACCGGATAAAGCGGATGAGGATGGATGGATGGATAGTTAGAAGACCCAAATGCCATGTTGCAACGTTTCAAATGCAGGTTTGACAGGTTTGTGAGTGTACACTTTATCCAAAACCTAGTTAGGGTTTACTTGTGTTTTCCACTGTGTGGCTGTAGCTCAGGAGGTAGAGCAGGACACCTACTGATTGGAAGGTTAGTGGTGTTATCCCTGGTTCCTCCAGTCTGCATGTCAAGAGTGTGAATGTGTATGAATGTAGTTAGGAAGCACTCAGTTTAGAGAAAGTGTGTGATTGGGTGAATGTGGCACTTTGAGTAATCCAGGAGAGTAGAAAAGTGCTATATAAGAATCAGTCCATTGACTGTGTGAACAGAGTTTCATCATGTGACAGCACATGTTTTTATTACATGGTTTGATTAAGGTACACATTAGGCTGACATCTGGGGCCAGAGCTGAAACTGTTCTGGGCCAGCAGTGTGTCTGCATCTGGCCCGTGGCTGCACACAACTTACACATGGCCCACATACCGCCAAGAATGTAATCCACACATGGGCCAACACAGGACCAGCAGTGTGTCTGCAACTGGCCTTGTGCTGGCTCATGTGTGGGCCAGCACAAACCAGATCTGGTCCACCAAAGGGCCGTCATTCTTTGCGGTATGTTGGCCATGTGTAAGCCCATTGTGTGGGCCAGATCTAGGCCATACCAATTTTGCTATGTGGGGTGCTGATATGTGAAGATCTTGGTAGTCAACTTTAGAAGGAGGAAGTCTGAGCTGCAGCCTGTCAGCATCAACTGGGAGTGTGTAGAAAGGATTTACAGTTTCAAGTTCCTGGGTGCGCACATTGACACAGACCTCCAATGGAGCTCAAACACCTCCGCAGTTTTGCTAACGCTAAATTCTTGTGAGTTTTTTTTTTCAGTGTAAAAGCTGTGAAAATGCTATTTTGTTTAGAATGTGGTTTTACCAAACTTAGATTTTTTTTTCACAACGATGTAATGAAACACTTTTGTTCTTTATGCACTATTTCTGATGAAATGTAACATTTGTTTTGAAGTCAAATGTATATTTTGGTGGTTTACTATGTAAAACTTTGCAGTAAATTCTATGCAATGATAAACCCAGTAGATTGGATACGGTTTACTGATACAGAGTTATAAGTTAGTTGTAGTTCATCTCATGATTTACAAAAACACCAATTCATCTGTCGATTTCCCGCTCCCTTCTCCTGTCACTCGTGAACAAGACCGTAAGACTTAAACTCCTCCACTTGGGCAGGAACTCGTCCCTAACCCAGAGGGGGCACTCCACCCTTTTTCGGCTGAGGACCATGGCCTGCGAACCATTCCAAGGTGAGCTGGAAGCCATCACCTGATGAGCCAACAGAACCACATAATCTGCAAAAAGCGGTGATGAAATTCTGAAACCACCCAGGTGAAAGCCTTCTGCCACTTGACTACGCCTAGAAACTCTGTCCATAAAAATTATAAACAGAATCGTCAGCCCTGGCAGAGCCCATCAACCGCAAGGAATGAGTCGACTTACTGCCGGCTATGCAGATCAAGATCTTGAAACGGCTGTATGTGTTAGGTGGCGGCTGCGTGCAAACAGGAATAGGACCCAAGATGCAGACTCCAAAGACAAACTTAAACCAAAACAGCTTTAATGCTGAACTCAAACATAACATAACTGGAAAAAGGTCAAAAATAAACTAACACCGGCGGATTGACAAAACACAGCAAAATAAACGGTAGATCGCGACACGGACACAGAGAAACACAGGGCTTAAATACACAGAAGGAGCAATCAGGGAATGAGTAAGGGAAACACAGCTGGGGCAAATCAGAACTGACGAGACAAAAGGAAGCGTAAACTGAACACACTGAGATAAGACAGAGACCTTCAAAGTAAAACAGGAAACACATAACACAGACTCACATGCAGGCACTACAGAGGGAACCAGGATATAGGAACTAAGGATACACAGAGACGCGAACTAGACAAGGGGATACAGGTGATAGGGGAGACAGAGCAACTAAAGAAGACAGAGACATAAACCATAAGACAGAACTCAAAGAAACCAAAGACTAAAAAGTATAAATAATATAATAAACTCAAATACCCTGGGTCAACGACCCAGGCATCCTAACAGTATGACAATAATAATAATAAACTTTATTTATAAAGCCCACTGAAAAACCAAGGTGCTTGACAAAATAAGATAGGGAAAAGGAGTATCAATTATAAAACCATGACAATCATAATACATACAGTACATAGCAAGATTAAATAAAAAAGACTTTAACCGGGATTTAAACAATGACATAGAGTCAGACACCTGGATAGCAACAGAACGATTGTTCCATAAGACTGGGGCAGTTACAGCAAACACACGGTCGCCCCGAGACTTCAGCCGAGAACGAGGCTGCTCCAGAAGAAGTTGGGTAGCAGATCTAAGTGCTCTGACAGGAGTGTGTAACCTAAGAAGCTTATTGAGGTAGCTTGGCGCCAGATTATTGATAATTTTGTACGTGAAGAGTAGTATTTTAAATTGAATGCAGTACTTAACTGGCAGCCAGTGCAAGCCAGCAAGAACAGGAGTGATGTAGGAAAATTTCCTGCTACCCGTCAAAAGACGTGCCGCCACATTCTGGACAGTCTGCAATCTAAGGAGAAGGGAGGAGGAAAGGCCAATGTAAAGAGAGTTGCAGTAGTCCAACCTGGAAGTCACGAATGTGTGAATAAGGGCTTAAATGAGGCGCAGCTGATGAAAACTAGACCTCACTACGGCAGATACTTGCTTGTCAAATCTTTAACCTCACGCATGCATTCACGAAAATAATGAAAAGACATAGCAAGATTGTCAGTAATCTCAAAGTAAATCTGTATGTCATCAGCATACCAATGAAAGGCAATATTATACTTCTCAAAAATATATGTATAAGGATCAAATGGCCCGTAGCAATGGGAATACACCCCTAACACCCCATATTCCTGGAGCACCTCCCACATGTCACTTGGAGGGACACAGTTGAATGCCTTCTCCAAGTCCACAAAACACATGTATTGGCTGGGCAAACTCCCATGCACCCTCAAGTATCCTTGAGATGATAAAGAGCTGGTCCAGTGCTCCCCAAAGAGAACAAAAACTGCATTGTTCCTCCTGATTCCGAAGTCCGACTAACGGACAGACTCTCCTTTCCAGCACCCTGGCACTTTCCTAGGTAGGCTGAGGAGTCTGATCCCCCTATAGTTGAAACACACCCTCCAGTCCCCTTTCTTAATGATGGGAACCATCATCCCGGTCTGCCAATCCAGAGACACTGCCCCTGATCTCCATGTAACATTGTAGAGATGCGTCAACCAGGACAGCCCTACAACATCCAGAGCCTTCAGGAACTCACAGCGGACCTCATCCACCCCAGAGACTCTGCCACAAAGGAGTTGTTTTACTGTCTCAGTGACCTAGCCCCCAGAGATTGGCGGGTTTTACAACGTACTATTGAAAATGTCAAATGTGTCAGGGTCCTGGGTCTCCTGACCCAGCGTTTTAGTTCTTTGTGATTTTTGTATTATTGTACTTGGTGTGAGTTATTCTATGGTTTCTAGTTTCGATCCCTTGCCCTTCTCGTTTCTCTGTGTCCCCTGTGTTCTGTAAGTCTGTGTCTGCATGTTTGAGTTCCCCTCCGTGTCTATCGGTTCTTAGAGTCCTCTGCCTTATGGTTTATGTCTCTGTGTTTCTTAGTTGCTGTCTCCACGGTGTTAAGTTCATGTCTCTGTGTGATCCTTCCTGTTTTACTTTGAAGGTCCGTGACTTATGTGAATGTGTCCTGCTTTGCTTGTCTCGTCAGTTCTAATTTCCTCCAGCTGTGCTCTCCTTCTGTGTCTCATTCTCCTCGTTACTTCCCAGTGTATTTAGACCCTGTGTTTCTCTGAGTCAGTGTTGCGTCGTACCCTCAACAAGCTGTGTGTGTTTTGCCTCCGTGTTACCAGTGTTTTGTTTCCAGCTCTAGCTCCAGTTCAGTATTTCTGCTTCAGTGTTTTAGTCCACCAGCGTTTTTGTTTGTCCTTTGGTGAGTTTAGTTTAGTAAGAGGTTTTCCCAGCAATAAAGCTGCGCTTTAAGTTGAACTTCTGTGTCTGAGTCCTGCATTTTGGATCCACCACTCCTGCTTGCCCGCCTGCCACACAGCCAACCATGACAAAATGTCACAGTAAAGTTGTCCTGTGTTAAAGCCAGCATCACTTCTCCCACAGCAGCAGATGGTGAACCACATGATTTTATAGCAGCCATTTCTGGAATCTGTTCATCCAGACCTGAACAACAGGACACACCGCTGGCTAACTTTAATCTGAAGGTCTTTGTGGATGATTTGGTATCACGCATCCCAGACACTAGTGAAAATAAAGTAGGATATGTAGTGATCACAGAACATAAGCAAACAAATGGGGTGATACATGATTTTGAAACATTATGGAAACAATAGATTTTAACTGATCATGGAAATCCATCACGCATCACAAAATTGTGACTCCATTGCTGGATGCCTTATTAGGACCATCTGTCACAAGGAGGGATGGTACAACAAATACAGCTTAAACAAGAAAAAGGATTCCAGATTTACGCTAAAACATTTGGCAATTTTTCTATGATTTGTGTAACTAACAATCCATGTACAGGTATTACAACACTACAGGTAGAACATCTATGTCTAGATAAGCCTTTTAATCGTGTAAAAAAAGACTCCAGTGATTTCACACCATATGAAGGTAAAAATATTGCTAGGTGATTGTTGACATGTTCTTAAAATGTTCTCTAGTAAAATAAATTACTGATCACAGCCTGTACATGAAGAAATCTACTGGAGCACTCAGTAGAAATGATTATGTTATGATTCCTTTCCCCATACTGGTCCATTACAACCAAATTTAATGTTCATCCACCTGTTGAATCCACTTTAACCTCTTCTATACCCATTTCTTCTTTAGAGGCAAAGTCACCCGCTACAATGGAGGCAACAGAAAATAGAGGTACTTTTTTAAACTTTTGTTTTCCTTTTCTTTTCTTTCTCTGCTCATGTTCTACTTGCCTGATTCAAGCAGGGAATATTATAATGTAATTTATAATATACATTGATATAGCATATGGTTCAGTTAGCTTTATATAAAAATATATACTTTCTTACATTTCAGAGCTGGTACTTTTACTTGAGTAAGGAAGTTGAATTAGCACTTTTACTGGAGTATTTTCTAACAGTAGCATGTGTACTTCCACTTAAGTACTGAATGTCTGTACTTTTACCACTTCTCTCTGTGACCTCCTTCATAGTCCACCAGAAGCTCTCAGTCTGCTGTGGAAAAATGGGTGATCACCTGAGGCCTTCATTACTGTGTGAACTTTACCCACACACCACTCTTCACTGCTCCCACCTGCTGGACAGTCGCACAGTATAAACCTGCTGATTCATGTAAAGGGAGAGGCAGTAAAACCAGAAAAACAGCTTCAGGAAGAGGCGGAGCAACACCTGAAAGACGAGAAGTTCAAGGTCATTTTCCAGAAGTGAAAGTGTGTGAGAGCAGTAGCAGACCTGCAGTCAAGACCTGTTAGTCTCTAAAAGAAAACTCACTGGAGTCCATCAGGTTTCTCTCAGCAACAGTGTTGAGTGCATTTTCTGTTTCTACACAAATCTTCAGTTTACTCTGCTCACTTCATGCTGACTCATCACAGTCGCATTGGTTCCATAGAAATCTGCTCATGTAGCCACAGATCCACTGTAGAAACATTGAGCTGCTGTGTGAAACAGTCTCACTGTGGTCACTTGGTGAGTATCACTTCCTGTTCCTGTCACAGTACTGGGTCTTGGGACCCAGGGCTTGTGTTTTCTGCTTTTTGAATATTCTTTGATTTTGTTTCATTCGTGTCATAGTCTTTGTATTTCTTGTTTCTTAGTTATTTTCTGTAGGTTCTAGGATTTAGGTTTGTTTCTATGCCTTCCCTGTCATATTCCATGTTTCAAGTCTAGTCACCCTTGTCTCTATGTTCATGTATCTCCTGTGTCCAGACTATGTTCCCTTGTCTCCCTAGTCAGTCATGTCTCCTGGTCTCAATGTTAAGTCCGTGTCTTAGTCTGTCTCATGTTTCCTGTTTTACTTTGATAGTCCCTTGTCTAGTGTTTAGTGCGTTCAGTTTTGCTTCCTCCCTGTCCCGTGTATGTAGACCAAAGTTTTTATGACGTATTTATGACTATATTTTGTTTTTGTTTTCTCTCTTGTGAAGCACTTTGTGACATCTGTCTGTGAAAAGTGCTATATAAATAAACTTTTACTTACTTTACTTATGTGATTGCTTTCAGCTGTGTTCCTCTCCTGTGTCTCATTCCCTCGTTATCCCTCTGTGTATTTGAGCCCTGTGTTTTCCTCTGCCATTTGTCACTTTGTCCCAGTAGCTGTGTGTTTTCCCGTGTGCTTCTTGGCTGCCTAGTGTATTCCTAGTTGGTTAATTAAAAACGTATAGATAACTTCTAATTTCATAGTTTAATCTTCACAAGCTTCATACGAAGCATGTTGATTCATCTACTAGTTATATTCACAGTATTCACTCACTGCGGCTTTAGGGATTCGCTAACTTAGCTTAGCTCATAGCAGCAGCTAGCAGCATGACCTCTTCCTTTAGAAATAATGATACTTGTAATACATGTAGCCTATTTGCAGCTCTGGAGGCCAGGATCACTAAAATGGAGACTCGTCTTTGGACCCTTGAAAAACCTGGAGCTAGCTGGGGCCCTGTAGCCAGTGCAGCAGAAGGTAGCATAGACTGCTAGTTGTCCCACGGCAGACTGTCCAGAGCAACCTGAGAAACAGGATAGCTGGGTGACAGTGAGGAGGAAGCATAGTCTTAAATTGAAGCCCCTGGTACACCACCAACCTGTTTATGTGTCTAACCATCTTTCCCCAGTCTGTGACACTGCCGACAATCAAACTCTGGTTATTGGTGATTCTGTTCAGAGACATATGGAGCTAGTGACAACAGTAACCATAGTCAATTGCCTGCTATTGACAGTCTTACACAAATCTCTGCAGCTTCTCTCCTCCCATTGCCTCCCAAAACCCCATCCCCTTAGTGACTGTGTCAGCTCCCAAACAGACAAAAAACTAACTAAAAAACAGCAAAAAATGACATAAACATAAAAAATAACAACGAAAGAACAATACAGTATCCTCAACAGCATCAAAGAGTAAAACAGTGAAATGTGGATTACTAAATATTAGGTCTCTCTATTCCAAGTCTCTGTTAGTATATAAATTAATAATTGATCAACAAATCACTTTACTCTGCCTTACAGAAACCTGGTTGCAGCAGGATGATTATGTTACGTACATGACAGACCAACGCGACCACGACATGGACACAGCAGACTCTGAAAGAGCGAGAGATGTCTTTCGCCTCCTACGGCTGTGGCAGCGCATTTCCCACACCTCGGATAAACGGACTTTATCTATTGGAATTAATGCCATTGAGGCAATTTTTCTGGATAACCCTCACCTGCGCCAGCTACCCATAGCTTCAGAGTTTGCCCATAATCTGGCCCAAGCAAAAGAGGCACTCCAAGGCACGGAGCTGGCCCAACCACCCTCAACCACGTCCCAGCAAAAGGATGTCTCCACACTGTCGCAGCAGATGAATTCTTCCATGTCACTGCAGCAGGGGGCGTTTGTTCCCTTGCCGCAGAATCTCTTCCCCTCCACATCCCGATCTGACCCGCATTCGCCTGCCTCCTTCCCGGCTGCAATGTGGTCAGAGGATAAAGAGCAGGTCACCAGTACCCCATCATCACCGACCTCCTCTGTTATCTCTGCTCCTTCTTTCAGGAGAAAGCGGCGTCCACGCCACCGGCGCACATCACCACGGCTGGAACCCAATACTTCCTTTGAGCAACCAGTCGTGGTGAGTAAAAAAGACCATTTTTGTGCTCCATCCGAGCTGGGAAAGAAAAATTCTATTCATTCTGAGGCCATCTATTCCAGTTCCGTGGACTTTAAAGACTGTTTGCCTTGTGCTCCTTCCAAGCACGGATTAACAATAACTGCTCTGCCTTGTTCTGTTACGGACATTGAGACAAAACTTAAGGACTCTAAGCTCTCAGTTTGTGAATCCAGACTGACCCCCAACAAAATTAAACTGTGTGTTTCCCAGGCCTCTGAAGCTACGTTTTGTGTTCCTCAGCTGACTCATTCTAAGACTTTGAATGATGTTGTTTCTGTTTGTGCAACTCGATCTGTTCATTTGGAGACGGATACACTTTCTGAAAGGACTCTTATTATGGACAATACGCAAACTGTCTTCTCCGTTCCTGAGTCTGGTAAGGATAATTGTTTTGTTGCCGAGTTTACCTTGGATTATGGGAGTTCTGTTTCAGCCCTGGATTGTGTTATGTCCCACCCAGCTAGTAATTCCAGGGCAGACTCTGAGTTTTGTGCGATAACTTCAAATACTCTAGCATCTGTGTGTGCCAAGACTGTTTTTGACAATGCTAAACATTTCCGCTCGGAGACTAAAACTCTTCCCGAGGCCTACCCAGCGGCTGGGCCTGTGACCTCAGCTGCCTCTGGACCACCTGAGGTTTTGCAACCGATGCAGCCTGTTCACCCATCATCTGTCTCCGCTGGGAGCTCAGGAGAGTCATCCCAGCCACCTGTCTCTGCTGGGAACTCAGCTGAGCCATCTCAGCCATATGCAGCAGCCTCTGCTGGGTGCTTAGCTGAGCCATTTCAGTCTCCTGTCTTAGTTGGAACCTCAGACGAGCTTATCGAGCCAGCTACGGACTCCATTTTGCTGTCTGTGCCTGAAAAGTGTCCTAAGCACACTCTGTGCACTGCACAGCCCCAGCCGCTGCATCCTGAGCTGGCTGTGTGCCCTGAGCAGCTCCAGCTAGCTTTGTCACTACCAGAGGTCTCCGCATCATCTGGTTCTGCTCCACCAGAGGTTTCCACACCGGATGGCTCTGCTCCAGTTTCCGCTGGAGGCTCAGGAGAGCCCATCCAGCAGTTCCTTGTGTCAACTGGGGGCTCAGGAGTGTCCATCCAGCCTTGACCTGTCTCCACTGGGGGCTCTTTAGAGTCCGCCCAGCCTTTGCCTGTCTCCGCTGGGGGTTCAGGAGAGTCCGTCCAGGCTTTGTCTTTCCCTGTTGGGGGCTCAGAAGAGTCTGTCCAGGTGACTGCTGCTTCCACACAGCCACCAGCTCAACCACCAGCTCGGCCACCTGCATCCTTCATGCTGGCCCAAACACATCTCCACCATAGGTCATCACGCTGTCTGGTCCAGCTCCATCTCCACCAGAGGTCGTTGGGCCATCTGATCCAGCAATGTCTCCGCCAGAGGTCGCCGCACCGTCTGGTCCTGCCTCATTTGGTCCTGCTCAGCCTGAGCAATCTGGATCTGCTTGACCTGGTCCTGTTCAGCCCAAGCCAGAGGTTAGCGAGCCATCTCGACCTGCACGTCCTGCTCAGTCCACATCCTACACATCCACGTCCTGCACGGCCAGTACATCCACATCCTGCATCATCTGCACATTCTGCATGTGCCAAAGCAACCCAGCACCAATCATCTACCAAGGCATGCCATCACCAGCTACCTTCCAGGCCACCAGGGCAGCCTCCTAAACTCATTCATTGCCACTGCTTCCCACGCTGACGGCCTCCAGAACTGTCTCGTTGTCACAATGTGTCCCACGTGGTCTGCTTCCAGAAATGTTTCAGTGCTCCTGACTTCCACACAGTCGGCCCCCTGCACTGCCGCTTTTCATGCGGACAGCCTCCAAAACTGATTCAGTGCTGCCGCTCTCCATGCAGACAGCCTCCAGAACAATTTTGGCGTTGCCACCTTCCACACAGTCGAACCCCTGTACTTCTGGTTCTTTCTTTTGGACTCTGTTTTCTTTTGTTGTGGAGTAAAACTGGTCTTCTTAGAAGAGAGAGAATCCATCCCACTTTGTATGGAACAGCTCTCATTTCCAGAAATCTGGCCAAATTTAATAAACCCCCCAAAACGTGACTATCCAGAGTTGGAACCAGGAAGCAAAGTTGCAGTCTAACACATTTCTCTGCAGCTTCCTCCTCCTGTTATACCCCCAAAACCCCATCCCCTTAGTGAAGGTGTCAGCTCCTAAACAGACAAAAAACTAACTAAAAAAACAGCAAAAAATGACATAAACATAAAAAATTACAAAGAAAGAACAATACAGTATCATCATCTCAACCAAAGAGTAAAACAGTGAAATGTGGATTACTAAATATTAGGTCTCTCTCTTCCAAGTCTCTGTTAATAGATGAATCAATAATTGATCAACAAATCGATTTACTCTGCCTTACAGAAACCTGGTTGCAGCAGGATGATTATGTTACGTACATGACAGAATGACGCAACCTTGACATGGACACAGCAGAGTTTAAATTAATTAACACACCAGAGTCATACTACCTATTAGAATCCTTGAAGCACAGGCCAAGGGGGTGGTGAGGCAGCAATTTTCCACACCACCTTTTTACTCAACTAAAGACCAAGACAGAGTTTTTATTCATTTGAAAGCCTGATGCTTAGCCTTGTCCAAGCTAGCTGGACAACTCAAAAACCAGCCATATTTGTGATAATTCTATTGTCCACCTGCTATCAAAAGTAACTCAGTTACTTCAAGTTACTCGTTACTTTCAAAGTAACTAGTTACTAGGGAAAGTAACTTTGCTTTTACTCAGAATTCTCTTGGTAATGTGTTGCTTCCATAACTTTGCCAGTCTTCTAGCTTGCTTACTTGCCACAAGTGCACTGTGCCACCTACCAATAGAAAGGAAAAGATAATGTGCATATTTCCACAAGAGAAATCCCACACCTGGACTGTCGTTGACCACCGCCATGATTCTAGCCTACGTCACAGCGTCATGTGCGGTTTTTACATCCAACACGAAAACTGCAGTCGTGGTGCTTTCGATTGTACTCAGAGCTCAGAAATTCTGCCTTCTGAATAGGAAGATGTAGGTAACACCAGACTGCAGATGAGCTGCATACAGACTGGGACAGAAAATTGGCCCGGGCGTTTTGACTGACCGGCCCGCCATTATAGGAAAAATCATAAAGCCTTTGAATGAAAACAAACGCTGTTGTGACAGTGATGTACACTGTCTTGATGGTATATATGCATCAATCTATCAATCGTTTGTTGTAAGATTCTGATAATTACTTTTTAAAAGCTAGACATTTTAAATGAGAATAAGAAATAAAAGTACTTCTTTGTGCCCCCCTTTCCCTTTCCATGGCCCCTTGGCAACACTGTGCTAGACCCGCCCCTGCACAGTTACCAGCTGTCAGCTACATAAAAAAAAGGATCCTGGTGTTATTTGTCTCTCAGAAACAGTTCATAACTTCCCTTCAACTCATTCATGTCACCTAAAAGGTAAACCTGTTTCTCCATCACAGCTCTGATGATTCAGTAAGGACATCTCCTGGTTTCATCTTCATGTTTCCCTCTCACCACATATCCAAACTGATATCATGACCAGCAGCTTTTACAGCTGTGGCTCCAGCAAACATCAGCTGATACTAGAAATTAATATTAAATAAATTCTAACAACAGCTGATCAAACTTAAACATGCTGCTGTTGTTTAGCGCTACATCCACAGGTTTTTTATTTCTGGCTCGAAGTGGGCGATAAACAAACAAGAGAGAAAAGCCGATCAGCTGATCATTGATCCGTTTCATGATTGAAGTAGAAACTGGAGATGGAGGGGAGAAAATGAGAGAAGAAGAGGCAGCTGTGCAGCAAAAAGACACAGAAAAAACCAGCTTTGTGTCTTTTTAATGCTAGCTGAAGTCCGGGACAAACTGTGTTCCTTTTCACCTCAATACAAAACAAAAATATTACGAAACGCGTAATATTTTCTCTGAATACGGAACGATTGTTAGGATGCCTGGGTCGTTGACCCAGGGTGTTTGAGTTTATGTTATTATTTATACTTTCTAGTTTTTGGTTTCTTTGAGTTCCGTCTTATGGCTTATGTCTCCCCTATCACCTGCATCCCCTTGTCTAGTTCGCGTCTATGTGTATCCTAAGTTCTTATATCCCCGTGTTCAGTCAGTGTTTGTGTCTGCCCTGTTCCCACGTCTCTGTTCCCTTTGTAGTGCCTGCATATGAGTCTGTGTCTTTGTTCAGTCTGTGTTATGTGTTTCCTGTTTTACTTTGAAAGTCCATGTCTGATGTTAATGTGTCTAGTTTTGCTTCCTCTTGTCTCGTTAGGCCTGATTTGCCCCAGCTGTGTTTCCCTCCTGTTACCCATTCCCTGATTGCTCCCTCTGTGTATTTAAGCCCAGTGTTTCTCTGTGTCTGTGTCGCGATCTACCGTTTTCCTAGCTGTGTGTTCTGTCATTTCTCCAGGTTAAGTTTGTTTTGAGGTTTTTTAGTTTTGTTATATTTTGAGTATTAAATTAAAGCCTTTTTTGAGTTCACGTCTGTCTCCGGAGTCTGCACCTTGGGTCCTATTCCTGCCTGCACACAGCCATACCTAACAACGATTCCGTTTTTTACGGGATGGTTGGCAACTCCAATAACTAACCTTATGAACAAAATAAAGTTTAACATCAGTAACAAATAACGAGCCTATCTAAATCCCAGTAATGATTAACGCGTTCCTGATTTTGGCATAATAACTAGTTACCGTGCTCGTTACCACAATAATAACGTAGTTACTGTAACGTGTTACTTAATAACGCGTTAGTGCCAACACTGGTTATTAGACTCAATTGGCTTCTCTCAAAATGTAAAAGAACCCACCCACCACTTTAATCACACTCGAGATCTCATCTTAACATATGGTATAGAAACTGAACATTTAACAGTGTTTCCTGAAAACCCTCTCCTGTCTAATCATTTCCTAATAACATTTAAATTTACAATAATGGATTCCACAGCAGTGGGGAGTAGATTTCATCACAGTAGATGTCTTTCTGAAAGTGCTGTAACTAAATTTAGGAATATATTACACCCACTGTTTTCATCTTCAATGCCTTGTACCAACACAGAGCAGAGCAGCTACCTGAACACTACTCCAACAGATGTAGATAGATAGATAGATAGATAGATAGATAGATAGATAGATATCTCCTGAATGTTTCATTGTTTCTTTTTCTCTTTATTTGATTTTATTGCTTTACATTGTAAATGTTATCAATTACATGAGTACTCAATTTGTATTTTATGTCAATATTGATCATTCTAAATAATTACTGTTTGTGCATCACTTCCTACTCTTACACTGTTTCTGTAGCTCTTTCAAAATAAAAGCAAAGCAGAGTTTCTTGATGTAAAAGGTTTATTTTTGGACAATTCTGAAATGAGACATTCTGAATAACCTGATTTTAAAAATGTCATATTTTTAGGCTCAGATTTGTTTTTCTGGGACCATTGTTCAAGAACCATCAGAAAGTTGAAAATCTGCCAATAACACCAATTTTTGTAAAGAGTACAACACTGACACTTGTTTCTTTCTTTTTAAAACTGAAATTTAAAGTGAATTTTAAATAAAAATCCTTCTCCGTCAGAGTGCGTCATCAGTGTCCATCCCGCCATCATATGAGGGGACTGTGGTGAGAGCTGTGGCTCAGCTGGAGGAGACACTCAGGAAACTCAGGAAGAAGAAGCTGTCTGAGGCTACAGAGCTGAAGAAGGTCCAGTAGTATGCAGTGGATGTGACTCTGGATCCTGATACAGCATATCCTTATATCATCCTGTTTGATGATGGAAAACAAGTGTATCATAGTGATGTGAAGAAGAAACTTCCAGACAACTCAGAGAGATTTACGCGTTATTTTAATGTTTTAGGAAATCAAAGTTTCTTTTCAGACAGATTTAACTTTGAGGTTCAGGTTACAGGAAAAACAGTCATTTGCTCCTGCCATGTTTCTATTTTTAGAAAAACTTCTCTCGTGGCATCTGTTTACGCTACTGGTTTTATTTTGAAAGTCCGGATAGGAAGTTTTGACCCTATGTCAGAGTCCTGGCAGTTTTCTGCCCTCTGGCGGTCAGACCTGAAACTACAGTATTGTCTAAGCCACTGCAGAAGACGTTTATCATCGTTATCAAACCTGCCATTTTTTTTTACCTTCAAATCTTTATTTACAACAGCAACATAACAATTTACAATAACAACATGACTGTGACCAAATAAAAACCAGAAATAACAGAGAGAGGGGGGAAAAAATTAGAAAACCAGCCCAAATCAAAACTTTATTTATTTATTTTTGCCTGAAGAGAAAACACAAAATTCAGAATTTAAGGGAAAAAGATCCAACATTTGAAAAATAAAATATGTTTAAATGTGACTTTTATTCTAAGAAAAAAGTGTGTGTGGCACCTGACAGCTGCAGTCTTTGTTAGTCTGCATGTTAAACACAGACTGGCTCTGAGTGCATGATGATGATTACAGAATAACATGAAAGTCAGGTTCATTCAAAGCTCATCCTTTGAGGAGCTGCACATCTGTCTGCAAATGTGGAGATCACATTGTGATCACACAGGCTCATAAAACCTGTTGTTTATACACATATCTATTTATTTAAATAGAAATATCATAAAAATGATAGTCACCCATCCATTTACCCTGTTCAGGAGTGCTCGGGTGCTGAAGCCTATCCCAGCTCTCACTGGGCAAGAGGTGGGTGCATCCTGGACAGGTCACCAGTATATGGCAGGAATAACACAGACAGTCATTCACGCCTACTGCAGATTCCAGATCAATAGTTCACCTAACGAGCACGTCTTTGGACTGTGCACGGGGAGAACATACAAACAGAAAGAACCCAGGCAGCCGATGGATTCAAACCCACAACCTTCTTCCTGTGAGGTGATGGTGCTAACACTCAAAAATTACAAATTTAAATAAATGAAAAAATATGAATCTATTCCTTTCTGATTACTTTTGAGCTTACCTGTGTAGATCCACTAACATCCACCAGAGGGGGCTGCAGTACCCACAGCACACCTTCCAGTTTTATACTAAAACATGTTATCGTATTAGATGGCATTGTGCTTCACTGGACTACATCACTGTTGTGTTTAAGATTATGACTCAACGACAGAAATATTTTAATAATCCAGCGTTTAGGACATTCATTCAAACAGCAACAAAAATACAACAAGGGCTTAGATATAATATGACCAAAAAATATGCTAATGAGGTCTAAACTCATCTGAAATTAAACAATCCCAAATACAATCAAGCAAAAATATAATTATAAATGTAAATATAAATAATTAGTAATAATATAAAAATCGCAAGTGCAATAAATAAACACGAAATAACTTTAGAAATACAAATAAAATATTCAATTTAATAAATCATACATTATAATACTGTTCTTGTTTTTTGATGTTTTACTATATGATAAGATGTTATATTACATTTGTCCATTTAGGCCATCTATCTATAAGCACCTTTAAAAATGTCAGTTAAAATACTAATACTACTACTACTACTACTACTACTACTAATAATAATAATAATAATAATAATAATAACAATATTAATAATATGACAGTAAAATTAATTTAAAAAGTCAGAAATTTATTTAAAAAAGGTTTTCTAATGAGTTTGTAAAATGTCTGTCACTAAACAAACTCTGATTGTATGCATAACTTCTCTTTGTTACATGTTATTATGCATTCATGTCTCTATGTATTTGATTCCAGTGTGTTGTAGTGCATTACATTGTGTTGTATTGTAACATAGCGTTACAGCGTTGTATTAATGAGATCAGAATCAGAATGGGTTTATTGCCAGGTGTTGAGGTTTACAACATTAGGAAATTGCTGCGGTGCTTCAGTGCAGACAATAAGAATTAAAGTGCTATGTAGAAAGAAAGATATGTGCATGAGATATACATGAGATATATACATGAGAATAAGAATTATGAGTGCTACGTAGAAAGATATATACATGAGTGCAGGTGGTGATCAGTGCCAAACATGAAATGATGCAGTGACACAGCGTAGGGTAGATGTATAGTTTATTAATCTATTTGTATTGTTAAATGACATTGTGTTGTATTAAATTGTTTTATGTTGTATTTAATTGTATTAAATTGTATTGTGTTATATTAAATTGCGTTCCATTGTGTTACATTGTGTTGCATCGTGCTGCTGGAGTCCTGCCAGCGGCCACCAGCGGGGGCGCTGTTGTCACTTTGGTTACCCATAAGCGGGGGAGTGAGAGGTGCATGAAATGGAGAAAAATGGCGGATCATGTGCAGGTAAGCGGAGGTTTCATGTTTTTGTCGCGGATAATTTCTGTAGGCGGGCGCAGCTGAAGCTGAGGCCGGATCCGAGTGCGCCGCTCCCGGCACGGAGCTAGCGTGCAGCCGGTGCGTGCGGGCGGCGGCCGCGGTGGAGCTAGCGGGGAGAAAGAAAGGATGCGGCCGCCTGTGTTGACTTGTGGCCTGCTGTCACAGCACGGGCTGGAGGCTAGCCGCTGCTAGCAGCCAGGGGAGGGCTCGGGCTCCGGGGCGAACAAGGGAGTCTGCGGGCTCCGAATGTCCAGCCTGGTGAGTTCCGGCGTCCGTGGCCATCAGAGGCGAGTAACCGGAGGGCGAGCGGCGGGAAAAATCGATGTATTTCAGTGAAGTAAACAATGAAACAGGCGGTTAGCTGCAGACGGATAGCTGCCAGGCTAGCACGCACGGTCACCTGGCGCCACCGGGAACCGCCGTAAACACGCTTATCCCAGACGGACCGGGCGCGGTACCCGGAGCTTCTGTCCCGGAGTTCCAGGTTTTTGTGTTTTTATTCACGGCTCGCTCCGGTAACGACACCCAGCCATGCAGCAGGCTAGGCTAACGTTAGCATATCTACACGTCAACTTCTCCCGCCCGAGCGTGTTTGAAAACATGACCTGGTCTGTGTGAGCGTTAGTCGGTGAAACAGGGCGACGGTACCGGGCCGGACCCGCGAGGGGCTCCAGGGTGAGGACAGCGGGGGTTTTTACCCTGGTGTGGGCAGAATGGAGCGGCAACTAGCCAAGGCGCTGTGCTCCGGCACATGTTTGGGAAGCCGAGGGATGAAGTTCAGCTGCTCTGGACTTCCTCCATGATGCCCCTGCAGGGAACTCTGTGAGGAGACTGTGGAGACTTTGTGCTGAGGGGCAGGTGAAACCCCGACAGGTGAAGCCAGCTTTCGTTTTCTCTGCTGGTCACATGAGCTGTGTGTGACATGACATAATATATTGTTAATTGCGCACAGCATGCATGAACTATGAGGAGAAACTCATCCGATCCTCTCATGTTAGCGGCTGTAACAGCTCGTTATTATTGTTTCTGCTTCAGAGTAACTTTAATCAGTTTATCTGTGATCAGCTTTAATCCCAGGAAGGATTGTACGAACTCAGGTGGGGCACAGATTCACTGAATGTGGTCAAAGTGGAACATCTCAGCCTGATTTCATTAATATTTCAATAATTTACCAGGTAATCAAACGTTCAGGTGAGTTTCTGAGGGATTCTGGGTAAACGTGTGACGATGATTTCAGGTTTTTCAGTCTCAGCTCTGGTCAGAATACCGGGGAGAAAATATTTATTAGTGATAAAAATGATAATATAAATTATTCTGGCAGCTATTTTCATGGTTATACAGATTTAACTATAAATTCAAAGACATGAAAACAGCAAATTTTATAAAAACAGCTTTAAGTTAGCAGATTTAACCTAAAATAAAGTTTTTAAAGCTTTTTTTTTTTACCTAGAAATGACACTTACTCCATCACCTACTCCCAGGTTTATGATCCTGTGAGTGCCATAAACTGTCTGATAATCCAGGTGAAAGTCTTCACTTATGTAATGGTTATACTGGTACCACTGAGCTGGATGTAGCTCATAAATTCATAATTAATAATGTGCCAGTAAAGTAAGAGAAGGGCCTCACGTCGGGCAGTTCTCGTAGCTGGATTAAGTTGAATTTCTGTGATTCTGACACACAATAAGCCCAGATCCTTGTTTTTAAGTATTTTTAGCTGAAATCTAACAGAACGAAGACTTAAGTATTTTTAATGATATTAAATGACTGAAAACGAACCACTTAAGTTCATTCTGGTGTTACTGAGACAGTTTTTGGTGGAATAAAGATCAGGCTGATATTTACTGTTCGTATCCACTGTGTGCTGTTTGCTTTCACTCAGCCGTTTGTCTCCAGACTGATGATCATGTGGCTGCCTTGTTCTGATGGGGGGTTGTTCACTTTCCTCACTGTAATTAAAATAACATTCACGTGTAATTTTTAAAAGATTGTCTCACGTTAGAGCATGAGCCCACACACCTTCATTCCTGTGATCAAACACTAACTTTAGTCAGTTCAGCTGTTATGAGCTGTCATTCAATGATGATGTGATGTGGCGAGTCGAAGGCCAACGCCATGCGGTCATGAGGTCAGAATCACCCGCCCCAGTCTAAAAAGTTCACGTTAAAGTCCAACGTTTACCCTGGTGTTCCTCACGCAGTCAGGCTGGAGTCAGTCCACAGCAGGAAAAGAGATTTGGGCTCTTTAGCTCCATAAAACAGTTTCTAATGTTTGTGTAGTGACAGCAGATGATGATGGAGAGGATTTTTCTTCAGACATTTCAGGCACTGAATCGTCTGTTTTTCATACACCTGTGTGTTTATTTGAATAAAAAGGGGTGGCCTTTATTGACAGCCGTGCTCCTGTGATGTTCAGGACTCCTGCTAATGATGATTAAATGTCCATCTGGTAATCTTTAGATAATAGCTGATCAGCCGTCTGCTCCCTGACGCCTCCCACAGGTTCTCTGTTTATGGAGATAAGCTGCAGACCAAAAATCACCTCCTGAATATTTAATGATTCGGGAGGTTTCAAAGGATATCCCTCCATTATGTTTATTATGTTTCTGCACACATGGGGCATCGTAGCTCGAGCCTGCAGAGCTGTCAGGAGTTTATAGAATATAAAATACGTTAATAAATAAAAAATCTGCTCTCAGGTTTCGACTGAACCTATTCCTGTGAGGTGAGGTTATTATTTATTATCTCTGTTTTCTGATGCTTACCTCGGTCTAAGCAGAGACTCCCCAGCTATGGGACGCATCCTAGTCAGGTGCTGTGCGTCTGTGCTACGAGCTCCTCCCAAATCTGCCAGCCTGTCTCTGGTCTCTAAGGGAGCTCCAAGGGTCAGATCACCTCCATCCTTACACCTGCGATCCTGTCAGGATCACACCCGACCTCTATGGCGCCTCCATGGGACACTGTGTGTTTCCAGGTGGATTAAATGATAGTAGTAGTTGCATATTTGTGAAGAAAAAAAACACGACAATGTTCAGTTTAAATACAGGTTATTTAAAGTCTTTGGTGAACACAGCTGCTGTTTGGACGCTTCGGTTGTTTTTGTAACTCACTTTCATTGAAGTGACTCTTCATGAGTTTAGATGAGGAATAAACAGTTTCCCGAGTCGCGTGCAGCTGAGTGTTTTATTCAGTGGTTTCATTCTAACTGGTCTGTGTGCCGTCAGCAGGGAGGTCGATGCTCCTGCAGCATCACCAGAGGAGGCTGAGATGTTTCTCTACTAGCTTACCTGTAAAGCTTCAGCCTGAAGCTTGGCTCACTGGCTGTTGGTGTTTCTGAGGTGGGCTGGACTCTCCTGAAGCCATAAAGAAAACACCTCTGTCCTCCTCCCACACCTGCACTGACACAAAGTTTGGTCTCTTTCAGCTGTTGCAGCATCTCATGGTCACTGAACCGGTGATGAAATCATCACACCTGTGTGCTCGTGTCTCCAGCACGGCCGCAGCATGTTTCTAAATGATGAGCTAAAGCATGGCAACAGAGTTGTGGTTTGACGCCAGAAAAAGCTCCGATGCAGATAAATTCAGATCTGTGACATTCACACTGCTGCTCGCAGGCCTGCAGCTGGACTCAAGCTCCCAGTACCAACCCTCTAAGTCAGATTTACCTTCACACTTACCTACAGCATTTACAAATTTGGGCTTTATATCTTTATTATAAAACTAAAAAACAAATGCATCCTTCTGTTCTGCAGTTTTTATATGTCCTGAATATAATAGAGAAGAATATTGTTGAAGGAGCTTGCAGGGTTACGAGCAGGAAGTTAAAGATGTGCTTTCCTCTGGTTATCATCATTTTAGGACTAAAGTTATTAGAAACTCTTTGAGCAGACGGTCGAATAAAAAGAGACCAATTGTGTTAAGAGTTATTGACTGAATATGATAATTATGCAGACAAATAGACAGAATTTAAAAGGAATCAAAGGTTTGCTACTTCTTTCACGTTTGTTTGTGTTTCTGAGTCGTTTGTGACAGTAAATGTGAGTCTCTGGGTTAGGGCTGCTCAATTAATCGAATTTTAATCACGATTACGATCTGGGCTTTCAACGATCATTAAAAATGACTGAGCCGATTATTAGCCCCTCCCTCATTTATCCGCGACACCTTAAAGGCCGATCCGTAAAAAGTATTGTCGGGCATAAACTGGTCCGTGGCGCAAAAAAGGTTGGAGACCGCTGATTAAGAGGACCCGAGGGAAGCTCGGAAAGCTAAGCAGAAGTTATTTGGAGAGGAGAGTGACTGCCGTTGGTTGAAAAGAGAGGTTAAAAAAAACTTCAGTGGTGTTGCACACTATTTTATATTATTTTTTAAAGTCATTGTTAACCCTTTAAATCCGGTCAGAGCAGCACGCTCCGTTTTGTGTAACGATTTTTAAATCCCTGTAGAACCTGAACCGTGTAAGCTAGCGCAATAATTTGTTTTGTATATGAAACCGGAGGAGTTGTACTTACATCTTATGCCATCAGCTTGTCCTCGGTCACGGTTTCCTTCCACATATAGCTTTGCAAAAATTGCATAAAAAGCGCTTGCAGGAACAAAAACATAATATTCCAGAAACATGCTTTGCCGATCCGATCAGCTGTTCATAACACTTCCCACAGTGAAACAGACATCAGCGCGAACTATCGCATGTCCGCCATTTCCTGGCCGAAACCGGAAGTGACGTCATTTTCGCGGAAATGTAGTTTTTTACTTGTAGGCCTTAAAAACCTATACTGGTCATGTTTGACTTTTCTGAATAGTTTCTGAGATGCTTAGAACTCAAATTGCACTGCTGGAAATAGTTTATTTTGATGCACCTGCTGTTTTCTTTGCAAATTTGCATCATAGGATTGTTTTTTTGTTTTTTCTGCAGTGTATATAAAAATTGGTGTATCTCAAAAATAAAACTATGAAGACACTCAAAATAAATTTCCTGTTGTTGTAAACTATTTTTTGCAACTTTTTTGTATTTAAAGTTTTAAGGGATAAACCTCTTAAATTTCTCCAAGTAGAAATATATGTAAAAAACAAAACAAAAACTATTTTCAATTTTTTTGTAGTTTATTGCACTTTTTTGCAATTAATGTAGTTACTATGGACTTAATGCATACATATTATTAAAATATGGGCCATATCAGTTGTATAGCAACTTGAAATGCTCCCACAAATGGCACTACAACATGTAAAAAAATAATATAAGCTCTGGCGGACTTAGTTCTATGGTAGGTCTTAAAGGGTTAAATAAATATCGTCAAATAATCGAGATCTCAATTTCAGTGAAAATAATCGTGATTATCATTTTTGCCATAATCGAGCAGCCCTACTCTGGGTTTATTTAATTAAGATTAGACGTCAGAGTCAGCACAGGTGAAGTTTTCACTGTTTATGGACCAAAACACTGTTTATGGATTGAAAACACAAAGTTAGACCAGTGAGGACATGTTAGCTGCCACTGTAAAGAAACTGCATCCTTATTTCCACATGGATCAGCGTTAAAGCCGATTGATTTATTGATCGAGTGAGAGAAAGTTCCTCTCCAGTCCTTGTGATGGTGTGAAGGTGGAGATGAAGGGGAGGTCTGCATACAGCCCAGATGCAGGAGCCAGTACATTTACACCGTGATGCTCGGGTTAATGGTTGCTTTATGAGCCAGATTTTAAAATGTTTCCGATATGAGTGGTTTGAGGACTTTGAGTCGTATATCAGGGTGAAGTTGGTGTTAGCCAGGTAAAAATAAGGCTCCTCGATCACTTTAACTTTAAAGATTTTCTTTTTGTTTGATTGGTTTCTTATCTGTAATTGTTCTGCTGGAAATCAGGAAATTCAGATTACTTCCTCGAAGTCTTTCCTGTCCTGCTGAAAGCAGTTTTAGTTGAGCTGGTGAGAACTTCATTTCATGTAACTGGTCTGATGGTTGGAGGCTGCCGGCTCGAGTCACATCACATTTATAGTGATCCTTTATTTATCAGGTAAAATTCTCATTAAAAGTCTGTTTCAAAGGAGACGTATACAACAACAGTATCAGGACAAAGACGCACACAGAGCTGATATTCAGTCACAAACATGTGATCAAACAGAATAACAGGCCATCAAAAGCCGTCACTCTCAGTGGGATCTGAAGGTCGTGAGTTAATCTGTGACGCTGCTGTCGCTCAGTTTGATGGTTGTGAAAACTGAAATCTGAGAGTTTAACGCCAGCCCAGAAGTGTTGCTCAGTGGCAGCACGGTGAGGAAACTTTGTGAGGAAGTTGTAAAACCAGCTCCTGTGTTATGGGAACCAGTTCAAATGGCAGAAGTTCAGGTTAGTCCTGAATAATGAAAGTAAAGCATGCAGCTCTCTATGAACCTCTGTGGTCATTGTCTAGCCC
This sequence comes from Copadichromis virginalis, assembly GCF_057382275.1. NCBI lineage: Eukaryota > Metazoa > Chordata > Actinopteri > Cichliformes > Cichlidae > Copadichromis > Copadichromis virginalis. The sequence goes on from NC_140624.1 coordinate 29,850,271, forward strand.
AGATTTCTTTGTCATTTTCACTTAATTACAGAAGCTTTTATTTTGTAAAATAGACTGAAAACAGTTCATTTCATATTAAATCAACCAAATCAAAGGAAACTTCAGAATCAGCTGATTTCATTTTTAATTTAATTTAATGAAGCCATGAAAAATTAACCTTAATACTGTGAATGATTTCAGAGTTACAGGAAGTTTGGGAGCGTTTCTTAGATCTGGTTGATTTTCATATCTAAAACGGACTCAGCAGTCAAGACTCACTATCGTCCTCCCTCACTCTAATGGGACCAAAATAAACTTCACTTTTATTCACTCATAAAACTAACCTACAAACTCATCAGAAAGCGTTTGATGAGCTCAGAGGTCAGGTGGCTTGCATCCAATCAGACCTCAGAAGAGTCACCCCCTGCTGGTCGTTAGAGAGAGTGGATGTCACCTGTGAGATTAAAGCACCCAGAGTATGTATCTGCAAAATAAAAGCAGCAGTTAAAATCCAGAAAACATCCGTCTGCAGGCCAGACGCACGGCACAAATTTAAAAATAGAAACAGTTTGATTTAAAATTAGAAACTGGAAGCATCTGTCGGCTGCCAGCACCGGAAACGTGCTCGTCATCTCCGAGCATGAAGTAAGGAGAGCCTTCAAGAGAGTGAACACCAGGAAAGCAGCAGGACCAGACGGCATCCCAGGTCGTATCCTAAGAGACTGCGCATACCAGCTAGCTCCTGTGTTCACTGAGATATTCAACATCTCTTTATCTCAGTCGGTGATCCCCACATGCTTCAAAGAGTCCATCATTGTTCCTGTCCCGAAGAAACCCCACCCTGCTTCTCTCAATGACTATCGCCCTGTAGCCCTCACCTCAGTAGTGATGAAGTGCTTTGAATGCCTGGTCAGAGACTTCATCATTTCTTCACTACCAGACACACTGGACCCACTACAGTTCGCTTACCGTCCAAATCGTTCCACAGACGATGCCATCTCTCATCTCCTCCACACATCACTCACTCACTTGGACACTAGAAGGGGGAATTATGTTAAAATGCTCTTCATAGACTACAGCTCTGCATTTAACACCATAATTCCCTCCACACTCACCACCAAGCTGGAGCATCTGGGACTCAGCTCATCTATGTGTCAGTGGATCTCCAACTTCCTAACTGGCAGACCACAGGCAGTAAGGATGGGCGGACATGTCTCAGCCTCCACCACTCTCAGCACTGGAGCCCCCCAGGGGTGTGTTCTGAGCCCCCCGCTGTACTCTCTGTACACATATGACTGTGTGGCCACTACCAGCTCCACCACCATCATCAAGTTTGCTGACGACACCGTCGTGGTGGGCCTGATCTCTGATAACAACGAGACGGCCTACCTGAAGGAGATTAGGAATCTGGAGAACTGGTGCCAGAGGAACAACCTCCTTCTAAATGTCAGTAAGACAAAGGAGCTGATAGTGGACTTCAGCACTAAGCAGGAGAGGAACTACCAGACCCCCGTCATCAACGAGTGCCCAGTGGAGAGAGTGGACAGCTTCAAATACCTCAGAGTTCACATCACGCAGGACCTGTCATGGTCCTGTCACATCAACACCGTGGTGAAAAAGGCCCGTCAGCATCTCTACCACCTCAGACGCTTGAGAGACTTCCAACTGCCCTCCAAGGTGCTCAGGAACTTTTACTCGTGCACCATAGAGAGCATCCTGACGGGAAACATCTTAACCTGGTTCGGGAACAGCACCATGCAGGACAGACGAGCTCTACAGAGGGTTGTGCGGTCAGCTGAGCGCACCATCCGCTCCGAGCTCCCTGACCTGCACTCAATCTACAGCAGGCGGTGCTGGACCAAGGCCAGGAAGATCGTGAAGGACCTCAGCCATCCCAACAACAGACTGTTCTCTCTGTTGAGGTCAGGAAAGCGATTCCGCTCCCTGAAGACCAACACAGAGAGACTGAGGAGGAGCTTCTTCCCGCAGGCGATACGGTCTCTCAATCACACCACCACACAGTACTGACCCACACATATGGTTCTTACACACACACTGGACTTTCTGGACTTTGGTTTTGCACAACACTGGTCACTATATTCTTCATTTCCGGTTAATACTTGTACAGCTGCTGTTATTGTGTATATATTTATTTATATTTAGATTTCTTCATACATTCTTATATAGTTCTATATTGTGTATTTTGTTGTACAGTTATTTTATTTTCAACTTTAATTTATATATTTTATCTTATTCTTCCCAGTTAAATTTACCCTTCATTCTAATTTGTGTTGTACAGTTATTTCATTTTTAACCTTAATTTATATTTTATTCCTTCCTAGTTAAATTTACCCTTTTTAATTTTTCATATTTATTTCCTATCTTATTCATAGCCTTTTCCTTTTTTGTTTTCTTTAAGTCACGAGCAGTTGTCCAAGCATTTCACTACATATCATACTGTGTATGACTGTGTACGTGACAAATAAAAATTTGAATTTGAATTTGAATTGAATTTGCTGCACCGGGAAGAGCCGGAATCAGGCTGATGCCGACACCTCGGGAAAACATGGAAAATTTACACGAGGAAAAAAATTTATGAGGAAAACTGGAAAATGCTCTCGTTCTATTTTTATAACTTTTTTGCGGAATATCTTTTCGGTTTAGTTTTCTTTTTCTTAGATGTTATTAGATGTTAGGTGTGTGTGTGTGTGTGTGTGTGTGTGTGTTACTGTTGAACTTGATGAGTTTCACGTGAAGCTGAGTGTAAGCTGAGGGTCTGCGGGCATCACCGTGGGCGGGGTTTGGTGCTCGCCGCTTATCTGACGCCTGCAGAAGTTCGACACACATGATGCAGTGCTCTGTCATACCTCACTCCATGTACCCTCAACGCATCACACGAGTGGAGGTGGCTAGCGCACCTAGGTGGAGGCTGTAAACACCATCAGACCATCAGCTTCCACCTGCACTCATGCCGCTGTCCCCCATCTTTGGCCCTGTCGGTGTAGTTTTCCTAGAAAGTAACCCGAGACGGTTGGAGCAGATGGCGCTCGGCATGTGTGTCTGTGATTATGAGTGTGTAAAGCTCGGCGTGGCTGCCCGTCTTATCTGCTGTGATCTCTGTTTGTCTGAAACGATGAAAGACTCGAGCCGGCTGCGGCTCACTGATAAGCCTGCGCTGTGTCCCTCTGTCTTATCCAGGGCCTCGCCCAGCTGGAGATCCTGTGTAAGCAGCTGTACGAGACCACCGACACCGCCGTCCGACACCAGGCTGAGAAAGCTCTGGTGGAATTCACCAACAGCCCCGACTGTCTCAGCAAATGTCAGCTGCTGCTGGAGAGAGGCAGCGTGAGTACAGACTACAGCCGGACTGTCCAAGCAGCTTCAGTTTAACTTTCCCACGTTAGCAGAGATGATGCTCTGCAGGGTCAGACAGTCCTGTGCCTGTTGTCAGAATAAAAGCATGTAGATGGCTGTCAGAGGAGATAACCTGACCTCACTGTTTTGTCTCCTGTCAGTCTTCATATTCTCAGCTGCTCGCAGCCACCTGTTTGTCAAAACTGGTTTCTCGGACCAGCAACCCTCTACCCCTCGAGCAACGCATTGATATCCGTGAGTATCTCCTGAAAAAAGCGGATAAACCCTGCAGGTCAGGTCAGTCTGAGGATTAAAGAGAAGCTGGAGTGATGCATTAACAGTCACAACAGAGATGCACTCATCAAACCTCAATAATGACAATGAAGATGTTTGTCTTTCAAAATAAAACAAAATCGACATTACTAGTTGAACAGGTTGTGGGGTTTTCAGTAAAGCAAAGCAGGGTGTTTTAGTGTCTTATTTTGAAAAGCCGCTGCTAAATGTTTTGTTTGTTTGTTTTTTCAGGGAACTATGTGCTGAACTACCTGGCGACGCGGCCGAAGTTGGCGGCGTTTGTGACGCAGGCTCTGATCCAGCTCTACGCCAGGATCACCAAGCTGGGCTGGTTCGACTGTCAGAAAGACGACTACGTGTTCAGAAACGTGATCGCAGACGTGACACGCTTCCTGCAGGTCAGAGCGCTGAAACCCTTCTGTCCTGTGAATCTTGTGTATATTTATTTGTTTAATTTGTCAGAATAAAAAGTTTTAAGCAAGTTTTAAAAAGTAAGAAGATTCAGCTTATTGGTTCGATCATTACCATGGTGATTTCGGTGCTTTTATAACTGTTAAGTAGGCTCATTTGATCTGGTGTAAATGTGCAGCGTACTTTGATGTCATAATGACTTCTCCGCATGGCTCAAACCTGCTTACTCTGTTTCTGGACCTGTTTTATTCAGTGTGTGAGAAGAAAGAAAGAAACAGGATCATTTAAGCCTGGATTAGTTTAACCTGATCTGTGTGCGTTTGTAACCTTTTGTGTGGTTGTTTTTACAGGACAGCGTTGAACACTGCATCATAGGAGTCACCATCCTGTCCCAGCTGACCAATGAGATCAATCAGGTAAGTCACAGCGTGCAATTTATGGAGGTGTGGCAGATTTAAACAGATCCTCGCAGTGATCGACGACCACAGCAGGCCGAAGAGTTTGCATGTTTGGTGACGTGTCCAGACCAAACTGGGTTCTATACTACAAAACGAGTTCAGCATATCCAGCATACCTTTCCTGTATCCAGATTCACTTACACTAACAGCAGCAGTCAGGATAAACAGTCACATGACCGTTAACTTGTAACTTGCTAACCCAGATTTCGCTGCACGTTCAACGAAAGTGATGATGTTGGCAGCATCTGACCAACCGCAAAGGGTCATTTGACCTTTATAGGCTCTACAGAACATGAAAATGATCCCTATGAGTGTCACCTGCTCCAGGGATGTTACCAAATACTGGCTCAGTAGAGCAAAAATAAATCAACCTAGTTATAATGTTCAAAAAAGTACAGCAGCTTTATTATTTCCTTGCTTGTTTTTAAAGTCTCTTAAAAATAAAAAGTTCAGTAAGGTGGATTAAAAGAAATCAAGTGACTTGATTCCAAAATAAAATATATCTGTGTAATATACAGTGAGCGTACAGTGCAGGATATTGAAGCTAAACTCTGGAAGTGTCATTTTTATTTATTTTTTGTTGATGATGAAATCACCAGCATTAGTTGGTCCTCAGATTTTCTGCCGACTCTGATCTTTTTTTTCTTTTCTTTTTTTTTTTCTCCTCAGGCCGACACGACGCATCCTCTGACCAAACACAGGAAGATCGCCTCCTCGTTCAGAGACTCCTCGCTCTTTGACATTTTCACGCTTTCCTGCAACCTCCTCAAGCAGGTTTGTTTCGTCCTGTCGGCAGTTTCTCCCATACAGGCTTACATATACACTGCATTTCATTTTTGTACTGATTTCCCGCTTTTAGTTTTTTAATTATTTCAGACCTGTGTTATTTTATTTTTGTTCTGTATTTAATTTTGTATCAATTCCTCAATTTATCTACCTTAACTTTAGATTTATTCTTTTTCTTTGCATGTCCATGTTAGTCTGACGCTGTCAGAATAAAACTTGTGTCTTCTTTGTGTCAGATATTTAATGTTCATATTAAACATGAGTTGATGCTTCAAACAAAGAGCAGAAAGTATGAAAATGTGATCTCTGCAAGGAAAACATAAGTGCTGCCCTTAAGCAGGCTTCCACAAGTTGGCCAATCAAAAGAAAATGGGGGTCTTAAAGGCTGAACTAAGGCCCATTGTAGGACAAAGGATTATTTTGACCTGTGGATCACGCAAAGCTGCTATAAAAACTCATATAAAGATGTATTTTGAGTGAGGCAGCTCGCTGTGGACACTAACAGATCATATTAAATGCCTGAGTGAAGCTGATGATGATGGCGGTTTGTTGATGCTGATGATGATGATGATGCGTTTGCTTTTCAGGCTTCAGGGAAGAACCTGAACCTGAACGATGAGTCTCAGCACGGCCTGCTGATGCAGCTCCTGAAGCTCAGCTACAATTGCCTCAACTACGACTTCATAGGAACCTCCACGGACGAGTCGTCGGACGACTTGTGCACCGTGCAGATCCCCACATCATGGAGATCAGGTAGAGGAGCGAGGCGCCCGCCGCTTACAGATTAATGTGGTGTTGTTACTGATATTTACTGCCTCACGACAACATGAAAACGGTTAAATCTGTGTTTTGTCTTCTGCAGCGTTCCTCGATTCCTCCACCCTGCAGCTGTTTTTCAATTTATATCATTCCATCCCTCCATCCCTCTCCCCACTGGTAAGTGAGCACAGTCATGTGACTACAGCCTGCAGACTGATGCGTGAAGCTTTACTGTTCGTGTGTGTGTCTGGGTGCAGGTGTTGTCGTGTCTAGTTCAGATCGCCTCAGTTCGGAGGTCTCTCTTCAACAATGCAGAGCGAGCAAAGTTTCTGTCACACCTGGTGGACGGAGTGAAGAGGATACTGGCAAACCCACAGGTAACACACACCTGTCTGAAAACACACACACCTCTGTAGCTTCGTGTGTGTTGAACAATGTGTGTTTGTGCTTCAGTGTTTGCCCGATCCAAACAACTACCACGAGTTCTGCCGCCTGCTGGCGAGGCTGAAGAGTAACTACCAGCTGGGTGAGCTGGTCAAAGTGGAAAACTACCCAGAGGTCATCCGCCTCATCGCCAACTTCACCGTCACCAGTCTGCAGGTGGGTTTTTTAACTTTTTCCGTCTGTAATAGTGTATGTGTGTGTCATCCACGTTTAAAAAAAAAAAAAAAAAAAAAAGTGTATGTGTGTATATATTCACACTCACACACACACACACACACACACACACACTTACATCGTGGTCAAGCAGCAGTGTTGTGTACCTGACTCTTTACTCCTACTCTTCCTCCTCAGCACTGGGAGTTCGCCCCCAACAGTGTTCACTACCTGCTGAGCCTGTGGCAGCGCCTGGCAGCGTCAGTCCCTTATGTTAAAGCCACGGAGCCCCATCTGCTGGAGACGTACACTCCAGAGGTCACCAAGGCCTACATCACGTCCCGACTCGAGTCGGTCCATGTCATCCTCAGGTGAGACTTAAACCAACCTTAAAGTTAGACAGGATTTCATCTTGTTTGATTTTCCAGCAAAAGATTGCATTTCCATTTATTCCATTAATTTAATTAATGCGTTCATAAGATGTACATAAAAACTTAGATGTGTTGGGAACAGATTCTGGATGTTACTCCCATGATGTGTTCGGTGTTTGTGGCTGTGAATCGGTGCAGTGACGATGGTTTGAGTCTGAAGGGTTGGGTCGGTGATGGCTCAGGCAAACTTCACCTGAGGGTTTTTAGGGATGAGCTGAGCATGTCTCTGTCCGTAGGGACGGGCTGGAGGACCCTCTGGACGACGCCGGCCTCGTTCAGCAGCAGCTGGACCAGCTCTCCACCATCGGCCGCTGCGAGTACGAGAAGACATGCGCACTGCTCGTCCAGCTGTTCGACCAGGCGGCTCAAACCTACCAGGAGCTGCTGCAGTCCACCAACTCGAGCGCCATGGACATCACAGTGCAGGAGGGTAAGAGCGCGAGCCCCACCCCTGTGCTATTTTGGGGACTTCGGGAGTCTGACGCCTCCTCTGCTTCTCTGCAGGTCGGCTCACGTGGTTGGTTTACATAATCGGGGCAGTGATCGGAGGACGCGTGTCGTTCGCGAGCACAGACGAGCAGGATGCCATGGATGGAGAGTTAGTCTGTCGGTAAGAGTGCGAATGTGGCGAGCCGGTGTCTGGGGGCGTGACTTCCTGTCGCTGAAAGCCTGACCTTGCGTTTCCTGCGTTTGCCTCAGGGTGCTCCAGCTCATGAACCTGACAGACTCGCGGCTTGCTCAAGCTGGGAATGAGAGGCTGGAGCTGGCCATGCTCAGCTTCTTCGAGCAGTTCAGAAAGATCTACATCGGTGACCAGGTGCAGAAATCATCAAAGGTAAGGCGCGCCTCTCTGTAAGCTCCACCCCTTTCAGCTGACATGAATGAGCAGGTCTGACTCTGTGTGATCTCTCTGCTCAGAAACTGCAAAGTGTGAACATCCAGATAAGTGCTTGAAAGTAAATTGTGGTTGGTGTTAGCGCCCCCTGCTGGCTCGCAGAGCATCATGGTGGTGTTTAAAATTCAGGATGTGGTGTTAGGTAGGCATAGAGTCAGCTGTGAGTCACATGGTCAGCCTCCTCCTCCTGCTCCTCCAGTGGTTCCCTGGGGCGCACCAGTAACTCACTGCACAGAGTATATGATTATATATCTCTGCTGGCCCAGGAATGCCTCAGGATGCCCACGAGAAACTCAGAAAAGTCTGCAACCTCCAGAGCTCGGAGAATCTCAGTCGGTTTTGTCAAAACATCGGTCAAACCCGAGGCCTTACTTTTGGATTCAGTTCCAGTACCTGTTCTCGGGCTGGGAAGTCTGGCTGAATCTGGAGCGTTGTTCACACAGTGCTCGGGCCAAATTACTGATTTCTGGCTGGCTGGATTCAATCGATTTAGCGTTTTGGGGCTAAAACTAAATTTAGGGGAGTAGTAAAGTCCTGAAACCCTTTTTAAACGCTGAGGGTGATCAAGCATTCAGTAAAATGTTCAGTATTTTACTGAATGTGGACAGGTTTGATATTATTTTATTAAAATATTTATTATTATTGTTTCTGTTTTCATTGGAACTAAAGTAAAATAATAAGAAGCAGAATTCGGTGCAGACTGTTCCAAACTGAAAACACAGAAATGACTTGAAGCGTCCTCTGAAGTGGCAGCCGCGTGGTGATCATGTGACTTCCTGTTTGTGTTTGTCCGTAGCTTTATCGACGACTATCAGAAGTTTTGGGCTTGAATGACGAGACGATGGTACTCAGCGTCTTTATAGGGAAAATGTGAGTAACTGAAGTCCAGGTAACTCCGGCACACCTGAGAGCCGATGTTCAAAGTTAAACGAACTCTCAGCCGCTGTAAATATGTAGAAGTAAACTTTCCTCTCTTTCAGTATCACAAACTTGAAGTACTGGGGCCAGTGTGAACCAATCACCTCCAAGACACTCCAGCTCCTGAACGACCTCTCCTTAGGATATCCTTCATGTCTGTGACCCACACAAATGTTTTCATGTTGATTTAGTCTAGTTTTTATCTTTGCTGTTGTTTTTGTGTAGTGAAAGTAAAGCAAAAGAAGCCTTGCCCACCTGATCTTATCGTTAATGAGGGGCAGCCAATCAGAAGAAAGTTGTCTTTAAATGTTGAGCAGCTTGTTTCAGATGAGCTGAGGGCCTGGTGCCTAATAAATAAGGATAATTATGAACCGTGAGTCATGAAAAGCTACTGAGCAGGATAATGAATCCATCTTAAGGACTTAAAGGTTAAACCAGGCACTGAGTTAAAGGAAGGGGTGGGGCTCTGGGTCAGCGTTTTCTCCTTGACTTCACTGTCTGCACGTACAGCAGCGTAAGGAAGCTGGTGAAGCTCAGCGCTGTCCAGTTCATGCTGAACAACCACACGGTGAGTACTTCACATTTATCGGAGCCCAAGTTTCACGTCTGATTAAAACGCGTTGAGCTGACACACAAGCATCACAGACGAAGAAGAAAGTGAGCTGTGATGAACTTCCTGCTGCTGTCTTTGTCAGAGCGAGCACTTCTCCTTCCTGGGAGTGAACAACCAGTCCAACCTGAGCGACATGAGGTGTCGGACCACCTTCTACACTGCACTAGGACGCCTGCTGATGGTCGATTTAGGTACGCAGACACAAACACACACGCTGGTGTGGCTTCAAGTTCTTCAGTTTCGGACTTTTTGTAGACTTCACTTGGCAAAAGGTCGCTGAGACACAGATCCAGAACGACCCACTGCGGCGCCCCTTGTGATGAAGAAGCAGCAGAAAGTTTTTATCTTGTAACAACACAAAAGCTGAAACAGGAGAGATACTGGTGCCTGGAAATGAAGTGTGACGTGGTCTGCAGGAGCCACACACACACAGTTTACACTGGGCCTCGTGTGTGTCTGTGTCTGCAGGTGAAGATGAGGACCAGTTCGAACAGTTCATGCTGCCTCTGACGGCGGCGTTTGAAGCAGTGGCTCAGATGCTGAGTACAAACACCTTTAACGAGCAGGAAGCCAAGGTCAGAACACCCTCACAAACATACAGACACATAAACAGCATCAGTTTTGTCAAACATTTATTTCTGTTTTTGCAGACAGACACACATTGTGTTGCTCGTGTTTGTGTTTCTGTGTGTGTGCGTAAACGCATGTGTGACACAGCGATGGCGGTGTAGCAGGGATAAAGAATAAAGCGGGTGTAACTCAGAGTTGTGCTAATAAAATTGTGACCCTGCTTAAACACGAGGAAACTCCAGCAGAAGCAGCTGAGCACATGTTTCGAAACATTGACCTTCCTCCTCTTCCTCCTGCAGAGGACTCTGGTGGGTTTGGTCCGGGACCTGCGAGGAATTGCATTCGCCTTCAACGCCAAGACGAGCTTCATGATGCTGTTTGACTGGATGTATCCTTACACTGACTTCAGATCAGCACGCGGTCAGATCCTGGTTTTTCTGTTTATTGTGTAAACGATGAAAGTGTGTCCTTAACCCGCTCCGCAGATACCCGACCTACATGCCCATCCTGCAGCGGGCCATCGAACTGTGGTACCACGACCCAGCATGCACCACGCCAGTCCTCAAGCTCATGGCAGAGCTCGTCCACAACAGGTAAACCTGCCCAGTGACGAAGGGGCAGGTTTAAGAGTATGACCTCTGACCTCTGTGCTGTCACATCCTTACAACGGTTCAGCCTGTGAGGATCCAGAGACGACTCAAAGAAAGTAAAGGCAGCCCACTGGCGGCCTGGGATCAGCTATGATTGTAGCATTTTCCCTCCCAGCAGGAGCTGTGGGAGTGTTTTCATTGGTTCATTCTAAGAGTACACACAGTGAACGTCAGCAGAATAGTCAAGTTTTAAATGAGGAAGCCGCCTCAGAGGTCTGACACCTAATGTTTTCAGAGTTCTGGTGAGGCGTGACTAATGTAGATGGTTTTCAGTGATGTTTTACTCGGCTCAGAAACCAAAGCGCGTCTCCTTTCAGATCAAATGTAGAGGTGAAAGGTCACTAACTGTGTTTGGTTTTTGTTTTGTTTTCAGATCACAGCGGCTTCAGTTTGATGTGTCGTCGCCAAACGGCATCCTGCTGTTCAGAGAAACAAGCAAGATGATCACGACCTATGGTACAACCTTTGACCCCCACTCAACCGCCTCAAAGATATACCTGTCTTTGTTCTGGGCCGCTCATCGAGTTCCTGTTTTCTCCTTCAGGGAATCGGATCCTGACGCTGGGCGAGGTCCCTAAGGACCAGGTGTACGGGGTGAAGCTGAAGGGCGTCAGCGTGTGCTTTGCTATGCTGAAGGCGGTGCTCAGCGGGAACTACGTCAACTTCGGGGTCTTCCGTCTGTATGGCGACGACGCTCTGGACAATGCCTTACAGACCTTCATCAAACTACTGCTGTCCATCCCTCACAGTGACCTGCTGGTATGCTCCACCTCCTCACAGGTTTTTGTGACTTTGGAGACGTGGACTCCGTTTGAGTGAGTTTTTAACCCTTGACCTCTGGTCCTGTCTCTGCAGGACTACCCGAAGCTCAGCCAGTCCTTCTACTCTCTGCTGGAAGTGCTGACGCAGGACCACATGAACTTCATCGCGAGCCTGGAGCCTCACGTGGTCATGTACATCCTGTCCTCCATATCAGAAGGCCTCACAGCACTCGGTAAGGCAGCGACGTTGGTCAGGTGTGTGTGTGTGTGTTTCTGTGTGTGTGTGTGTGTGTGTGTGTGTGTGTGTGTGTGTGTGTTTCTGTGTGTGTGTGTGTGTGTGTGTGTGTGTGTGTGTGTGTGTGTGTGTGCGTGCGTGTGTGTTGAAGTTACATCATTGTGTCTTTGTGTGTGTTTCAGATACGATGGTGTGCACCGGCTGCTGCTCCAGCCTCGACCACATCGTCACCTACCTGTTCAAGCAGCTGTCGCGCTCCACCAAGAAGCGGCCCGCTCCCATGGCGACAGATGACCGCTTCCTGCACATCATGCAGCAGCACCCGGAGATGATCCAGCAGGTGAGCTGATCACACCTGAGTCACCTGACCACACACACACACACACGTTGACACCTTGCTGCTGTCGTTGATCAGATGCTGTCCACCGTTCTGAACATCATCATCTTCGAGGACTGCAGGAACCAGTGGTCCATGTCGCGGCCTCTCTTAGGCCTCATCCTGCTCAACGAGAAGGTAACTGCCGCTCGCACTCGCCTCAGAGGTGGCACCGCGTGGGTCAATGTGCGCTATAACACGTGTGTTTTTTCTAACTGCAGTATTTCGCTGACTTGAGGAACAGCATCGTCAACAGCCAGCCGCCTGAGAAGCAGCAAGCCATGCACTTATGTTTCGAGAACTTGATGGAGGGAATTGAGAGAAATCTACTAACAAAGAACCGGGACAGGTGAGAGCAGGCAGCATTCATCCTCTCAGGTGGTCAGGAACGTGAAAAACGGGTGGAGACGTGAGACACGCTAGACTCGGTCAGGATCGTAGCTTAGCGTTAGAGATAAAAGCCACTCACAGACTGTCACTCAGTCTGTGATCATTCAGACTCTGCAGCAGGGATTGTATGAGGTTGTGATCCACAGACAGGGTTACCTGCAGAAAGCCACACCCAGAAGTAGGTACAAACTAAAGGTACTGCTGTGGACTCGATTACTACTGTCACTGATTTATTACTCACTTAAACTGGAGGAAAACATTTTTTCTTGTGTAATCCTAAACAGCCTGAAAGATATATGAAGACCAGTGTTTAGTGATGTGGAACAGCGACACACCTTATTTTTGGAGACACACATTGTGCATTATAATATAACCTGCTGTCAGGGGGATGTCAGGACGATCGGTGTATGGAGGAAGTCATCCAGTTACGTTAGATTACGTTGTGATCCCGAACACACATTTCCTCATCAGCTGGAAGGAACTGAATTAGGAAAGTAAAGCTGCTGATGGAGAACTTTCAGAAGGCGTGATGCAGCAGCATCTGAAGGTCTGGGTGACCTAAAAGGGTGAAAACTGTGAAAAATGAGCTCGAAATAATTTCTGTACAAATATTGTGTTTGTTCGCGATCTATATCTAACCTCAAACCGAGTTTTAAACATGGCTGACGTGCAGATAATACTGCTGTTTGTGCAGTGCATGGTCACATTACTCCAGTCGAGCAGTTATACATCAGTCTGTGCTGTAACAACCGAAAAATCCTAATGATTCCCACGGTAACCCTTGCCCTCGGTAACTAACGAGTGTTTCTGTGCTGATGCCGCAGATCTGCTCCTCTCCACCAGACTTCATTCACAAAACCACAAATTTATTCTGTAAAAACACGTCGTTACACGCTGGTCAGAAATTCAGGCCCTGAAAGGAGCACTGCCTTTCGGAGGTTTTCCACAAATAAACGTGTTTTAATGTGGGCGGATCTTAACAGTCAGGATTAGCTGGTTCTGATCTCCTGCAGGGGAACACTGAGGGGAGTTGTTCGTGTGCCTGACGAGGTAAAAATGCTCTGTGTGTGTTCTGCAGGTTCACACAGAACTTGTCAGTGTTCAGGAGGGAGGTGAACGACAGCATGAAGAACTCGACATACGGCGTCAACAGCAACGACATGATGAGCTGACATTCCACGCGGCCGCCCACCGAGTTCGCCCGGCCCCTCGACCCGCCTCTCCACGGCCTCCTACCCCTCACCTCTCTGCATCCCCCTCTCCCCCCCGGGCCCGGATGCCCAGGGATCATCACCCCGCCACAACACCAATTCAGCCCTCCCCCTCCTCCTTTTTGATATAAGCATATATAAATATATACAGATCTATTTTAAAGCCAGCCCGCCGCGTCCGGCTCGCCTGGCTGCTCGAACAGAGGGGGGGGAGGGAGCATGTCTGAGCACTCTGAATCACTGACAGGAAGTGGAGTGCGCCGCAGCCAGAAGAGGCGGCGAGGGGACGAAAGGACGAACGCCGGTAAACGTAGTAATCCGCTTCTGCCTGCCTTGTATAGAAACCACCCGAGAAACCAAGTGTACATTTTCTTTCGTAACATTTTGAACAATGTTTATAATGATCGACTTTAAAAACCCACAAAGACGAGACAACAAACCAACGTGTGATTGAGCTTTTTACAGAGTAGTGAGTTAGTGCACATGTCTGTCTGCGTGGGCATGAGGCTGGAGGGTGGGCGGGGCAAGCACAGGAAGCAGGTACACACACTAACGGAAAGGGAGGCTCAGAGCATCCATGTTGTACATTTTTCTCTGTCTCTGCTGCTTGAAGTGATGTAAATATTCCCGAATGACGGCCTCAGAGGGACCGTCCTGCTGCTTTTCCTCCTCGGTGTCACAAAACCGTCACATTTTGGTCACGGCGAGGTAGAAAAACGCCACCTCCATCCTCGTTTCCTGTTTTTCTTTGCCCATAAACACTAACCTGGAGGTCTTTGGGCTTTTCCGTGGTGCTCGGACAAAATTAAACACCTTCAGCAGACCAAACATCTTTCATTAGAGCTGCTTTTATTGTGAAGGCTCGCTAAACCTTCAGCTTAAAGTTGGTCTAATGTCAGCATGTTTGTCAGAGCGTCATAAAAATGATTTAAAGACAGAAATAGTGATTAGCTCCTGTTTTTCTTGGTCACGTGACACTTTTTCTCCAGCCATCATTTAAAAAGATTCATCAAAACCCCCGTGGTTGTCGTTGTTGTTATTATTATTATTATTATCATTAACTGTAAGCTGCAGAACAATAAGCTGGCACGTCATCAACTTCAGTTTGACTAAAGCGTGATCAAAACAAAACTTTACCTCTTTATGGTTACAGTAAAACAAGCGATCACACAACACACAGGCTGACATTTCAACATTCAGGGAAGTTCAGGGTGTCATCAGGCTGACAGGAGGTTTGCAAATATAGAGGAAATCCTCAGAGAGGCTTCATCAAAGCCGTATTAGTATGATGATGATGATAATAATAATTATATTATTATTACTGGAGCTGCAGTGACGATTTTAGTGGCGACACAAAGTCGGACATAATTATCAATCTTCAGTCAGATTTTTGATTTAATAATCTGCTGATTATTCCTTGATTAGCGCTTCTGTTGTGACGAAGGGTCATAAAAGTTTTCAGTCTCAAAATGTTTCAAATGTTGAACTTTTAGATATTTTGTTCTTGAGTTCCAGCTCTTCTTTTTCCCGCAATACTAAAGCAGATTATTAACTTGCTCGTTCTGATGATTAATTAACGCTGCGTTATTTTAAGCGATTCATCTTTTGATTTTTAAACATTTGTCAAACATCTGAAGACGTCTCCTTAAAAGTTATTTTTCATTTTTTTCCCCGTTATTCAGATGTTATTCATTTATCAGACAAAATGATCTGCAGCATTTCAAACAAACATTTCAGACTCGAGCTCCTGAAGCTGGGGCACTTCCTGCTTTCGCCCCACTTAACAGTCCCCGAGTGAGTTTTCAGCTCTCCGATATCTTCACCTTAAAAATTCTCGTGCTTTCTGTAGATTTTTTTTTTCTCTTTGTAATGAAAATAAACTTTCCCAATGAAACCAGCAGAAAATGAGGATATAATCACACTCACTTATCATATTTTCAGTTGAATTAACACAATGAATCATATAAAACTAGATGTGAGGATTCTTTTTCAGACAGACTTTAAACAGATCGTAAAAGCGGCATGTTTAAACCTCCGTAAATCTGCTTTGACATCAGAGGAGTGTCGGAGTGCAGACGTCCTCTAATAATCTGCATGTTTTAACTTCAGCTTCTCGTTGCCTCGTGACCCGAGTGTTCATCATGATCACCAGCTGCTGTTATCGGCTTCAGCTCGACTAAAACAGAACCACACGAGCCTTTAAACGAGTCTTCAAACTCAGGAAAAACACTGTTAAAGTGATCACATGGTAACATTACAGTATTACCCCGATTCGCCTCGACGACTGGTTTAATATTGCGACTTTTACAGGATGTTGTCGGGTTAATAGAGTTCATGTCTCAGATTTTCTGTGTTGATGTTCTTGAGTGTCTAACCGACAGAAAGTCCAAAACACTGAATCCACTGATCGAGGAAAACGTTTAAAGCTGAGCTGAAACCTCCACAGATCTTCAGGCAGCACCAATTTCTACCAAGTCTCAAGTCGAATACGGCAACATGACTGCGTTTAAAGACTCGTGACCAAGAAAAACCACACAGGAAGTCAGGGAGGAGGGTCACCGTTTGTTCATCGCCACATGAATTGTTTCTTTGACGGTTTTTGGAGTACATAAGGTCATATTTTCTGAAATTTCAGGTTTCACCACGTTATTTGTTGTTTTCATGCAGTTAAAAACGTGAAATCCTCTCCAGCGTCAGCTGACTGAATTCACAGAAAGTGATGGAGGTTTTTTGTTTTGTTTTGTTTTTATTGTATAAAAAAAAAAAAAAAAGCAGCAGAACTTCCCTTTAAGGCACCCGTCTGCATCGCCGCGGCTCTGCCTTCCTCTGAGCATGGCGGCTGCGCCAGTGGTGACGTCCTGCAGGTGTCGCACGCCTGCTGCTTGATGAACGTGTAAGCAACATGGTCACAGCTACATTTTCCCCTCTGGTAGGCTGGGTGCAGTTTCCACCATTTTGTTTACACTCTGGATTCCTCGGACCAGGTCTCGGCCTGCCCCCCTTTTTTTAGGGAGTCCTTTTTGGCGTGTGCGTTGATGTTGTGTGTGTTTGCGTGTGCGTGGAGTGGCTCTCTGTTGCCTGGCGTGCGTGTATGTGGTGTCTCACGGTGCTGCGACGGCTTGAACCCGCGATGGAGCTCAAACAGCCAAGGTCTGAGCCACCAAGCGGGAAGCAACAGGGGGAAACCATCGAGGCGGGAGTGCGGCGAAGGCGTCCGGATCGGTCGTCAAACCTTGGCAGAAGGTGTACAAAGAGAAGCAGGAAGTGGAGTCTATTAGCAACTTGTGTTACTCTCTACGATGTTGCTGCTAACTGTTTGTGACAACTAGCTCATCTCTAACCATGTCAGCACTCACGGATGTTTATTGAGTTCCTAATTTTTTGGCTTGTGTCCCTGATGTGAATGTGTTGGGTCCATAGAGTGAATAGCTGTTTGAGTTGTTTGGATGTCTGCTACATATAGTGTAAGCATTGTGACTGCAAATAAACCTCATTGATTTTTACCTCGCTGCCTCGCATCCTTTTCTTGATCTCAGCTGATCTACAGCTTGCCACAGGTGCTCAGCAGCAGTGCTGCTCTTTTTGTGAGCTTATGGTCACAACATCAACAGTCCACAAGACTACGAACCTCCCTCAAGTTCTTCCTCTTTTCCTCCATCTTCATCAGCCTTTGTCAAATATGTCCACTCTCTTCTGATGTCATCCTGCTCACTGCCATTGAAGATCTTATCATCTTAAGACAGCCTTAGTGCCACCATCTCCAAACCATACATCATTATAGTCCTAAATGTCGTAGGTAACAAGATGCTCAGAATCAGTTTTACTTATAACGCCAAGCCACAGCATCAGTCACATTAAGGTGCTTTGTGAGATTTTTATCTTACAATATAATCATGCAGAGAAATCCCAACAGTGAACAAGCAGTTGGTGAGAGTGAGTTTCTTCCTGTTAAAACTCCCTTTTAACAGGAAGAAACCTCTGGCCATAAAAAGGCTCAGGGAGGGGCGGCCATCTGCTGCCACCTGCTAAGGGGGAGGAGAGGGATACTGGACAAAAGAACAAAAGTAGCAGTAAAGCCTCAGAGCTGCTCTTACATCATCACCAATGTCTCTGCTTCACATCCAGGTAAAGGTGTTTCCTTATGTAGAAAAATGGGGGCGTGACTGTATGCAGATTGCACAGTCCAGCTGCTTCACACAGATTCTGATTGGCTAACATACACAGGGCACATGGATGTTTTCATATGGTACATCAGTAAATGAGGGTCAGCCAGCTAGCTGATAAATTCTAAATCAACTAGCGTGCCCATGTTAGCAACTAACATCAACCAGAGAAAATCCAGTTTAATCTGATGATGTCTATTTGAATAAACAGGAAGTTAACTTTCAGTTTAAGGTAAATTATTATAGTAATGCTAGCAAGCTAACCTAAAAACAAATGATGTAATGTTAAATGTTGATATTGTTTTTCCACCATTAAATTGTGTAACAGTATAAAGAGGCTAACTAGCTACCATTAGCCAGGTAAACATATTTTATAATGTGTTCCATTTGAAGTGGGAGGCAATCTCTGAGTTGGAGCCTTCGACTAGATAGCCCCTAAAGTTGGACTTGCTGAGTTTGAAAGTCGGAACAGGAACTCCATTTTTTGAGTTTTTTGAGCACCGTGTACCACATAAAATCGGTTAAGTTCAGTAAGCACAACCAGAATTCATACATAAGGCGCACTGTAGATTTTTCAGAAATCAAAGGATTAATTTGAAGACTGACTTATTTTCCGAAAAACACTAATTATGGCATACATGCAAATCCTCCCGCTTTTTCCAGGACAATCCCGAATTTCCACCCGGACATAATTGAAAAACCATATCCCAGATTGGACCAATCAATTCCAGTTTCCAACAATGGCTATAACTACTGCATCTACTTAGTTTTAATATTACTCTTATTTTTGTTTCTGCGTCGCAAAATAAACTTTTAACATATTTTCAGGCGAGAATGTAGCTGTGTAAACTTGAAACATCTGAGCCGGGGAGAACAGCAAACTCCCGGCACATCGTTTTCAAACCCCCGCTGTTTTTTGCTACTCAGGTTAAACATGATATACAAGTCACTTAAATAACTTAAACATGTTATTGCTTGGCCTTTTTCAGTGTTTTATTATTAGATTAGATTAAATAAAACTTTATTAATCCCTCGGGAGAGTTCCTCCGGGGTTTTCACACAGCTTTTGAATGTCTCCCTAATTTCGAGGTCTCAAGGTTCGGAGTATGAATGATGGCCCGCTTGCATGCTCTACCAAAAATTATGCTTTGTGGTGGGTATCTGACAGACGAAAGCCAAACCAGTTCCCCACCACTGAAGTTGCACCATTTTATACAAACCAATTCTGGTTCATCTGTTTCATTCAATGATCTGCTATCGCTCTTATCATTCTCAGTCGCTGCCACGCTTTTCCGCCATGTGCGTATGAAAACAAAGGCACTGCGCATGCGCGTTTTACCCATATTCTATCGCGATATTTCATTTTCTTAATATTGTCTAACATTATACCGGTATTACCGTGAATGGTGTGATATGGCCCAGCCCTATCTGCAACTACACCACAACTTTCACAGTGTGTAAGTAGCTTAATGTCTTTTATTGTGAAAGGAAGGAACAGGAAGAATCCCTTCTCCTGCATGTGTAGAGTAGATCAGGTTTACAGAAGCTTCAGGTTTCTGTTACGACTGCTGGAAATAAGTTTTTGTGTTTGAAGCTTCGGGAAATCCTCTGCGAGGCCTCAAAGAGCGTTCATGAAGACGTCCCGCCAGCAGGCACTTGTTTGTTTTGGGGGGTAAAACGGAGTTTAAACACAGGGATTGGCGGTGAAATGAAGCTCAGGTTTTATTGGGTCAGACAGATACATTTCGGTTTTTACAAAATAAAATAACCACTTATGATTGGCACAAAAACCTTGGAACTTTACAGTAAATACAAAATTCATTGTGTTCATTACATCAATTTTAAATGTTCAGGAACTGTGAAGAAGACTTTCAAACAGGTCAGGTAGCGTTGGTGACAAAGAGTTCGGTCCTGTTCTGGTTTGTAGAAATGGTTCTGATCCGATCAAAAATTTTAATGCCGGACATCAAAATAAACACAGATGGAAACTTTTCTGGAATAACGAGCGAAGCCTCGAAGGCGTCTGCTCCACTGACGGTCGGCAGTGCTGGGATCCTGACTGCAGGTTAGCTCTTTGAACTTTTGGACTTGAACACAGCATTGTTGTAACCCTCTCTGTTCCTGGCGATCTCAATCGCGAAGAACTGAACCCTGGTGGCTGAAGCCAGAGAAACAGGAGCCAGTCAGAACTCACCTTTATGGGTTTCTTAAGAAAAGGGTCATTTTGTCTCAAATCAACAAATCTTATTTTCTGCAAGATCTGCAAAAAAAATCATTTATAAAAAGTGCTGTGGAGTTTTAGCTTCATATTTAAAACTATTCATTTTGTAAAATTCTGGATATTTTTTAGCATACTGAAATCTGAAACATAAATCTCTAAGCTGTAAGAAATTTTCACTGTTCTTTCTCATCATCTACATCAATCAGCATCTATACTTTAGGACTGATACATTAAAAAATGTCTCAGTATCTCTAGCTAAAATGTGAGGGAAGTACAGTACGGTGTACTATGTGTTGTACACAGTATACATGTTTACATTTTTTTAAGTTTCTATTAAAATTGAAGACCAAAGCGGAGAAGGCCCATGCCTGACTGAAGACGCCAAACTCGGGAGAGCACACGGAGGTTTAATTCTATTCTAGTGTGGTGATTAGCACTGTTGCCTTTACAGTCAGGCAACAGTGCTAATTCTATCTAGAGTTTGCATATTCGTGTTTGCGTGGGTTCTCTCCAGGTACTCTGCTACTGGGTACCACGGTCCAAAGACATGCCCATAGGTGTGAGTGCAAATAGTTGTCTGTCTCTGTGTTAGACTAGGGTGTCCAGGGTGTACCCCTCCTCTCACCCAATGGTATAGGCTACAGTGACCCTGACAAGAGGATGTATGAACTTTTGGTTTGGAGAGATGAAATGAAGCAAAGCAGTCTCTATGATTCAGTTTGGAGACTAGTTCTTGTTGTTGATACTTGTACTTGAGTACAAACGTCGTGAGTTAAATGTTTACCAAAGATGGTGTTTTCCTCTGTGTAGTCCTTCTCACAGTCCAGTCGCAGCAGCGTGCCATAGTTGAAGTCTTCTACGAGTCCTTCGAACTGGTTACAGAACGGACGCCACGTCTGAAAACACAAACCAAAGCTTTCTGATCCACCCAGCATCTGTGACTCTAAGCACTGATGGAGGAGCATGCTGAGCTAACAGCAGGTGCTGACTGACCTCTTTGGCCTTTTCAGACTTGAGGTCGTCTGCGTTGAGCAGCTTTACGTCGAGGTCTTTGAAGGTTTCCCTGAAGCTCGAGTAGATTTTGTCGTCCATCTTCGTCAGCTTCAGGAACTTTGGATCCACCGACGAGATGAGCTGAAGGCAGAACGGAATCAAACACCTCATAGTGAAAACCCACAGCACTCAGCTGGTAATACAGATCATGTGATCTTCAGCCTGCTGAGGTCCGATAAAGGCAGTCAGTTTTGTGAAGGAATATCACGCCGTCGTCTTTAATAAAGCGAAGCATTCCTGCAGATAACCAAGCCTTTGACCTTCGAGCAGACACGGCATGTGCTGGTTTCAAACCAGTAACTAATAATAACTATAACGAGCCATAACCAGCTCGATTAACGTGGTGAAGGGTGGAGCAGCAGGTGGACTTACTGTATAAAAGGCTCTGGGATTTTATGTCTATGTTCTGCAATATTGTGTGGGGTGGAGTCGTAGGAAATGACGTAGGCAGAAGTTGGGGGTATCGCGATGCTACTTGAGAAGAGGAGATTTTTTCTGTGTTAGTTCTGTTACCTCGTAAGCTGTGTTCCTGGTTGCCATCCTTCACGTGATGCTCCGAGTGTTAAGTTCATGACTGGAAGTAAGTTTCCTTAAATATGTTCATTTTCCGATTCTGATGTTGGCCGCGGCTTTAGTTACATTCTACCGCATTGTAGCACCGCATTTTTTCATCTCGTGACTCGAAGCATGTGCCGCCGGCCGCCGCCATTATGTAGTAATTTTATTCGGCCACACGATGGCGCCAAAGACCTTTGTTTACAGTTAGAGTGGATGCTTCGGCTATGTATGACATTCTCACTGTGTTTAATTGTGTCCTTTCTGTGTTTGGAGCAAGAGATGTAAGATTGGCGTAGTTCAAATTATATATGTCCTGTTATGTGTATATTCAGATGGATGTGTTGGTTTATTTCATTTAATCCTTTATATGTATCTTAGTGAAGCTGTTGCTGTATATATTTATATACTCATGGCAACTTGTTTGTTACTACAGACTGCTGGCAACACTGAGCATCTAGGTGGCAATAAAACAGCTGGCGGTGACAATCCAGCAAAGTGGAAGCCTGTTGTCCTCCTTCCTGTATCCTGACCGATACACCATCTTGTTAGCTGCTGAACCTAAAAGAACTAGCCCTCACCACAAGTACTCCTCAACATTGGTCCTTCGAGCCGGATGAGTTATCAAGATGGAGCCAGATGGAGCGACATGTCCTGATGCAAGGCCTAAACGCCATACACGTCGACCAAGCCGGTTTGAGGACTTTGATGTTAACTATACAGGCCACCTCTTTAGGGAAATGCTGCAGTGGGATACCCCACAGCCTCACACAAGAAGCGACAGAGTTCAGCCTCAGTATAGTCATACGCCACCCCTCTACAGCGACAGGGATGGGGCCTATTACAATACACCCCCTCCACTGGGAAGAAGTGAACAAGATGTGGACCTTAATAGGAGCCTCTCACCTGAATTTGCAACTTCTAATTTGCTAGGGTCTTCAATACACACATTTCATACAGAATTCAGAGCCTTGCAGGCCGAAAGAGAGCAGCTACTCCAATCACAGCAAGTTTTACAGGAGGGCCTCAGAGAACTGAAGGAAGCAAAGAGTGACCTCAGAGAGCTGATTGAAGTGGCTCACCTGCTGAGGAAGGATATGGCTCACCTGACTGCCTCACAGCCTAGCACCAATCATCCCCCCAAGCGCGGTTCAGGAGAGGTATACACCACCCCTGAGACAATGCCACAGGAGGAGGATGAGGAGGTGTGGCCTGACCCACCGCCATGGCCTGAACCGATGGAAGAGTTGCACACAGGATTCTCCCAAATGAAGGTTGACGAACAATACTCCGATGATGGTGTACAGTACCACCATCTACCCCGCACACCATATTTCGCTGGTGAGCCTTCGCTGCCTAGTCATCACTGCACCCTATATCAGGACCCTGTGGTTAAGGATGGAAACACGTTTCATGCCCCTCCACAACACTCTGTGCCACCCCCCTGCTGGGCACCAAGTAAGACAGGTTTGCTCCCAACCAAGCCTGTTCCAGCCAGTTCCCCCTCTCTTGTCACTGGAGTAACCAGTGGGCACGGCAGCAACCCATCTGCTCCTCTTTCGGCTGAGCTAGTGTACAGGGGGCCCAAACCAACCATTCCAAGGTTCATTCATTCTGATCCCTCTGAGTTTGCTAGGCTCCGCATGGCTTTAGAGAACCTACTCCCTCCTAATGCTACTGAGCTCTTCAAGTATCAGATACTTGTGGACCACCTCAAACTAGATGAAGCTCGACTTATTGCCGATGCTTACCTGAACTCACCCAAGCCTTATACTGACACCATGGCAGCCCTCCACGACAAATTTGGACAACCTCATCAGCTCGCCTTGAGAAAGATAGCAAGTGTCCTGGATGGTCCTGAAATAAGGCGAGGTGACACAGTAGCCTTCCAAAGGTTCTCCCTTCAGGTGCAGTCACTAGTTGGGCTGTTACAAACATTAGGACTGGAAGGAGAAGCGGAGTTGAACTGTGGGTCCCATGTTGCCCGACTAATAAGTAAGCTTCCTGCCGAACAGAGAGCTGATTTTCGTCGACACCAGTTTAAACAGCCCGGGAGCACCTACACTCTGTACGACCTATCTGCATGGCTTCGTCAGGAGTCCTGGTGTCAAGGATTTGACGGCCAAGCAGGTGTAAGAAGCAGTAGAGAAAGGACCAGTGTAAAGGCTGAGGCCCGTCCAGGCCGACAAACCGTGACAGTCCTACATAACCTAAAGGGGCCATCAGAACACACTTTTCCACCAGTGAAGGAGAGTCGAGCTAGAGGGAAGGTCAAGAACAAAGCCTACTGTGCCTACTGTGAGAGCACAGAACACTATTTCAGCCAATGTGATGATGTAGCCAAGCTCTCCAAAGAGGAAATAAAGGACTGGATACAGGTCAACAAACGATGCTGGCGCTGTGCCCGAACTCATTTAGCTGCTCAGTGCACACTAAAGAAACCCTGCAGCCGCTGCCAGGGTAAACATCTGCTGGCTCTTCACGAGGTAAATGCCAGGACAGAAGGAAACAACGCTGGCATGGCTGCAAAGGAGGAAAGCTGCCTAACCAGTTCGGCTTCGGGCTCACTCTACCTTGATCGCCATGGGGCCAGCAATCGTGTCATGCTGAAGATTGTACCTGTGCTTTTGAGCCATGGAGAGCGGACTCTAGACACCTATGCTATACTTGATGACGGTTCAGAGAGGACCATGCTGCTCCCTGCTGCTGCAAAGACTCTTGGTCTGGCAGGCAGCCCGGAGGACCTGCCATTACGAACCGTCCGGCAAGATATTCAGATGCTTCATGGACATACCGTATCCTTCCGCATCTCTGCTGCTACCAACCCTGGATCCTACTACAAGATTGATGGAGCGTTTACAGCTGATCATCTCAACTTAGCTCACCATACTTATCCTATCGACCAGCTGAGAAGGAAGTACAAATACCTGCATGGGATCCCGGTCCCTGCCCTGAAGGAAGCCAAGCCTCTGCTTCTCATTGGTTCAGACCAGCCACACCTGATCACCCCCATAGAACCAGTCCGCCTCGGCCCACCTGGAGGCCCAGCAGCAGTCCACACCCGGCTTGGCTGGACCCTTCAAGGGCCAAGTCTTTTCATGGGGCGGCAGACCCAGCCTGTCCTATCCCTGTATACATCCGCCCAATCAGACGAGTTGCTCAAACATGTGGAGCGGCTCTGGCAGGTGGACGTGGTGCCTTACCGATCCGAGAAAGAGGTCACTCGGTCGAAACAGGATCAGCAGGCTGTGGCCCTGCTCGAGGCAAGAACAACTCGCAGGATGGTCGATGGAGTCTTCAGGTATGCTACACCTCTACTCCGTCACCCACAGATGCCGCCACTGAATGCACCAAAGGAATCAGTCATGCCCATGCTTCGAAGCACAGAAAGGCGCCTGTTAAAGGATCCCAGTCGGGCTGATGCCTACAGGGCAGAAATGCAGAAGCTGATCCAATCAGGAGCCGTGAAGGAAGTTACGCATGAGACTTCGCCCAAGGAGAACTGGTACATACCGCATCATCTTGTCAGTCATAACGGGAAGAATCGCCTGGTGTTTAACTGTTCCCATAAATACCTTGGACAGTCCCTGAACCAGTTCCTGTTGCCTGGCCCTACTCTTGGAGCTTCCCTGCTGGGGGTGCTGGTCAGGTTTCGTGAACACCCCATAGCTGTGAGTGGAGACATCAAGGGGACGTTCCATCAGGTACTGCTCCTCCCTGAAGACCGGCCCCTGTTGAAGTTCCTTTGGCGGGACTTAAAGGTGAATGAACCCCCTAAAATCTTCGAGTGGCAGGTCCTGCCATTTGGAACAACTTCAAGCCCCTGCTGCGCCACCTTCGCCCTGCAGCATCACGTGATGGAGCACACACAGCCTGACGACAGCCTGAGATTCTCCATCGAGAGGTGTTTCTACGTAGACAACTGCCTGCAGAGTGTTGGCTCACCGGAAGAAGCGAGAGATCTGGTGGATCGGCTAAGAGAGTTGCTGAAATCAGCTGGCTTCGAGCTACGTCAGTGGGCTTGTAATGATCCAAGTGTCCTGAGCCATTTGCCTCCAGAAGCTAGATCACAGAGTCTGGATCTGTGGCTAGCCGAGGACAAATCCAACCCGCTAGAGACCACGCTCGGGCTCAGCTGGGACTGGAATACCGACTCCTTGGGTTATAAGCACAGGCCCGTGTCCTATGAGGTGCCAACCCTCAGAAACATCTATAGAGTCCTAGCCTCACAGTACGACCCTTTGGGCTATCTGTTACCCTTCACCACTCGGGCCAAGCTCCTTCTCAGGCAGTTATGGGATAAGAAGCATGGTTGGGACGACTCGAATCTTCCCTCCACCCTCCTGCAAGCTTGGTCTGACTGGGAGGTGGAGCTTCAGTTCTTACCTCACCTTACCTTCCCACGTGCCTATGTTCCTGCCAGTGCTAACTTAAAGGGGGCCATTCGTGAGGTGCACATTTTTGGTGATGCTTCTGAGAAAGCTTATGGAGCGGTGTCCTATATGAGGACTGTAGAACAGGATGGGCAAGTTCACCTCACCTTCATCCTAGCTCGCTCCCGGGTAGCCCCCAAACGAGCTCTCTCTATTCCCCGCCTCGAGCTCTGTGGAGCTTTGCTGGCAGCGCAGCTGGCCAGTACCCTGAATAAGGAACTCACCTCAGCGATTGAAAGAACAGTCCTGTGGTCTGATTCGACCACTGTTCTTACCTGGTTGAGCTCACAGTCCTGCCGCTACAAGGTTTTTGTAGGAGCCAGGGTAGCTGAGATACAGGAGTTGACGGAACACTGTACCTGGCGCTACATAGACTCAGAGAGTAACCCAGCGGATGACCTGACGAGAGGGAAGGCTCTGGCCGAGCTCAAAGTGCCTAATCGGTGGTCGAATGGACCCCCCTTTCTGCTCAACAGTCCTGACACATGGCCAGAGAATCCGAGCTCCGAGCCCAGTAATGACGAACTTGAGCTCCGGAAAACAGTCTTCTGTGGAACCTCTATCACCTCCACACCTACCTGTCAGGATGGAATGGCGTGCAGGACTTGGCAGGAGCTCTTGGATGTTACTGTTAAAGAGCTTTGTGGTCAGGCACTCTCGACTGCGCCATCTAGTGCCGAGGACTATCAGAATGCTGAACAGGCCATCCTCCGGCAGGCTCAACAGGAGTCATTTCCCGAGGAGTGCAGATTGCTTTCAGAAAGAAAACCTGTCTCATCCAGAAGCCGCTTGCTTACCCTGGCACCTGAACTGGATACCTCAGCCGGCCTCATCAGAGTAGGGGGTCGGTTGCGACGCCTAGAAGGTCTGGACGGACCTATATTGCATCCGATTGTCTTGGATCCTTCACACCCTTTCACACGCCTGCTTATCAAGAAATATGATGTTGATCTGCATCATCCAGGCCCCGAACGGGTCTTCGCGGAGCTGCGGAGGTCTTACTGGATACTGCGTGGAAGAGAGGCAATTCGCAAGCACCAGCGAACCTGTCCTGAGTGTCAGCGTTGGAGGGCACAACCCTCTGTTCCCAAGATGGCTGACCTTCCAGCTGCTCGGCTTAGACTGTACAAACCAGCCTTTTACTCAACCGGTGTTGACTGTTTCGGGCCTATGTTTGTGAAGGTAGGAAGACGTCATGAGAAACGCTGGGGAATCATTTTCAAGTGTATGACGACGAGGGCGGTACATCTTGATCTCCTAAGTAGCTTAGACGCGGATGCGTTCCTCATGGCCCTGAGGCGATTCATAGCCAGAAGAGGGACACCGGCAGAGTTATGGTCTGACTGTGGGACTAATTTCAAAGGGGGAGAACGAGAACTCAGAGAAGCCTTTGCCAACATGTCAGAGACATTGCAAGGGAGGCTCGCCCGTCAGAAGATCAGATTCCAGTTCAACCCCCCGGCAGCCCCACATTTCGGAGGTGTATGGGAGAGGGAAATCCGTTCAGTGAAGACAGCTCTGCGCACCTGTGTGGGTTCCCAACCTCTTCACGAGGAGGTACTCCGTACAGTTCTGCTTGAGGTTGAATTGATCCTTAACGCAAAGCCCTTAGGCTACGTTTCCACCGATGTAGCCGATGTGGACCCTGTGACACCCAATAGTCTCCTCATGGGGCGGCCTGATGGATCACTACCCCAGGTGGTCTACTCTGAGACAGAGAACCTCAGTCGGCGACGTTGGAGGCACTCACAGATTCTTGCTGATCAGTTCTGGGCAAGATTCATCAGGGAATACTTGCCTGGCTTACAGGCAAGGCAGAAGTGGCAGTCAACTCCTCCTGAACTTCTGGAAAAGGCAGTTATTATGGTTGCAGATCCACAGCTGCCTCGAGCCTTGTGGCCAATAGGCCATGTGATTAAGGTTCATCGTAGTGATGATGGACTTGTCCGATCTGCTGATGTGAACGTTAATGGACGTGTTTACACCAGACCAGTTGCTCGGTTGGTAGTTTTACCTGCCGTGCCATCGGAAGACAGCGATACTAAGCAGAATAGCAAGTCGCCTCCCTCAACTGATTAGGGAGCCTTTTTTCGGGGAGCAAATGTGTAACCACATTTGGGGGCGGCTGTATAAAAGGCTCTGGGATTTTATGTCTATGTTCTGCAATATTGTGTGGGGTGGAGTCGTAGGAAATGACGTAGGCAGAAGTTGGGGGTATCGCGATGCTACTTGAGAAGAGGAGATTTTTTCTGTGTTAGTTCTGTTACCTCGTAAGCTGTGTTCCTGGTTGCCATCCTTCACGTGATGCTCCGAGTGTTAAGTTCATGACTGGAAGTAAGTTTCCTTAAATATGTTCATTTTCCGATTCTGATGTTGGCCGCGGCTTTAGTTACATTCTACCGCATTGTAGCACCGCATTTTTTCATCTCGTGACTCGAAGCATGTGCCGCCGGCCGCCGCCATTATGTAGTAATTTTATTCGGCCACACGATGGCGCCAAAGACCTTTGTTTACAGTTAGAGTGGATGCTTCGGCTATGTATGACATTCTCACTGTGTTTAATTGTGTCCTTTCTGTGTTTGGAGCAAGAGATGTAAGATTGGCGTAGTTCAAATTATATATGTCCTGTTATGTGTATATTCAGATGGATGTGTTGGTTTATTTCATTTAATCCTT